>NC_135321.1:58913518-60261018 GCF_048772815.1 Callospermophilus lateralis
TAGGGGGATCAGGGTCCAGGAGAAGAGAGAACAGGGGCAAAAGGGTCAGAGAGAGCAGAGCCCATGGGGAGCAATACCAGGGGGAGCAGGGCCCAAGTGGGAAGGTCCCAGGGGGAATTGGGCAAGGGGAGCAGAGTCAAGGAGGAGTATGGCCCAGGGGAGCAGGCCCAAGGAAAGCAGGGACCAGAAGAGCAGGGCCCACGGAGAGAAGTGCCAGGGCAAAGGGCCCATGGGGAGCAGGGCCAACAGAAGCAGGACACAAGCGGTGCAGGGCCCAGGGGAGCAGGCCATGTGAAAGCGGGTTCCAGGTTGACCAAGGCCCAGGAGGGGCATAACCAGGGGGAGCAGGGCCCTGGGGAGCAGGACTGGAGGGAGTAGTGCCCAGGGGAGCAGAACCAGGGCCAGGTGGATCAGGGTCCAGGAAGAGGAGGACCAAGGAGAGCAGGACCCAGGAGAGCAGGACTAGGGAGTACAGAGCCCACAGGGAGTAGGGCCAGAGGGAGTAGGGCCAATGGGGAACAGTATCAGGGAGAGCATGGCCCGGGGGAGCAGGGTCACGGGAAGCAGCGATTGGAGGTGCATGGCTCAGGTGCATGTACTAGAAGGAGCAGAGCCCATAGGGAGTAGGGCCAGGGGGAGAAGAGTCAGGGGTAGCAGAGTTTGGAGTAGCAGGGCACAGGGAAGCAGGGCCTAGGAGAGGAGGGCGAGGGGGGCCAGTTTCATAGGGAGCAGAGCCCAGGAAACAGGACCAGGGGAGCAAGGCCAAGGGGGAGTTAGGTCCAGGAAAGCAGGACCAGAGGGAGCAGGGCCCAGGGTAGGAGGGCCAAGAGGAACAGAGCCAGGGGGAGCAGAGCCCAGGGGAGAAGGCCAAGGGAAGCAAGGCCCAGAAGAGCAGGGCCCAGGGGAGCAGGGCCTGGTGTGCAGGGCCCAGGGGAGCAGGACTGCGGGAAGTAGGGCCCAAGGGAGCAGGACCATGAGGAGCAGCACCCAGGAGGAGCAGGACCGGGCAGAGCAGGGCCCAGGGAGAGGAGGACCAGGGGGTGCAGAGCCCAGGAGAGCAGGGCTAAGGGGAACAGTGACTACAGGGAGTAGGGCCAGGGAAATAAGTTACCAGAGGAGCAGGGCCCAGTTGATCATAGTCAGGGAGAAAAGGGAAAGGGGGCAAGGGCCCAGTGAGAGCAGTACCAGAGATAGCAGGTCCCAGGGTAGGAGGCCCAGGGAAGCAGGGCAATAGGGAGCAGGTCCATGGGAAGCAGAACTCAGGAGAAGCAGGGAACACGGGGATAAGGGCCCGGGGGAGCTGGGCCCATGGGGAGCAGGGCTCAGGGCATGAAGGGCCCAGGGGAACAGGACTGGAGGGAATAGGGCCCAGGGGAACAGGGCCAGGGGGAACAGGGCAAAGGACAGGAGGATCTGGGGAGCAGGGTCCAGAAGAGCAGGACTAGTAGGAGCAGAGCCCACAGGGATTGGGGCCTGAGGGAGCCGGGAAGGGGAGCAGTGCTCAAGAGTAGCAGAGCCCAGAGGGTAGAAGGGCCTAGCAGAGCAGGGCCAGGAGGAGCAGGGCCCAGGGGTAGAGTACCAGAAGAGCACAGCCCAGGGAAGCAGGGACAGGGAGGATCAGGGCCCAGGTGAGCAGGCCAGGGGGAATAGGACCAAGGAGAGCAGGTCCATGGTCGTACGGCCCAAGGAACCAGGATTGGGGGGAGCAGGGCACAGGGGAGAAGGGCCAGTAGGAGCAGGGCCCAGGAGGAGCAGGACCACATGGAGCAGGCCCCATAGATCGGAGGCCTACGGGGAGAAAGGACAGGAGATCCCACAGGGAGTTGGGGCACAGGAAGCAAAACCAGGGTAGCATGGACAATGGAGAGCAGGACCAGGGGGAGGAGGGACCAGGGAGAGCGGGACACAGGGGAACCAGGGTCCCGGGAAGCAAAATCAGGAGGAGCAGGGCCCAGAGAGCAGGTCCAGGCGTGAGCACGGCCCAGTGGAGAAGGGCCAGGAGGAGCAGGGTCTGGGGGAGCAGGACCAGAGGTAGTAGGACCCAGCGGAGCAGGATCAGGAGGAACAGGTCTAGGGGGAGCGGGGCCACTGGGAGCGGGGCTCAAGGAAGCAGGACCAGGGAGAGCAGGGCCAAGAAGTTGCAGTGCTCAGGGGGAACAGAGCCCAGGGGGAGCAGGGCACATGGGAGCAGGGCACATATGAGCATGGCCAGGAGGAGCAGGGCCCAATGGGAGCAAGACCAGGGCGAGCAGTACCAGGAGGAGCAGGTACCGGTGGAGCAGGCCCAGAGGAAGCCGTGCGAGGGACAGCAGGGCCTGGGACAGCAGGGTCCTAGGGTAAGCAAAACAGTGGGAGCAGGGCCCAGGGAGAGGAATGCCAGGGGTAGCAGAGCCAGTTGATCAGTTCTAGGGATAGCACAGCCCACAGGGAGTAGGGGCAGGGAGAGCAGTACAGGTGAGCAGGGCCCATGGGGAACAAGACCAGGGCGAGCAGGATCCAGGGGGAGCAGGGCCTAGGGGGAGCAGGGCACAGGGAAAACAGGGCCCAGGGGGAGCAGGGCCCAAGAGCAGGACCAGGGGAGAGTGGGACCCAGCGAGCAGTGCCACGAGGAGCAAGGCCCAAGGGGGAGAAGGGCCCAGAAGAGCAGGGCCAGGAGGAAAAGGCCCCGGGGGGGGCAAGGCCCAGGAGAGCAGGGACCAGGGGAGCTGGTTCAGGGGGAGCAGGCCCAGAGAGCAGGGTCCTGGGGAACAGAGTCAGGGGAGCAGGAACAGGGGAGCAGGACTGGATGGAATAGGGCCCAGGGGTGAGGGTGTCAGTAAGAAAAACGCCAGAGGGAGAAGGGCCAAGGGAGTGCAGCACCAGAGGAAGCAGGCCCAGGGGAAACAGGGCCCAAGGGGACAATGACCAGGAGGAGCAGGGCCAAGCGGAGCAGGGTAGGGGGAGGAGGGCCCAGGAGGAACAGGGCCCTGGGGACCAGAGGTAGAGGGAGAAGCCCCAGGGGAGTAGGGCCCAGGGGAGCAGGGCTATGGGGAGAAGGACCAGGGTATTATGGCCAGGAGGGGCAGGGCCCAGGGGGAGCAGAGCCCAGGGGAAGGGGGCACATGGAAATCAGGGCCCAGGAGCAGAAGAACCGGGGGTTCAGGGTGCAGGCCACAGGGGAACAAGGCCAGAGACAGTGAGGCCTAGGGAAGCAGGATCAGGGGGAGCAGGGATAAGGGAATCCAGGCCTCAGGGGGAGTGGAGCCCAGGGGGGGCAGGGCCCAGGGCGAGCAGGTCCATAGGGAGATCAACCCAGGGGAACAGGGCCAGGGGGAGCAGGCCCCAAGGGAAGCACAAGCAGCGGAAGCAGTGCCCAGGAGTCAGGGCCAGGGGAAAGAGGGCCAGAAGGAGCACGGCAAAGGGGAGCAGGGCCCGGGGAAACAGGACCAGGATATCAGGGCCAAGGGGGAGCAGGCCCAGTGGGGAGTGGAGACCAGGAGGGAGCAGGACCCAGGGGAGCAAGGGCAGGAGAAGCAGGGCCCGAGGGAGCAGGGCCCAGGGGAGCAGGGCCAGAGAGAGCAGGACACACGGGGAGCAGGGCCCAGGGGAGCAGGACCAGGGGGAGCAGGGCCAAGTGAGAGCATGGCCAGAGGGAGCCGGGCCTGGGGAAGCAGGACCAGGGGGAGCAGGCTCAAGGGGGAGCTGGGCTCAGGGGGAGCGTAGCCAAGTGGGGATCAGGGACCAGGAGAGTAGGGCCAGAGGGAGCAGGGCCCAGGAAGAGCAGTGCCAGAAGAAGTACAGCCCAGGGGAAGAGTGCCTAGAGGAGCAGGGCCAGTGAGAGTAGTTTCCCGGGGAGCAGGGCCTCGGGGAGCAGGGCCAGGGAAAGCATGGCCCAGGAGGAGCAGGACCAGGTGGAGCAGGGCCCAGGGTGAGGAGGCCTATGGGGTGCAGGGCCCGGGAGAGCAAGGCTAGGGAGAGCAGAGCCCACAGAGAGAAGGGCCAGGTGTATCAGGGCCAGGAAAGCTGGGCCCATGGGGAGAAGGACCAGGGTGAGCAGGGCCCAGGGGGATCAGGGCACTAGAAAATCAGGGCCGAGGGGGAGCAGAATCAGGGGGAGCAGGGCCATGGGGGAGCAGGGCCAGGTGGAGCAGGGTACGGGAGGCAGGACCAGGGGGAGCAAGACACATGGGTGCAGGGCTCTGAGGAGTAGGTCCAGGAGGAGGAGGACACAATGGGAGCAGGAGCCAAGGGAGCAGAGCCAAGGGCAACAGAGCCAGGGAGAGCAGTACCAGGGGGAGCAGGGCCCAAGAGAAGCAGGGAACAGGGGGAGCAGGGACCAGGAGAAGCAGGGAACAGGGAAAGCAGGGCCCTGGGTAGCACGGCCCATGTGGAGCAAGACCATGGGGAGCAGGGCTCAGAAAGAGAAGGGCCGGGCAGAGCTGGGAACAGGGGATTAGGGCCCAGGAGGAGCAGGGCCCAGGAGAGAAGGGAGTTAGGTTCAAAGCCCACAGGAAATTAGGTACAGAGGGAGCTGGGCCAGGGTAGCAGGGGTAGGGGGAGGAGGGTCCAGGAGGAGCAGGGCCTAGGGAGCGGGTGTAGGGGGAGCAGTTCCCAGGGGGAGTAGGGCCCAGGAGAGCAGGACCAGGTGGAGAAGGGCCAGGAGGAGCAGGGACCATGGGGAGCAGTGCCAGGGGGAGCAGGGCCCAGGGGAGCAGGGCCTAGGGGAAGCAGGGCACAGGGAACCTAGGGCCCAGGGCAAGAAGAGTCAGTGGGTGCAGGGCCCAGGGGAGCAGGGCTAGGGGGAACGGGGCCAAGCGGAGCAGGGCCAGAGGGAGTGGGGCCTGAGGAAGCAGGACCAGAGGGAAATCAGGGCTCAGAGGGATTGGAGCCCAGGGGGAAGCAGGGCCAGAGGGAGGAGGACCCAGCGGGAGGAGGACTCAGGGGAAGCAGGACACAGGGGGAGCAGGGCCCAGGGGAGGAGGGCCAGGGGGAGAAGGACTCAATGGGAGTAGAGCCCAGGGGACCAGGTTAAGGGAGAGCAGGTCCTAAGGGAGCAGGGCAAGGAGGACCAGAGACATGGGGAACAGTGCCAGGGGGAGAAGGGCAAAGGGGGAGCAGCGCCCAGGATGACCAAAGCACACGTGGGAGCACGGCCCAGGGAACAGGACCCAGGGGAGCAGGGCAAGGAGGAGCAGAGTCCAGGGAAAGCAGGACACATGGGAAGCAGGACCAGTGGAGCAGGATCAATGGGAAACAGGTCCGCGGGGCGGGGCAGAACCCAGGGGGGAGCTGGGCCAGGAGTAGTAGTGCCAAAGGGAAGCAGGTCCAGAGGGAGCAGTGCCCAGGGTAGCAGATCCAGGGAAACAGAGCCAAGTGGAGCAGGGCCAGGGGGAGTGGGCTCTGGGGAAGGAGGATCAGGGGAGCAGGGCCAAGGGGGAGCAAGGCCAAGGGGGAGCAAGATCAAGGGGAAACAGGTCCAGGGGGGCGAGGCAGAACCCAAGGGGGAGCAGGGCCAGGAGTAGTAGTGCCCAAGGGAAGCAGGACCAGAGGGAGCAGTGCCCAGGGTAGCAGATCCAGGGAAACAGAGCTAGGGTGAGCAGGGCCAGGGGGAGAAGGGCAAAGGGGAGCAGCGCCCAGGATGACTTAAGCACAGGTGGAGGCATGGCCCAGGGAACAGGACCCAGGGGAGAAGGGCAAGGAGGAGCAGAGTCCAGGGAAAACAGGACACATGGGAAGCAGGACCAGTGGAGCAGGATCAATGGGAAACAGGTCCGCGGGGCGGGGCAGAACCCAGGGGGGAGCTGGGCCAGGAGTAGTAGTGCCGAAGGGAAGCAGGTCCAGAGGGAGCAGTGCCCAGGGTAGCAGATCCAGGGAAACAGAGCCAAGTGGAGCAGGGCCAGGGGGAGTGGGCTCTGGGGAAGGAGGATCAGGGGAGCAGGGGCGAGGGGGAGCAAGGCCAAGGGGGAGCAGAGCCCAGGGTGAAGCAACGCCAGGAGGAGCAGGGCCCAAGTGGAACAGGCCCAGGGAGAGCAGGACACAGGGGGAGCAGGGTCCAGGGGAACAGGTCCAGGGGGAGAAGAATGCAGGAGGAGCAGGGCCCATTGGAGCAGGGTCAGGAGGAACAAGCCCCAGGAGAGCAGGAAGGACCCAGAATTGCGGGGCCAGGGGGAACATGGCCAGGGAGAGCCGGGCCAGAGGGAGTGAGACCTGGGGAATCAGGATGAGGGGGAGCAGGGCTCAGGGGGAGTGGAGCTCAGTGGGGAGCAGGGCCTAGGAGACCAGGGCCAGGAGGAGCAGGGCCAGTGGGAGCAGGGCCCAGAAGAAGCAGGGAACAGGGGGAGCATGCCCTGGAGTAGCACAGCCTATGTGGAGCAAGACCATGGGGAGCAGGGCCCAGGGGGAGCAGGGGCAAGGGGAGCAGACCCCAAGGGATTAGGTCCAGGGGGAGCAGGGCCCATGGGAAGCAGGACCATGGTTATCAGGACCAGGGGAAGCATGGACACGGGAGCAGGGCTAGGGGAGCAGGGCCTAGGGGAACAGGGCAAGGGGAAGCAGGTACCAAGATAACAGGACCCTAGAGAGCAAGGAAAGGAGGAGAAGGGCCAGGGGATTATGGCCAGGAGAAGCAGGGCCCATGGTGAGCAAGGACAGGAGGAGCAGGGTGCCAGGAAGCAGGGCCCAGGTGGAGCAGAACCCAGGGGAGCAGGGCAGGGGAAGCAGTGCCCAGGAGAGAAGGGCCCAGGGGAATAGGGCCAGGGATTAAGGGCCAGGAGGAGCAGAATCCATGGGGAACAGTGACAGGGGAGTAGGGCATGGGGTGGGGAATAGGACCAGGTGGAACATGGCCCAAGAAGAGCAAGACGACGGGAGCAGGGCACAGAAAAGCAGGGCCAGGGGTACAAGGCCAGGAGGATCAGGGCCAGGGGGAATGAGGCACAGGGGAGCGGGACCAGAGGGGAACAAGACCCAAGGGTAATTGGGCCCAAGTGGAGCAGAAACAGGAGGAGCAGACCTGGGGAGCAGAATGAGCAGAATGGCGGGAGCAGGATAAGAGGGAGCAAGACCTGGGGGAGCAGGACTCGAGGGAGCAGGATCCCGGGGAGCAGGACCCGGGGGAGCAGGGCCAGGAGAGAAGGGCCAGGGAAAGCAGGGCTCAGGGAAGCAGGACCAGGTGAAAAAGGGTACAGGGAAAGCAGGGCCCATGGAGAGTGGGGCCCAGGGGGACTAGGGCCCAGGAGGAGCAGAACCAGGGGAAGCAGGACCCAGGGGAGCAAGACTGGGGAGACTAGGGCCCAGGGGAGCAGGGCAGAGGGATCAGGGCCCGAGGGGAGCAGGACCAGGTGGAACAAGGCCCAGTGAGTAGAGACCAGGGGGAGCATGGCCCAGGAGAGCAGAACTGGGGGAGCGGAACCCACAGGGAATAGGGCCAGGGGAGCAAGAACATGGGGAGCAGGACCAGGGGGAGCAGGGCCCAGGTAAACAAGGGCCCAGGGGGAGCAGAACCAGGGGTAGCACGGCCCAGGGAGCAGGGCCAGGGGGGACCAGGGCCCAGGGGAGCAGGGCAGGAGGACCAAGCCCAGGGTAGCAGGGCCATGGGGAGCAGGGCCAGAGGGATGGGTCCCAGGGAAGCAGGACACAGAGGGATCAGGGCCCAGAGGAGCAGGGACAGGGGGAGAAGGACAAAGCAGGAGTAGGGCCCAGTGGAGTAGGGCCAGGGAGAGCAGGTCCCAGGGGAGCAGGACCCGGGGTATCAGAGCCAGGAGGAGCAAAGCCAGGAAAAAGGGCCATGGGGAACAGGGCAGGGGGAGAAGGCGCCAGGAGGAGCAGGGCCCAGGGGAGCAGGGCCAATGGATTAGGGGCAGGAGGAGCAGGGCCCATGGGGAGCAGGGCCATGATTATCAGGACCAGGAGGAGCAGGCCCCAAGGATAGCAGGACCAGGGGATTAGGGCCAGGGGGAGCAGGGCCCATGGGGAGAAGTGCCATGGGTTGAAGCACCCAGGAAAGCAGGACCAGAGTGGGCAGGGCTCAGGGGAGCAGGACCCAGGGGAGCAGGCCCAGTGGGAACAATGCCACAGGGAGCAGGGCTAGAGGGATTGGGGCCCGGGGAAGCAGGACCAGAGGGAACAGGGCCAGGGGGGATAGGGGCCCAGGAGGAGCAGAACCAGGGGAAGCAGGGCCTAGGGGAGCAGGACTGGAGGAATTAGGGCTCAGGAGAGCAGGACCAGGGGGAGCAGGGCCTAAGTGTGGGGGGGTAGGACCAGATGGAGCAGGGCCCAGGGAGTGGAGGACCAGGGGGAGTAGGGCCCAGGAGAGCAGGGCTAGGGGAAGCAGAGCCCACAGGGAGTTGGGGCAGGGGGAGCAGGGCCAAGGGGAGGAGAACACAGGGGGAGCCAGTGTAAGCAGGGCCAGGGGAGAAGGGCCAAGGGGCAGCAGGGTCCAGGGAGAGCAAGGGCCAGGGGAGCAGGACTGGGGGAGCAGGGTCCAGGAAGAGTAGGACCAGGTGCAGCAGGGCCCAGGGAGAGTAGGCCTACAGGGAGCAGGGCCCAGGAGAGCAGAGTCAGGGGAGCAGTGCCGATGTTGAGCAGGACCAAGGCCAGCAGGGCCCAGGGGAAGCAGGGCCCAGTGGAAGTGGGGCACAGGGAAACCAGGGCCCATGGGGAGCATAACCAGGGGGATGAAAGCCTAGGGAGCATGGCCAGATGGGAGCAGGGCCCAAGGAAGCAGGTCCAGGAGGAGCAGGGCCCAGGAGGGCAGGACCAGGATGAGCAGGACACTGAGAGCAAGGCCAAGGGGAGAAGGGCCAGGGAGAGCAGGTGCCAGAGTAGCAGGGCCCAGGGGAGCAGATCCAGGGAGAAAAGGGCCAAGGGGAGCAGGGACAGGGCAAGAAGGGCCCAGGGAGAGCAGTACCAGGGGTGCAGGGCCTGAGGAAGCAAGCGCAGGGGAAGCAGAGAAAGGGGGAGTAGAGCCAGGGGGAGCGGGGTCCAGGAGAAGCAGGGAACAGGGTGAGCTAGGTCCGGGGTAGCATGGCCCATGTGAAGCAAGACCATAGAGAGCAGGGCTCAGGGAGAGAAGGGCCCATGGGTAGCAGGGCGCAGGGTAGCAGGACCCAGGAGGAGCAGGGCCCAGTAGAGCTCAGCCAGGGAGAGAAGGTGCCATAGGTGCAAGGCCCAGGGGAAGCAGGACCAAAGGAAGAAAAATCCAGGGGAACAGGGCAGGGGGAACCAGGACATAGGGTGAGCTGGTCCCAGGGGAGCAGGACCAGGGGGAACAGGACCCAAAGCATAACGGCCAGGAAGAGCAGGACACAAGGGAGAAGAGCCAGGGAGATCAGGTCCCAGAGTAGCAGGCCACAGGGGATACAACCAGGGGGAGTAGAGCCAGAAGAAAAGGGCCAGGGGGAGCAGTGCCAGGGGGAGCAGAGCGCAGGGGAGAAGGCCAAGGGAAGCAAGGCCCAGAAGAGCGGGGCCAAGAGGAGCAGGGCCTGGTGTGCAGGACCCAGTGGAGCAGGACTGTGGGAAGTAGGGCCCAAGGGAGCAGGACCATGAGGAGCAGCACTCAGGAGGAGCAGGACCGGGCAGAGTAGGGCCCAGGGAGAGGAGGACCAGGGGGTGCAGAGCCCAGGAGAGCAGGGCTAAGGGGAACAGTGCCTACAGGGAGTAGGGCCAGGGAAAGAAGTTACCAGAGAAGCAGGGCCCAGGGGAGCATAGCCAGGGAGAAAAGGGCAAGGGGGACAAGGGCCCAGTGAGAGCAGTACCAGGGATAGCAGGTCCCTGGGGAGGAGGCCCAGGGAAGCAGGGCAATAGGGAGCAGGGCCAGGGGAAGCAGAACTCAGGAGAAGCAGAGAACAGGGGGATAAGGGCCCGGGGAAGCTGGGCCCATGGGGAGCAGGGCCCAGGGGAAGAAGGGCCCAGGGTAACAGGACTGGAGAAAATAGGGCCCAGGGGAACAGGGCCAGGGGGATCAGGGCCAAAGGACAGGAGGATCTGGGGAGCAGGGCCCAGGAGTGCAGGGCTAGTAGGAGCAGAGCCCAGAGGGAATGGGGCCTGAGGGAGCAGGGACAGGGGAGCAGGGCTCAAGGGTAGCGGGACAGGGGGTAGAAAGGCCTAGCAGAGCAGGGCCAGGAGGACCAGGGCCCAGGGGTAGCAGCACCAGAGGAGCACACCCCAGGGGAGCAGGGACAGGTAGGATCAGGGCCCAGGGGAGCAGGCCAGCGGGAATAGTACCAAGGAGAGCAGGTCCAGGGTCATACGGCCCAAGGAACCAGGACTGGGGGAGCAGGGCCCAGGGGAGAAGGGCCAGTGGGAGCAGGGCCCAGGAGGAGAAGGACCACTTGGTGCAGGCCCCATAGAAAGGAGGCCTAGGGGGAGGAAGGCCCAGGAGAGCATGGCTAGGTGGAGCAGATCCCACAGGGAGTTGGGGCACGGGAAGCAAGACCAGGGTAGCAGGGAAATGGAGAACAGGACCAGAAGGAGGAGGGACCAGGTGGAGTGGGGCACAGGGGAACCAGGGTCCAGGGAAGCAAAATCAGGGGGAGCAGGGCCCAGAGAGCAGGTCCAGGGGTGAGCAGGGCCCAGTGGAGAAGGGCCAGGAGAAGCAGGGTCCCGGGGAGCAGGACTAGAGTGAGCAGGTCCCAGGGGACCACGATCAGAAGGAACAGGTCCAGGGGGAGCAGGGCCATTGGGAGCAGGGCCCAAGGAATCAGGTCCAGGGAGAGCAGGGCCAAGAAGTTGCAGTGCTCAGGGAGAAGAGAGCCCAGGGAGAGCAGGGCACATGGGAGCAGGGCACATGGGAGCAGCGCCAGGAGGAGCAGGGCCCAAGGGGAGCAAGTCCAGGGGGAGCAGTACCAGGAGGAGCAGGTACCCGGGGAGCAGGCCCCAGGGGAAGCAGTGCGAGGGACAGCAGGGCCAGGGACAGCAGGGTCCTAGGGTAAGCAGGACAAGGGGAGCAGGGCCCAGGGAGAGGAGTGCCAGGGGTAGCAGAGCCCAGTAGATCAGTGCTAGGGTTAGCAGAGAAAAGGGAGTAGGGGCAGGGAGAGAAGTACAGGTGAGCAGGGCCAGTGGGGAACAGGACCAGGGGGAGCAGGATCCAGGGGGAACAGGGCCTAGGGGAAGCAGGGCACAGGGAAAACAGGGCCCAGGGGGGCAGGGCCCAAGAGCAGGACCAGGGGAGAGCGGGACACAGTGAGCAGTGCCACGAGGAGCAGGGTCCAAGGGGAGAAGGGCCCAGCAGAGCAGGGCCTGGAGGAAAAGGGCCCAGAGGGGGCAGGGCCCAGGAGAGCAGGGCCCAGGGGAGCAGGGCCAGGGGGAGCAGGCCCAAAGAGCAGGGCCCTGGGGAACAGAGTCAGGGGAGCAGGAACAGGGGAGCAGGACTAGAGGAGTAGGGCCCAGGGGACAGGGCCCGGGTGGGCAGGGCCCAGGAAGATCAGGTGGGCAGGGTCCAGGGAGAGGAGTATTAGAGGACCAGGGATGAGGAAAGCAAGGCTAGGGGTGCAGACCCCACAGGGAGTAGAGCCAGGAGGAGAAGGGCCAGGGATCAGGGCCCAGGCGGAAAAGAGCCCAGGGAGAGCATTACCAGGTGGAGCAGGTCCTGGAGGAGCGGGCCCTGGGGAACAGGGCAAGGGGGAGCTGGGATAGAGGGAGCAAGGCCCAAGAGAAGCAGGGAACAGGGGGAGAAGGGCCCAGGGAGCAGGGCCCATGCAAAGCAATACCAGGTGGAGCAGCGCCCAGGGGGGAAGGGTTCAGGGGATGTATGGTGCAGGGGAGCAGGGTCAAGTGAAGCATGACCCAGGGCAGCAGGGCCAGGACAAGTAGGCCCAGGAAAGCAGGGCCAGGTGAGCAGGGCCACAGAGAGTGGGGACCGGGGAAGCAGGAACAGGGCGAGCAGGGCTAAGCGGGAGCAGGACTCAGGAAGAGGTGAGCCCAGTGGGGAGCAGGGCACAGGGAAAACAGGGCCCAGGGGGAGCAGGGCCCAAGAGTAGGACAAGGGTAGAGCGGGACCCAGTGACCGTGTTACGAGGAGCAGGGCCCAAGGGGGAGAAGGGCCCAGCAGAGCAGAGCCAGGAGGAAAAGTGCCCAGGGAGGGCAGGGCCCAGGAGAGCAGGGCCCAGGGGAGAAGGGCCAGGGGGAGCAGGCCCAGAGAGCAGGGCCCAGGGGAACAGAGTCACGGGAGCCGTGACAGGGGAGCAGGACTGGAGGGAGTAGGGCCCAGGGGACAGGGACAGGGTGGGCAGGGCCCCGAAGGAGCAGGTGGGGCAGGGTCCAGGGAGAAGAGTATTAGAGGACCAGGGATGAGGAGAGCAAGGCTAGGGGTGCAGAGCCCACAGGGAGTAGAGCCAGGAGGAGAAGGGTCATGCGAGCAGGGCCCAGGCAGAAAAGGGCCCAGGGAGAGCATTACCAGGGGGAGCAGGTCCTGGAGGAGCGGGCCCCGGGGAAGTAGGGCAAGGGGGAGCTGGGATAGGGGGAGCAAGGCCCAAGAGAAGCAGGGAACAGGGGGAGAAGGGCCCATGGGAGCAGGGCCCATGCAGAGCAAGACCAGGTGGAGCAGGGCCCCGGGGGGAAGGGTCCAGGGGAAGTAGGGTGCAGGGGAGCAGGGTACAGAGGAGCATGGCCCAGGGGAGCAGGGCCAGGGGAAGTATGGCCCAGGAAAGCAGGGCCAGGTGAGCAGGGCCACAGAGAGTGGGGACCGGGGAAGCAGGAACAGGGCGAGCAGGGCTAAGCGGGAGCAGAACTCAGGAAGAGGTGATCCCAGTGGGGAGCAGGCCCCAGGAAAGCAGGGCCAGGAGGAGCAGGGCCCAGGAGAATTAGAAATCAGGGAGAATAGGGTCCGGGGTATTACGGACCATGTGGGGCAAGACCATGGGGAGCAGAGCCCACAAAGAGCAGGACCCAGGGGGAGCAGGGCTCGGGGGAGAGGGGCCCAGAAAGGAGCAGGTTCAAGGGAAGCAAGGCCAGGGGAAGCAGGGCTGAGGAGGAGCAGGGCCCATGGGAGCAGGGCCAGGGGGTGCAGGGCCAGGGGTTAGGTCCAGGAGGAGCATGCCCCATGGGGAGCATGGCCATGGTTATCAGGACCAAGTGGAGCAGGCCACAAGGAGAGCAGAACCAGGGGATTAGGGCCAGGGGGAGAAGGGCCTAATGCAAGGGGGAGCAGTCACCCAGGAAATCAGGACCAGAGGGAGCAGGGCCAAATAGAGCTGGGCCCAGGGGAGCAGGGTCAGGGGGAATACAGCCTGAGTGAGCAGGACCAGAGGGAGCATGGCCCAGGGGAGCAGGGCGACAGAGGAGCACAGCTCAGGGGAGTAGGGCCCAGAGGTGCAGAGCCAGGGGAACAGGGCAAGGAGGAGCATGGCTAGGGGGATCAGGGCCCAGGAGAAGCAGAGAACAGGGGAAGAAGAGTCCGGCGGAGCAGAGCCCATGGGGAGCAATACCAGGGGGAGCAGGGCTCAAGTGGGAAGGTCTCAGGGGAAATAGGGCACAGGGGAGCAGAGCCAAGGAGGAGTATGGCCCAGGGGAGCAGGTCCAGGGAAAGCAGAGACCAGAAGAACAGGGCCCATGGGGAGCAGAGCCAGGGCGAAAGGGCCCATGGGGAGCAGGGCCAGGGGAAGCAGGACACAAGGGGTGCAGGGCCCAGGGGAGCATGCCAAGTGGGAGCGGGTTCCAGGTTGACCAAGGCCCAGGTGGAGCATAACCAAGGGGAGCATGGTCCTGGGGAGCAGGACTGGATGAAGTAGGGCCCAGGGGAGCAGAAACAGGGCCAGGTGGATCAGGGTCCAGGAAGAGGAGGACCATGGGGAGCAGGGCCCAGCAGAGCCAGGCTAGGGAGTGCAGAGCCCTCAGGGAGTAGGGCCAGAGAGAGTAGGGCCAATGGGTAACAGTATAAGTGTGAGCATGGCCCAGGGGGCAGGGCCATGGGGAGTGGGGCCAGGAGGAAAAGGGCCAAGGGTAGAAGGGCCAGGGAGAGAATTACCTGGGGGTGCAGGGCCCCAGAGTTCAGGCCCAGGGAAGCAGGTCCCATGGGGATCAGAGGTTGGAGGTGCATGGCTCAGGTGCATGGTCTAGGGGGAGGCAGAGCCCATAGGGAGTAGGGCCAGGGGTAGCAGAGTCAGGGGTAGCAGATTTTGGAGTAGCAGGTAACAGGGAAGCAGGGCTTAGGAGAGGAGGGCCAGGGGGGCCAGTTCCATAGAGAGTAGAGCCCAGGAAATAGGATTGGGGGAGCAAGGCCAAGGGGGAGGTAGGTCCAAGAAAGCAGGACCAGAGGGAGCTGGGCCCAGGGTAGGAGGGCTTAGAGGAGCAGATTCAGGGGGAGCAGAGTCCAGGAGAGAAGGCCAATGAAAGCAAGGCCCAGAAGAGCAGGGCCCAGGGGAGCAGGGCCTGGTTTGCAGGGCCCAGGGGAGCAGGACTGCAGCAAGTAGGGCCCAAGGGAGCAGGACCATGAGGAGCAGCACCCAGGAGGAGCAGGACTGGGCAGAGCAGGGCCCAGGGAGAGGAGGACCAGGGGGTGCAGAGCCCAGGAGAGCAGGGCTAAGGGGAACATTGCCTACAGGAGTAGGGCCAGGGAAAGAAGTTACCAGAGGAGCAGGGCCCAGGGGAGCATAGCCAGGGAGAAACGGGCAAGGGGGACAAGGGCCCAGTGAGAACAGTACCAGGGATAGCAGGTCCCAGGGGAGGAGGCCCAGGGAAGCAGGGCAATAGGGAGCAGGACCCTGGGGAACAGAGTCAGGGGAGCAGGAACAAGGGAGCAGAACTGGAGGGAGTAGGTTCCAGGGGATAGGGCCAGGGTGGGCAGGGCCTAGGAGGTGCAGGTGGGGCTGGGTCCAGCGAGAGGAGTATTAGAGGACCAGGGATGAGGAGAGCAAGGCTAGGGGTGCAGAGCCCACAGGGAGTAGAGCCAGGAGGAGAAGGGCCAGGGGAGCAGGGCCCTGGCATAAAAGGGCCCAGGGAGAGCATTACCAGGGGGAGCAGGTCCTGAAGGAACGGGCCCTGGGGAAGTAAGGCACGGGGGAGCTGGGATAGGGGGAGCAAGGCCCAAGAGAAGCAGGGAACAGGGGGAGAAGGGCCCAGGGGTGTAGGGCCCATGCAGAGCAAGACCATGTGAAGCAGGGCCCAGGGGGAAGGGCCCAGGGGAAGTAGGGTGCAGGGGAGAAGGGTCCAGAGGAGCATGGCCTAGGGGAGCAGGGTTAGGGGAAGTTGGGCCCAGGAAAGCAGGGCCAGGTGAGCAGGGCCAGAGGGAATGGGGCCTGGGGAAGCAGGAACAGGGCAACTAGGGCTAAGCGGGAGCAGGACTCAGGAAGAGGTGAGCCCAGTGGGGAGCTGGGCCCAGGAAAGCAGGGCCAGGAGGAGCATGGCCCAGGAGATTCAGAAATCAGGGAGAATAGGGTCTGGGGTATTACGGACCATGTGTGGGAAGACCATGAGGAGCAGAGCCCATGGAGAGCAGGACCCAGGGGGAGCAGGGCTCAGGGGAGTAGGGCCCAGAAGGAGCAGGGTCAAGGGAAGAAGGGCCAAGGGAATCAAGGCTGAGTAGGAGCAGGGCCCAGGGGAGCAGGGCCAGGGGGTGCAGAGCCAGGGGTTAAGTCCAGGAGGAGCAAGCCTCATGGGGAGCAGGGCCATGGTTATCTGGACCAAGTGGAGCAGGTCACAAGGAGAGCAGAACCAGGGGATAAGGCCAGGGGGAGAAGGGCCCAATGCAAGGGGGAGCAGTCACCCAGGAAATCATGACCAGAGGGAGCAGGGCCAAATAGGGGGAACAGGGCCAGGGGATTAGGACCAGGAGGAGCAGAGCCCATGGGGAGTAGGGCTAGGGGGAGCAGGGCCCGGGGGGAGAGCAGGACCAGTAGATTAGGGCCATGGGGATCAGGGCCCATGGTGAGCATGGCTAATGGGTGTAGGGTCCAAGGCTGAGGGGAGCAGGGCCAGGGTGAGAGGGCCCAGTGGGAGCAAGACCAGAGAAATCAGGGCCTGGGGAGCAGGACCATGGGGAGTAGAGTCAAGGGGAGAATGGCCCAGGGGGAGCTGGACCTATGGGGAGCTGGGCAAGGTGAACAGGGCTCGGGGTGCTGTGCCTGGGGGAAGCAAGGCCCATGGGGAGCCAGTACAGTGGGATCAGTGTCCAGGGGAACAGGGCCCAGGGGAGCACCCTCAGGGGGAGCATGACCAGAGGGAGCAGGCCCATGGGGAGCAGGGCCCAGGAGAGAGGGTTAGGGGGAGCTGGTCCAGGGGCAACAGGGCCAGAGGGAGCAGGAACCAGAAGGACCAAGGCCAGGGGGAGCAGGGCCCAGGGAGAGCAGGGCCCAGGGTAGCAAGGCCAGGGGAACAGGAACCAGGGGGAACAGGGCCCAAAGAGCAGGGCCCAGGGAAGGAGGGCCAGGGGGAGAAGGGCCCAGGGGAAGAATAATCATTTGGAGCATGGCTAGGGGGAGCTGGGCCAGAGGGAACAGGGTCCTGGGGAACAGGGTCCAGGGGAGCAGGGCCAGTGGGAGCAGATCCAGGGGAATAGGGCCATGCGGAGTAGGGCCTAGGAGTAGCACGGCCAAGGGGAAACAGGGCCCATGAAGATCAGTGTTGGGGGGAGCAAGGCCCATGTGAGCAGGGCCCAGGGGGTGCAGGGCCCAGGAGAACAGGGTCCAGAGGGAGCAGTGTCCAGGGGGAGCAAGTCTATGGGGAACAGGGTCCAAGGTGAGCAAGGCCAGGGGGAGCAGGGCCCTGGAGAGCAGGGCCCAGGTGGATCAGGGCTAGGGGGAACAGGGCTCAGGGGGAGCAGGGCCAGGGGGAGCCTGGCTCCAGAAGAGCAGGGCCCGGGGGGAGCAGGGCACAGGGAAAGCAGGGTCCAGGGGGAGCAGAGCCCAGGGGAGCAGGGCCCAGGAAGAGCAGGACCCAGGGGGAACAAGGCCTGGGGGAGAAGTGTCAGGGGGAACAGGGCCCAGGGATAGCAGGGCCAGGGGGAGCAGGGCCCAGGGATACTAGGGCCAGGGGGGGTAGGGGCCAGGGGGAGCAGGGCGATGGGGAGCAGGGTGAGGGGAAGCAGGGCCCAGGGGAGCAGTGCCTGGAAGAGCAGGGCCTAAAGGGAGCAGGACAGAGGGTGCAGGGCCCAGGGGAGCAGAGCCAGGGGGAGCAGGGCCAGGGGGAGCAGGGCCCGGGGGGGGGGGAAGCATGACCAGAGGGAACAGGATCCAGGGGAACAGGACCCAGAGGAGCATGGCCAGAGGGAGCAGGGCCCAGTGGAGCAGAGCCAGGGAGATCAGGGCCCAGGAGAATCAGGACCAGAGGGAGAATGGCCAGGGAGATCAGGGCCCAGGGGAAGCAGGACCAGAGCGAACAGGGACTAGGGGATCAGGGCCATTGGGAGCATGGCCAGGGGGAGAATGGCCCAGGGGGTTCAGGACCCAAGGGGAGCAGGGCCACGTGGAGCAGGGGTGGCAGGTCCCAGGGGGAGCAGGACCAGGGGGAACAGGTCCATGGGGAGCAAGGCCCAGGGGGAGCAGGGCCCAGAGGTAGCAGTGCAAGGGGGAGCAGAGCCAAGGGGAAGCAGGGCCAAGGGGGAGAAGGGCCAGTAGGAGCAGAGCCCAGTGGAGCAGGGCCCAGGAGTGCAAGACCAGGGGGAGCAGGGCCCATGGGGAGCATGACCAGGTGGAGCAGGCCCATGGGTAACAGGGCTAGGGGAAACAGGGCCAGGCTAAACCGGGGGGAGCAGGACCCAGGACCATCAGGGCCAGGGGGAGCAGGGGCCGGGAGTAGCAGAATTAGGGGGAACAAGGCCATGGGGAGCAGGGCCCAGGGGTACCAGGGCAAGGTGGAACAGGGCCAGGGTTGAGCAGGGCCCATGGGGAGAAGGGCCAGTGGGAGCAAGGCCCTGGGGAGCAGGGCCCAGGAGAGCAAGACCAGGGGAAGCAAGACCCAGGGGGAGCAGGGCCAGGGGGAGCAGGGCCCAGGAAGATCAGTGCCCAGGAGGGAGCAAGACCCAGGGGAGCAGGGCTCAGGGGGTGCAGGCCCCAGAGGAACCATGGCCTTGGGGGGCAGGGCCAGGGGGAACAGTGCCGAAGGATAGCAGGGCTAGGGGGAGCAGGACCCAGGGATAGCAGAACCAGGGGAATCAGGGGCCAGGGGGAGGAGGGCCATGGGGAGTAGGTCCCTGTGGGAGCAGGTCCAGGGGGAGCAGGCCCTGGGGGAGCAGGGTCCATGTGGAGCAGGCCTGCTGGTTTGCCCCTGCTGGTTTGCCCCAGTCTGTGTGGCAGTGTGGTCCCCATTGTGCCGTCTGGATGTGGTGGGACTGCTCAGGAGTGGGACCGGTCATGTGGCCACTGGGTTTCCTGGAAGCACTGCTGGAGTTCTCCAGGGACTTGTTAGTTCTGGGGAGGGGGTACCAGAGAGCCGGCCTGGCCCTTCCTCTCTCCCTGGATCCTGGCTTACCCTATCATGTCCCCTCCTGCACCAGCTCCTGCTTTGTGAAGCCTTCCACCATAGGGTCCTCATCAGAGTCAACTGATACCTGTGCCATACCCAGAACAAATAGAACTATAAGTTAAACAAACCCCTTTTTCCATGAAGTCCCCAGCCTCAGGTATTTTGTTACAGGAACAGAAAACAGACTAATACAAGGCTTTAGCCAGTACCTGGATGAGGCTTGGCTGAGTGGTGCCCTTCCTTCAGGCAGGAAACTGGCAACAGCCCTGCAGGGCTCTGCAGCAACACCTTCCTCCAGACACTGACTGGCCTCTCCAGGTATCCACAGCATCTGGAGAAGAACCCAGGACAATGCAGGGCCCAGAGTACAGCCAGCCAAGCCCCAGAGCCCTTCTGGGAGCTCTCTGTCCCTGGGCATCATGTGAAGAGAACATCAGGCCAGGGCTATGGAATATTCTGGAGTCAGGTGAGTCCTGGGAGCAGGGAGGAATACAGGCCTCCACCTCTGTTTCTTCCTCCATAAAACAAGCTTGGGTTCTGTCTACCCTTCCCTGTGGGCCACATGGGACAGCTGCATGTTCCAGAAGGGCTGAGAAGGGCTGTTGGATGAAGGGATGAATGAGTGAGTGAGGGGTGACAGGCCAGGGATGAGGACCTGCCCTGTCTGCCCCCTGCTGCCCTTCAGGAGGACAGGACAGGATGAGGGGGCTGGGTCAAGGGGCCGGGAAGAACTAGACACAGGGTCCTAGAGGGCCTCCTGCACCACGTGCTGCTATTTGGGGACCACATGATCAGGACGGTCAGAGGTCGTGAGGCAGGCCCTGGGAAGGCCCTGCTGCTGAGGTGTGGGGCCTCCAGTGCCAGGCAATGGCTGGGGAGCCCACTCGGGGGCCTGATGGAGGGAGTGCCCACCTACTCCTACTAAGACCCCTCCAGCACTGAGTTTCTGTTGGCCTTTGAAGGGAGGGGGTGCTCCAGGGACCTGGGGCCCGGGGCTGCTCTCTCACCCTCCCCACCCCAGAGCCAGAGCCCAGAGGGTCTGTGAATGTGCTCCCACCAGGGAAATGGAGGCCCAGCTCCTGACCTGTCTCAGCATAGTACAGGGCGAGCTCTACAGGGGACCTGGTGGCCCGACCCCAATTCTAGGCAAGCCCCAACCATTGCCCCCACATATCCTCAGGAGTGGGTAGCCTGACACCACTCAATCCCAATTCTGAGGAGCACCCTCTCAAGTCTCTGCCCAGGATCTTTCCAGGGAGGCCCGCCCTCTCCCTGCCCCCCAGGGCCCACCTGCAGCAGCTGGTGAACAGGGACTTGAGCTCAGGCCGAGGGCCCTTGTAGCTCACCTGCTTCAGGTACCTGGTCTCCTTAAAAGCAACTTACCTCTCAGGTGACAACACTTACAGGTCCTTACTCCAACAAGGAGCTCCTCATCCCCCTAGCTGGCCCTCTTGGGACCCTCCCATACTCCAGGCTGTCCCCCACGCCCAGGGTTCCCACCCTTCCTGATGTGCACAGAATGTTTCTTGCCCAGATGGTGGGTCTTCCTATGGCTGCCCCTCTCACTCCAAGACTCCAACCCACCTCGAAGCCCCAGCTGAACAGCTCCACTCCAGGGTGCCCAGGCTCCCCTGCTCCTGTGCCCTGTGCTGACTGTGTGCCTCTTGTGCTTCTCTCAGAGTGAGGGGCTGTGCACTGGGTTCCAGTGACTTCCTTTTGACAGGGGGATGCAGGCCAGGCTGGTGGTGGTGGAAGGGACAGGGGCTGAGCAGGTCTCCCCCTGCCCCTGAAGGTCTGGTGAAGAGCCAGGGAGGTGCAGGGCCAAGGCATCTCTGGAGGGGACAGGTGGGGCCCACAGTCAGGCAGAGGAGAGGCATGTGGTCTCCACCACAGGGTCTGGGCCTCTGGGGACATGAGCCACCAGCACAGTTTACTGTGCCCTGTCCAGGGCACGTCTGCCCAGGAGAGCTCTCAGGGCTGCTGGAGCTGCATGCCTGCTGGAACCAAGATGCACTTGGGTGTCCACCCGTGCACACTTTGTGTGCAGGACTCCCTGTGTGGGTACCAGTGATCTGGAGGAGCTGGATGGTAGGAAAACTCCCTTCCATTGTCAGCTCACATCTGGAGGGAGGAGGGGAGATTAGCCTGGAGTCAGAGGGGCCAGGCCTCCCTTAAGATAGGTGGCATTGGCGCGGAGATGCCCAGGGGCATGCAGGCCTGTGCCCCAACTCTCTCCTTGGCAAAGGAAGCCTGGAGCCCCTGCCTGCTGTCCCTCCATGCTGGCAGGAGATGTCTTCATATAGTATCGATTGGCTTGCACAGACCCCGGGTTGTCAGCATGAAAGTCTGGAGACTCTGCATGTAAATTAATGTGTTCTGTGGTCCTTAACCCTTTCCTTCCACACACTCCTCAGACACATCAGTGGAGCCCCCAGAAATGCCAGGATGCAGCCCTGGCTCAGGAAGCCCTGGAGACACAGGGCCTGTGAGAGTCTCACAGTTCTCCTTGCACAGGGCTATAGGGTACTTCTGGCTCCTGGAGACTGTCTCCACATGGAGAGCTGTCTGTTCATCCTTCAGTCTCTCCAGAGACACCCTGGTGCCAGTGCCACCAGAGCCAGGCCAGGGAGTCTGCAGTCAGCCAGCCCTTGGCCCTGGTCCCCCAGGGATGGAGCTGACACTGAGCTGATAGGAGCTTACTCTGGGTCCCGCCATCCCATGTGCCTCACTCCTGTGCTGGGACCTAGAAGGCACCTCAGCCTGGCTGGGTGTCCGGGCTTCGTGCACTGGGGTGGAAGGATTGAAGGACACAGGTGAGGAGGCCCCACATCTGTGAAGAGGAAGGCAGCTGCCCAGCCTGAGGGAGTATGGAAAGATGGGATGGAGCCGCGGCAGGGCTCCCAAGGCCCTGAGAGGGAGCAGCACCCTTCCCTGTGGTGCCTGGAGGGAGGCAGGTGAGGGGCGAGTGATGGCTGCCTGAGAGAGAAGGAAGGGCAGGGCTTCAGCTTCCCGCAGGCCTTGACCTCCAGGATACCAGCTCCACCCAGCTGTCCCCAGGTGCTGGCTCTGGGTCCCCTGTAGGTCCCAGTCCCCCCCCCCAGGCCCTCCCAGGCCCTAGTTTTTGGCTTCATGCACTTGGGACCCTTCTCCTCCTGGCCCTTGGGAGGCTCCTCTAATGAGTCCCAAATTTCTCTTGGGGTGATGCCCTTTCCTCACTCAGCAACATGAACCCAGAAAGTCCATGGTGCCTGGCCTGCCTGGGCCTGCCACCATGATCCTGGGGCCCTGGGCATCTAACCCTCCCAGCTATCTGCCTTTACCTTCCTCTTTCCTTCCATTCCCCACATTCATCCCCCCATCTCTACATCCACTCGACAGACTCCAGGAATCCCTAACCTTCAAGTCCTCCTAGGAACTGTGACGGAACTGACTTTGGACCCTCTGCAGGGTTTTATTTGCTTCTCCAGTGCTGAGGCCATGACCAGATGGGATAGCCTCAGAATGAGGTCCATCCTACACATAACTCACAGCTCAGGGCTCTGTGGGGAGGGAAACTGTGCAGTTTGCAAATGTCCCTGAGTAAATTTCATGCTGTGTTCCCTTTGTCATAGTTCTACCCAGAGAAACCTCGTTCCCAGTGCACCAGGATTCCCTGAAGGCTGCCTGTGGACTGTGAAACCTCAATTTCCCTGCCTCTGAGAGGCCTTGTGCATTCTTTGCAGAAACTCCATTGGCCTCCTAGGTGACTCCCTATCAATGGATAAGTTTGACTCTGCTCAATGGCACCATGCCCCTCCATATGCTCACCAACAGGGTAAGGGACCTTCTCCTGGGCAGTTCTAGGCACTTCAAGATCATTTTTGAAGGTGACAGGTCCTAAAGATTATGGCTCCATTACTTCCTCATTCTTCCTATTGCTTATACTCCTTGTATACCCTTCCCCTTCTTTCCTAGACTTGCAGAAACAAAACCAAAAAGCCCCTGAATAAAATATATTTATATCTAGAGGCTGAGGAACCCTGAAGGTCACCCAGAAGCACATCCTGCTCAGAATGTGGGTGCTTCTCCCAGAATTTCCCACAGTAAACACTAAATGGGGCACAGATTCTGGCCTGCTGTGTCCCCAATGTTCATTGGTCCCTGCCATGACACATAAGCTCTAGTCCCATGGAAGAGGTCTGTGTGATAGACACTCGGTTCCCTGAGACCCTCTCCTGCCCTCACCAGCAATGGCTGCTGAGGATCATGGAAGGTGATGGGATGGTGAAGATTGGGGCATTTCAGAGATTTTCACAGCCACTGGTCATGTTGGTACTGGGCCTGAGAATTGGAGCCATTCTGCAGTCCTTTTCCTTTGAGCTCCCAAACACAAGAAGGAAAATATCACAGAGAACCAGGACAGGTGTGGCCAGGTTGTCTGGAGCACATCCCTGTTCACCAGGATGTCATGCAGAGTGTAGTCAAGGAATGCAAAGTCCACTGCACTTCCATGCTTGCACATATTGATCAGGACCCCTGCCTAACCGGGTGCTATTCAAGTGACAATATGAGTAGGGACCCTTCCTAACTGGGTGCTATTCTCCTTCCTCTCTTGGAAAGAACCCAGAATTCATCAAACCTGATCCTGAAAGAAGAAGGACACCCCCCATGTGCTCCCTTTTCATGGTGTACCAAAAAGGAAGATGAGAGAAATCTTCCTGCCAATATGAAATAAAGGGCTGAGTCTACACCACAGAGAGTGGCCAACACCAAGAAGCTCTGAAAGAACTCCTCTTTCCATGAAAGCGATAACAACTCAAAAGACCTCACAGGGCCCCAAATCTATGTTGGTTGAGATTTTCTGGGTTTCCTAACCTTCAGGAACCGAGGACACCAGCTGTTTGAAGGGAAGGAGAAGTTTTCCTGGGCGGGAATTGGCAAGATGCCCTTGGCTGCGGCAGTTGGAGTGCCCTGCAGACTCACCGACAGAGAGTATATCACACTGCATCTGTGGTAATCGAGAACTCAACTGGACCAGATTTCTTGCTAAGAACATTTCTCATCACTGCCCACCTTTGATCTGAGATCCTTCAGTTGAACCTCTCACAATGATATCCCAAGCAGCTTCCATGTGTCTGAAGAATGGACACTGTGATACCATCTCTGACTGCCTAAAATCCATGCAGTGACCTGTATCCACTCTACAAGGACACAATCCCTTGGCCTCTCTCCTTTCTGCTGTCCCCGTGTACTTCCTGTGTGTTGTCTGGATCTATGTCTTAGGAGCCCTCCCCCCACCCCATGGGCAGTATCAGACTTCCCTGGGCTTCCCCAGCCATGTCAAGTGTGTCCTCTTGTGGTCTTTCCTTCCTCTACTTCTACTCACATGAAGGAAGTGCTCCATTCAAATTTCCAAGGATTTAAGGAGTAACCAGCAGTCAAAAAACAAACCCTTGTCCCTCCAGGCTCACATCCTTCTAAAGACTAGGACACTGGACCCAGAGTCTCGCAGTGTCCAGAGTGGGAAGCATCAACACAGGACCCAGAGAGCGACCTGGCTATAGCAGATGCTCAGGGTCCAACTGAGCAAAGCTGGGCAAAGTTTGAATGTAAACCCCAGTGGAATGTTGGATCCAGACATTCTGCAGTGGGGGAGGGGATGAGGGCAGCAGGCCTGGGTGGGGGCTGGGCAGACATTCCATGAAGACCTCTGGCAGGTATGGAAGAACCTCAAGTTCACGTCAAGTAGTTCAGTAGTGACACAAGTGGTGTGTGCCTCTGGTCCATTTTGAAATAGTTTCTCAAATGCCCAGGAGAGTGGTGTGACAGGTGCCCCTCTATTCCAATGCCTCTCCTATCATGTTTGTTTTCTCCCCCTGCTAGGCAGGGCCAGTGAGCAGGGCTCTCTCTCATCAGCCACAAGATTATGGGTATAAACAGCCAATACTTTCAACTGTAGGGTGTGGCTTGCATTCTATGAATATAATGGTTTTTCGTCTCATCATGTCTGTAAAGTGCACACTTTGGTGTTGATGAAATATTCAATATCTTGTTATAAGCCTTTTCAAAGGAACGGAGGGGCAATCCTTGATACTCAGGAACTGAAAACAAACTTCTTTCATTCTTATTTCGCTTGTCAAGTCTTCTAATTATTGCCCACATTCATGTCATTGATATTATAGCTGGCAGGTTTTTTTTTTTTCCTGAATCAATGAAATAATAGTGCAATATGGAAAAACATGTCTTCTCCTCATTCCATAGTTTTTTTTTTCTTTTTTAAAATAATGGTATACTGTAACTAATGATGGAGAGTATATTTTTGAAGTAAGGCTGATTTGGTATACTGAGATAAATTTCATGGCCCTTGAAAACGCTCTAATCAGTGCTTTGCTAATCAGCTTCATACCCCATGCAATCAGTTTTGCACTGTTTCAAAATGCTAGACTCCAGATGCATTTAATCCAACTAGCTCAAATCCAATTCATGCAACGAGGCCATGAGATGAAGCCACAAATTGTCCTTCTGCCCTACCATGAAACAAAAAGATTTCTGAACAGGGATGTCTGCTTAATTAGGAACATTGGCACAATGGCTAAAGGCTCTGTCTGCCTCCTGTAGAGCCCTTAGTTCTGTGCTTTTGGCAGTGTCACCTGTGACATGTCTTTGCCATTATATTTAGAGTGATACTAATTACCCAAATCCCCAGAGAGAGCATCAAGGGAGTGTTTTTCCTTTTCAATGTGTTCCAAGGTCATGTGAATCCATGGTACACATTCGAAAAATTTCCAGCTAAAAGTATGTGATGAAGGAGAAAAAGAAGAGGATCAATTTGCTGTCTGCTGAAATTGGTCGACATTGCCAAGTCTTCATTAAACGTAGAAGAAGAAAAACTTTTAGAGAGAACATTTGAGCATCTGTATCTATTGGGAGAGCCCTCCTTATGCAGTAATATGCAGAGGACAGTAAATCAAGAAATTTACTGTAGGCGAATTCAAGGAATGGGGTTTTCAGAGGTTGCCCAGACCTTAATTGTCTTCCAGAACTGTTTCTTACTGGAACCTACAGATGGACTGGGAGGAAAGCACACACTGATGTTTGGATGAGTGAATGCGAATCAAAAGGACTGAGTGCAAAAGGGGTAAAATCACTAGGCCCAAGATGAGCCTGTTTCAGGGTGGAGAGAATCCAAGCACTGCAGCAGGTGGTCTCTAATGCAGGGATGGCAGGTTTGTAGATGCACTTGCTGAATGGAGGGCCAGCCCTGAGGCTCTGGGATGAGAAGCCCTCTTTCCTGAGATACCCAGAATCCTTCAGCCTCCCTAGGTCCTCTTCTTGCAGGCAGCTCCGGGCTTCCAGTCCACCCTGCACCCTTCGTGCATGCGCACGCCGTTGGCTTGAGGCGCTCTGGCGCTCGCGGGCCGCCATCTAAGAGCTCCAGTGTCAGTTGGGGCTCTGGCGTCCGTTTGGGCTCCAGCGGGTCAAGGCGCAGGCGCGAGTGTGGACGGGGTTGGGGGTGGGAGGTCCCAACGGCAGGCCAGGCTCCCATGGCGGCGTCCAGACTCAGTCCCATAGGCCCCGAGGTACTAGACCTGCGAACCTCTCCTGTCCCCAGTGTGTTCTTGCCCGATCCTGTGCCTCCCCAGGCAGCCTGGGTGCCTGCCTTGCCTCCCCTGGGACTTGGGCTACCCGCACCAGACCAGAAGTGAGGGGTGTGTTGTCCAGTGCGACGCCCACGTCGAGGCGTCGTCCATCCCTGTCCTTTGCAGCCTGTGTGGCGCCTGGGCTCCAGGGCACCTGTGCGGTGCTTGAGAAGCAGTGTCCCAGGCAGCAGATCTGTGGCTTGTCTCCTGTCGATGTCAGACAAAGTGGTGATGGTCATCTTGTTCCCTGTGAAAGCTGTGAATGTTGGGGACCCTGTCAGCTGGCATCCGGTTTGTTAGCTGAAGGACGCTCTTTTCCCATGATCTTAGCGGCTTTGCACAAGGGAATATACTGAGCCGAGTTTGCTGAGTGGGATGTAATCACACTGTGACTGACGTCCTGTCATAGATTGACTGTTGGTGCGAGCCTCTGGACAGAGCACCTGAATGATGATGGGAGAACCCTGTGACCACAAGTCGTATGCAATAAAGAGAGTCATGTTTTATTATTAAATTTTGTGGTACTCATCTTTACATGAGTAAAGTTATGTGTTCTTTTTTGTAAATGTTCGTTGGCCACTGGGGTGTCGTTTGGTTTTGGGGATGCTAATATGTTTTGATTTTACCTTTGCCAGCGGTGCAAGAATTGTGGGGTGCATGGTTGCATCAGACTATGTTGCAAGTTTTTTTCCTTCTTGGGAATTGTGGAAATTCAGAGAATTTTTGTTTACATGTCCATTTTGAAGATGGTATTCCTAATGTGTTTATTTGCATTCATAGTTTGGGGTTTGTTATGTTTCAAGTTGGCTGGTGAGAATATGAGATTTGTATGTGTCTGGATGGATTATTGAGAGAAAGTTGTATCTCTAATGAAAGAGTAGGACTGGTTACGTTTGGAGGGTGTGGGAAATAATACATATAAACTCAGGGAGTTTGGTGTAGGTGTTTGTATTTTGGCTTTGGAATATTTCACCTGTGGTTCTCTGCAGTCCCCCTCCCCCCCAATGCTGCGATTTTTGTTTGTATCATGAATTATTTGGAAGAGATATGTGTATGTGCATGTGCATATGAGCAATGTTAAGTACCGTCATTAGGTGTATTTTTGGTGGGTATATAGTCTATTTTGGGAAATGCAGTGGGAATGTTTGCCTATTCAGGATATTATGTATAGCCCTGGGTTTGCTTGTTGTTGTTTTATGGATTTTTGTATTTCTTTGTGTGAGGTCAGGTCTATGACTAATCTTGAGTGGCAGAATGAATATGTGTGATTGTGAAGTGTATATTATTCTCCATTTTGGGAGTTGGATAATTTATATCTTTGTGAATATCTGGAAAGGTGTGACTTTGTATATGCAGGTAATGTGAGATAATAGGATATTTGCATATTTATCTGTAGCTATTTGATGCTTGTGGAAATTTACATGTGTGTTGAATTTGTAGTTACTAGCATTCCTCAGGTGTCTGTGGGGTGTTTCAGGATCTGAGTTGTGTGAAGTAAGATTGTTCAGGGGACATGGGTAACAAGCATTCAAGGGGTCTGGCAGTTTTGATGAATATCTTCTGGGGGAATGTGTTTTAAGTGGGGACTTACTAGTATGTAACTAAGAAGTAAGGCTCTCTGATTCTGATGGAATGCTGGGCTTGTGCATTTATGCCAAAAAGTGGGAATTATGTTTGTACATATTACAGGTATGTAATATGCTACAAGTATTTCTTAGTATTTGGGGGATGTAGGAGCTGGTTTCCATTTTTAAAAATTAAAAATTTTTAAAATTTATAAGTGGTTTGATGTGTATTTTTAAGTGGTGTGCTAGAGAATATTGTGTGACTTTGGCATGTGTACTACTCTGTGTATATTGAGCTGTGGGGTGGATGAATCATGTAAGATTATTTTCAGAAATGTGGTTGTTATATCAAAGTGTATTTGTTTGGAGAATGCTGGGGTATCTATATGTGTGTGGAAATGTTTGGGAATAAGGTTTATGTTGTGTTCTGAAGATGTGGAATGTGGCAGTGTTTGAGAGAGGTCTGTATATTCAGGTATTGGGAATGTTTGTGTATATGTGTTAGTGTGTGGGAGTTATGTGTGTATTAGTCATTTACCTTTGTACATGTGTTTGCTCTTCTGTCTGTATTGTTTTGGTACTGTTATTTGAGCCCAGGGTCTCACACTTGTGTAATTAATGTTTTTGTATGTAGGCATAAGAGTGTTTGGGTATGTTTGGGCTCAAGGGTCCTGTTTCTGTTTATTCTGGAATGTAATGTTTAATAGAGATTGGTGATTTTGCTTGAAAGAGTGGTCCCGATGTTTGTGTTTGGTCTTATGTATTTGAAACCTGTAGGATATTGGAGGTCATGTGAGTATTTAGCTCATGGATTCTTGGTAAGTATTCTGGGGTTATGGGAGGTTACTTGTGTGCGTTTAGAAATAGAGAAGCCATGTGGATTGGCTGCGTATTTGTGCATCGCAGATTACAGGAATTTTAGAGCTTTAAGCTTTTGCTTCAGTCTTGGCTGGGGGTGTTGTGTGAGACAACTTGTGAATGCTAGGTGCTTTTCTGGAGTCTGTGCCCATAGTATTTTCACAGTGTGCATATGGACAGTATGTCTGTTGTATGTTTGTATCTAGCGCATGTGTATGTGTGTGCATAGTTATAGGAATGACGTGAACATTCAGGGTACTAGGGTTTTCTATTTTAGGTAGAAACTGGTACTTTGTCTATGTGTTGATGGTGCATGTGTCACCAGTGAAGGGTGTGAGAATGTCTTCAGAAATGTAGGATCCTCTACTCAAACCTTCAGGTTTCTTGGCAGAGAAGAATTTAAGGCCCAGATTTTAGAGAAAATGAAAGAGCTTGATTGCAAAGCAAACGTACACACTCAAAAGGCTGAGTGTGGCCATACTTAGAGGCCAAGTAGCCTCCCAGTCAGATGGTTGGTGGCTTATAACGTTCAGGGGAAACAATATTTATAAACAGGGGTTGAATATGAAGGGGATTCTCTTGATTTGGGAGGTCTTTTGTGGAACCCTGCTCAGTTTCATTAGCATCTACTTATGCAACCAACGGGTGTATACGTACATGTGGTAATAAGCTTCAATAAGTAAAAAGGTAAAAATTAGGGTTAGGAATGTCTCTGGAGCATCTGCATGAGGAACCAGCCTGAGCTTGCTCAAGATTGCAGTTGCTTTGTAGTTAGGTAGAATACTGTTTTGTCCAGTCAGATGCTAGTAGGATATTTATGGTTGAGTAGGAGGCCTGAAACTGCGGATCTTTTTTTAACTAAGAGCAGCTCACAAGTAGCCTGCTAACCCAGGACCCACTGACACCTACTTATCCTCTTCCCTATTTCATAGATCTGTCTGTGCAGGTCTAATGAGGAGTGTATCTTAGAGATATGTGATGTAGTTTCATTTGTACATTTGGCGTTGGAGTTGAAGTTCCTACTTGGGGTACAGGTGGACTGTGTGCACATATTCATATATGGGCTGGAGCTGGCTGGCACTAGCTTGTGATAGCTGATGGTGTTCAAATCTGTCTAGTTCTGTGTTCAGTGGCATCAGGTTGGTAGGCTGAAATTAGTCATGGCAGGGTGGTTAGAGCACATAAATTAAATGTGAAGGCATGGGGGCTGGAGTTGTGGCTCAGCACTAGAGCACTTGCCTAGCATGTGTGAGGCCCTGGGTTCGATCCTCAACACCACATAGAAATAAATGAATGGAGTAGGGGTATTGTGTCCAACTACAACAAAAATAAATATTTTGTTTTTTAAAAAGTGAAGTATTGCTTTTCTCTCCTGGAGGATATCTTACTAAATATTTACTGGCACACCTCTAATGTGTGCATGAGTAAATGTGTGTGTGTGTGTGTGTGTGTGTGTGTGTGTGCGTGTGTGTGTGTGTGTGTATGTGTGTGTGTGAGAGAGAGAGAGAGAGAGTTCAGTATGCATACGTACATGTTTGTATGAAGTAAACACATTCAGGCAACAGTCTATTTGGATTCTCTACATGTATTGTGAGTTGGGCATCAGGGGTTATGGATTTTTGTGTCTATGCCAAGATACTGCGTTGATACAAGCTGGGTTAGTTGACTTTCTTTTCAGGGCCACAGAATCCTCATAAATGCTGATTTCGGTTCCTCTTTGTGGATTCAGTGAGGTCTGTTCCTGAAGCAGGAACATAATTCTTCACCATTTGTGTGGTCCTGGCATCTAGGTCATGAAATGGCTTAGTATGGTGGGCAGATAGCTATGGAGAGCAGAACATTCATAGCATTGGCTACATGATGGACAGAAGTCATAAAGTTGTGTGATTTCTTTGACATGAAGTGAGATGGGAGATGTTCTCTCCATGCAGAATGCTCTGATAAGCAGCTGGGCAGCTACAGGAGCTGTTGGCTTCTCTGGGACACAGCTGGTGGGGAGAGACACCTTGTTTCATGGGTTGAGCTGTCAAAAGCCTGCAAAATCTGTGCCTCAGCTACCATGTGCCTCCCCAACCCTCATACACACACACACACACACACACACACACACACACTAAAGGTAAGCTAGTAAGATGTCTTTTAGGAGTATGCAGAGAGCCTTGACTTCTAGTTTACAGGGATGTAACTATCCCACCATTCTTAAATTTCACTACCAAACTGGTGCCACTAAACACATTGTATCACAGTGTTCAGTGATGCACTGACCCTTGGGCAAGTAGCTTTGCTCAAGTGTCTTAACCTCTCTGAGCCTCAGCTTACTTTTCTATAAAATTAATATAATAAAGCTACCTCTACAAGATTGTGAAGATTAGACTTAATGTGTAAAGTGCTTGGGGCAATGAATGGTGTGTTTTAGTAATTGCCAAAAATGTTTGGTATCCTGTTTATTGGTCCATCCAGAATATAACTGTCATCTCCTTAATACACCCCTTGTTTCCATATATATAAGTGCATCAGCATGTATTTTATGGCCCATGGGGACATGGGATCCACGCTCTTGCTCCTAAAGCCCAAACTTCTACCTCTCCCTCATAAGAACATTGAGTTTAGCATCTGTCTCCTGTAGGATTGATACCTCAAGGCCAGGGAGCAGACCCATTGACTTCAGATCCTCCAGAGTATCCTTCAGTGTCTACATTAAGTAAGCAATGAAGAAAGAAAAAGAGATATAGGAGGGTGTATTTTTGACTTTCCAAAACTTCAAGTATGATAACTTGCTCTTGGGTAAAATTTGTTCCTCAGAGTCTACACCTAGTTGAGGGAGTAGCAAAAATGACTTATTTCCTGACCTCAGTGCATCTCTACCCTGCACCATGTGTATCAACACAGCCTCCCTTCCATCCTGGCTCTGGGCTTGCTGTCTGACCTACCTTGCTTGGAGTCCTCCTCTTTTTTTCTATCATTGACAAGAGGACATCATGAGGCTGATTGCTGGAGGATATGGCCTTGGGAGAGCTGCATGTCCCCGTCACTTGAGTGAGGCCAGACTGGGAAGGAGAGCTGTCTGGCAGAGCCATCCCTAATGCTGACCCTCAGATGCCATGCCTGAGAGGATAAATGCCTATCACTTTGAATTGTTGAATTTTCCAGTGTTTGTTAGTCTACAATATCAGTTCACTAGGTAACTAGTACTCCCCAAAATGAATGCACACCATAAGATCAGATTGCAGGTATCAAGTGAAGAGAAAACCACAGAAGTGGAAACCATTTTGTACCAGGCAATGTATTCTTCCATTTGCACTTTTCCTCAAGCCTATATTTGTAGCCCGTCCCTTCTTTCTGTAGAGACCCTGCCCTTTAATTTAATTGCTTACTGATTCTCTCCAAAAACTCCATGTGTGAATCCATAATACATATATTTGTTTATTGTCTATTTTCTTCTGTGGGGTGAAATATCCATAAGAGAGATGATCTTTCAGTGTCTCTTGGTGCTTAATGAGTAATCATTGAAGGAATCAAAGAATGCTGTCTTAATTTGTTTTCCTTGAAGTTCAGTCCCTGAGACAGTTTTGTAAGCAAGGTTTTTGTTTGTTTGTTCATTTTTGTTTGTTTAAATATTCAAAGAGAGCATAATAAGGCTGAGGAGAAGTTGAAATATGACCCAGGCCCCCAAACAGTCTCAGCTAGCCTCTTGTGTCAGTGGAGGATTAATATTGTCATTAGGGGTGTGCTCAGCTTTTTATTACCCATTTATCCATGAAACCTTCCTAGAAAGTTGTAAGAGCTCTTGAGGGTGCTCTCTATAGCTGATGCAGATGTCAAGGGAGCTGACAGTCAAGGTCGTTTCCAGCAGCATTCCCAGAAATTGGTAAAAAAGTCCCTTCACTGATAATAGATCCAAGTTGCAGATGTCAGTATCCAACATAATCTACTACTGTTCAGCTCAAATTCATTACTTTCATTTCCATTCCGAGGAAGGAAAAAACAAATGTGTGTTTGTGTTCAGGATTGTTGGAGTTTTTTATGTATGTTCACAGTATTTAGGTTTATATGTGTAAATTTAGGGGCTGTGAGAACTGTGTACGAGAGGGTTAAAAGCTAATATATATATACATATATATATATATATGTATATATATATATATATATATATATATATATATATATATATATACACACACATATACATATTCAGTTGTAGATGCAAACAATTCCTTTATTTATTTATTTTTGTGTGGTGCTAAGAATAGAATCCAGTGCCTTACATAAGCTAGGCAAGTTCTCTACCACTGAACCCTAGCCCCAGGCCCAGCCCCTAGCATATACATTTTTGAAATGAAAGAATTTCAGGAGAAAATTTGCTAGTTTTTGTTGAGCATTTTACATCATGTGTGTGTTTTTCTCACTATATCCCAATAGAGTCAATGACTTGAGAAGTAGTGAAAATGAGCTTTATTAGCAACAAGTTGGCCTGATGGAATGGAAGATGGTAGGCTCAAAGGAACATATGATGGTCCTAGGTGGGTGCATCAGTTGTCTAGTGTTTCAGAAAAGTAGCCTCCTCTGGAGTGTGGGCTGTGTATGTCTTATCTTATTCATGTATGTCATCAAGAGTTCCAGTCCAGGGCTGGGGATGTGGCTCAAGTGGTAGCGCGCTCGCCTGGCAAGCGTGCGGCCCGGGTTCGATTCTCAGCACCACATACAAACAAAGATGTTGTGTCTGCCGATAACTAAAAAATAAATATCAAAAAATTCTCTCTCTCTCTCTCTCTCTCTCTCTCTCTCTCTCTCTCTCTCTCCTCTCTCACTCTCTCTTTAAAAAAAAAAAAAGAGTTCCAGTCCAGTAGGTCTAAACAAGACTTAAGTGATCAAAGTTTCTCTGTTAAAATTCTTGATTAGAGTGGTTTGTGGGTTTTGTTGTGGTCAACATTTATTTTTCTGTTATTGGGGGGTGGTCATGGATACTGGGGATTGAACTCAGGGGTACTTGTCCACTGAGCCACATCCCCAGCTCTAGTTTGTCTTTTATTTAGAGACAGAGTCTCAATTAGTTGCTTAGTTCCTCATTGTTGCTGAGGCTGGCTTTGAACTCCTGCCTCAGCCTCCAAAGGTGCTGGGATTACAGGTGTGCATCACCATGCCTGTCATGGTCAAAATTTCTGGCAAGCATCTTTTCAGGTCTGACCTTCTCCCATAACTGGACTAGGAGTTTCCAAGAAGGTGGAGCATCTTGTGCATTTCTAGCTGGGTTTATAGTGTGAAGATAATCTGTGAAAGACAGGGCAGGTATAAACTAAGAGAATTGGATTTTCATTGGGTGAAGGGCTTATATGTTCTTTCGTGATGTTTTTTTGATTATAATTATTATAAGAGAGCCATTTGACCAAAGGGCATTTTGCAATAAAAAGATTCATATTTTCTTATCAATTTTTGTGTTTCTCATGTATTGTGCAGTGAAATTGGTGATATGCTCTTATGTGGTATTGGTGGGCTGTAGGGCAGCCCTTATATGAATTTCAGGATGCCAGGAAGTTTTCCTTTCATTTTCATGGGCATAAAATCATGGGGTGGTTATTTGTATGAGAAAATGAGATGCTGTGCTTTTCCTAGAGGGATGGTAAGAATTCAGAGGGCTTCAGTGTTTTTTATACTCTTTTTTTTTTGTGGAATGCTGGTTTCCCTAAAATGTTGATATGCATTCAAAATTTAGGGTTTATTTTGTTTTAAACTTACCCATGAGAATCTGATAAGTATTCACTGGTGTGTGTGATGGTGTCTGTGTGGCTATTTGAGACCAAGGGAAAGTCATGATGTTTTTTGTGAGACTGTGCAGGGTTTGGTGTATTTAGAGGGCCGTTGTTTATTTGTTTAGGCTCATGAATGCACCTTGGGATGTTTGGGTGTAATATGTGTGTTTGTGTATGGGCTATGTTAATGAATGTGTTTGGGTCTAAATCCATGGGTTTGCCATGTGATTGATATTGTTGGGAAATGGAGGAGTGGTATTTGTATACTTGGGATATGGGATATACTTGGTTATGTGGGGTTTTATAAAAAATTTCTTTTCTTTATTCATGTATGTGTACTTGCATGCTTGAAGGCTGGTCAGTTACTAATTTTGTGGAGTAGTAGGATGAATATGTTCAAGTGTGGTGTGGAGTTGGTAGGGTTCTGCATTTTTATAGACAAGGAGTTATTCATATTTGGGAGTGTGTGAACTTGTATATGAAGATAGTGTAATATTTTGTGTATAATTTGGTATATTTGCATATTTTTATGTAATGGGTAACTGTAGAAATTAGATGCCTATGGAGAGTTACTTGTGTGTTCAGTTTGTATTAACTACTACAGCTCAGGTGTGTGTGGGTGTATTTGTGTTGCATGTATCAGTAATAATTGTGAGAAGGAGAATATTTAGGTGTCAATTGGTATGTGTGCTTAAGGGACATGGCAGTTGATGTCTGCTTTCTGGCGCCATATATGTATGAATTAGGAAGTTATTTGTAACTGGGAGGTGAGGAAGTTATTTGTAACTTCCTCAAGCAGAAAGTTATTTGTAACTGGTATGTGATGAAGAGGTGACATTGTGCATATATATGGAGGTTATGGGCATTTTGTTTATATGTTTTAGGGATACGTGATATAGTAATTTGTTAGCATTTGAGTAAAAACAAAATGTGTTTTACTCGCCCATTATAATTTGGATTTTGTAAGTGAGCTTATGTGTATTTTAGATGATATTCTTGAGATATTTTTTGTGTCTCAGGCATGGAAATTGGTTTGTGGATTTGTAAATGGATGGTTGAATTCTATAAATTTCTTCATTGGGAATGAGGTTGCTAGGAGTATTCAAAGTGTATTTCTTTGGAGAATGCTGTGTCATTTCTAGGTGTGGACAGGAATGTTTGGCTGGTCAGGTTGGCAAGTTGCATTCTGGAGATGTGGAATACTGTGCAGTGTTTTAAAGACATTCTATATTCATGATTTGGATATATTTATGTGTCTCTCTCTCCTTTCCTGTTCAGAAATTATGTATATATTGATCCATAAATAGAGATTAATGTGTGCATGGTTTTTTGTGTGTTCTGGTATTGAACTCCTGTCTGCATGCAAGACTAGCATTTCTGTGTTTTGTATGTAGGCACCCAAGTGATTAGGTGTATCACATGGATTTGTGGATGTGTGTATTTAGAATTTGTGTATACAGGATTCTCGGGAATTGTGTTTTGTGTTTATTGTGGCATGTAATTCTTGATGATTTTGGTGATGTTCATAGAATGTGTGGTCCTGGTATATAATTATGTTTAGTCTCATGCATTTGAGAAGTATAAATTGTTGGTGTCTGAGTGTGTTTTGAATTCATTGGGATCTTGTGATGTGTACTCAGGCAGATGTGAGAGGTTCATTGTGTGCTTGGAAATATATTGTATCTTTTTATGTTATGGAATGTGTATATTTTAGAACTGTGGGATTTCACTTGGGTCTATTGTTAGTTCAAGAGATGACTGGTTGTATACTTTTGGTTTTCCAGAGTCTGTGCCTGTAAGATATTCATTGGGTATATATGAGCAGTGTATTTGTTGTACAGGTATATGTCCTAGCAATGTTGTACCTGTATGAAAACTTGTAGGAATGTGCTTGAACATTTAGTTTGAATAGGGTATTTTTCTCCAAAAATTTATGTAGCAACAGGTGGTGTTTCTGTGTGTTTGGGATGGAGATATCAGATGTTCATCTGCTCAGAAGCCATGAGATGTATTTTTGTCTGGAGGTGTTATTGCGATTTTGTTTGTGTATTTGGGATTGGAATTCAAGTTAGTACCCTAGGGCAGGTAAATTTTGTGCACATATTTTTTGTATACTGGAGCTGCCAGTAACCAGCTATGGTAGCTGATGCTGCTCATCCCTTTCAGTTTGGTGTTCAGAAGTATTGAGTTTTTAGGTTGAAGTTAGTCTTGAGATAAATATACTTTGTACACTAAAAGTCAAGACTTTCTTACCTACCTCTGGATTATTTACTAGCATACTTCTATTGTGTATGTGGGCACCATTTTTATGAACAGGCATCTGTGTGAAATAAATATGTTCAGGCAACAATGTGTTCATATCTTACAGATTACACAAGCATTGTGAGTGGGGCATCAGGGACACATCACAACAACTATAAAATGTTTGTGCTGCTTTGCTCTGCCTGAGACAGCCATAGAGGTGAGAGAAGAAAGGCTTCATTTTTCAACAATCCTGCTTGTCACAAATGAATGGCTAGCTCCTGGTTTCATCATGCTTAGTGCTGTTGAGTGAAATGTATATGGTGTGTCATGTGGTATTGTTCTCTCAGTCTTGGGCAGGTGGGCACAAGGGCAGTTCACTAGTGTTGACAGAATGTCCTTTAGAGGATTTGGGGTTGTATGGGTTTTTTTCTGGGTCCAGTGGACCATGAGCCATCTGGATCTGTGAATCTAAGATAACATGATTGTTTAGATGCTTGCATTCTGAAGGTGTGCGCATCTGGTTTCCCTTCTAGTCAGTCTCTGCTCTACACTTCTGCCCATATCTTTTCATTTGGACATTTCCTGTGAACTATCAAGGAGAAGTGCCCAGTGCAAGGGTTAGTACTTTTAACTAATTCTATGGTTAGTCATTATGATAGAGTGAGGGTGTGGGGAGAAAGAAAGCTATGTTTGTAAATCAAAAAGAAGAGAGTGGAGGAAAAAAAACCTTTTAATTTAGGATTCAGCATCACTGTGATCCCTTGAGTCTCAGAGGAGACTTGGGATGAGGACTATTGAGAAAGGAAGGCACTGTTGAGATTGGTGAACTCTTTTAGGTGGACTGAATGCTTCTTTTTTTTCTGTGAGACAGACATGAGATTTTGGGGACAAGGGGTAGATATTTTGGTATTGATCTTTAGTTTCCCCCAAATATTCACCTATTATACCTGTGTTTCCCACCTGATGGCACTATTGGGAGGTGTGGGAAGCTTTTAGAAAGTGGGGCTCAGTTGATGAAATTAATTCCTTGGGGATGTGCACCTAAAGGGGTACTGGGACCTCTGTGTATTTCTGTCTCTATTCTGTTTTCTATTCTGTTTCTTTTTGCTTCCCAGCTCTCATGAGATGAGCAGAACATAGTCTCTTCCAGATGTTCTGCCTTGCCACAGGTCCAGAGGGAAGAGGCCCAAGCAATCATAGAATGTAACCTCTGAAATCATGAGCCAAAATAAATCTCTGGTTCTTTGAAAGTGTTGATCTCAGGTAAATTGCCACAGTGTTGGAAAGAGATTAGGACAGCTTCTGTCAAAATCCCCTAATCAAACCCACCTCCAATGTTTATAAGTAGCAGGGAGCAGCTGATACTTCCTTCACTCAATTTTTGAGAAACAAACATGACAGTAATGTACCCAGTTTATAATTGGGTCATGTAAGGATGCCCATGACCTCTTGTGTAAGAGCACTGTAGACCCCATCCAGAAATAAAAGTGGATGTGGCTAAAGGGACCCCAGGTGAACAAGCCTGGGCCTGGCATGGGAACACACATTGCACAATGGTGTGGCCTCCCAGCTAGGAGACATCTGTCTGGGTTGACAGTGTGTACTCAAAAGGGTCTATTTGGGATGATCCTCTCCTTTAGGGACCCCTTCAGTGTTCCAGAGAAGCTTCCTCTGAAGAATATTTACCTGAGAATGTTTTCTTCATATTGAGCACTCATTGAGTGAATGTTAAGAACATTTTGTTTTATAGGAGAGAATGTGCTCTCTGCTTTGCATTTTTCTATTCTCTTATATTTTCAACACCAAGGTGTGTGCCTGGAATCTGCATTTTCATCCCTCCACTTTTATCTGCAATGTTAGAAGATCAATAGCATTGAACAAATAGCTAATTGGATGTGTCTGTGTTCAGACTGTGTATGGGGTATCCTATCCTGTGTGTTTGTGTGTGTGTGTGTGTGTGTGTGTGTGTGTGTGTATGTCTTTGTGTGTGTGTTTGTGAATTTGGGCTTCTAGCACTAGGACTTTGTGTTCTTGTGTGTTTCATGTGTAGAGGTATGAAAGAACATGAAACAGGACATCATGAATTATCTTATGTGTGAGTGTTTGGTTGTCATGTGTAAAGATTGTGTCTGAGTGATTTCTTGGGTCAGTGCCTTTCCAGCAGAATGTGTGTTTGGGTGTTTTTGCTGGTTCTGTAGGTGTTTTGGCATTGTGGCCTATTGTGAACATGTGTGCATGCATTTGAGAAGAGCTAGGATGTTATTTTACCACTCAGTGTTGGATCTGTGCATTTTCAGATCTTAGAGTGTATATGTATGTTCATGGTGCCTAGGTGAGAATTTTGAGACATACTCTTTGGTGAACAGAGATTTGGAGAGAAAGGGATTAAGGGTGTTAGGGTGTTAGGAGTTATGTGTACATGGTCCATGGATGTGTACAGTTTCTGTTGATAATGTCTTAAGAGGGACTGCTGTGTATGTCTTATTTAGGGCTTTGAGATGATTGTGTTGTTCTTGGGAATGAAGGGGTATCCTTTGTGAGTATGTAGGAGGAGTTAGCAGTGTCTGTGTATCTGAGATTTTTGTTGAACTTCATATTCTGAGGCAGTATGTGCATATTTTCAACCTACAGGTGATTGTATATATTTTCATTTGAGAATAGAAATTGATGTCATATGTTAATAAGTATATTTGCTTGGTCTGAGTCTACTCAGTTATTGAGGGAGAGTTTGTGTTATTGCATTTTGGGTAATAGTGTTTTTCTAGGGTATGAGGTTATGTGTATCTGAAACATACCAAATACCCTCATCCAAAAGACTCTTGCCATAATTAAGTCTCTCCTCTTGTCAGATCAACAGCATGTCTGAAGAGGTTATTGTGCTTGGTAGCATCCTCCTTCTTGTAAATGCCAGATTTACACACAAAAGGTGTGGTAAAGTTAAAATCTGTAAACTTGTTGTACAAAAGATATTGTCTCTGTTTTCTTGGTAAAAAACTTGTGAAACCTGTGTCTGAACTAGTGGATAGAATGAAAAGCACTTGTCAAGTGAACCTTCAAGCCCCCACCTGCCATGGAATATAAAGTTCAAAATATTTCCAAAATAACTTTCCAGAGAATGTTTTAGGCATGAACCATACTCTGGGTAGGTCGACTGCAGCCAATAAACCTGCTTCCTGAAAATTTCTCTGATGTCCACCCTCTTCTGTCCTACTTCATATCTATTTTAAGTGTTTCTTGGAGGTGACTGGAATTATGAGACTTTGTAAAAAACATCATTGATTGTGATTTAATTGGGGTTTGATGTGAATTTGTTTTAGATTTGGGCATGAGGAACTCTGGGTATACAGTCAAGCATTTTGGCAGATAGGAAGTTTATGCAATTGAGGATTTTCAGAGTTCCACAGTGTTATGTGCTTGCGACTGTGTACATTAGGAGATATGAGCAGTCCTGTACATACCTGTTCATAGTGACTGAGTGGCTACATGTGCTTTTGGGTCTGTGAGAGTACTGTGGATATGTAAATTCAGACAGACACCTGTGTTCTCAGGCTCGTGTAATCTAGGGCTGTGAATGCATTTAGGATATGTGGTGGCTATGTATTCATTCTTGAGCTGGAGGTAGCTGGTGTTTGTTTCCACAGTGGGAATATAGGAGTTATGTTTATATGAGAATACGAGTGAGGAGGCTTGGGTACTGACAGTATGTATGATAATTATTGCATGGTGGGCCTTGTGTTTAGTTATTAAGAGGAGCATTTGAATGGAGTGTTTTTGTGAATATATGTATTTTTATTTGTTTGTTTGTTTGATTGAGAAGATGTGAGATTAGAGAGCGCAGTGGTAAAATATATGTATTTGGGCCACACATGTGTTATGTTTGTATTTGGGAAATGCTGATAGCTAGATTATAGTTGACATCATTGATGTGTACACTTGGAGAAGGCCTAGGAAACTTTATGTGTGTTTGGGAGTAGGTGTTTGCAGATCAAATGATTTTGGGGATGTAGAGTCATGTTCATGTGTGTGTGTTGGTGGTTGTGCCTATGTCCTTTAGGGTTATGGATGATACATTTTTATAATTAAGTTTTACCTGGTTGTATTCAATCTTGGGAAGGTTTAAGGGATTTTTTGTGTGTGTTGGGGATGAAGCAATATTACTTATGTTTATTGAGTGTGTATTTCTCTTGAGAATCAAGTCTGTGTGATTTTTCCTGAAAATTTAGTACTTTGTTTGTGTGACTTTTGTTAACAGGTAGTTTTGTGTGTGTGTGTGTGTGTGTGTGTGTGTGTGTGTTTGTGTCTGTCTGTGTGTGCAAATTCAGTGTTTGGTGATATCATGTGCACATATTTTAGGGAGTGTAGAGTATATGGGAATGTACAAGCCTACATTTGGAAAAATATAGATTGTAGCTGCATGTCCATCAGTACCTGGGTGATCTCTGTGGCTAGGTGGCATGTGTGTGTCTGTGGCTATAAGGGGTGACAGGAGCACATTAATGATGATGGCAAACCTTTTCCATGTGCACTGACCCTTGTTCCTGTTTATCTGGAGCTCCAAAAGTGATTTTTGTTTTCTCATCCTTATCTGATATCTGGCTACATTAGTTGTTGGTGGGTGGATGTGCCTCTTGTGCTTGAGTGGTGCTGGCTTCCAGGATCCTGGGCTGGTGGATGGAAGCCAATGAGGGATTATCCCTCTGGAGTGGTTGGGGTAGCTTTTCCTTTAACATGTGAGATATGGCCATTCCTCTTACAGATGGTTCAAAGGTACTGACTCAGGAAGAAAGTTACTGGGAAATTTATAAATCCAGGGACTATTGCTGAGAGAGTTGTTTATGTGTATCCACCTGTTTTTTCCTTCCTTGTGTTTTTCCTTCTGCCAAGACAAAGGCCAAGACCCTAAGAATAAGTCCCCACAGGCCCCTCGCACCCTGGGTCTGTTGGTGGCCCATGTGTGCACATGCCTGAGCTCTTGGTGTACATTCACTGGTAAACCCATGAGCTCTATAATTATTATAGAGTTGCACCTCAGTCACATTAGGAGAGGAGTTAAAAACTAAATGTACTCGACAGATTCAACGTGATTCTGATCAAAATCCTAATGGCATTCCTAACAGAAATAGAAAAAGCAATTATGAAATTCATCTGGAAAAATAAGAGACCTAGAATAGCTAAAGCAATTCTAAGCAGGAAGAGTGAAACAGGTAGTATCACTATACCAGATCTTAAACTATACTACAGAGCAATAGTAACAAAAACAGTATGGTACTGGCACCAAAACAGACTGGTAGACCAATGGTACAGAAGAGAGGACACAGAAACCAACCCACACAATTTCAACTACCTTATATTAGACAAAGATGCTAAAAGCATGCAATGGAGAAATGATAGCATCTTCAACAAATGGTGCTGGGAGAACTGTAAATCCATATGCAACAAAATGAAATTGAATTCCTATCTCTCACCATGCACAAAAGTTAACTCAAAATGGATCAAGGATCTAGGAATCAAACCAGAGACTCTGCATTTAATAGAAGAAAAAGTAGGCCATAATCTCCATCATGTGTGATTAGGCCCATGTTCCTTAATAAGACACCTATAGCACAAGAATTAAAACCAAGAATCAACAAATGGGATGAATTCAAACTAAAAAGTTTTTTCGCAGCAAGAGAAATAATATGTGAAGTGAATAGGGAGCCTACATCCTGGGAACAAATTTTTACCCCTCACACATCAGATAGAACTCTAATCTCTAGGGTATACAAAGAACTCAAAAATTTAAACAACAAAAAACAAATAACTCAATCAACAAATGGGCCAACGACCTGAACAGACACTTCTCAGAAGAATATACAATCAACAAATACACAAAAAAATGCTCACTATCACTAGCAATCAGAAAAATGCAAATTAAAACTACTCTTAAGATACCATCTAACTCCAGTAAGAATGGCAGCCATTATGAAGTCAAACAACAACAAGTGCTGGCAAGGATGCGGGAAAAAGGTACACTCATACATTGCTGGTGGAACTGCAAATTGGTACAGCCAATTTGGAAAGTAGTATGGAGGTTCCTTGGAAAACTGGGAATGGAACCATCATTTGACCCAGCTATTCCTCTTCTCGGACTATACTCAAACGACCTAAAAATGGCATACTACAGGGACATAGCCACATCAATGTTATAGCAGTACAATTCACAATAGCTAGACTGTGGAGCCAATCTAGATGCGCTTCAATGGATGAATGGATAAAAAAGTGACATTTATACACAATAGAATATTACTCAGAACTAAAAAATAACAAGATCATGGCATTTGCAGGAAAATGAATGGCATTAGAGCAGATTATACTAAGTGAAGTTAGCCAATCCCCCCCCCACACACACACACAAAACAAATGTCGAAATGTCTTCTCTGATATAAGGGAGGTGACTCAAAATGGGGTAGGGATGAAGAGCATAAGAAAAAAATTACCTCTAATAGGGGAGAGAGGTGGGAGGGAAAAGGAGGGAGAAGGCGAATTGCATGAAAGAGGGAAGGAGACCCCCTATGTTATATAGAATACAGGTATGACGATGTGAGGGAAAAAAAAGAAGTGGGTCACATTAGATTGGGTAGAGAGAAGTAATGGGAGGGGGAAGGGAGGGAATAGGGGGAATGGAAGAACAGCAGAATAAAATAGACATTATTATTGCTGTGGGTATATACATGACTGCATGACCAATGCAATTCTGCAACCTGTACACTCAGAAAAATGAGAAATTATATCCCATATGAATCAAATGTATGATATGTCAAGATCATTGTACTGTCATTTGTAACTAATTAAAACAAATAAAAAAGAAAAGAAAAAAACCAAATGTACAATGATACTGGCTTTAAATTTTCCCGAGGAGCTACCCTCATTGTTATTGATCATTTCTTGGCAGGACTGAGTGAGTGATTCATTCAACCTGAACAATCCTTTCACATCTCTTACTGATCAGTTCTACTAGTGGAGAACTTCTTTGATTTTTATTTATGTTGAAATAAATAAAAGGAATTTAATTTTTTTTATATGTGATCAAATACAGCAAAATTTTATCAAGTTAACTACCTGGGAAGGCACATCAGCAGTGTTCAGTTCACTTATTTTGCCATTCTTCTGATGCCAGCATGCAGCCATAGAAATTTTTTCATCTTGACAAACTGAAGCTTATTTATTAGACTATAATTGTCGATTTTCCTCATGCCCTACAAAACCACTGTTCTCCTCTCTGTTTTATTTCAATTTCTCTGTGTGCTGTACCTCATATAAGTAGTATCATTCAGTATATATTCCTTTAGTTAGCATTCTCAAGTTTCATCCCTGTTCTAGCATAGGCCAGAATTTCCTTCGTTTTTCAGACCAAATAATATTCCATCATATGCTACACATAAAATATTCTTCCTTGGGTTAAGAAAAGGCTGAAATAGTGGAATGAATTTGACCAAACTATCCAATGCACTTATATGAAGAGACCATAGTGAATGTTATCTTTATGTATGTTTGTAAAGCACTAGTTAAGAAAACTATACGTGCATGGAAGGAAAACCAGAAGGCAAGAAGAAAGGAAACAGAGCTAGGTATCAGGGGAGGGAATGGCAAGTTCTAGAGACTGAATCGGAACAAACTATATTCCATGCATATGTATAACTATAATTCACAGCTAAAAATGTTCAAAAATTCTTCCTCAATGGAACCTTGAGTATAATAAACAAACCTGGATTGATTGTGTGAATATAAATATCTCTCCAAGCTCATTCTTGTAATATTTTACAGGTATTTGCCAAGAAGTAGAATTGAAAAATCATGTAAATCTACTTTTGATAATTTGAGGAACCACCAATCAGTTTTCCATAGAGTCTGCACCACTTGCATTCTAACCCATACTGCATGAGAGTTCTGGTTCCTTCACACTCTCAGGAGCACTGGTGTTTTCTGTTTCTTTGATGGTAGCTCTCATGATGTGTGTGAAGCTGGATCTCATTGTGATTTTGATTTCTCCATGGATTATTGATGTAGAACATTTCCCCATGTGCTCCTGAGCTTTTTGCATATCTTCTTTGGAGAAACATCTGTGGAAGACCTTTGCCTGTTTTACTGCTGGGTTGTTGTTCCTTATTGTTGAGCTATAAGGGCTTTTTATATCATAGATCTTAACTTATCAGAAATGTGATTTTCAAGTGCTTTCTTCCATTCACTGATGTTTGTGTCCCTTGATGAATCATGTTTTCAGGCTTGATGTAGTTAGTTTGTTCTTTTGATGCCTGTGCTTTTAGTGTTCTGTACAAAAAATCACTGTGAAATCCATTGTAATAAATTGTCTCTGTTGTGTGTTATAAGTTTTATAATTGAAGGTCTTATATTTAGGTCTTATATCCATGTTGAGTTAATTTTTTTCTATGGTGTCAGATAAGGGTCCAACTTTCTTGTTTGGTGTGTGGCTATCCAGTTTTCTTAACCGCATTTATTGAGAAGACTGTCCATTTCCACGGAATGGTGTTGTGAGAAATCACTTGAGAACTTATGTTGTTTAAAAAAAACATTTTTTATAGTTGTAGATGGACAACATGCCTTTATTTTATTTGTTTATTTTTATGTGGTGCTAAGGATAAAACCCAGTGCTTCACATATGCTAGGCAAGTGCTTTGCCACTGAGCTACAGCCCGAGACCTGAGGGTTGTTTTGTTTGTCTCTGGATTTTCTACTCTTTTTTATTAACCTACATTTCTGTCTTTCATTTTTACACCACTTGTTATTACTGTATCTTTTCTGCAGGGAATATTGAAATTATGAAGTGTCAGACCTCCAATGTTGTTCTTGTTCAGAATTGTTTTGGTAGTTGGTAGCTTTTGTATTTCACATTAATTTCAGGATGGATTTTAAAATTTTTGCAGCCAAGAATCTCCACTTCATGTACAACCACAAAACTGGGATTCTAATTAAAATAAAATCTAGTCTGTAGTTGTATAAATATGTCAAAATGTACTTTCCTGTTATGTAGAACTAAAAATAAAAAATAAAATATAATATGAAACTATAATATGAATATGGTATTCATAAAAAAAGAAGTTAGGATTTTCTTAGGGATAGCAATGAAACTATAGATTGCCTTGGGTAGTGTTGACACTACAAAGACAAATTTGTTTTAACACATTTAAGTGTTCTTGTCCATGGTATTTGATGTCTTTCACTTTTTGGTGTCATTCTATGTCTCCTTCATTGTTATGTAGTTTTCAGCTTATAAATCCTTGGTCTTCTTGGTTACATAAGTTCTTGGTTACATAGGGTAGCTGTGTTTTTTCCAGTTTGTGGTCTTTATTTTGTTTTTTGTGTTCTTTTTTTTCTTTTTGAATATGAAGGGCTGCTCCCATGGTCTCACACATGCTACACATAATTATACCAACCACAGAACTATATCCTGGGTCTTTTGTAAATTTTATTTTGAGTCAAGGTCTGGTTAAGGGATCCAGGGTGGCCTAGAACTTGTAATTTTTCTACCTCAGTTGTTGAATAGCTTGATGTTACAGGTCTGCTCCAGCACAACCAGCTATTTTTCTTCCTTTTATTTATATAGTTGTTTTGGATTCTAGTCATGAAAAGGTGTTCTTGCCAGATTGTTTGTAGTTACAGGTTCTTGTTAGGAACAGAGAATTGGAGAAGACACCCAGTAGACAGCAGGGGGAGTTAGTGAAGTGAGAGTACACTGCCTTAGAAAGGGCCAGTGGGCTCATCCATGAGAATGGGAGGCCCGGATGTAAGGAAGGAACTGAGAAGGTGTCTGTGAGAAAAAAAAACACACACACACACACACACCAGATCTGGGATGCTAAAGTTTAGTGATGGGATATGGAATATTGCTCCATAAGAGCAAGGGATGTTGACAGAATTTTTTTTTCTGTAGCTTCATTTGGGAAATTTTATAACTTGAGAGGAAGTTGAAGAGTTGTTTCTAAACTCATTGTCTTCATAGACCCAGTAAAAACTACTTTTGGTCTGGTTTCAGAAGGGCACAGCCAAGAAGAGGAGAAATTAAAGGCTTTAGTCACTGCTCATACTTGGAGAAGTTGTAATAAGGCAGAAGTGAAGTAGCAAAGAGAGCAAGCAAACTTCACTTAATAATTATAAATTACATAATTTTGAGGAGTTATAATGCCAGAACAGTGAGTAGAGGTCTTCAGGAAGTTCACAGGGCATAGTATGAATTCTGTGAAGCTGTGTGTGAGCATGGAATATCTTTAGAATCCTGAGGGAGGGGTTTTTCCCAGGAGAGATTGATCAACTTGTTATGCTGAGTACCTTTATGGCCATAGAGGGAGCTAAAATGATGGTGTAAGGTACCTTCCATCTAGGTTGTAGCTGTTTTGATTGCTTCATATCTTTCCAGGTCTCAGCAAGAACTTCGTCTCCTGGCTTTCCTTTCTTGTGGATCTCTATGGGAATTACGAAGCATGACCAGCAGGCATTTCCCCATTCTTGGACTGTGGCCTGAACTCATCCCAGATCAATCAGGTAGTGCAGAATCTGATTCACTTCTGGGTTTATGATTATATTTGCTGATAGCTCATATGGATGTAACATCAGATTAACTTTCAGAGTATTTCTAACTCTCTTAAGACCAATGGGTTATAAATTTATTCAGTTGTGAATGTTACCTGACAACTTATCTGAAGTCCTCTTAAGGGAATGATTGTCCCTTTTTATATTGCTGGAAGAAAATGGTGCTTAATGGAATGTAGAGAATACTATATCTCCAATGCTTTTGCTACTAGCTGGGTAAATTGTGCCCTGAAATCTTGACCATTGTCACTTTGTAGAGATTTTTGGAAGCCAAACTGGGGATGATTTATTTTAGGAATACCTTTGCCACCTCCTATTCCTTTTCTCCCTAAAAGAAAAATCTGTAGCTACCCTGTAAATGTATATATGGGGATTATTATGATATTATATCCTGTGTACTAGGGCATATGGGTGAAATCTTGTGTCCAGTCTCCCCCTGGGTATGATCCCCAGTGTTGATCAGGTTGTAAGATGGGTGGTGGTAGCACTTTTCTGGAGTTATTGGAGGTGTAGAGAGAGTGGTTTCAGGAGAGCTGGTGGGTGGCATTTGATGTCCCAAAGTCCATAAACATCTGACTGACCACTCCCATTGTAGCATGTCTCCCCAGTGGAAGGGATCTTGTACTGCATCTATTTCCTGTCATTGTAATGACTCAGGAAAATCTATTTGTTGTTTTCACGTAACAAAGGACTAGAGGAGTCTTCTCGTTTCTTCACCCACATAGGTTCCTATTTAGGCATTATTTTATTTGCAGTTAGGATGTGGGGGTGTCTAATGGGGATTGAACTTGACCACATCCCCATCCTTATTTTGTATTTTTTTTTTTAGAGATAGGTTTTCACTGCATTGTTGAGTGTCTTGCTTTTGCTCAAGCTGGCTTTTTACTTGCGATCCTCCTGCATCAGCCTCCTGAGCCACTGGGATAACAGGCATTTGCCATCATGCTTGGCAACATTATTTGTCTTCTTCTTTTTTGTAGTTGGGCCCAATACCTGTATTTTATTTATGTATTTTTATGGGTGCTCAGGATTGAACCCAGCGCCTTGCACGAGCTAGGCAAGAACTACTGCTGAGACACAACCCCAGCTGACTTTATTTGTTTTCTTGGTCGCAATTCCTTTTTTTTTCTTGATTTTTTTTAAAAAATAAATGACAGTGGAATGCATTACAATTATTATTACACGTATACAGCACAATTGTTCATATCTCTGGTTGTATATAAAGTATGTTGACACCAATTCGTGTCTTCATACATGGACTTTGGATAATGATGTTTATCACATTCCACTGTCCTTGGTAATCCGCTGCCCCCTCTCTTTCCCTCCCACCCCTCTGCCCTATCTAGAATTCATCTATTCTTCCCACGCTCCCCCTCCCTACTTCACGGTGAGTCAACGTCCTTATATCAGAGAAAACATTGGGCATTTTTTTGGGGGGGAGATTCACTAATTTCAATTAATATTATCTCCAAATCCATCCATTTACCTGCAAATGCCATGATTTTATTCTCTTTTATTGCTAAGTAAAATTCTATTGTGTATATTTGCCACATTTTTTATCCATTCATCCACTGAAGGGCATCTAGGTTGACTCCACAGTTAAGATATTGTGAATTTTCCTGCTATAAACATTGATGTGGCTGTGTCCCTGTAGAATGCTGTTTGTAAGTTTTTTGAGTATAGACTGAGGAGAGGATGACTGGTTCAAATGGTGGTTCCATTCCCAGACTTCCAAAGAATCTCCATAGCTTTCCATATTGGATGAACCAATTTGCAGGTCTACCAGCAATCTGAGTGTGCCTTTTCCCCCACATTTTCGCCAACACTTATTGTTGTTTATCTTCATAATAGCTGCCATTCTGACTGGAGTGATATGATATCTTAGAGTAGTAAAAGTTTTAAAAATAATTTCTAATTATCCTTTGTATTTCTGTAGTGTCTGTTATGATACTACCTTTTGCATTTCTCTAAGTGCTAGAGATGATGAACATTTTTTCATATATTTATTGGTCGATTGTATATCCTCTTCTGGGAAATGTCTGTTCAGGTCCTTGGCCCATTTATTGATTGGGTTATTTGGGTTTTGTGTGTGTGTGTGTGTGTGTGCGCGCGCGCGCGCACGCTTAGCTTTTTGAGTTCTTTATATACCCTAGAGATTAGTGCTCTCTCTGCTGTGTGAGGGGTAAAAATTTGCTCCCAGGTTGAAGGCTCTCTGTTCATCTCACAAATTGTTTTTTTTCTGAGAAGAAACTTTTTTAGCTTGATTCCATCCCATTTATTGATTCTTGGTTTTAATTCTTGCACCATAGTAGTCTTACTAAGGAAATTGAGGCCTAATCCCACATGATAAAGATTAGGGTCTACTTTTTCTTCTATTAGACACAGAGTCTGTTGTGTAATTCCTAGGCTCTTGATCCACTTTGAGTTGAGTTTTGTGCATGGTGAGTGATAGGGGTTTAATTTCATTTTGTTGCATATGTATTTCCAGTTTTCCCAGCACCATTTGCTGAAAATAGTATCTTTTCTCCAATGCATGTTTTTGGCACCTTTATATAATATAATTTTAATTTTGTGGGATAGTCTCTGTGTCCTCTATTCTGTACCATTGTTCTACCAGTCTATTTTGGTGCCAGTACCATGCTGTTTTTGTTACTATTACTCTTTAGTATAGTTTAAGATCTGGTATTGCAATGCCACTTGCTTCACTCTTCCTGCTAAGGATTGCTTTAGCTATTTTGGGTCTCTTATTTTTTCAGAAAAATTTAATGATTGCTTTTTCTATTCCTTTGAGGAGCATCATTGGGATTTTGATCAGAATTTCATTAAATCTCTATAGTGCTTTAGGTAGTATGGTCATTTTTATAATATTAATTCTGCCTATACAAGAGCAAAATAGGCCTTTTCATACTCTTAGGTTTTCTTTGATTTTTTTTTCTTTAGGGTTCTGTAGTTTTCATTGTATAGATCTTTCACCTCTTCATTAAGTTGATACACAAGTATTTCATTTATTTATTTATTTATTGAGGCTATTTTAAATGGGGTAGTTTCCCTCATTTCCCTTTCTGAGGATTTGTCACTCATATAAAGAAATGCCTTTGATTTATGGGTGTTGATTTTATATCCTGCTACTTCACTGAATTCATTTACTCATTCTAGAAGTTTTGTGGTAGAGCTTTATGGGTCTTCTAGGTATAGAATCATGTCATCAGCAAATACTGCTAATTTAAGTTTTTCTTTTCCTGTACATATCCCTTTAATTCCTTTCATGTGTCTAATCGCTTTAGCCTGTGTTTCAAGAACTATGTTGAATAGAAGTAGTGAAAGAGGGCATCCCTGTCTTGTTCCTGTTTCTGGAGGGAATGACTTTAATTTTTTTTTTCTATTTAGAATGTTGTTGGCCTGAGGCTTAGTGTAGATAGCCTTTACAATATTGAGATATGTTCCTGTTATCCCTAGTTTTCATGAAAGGGTGCTGTATTTTGTCAAATGCTTTTTCTGCATCTATTGAGATGACCATATGATTCTTATCTTAGAGTCTATTGATCTGTTGAATTACATTTATTGATTTCTGTCTTTTGAAACAACCTTGCATCCCTGGGAGGAATCCCACTTATCTGTGGTGCATGATCTTTTTGATATGTTTTTGTATTCGATTTGCCAGAATTTTATTGAGAATTTTTGCATCTACATTCATTAGAGATATTGGTCTGAAGTTTTCTTTCTTTGGTGTGTCATTGCCTGGTTTTGGAATCAGGGTGATATTGGCCTCAGAGTGAGTTTGGAAGTGCTGCCTCTTTTTCTATTTTCTGAAATAAATTGAAGAGTATTTGTGTTAGTTCTTCTTTAAAGGTCTTGTAGAACTCAGCTGTGTATCCATCCTGTCCTGGTCTTTTCTTGGTTGGTAGTCTTCTGATGGTGTCTTCTATTTCATCACTTGATATTGGTCTGTTTAAGTTGTGTATATCTTCCTGATTTAATCTGGGCATATCATATGATGTAAGAAATTTGTCAATGCCTTCAATATCTTCCATTTTATTGGAGTGTAAGTTTTCAAAATAATTTCTAATTATTTCTATAGTGTCTGTTGTGATAGTATCTTTTTCATCCTGTATGCTGGTAATTTGAGTTTTCTCTTTCCTTCTCTTTTTTTAGGGTAGCTAGGGGTCTGTTTTACTTATTTTTTTAAAGAACCAACTTTTTGTTTGTCAATTTTTTTAATTGTTTCTTTTGTTTCAATTTCATTGATTTCACCTCTAATTTTAATTATTTCTTGCCTTCTATTACTTTTGCTGTTGATTTGGTTTTTTTCTAGGGCTTTGAGATGTAGTGTGAGGTCATTATTTGTTGACTTTTTCTTGTTTTAAGAAATGAACTTTCCTCTTAGAACTGCTTTTGTAGTGTCCCAGGGATTTTGATATGTTGTGTCTATGTTCTCATTTACCTCAAATTTTTTTAATCTTCTCCTTGATGTCTTCTGCAACCCATTGTTTATTCAGTACCATATTGTTTCATCTCCAGGTGTTGGAATAATTTTTACTTTTTATTTTGTCATTGATTTCCAATTTCATTCCATTATGATCTGATAAATTGCATGGTAGTATCTCTACTGTTTTGTATTTGCTAAGAATTGCTTTGTGGCATAGGATATGGTCTATTTTAGAGAAGGATCTATGTGCTGCTGAGAAGAAAGTGTATTTGCTTGATGTAGGTTGAAATATTCTATATATGTCAGTTAGTTGTAAATTATTGATTGTGTTATTTAGCTGTATAATTTATTTGTTCAGCTTTTGTTTGTAACATCTATTCAGTGGAGAGAGATGTGTGTTGAAGTCACACAAAATTATTGGGTTGTAGTCAATTTGACTCTGGAACATGAGAAGAGTTTGTTTGATGAACATAGCTGCACCATTGTTTAGGGCATATATATTTATGATTGCTATGTCATGTTGGTGTATGGTTCCCTTGAGCAGTATTTAATGTCCATCTTTATCCCTTTTGATTAACTTTGGCTTGAAGTCTACTTTATTTGATACAAGGATGGAAAATCCTGCTTGCTTCCACAGTTAATTTGAGTGGTATGATTTTTCCCAACCTTTCACATATGTCTTTTCCTATCAGATGAGTCTCCTGGAGGCAGCATATTATTGTATTTTTTTTATCCAATCTGCTAGTCTGTATCTTTTGGTTGGTGACTTTAAGCCATTAAATTAACATTCAGGGTTACTATTGAGGCATGGTTTGTATTTCTAACCATAATTGTTTATTTTTTTTATTTAACTTGACTTGATTTTCTTCTTTGATTAGTTTTTTTTTTCTTTAGGGTACTACATCTCTCTGCTGATTTTTTTTGGTTGTTGTTTTTTCCCCTCTTCATGGAATATTTTGCCAAGGATGTTTTGTAGTACCAGATTTCTAGCTATAAATTCTTTTAATTTTTGTTTATCGTGGAAGGTTTTTATTTTATCTTCAAATCTAAAGCTTAATTTTGCTGGATACAAGATTCTTGATTGGCACCCATTTTCTTTCAGAGCTTGATATATGTTGTTCCAGGATCTTTTAGCTTTCAGGGTCTGTGTTGAAAATCTGCTATTATCTTAGTTGGTTTTCCCCTATATGTAATCTGATTTCTTGCTTTTGTGGTTTTAAAAATTCTTTCCTTATTTTGTATATTGGGCATTTTCATTATAATGTGTCTTGGTGTGGATCTGTTGAGATTTTGTATATTCAGCATCCTATAGGCTTTTTGAATTTGGATTTCCAATTCATTCTTCAAGTTTGTAAAGTTTTCTGATATTATTTCATTGAATAGCTTGTTCATTTCTTTGATTTGGACCTCTATGCCTTCCTCTATCTCAATAACTCTTAAATTTGGTCTTTTTATGATATCTTATATTTCTTTAATGTTCTGCTCATGGTTTCTTACCATTATCACTTTGTGATTTATGTTCTTTTTAAGACCTTTTTATTTTATCTTCATTGTCTGATGTCCTATCTTCCTAGTGTCTACTCTGTTGGCGATGCTTTAATTTGAGCTTTTAATTTGGTTTATTGTTTCTTTCATTTCAAATTTCTGTTTTTTTTCTTTGTTTTTGTTTGTTTGTTTGTTTGTTCTTTAGAACTTCTCTTTCCTTTTGAAGTGATCTTTTCTTCCTGTATTTGTTTATGTAGCTCCTTGTCAAAGTGATCTTTCACTGCTTGTATTTGCTCTCTTATATCTTCCTTGAGTTCACAGAACATTTTATCCACATACATCCTGAAACCTTTCTCTGTCATTTCTTCTGCTGTGGCTGCCAATGATTCTAAGGACCTGGTGACTTGATTTGTTTGGGCCTTTTCTTCCCTTGTCTTTTCATGTTGCTCATGGTCTTCCTTCCCAGCTCTGTGGGTCTGTAGTGTTATTGTTTTTATCCTATAGGTTTGTAGTGTTCTTGTAGGGTTCCAAGACCTCTCCTTTGTTGGGAAGAACAATGTTAACAGATCCTAATATCATCCGTATTCCTCCTATGAATAATTTGTTGTTATTAAGATGTTTAGTAATGAAACAGCTTGAAAAAATGGAGGGCTCAGAGGGAGGCAGCATTCTGTGTCCCTCTGTGATCCAGATATCACCTACTCAGAATACTGTATATCTAAGAGTGTTTGAAGACCCCTATACAGCCAATCTTCCCAGAAATAACCAATGCTTTGAACCTGTGCAGGGCTCTGGGCTAGGGCTCTGGGCCTCAGCGTTTGAGTAGGATGCCCACTGTTGGATCAGGACCCCAAGCCTGAAGTTCTAGCCCACGTGAGGCTTGGAGAGCACATTAGCAAAATCACTCATCAAAACATCTTCAGGTCCCTAAGACTTCACTCCGCTCCCATGCAGGTAACTCAGTTGATACCCACCTACAGAGCAACACCATCGCCCTGCTATTCCACCTCACCAGACACCTGGCACCAAAAGCAGAGCTCCTCTATCTTGGCACAACCTTTTCATCATGTTAGGTGGAGGGAACTCCCAGATTGGATCTCCAGCAGACAGCCATCACATCCCCAACATATGTAAAACCAAGAACTTTGTATGAAATAGGATTTTGAAGATTGAGTCTTCTGAATTATATAACATAGATTTGTTGTATATGTCCCCTTTTTTTCTTTCCTTCTTATCCTTTTATTTTTCTTTCCCCCTCCAAATTTTACTTTTTAAACATCTGTATTTTTCTTAATACAATTGTGTGTTTATTTTATGTACTCTACTGTTTTCCCATGTACTTCCCTACTCTAAATTACTTCCTGTCTATTCTCTTGCTACTAACCCTCTCCTTTACAGTTTCTATCTCTTGAGAAATCTTTTTTTGTTTACATCTCTTTCCTTTTTTTTCTCAGTTCTGTATCTATATTGTCCATTAGCCTTTTGGCATAATTAAGTATGACATGTGTCCTTGTGTAATATGTCTTCAGCCTTTTTTTTTTCAGGTTGGCTTTGGCAATTCTGTTCTTTTGAGTGGGTCAGGTTTTCCTTTTTTATGCATTTTTTTTTAAATTGATCATTTGAAGAACAGCTACTGGCCTAGTATTTGCAGAGTAGATCCACATGGGGGAAGATGTTCAGTTATCAGCCAAGTACATTTCTGCTGTGGTTCAGTCTTCCCTGGGCTTTTGTATGTGTTTTTCCACCAATTTCCCAGCATACTATTATTCATTTCTTTTTAAGTGTCTTTATTTCCCTGACATCTCACCCATATACTGGGATTTTTGATGTTCTATTATATTTACTCCCCACATTCCCTGACCCTAGTTTCCCTAAGTTGTGCTCAGATCATCACATCATATCCAACAGGGATTTAAACTTTCATATGCCAGAGTTCTAAAATATGCTATACTTCCTTTGAACTGAGTGTTGAGTCCAGTGAGACAGAATGCAACCTCCTAGGTGTCCCTTTTGAGATGTCAGAATGTTGAAAATTAATTGTGTTTTATTCGTTCACTAATGAGGGAATAAATGGCAGTGGATGGCTTGCAGAGAGTGGGCAGAAATTCTCTGCAGTCTCCAGTGGGTTCTATGCACCCACGTACACCTGTGAATGTCCACCTGTGAGTGTCCACTGTGCAAGAGAGCTCATCACTGCTATTGCACTGTTCCATGCTTCAAGCAAGTGGGGAAGGATGAGCAAACTTGTAATGAAATTACCTGTTTGTATTTTTTTCCTTAATGATGGGTAAAGAGAGAAGGCCATGTGTGAAGGGTGTAGAATTTATGAGGTAAAAGGTGAGAATGTAGAGGCATTATATCTTAGGAAAAGTGAAAGAGGATTCCAAACAAGTTGGCTGTTATCAAGAAAAAAGAGAAAAAGGGGCAACCCCATGCAAGGCTCTCTCTTGCTTCTACAACAAAATGTGGTTAGTAGCATACCTACCAGGGATAACTCTGGTGTAAAAAATCCTGCAGTTGGGTTTCCTGGCTCCATTCAGTGTACCAAGATGGAAACTCATTCAATGAAAGATGGTGGTGGCGGCAGCACAGGTAACCCAAGATGATGGCAAAGAGGTCCCAAGATGGAGATGAAGGCTTTCAAGGATGGAGTTGAAAGGGTGGGGCTTGTGTTGGTGTTGGGAGCCTGTTGGGGCTGTATCACTGTCCTTGCAGTGCTCTGGTGGACAGCTGCCTCTAGGTCCTGTCCATTGTCCCAAGGTGGAGAATACTACATAGGGAGGGTTATGGCAATGTCTGTTGTGTCCTAAGATGGGGGTGGGCTTGGAGAGCCCCATATTGGTATATGAGGGGCAGCAGTGCAGTCTTTCCTCTGGCTATGTGTGACTGCAGGCAGGAAGGTCCTGATCAAAGTAAAAAATGGGAGTCTTGTTCATGAATAGGCTGAGATACTAGGTATTAAAGAAATGAAAATTTCCATGAAAGGGTATAGGGCTACCTGGTCAGCTTTTCTCTTACTTTGGGCTGCAGAGAATTCAAGACTTATTGCCTAGTTACTCCCCGAAAATTTTTGGGAATTGGTGGGTTTTCTTGCTGAGGCTTTGGAATTAGAGACTCTTTTCCTGGGATTTTAGACCCTCCACATGGATTGTTTTCACCTCTGCCCATTGCTAATCAAACTTATTAGGGAAGCCTGCATGGAGAGTTTCACTCTATCATAGGACTCCTTCCTAGAGACTACGCTGGAAGGAGGTGAAACATATCATCATCTTTTCTGACTTTTCCTAGGCTTTCAGAGGTGACCCAGGAATCACAGCTTTTGCCCTAACTTAATCAGTCTCAGTCCCCCACCCAACTCCTTTGTGAAGCAAGGTCTTTTTTAAGAGTGGGAAAATGAGTTGCACCCCATGCATGTTTCTGACTTGAGTCTCTATGGGTACAATTATCTCTATGACTGTTTCAATCACCTACTTCCAGGTATATCCTAGGCAGGTGCTTGACAGGATAGCATGGTAATATTTCCTGTGATCCCTTGGGCTTGTGCATTAACAGGCCGTGGTTTAGCCTCTTTGGAGGGGATCAACTCAGGTCTTTTCTTGCAGGCCGAGTAGCACAGAGTTCTTTTCAAACACCAGCTGACTATACAGCTTATCTCTTCTCCATTTTTTTCCACGTTATCTTTGTCCTTTGTGTTTCTCTCTGTTTGTGTTATTCCTCCCCTTTGTGGTGAACCAGTGCCCCTGTCCCAGATGCCACTGGCTTGGCTCAAAAATCCTCTTTTCCTTTGTTCAGTAGGTTTAAATTTCTGGGTCCCTAAGAGCCTCTGCCTGTCTGATAATGAATTTCATTGAATTTCTTCATTCACCCACATTGCTTAGAATCAGTACCCCCCCAAGCACTGGAATCCAAGGAGATGGAGCAATTGGAAAAGCAACCTTCCTTTTAATCCAGCACATTCAATGTTCTCAGATCCTGTTTTTAAATACATTTTACCAACATATGGCTTTTGATTTGGTAGTCTAACCCATTTACACTTAAAGTGACCTCTGATGATTAAAAGACCATCAAATTCCTTTAGTTGCCAAGGGAATTACAAATAACATTCTAAAGTTATCCCAATACATTTCAATCCAATATCTTTAATCACATCCAAGACTCCTTTGCAGCTTTTTCTCCCCCCACTTTGTCTTATTGTCACAAACAATTCATCTATTGGCTACTCATTATTATAAATGTATAATTTGTATTTTTTCATTTGATTACTTCAAGAAAATAAAAAGTTACAAGCCCCAATTAAAAATATTTTTTCATCCATACACATACATTTACATATGTCAGAGAACTTTATAAAGATCTTGCTTTCCTATGGAATGTTTGTTAATTTCAATTGGAAGGACTCCCTTTAAAATTTCTTAAACAGCATCTCTAGTGGCAATGTAGTTGATCACCTCTTTTTTTGGGGGGGGGATCAAGAAATGTCTTAATTCCTTTCTCATTGTGAAGGACAGTTTGCTGGGCCTGGTATTCTTGTCAGTTTATTTTCTTTAAGCACTTTAAATGTATCAGCCCAGATGCTATTTATGATCTAAGTTTCCTCTTGAGAAATCTAATATTCTTGAGTAGAATCCCTACTGTATTAGTGTTTTCTTTTCTTAAGCTGCTTTCAAAATGGTTTTCTTTTCTCTTTTAAATCTAAGATTTCTGTACTTTTTTAAATTTTTTGTACCAGGAATTAAATTCAGGGACACATAAGCAATGAGACAAATACTCCAAGTACCAAGTCCTTTTTTATTTTTATTTTTAACATTTGGGACAAAATTTCCTTGGAGGGAGGAGGCATAACACGATTTGAACTCAGGGACACTTGACCACTGAGCCATATCCCGAGCCTTGTTCTGTATTTTATCTAGAGACCAGATCTCCCTGGATGGCTTTGCACCTCACTTTTGTTAAGGCTGGCTTTGAACTCATGATCTTCCTTCCTTAGGCTCCCTAGCCAATGGAATTACTGACATGTCAGTGTGCCTAGCTGAGACAGGGTTTGGATAAGTGCCTTAGGACCTGCTAAGTTGCTGGGGCCGGCTCTTAACTTGTGATCCTACTACCTCAGGCTCCCAATTTTCTGGGTATAGTGGTGTGAACCACCAGGCCCAGCTATCAGTAGAGAAGTTTTCAGCCATTATTTTTTCCAGTTTGTCTTTCTCTCTGACTTTTCATTTTAATATTGCTATAATTCACTTTTAAGTCTGCTTTGTGATAGTTGCTGTGTGCTTTAGTAGTTGCTTGTGTTTCTTCATTAATTTTAAGAGTTGATAATTTCAAATGATCTCTCTTGGAGCTTACTCTTCTTTCTGTTTGAGTTGCGGTTGAATATTCCTATTTTGTTTAAACTCAAAGTTATATACTCTCCAGTGCACAATTTGGTTCTTCTTTACAGTTTGTACTTTTTAAATAATATTTTTGTTGACATCTCTTTCTTGTTTTCCTTAGTTCTCTATACATGTTGTCCATTAGCTCTTGAGCATATTTAAGTCTAACAGGTGTCTTGTTGTAATATGTCTTAAGCCTTTTTTTTTTTACTTTCTACTATTGCTTTAGGCAGATTCATTTTGATCTTGTGAGTAGGTCAAGTTTCCTTCCTTCCTTCCTTCCTTCCTTTCTTTCTTTCTTTCTTTCTTTCTCTTTCTTTCTTTCTAATTAGTCATTTGAAGGACAGTCACTATGCCTGTAGAATTTATAGGCTAGATCTATACAAGGAAAAACCATTCAGTTATCATCCAGGAAGTACAATATCTTCTCAGTTCTTTTGTGGTTCAATATTTCCTGGACCTTTGTATGTGGTTTTCAACCAATTTCCCAATATGTTTATATTCATTCCTTTTAAGAGTCTGTATCTCAGACAGTCTCATAGCCATTCTATGGGAACTTTAATGTTCTAGTATATATACTGCCCTCATTCCTTGACCTCAGTTGCCATTAGTTGTGCAGATCAGCACCTCACATTCAACAAGGCTTTAAACTTCCATATGTCTGAGATCTAAAATATGCTACCCTTCCTTTCTGAAGTGAATACTGAGTCAAGAGAGACAGAAACCAATCTCCCAGACATCCCTCTGAATCTGGTCTTATCCATTGTCCTGTTTGTAAGTGTTTCCACAAAACTAAGTCTAATAAGTGTTGAAGAGCCCTGTGTTGCTCAGCAGCAGTGAGAAATGTATAACACATGAGCATTTGGGGAACACCTCATATTAAAAATGTGACTCTGCTGTTCATTTTTTCCATGCTCTCTTTACCTGCATGTCAGTCCAGATAATCTTGGTCTGTTCTTCTTAAGTTTGCAAACTGTTTTCCATGTTCTGATCTGCTGTTCAGCATCTTAGTGTCTTCTTTACTTCAGTACTAAGGTTTTTAGTGCCTTGATTCACATTTGGTTTCCTCTTGTAATTTCTATCTTTGTATTAATATTCTTCCTTTGGTGAGCAGCCATTCTCTGGGTTTCCTCTTATCCTGTGTTCAAAGTTTTCTTTAGGACTGGGGTTGGGGCTCAGTGGCAGAGTGCTTGCCTATCATGTGTGAGGCACTGGGTTCAATTCTCAGTACCATGTATCAATAAATAAAATAAAGGTCCATTACCACTTAAAAGTTAAAAAATTTTATTAGCTTTTTAAGCATGATTTATACATTTAACTTAAATTCTTTGTGTAGCCAGTATTATGACATTTACTCAATATCCTTGAAATAGGGCAGAGAGTCAGAAATACTGAATGAAAGAGTAATGTAAGAAATAAGAACAAGACACAGGAATAAGTGAAAAGTGGGGGCACAGTGGGATGATCCAGCTCTGATGGAGAGCATGAACTTTATTCAAGTGAGTCAGAATGCCAGTGCTATTCAGAGTGAAGGACTTCCTGAGGAAATCAGGAAGAAGATGGTAAAGACAACTTGGTTGGGGCTTAGCAAATTAAGACCACCTCCTATGTTTGAACCTAGGACTGCCTTAGTCAATGGGCAGTGTGTCAGCATAATCTGAGCAGTCTTGAATTGGTGGAATTTCACTGAGTGTTCCCAGAAAAGCAACTCCCTTGATATGACTCAAACAAACCCAAAATTCATTCATGGCCTCCAGCATCTCCCCCTACTTAATTTTTAAAATATAAGTGGTGTGTGGTTACATGAGGTTCTTGGATCTTTTTTCCTGAGGATATGGCAATCTATTTTTATGACACAGAAGTTTTCTTAGTAGCAAACACATCATTGAAAAATATAGCATGCAGAATGTTTCAACATATTCCCAGGATTAAAGCCATTTAAGTCATGAAGTATATGTTCAGCTAGAGATACAGGATCCATGAGATTGATACTGCTTTTATGAATATCCTGGATGTGATAATATAACCCCATGAGGTCCAAACTGTTGTTATGCTATGCCAAAGGCCAAGCAGATGATTTTTGACCTTTATCCAATCCTATTGGGAAGAATTATATTTGGCTGCAGTAACACAGACACACTTATGGCCAGCATGGCATCTAAGCCTTTGCTTAAATTTGAGAGTGGAAAGTTAATTACAGTAGCTTTCAAAGAATTTAATTTAGTCTCAATCTTTTCATCAATATTTAGCTGATTCTTAGGGAATTGGAAGTATTTTGAGACACATTATAAAGAAAATGAGCATTTTGAATGTTTTGAGATAAGGATAAAGAAGGTGTCACATTTGAAACTATATAGCATGTTATATGATATTTTTCTGTTTTTCTTCTTGCTCTTATATTTCCAGAAGTTAAAGCATAAGGAGATTGATCACTGGCCCGCAGGCCACAGTTGGAGCCCTCTTGCAGTTCCTGCCTATAAAGTCAGGCATAAGGCTGTTTATGTAATGGAGAAAATCAAAGTCAGCCATTAAATGCCACAGATCTTTTTGTATGCCATCATCACTGGAAGTCAGGATATGACCACCAAATCCTTCAGGAATCATGGAATCCTGACATAGCTGTCTCTTACCAGTTTTTTTGAGACCAATACAAAGTATATCCACCATTTCTAGAGACTTTATGTTGCACTGGGAAGACATTTGCTCATTCCATTCATTTAGGAAAGCTGCCAAGTTGCATTGCAGAATGATTATTGCTGTAAATGCTATAATGATTAACCTGTCTAGGCCCTCTCATATGCCATCCTTTCCTCAAAGGTTACTTTTCAACAGCCAGCATGTTTATCATGGGACCAACATATAGGTAAATTTCCACTATAGCCAGTATCATTAAACCCAGTTACATGAATAGGTGTAACATGTCTGTAAAACCTCCTATCATATGAGTATCATTAGTAAATTCTGGGATGGATTCTCCAGTCCCCACAGATGGTTGTACTAAAAGTGGATCTGAGAAATAGTTCCAAAAAGTTTCCCTATGAACTTCACTTACCTGGCAGCTCAATAGAGCCAACATAGCCACAAATATTGTGGTTAGAGACTTAGTACTTCCCTGTTGTTCAGTCATCTGCTTGGCCTGATACATCAGCTTTTTTAGTTGTCTCTATGATGACATGTTGAGCTTTCTGGTAAAAAGGCTGTACCCTCTATCATTACTGAATCTGGTCTCATCCATTGTCCTGTTTGTAAGTCTTTCCACAAAACTAAGCCTAATAAGTGTTGTAGGAGCCCTGTGTTGCTCAGCAGCAGTGAGACTTTTTCGGGGGGGGGGGTACTGGGGATTGAATTAAGGGACACTCAACCACTGAGCCACATCCCCAGCCCTGTTTTGTACTTTACTTAGAGACAGGGTCTCACTGAGTTGCTGAGGCTGGTTTGAACTCACAATCCACCTTCCTCATCCCCCTGAGCCACTGATTACAGGTCGGCACAACCACAACTGGCTGGAGGCAGTAAGACTTTTAAAGCTTTTAAAAATTGTAATGTTAAAACAAAAAGAACATGACAAACAAATATGTGTGGTACTATCTTCCCCTTTTTGCTTTCATAAAATTGTTGAATAGTTGGTATATGTTGGAATATCATTAGCCTTAAATTGTAGAGAATCCAAGCACTGTCAAAGAAGCTAAACAATGAGAAATAACATGAGTATTTTCTTTATATGAGCAATGGCAAAAATGAAACAAGAACAAGTATCAATAATAATATGAATATAACATGGTTTTCCAAAGTTGAGGGGTATGAGTTACATCCACCTGCCACCATTGATTTGTCTATAAACCATGGGGATTTACCCAAGTGAGTGAAGTTGGAATGTGAATCACACACTGCAGGCAAGAGTGAACAATTTGCTGATCTTGCTGTTGCATAATATTATTTTTGTGTGTGTGTCTGTGTGGATTGGAAGCATTCTAATGATGTGAAGAATGAGAAGCTTAATCACAGTCATATGGAGACATTTGTTCACAGGTCACAATAAGTTTATCTGCCTTAGCATTATCTGATGTTAAAGGACCTGGAAGTTTAGAATGATCTCTAGTATGATCAACAAAACAAGGATATAGATACATTTGAACTGTTTATTGTAAAGTATGGAATAAATGAAAACAGAAGACCCAGGGAAGAATTGATGTTGCAGATCAAATTTGAATTTGATTTTTTTCTGGCAGATTCTTTCCCATGAGATGTCAGTTTGTTCTCTTAAGTTTTTGAACTGATTGAGTGATACCCTCCCACAGTGGAGGGTAATCTATTTTAATCAAAGTCCACTGACTGGAAATAGGAATTTCCACACCCCCCCCCACCAAAACAAAAACTTTCACAGTAACATCTAACTGGTTTTTGACCAAAACTGCTGGGTACTTGTGCCTAGCCATCAGTACATGAAATTAACTATTATAGTAACATTGAATAATCTTATTTATAGAATCCAGTATGTCCCAGGTTGGACAAGTAGAAAATTAAGTATGGCTGAAACAATTTCCAGAGAAGTTCAGGAAAGGCAGTTATAATATGTGCCTGAGAAGCAGAGAACCAACTGATAAACTGAATTACTACCACTTGCAGTTGGCTCTCTCTCCCACCCTCTCATAAAATGTGCTTACCCCTCCCAAAGAGATAACAACCAAAGTGTTCATTCACTGCCAGAATGTAGTCAGAATCCCATATCTCTGTATGATTCACATCAGTCTACATGTGAGATCCAGTTTGACCATGCTTAAGTCATAGTCTTGAATTTCAAATACCAGTTTTCTAACAACACAAGCGTACAGTGTTAGGCATATGCAGCCTGATGTAGGAAGTATAGAATGAGGTATGTGTTGTGATCTGGATCTTAAATATCCACAAAAGGTTATAATGTAAATATTTCCCCACCAGCTTATGGCAATATTGAGAGGTGATAAACCTGTGGGTAATGGGGCCTAGTGGAAGGAGGTGGCATGGATGTGGACATGACATGACATGACAAGACATCCTCTTGAGGAGAATATTGGGGCTTCATGCTCTCTACATCCCAGCTGCCATGAAGTGAGCAGAATTACTCAAGAATTTGGTTCCTGCCATGATGTTCTGCCTTTCTGGAGTCTGCAGACCATGGAGCTTATCAATTATACATAGAATGAAATATTTGAAATGTTCAGTCAAAGTTTTCTTCCTTATAATTTGTTTACCTTACATATTCTTTCAGAGACACAGAAAGCTGACTAATGTAGTGAGGCAGATTAAAGATTAAAATACCTGCTCTGCAACACTCCTTAGATGTTGCAGGGCAGATATTTTAATGCTGTCTTTTACGGAGTGGAGCTTATTACTCAACTTGACAATAGTTCTTTCACATTATGGCTTATCTCCATATTTTTGTAGATTTCTTGGGTCTTTTCTCTGAGAAAGCCTTCTGTTATCATCTTTGCTTTGTCTTCTTTAAAATTTTTTTCTGTAGTTGCAGATGGGCAGAATTTGTTTGTTTGTTTGTTTGTTTGTTTAATGTGTTGTTAAGGCTCAAACCCAGGGCTTCACACATGCTAGGCAACACTCTGGCACTGAGCTACAACCCCAGCCCCTTGGCCTTTTCTTAAGTAGGTATTGAATAATATGCCCTTATCTTCCTTAGAGTAATTATGTTTCTCATCCAAAGTCCTGCTTCTAGATAGTTGGGAATATAAGGGTTATTTTAAGTCTCAAAGACTGGGGGCTATTTTGATAAACATCTTCTCACAAATAATTTTCTTTTTTTAATTTTTATTGTTGGTTGTTCAAAACATTACATAGTTCTTGATATATCATATATCACACTTTGATTCAAGTGGGATATGAACTCCCATTTTTACCCCGTATACAGATTGCAGAATCACATCAGTTACACATCCATTGATTTACATATTGCCATACTAGTGTCTGTTGTATTCTGCTGCCTTTCCTATCCTCTACTATCCCCCTCCCCCTCCCCTCCCCTCTTCTCTGTCTACCCCCTCTACTGTAATTCATTTCTCCCCCTTATGTTTTTTCCCTTTCCCCTCACTTCCTCTTGTATATAATTTTGTATACCCCTGAGGGTGTCCTTCTATTTCCATGCATTTTCCCTTCTCTCTCCCTTTCCCTCCCACCTCTCATCCCTGTTTAATGTTAATCTTCTTCTCATGCTCTTCGTCCCTACTCTGTTCTTAGTTACTCTCCTTATATCAAAGAAGACATTTGGCATTTGTTTTTAAGGGATTGGCTAGCTTCACTTAGCATAATCTGCTCTAAAGCCATCCATTTCCCTGCAAATTCTATGATTTTGTCATTTTTTAATGCAGAGTAATACTCCATTGTGTATAAATGCCACATTTTTTTTATCCATTCGTCTATTGAAGGGCATCTAGGTTGGTTCCACAGTCTTGCTATTGTGAATTGTGCTGCTATGAACATGGATGTAGCAGTGTCCCTGTAGTATGCTCTTTTTAGGTCTTAGGGAATAGACCGAGAAGGGGAATAGCTGGGTCAAATGATGGTTCCATTCCCAGCTTTCCAAGAAATCTCCATACTGCTTTCCAAGTTGGCCGCACCAATTTGCAGTCCCACCACCAATGTACAAGTGAACCCTTTTCCCCACATCCTCGCCAGCACTTGTTGTTGTTTGACTTCCTAATGGCTGCCAATCTTACTGGAGTGAGATGGTATCTTAGGGTGGTTTTGATTTGCATTTCTCTGACTGCTAGAGATGGTGTGCATTTTTTCATGTACTTGTAGATTGCTTGTATGTCCTCCTTTGAGAAATGTCTGTTCAGGTCCTTGGCCCATTTGTTGATTGGGTTATTTGTTATCTTATTGTCTAATTTTTTGAGTTCTTTGTATATTCTGGATATTAGGGCTCTGTCTGAAGTGTGAGGAGTAAAGATTTGTTCCCAGGATGTAGGCTCCCTATTTACCTCTCTTATTGTTTCTTTTGCTGAGAAAAAACTTTTTAGTTTGAGTAAGTCCCATTTGTTGATTCTAGTTATTAACTCTTGTGCTATGGGTGTCCTATTAAGGAATTTGGAGCCGGACCCCACAGTATGTAGATCGTAGCCAACTTTTTCTTCTATCAGATGCCATGTCTCTGATTTGATATCAAGTTCCTTGATCCACTTTGAGTTAACTTTTGTGCATGGCGAGAGAAAGGGATTCAGTTTCATTTTGTTGCATATGGATTTCCAGTTTTCCCAACACCATTTGTTGAAGATGCTATCCTTCCTCCATTGCATGTTTTTAGCCCCTTTATCAAATATAAGATCAAATATAAGATAGTTGGATTGGTTTCTGTGTCCTCTATTTTGTACCATTGGTCCACCCGTCTGTTTTGGTACCAGTACCATGCTGTTTTTGTTACTATTGCTCTGTAGTATAGTTTGAAGTCTGGTATCACTATACCGCCTGATTCACACTTCCTGCTTAGCATTGTTTTTGCTATTCTGGGCCTTTTATTTTTCCATATGAATTTCATGATTGCTTTCCCTATTTCTACAAGAAATTCCGATGGGATTTTGATTGGCATTGCATTAAACCTATAGAGAACTTTTGGTAATATCGCCATTTTGATGATGTTAGTTTTACCTATCCATGAACAGGGTATATTTTTCCATCTTCTAAGATCTTCTTCTATTTCTCTCTTTAGGGTTCTGTAGTTTTCATTGTATAAGTCTTTCACCTCTTTTGTTAGGTTGATTCCCAAGTATTTTATTTTTTTTTTGAGGATATTGTGAATGGAGTGGTTGTCCTCATTTCCATTTCAGAGGATTTGTCACTGATATACAGGAATGCCTTTGATTTATGCGTGTTGATTTTATATCCTGCCACTTTGCTGAATTCATTTATTAGCTCTAATAGTTTCTTTGTAGACCCTTTTGGGTCTGCTAGGTATCGAATCATGTCATCTGCAAATAGTGATAATTTGAGTTCTTCTTTTCCTATTTTTATGCCTTTAATTTCTTTCGTCTGTCTAATTGCTCTGGCCAGTGATTCAAGAACTATGTTGAACAGAAGTGGTGAGAGAGGGCATCCCTGTCTTGTTCCAGATTTTAGAGGGAATGCCTTCAGTTTTTCTCCATTCAGAATGATGCTAGCCTGAGGCTTAGCATAGATAGCTTTTACAATATTGAGGTATGTTCCTGTTATCCCTAGTTTTTCTAGAGTTTTGAACATAAAGGGATGCTGTAGTTTGTCAAATGCTTTTTCTGCATCTATTGAGATGATTATATGGTCCTTATTTTTAAGCCTATTGATGTGGTGAATAACATTTATTGATTTCTGTATATTGAACCAGCCTTGCATCCCAGGGATAAATCCTACCTGATCATGGTGCACAATTTTTTTGTTATGTTTTGTATCCGATTTGCCAGAATTTTATTGAGGATTTTTGCATCTAGGTTCATTAGAGATATTGGTCTGTAGTTTTGTTTCTTTGAAGTGTCTTTGTCTGGTTTAGGAATCAGGGTGATGTTGGCCTTGTAGAATGAATTTGGATGTTCTCCCTCTTTTTCTATTTCCTGAAATAGCTTGAAAAGTATTGGTATTAGTTCCTCTTTAAAGGTTTTGTAAAACTCTGTTGTATACCCATCCAGTCCTGGGCTTTTCTTAGTTGGTAGTCTTTTGATGGTTTCTTCTATTTTCTCAATTGATATTGGTCTGTTTAGGTTGTCAATATCCTCCTGACTCAATCTGGGCAGATCATATGACTTAAGAAATTTATTGATGCCTTCACTATCTTCTATTTTATTGGAGTATAAGGATTCAAAATAATTTCTGATTATCTTCTGTATTTCTGAAGTGTCTGTTGTGATATTGCCTTTTTCATCCCATATGCTAGTAATTTGAGTTCTCTCTCTTCTCTTCGTTAGCGTGGCTAATGGTCTGTCGATTTTATTTATTTTTTCAAAGAACCAACTTTTAGTTTTGTCAATTTTTTCAATTGTTTCTTTTGTTTCGATTTCATTAATTTCAGCTCTTATTTTAATTATTTCTTGCCTTATACTTATTTTGCTGTTGTTTTGCTTTTCTTTTTCTAGGATTTTGAGATGAAGTATTAGATCATTTATTTGTTGGTTTTTTCTTTTTTTAAGGAATGAACTCCAAGCAATGAATTTTCCTCTTAGAACTGCTTTCAATGTGTCCCATAGATTCTGATATGTTGTGTCTGTGTTTTCATTTATCTCTAAGAATTTTTAAATTTCCTCCTTGATGTCTTCTATAACCCATTGATCATTCAGTAACCTATTGTTCATTCTCCGAGTGATGAATGATTTTTCCTTACTTCTTTTATCGTTGATTTTCAGTTTCATTCCATTATGATCAGATAAGATGCATGGTATTATCTCTACTCCTTTATATTGTCTAAGAGTTGCCCTGTGACATAATATATGATCTATTTTTGAGAAGGATCCATGTGCTGCTGAGAAAAAAGTGTAACTGCTTGATGTTGGGTGGTATATTCTATATATGTCAATTAAGTCTAGGTTATTAATTATGTTATTGAGTTCTATAGTTTCCTTATTCAACTGTTGTTTGGAAGCTCTGTCCAGTGGTGAGAGAGGTGTGTTGAAGTCTCCCATGATTATTGTATGGTGGTCTATTAGACTCTTGAACTTGAGAAGAGTTTGTTTGATGAACATAGCTGCACCATTGTTTGGGGCATATATATTTATGATTGTTATGTCTTGTTGGTGTATGGTTCCCTTGAGCAGTATGTAGTGTCCCTCATTATCCCTTTTGATTAACTTTGGCTTGAAATCTATTTTATTTGATATGAGTATGGATACTCCTGCTTGTTTCCGAAGTCCATATGAGTGATATGATTTTTCCCAACCTTTCATCTTCAGTCTATGTATGTCTTTTCCTATCAAATGCATCTCCTGAAGGCAGCATATTGTTGGGTCTTGTTTTGTGATCCATTCTACTAGCCTGTGTCTCTTAATTTATGAGTTTAAGCCATTAACATTTAGGGTTATTATTGAGATATGGGTTGTTTTTCCAGCCATATTTGTTTATTTATGTTACTAAACATGGTTTGTTTTCCTCTTTGATTATTCCCCCCTCCTTTACTGTACTACCTCCCGCTGTTGGTTTTCATTGATATTTTCCATTTCCTCTTCCTGTAATATTTTGCCGAGGATGTTTTGAAGAGATGGTTTTCTAGCTGCAAATTCTTTTAACTTTTGTTTATTGTGGAAGGTTTTAATTTTATCTTCCATCCTGAAGCTTAATTTCGCTGGATACACAATTCTTTGTTGGAACCCATTTTCTTTCAGTGTTTGAAATATGTTATTCCAGGATCTTCTAGCTTTCAGAGTCTGTGTTGAAAGATCAGCTGTTATCCTGATTGGTTTACCCCTAAATGTAATCTGCTTCCTTTCTCTTGTAGCTTTTAAAATTCTCTCCTTATTCTGTATGTTGGGCATTTTCATTACAATGTGTCTAGGTGTGGATCTCTTATGATTTTGCACATTCAGCGTCCTGTAGGCTTCTAGGATTTGGGATTCTGTCTCATTCTTCAAGTCTGGGAAGTTTTCTCGTATTATTTCATTGAATAGATTGCTCATTTCTTTGGTTTGAACCTCTATACCTTCCTTATCCCAATGACTCTTAAGTTTGGTCTCTTTATGTTATCCCATATTTCTTGGATGTTCTGCTCATGGTTTCTTAACAGTCTTGCTGAGCTGTCTATGTTCTTTTCAAGTTGAAATACTTTGTCTTCATTGTCTGATGTTCTATCTTCTAAGTGTTCTACTCTGCTGATAGTATTCTCAATTGAGTTTTTAAGTTGGTTTATTGCTTCCTGCATTTCTAGGATTTCTGTTTGTTTGTTTTGTATAACCTCTATCTCCCTGTATAATTGATCTTTTACTTCTTGGATTTGTTTATGTAATTCATTGTCGAAGTGGTCGAAGTGGTCTTTCATTGTCTGATTTTGCTGTCTAATGTCTTCCTTGAGACTCCAGATTATCTGAAGCATGTATATCCTGAATTCTTTATCTGACATTCCATCTGCTGCAGATATTACCTCTTCTAAAGTTGAGTTGACCTGCATTGCTTGTGGTCCTTTCTTTCCATGTCTTTTCATACTGTTTGTGTTTCTTTCTGCTTGGTGAAACTGTTGTGTTATTCAATTTCCCCCTTATATATTTATATTGCTCTTGTATAGTTGCAAAGTCTCCCTCGCAGGCGCTGGTGGTGACTCTGCCCCTCCTCCAATTGGGGCAATGTGCCTACCATGCTGGCAGGCCGCTGGGCCTGTTCTTTCGGTGGTCGCAGGTCCGCCTACCTTGCAGGCGCGGGCAGTGGCTCTGCCACTCCACGGGCAGCTAGGCCTGTTCTGTCTGTCGGTTGCAGGTCTGTCTACCTAGCAGGCACTGGTGGCGGCTCTGCTCCTCCTCCAACCAGGGCGATGGCGGGACACTGGGCCTGTTCTGCCGGTGGGTCACAGGTCCTCCTACCTTGCAGGCACAGGGGGCAGCTCTACCCCTCTGCGGGCTGCTGTGCCTGGCCTGCCCGTGGGTCGCAGGTCCGCTTACCTTGCAGGCGCGGGGGGTGGCTCTGCCACTCCACAGGTTGCTCAAATAATTTTCTTAATTCCTACATTTATTTCTTAATCACTCTCCCTGATTCCATGGCATGCCCATGGTAACTAGAAATAAGCTCCACCCCAGAAGGCCACTATTCTATTGAGTATATCATTCATGATATAGTCAGTATACATTATTCATCAATGTAATTTGAATTAAAGCATATTTATGTGTATAAGTAGATATATGAATCTATACATATATATGTTTATATTTATGTGTAGTTGCATATGTGAAGTATGGATAATTCTGAAAGTGTAAATGAGAACCACACGATGTAATAGAGCTTTGTTCCCAAGGGATAAGGGAAAGTGAATAAGGAAGAATTGTCAATATGCAGAAGTCGGACCTGAGGCCTAGATTCAGAAGTAAGCACAAAGTGCACAGCTGCAAGAAAATGTGGCCTGTTCCAGGTAGATGTAGGCTCATATGGTGATGTGTAAAGGGAACATTATTTGGAAGAACTGAAAAACTCTCAGATGAGTAAACCTATGTGAACACTTGTTTGGGCTGCTTACAGAGGAAGTTGTTCTCTTAGTGAGCTTTCTGCATGTTGCTCACCCACTAAGCATTAAAACTTACATGTCCTGGTATATATGGGGCAGGAAAGAAATTCAGAATTAGCATCAAAAAAGAAGAGATACTCATATATCTTAGGATTTTTGGTGTTAATCTATAGATGCAATCACGAACAGGCAGAGTACAACTAGCTCCCTTAATATTAGCAGTTCTGAGGTTGGAGTGCCAGTGTCTCTCAGATTATAGCATTAGCAGCACTCCCCATAGTGTTCCTGGAACCCTGAGCCAGCAACTAGCTATCATGAAAAGCCATCACCAAAATGCTTCAAAACTGCATACATCTTTAAACCACTTGAATTCAATAAAGAGAGAAAAGTATTTATGCACTATTTTATGATATCTTAATGTGTCACTTCCTAATTACACCATGTGAAATGGTGTAATAGGCTGTGCCACCATCAAGGCATTGCCTAACTCAGTGTAAAAAAAGATTTTTTTATATTTAAATTTAAGTATTTGATCCATTTTGAGTTAATATTTGTACCTATTGTGAGAAGGAGTCCAACTCTGTATTTGTGAACGTGGATAACTATTGTCACAGCACCATTTGTGGAAAAGATTATTTTTTTCCTCTAGTGAATTGTCTTGGCAATGTTGTTAAATATCAACAGACCATAAATATAAAGGGTTCCTCTGGACTCTACCTTTCCATCAATCTATACCAGCAGTGACCCTACCAGCACTGCACTGTCTTCAGTACTTATTGCATTGTCCTGGGGGAACTGGGTCTCTTGGAAGCACTACATATTCCTCTGGCTGCTTTTGTCTTTGACCCAAAGGTCTTGCACTTGACAGAGGTAACTTGTAAGCAGGGCCCAACCTCAGCACCCATGATTCCTGTCCCAGGAATTCTCTTTAGTATTTATTTTAGGATAAGAATGATAGCAATCAATTTCTTGGGTTTCTATTTGTCAGCAATCATTTATTTCACCTTTGCTTTGGGAGAAATTTTGGTGGATATAAAACCCAAACACTTAAAAAAATGTTATTCCATTGACTCCTGGATTTGTAAGTTGTCAGCAGTAAGTTGTCACTGTGTTCTTTCAGTGTACCGTGCTTTTTCTCACTGTCTATTCTCAATATTTCCCTGGAAGCTTTGGTTATAAGTAATTTTACTAGTATGTGCTTAGGTGTGGATTTTGCAGAATTTGCTGAATCTCTGGGTTAATGCCTTTCATCGATTTAGTGAAATTTTTAATCATTCTCTTTTAATATTATCTTTGCCATTTCTATTTCACTTTTTTTAGGACTCAAATTTTGCATGTTAACTTTTGAATGTGTATCACAGATTTCTTTTATGTAGCTAAATGCGTTTTCTCTTTATTTCAGTTTGGATGTTTGCTATTGATTTGTCTTCTAGTTCAGTAATTCTAAGCTCTGCTATATCAAATCAGCGATTAAAACTCATTTTCTTAATTCTTGATTTCCTACATATTATATGTCCATTCTATAATATTCTATTGATTTTTAACATGGACTCAAATTTCCTAATGACATTGTAGGTCATTTTATCTCCTCTGACTATGTTTTCCTCTACCATTTTCAATACATTAACCATGGTCATGTTAAAGAACAATTTCAATATCAGGGCCCCATGGAGATCTGTCTGTATTTCTTTCCCTCTTGCTATCTATCATCATTTTTTGTCTCACCCATGTATGGTTATTATTAGATATTGTATATTAAAAGCCTTCAAATGTTCCAGATAGTATGATAACCCACAAGAGATGGCTTCTCTATTCCTTTCTTTAATAAATAAATGATAAGGCTATTATGATAAGGCTATTATTTCAGTCCCATTGAGAAATCAAGAAAATTAGGCTGAGCTGTTAGATTCAGTGTACCTTTGCCACCTTCATCCTCAGATGTGGTCTCCCTGTCTTCTTAATTACAGTCATGCCCTCAGCCTTGACGTGCTACCTAAGACCATTTCTGTACTTAAGATTCCCACTCCAAGTTTCTTCAGTCTCCTAACTTGCACAGTTTCAATGTGAGGCAAAATTATAAAGAGGAAGCCTGGTGTTGTGGTTGAACCAGGGTCTCCTCCAAAGTGGTTCCTTGGAGCCAAAGCAGTGCAAAATTATAGGAATATTTGCTCAGATTTCAAGATTGAAAACCAGGTTCCTGAACCTCCTATATACCTCTGAACTTAGCACACATCTCTTGGGTCAAATCGGCCCTATAGAAAACTGTACAATGGAGACCTCTTGATTTCTGATATATTGTCACTCTGGCTCCACTTGATCTTTAGAAGCTTCTGTATGAACTATGGAGAGATCAAAAAGAAAGGATGCAACAAATATTTAAATATTTAATTTTACCTCTTGTTTGTTATAACTAATGATGAAGAAAGGCAATGTGTGAGATGCAATTTTACTTCTATTTTTTTGCCATATCAAATATGAAAAAGCTATTACCATAAATGATCACAGTGCAGCTGAGCCAAAGTTCCTCAAGATTATTTTGATAAACTGCCACACTAATGGCCCTCAGTTATCCATAACTCCCAAAATACACAACCTTGTGTGAGCCCCACATATACTGATTCTGACCTAACCAAGGGGCTTCTGTTATGATTTACTATGATGTGTCCCACAAAAGCTCACATGGGAGGCGATGAAAGAAAGTTTAGAGGTGAAATGATTTGGGTTGTGGGAGCCTTAACCTAATCAGTGCATTAATCCACCTGAATGTATTAACTGGGTGATAGCTGTAGGCAGGGAGTGTTGGCTGGAGAAGATAGGTCACAATGGGTATGACTTTGGGGTACATATTTTGTTCCTGGAGAGCAGGGCTCTCTCCCTCTGCTTTCTGAGTTTCATGATCTGAGCTGCTTTCCTCCTCCACACCTTTCTGCCATGATGTTCTGCCACAGAGTTGGCCGTTTATGGACTGAGAACTCTGAAACCATGAATCTCAAAATAAACTTTTCTGCCACAGTCTGGCTGGGCACAAATCACGAGCCACTGAAGCAGGAACAAACTTTATTTTTGAACTGCAAGAAAAAACCTCACACACGCTCCTGGGGAAATCTCCCGAATGCCACGCGGCTCGTCCAGGAACCCCGCAGCAGGAAATATCTCCTCTGGAAAACCCTCCTCCTGCACTTCCCCAACCAATGGGAACTCTCGGGGAATCCCTGGAAATCCCCACGAGAGCTCGAAAGTAGTGCAAGAACTCAAAAGTAGAGGCAGAGGCGGATAGTAATGCCTCGCCTGTCAATCAATACTGTTGGCAAAATGTCAGGGGCCATACAGACTCCGCTGTGGCTCTCAGCATCTCCCCCCTTCTGTTTAATTAAACAACAAGCAATGTGGCTTAGAGACCGTGCCTGTTAGGCAGTCCAATTCAACATATGGTCCTTTCCCGTCATCGGATGAACTGACCTCTAGGCGTCAGCCTCCTGTCTTAGGTTGGTACCACTGCAATTGGATCATACCCGTTACTGACTACCAGTCCAGCATACAGCCATACTTGTGGATAGGCCTTTGCACCAGTGGGGGGGTGAGGTTCTTTGCCTCACCTCTTTTGGCCCCCAAATTTGGCCTTGGTGCCAGTGGGGGGTGAGGTTCTTTGCCTCACCTCTGTTGGCCCCCAAATTTTAGACCATCACTAGTAGAAGGGAGGAGCATGCCAAATGCCATGACACTAAGCCAATTGATGGCTCCTTTGAAAAATTGTACCACCGGTGACACCATGAGCGAAAATACTCCAGCACTACCACAATTCGCTGCACCAACAGATAGTTCACAATGCATACAAGTGATACATAGTCCAGGCAAGTTCTGCAAGCAGTTCAAAGCAGAGTAATCTGTCAATATGTCCATTTCCTCCCAAATTAAAATCAACTCCTTGATTGAGCTTTACTTGTTGCGTTATTATTCATTGATGCATCAGTTTATACAGTTTGTTGTGATAACTATCGAGGAAGCTGTAGTTTGGTTTTATCTTTGTCTTCACCGGCACTGGGATGAAGATAGGAATTCTGGCAATGATGCTAAGAAAAAAATTATGTAACATTCCAACAGGCACTAAGAAAACAATTTTTTGAACAATTTACATTATCCTGAACAGAATTATTAAATATAAAGAAAAGGAAAGGTGAAAGTAAACAAACAGATCTGTTAACCTCCTTACTTGTTTACATATTAAAACAATTTTCAACAGCTGTTTACCCAATTTAAATTAAACCATTAAAATCACGTGAATAAAAAAAAATTTGTATCCATTTATTCATGAGCGCTCCTCATATATGACCTATGGACATACGCACATATAGACATACAACACAAAACAGAAGTGTGCACACATAACATACAACACATAAGAGGATAGTAAAGGCCTTGTAGCTTTACCTAGGTGAAATCTCCATTGCAATGTTTAAAAACTCCACAGTCAAAAAATAAAACTGATCAGAAAAACATTAACCTAGGTCTGTATGAGCTCAAAAATAAAATAGAACTTTATGCTGTGGGAAAAGGCAATAATAAAATAAATATTGAAAAGAACATCCTGGTTAATCACTGTCGCAGATGTAAGAATAGGCAAACTGGAGCTCTGGATATCAGCTGTTATACATTTGAGTCAATCACCGTTTTTTTTTTGTTTTGTTTTGTTTTTTGTTTTTTCCGTCCGTAGAATTCACTTTGGTTAGTTTCTCTGGAATCCAAATCGGTTGTTGTTCTCCCTGTGGAAACACACAAACAGAACCCCGACTCCAGACAATCACTGGGTCAGGACCTTAGTTAATCTCTCTGGAATCCAAATTGGCTGCTGTTCTCCCTGTGGAAACACACAAACAGACCCCCTATTCCAGACAATCACTGGGTCAGAACCTTTCCATTGTCCTGTTAGAATATCCTTCCAAAGCACCTTAGGCTTATGTACATTTTTTAGACACATATGCCTTTCCGCAGCACTAAGCCCTGATGAATCCAAATTTAAAAAGTTTAGAGTAAAGAGGATTATTTTAAGTTTATCTTTGGGGGATATATACCCCTTTCCAATTCCCTCTTTTTGTTTTAATAAGTACATTTTAATAGTTTGATGAGCTCTTTCAACTATGCCTTGTCCCTGTGGATTGTATGGGATTCCTGTTATATGAGTAATGCCAAATGATGAGCAAAATTGTTTAAAAGAGGTAGAAGTATAACCAGGACCATTATCTGTTTTTAACTGTTTTGGAACGCCCACAGTGGCAAAATTTTGTAAGCAATGAGCTATAACATCTTTAGTTTTTTCTCCGGCATGAAGGGAGCCCATCAAAAATCCGGAAGAAGTATCAACTGTAACATGCAAATATTTTAATTTTCCAAATTCTGGCAAGTGTGTGACGTCCATCTGCCAAATATGGTTAGGTATCAGTCCTCTAGGATTGACTCCAAGATTAACTTGTGGTAAAAAGGTCACACAATTTTGACATTGTTTTATTATTTGTCTAGCTTGTTCCTTAGTTATTTTAAAATGCTTTTGTAAAGTATTAGCATTGACATGGAACCTTTTATGAAAATTCGTAGCTTCTTCTAGTGTAGAGAAAATATGTATGTCATGTGTAGTTTTATCTGCTAAATCGTTGCCCAAACTAAGGGCTCCAGGCAATCCTGTATGTGCCCTGATATGTCCTATAAAGAATGAATCTTTTCTGTCCCATATTAGACTTTGTATAGTGGAAAACAAAGAGAAAACAGTAGAGGAAGGGGAAATCCTACCAGCATCTTCAAGGGATAATATAGCATTAACTATATACTGACTATCAGAAAATAAATTAAATACAGAATCTTTAAACATCACAAAAGCTTGTAAAACCGCATTAAGCTCTACCTTTTGAGCTGATTGTTTGGGCACTAAAAATGTAAAAGTTTGATCAGGGGTAACTACTGCTGCTGTACCATTATTTGACCCATCAGTGAATACATTTGGAACATTCATGATAGGGGTTTTTCTTGTTATTTTTGGAAAAACTACAGGATGCAAAGACCAAAAAGACAACAAAGGATTAGATGGTAAGTGATTATCAAATGAAACATTAGATTTACACATGATTATTGCCCAAGTATTTAACTCATTAGCTAACTCATCAATTTGATCCATAGTATATGGAGTAATAATTTTATTGGGAGAAATTCCAAATACTCCCTTTGCTGCTTTTATTCCTTTGAGTATTAATTGTCCTACAGCCTCAGGATACCTAGTAAGAATAGTGTTAGGAGAATAAGATAAATGTATCCACAATAATGGACCTTCTTGCCAAAATACTCCTGTAGGAATATTTTTGTTGGTATTACAATAAATAATAAAGGCAAAGTTATATCAATTCTATCCAAATGCATGTTTTCCATATATGTTTCAATAATTTTTAATGCCTTTTTTGCTTCAGGCGTTAACACGCGGGGTGAATTTGGATCTGATGGACCTTTTAGGATATCAAATAAAGGTCCTAACTCTCCTGTTGGTATGCCTAGATAAGGCCTTATCCAATTTATGTCTCCTAATAACTTTTGAAAGTCGTTAAGTGATTTGAGTTGATCTACTCGTATTTGAATTTTTGGTGGACGGACCATGGTTGAGGATAATAGAACTCCGAAATAATTAATTGGAAAATTTAATTGTACTTTATCTATTGCTATCTCTAGATTATAATTTTTTAATAAATTTGTAAGTGAGGCATAACATTCTAGCAATGTGTTTTTATCTTTGTGTGCTAACAATACATCATCCATATAGTGAAATATTTGTAGTCCAGGATTTTGATTTCTAAGTGGCTGGATTGCTTTGTTTACATATATTTGACACATAGTTGGACTGTTAGCCATCCCTTGAGGGAGTACTTTCCATTCATATCTCTGATCAGGACCTTCATGATTTAATGCAGGGATAGTAAATGCAAAATGTGGACTATCCTCGGGATGAATTGGAATTGAAAAAAAACAATCTTTAATATCTATGGCTAAAACATGCCAGGTTTTTGGCAAAGCAGACAATTGAGGAATCCCTGATTGAGCACGTCCCATAATAACCATCTCATTATTAATGGCTCTTAAATCTTGCAATAATCTCCATTTACCAGATTTCTTTTTAATGACAAAAATGGGAGTATTATGGGGAGATATGGAAGGTTGTATATGTCCTTCCACTAATTGTTGTTTGACCAGATCATGGGCTACTTGTATCTTTTCTTTAGTCAGGGGTCACTGAGGAACCCACAATGGTCTTTCTGATTTCCAAGTAATTTTTATTGTCTCAGTGGCCCTTTCTGAAAATCCAACCCATGTCTGTCTGTTCCTTGATCTATTTGAATTGGTGCTGCTATACCTTGTTCTCCTAATCTTTTTTCTTTCCTGAAACCTTGTTTAGCCCTAATAGTGGGCACATTTGGATTGATGTTATTTGTTAATGTCAAACCTAATTGATCTAGGACATCTCGTCCCCATAAATTTATAGGAAGATGATCCAATACATATGGCTGTATAGTTCCTTCACATCCTTCAGGATCCTTCCAATCTAATACCATTGCATTTCTATGGGGATTAGTTGCCACTCCTAAGCCTCGAAGCGTTTGAGTGGCTTGTTGTAAAGTCCAATGTTTTGGCCATTCTTGACGAGATATGATGCTAAGGTCTGCACCTGTATCCAGTAGCCCATTAAATTCATGTCCTTGAATATTTAGTTTTAGCATTGGGCGAGAATCTAAATTTAAAGACAGCATAGCCCAATCTACACCTGTGGAGCCTAATCCCCTGGAACCTCTTTCTTTACTACTACTGGAAAATTTATCATGTAGGCTGGGTATTATTAATAACTGTGCTGTTCTATCTCCTGGTGAAATTACTGATATACCCTTAGGAGAACTAGCTCTAATTTTTATTTCACCTTCATAATCGGGATCAATTACCCCGGGACTTATCATAAGTCCTTTTAGAATAGAAGAACTGCGTCCTAACAATAAACCTACTGTTCCTTGGGGAAGAGGTCCTTTTACTCCTGTGGGAATGATTTGAACTCCCATCTCTGGAATTAGTACTGCTCTGGCGGAGGCGCAGACGTCGAACCCTGCGCTCCTTCTGGTTCGTCTGATGAGAGATCTGATGGATAATGTGTCCTGGGCACTACCCTGATGCTGTTGCTGGGTTCCTCCATGGTGTTTCTGGGTTCCTCCAGTGCCCCGTACATTTGTGGTCGTGGGCCCCGGAGCATTGGGCCCCCCTGTCCGTTTTTTGGCAATGGAGCCTGATGCCTTTCTCCACGATATTGTGGGTAAACACCTGCTCCTTGTCCATTTTTTGATAACGGAGCACCCTCTATGGTGGTTTGAGAACGGCATTCATTAGCCCAATGTCTCCCTCTACGGCATCGTGGGCAAATACCTGGTATTCTATTCCTTTGATATCTAGCTTTGTTAAACCCTCCTCTTATGGGGCAACTCCTTTTAAAATGTCCTGTTTGTTCACAATTGTAGCATGGTTTTGGCCTGGCATCTAAAGCCTGTTGTACTGCTGCCAAGACTTGCCCTTGTTCATTAATGTCTCTACATAATTTAATATATGTGTTTAAATCTTCATGTCTCCATGGTCTAATGACCTCTCTGCAGCAAAGATTTGCTTGGTCATAAGCCAGTTGTTTTATAAATGGCATTGCTTGTTCTGTATCCCCAAAAATTCTAGAAGCTGCTTGAATAAGCCTATCTACAAATTCAGCGTAAGGTTCATTAGTTCCTTGTATTACCTTAGATAACTGTCCTTGTAAATCTCCATGCCCCTGTAAAGTTTTCCATGCCCTAACCGCATCTACAGCAATTTGTGCGTATACGCCAGGATCATATTCAATTTGATGCCATTGACCCTCATCAGGTCCCTTTCCTAACAACATATCTAAATTTCTTTGAGGGTAACCGGCTGCTGCATTTCGCCTAGCTGTCTCCCTGCAAAATTCCTCATTGGCAACCTTCCATAACAAATATTGTCCTCCATTTAGCACAGATTTACACATACTAGCCCAATCTGCTGGTGTCATGTCCAAGTTGGTAATGGATTTGACCATGCTCACCGTGAAGGGTGCTTGAGGTCCATAGGTTGTTACAGCCTCCTTTAACTGCTTCACTGTTTTGAAATCTAAAGCACGGTGAATTCGCTGCCCTCCTGCCTGCTCAAGTACAGGGCATGCTAATCTTTGAGGTCCTGTCTCAGGATCCCATCGATCAGCTACCGGGGTTGAGGGCCACTCAGCTATCTCCATAGGTGGAGCTGTTGGTTGAATTACGCCCTCTGGTGTTAGAACAGTGTTAGTAGCAGCCTCCTGTTGTAGCTTTTTCCCTAATAGCTGTTTCTCCTCTAAGCTTTCTTCCTTTAAATTTTCTTCCTCGGTCTGACTAGCTCGAGAGACCTTCTCTTTTGCTTGATCTAAAATGTCTTTCTCCATGGTCTGAACCTCTAACAATTTACTTAACACTTTTTCAGTTTGTTTTTTACTAATTTCTAATCTGTTATAAAGATAACGCAACCCAATAAGATAGCACAAAACAAAACCGAAACAAAATGAAGCAAAAACGGAACAAAAGATCGTTGTATCAATTTTCCTATTTTCTTGACATGTGCATTTGTGGTCTATTTCTATCTCTTCCTCAGGGGCGAACAACTTCAAACCTTGAGGCAACCATTTTTCCCAGTCTGCCTGAGAAAATTCTAGGGATAGGCAGCTTGAAACAAACACAAAACAAATCAAAACAAGAACATATTGTTTTTTAAAATGGTCACCCATTCTCTCGCCTTCCCTTAGGGGCAAGCAATTTCACTTACCCCGAAGCTTCAGACGTTCCCCGCATGGGCCGCCAATTGCCGCAGTCTGGCTGGGCACAAATCACGAGCCACTGAAGCAGGAACAAACTTTATTTTTGAACTGCAAGAAAAAACCTCACACACGCTCCTGGGGAAATCTCCCGAATGCCACGCGGCTTGTCCAGGAACCCCGCAGCAGGAAATATATCCTCCGGAAAACCCTCCTCCTGCACTTCCCCAACCAATGGGAACTCTCTGGGAATCCCTGGAAATCCCCACGAGAGCTCGAAAGTAGTGCGAGAACTCAAAAGTAGTGGCAGAGGTGGATAGTAATGCCTCGCCTGTCAATCAATACTGTTGGCAAAATGCCAGGGGCCATACAGACTCCGCTGTGGCTCTCAGCACTTTTCCTCCTCTAATTGTTCTTTTCAGGTATTTTGGTTACAGTGAAAAAGAAAATACTTACTGAAATATTGCCCTTTGTCCAAGGTGATACTGGAAAATATGGCAGAAGCAGAAGCTTCATAAACACGTGCACATTAGTACTTACCTTTTGCAAATATGAAAACACTACTCTCTGATGAAGTCTGAAATGAAAAGCCTAACATAGGAAGACCCTCTACTCCAGCCTGGCCAGGTGTAAGGCCAGCATAGATGATTGTGTTTCCAGTTCAATCCCCAGAGTCACCACATTATCTGAGAAGGACCACCAGAAGAACAACCAAGCAAAGCCACAATTTGCCAAAGATCATGACCAGAATACTAACTCTGAGTACACCCCACCTGTTTATCCTCCTGCATTTTCTCCCAAGCCCAGATGAGCACCCATCCAGATGTAGAGCTCATAATTCTCTTGATTTTAAATATGCCTGTCCTGAGAGGGTATGTTTGATATGTATATACATACATATGTTTGATATGTATATACATATCAAACATACACAAACACATGTGTGCATGTACAATTTACACAATTGTGACATGTTGAGATAATAGGACAATTTTGCTTTTTTATTTTTCTATGCATTATTAGTACAGTATTATTATACTTTATAGATTTCTATGGTTGATTTTTAACTTTGTATCAGAGGTTCTCAAGCAGAGGTGTCTTTGCCTCCCCAGAGACTTTTGGCAATATCTATATGTTTTCAATTGTCTCTATGTGAGGATGCTGCTGGCCTTTCCCTGAGAAGTTGGAGATGCTGATTAATTCCCCAATACACAGGACAACCCTCTACAACAAAGGATTAGCCAGCCCAAAATGCCAATGTCAAAGTTGAGAAACTTGCATTAATCCTTGTTATTGCAAGCACTTGATCAGATACACCACTGCATGACATTACTGCAATTTATTTTTTATTTACTTATTTTGTTCTTATACATGATACCATTGTATATAATCTTCATTATGAAAATGGGCATAAGTGTTTCTAGAGTTTATCAGCTTGAGAGTGGAGTTTCTGGGTCACTGGGAGCATGCACATCTGACAGTAAGAATAATGCCAAACTGCTTCCCAAGTCACTGTGCCAGCTAACTCTGCTTCCAGTCTTTCACAAGTGGCCCCTGATAGTATATTTTCGTACACATGAATCTTAAGGCTAGTGATCATGGATGACCCACTAAAGTGACACCTAAGAATGATTCTTTCTGTTATCAATGATAGTCACTTGTGGACTGTACATGTTGAAAGTATTGCATTCCACATTTCAATTCTTTCTCATCTGAAAACGTATTTGCCCCTCTCTGGTTGGTCTTTTCACTTTCAAATTCATGATCTTTCTCTTTATACTTAGAAATACTAATGTGGTATTGTGAGTGGTATTGTAGCTTTTACATTTTTATTCTTATATTGTAGGTTGCCAATTAATAGAAATAAAAATTTATTTTTGTATAAATGACCTTTTTTTCTTGTCTTTGTTAACTTCAACTTACCTGGTCTAGATTCCATAGACTTTTCTATTTCCATAAGAACATTGTTTCAAATAAACACATATTTACTTCTTCCTTTAAAATCTGTAGATTCTTCTTCTTTTTTTTTTTTTTTTGGTCTTAATTTACTGGACTGGTTTGAATATCCAATGAAATCTTGAATGGGAGAAGTGAGAACCTTGTCCTAGATTATAGAAGAAGGAATTAAGGCACAATATTTAGTATTATATTTCCAATGGATTTTGCTTGCCAACCATTGTCACATTGGGGAAATTTCTTCCCACTTAAATTTACTATGAGGTTGTATTACATATGGTTACTTTAGTTTTAAAATATTTAGTCTACATCTGCTGTGGTTGGAATAAGTGTCCCCTTAAAGGTTCATTGATTGTTGAAGGTTTGGTCCCCAGGGTGACACTATTCAGAGATAGTGAAAACCTCAAGAGCCAGGGACTAGTAAGATGTCTTTAGGTCAGTGGAGATGTGTCTTCAAAGATGATAGTGGGACTAGACCCTCCTCTTTCTCTCTTTTGCTCCCTGGCCTTGAGGGGAGTGGTTTTACTTCACCAGGCAACTCCATCATGATGTGCCACCTCACACCAGGCAGGCCCAAATCAATGAGGCCAACAGAACATGGACTGGAATTTCAAAGACTGTGATCCATAAACAGTCTTTTTTTAATGTATGAATTTATAGTGATGAAAAGTTACCACAGCATCTTTTGAGATGATCATATTTTTTGTCCTTTATTCTAAAATGGTGAATTACAATAATTAGTTTTTCAATTTAGTATTTCTGGGGCAAGTGTTCTGTATCCCGATGCATTATCAATTTTCTATATTGCTTGTTTTGAATTGCTACTATTGTTCATAGATCTTGTTTCTATTTTTATGACATTTTAGTCATACTTTTTCTTGTTTTATAATCTTCCTGGACTTATGACACATCTGGTCTCATAAAATATTTGCAAAATGTTCCCTCCTCCTTAATTTTCTGAAAACATTTATGAAAGATTTATATATATATTAGTGTTAGTATTCACCAGTGAAGTCTTCTGGGTCTGGAGTTTTGTTCATGGGAAATTTCTTATTACAAAGTCAACTTTTAAAATACATATGGGATGGCCATGTAATTTTTTTCTTCTTGTGTTATTTATATATTATGTCTTCAAGGAGTTTTTTATTTGATGTATGTTATTTAATTTTTTAGCAAAGTATTTTATAATATTTAATTATTACCCTTTCAATATATATTCAATTACATTCAGTATTTTTAGGATATATAGTGATGTCTTTTATTTTATTTTTGATATTCTCTTTTTTCCCTTAATGCATATAGATAAAGATTTGTAAGTTTCATTGATATTTTTGAAGTTTTAAATTTTTATTTCATTGATCTTCCATAGTTCTCCTTTTTATCTATCATGTTGGTTTAGCCCTTATAAGAATCTTCTATTTACTTTGAATCTATTTGCTTTTGTTTTATAATTATTTTCTTTTTTAATACATTTAAAACTGTAAATAACTTTTTTGGCTTGCTTTAGCTGCACCTCACAAATTTGATATGCTATGTTTTCCTAATCATTCAATTTCAAAAAAGCTTAAGATTTACCTTTTTATTTTTCTTTGGTCAATGACCATTTTAGAGGAGCATTATTTAACTTCCCAGTATTCTAGGATTTTCATAATATCTTTCTGTTATAAACATTTTCCTCTGTATAATTGCATTATGTTCAGAGAACATATTCTGTATAATTTGAGTCCTTTAAATTTTGTTGAGACTAAATTTATGACCCAGAACATCATTTGTGTTGGCTTTTGAAAAGAATGTGTATTTTGATGTCATTGTTGGAGTACTTTTTGTCAGATAATTCAATTAAGACAAGTTGGTTGTCAAGATTTTCAAATCCTCTTGAGAAACAAAGAGTAAAATCTTTCAGTATGATTGAAGATTCTCCTATTTTTCTTTTTATAACAAGCAATCTTGGATTCATGTTTTTGGAAGCTTGCTTATTGTATTCACAGAGATTTAGTATAGCTTTTTTTTTGTTTAATTGATATTGCTGTCATTATGGAAATTTCCTCTTTCTCCACAGAAATACTTGGGTGTAGGAATCTCTTTGATCTGTTATTGCTATAGTCCTCCCTGCTTTCCTTCCTTAACTTTTGCATCACATACCATTTTCATCCTTTTAATCATATGTTTATTTAGATTTGAAGTGCACTTTTTACATGTATGTTATAGAGTTGGGTCTTGCTGTTCATTAGGTCTTAAAATATCTGCCTTCTCATTAAATTATTTTTGAGCATTTATATTTGATGTAAATATTGACATGCCTAGGTTCAAAGGCACCATTCATTTTTGTTTGTCACATCCTTTTTCTTTTTATTACTCCATTTAAAAATTATTTGTGTAAATCACTTGCATTTTTCCCATTATTAGATTTTACTCAGTACCTCTTTTCAAGGTTTTATTGTGTGTTTACTTTCCAGGTTATATTATTCACCTTCAAATTATCACCATTTATCTTCAAATGTGATATCAATTAATGTATATTGTAAAGATCACATAATAGGGGCTGGGGTTATAGCTCAGTGATAGAGTACTTGCCAAGAATGTGTGAGGCACTGAGTTCGATTCTCAGCACCATATATAAATAAATTAAATAAAGGTCCCTCAGCAACTAATTTTTTTTTTAATTACATATCAATATATTCATTTCCTCCTCCCATTGTTTCTGTATGTCCATATATTCACACATATTATTTCTGTATATGTTAGAAACCCCATGGCACTCTTGTTATTGCTTTTAATTAAATAGTAAATTATTTTGTCAAGAATTTGTAAAACAAAAGACAAGAGTATTTTATATTTATGTACATTTTACCATTTTTTGGTGCTGTTTTCTGTTTGTGGCTTTTTTGTATTTGGTAATGTGTTTTTATTTCTTTGTTGGGGAATTTACATTGATTTTTGAAGAATGAAATCAGTCATGTTGTGAAATGTACCATTTCTGAATCTGTTTAAAAGTTTTTATTTATATCATTCCACCACTGAATAATTTAGAACTGGGATGATCTCCTGGACATCTATTATACATGTGGCCATAACCCAGTAGTGAATCATGTAAAAATGCCAATGTTGCAGAAATAACCTCTAACGTGGTTGCAGAACACAAGGCCAACAAACAAATATCAATCACTGCATAGCAACATTAATATATTTAACTACTTAACACAACTGAAATGTATACTTTAAAACAACTGATAACATAAATTTTATGTTGTCTCTTTTACCAAACTTTTATTTTTTCAGAAAGCATTAGGCAGGAGGATCACAAGTTCAAAGCCAGAATGGGCAACTTGGTGAGACCATGTCTCAAAATAAATTTCAGAATGTCTGAGAATATAACTAAAGCATAATTAGAGCAATTGTATAGCATATAAAAGGCCCCAGTTTCAGTCTCTAGTACAAATATATATATATAGTACAAATATATATATATATATATATATATATATATATATATATATAAATATACAATCACTTTTCTCTATGCCAACTATAATGACAATCTATAGTTATCAATACAATTTTAATTTTAGCAAACTAGGCAGAAGATTGGGAAAAAAAATGTTTCACAAAAGAAAATAAAGAAGGCCAAAGAGCATATGAAAAGATTTCACATCATTACACAGTTCCCTGGAAATGTGAATTAAAGCCTTGCTAATATATCACTACATACCCATTAAAATACCTGTATTCATTTACACATGAGAAAATTCTCAGGAAATGACAAATATTGACAAGCATGTGTATTTAATTGGAACTATCACACATTTCTGGTGAGAATGTAAATTAGTAGTCATTTGGAAGTTTCCCATGTAATTAAGCAAACATGTACTTAACACATGACCTGAAATTGTATTCATAAGTAATTACTCAAGAGAAATGAAAATATATATCTACATAAATACTTATAACAAAAATGTTCATATCATATTTATTCATAACAGCCCCAAACTGAAAACATCTCAAGTGTCCATCAATAAGTAAAAAGCATGAGCTGAGGTTGTGGTAGAGCCTAGCATGTGTGAGACACTGGGTTTGATCCCTGGAACTACATAAAAATAAATAAATAAATAATAAAGGCATTGTGTCCATCTACAACTAAAACAAAAATATATTTTAAAAATAAGTAAAAAGCAAAGCAAATTTTAGTGTTTCCATACAACAAAATCCTACTCAACAGTAAAAAGAAGCAAATGGTAGGGAATTCAAAACCATTACTCCAAGCAAAATAAGTCAGATACAACAGAATGCATACTAATGACCCCATTCATGTTAAATTCTAAAGAGACAAAAGCCATCTAGTGACAGAAATAAGGTCTGTGGTCTTCTGGTGCCAGGATAGGAGAATGGCTTCTTAGAGGTAGGAAGGAACTTTGGGGCAGTGAAAATGTTCAGTGGTGTCATGGTTATATGGTTTTATTGGTCAAAACTAAGTGAACATTTTGAACAGGTGTATTGAAGTTGTTCAGAAAAAACTTCAACAGTTTATGAAAATTATATCACAGTTTTGTCATAGTAAATAAAAAATAACCGCTAAAATGATATCTGTTTTATATGAATTCTTTTCAGTAAATATTTCCAAGACAAAGGGTATTTTTAAATGATTTGATGTTATTGTTTTCGTTATTAAATTGTTCTTGCAATCACTAGGAATTTATAAAAACAATGTTCAGATCTTTGTTATCATTTTGTGCCTTTTACCAAATCTTTAATAATGAATACTTGCCTTAACAAAACAATTTAATGTTTTATCATCATAATTAATATTTCAAATTTAAAAGAGAGTGAGGAACTTATTCATTTAAAGAAAATCTCTAAATCACCTTGAGATTTTACTTAATAAGAAAAACAACTCTGTATAGAATTTATGCCAGGAAGTAAATGGATTCTATAAAGGCTGAGTTATGTCTTATCAATCATAATAAATCATTAATAATTAATAGGAGACCCAGCCTATTCATCACAATTGCACAAGATGGCCACAAGGTGGTGGTAATAACCTCTGTTGAAGTCTCATCCTACAGAAAGGGCCTGTAGCAAAAGAAAACTGTGCAGTCCTCTCAGAGGGCCTAGGACCAGACATGGATTTCCTCCTTGTGAAGTTCCCATAAGAATAAATGTCCTTAAATAAACACTGAATTGCACTACTGCTCTAATCCACAGAATAAGGCATCAATTACTGTAAACAAAAACAATGTAAAGGTCTAGTCTAGTCCTAAATTGCTGCAAATAAGAACTAATTTGCTCTATATAGGACCCGATACCCACATAATTCTAGATCTTGTTGTTATTGACATTTAGTGCTGTGGATCCTGCACATCTTTGTGGCTGGAGATCTCTGACCTCTGCCCACCCTTCGAAATCATGGCAATCAAAACAGGTCTCCAGACCCTGCAAATGACCCTAACTGGAAAAAAACAGTTGAGAACCACTGCCCCAAACAAGATTTAAATGATTAGAAAGGCCCATATTGCACTAAAGACATCTCTATTATCCCAGATGGATAATGGCTTACATACTGCAACCTGAATACACATTCTCTAGAGGCTGGTGGAAACAGATCAGGAACTCCTTCTCTGAATTTCTGGTGTGATTATTAACACCTTGCCAGGAGATAATGATGCTTCTGGCTCAAAATACCCTACAGAATCACTGAATCACCCCAGATAAAGCCTCAATTTCTCCAGGACCACTTTATCCAAATTCCTTTTCTATTATGCTGTGCCCGCTTGGGCGGCACCAATACCATATGCTGCTACCCTATCACGGCAAGGAAAGAGTAGTGGAACCATCCAGGGAAGAAGGGGATAAGGAAAGAGTAGTGGAACCATCCTGAGAAGAAGGGGATAAGGGGAGTGCCCTTCCCTCCATTCCTTAGCCCACAACACCCTCCTTGGTGCCTTCTTTGCTGGGAGAGTCAAAGAACCCTCCCACCTTCCCTATGTCAAAAGAAGAAGTACCTATCCACAGAAATCTGTCTATAAAACTCTGCTTGAATCTGTGTTGCTATAATAAAATACCTGAGACTATGTACTTTTTTAAAAGAAGAGAGGCTTATTTAGCTCATAGGCCAAGGGCATGGTGCTGGCCTCTACTTGCTTTAGTGAGGTGCTCATGGCAGATGGATTCATAAAGGTGGGAGCACTGACAGAAGAGGTGGCATAGCAAGGCCAGGAATCAAGAGATTGGACAGGATAAGGCTCTCTCTTGTAGAACAACTTGCTGTCATATGAACAAATCCACTTTTATCAGACCTGACCCATTTCTGAGAGATAGCATAAATCCCTTCCAAGGGTGAACTCCTATGTTCTGATTATCTATCACTATCACTAGACCCCACCTCTTAAAGTCCCACTACCTCCCACTGAGGATCAAGTTACAACCTTTAAGGAACAAGCCACATCCAAACCATAACAACCTACAACCCAGAACTATGAGGATTTCATATGGTCAGAAAGCACTAATATTAGCATTGTTATGGTTTGTATGTGAGGTGTCCCCCAAAAGCTCCTATGTTAATGCAGGAATACTTAGGGGTTAAAGAGCTAGATTATGAGCCATGACCTAACCAGTAGATTCATCCATTCTCTGAATTAATAATTTGAATGGATCAATTGTGGCATAATTATAGGCAGGTGGGGAGGAGCTAGAGGAAGTAGGTCACTGATGGTGTGTCTCTGGATATTTGTATTTTGTCCCTGTTGCTTTGTTGTCTCTCTGCTCCCTGGCTGCTATGGGTTGAGCAGCTTTTCTCTGCCATGTCCTTCTGCTCTGATGTTCTGCTTCATCTTGGGCTCAGAGCCATGGAACTGGCCATAAACTTGAACATCTAAAACCATGAGCCCAAGGTAACTTTTCCTCCTCTAAGTTGCTTTTGTCAAGTATTTTAGTCACAATGATAAAACCCTAACTAACAAGCATTATCAGAAGCTTGGATTATGACCAAGAAATAGTTAATAGTAAAGAGAAAAATCACTTAACTTTTTGAGGATTTTATAGGAATCCATCTTAATTTCATATCTCCACTCCACAAAAATAAGAATGAAAAGAAAGGGGCATTATTATTAATTCATTTTTGTAGTTATAATTCATTTAAGACAAACTCATGAGTTTGCTATTTTTTAAGAAAGATGACACTCACTTTAATTACTGTCCTTTCCTAGAAATATCTGCAAATAAAATAATTCCTGATGATAAGATGCTTAACAGACTTGAGTTATTAATGTTCATATTTTAAGGGTTTTTATTAGTTCATTATAGTTATACATAATAATGGGGTTCTTTTTTGACACAGTCATGTATGGATGAACTATAATTTGCTCCATTCAGGAATAAGTACTGCCTCTTTCCCCTCTCCTCCTCCCTCCCCAGTTCCCCTTCCTCTATATTGGTCTTCTTATTTGTGCTGTATAGATAAACACAAAAATGAAATTCACTGTGGTATATTCATACATGTCCACAGTATAACTTGATCAGTTTCATTCTGCAGTTCCTCCCTTTCTCCATCCCTAGGCCCCAGCTCCTTTCTGGACTCCACTGATCTCCCTCCTATTTCCATAGAATATCTCTCTCCTTTTTCTTTTCTTTTCTTTTGTTTTTTTTTTGTTGTTGTTGTTGTTGTTGTTGTTGTTCTAGTGTCAACATAAGAAAGAAAACAGTGGATCCTTGACTTTCTGATATTAGCTTATTTCTTAAACCAGGAATTTTTCAGAGAAAAACTTCAAAATCAACAAAATAATTTTTAAGTGCATAGAAATAACTTAACGTAAGGATATGAGTGGTGGGGTGGCTTTTTAGTCCTTGGGCCTGAGGAAGGGCAGGCCTTGTACAGTGCTGCTGGCTCTGGCTTCGACTCTTTAAGGATATCAAAGGCAGAGAGTGAAAGACAAGTAAGTTCAGATGAATAGTTTATAAATTTTACATTTGAAACTACAAGGTTGCACTTTGGAGATCATTGCTTTACTGAAATTATTACTTGAGATATTAATAAGCAAACCAAATGCTACTGTAATCAACTTTGTCAAGCAAATACAGAATTGTATTGGTCACTTTTTTAAGGTCAGCTTATAGAACACATCCAGTTAACACAATCAGTGTGTGGAGAGAAATAGTCTGTCTCCTGAACATTGTTTTGAAAGCTTTTTGGTAGAAATCACATGGTCTTGAACAGTCACATGTTTGAAAGACATCAATTAAATTCAGCCCTGTAATGTGTTTTTTATGTTTATAAGTATTCTTATTTGTGTGTCAAATAAATATTGGCCTCTTTTTCTGCCTCTCTGGTTACAGAAATCACAGCCAACTAATGGTTCATTAAGGAGAGTTTACTTTGAGGAAAGCAGATTGAGTCAAAAAGGAGTCTCTCTATCTGCACACGGGATAATTGTTAATTATTGCTCACGGGATACATCACAGGGTGCACACACACTCTGCAGTGGCCTTGTGCAGAGGCTTACATATGAAATATCAATCATTCCATGCTCACAGTAAATAAAGTTGTGAGATAGAAACCCTCAAAATTATCTTGGTCCTGAAAAGAAACTAAGACAGCTCATTAGAAGTTGAATTATGTCCCTTATAAAAGTGGCCTTAACTGGACCATTATCACAGACCCTAATCCAATATGACTGTGTCCTTATGAAAAGGGGACATTGGGACACGGGTACACAGGGAGAGCACCATGTGAGATGTAGGCAGAGGTGCAGTAATACTTCTACAAGCCAAGTAATGCAAGACTGATGGAAACCTCCAGAAGCTGGAGAGAGGCCTGGGGCAGATTCTCCCTTCCAACCTCAGAGGATATCAACCTTGCCCACACCTTGATCTGTAGTTTAAGCCATCTAGATTGTGCTATTTTTTTTATAGCAAACTAATACCCAGCTACACTGGGCATTTTGTCCTATGCATTAAATAAGAGAGAGAAATAAATCTCTCATGTTTGCATGTTTTTTTTCATACTTTAAGTCTGCTAAAATCTATAGTGTAGATGGGACCTCAAGGATGGGCTGGTGTCTGCTATGGCTTTGTGCAGCTGTAGACCCAGATCCTTTGGGGAAGTGAGTTCTCATAGGGAGCATCAAAATGATCATTAATGGTTATAGATAACAAGAAAAAGAACCTCTGAAAACTGCAGGGCACCAGAGCCAAGTATTTGGCTCTGTGCAAGGTTGTTAGAGGTGTAACATGGAGAGTGTCCCTTTGCTGTCCTGACCCACCCTGACAAAGGATCTTGCTCTGCATGGGGACCTCAATGACAGCCACTCCAAGCTCTGTGGGAGCCTCAGTCTCTGAGTTTAGGGTAGAGGCCCTTCCTTTACACCCTGAGGGGAGTCTGATAGGGTGTGCTGGGGCCCCATTGCATCCTGGCTGGAGGACCCTGCTGATGGCAGGCATTTGTGTGCTGAGAAAGCCCCTATCCTGCCGAGCTCAGGGATCAGGAAATGAAAGCACGAGAAGACACCAAACCCTCTCCTTCAGGCCCTGAAGAACTGAGAAGGAAGGGGTTTGCCTAAGACCACCTGGCGAGGCTTGACAGGGGCATGCCAATCCTGTCCTGCAACGTCCTGCACCCTCTCTAAGGCTGGGTCCAAGCTACCTGTGTCCAGGATCTGGCTCCTGGGCCCCACCCCAACCTTAGAGCCCATGTGATCCCAGCACTCTCCCTCACATGTGGTCCCTGCTCCCTCCACCAGCAGGTGCCTTTCTCTCTCACCCCATACTCCCTGCAGGAAGGGGTTTCTAGGGCATTCCTTCCCTCATACACACTTAGTTCACTGTCAGTCATTTGCCCCAAGATGGTGGCAGCAGATGCCTTATTGCACATCAGTGCCTGACATGCGGTCAACCTGCAGCAGATGTGAACACTGCCAGCCAAGGTCAGGGCCAGGGTCAGAGACCCTCCAAACATTCCATTGAGACAGAAGCTTCTTGTCCATGGTGAGGTTGGGCAGGTCAGAATATCCAGATGGCCCAACAGGGCTGGAATAAGGGTGTTGGTGGGCCTGGAGTCAGAGGTGTCCTGGCAGTAGCCCCTCAGTCCAGCTGCCTGAGGGATTTGATGGGGGCCCCTCTCTAGCAGGCTTTGCCCTTGATGGATAAGACTCTGCCACTGCTTCACTCCCTGGAAAAGCCCAGTGTTTGGGTACTAGTTCCAGGTTCCAGACCTCTCACTGCCAAGAAGGAATAGGTAAACACCTTAGTCATTCCCCATGAGACTGCCACTGCACAGAGAGTAAGCTCAAGCCAATGGAAGGGCATCCAGAACTTTCTAGTGTCCCAGAGGCTCAGAAGCTCAGCTGGAGCCAAGGGCAAGCCCCACCCCCAGTTCTCCCCCTAGACAGCCTGAGTATTCTAGCCTTTCGTGTCCTGGATCCCATCTCAATCTCCTCTGACTTCTACCACTGCAGGGGCATATGGTCATACTGGGTCAGGGGATCATGAACCTGCACCTCCTGGGAGGTGGTGGCCATAGATCTCAAACCCACTGGTCATCTAGGATGCATGTGGCCAGTTGGTAAAGAAGCCTCTTTTCAGACAGCAAGCTCCAGAACTAGGTGGGGAGGAAAGGCTGCTGAGGACCCTGGACCCTGGCCTCCAGTCCCAGGAAGGTTGGTGGTTGATCCTCAGCTGGGCACTGGAGAGGGAGCCCAGCATGTATCAGGGGCCTGGTGGGGAAAGCACTGATGGGCAGCATTACCCTAATAACTGATATGGGGCCAGGAACCCCCCAATAAAAACAGAAGACACTGGCTCAGAGCTCTCAAAACTTTGGTTCAATGTGAGATAGAACGTCTTTGTTGCAGAAAAAACTAGAACATTTTAGGGCCTATTTGCTGAGCTGATGAGCCTATGGTGCATCTATGGTCACTGGCTTAGCATTCCTTTGGTGTGAGAGGAGGGGAGAAGATGGGGCCTGCTGCCAGCTGAGCTCTTGCTACAAGCCAGCCTGCCTGAGCCAGGATGGCCAGCCCAGTTCCTTAGGACCCCTTCAACTGAGGCCCAGGAATCTTCTGAGACCCAGAACCCACTGCCAAGCCCCTCAGCCTGCCCATGTGCCCCCTTCCCTCCTCCCACACCTCTGCAGTGCTGCATGCAGACACACAGTACCCCCAGGCTGCCCTATGCTCCCTAGCATCTTACATTTGTTGTGCTTCAGCAGGGCTTGAATGAGTACATGCTTCACTGTCTCAATTAGCAGCTTCCTTGGACCACTCCAACCCTTGGGAGGTACCATATGTCAGTGTCATGAATAGACATAAGGCTGGGGGCTGGGAATTGGCAGCTCTCAATCACTTGCTGAGTAGACCAAGGTGGGGTCATCTACTGCACCAGAGGGGGTGCTGGGGCTCCACCATAGGCAAAGCCATGGGTAGGGCATGTGAGGGTGTGGTCATTGGTACTCATCTGGGGACACCTATCAGGCACCAAGAGCACATGAGTGTTGCTTGCCAAAAAGGCAAGGGCTGAGCCTGGCACTCATCTGCCTGAGCATCTGTCCCTCCTCAGCACTGCTCTGTTCCCCTCTTTCAGCCAGGACTCATTTGGGCAGGTGACTAAGGAATTAAGGAGGTAGCAAAGGCCAGAGCATATGCCAAGTGCTCCTGCCTCCAGTAGAGGGAGCAGTGAGGCCTCCTTCTTGGCCCTGCTGGAGGCTGATTCCAGATCCAATTGATGTTCCAGTTGATTGGCTCTCTCCTCCTAGGAGCATGACAGGTCCTGCCTGACATTTCCCCAGATAGTTAATAGATACCCAAGTAATTTGTCCTGGAGACAAATTTCTAGTGGGTTGCCTAAGCCTTTAGCATTTGTGCCCCAGAAATGAGATTGGCAAGTTAATAATGTGGCCCTAATCACACTGTTCCCTGCTGGCATTGGAAGAGAATTACTAGGAGATGGGGCACGGTGCTAGTGGAAAGAGACAGTGCCTTACTAGGGCTATGGAATAAAGCTTCATGAGTCCCTGGAGCTTCTACACTTCTGCAGAAGGCCCCAGCCTCAGTTTCCCCACCTGGTGTTTTTACTCTGGCAACAGAGCCTTGATTTTACACTGAGAAACCCCATCTCCATGGGTAGGTGGAGGCTGTCTCTGCCCCTGACTCTGGCCCCAAGCCACAGTGATATGCTCAGGGAAAGGCCTTAAACAGACTGAGCCAGCCAAGTTGAACTATCTGTGGCTTTAGCTGGAGCCATTCAGCTAGAACATCCCCATATGTGGGGTCACTAGATGCAGGAAGGAGGAAATCTGGAGTTGCTGCTGAGCCCCCATGGGGCAGGGCTGGTGGAGAGGCAGGAGGCAGCCAGGCCCTGCAGGGTCTGGCTCACCCTGGAGTCAATGCACAGGAGTCACTTTTGCTTCAGGTAGTTTCTTTCACACGTGACCTGGAGTTCTGATCACACACAGGATGACTTGGCTTATACACCTGCACACTCTTGCTCCAGGATTCACCCACATGAGAGCCTCTGAGGAGTCCCCAGGGAGGATGACAACCTGGTCAAAGTCCAGGCCTGAAGCAGAGGATGGCTCCATTCTATGTTCAGGGGTCTGCTGCCCATGCTGGGGGCCATGGAAAGGGGAAGTTAACAGAAACTGATAAGCAGTGAATCTGCAAGAGGTTCCCCAGCACTTCGAAGCCTAGGCAGACAGCCAAGCCCAGTGGTACCATTGTTTGGACCTTGAGTGTCCCTGAGAGGCCCATGTGTTAGGCTTGGTCCCCAGCCCATGGCCCTATCCAGAGGTGGTAGAACCTGTAGAAGGTGGGCCTAGTGGGCAGTCTTAGGTTGTTAGGGGTGTGCTCTCCAGGAGAGAGTGGGCCCCTGGTCTCTTCATGTTTTTTCTTTTTGTCTACCACGAGGTGAGCAGTTTCATTCCTGCCATGATGTGCTGCCCTACCACAGGCCCAAAAGTAACGGGAACAGATTATCATGAATTAAAACCTCTAGAAACATGAATGTTCCCTCTTTTTAAGGTGATTTTCTCAGTTATTTTATCACAATAACAAAAGCTGCCTAGCACAGGTGGCCTCAACCCACATAGAACTGTGGGCCCAGAGCAGGAGCCAGCAGGCCCTCCAGGCAGCTGGGTTTTCAACATGCAACTGTGCAGTTCATATCAAGGCTGTTGACAGACACCTGAAGTCATGTGTCCATATGCTTTAGGAACTCATGGAAGTTAACAAAACAGCTCTACTTCCAGGCCTTCCTGCTGGAAGATCAGGCCTGGGGTGCTGGCTCTGAGGCAGATCATGGTGGGCTGGCAGTCTTGCCACTCAGGATAAAACCAGAGAGCTGTCCAAAATATAGGGCTGTGTGAGATGTGGGAAGGAGGGGACGCCACCCAGAAGCTGATGGAGAGAAGTTCCTGCTGGTGCAGCAGGTGTAAAGGTGACCAAGACATATGGGTGCCTGAGGATGAATTGCTCTGTGTTGCTTATCTTTTGCTGTGTAACAAGTTATCCCAGAACAAAGTTTATTATTGCACAGTTTTGGGGGGACAGAAGCAGAATGGTGGAGGACTCTGGCTCTGGGTGTCATGGGGTTGCTTGCAGTCAAGAGGATGGCCGGGGCACAGTCCTCCCAAGTCTTGATGGGGGCTGAAAGACCACTTCCAAAACAGTACCCTAGCATGGCTAATGGCAGGATGCTTACAATCCTAGCCAAGTGGACCCATTCACAGTGTGGCTCATGATGGGGCAGGGGACCTCCCTCAAAGCAAATGACAAGAGCGAGAAAAGAAGTCAGAGAGGAAGAGGGGGAGAGTCAGAAAAAGGGAGAGGTAGTGAAAGACAGGGAGAAGGAGAGAGAAAGAGGGAGAGAAAGACAGAAAGAAAGTAAAAGAGAAGAGGGAGAGAGAGAAAAGCAAAGAGGAAGAGGAAAGTTGGGGAGAGAAAGAGAGAAAGAAATGGAGACAGGGAGAGAATGGGAGAGGGAGATAAAGAGGAGAAAGACAGACAGGGAGAGAGAGAGATAGGGAGAGAGAGAGAGAGAGATAGGGAAAGAGAGAGAGAGAGAGATGAGAGAGAGAGAGAGAGAGAGAGAGAATGAATGACCACCAACAAGACAAGAGATACAGTATGCTGTGTAACCTAAACCTGGAGCCAGGGAGAGAGCTATGGCTTCTGCCATCCTCTGTTGGTCATACAGATGGACCCTGTGCCATGCAGCAGGATAGGGACACAAGTTCCTGAAGGGCAGATCACTGGGCATCTTGGAGGCTGGCTATCACAGGCTCCAGGAAAAAATAAGCGCATAGATGGCCTGATATTTTCAGTACAAAAAAAGATTCATATTCCATGACAGGGTTTGGGGATAAATAAGTAATGGACACATAGAGAATAATACCTCCAGAATTATTAAGGAAAAAAAAGAAGTTGTACAGAGTTAATTACAACATATTACTCAGTAGTGACCAATGTATGAAAAAAAAAAACATCTTTTACACACTGAATCCTGATTCATGAGGATGGGAGGAATCAGGAAGACTGTACTGTGTATGTGCACTCATGTGTGTGCATCTGGCCTCCGTGAGAGAACAAACTTTGACTCTCCATAGCAGGATATTGATGGGTAATTTCTAAATCTGAAAAGAAAAGGAAAAAGCAGAAACAACATTGCTATTAAGAAGTAAATATTAAAAGACCCAGTCTAAATACCAGGAGGAGGATGGAGAAAGTAGGGAGCTACAGAAGAGGAGATGGGTTCCATCCCAAGCCCTACAGAACTATCTGATCAACCAAACTGTGCACATTTATCACTTTGTTTAGGACAAAACACAAATGAAATTTAAATCACCAAAAACAAAACCCAAAGCACCCAAGCTGCCTTCCATGCCCATCTCCCTGCAGCCTGAGCAGGAGCGCAGACAGCCAGGCCTTTTCCTGGGTCTGGGCTCCCCAGTGTCCTCCTTCCCCTCCTGCAGGTGCCCTTGGTCTCTCTGCTCTGTCCTGGCCCTCATCTTGCTCCCCAGGCCTGCCACTATCTAGGCTGCCCTCGCAAGGTGGGGAGGAGCCTAAGAAAGGGAGGAAGCCAGCTAGGCAAGCAGCTCCCTCACCACCAGCCCACACTGGCCTCTGGTGTCAGAAGCTGAGGGGCTTGGTCCCCTGGCTGGGAGGCAGGGAGCAGGCTCTGCCATCCTTCCACACTCCTCGCCCACCACCCACCTGCAACTCACCCACATGCCAGTGCAGCCACCTCTGCTCTCATTAGTAATTGACAAAACTCCACCAGGTGCCTGGCCAGGGGAGTGCAGTGGTAACCACTGGGCTGCTTGGGTTGATGCTGGTGCAGGTGGTTCAGGTCAGTGAGCCCACACCCTACACAGGCCCCTGGTGGTGCCCCAAGTTCCTCACCTTTCTGAGGGACTAGAGAATGGGCTTCCTTGTGCAAGAGAGAGGTGTCTGCAGTGGGGGCACTGTGCCTGGATGGGAAAGTGGAGACACCCCCTCTTGACCCCCAAACACACAGCTTATTCTGGAGACATTGATCCTACCATCCCACTGATGGGGAAAGAGGCACATAGAGGTGAAGTAACTTATCCCAGCACACAGAGCAGAAGCCTGAATTATAATCTGCACTCATCCCTACCAGGACACAGAGCTCCAAGCAAAGCCCTTCAGGTGCTCTTCTAGGGGAGTGTGCTAGGGATATAAGGGGAAGATTGTCTCCCCTGCAGCATGAGCTGGCTCTGAGGCCCTGCAGGGTTGGCTCCAGGAGGCCCATGGCTCTAGTGAGATGTTGAGGAAGAGGCCAAGGGGCCAAGCTTGACCCTCTCAAGCAGCCCAGTGTCTGGGGGTGGGGTAGACTGAAGCTGGCCTTGGACAGATCATACAGGCCACTCCAGCTCTGGCTGGAATTCCTGAGGTCATAGGAGAGCCCTAAGGTGTTCTAGGTGAAACCCAGAAGCCAGCCAATCCACTGCTGGAAGCCACTTCCTCCAGGTTTCTAGGCAGGTTGGGGGTGGGGTCTGGGAAGAAGCACAGAGGCCAGCAGGTAAACTGGAAAGTCTATTTAGATCGACTTGATTTATTAAGAGGTTCAATAATATTCCTAGCCTCTACAACCTATGAAACAGTTAGCTCATGGTGGCCTATAAGGCTCTGCAGGAAAAAACTGAGACTCTTGAGCGCTACTCCCACAGCCCCAGGAGAAGGGTCTGCCCTACAGTCCCCACCTGTGGCCTGCTGGCTAGACAACACCTTTGGCCTCTGTGAGCCCTGCTTCTCCAAACAGCCTTCTTCACTGTTGGTCACCATGTGTCAGGCCTGAGCCAGTCCTTAGATTCTTTTCCTCCTGGAGTCTTTTCAGTCCCAGGGAAGGTGGGACAGGAATCGTTCCCACCTGATGTCTGAGTTGTGCCCAGTTTATTAGAGAGAGGTGATGATATCCCAGCCAGCTATTCTCAGCTTCAACCCTGTGCTTCCAATTTCCCTGACCCATGGTCCTGATGGAGGTCTGTCCAAATCTGGAAGAAGTTAGAAGCGCGACTGGTGGGGCCACCTGCAAGCTTTCCAGTCTGGGTTTCCATGGGAGTGCCAGTGTGTGTGTGTGTGTGTGTGTGTGTGTGTGTGTGTGTGTGTGAGTGAAGTTTGTGTGGGGTGGTGGGCAGCCGGCCAGGGCTGTGCCTCCTGGGGACCCTGATAGCCTGGGGCACTCTGGCAGGGGTCTTGGGCACCAGCTCAGGCCCACCCCAGCAATGGGTGGAATGAGGTGGCAGCTTTCCCATGAGAACCCAGGGGGAGACAGATAGGAATCTGGACACTGCTGGTGTCTTTTGCAACTAGTTGCTCCCTGCTCAGGTCCCCTGGAGCCCCTATACCTCCCCACCTGGCTCTGCTCCCTCTGCTGCCAACTTAGGTGCCCTCTCTCCTTAAGGGACAGGCAAATGTCTCCCATCCCTAGTGGAAAGGGGTGCTAAAAGGTGTGTCTACTCCTGAGCTTGGGTGAGAATGCCACCCTTTCCCTAGCTCTCCATGTGTGCAGTGCCTGCCCAAGCCTGTGGCAGTCATGTGTCCCCTGGAGAGCTTTGCTCAGGTCTGCCTGGGGAAGTGACATAAAATTTTAGGGGAACGGCTCTGGGTGCTTCCACTATAGCCCTGTTCTCTTCACACCCTTGAAAGAATTCCATCAGGGGGCCTGGCTAGGAAGATGACCCATGCACAGGTGCTCAGTGGGCAGTTGCAAGCCCTCTGCCCACCATCTTGTTCCTGGGCCCAGCCTGGGACTAGACTCCTGCTCATCCACACTTCACTTACTGGGAATTTCCTGCATGTCTAAGAGACTTCTTATGTATTTGCACATATAATGCCCACCAAACCTGCTGAGGAAAACAGGTTCTAAGTGAGAGCTGGTGGTCAGCTTTCTCAGAGGCTTCTGTAGATCTACCCCAAGGGGGTCCTCAACATTTAGTACACACTTGCTTGAGTGAGGGGCCTGGCAGCTGGGCTACTTCTAGTCAGGATATGTTGGGCTGTCTCTCAGGTCAACAGAAACCCATCACCCCAAGCATGTGGCCGAGTCTCTTTCCCTGCTGCCTTTCTGTTTGGTCTACAGCCCAATTGTACTAGGGTAATGTGACATGTTGCTGAGAGACCCAAGGAAATAGCCACAGATGGCATGCAAGATATTGGTGTACTTTTTATTTTGGTACCAGGAATTGGACACAGGAATGTTTAACCACTGAATCACATCCCCAGACCTTTTTTATATTTTATTTAGAGATAGGGCCTTGCTAAGTTGCTGAGGCTGGCTTTGAACTCACAATCCTCCTCTTCAGCCTCCTGAGCCTCCAGGATCACAGATGTATGAAACCATGACCAGTGACATTGGTATATTGAAAGCTAATCATGGAGAAGGCCCACTCTTCTGTGAAATTGCCTGTTTTATTTTTTTTGTGATGGTAATTTTTTATTGTTTATGATGACACTGTCAGTAATTATAGCCACAAAATTTTATGTTGACATAACACTGCTCAATCCATTCACCAGGCTGTGCCACGACCAACAATATGTAGGTAAAGATGGATCCCCCATAGAGAACATGAGTCCTTTGGGGGCGGTCACCCACAGGCCATCCTGGAGGAGGTGAAATAGAGGCCCCTGTGTATGGGGAAGAGGTGACTGCCTAAAAGGTGGTGAGCATTTCATGCCATTATATGTCTTATGTGATCTATGATATTCACTATTTTAATTGTCGTGTGGTACTATAAATCCTGTTCATATAAGATAGCAAAATTCATATGTGTATTATTATTGCTCTATGGATTATATCTCACCATCCTCTTATTCCCTAAGACACAATATTGAAGTTAGACCAGTTAATAACTTGGTAATGGCCTATACTGTTTAATTAAAAGGAAGAGTCTCATGTTTTACACTCTAAATAAAAATCTGTAACTCTTGCACTGGTTAATCACACTAAGGATACAAAGGAAATGTTCTTGAAGGAAATTAAGGTGTTGCTGCAGAGCATATGTGAATCATAAGAAAGCAAAACTGCCTTATTTCTGATATAGAAAAAGTTTTCATTTTCTGGAGAACAGATGAAACAAGCCACAATCTCTTAAGTCAGATCCATATCTAGATTATTCTAATGCCAAGAGAAAGGAGAAAGCTCCAGAAGAAGTTTGAAGGTTTAAGAAGCCCATCTCCATAAAATAAAAGTTCAAGGTGAAGCAGCAAGTGCTGATGTAGAAACTACAGCAAGTTATCAAGATCTTGCTAAGCTATTTGATGAAGATGTATTATGGATTAGTTACTAGGTTTCCCCAAAAAATTCATAATGCAAGAAAGTTTAGAGATGAAATTATTCAGTTATGACAGCCTTAACTGATCAGGAATTAATCCTCTGGCAGGGATGAAAAGGCTAGAGGCATGGAAGGGGATGCCTTCCACTCTCTCCAAGCCTGGAGGTGTAGAAAGCACCTGTGGAGGCATCTGGTGGCTGTGAAAGAAGTCTGGTTGCAGAGACTCAAAAGTGTACAGCACCTTCCTCAGTGTTCCACAACAGTGTTCCACATTTGAGGTGCCCAACAACAAGGGGCAGTGCCAGGATCTGGCACCAGGGGCATCCATCTGCGAGGAAGGCATCAGCAAGGCTAAGTGTCCAAAGGCGGTTTGGGGAGTCCAGTTGTATGGGTGGCAGCAGCAATGGGAAGTCCAGCCTTGGCATTGGGCATTTGTGGAGGCTTCAGTGTCTGAAGTTTGGTTATGGCAGTGGTGGCAAAGGCAACTGAGGGGTCTGGAAGTGGTAGCGGCAAGCAAGGCATCCAGGTAGGAGCTTCCTCATCCTTTGGTAGTGGTGGGAGTCTGGTTACTGTGTAGTGGCACTGGGGGTGGCATTGCTGGTGGCCATGTTGGGACTCCAGTTGCTGCAGCATGGAGCTCTGTCTGCAGCGACAGCGACAGCTTAGGGCAGGGGGCCTCAGAGCCAGAGGGCAACTGGAGGCTGGTAGGCTGCAGTGGCTTCTCCAGGTAACTGGTCTTGCTCCTGGCAGGGCCTGCCTGCTCAGGAAGTAGAACATGGGAGGTGGTGATACCCAGATAGCCTCTGAGAACCTCATTCTGCCCACACCTTCCGTGCCTGGTACCAGCCTTGAGCCTACTGGGTGTCTGATTGCCCCCACCCCTGGTTTGCCCTGTTCCTCCCTGGGTTTTGGCCTCTGCAGGGGGAGTAGGCCAGCTGAGGCAGGCTTTGGAGATGAACCCCCTTCCCCAGACACATTTTCCATGGACTGTCGGGGGAGAGAGCTGTGGAAGGGTGAGGGCTAGCACATCCTCACCCAGAAAGCACATCCCTGTGGTGGGAGGAGTGTGGAGGGCACAGGCAGCAGAGGGAGCCTGAAGGTGCAGAGCCCTCAGTCTTGGTCTTCTGTTGCCTTCACCCACAGAAATGTGCTTTGAGAATGAAGATGTCTTTGGTCATCTGCTCTCTGCCCCACAGCCCATGTGGGATGTGACTGGGGATGGTGGGGGTGAAAGAAATGTTGTGCAGGACTGACCACAGGAATACCAATTATAGAGGCATAAGCAGAATTATTGTCAGGCACCTGACAAATCTGTCTTATGCAGAGAGGGAGAGCGACATGAGTGAGAGAAAGCAGCAGGAGAGGGAGAGCAGCAGCAACTCCCCTTGAGCATTACCTTTTATAGGACAGAATCATGGCCACCTGTTAGGGGTGAGTATAACCTTTGTGACTGGCATAGCAGGCATCACCTGATTTTGCAGAAGGCAAGTTACTGTTTCTTAAGAACAGAGAAGAGAAATATTTTATCTCTCAAGGAGAGAACAGAGACCTGCAGGTCTTTATCTCTTGAGAAAAAGAACAATGTTCATAGAGTGGGAGTGGGAAAAGGAAAATGGCTGTAGTTATGTCAACATTCCTCCCTTTTTTTAGTACTAGGGCTTAGGGTGGCTTATGGATGGAGGTCTCCTCTTATGGCTAATTCCTACTGGCATGGGGGTGGTGATGGGGCAGAGACAGGTCCTAGAGGGAGGTTTCTTCTTTCAAGTGAGTATATTATCCCAGAAGCATCTTATTGACCACTTCATTGGTGAAGGTCTTAGTCCTTTCCATGATGGTTTTCTGTAAAAACTTTAAAACACATTGTAACAAAAGGCTAGGCAGAGAATGGCATTTAGAAAAGAGGTAAATTTTAGTTGGGGTAAAGTTGGAAAAGGATCCCTAAAAATGTAAGTCCTGAATGAGCTAGAAGAGGAAAGTGGGAGTCATAGGCCTTGGAAGTCCTGGGTCAGAGGCCAGCTGTGTCCATAGGACGAGAAGAAATTGATAGTAATGAGAAGGGAAGAGGGAGTCACTTATCTGGGGTTGTATGGTCTTTGAGTTGTTCTATACCAGGTGAAGTTTGGAGGCTTTTGTCTGTTTGAGCCACAAGGTGAGTGACCCTGTAGGCATTGCAGTGAAGTGAAGGTGAGGGCAGGTTTTGAGAGCTGAACTGTGTATCCAGTTGGGGAACCCCTTAAGATTGGCGGCAGTTGAGGTGGTAAGAGTAACTTCATATGGTCCCATCCATTTAGGGGACAAGTCATTAGGTGCAGTAACTGCATTGGGATGGGAGGATGAATGTTAGAGGAAGGATTAGTTTTTTGTTTGTTTGTTTTGTTTTTACATATCTCTCAGAATGAAGAGAGGTCCTGGAGGAATTTGATATGGTTTGTGGTGACAATTAGAAATTGTTTGATAAAGTCTCTAAAAGAAGAGAATTTAGGGTGAAATAAGTGGTGTAGATAGGTGAGGATGTAATAGGTATCTTGGGTGGTATTGGGGGTGCAGATGTGTTTTGGGAAGTGTCTGGGGTGTAGAAAGGAGAATGGTGTTGGATTCATTGTTGGGGAGTGAGTATAGAGCTGCGTGTGGGCCATTTGATTTACCAGGTTGCTACCTGCTGTAATAATGGAATTATCTCACTGATGGTTTTGCAAAGTACTATGCCTATAGAAAGGAGAAGGGAGGCTTCTAGGAGGGCATTGATGTATGAAGTGTTGATGATGGAGGAGCCTTTGGTAGTCATGAGAACTTACTCTTTCCATATTGCTGCATGAGCTAATAATATATGAAAGAAATATTTAAAATCTGTATAAAATGATCAAATATTAACTCTTAGCTAGGGTGAATGCTTGGGTTGTAGCTATTAAGTTTGCTTGTTTATTGGTGGTGCTGGGGGGTAGGGAGTTACACTCTATCACTTCTAAAGCTGTGATGATCATGTGAAAAGGAACACCCATCCATGAACCAAGTGTGTGAGGGAGTTGGCAAGGGTTCTTCCTGAATATGGGAGGGATAGGGGAGTAACTGGAATGGAGAGGTTGATGAAGATTAAAGTCCTTAGGAGGAGAAAGTAGAGTAAAGTGACTGAGTGGTGGGCATGTTTTGAAGGTTAGAGTGAGGTCCTCAATCAGTGAGATCTGAAGGGAAAAAAATGGGAAGGGGCCAGAGTCTGAGAACTCTTATAGGAGAGTAATTCAGTTAAGTGGTGAGGGGAGAGGACTATTAGAGGTGATCCAAATGCTAGTTTTTTTTTTTTGACTCCTGGATTAAAATGACTGAGGAGGCTATTACCCAAAAGCAAGGTGTATCGTTGTATTGTTGGGTCAAGGCGCTTTAAGAGAAATGCCACTGCTATTCAAAGGCCTTTGAGAGAAATGCCACTGCTTACCCAATGTTGGGTAAGTGAAGGGCTGAGGCCTGTAGGAATGCTTGGTGGAGGGCCCAAAAGGAAGTGTTGATGGGTATGATGAGGAGCTCTTCAAGGGAGACTTTGTGGCATTGAGAAGGGGTCGGGCCAGCAAAGAGTAACTGGGTATCCATGTCTTAAAGTATCCTGTTAGTCCCAAGAATGACGATGAGAGTACTTCAGCCTTGGTAGTAGAAACAGGAAGGTGAGAAATAAGATTTTTGGATCCACTGTGATGGCTTTGTGGGCAGGGTTATTTGGAAGCCCAAGTAAGTGACTGTGGGAAGAGAAAGGTGAACCTTAGATGGGGAGATGAGATATCCTTGCAAGGCCAAGAATTTTAATAATTTAACTGTGTAGGTTTTCCTATGGTATAAAGAAGGGCTGCAGAAAACAAGGTCATCTACAAGAAGGTCATCCATGTATTAGAGGAGGAATGATGGTGACAAAGATAGGTAGGTGAGGTCTCAGGCCAAGGCTTGTCCAAAAAGGTGGAGGCTATCTCTAAAACCCTGAGGAAGGACTGTCCATGTAAGTTGAATGGACACCTGGGTGTCTAGGTCAGTTCGGTAAAAGCAAAGAGGGCTTTAGAATCTTTTTGTAAGGGAATGGGTAAAGAGGCATCCTTAAAGTCTAGAACAGAAAAGTGTGTTGTGGAGGCAGGGGTGGAGGACAAGACAGTGTTTGGATTTGTAACAATGGGGTGTAAAGGGACTACTGCTGTGTTAATGGATGCAGAGTCTTGGACCAAATGGAAGGCACCTGAGGGTTTTCTTGATGGTGAGAATGGGTGTGTTATGAGGGGAAGTCTGCAGGACATAGGCCTTTGACTAGGGGGTGAGAATTGATGGGTCCCCTAAGGCTGTTTTAGTGGTTATTGGTTTTGGGATGGAAAGAGAGATGGGTTTTTGAGTGTGATGTGGATGGTCTCTTGGTGTGTGGCTACAGAGGGGTTGTGTATGTCCGATATCTGGGGATTGACCAAGGATGGGGGCAAGAGTATTGATGACGGAGAGGGAATTATTGTAAGTGATAGGAGGAGGAGGAGTTGGAATGGGGATAAGTCTTGGAGAGAGTACAGCATGGAAGATTAAACAAAATGGATGAGCTTTAGTTACTTAAGAGATCTAGACCTATTAAGGGAGTGAGTGGGGCATTGGGGAATAATGAGGAAAGACTGGGAGAAAGGGATCTCGTGAATGAGCATGTAAGAGGTGGCATTCTTAGTGGTTGATATGATTTGCCTCCCACCACGACAATGGAGATCATAGAAGTAGAGGTGGACAAGTACTGAGAATGTAACCTGCTGTCCAAAAGGAAAGTGATGAGCCTACCTGCTACTACAATGGTTACCTGGGTTCTGGCATTAGTTCAATGTTGGTATCCCAGTCCTCATCAGTCATCCATAGCTAGTCTCAGAGGTTCTGCTTGTGTTGTGGTGGGGCTGTGTGACCTCCTGCCTCACTGGGCAAAAGGGTAATCAACAGCTCAATGGCCCACCTGGTGGCATTTAGTACAGAGACTAGGAGGTTGGCAAGGACTGGAATAAGATTTGGCTCAATGGACCAACTGACCACAGCTATAGCATGATCCAGGGGGTCTTCTGTGGGTTATAGGGGTAGTGATTGTAGTGGAAGATTGCTGAAATGTTTTGGCTAGCATTTGATATTTAGCCTCGTGCACCTTTTCTTTTCTGCCATTGTACACCTTGAAGGCCACATCAAGCACTTGAGCCTATGGGGTAAGGGGACCTTGCTCCAACTTTTTAAGTTTAGCTTTAATGCTGGTAAGTTAGGTCATGAGTAAATTCTGACCATCAAGTGACTTGGGATCAAGTTGGTGTATTGGAGTAGGGCCTGATTCAGGTGGTTTAAAAAGGAAAAGGGGTTTTCATTTTTATCCTGGATGACCTCTTGGAGTCTATCATAATTGATGGCTTTATGAGCTGCCCTTTTAAAACTGTCAGTAAGCAGGTAATAAATTGGTCCCTTCTTGTTTGGCCCCCAAGGAAATTTTTTAGTCTCAATTGGTGGACTTCATAGTTTCATACTTGTTCCCAGACTTATCTATACTCCTCTGGGAGGAGGGTATTGGATAGGATCACGTGCATATTAAGAAAGCTGAGATTTTGGCCTATGTTATGTACTGTAACTCCTTGGTAGATGTGTTAGGATTGGAGGCAAATGATCCTAGGTGTCTCTTGATTTGGAAGAGATCACCTAGAGAGAAGGGCACATGAACTCTGCCTACCTCTTCAGACCCAGCACTTCCTGAAGAGAGAGTAAAAGGGCAGGCTCTCAAATGGCTGTGTGAGATTGGGTGATGGGAAGGCTGAAGGGTGTTTGGAATGGTGGTGTGGAGGAAGCAGGTGGGCTTAATGGAACTCAGTAAGGGGGAAGCTCATCAGTGGGGTTTAAAGGATGGTTTGGGCCCCTTGTTTGTAAAGGAATAGGGTCTCTGGAAGACCTTTGTGGCAAGTAACAGCTGGGCAGAAGAGCAAGAAGGGCAAAGGAAAAGCTTAGAGCAGAGAATGGTGAAGGATGCAGGGAAGGTGGAAGAGTGAAACCCACTACACCTGGCTCAGAGGCTTCTTCTCCCTCATTGCTGGCATGATTCTCAGAGTCCAGAGTCCAGGAGTGTTGACCTTGAGGGGTCTAAAGTCTGGTGTCACTTGGTTAAAATAACACAGTATTTTATCATCTTGTGAGTTTTTAGGACATGTATGAATGTAGAATTTTAACCTTTAATCATCTTGGTTTTAGTAAGACCAGAAATAAAGAGATCTTAAACTTTTTATTGAACAACAATTTATAAAAATCACATTTATAATGTTTATCTTATTTATGTTAAATCTGGATCATTCATTTTAAATTAGGTTACCCATGAAAACCAAGTTTAGCTAACATTCTAAGGCATTTTGTTGTTGTTGTTACTAAAGAAAAAATCCTATAAGAAGCAATGAACATTAAAAGTAATGGGCATTATATTTAAAACATTAAATAGAAAATGAGATTTTCCATTGTCTGATCATCTGCATAAGTGATTTTGTAGACATCATTACCTTTTTTGCTTATCCAATTTAAGTTGAACTTTAAATCGTGAATCAAAGGTATTTAGATCCATTTTTTGAATTTTAGTTTATGAGTGCTCTGTATATTGGTTCTGATGGACACACATATAGACAAGACAGTACACAGAACAAATAAGTAAAGGCCTTATAACTTTTAAAATTTATTAGATTAAGAATCAACCTTTGTAAATTGGCCTCTGAGCAAGCAAAGTATAAAAAAAAACTTTTATAGTTGCATAAAATAGGTCTGAACATAAATTATAATTTAGGCATGCAGGATCAAAATTATGAGTTCAATAATATAGAATTTTTTTAAAAAAGAAGAGTCCTAGAAAAAAATGTTATGGTCATTAATTATTTTATTAAAGCAATATGAGAGAATGAGACAGAGAGTGAGAGAGAGAAAGAGTGACTTTGAAGTCATTTTTCTGTGTTGCAGCTAAGGAAAAAATTAAATTGACTTTTTTTTTCTTTAGTCTTAGGCCTCTTATCAAGCCTGCTAACTCTGACTTTGTATTTCAATATTAGCTTCAGTGTGTCCTTGCCAGGGAGATTGCTGCCTATGGCTTTTTAACCTTACTCTATTTCCCAGTCGATAATTAGGCCATATTTGGTTGTAAAAAATTATGAAACTTTATTAGTGGAGATGAGGAAGAGTGAGTGGTACCATTAAGAGAGTGAGGAGAGCTGTTGAAGTTGTCAGTTGGGGAGTATGAGGAGGGAAGAAAGAGGGAGAAGAAGAGGTGGGAATAGGAGATGTAGTGTTGAGGTCAGGAGAAAGGTAGACTCCCTATGTGGTGAAGGTGCATCTGAGTAAGGTGATGAAGTGTGGCTGGGTGGGGCAGCACAGCAATATAGAGTGGAAGCTGAGAAAGTGAAAAGTGATCTTGTGGGTTAAAAAGGGGAAACCTGGTAGGATTGGGAGGGGGAAAGGGTTAAGGGAGAGTGAGCAAGTAGAACCTATGTAGGGCAGCAGGATTGACACAGAGAGTAAGAAGAATAGAGAGAATGTTTAGAATGGAAAAAAGAGAATGCTTGCATGCAAGGGTTTTCCTTCCATTTATCCAAACACTCACAAAAGTTGTAAAGATCCCAAAAAATGTTAAGAATGAAGGTGCAATTAGGTGGCCATTTGTATCCATTGTCCAAGTCATAGAAAGGCCATGACTTTGTGGAAAATTGAATCAGTTGATGGGCCTTTAGATCTGGAGCCACATGGAAGGGGTGAGGAGGCAGCTGATAGGTGAGTCAGATGGGGTTTTGGATTGAGAGTTACCCATGGCAAGTTGTAGTGTTGGAGTGGCTAGAAGCAGGTGTCCCTGGCTCTAGGACAAACCACAGAAGAATAAGAAGGGACAAGAGTGAAGAGGGGTTGTCAACACATGATTCACTGACCCAGGGCTAAACCCTTCCTGGGACTGAGAGAAGGGGGTCATCACCCAGTACTTCACTAGTCCCAGGCTTGTGAAGCCTGTCAAGAGTCTTGGTGTCTGGTACCAGGGCTTTTGTAGCTCTCCCAGATAGCCATGTAGGGCAAATAGAATAGAGCCAAGACTGGAGTAGAAACTCACCAAGGGGGAAGAAATGGGAAAGTAGGCCACTTGTAGTGAGTCTCGGTGCTGAGCCAAGACTTAAGTTTAGTGAGTCTCCAGAGTGGAGACTTGTGAGAAGGATGGGAGGTAAAGGGCAAGGTCACTTATCCAAATAAGGCCGGTGTGGGGAGACAGAAAGAGCCCTCGGTGAATGGAAGGAAGTGTCCTAGGCCTTCAGCCCAGAATCCTGAAGCAGCTCAAATCCCCAAGGGGAGAGCAAGGTCAAGAGGAGAGTTTGTCTCAGAGCCTGTATCCAAGTCCCTGGTATCAATGAAAGAAAAGTGGTGCAGGACTGACCACAAAGGAACATAAACTACAGAGGCATAAGCAGACTTATTATCAGGAACCTGACAATGGCTGTCTTGCACAGAGAGAACAACAAGAGAGGGAGAGCAGCAACAAGTGGGAGAAAGCAAAGGAAAGTTAGAGCAGCAGCAACTCCCCCTTGAGCATTATCTTTTACAAGCCAGAATCATGGCTGCCTGTGAGAAACTGATGTGACTCTATTTTTTGAGAAACCAGCTTCTACCTCAAGGCCTGTCCAGAGGTAGGGGGCATGACCTTTGTCCTTGGGAAAATCCATAGAGCATTCCTAGGCACATAGCCACCTTGCTGAATTCTTTTTCTGTAAATAACAGGAGAGATCTGCAGTGCCAGGTGTCCCTGACTCAGTTACCTAGGTGAGGACCCATAGCAACCCCCTATCAACCACCAATCAGCATGAGCCAGGGAAAATACCTGGGATTCCAGATGACTCCCCCAGTAGTCTCGGTGATTGATAACATGTTGGGAAACCATGTAGTTTAGCATGTACACCCCTCATGGCTTAAACCAATCAGTTCAAATGAATCCCCCTCTGTACCAACCAATTACTCCTACCCAACTTGTTCCTGTCAATAAATGTGCTAATCAATGTTAAGAGTCGTTGTTTGATTTTCCCATGGTATGAAATGATTCACTGTGTAATCTTGTGACACATAGAGTATCTCCAAAAAACCTATAAAATCTCACTGAACAAAGGACCAGGACTCATTCCTCGGGACTGCTGCATTGGAAACAGTTGTGAGTCCAGGCTCTAGCTTGCAATAAAGACTCTTGTGTGATTGCATCAGATTCAGTTCCTGGAGGTCTACTGGGGTCCCATGTATCTGGTATTACACCTTTTAGGGGCAGGTTTATCCTTTGTGACTGGTATCACCTGATTTTTGGAGAAGGTAAGTCACTGTTTCTTTTCTTTTCTCTTAATAGCATTTTCTTTCTTTCTTTTTTCTTTTCTTTTTTTTTTTGGTACCAGGGATGAACACAGGGACACTCAACCACTGAGACACATCCTCAGCCTTTTTTGTACTTTATTTTAGAGACAGGGTATGACTGCGTTGCTTAGTGCTTTACTTTTGCTGAGGTTGGCTTTGAACTCCCAATCCTCTTTCCTTAACTTCCTAAACTGCTGGGGTTACAGGCATGTGCCACCACCCCTGACTAAGTTACTGTTTCTTTTTCTTTTCTTTTATTTCTTTTTTTTTTCAGAGAAAGAGAGAGAGAGAGAGAGAGAGAATTTTTTTTTTTTTTTGTAGATGGACACAACACAATGCCTTTATTTGTATGTGGTGCTGTGGATCGAACCCGGGTCCCACCCATGCTAGGCGAGCACTCTACCGCTGAGCCACAATCCCAGCCCCTAAATTACTGTTTCTTAAGAACAGAGAAGAGCAACTTTTTATCTCTCAAGGAGAGAACAGAGACACTCAAGTTTTTATCTTTTGAGAATAAGAATAGTATTCATAAAGTGGGCAAGGGGTAAGGAAGATGGCTGTAGTTATGTCAACAGGGGTCGTCTCCCAAGGCTGCCCCACTTGGCAGATGACCTAGTTCCTCTGCAGAGGCCATAATGGGGGATGGGGTGAGCAGCCACCCAGTGGGATATAGCCAGTGCCAGGCAGGGCAGGTGTGGGCAGCATAAAGTCCTCAGAGACTGTCTGGGTACCACCACCTCCTATGTCCTGCTTCCTGAGTAGGCCAGCTCTGACAGAAGCAACACCAAGGTCCTGGAGCAGTCACCATGTAAGTCATCCCAACTACTAGTTGCCATCTGACTCTGACACTCACTGCCCCAAGAACTCACTGCTGCTGCCAGCCTGGAGCTCCTCACCATAGCCACTGGACTCCCCACATGGCTGCTAAATGCTGCCTTCACTGACACTGCAGCCAGACTCCTGTCACTGCTGCAGGATGAAGACACTCAGGGCTGGATGCCTCTGTTGCCACTGCACCAGCTTCCAGACTCTCTGGTGCCACCACCATCACACATAACTGAACTCCCAAACCCCAGCTGGACACCTATGCTGCCCACCTATGCCCCAACGTCAATGCACTTTACTCCATGCTGACACCCCCGAGGTCCTATACTTGACACCAGACCCTGATGCAGCTGCATGTTGCTACTGCCACACCAGACTCTGGAGCTCCACGCTTCTGCCACCAGACTCCAACACGGATGCCAGACAGTGATACTCAGTACTGGATGCCGAACTTTATTGCAACTGCAGTGGGACTCCTGTCAGTAATGCAGGACAAAACCGCTTATGGCTGGAAGCCTCTGTTGCCCCCACCACACTTCTGGACCCTTTCACTGATACCACCACCGGATCACCTTGCAAACACATTCCCAAACCATCCAGCTGATGCCTCCACAGATGCCCCAACACCAATGCTCAACTCCCTATGCAGGAAGCAGCTGCTTATTGCTGTCACCAGAGGCCACCATTTGGTGATGCTGCTGCTACTGCTACAGAAACTCAGCCTCAAGGCTGCTGCTGTGTTGCCCAAGATAGCAGAAGCTGGGGAAGCTGGGCATTCTACATGACAGTGGCCTCACTAGCGTCTACCACATGCCACCTGCCTTTCCTCCCCTAGGACTAGCAACCAGTCCTACTAGACCCTTGAGGAATTGTGGTGCTAACTCAGAGAATTCATCCAAGGAAAACAAGTAAGTACTTAAATAAAGGTTGCAGTCCTCGAAACAGGCAGTATGCTGGGCTAGGTGGGTTCAGCCAGCTGGTGAGGGGCCAGGTCTGGACCTTGACCCTGTGGGGCAAGCTGGGAAGGGATCTCTGGCTGCTCTGGGAAAACCCTCTTTTCCTTTCTCCTGAATTTGCCACCCTTGGCCCTTCTCCCACACCACCCCCCACTTCTTCCTGAACAGGACTCTGGGTCCTGGAGATAGGGCTGATGGGCAATGGGCCTATGGGCAGTAGTGAGAAGCCTAGGTACATTGCAGCCTGACTGACCAGACTCTATAAACCTGTATTGGGGAAAAGCAGTCTCTTGGGAAAATACTCCCCTAGATCTATCAAATTTAGCCTAACATGAGCTACTTCCAAAAGATTTATCAAGAAAGGAAAAATATAAGTTAGTTAGTTTTGTCTTGCTAAAGGGTAGTGTGAGGAAAGGCAAAGTTTTCAGAGTTGGTACAGCTGGACCCAAATCCCTCTTAACTGGGTGATTTTGACCAGAGTACAGAACTAAGTACAACCTTGGTTTTGCATCTTGTAGAATAAAGATGGTGAGAATGATAAGCCAGGGGTAAATTAAGCTGTTGAGCACTGCCTCAATTTGGGAGCCAGGAAGGCATTCGGCATTATTTCCCTGCAGAAATATATGCCGAGATTAAATGCTACACACATAGAAATGCACCTTTGGAAGAAAACTGACCTCTGAGGTAGGAAATTAAATTTACTTCATGTTTTTAGATGAAATAATAATATATGGGAGATCACAAGCTAAAGCATGAAATGTTGGGTCAGGCTCATAAAATTATAGGCTGTTTTCAAATTTGTTTAAAATTACATTCAGATAAATCTATGTAGTTTAAACCTCCTGGGATATCCCCCAGCTCTACCACACATACATGGAGCACTGTCCACAATTCCATATTTTTCTTTACAGTGTCACCAAATATATCAACATATGTATATAATATACACAGATACACATTTTGTAATATTTTGTTCCTTTTGGCCTGTTTTGGGACTTTTTGAAAATATAATCATATATTGTCATACACATTCTTTAGCAGCTTTCCCACCTTAATTTGCATCCCTTCAGCTGATCATCAGGAATAAGGAAACAACAGACAAGCTTGAGGATCAGAAGAACACCATCCCTGCTCTAGTCACTCTGGAACCTGATTAGCCTGCGCACACCTGCTTGAGGAAACATCAGCCCTGCTTCAGCCACTTGGGGGCTGGCTGATCAATGGAGGGTGGAAAATAAACTAACCAGCAGGACAAATGAACTGTTTCATTACTTTTGTCATGGACATAGTCCTGATTCATTACTTTTGTCATGGACATAGTCCTTTCCTTGGTGCTTACTTCAGGATTGATAACAATCAAACACACAACTGACAATATCAGAAAACTAGTACATGTACTAGTTCAAATCTCAAAGGGCATTAAGGATTAGGATCCAAGCTCACTACTTGGAGGATGGTTTTCTATTCTTGGTAGATTCAAAATCATGATTGACATATAGAGATTATGCTATTAACTTGTTTATTGCTTCCGTGTTTGTCTTCCCTTTACATTAAAACTATTAGATCTGGGCTTGGGATGTGGCTCAGGTGGTAGTGCGCTCGCCTGGCATGCGTGAGGCACTGGGTTCGATCCTCAGCACCACATAAAAGAAAATAAAGATATTGTATCCACCTAAAATTTAAAAAAATATATATATTTTTTTTAAAAAACTATTAGGTCTACTCTATAAGCAGATGTTAGAGAGAGAGAGAGAGAGAGAGAGAGAGAGAGAGAGAGAGAGAGAAAGAAACTAAGATATGACATCACATAAAGCTTTAAACCAAAAAGATAATAATGGCCTTTGATTTAAAAGATTAAATAATGAGCATCAAAGGGAGTAATGGTATAGTGCCCAAAAGACTCCAAATGATGAAGTCCCCAAAAGACCCACACCAATTGTAACATATAAGCTTCTCTCCTAGGGAAGAAGATATTTTTAAAAAAGTTAACAGGATTTCTAGAGAGCTCATTGTGGTTTGAGCTCCTCTTTGTTGTAAAGGTCAGGTTTCTGTTTCTTGTAAATGTTAGGTCAGCAGGGCTGGGGTTGTGCCTCAGTAGTAAAGCACTTGCCTAGCATGTGTGGGTCACTGCTTTTGATTCTCAGCACCATTTATTTATCTACAATTGAAAAAAAAAAGTCTGCAATCAAGCTTTTTGATGTACAAAAGTTACTGTTTCTGTTTTCTTAGTAAAAACTTGTGAAATCTCTGTTTAACCTAAGAACATTGAAGAAAAAGTAACTTGTTATGTTAACCACCCTGTTGTGTAACCACCAACTGAGTATAAATCTCAGAGAATTTCTATACCTGAGGTCCAGAGATTTTTTGGCATTAGTCCCTCTGGATTGCTGTAACTTAAATAAGACTGCTTCCCCCCAAATCCCACAGTTGATAATCCTCATCTGTCCTGCATCAAAGCCTGTTTGAAATGCTAGAATGTCCCCATTCTTGAAGGGTACACAGAGACAGTCTCTCTCAACTCTGCCACAGTATGAATTCTATTCAAAGTCATTATCACAAAAGACTAAAGGGAGATTACACTCTAGTGACCTCTGGAAGTAAAGTTAACATTACATGATAAAACTTGTATACATGTATTGAATTGCTGCGATTCACCCCATAAAGATATACAAATGATATATCTGAATAAAAAAATTTTAATCTGGAGAAAAATGTGTTTTGTGAGAAATCTGAATGCCATGTTTGCATTTTTGTTGTTTCTAATATTATGCTGTAACTATTGTCATTACATTTTTAAACCTGAAAAAGACATCCAAATTTTATACTGTAATATTATTAGCAAAGGGAATATTTCAATGATTGGAATTTATGGTTTCCTGTTTTTAAAGCTAATATGTTTAATTGGAGGTTTGCAGCAGGTACCAACTCCATCAGAACCTCAGTCTGGTGAAGCCACAATTTTGTGCCTGCCCAGGCAAGTGCCCAATTGTGCCTAGTTCTTTGCCACCCAGTAGATAGTGCTCTGACCCAGGGTGGTGGAGTCAGCATTCCAGTCCCCTTACTTGTCTATCTTAGGGCAAACTTGACTGTTGTGCTCTGCTTTAATTTCTCATCTGGGAGGATTTTTGTCCAATTTTTCCATGGAACTGTTGGAGATCAATGAGAAAATTCATCATTTAACAAAGTCTGGCTGGTTCAGTGTGAGGAGGGGCATCATGCCAAAGCTGGCTCTGTGACTAACCCCCACACTCTACTTGCTTTCCTGTATGGTCCCTGAGGGTGGCAGGGGGAATGTTGTTCATCTGCCATGCAGCTTGCCAGCTCCAAGCAAAGGGACCCTCCTCTGACCTGTACCTGCCCAAACCAAAGGTAGTCATTGTTAGTTCTCTCAGTGGGTGGGAGACATCAAGTAGTAGTGAGTAATAAACAGTGAAATGTAAAGCAATAACAGAGCAATATCATGGGTTTTCTTTAAGATACTTTAAGGTATTCTTTAAATTATTTTTTAAGGCAAATGGGTAATCAGAAAATGCAGAAAAAACAGGTATATAAATAAACACACAAAAAAGGAGGCAATTAAGAAATATATCAAGTAAGATTAGTGGGGTAATTATTAACTCTTGACAGGGTCAGCTGGTGTCACTGTAAAGCTAGACAATGGGAACTTCTGAAAATAGAATTTTATATTCACATATACACTCTTATGACCATAGGTGCCTAAAAATATTCCTGAAGAGAAATTTTCTTAGTAATTCAGGAGCACAAAAGTAAATTCTGATTAGTCACTGACCCCAAAAATCACATTAACATAGGACTGACTTGTAAATAACCACCCCCTTTAATATGATGGCCACTATGACAAGACCAACGAGGATGAAAAACTCTACGACCTGACATGAAGGAGCTGAACACCCTGATTGGTAAAGAGTGCTGAAGGTGGACCCCAGTTCTCAAGGCAACCATAAAACAGCAGTACATTTACAAACAGCACTATTTCATTTGTTATTCTCTGCTGGGAGATGACTCACTCTCATGAGAAGGCTCTTTGTTTGAGTCTTACTTTATTTTTTACTTATGAGAAAGTTCTCATGCATGACTTTCAGTGTCTGGCTTTCTTTCCTTGGAACACAAGAACTGAAGTTTGGAGCTTCAACTTTCCACTCTCCTGTGATGTCTAACCTGGTGCCTCCATTCAGATCAACAGCCATCTACAGGACAGCCATCTACAGGACATCACCTTGTTTCTCTCCCAGCTTTGGTTGAAATGATGTCTAACTTAACCCCTGATATCTTGCCTTTTGCTTTGGGCTTCTCTGTGTACACTTTTCTTTGACAAAACCTGTTCCATATGTCACATGAGTGCCATCTTTTCTTACAGTAAGTAACTGTAGTGGCACCTTTTTTCCTCCTCCTGACATGCAGATGTACACTCTCTCTTGCTTTTTGTGGCATCTTTTTGAGCAAGGCCACCAGAAAGGCAATGAGACTCCACTATTGTGGCTGTTGCCTTATAGTGACCCCTGACTCTCTTCAGTAATGAGCATCATACCACCTTCTTTTTGAGGCTATTCCAGAAACAGAAGGCCAATGAGTTTGCCATCTTTACCTACTTATAATTCACCTCATGGGTGAATTAGTTAGTGTAAGATATCTCACAGCTAAGAAACCTTTTTCTCAGCTGGTATCATTTCTTTACCAAAATGGTAGTTTTTTACTGTATAATACATTGAATGGATCATGTCCCCTCACGGGTTTTATTCCAAGGGAAAACCCAGCAATATAATGATCCTTCCTCTTTTCTATGTCACTTATCATGTTGTTATTTTTGGACTGGCTCTGTTTCCAACAGGGTGACAAAAAAAACCCTCTGGCTCCCTCTACTTTTCAACATCAGGCCCATCCTACTCTTCAAGTTCTCTGCAAAAGAATTAAGGGTCACTTCCCAAGTCATATCAATTGTCTGGCATAAGGTTATTAAACATGTTTATTAAATAAGATTATAGGCTTGAGAAATAGAGTGCAGAAAACAAGGCATGAGTTGCTGAACTTGGACACACATGCCACACTCATTCTAGGGAACCACTACACGGGTTTAGAATGCAATGTTATGCGAGGGATGCATTCATATAGTCTTCTTTAAGGTCAGTAGTGCTGAAGAACTCTTGGCGTATCAACAGACTGTTATTTCTTTAATTATTTGTGTGTGTGTGTGTGTGTGTGTGTGTGAGCGCACACACGCAGGGTAGGGAGGGGTAACAGGAACTGAACCAAGGGGCATGAGGCACATCCACATCCCTTTTTATTGTTTTATTTTGAGGCAGGTCTTACTAAGTTGCTGAGGTTCTTGCTATATTGCTGAGGCTGACCTTGAACTTGCAATCCTCCTGCCTCACCCTCCCTGGTCCCTGAGATTACAGGAGTATACCACCAATCCTGGTTGGATTTATTTTACAGACAGGAAACCAACCATTGATATAAGCTACCACCTCTTTGGAGTACATCCTGTGAAACTAGGACATTTTTTGCCTGGAGACCCTCAAGAAGAGATTAATTTTCTTTTGTAATATTAATTGGCCTCTGTATGAATTAGGGAATAAAAATAAATGGTCCACTAATAGAAGTCTAAACTATAATACCTATGAGATTCATGTTGCAGAAAGGAAGTGAAATGGCCAGAAGTCCCCTCTCTACAGGCTTTCTTTTCACTAAAGTATCAAAAGATTTATGTGCTAATTGTAGCATAATTAGGCCCTTCTAGCAATGATGAGTCAAAACATTGCTGCCTAGGGGACCCCCCAAAACTAACCCTTTCTCTCTCTCTCAACAATGTACTTAACACTCAGAGCTGTCAAAACCCAATTCTCCCACTTTCCTCTGTACCCACCATTACCTACTGCTCCCACTCCCCCCATTCTGGTTTCCTTCACAGTAAGCCTATCCCTACCAAGCCCATTGCCAGTTTACACCCATTACAAGAGACAAATGGAGAATTTGGACCAGTCAGAATGCAGGTGTATTTTTCTATGAAAGATCTAGAAGAAATCAAGAGGATTTAGGAAGGTTTTCTGATGATCCTGATAAATATATAGAGGAATTCCAACATTTAACCCAGGTTTTGAGGTAATCTAGAGATGTGTGAGTAATTTTGAGTCATATTGTAACTGACAGAGAGAGACATCAGGACACAGAAGCTTCTAGGGTTTGGGGGAATGATTTACATATCACGAACACTTTATACCCTGTGGGTCCTTCTGCTTTTTCAACTGAGCATCTTCAGTGGATTTATGATGAATTGCCGGGGGGGTGGCATAGCAATCATATGAATATTTGTCTCAAGGCAGAACTTAAAAACAGTAGGATGAGAACTATTAACTATATAAAACTGGCAACAATTGATCAGAGATTGGAGTGAAATCCCAGGGTTTTTGTAAAAAGATTGAAGAAGGCTTAGTAAAATTATACAAACCTTAGATCCTACATCTCATGGAAGACAACTTATTTTAAAAGATAAGTTCATTCTTCAATTTGCTCCAAATATTAGATAGGAATTACAAAATTGGTAGTAGGCCCTGGGATTTCCCTTGAAGGTAGCCCACAGGTCTTTTATGATTAGACCAGGAGGAACATTTAAGGGATAGATAAAAGGAGAAATGAGGGACAAGAGACCAGTGCAATTATTGACTGCAGTTCTTAATGGCCACACCTTTCTTCCTCCACAGGACCCTTAAGTCTCTGAAAATGTCTGTCATTGTTACAGAAAGGAAGGACATTAAAAGAAAGATCACCCAATTAAGGGCAGGCTTCAAAGACTCCTTGCCCTATATGTGGCAGGAGAGGCCACTGGAAAGTTCATTGCCCTGGAGGCTGAAGGAACCTCAGATCAGACACTCTCAAAATGATGACCCAAGAATGAGCAAGTCTTGGGAGTCAGCCAGCACCCCAGATCGTCACCATCACTGGGACTAGACTGAGGGTAACTTGAGGCATGAAATAGTGTCATTCATTTCCTTTAGGATACTGGCACCACCTATAGTGTCTCAGCCTTGGATACTTTTCTGCTAATTCCTGCTTAGTATTGGGAGTCCATTAATACCCATTCTATTAATATTAATAGTATTAATATTAATATTAATGGTATTAATAGTAATATTAATGGTATTAATAGTATTCTATTAATACCCATTATAAGACACTTTACTTCTTCTCCATGTTGCAATTGGGAAGATAAAACATTCACTCATTCTTTTTTGGTAATGGCTAACTATCAAACTCCATTATGATATCTTAATAAACTTAGGAGCTTGTCTAAGTTTTCCACTCAAGACATTGAGTTCTTTTCTTTTGATGTCAGCCATTGAACAATCAGAACAATTGATTAACCCTAGCTTGTTGGTATCTCCCTATTAAAGAATGACTAGGTAAAATTATGGTCTCTAATTCTAGAATCAAAGAAGAAAGATGGACTCATTATAAACCACTTCTTATGCAGATGTTAAATTATGACCTCTACATGAGACTTTGTCACATTCAGGTCATGGAAAAAATTTCACTTTAGAGCAAACCAATTTCTAAAAGTTTGTAGTCATTAAGCCACATTTGAGTCCATCTTCACCTTATCTTCCATTATGAATGCCAGAATAGCAAAGACATAAGGAAGGTTACTATCAAATTTAGGATGAATGGGGCTAGGGTTGTGGCTCAGTGGTAGAGAGCTTGCCTTGCATGTGTGAGGCCCTGGGTTCAATCCTCAGCACCACATAAAAAAATAAATAAAGATGTTGTATCCATAAACAACTAAAAATATTTTTTTAAATAGGGATGAATATGGTTTAAGCCTACCACAGGACATCTCAATCAGAAGACCTCAATCTGTTGCAAAAAACATAACCACACTTAGGATACATGGCCTAGTTTGATTTAGAAGTCAGGATAGACCTTAAAATTTTGATGTCAACGTATTTTGATTTTACAGCCTTATGATTGGTTTGGGACTAGTTGGTTCTTGAGATCTGGAATTAGATGGCCAGCCCCCAACGGGAATCAGTGGATATGTGGGACTAACTTATGGCTCTGGGTTCCTCCAGGCTGGATGGAAAAATGTACTGTTGGGTACCCATGAATGCAAGAGAGGTGGACACAAAAAATAAGTCAATCTGCAAACATCCCCAGTCTCAAGCATAGATGGGGACTATCTATTTTTCATTGGTATGATCATTTAGCTTCACAGTTTATCCCAAAAATTGGTCTAAAGGATATAAATGTGGTGCATGGAAGGTGTAGCCAATTATAATCAAAAAGATTGCAATGACACCAAGAAAGGCATTTCTTTCCTTAATGCAGAGATCGTACTCATGAAAAAAAGCTGTTTTACAACACCAAATGGCCTTGGATGTTCTTACAGCAGCTCAGGTGGCACTTGTGCCATCATTCAGACTGAGTGTTGCATTTACATTCTTGACAACTCAAAAGATCTGCATTCCTGGCTGGGTTCAGTGGTGCATACTTGTATTCCCAGCAGTTGGGGAGGCTGAGGCAGAAGAATTCCAAGTTCAAAGCCAGCCTTAGCAAATTTGTTTCTGTTGTTTTATGCCATCCAGTTTGTGGTGTTTTGTTACGGCATCCTTAAGATACTAATTCACTCAGAAGGTCTGGGTGCATTTTGTCTTTCTCTAGTACAAAATTACTGTCATCTTTTTAAAAAATCTACCTGGGAACTTTTAGAAAAGTTTGCATAAGACCAGGGTCATGTTAAGTCAAGTGTAGCCTAAGAATCTAGAATCATCCACACAGGGGCCTACCTGGGAGTTAATGATGTCAGCATCAGAACTGAAAGTCCCCCTCACATGGTCCCCAAGGCCTAAAGTTCACATCTGGGGTAAAAAGAGGGAATCAGAAAGACAGACACCCACATTGGAAGCCACAGGGAAACATGCCGCTTCAAGTCAGTGTAGCAAGTATCGCAAGGACTTTCCACCATGGAGGCTGAGAAAGACTATAGGTGATGAAACAGAGCACCACCACTGAGACCTGTTTAGGTGTTTAACAGCATGGACACCTGAAGAGCTGAGAACAAGAAAGCATGGGCCAATCTACTGGGTAGGGGCTGCTTGCAGGTCCACCAAGGTAGAGGTTACCTAAGAAAAAGCAGAATAGTCACCGTTAGACTCCTTCCCTGCAATCTCAAGAGCCTGGCCCCCCTTACTCAGGCCCTGAAATCCTCATTCCCTTCTCTTGTGCAGCAGGGTTTTTTTTTAATAATTCATGCAGACTTTTAAAATGTCCTCTGTACATATTTTATACCAACTTTCACTTATCAGAAAAGTAGAATAAAATCAGATCTAAAAGGATAAAAATCATTTTTATGCCTCTCAAATTAAAAAATAACTGAAAGTGAGAATTAAATTGTTCATTATTTGAAAAAATGTAAAGTCAGGGTCACAAGAAAAAGAAATCCTTATTTAAACCCTTTTTTATATTTACTGACTTGATATCAGTTTCCACACAAGTGAAATATGTACTTCATATTTGAGATCTATTTCACTTATGTATATCTTTATGTAGAAAATGACACCATGCCTCAGTTAATAATATATGGGTTTATAAATATGGAATTAAAAGAAACTTACCCTTTCCTTTTGTGCAGCTTTGACTTCCAAATCAGTTTCTATAGAAACAAGTAGACAAGTGCCAGTACCAGAAGTCTGCCAATTATAACTCAGCTTTTACTTGTTGGATAATAAAGCCAGATTCCAAAGTTAGCTAGAGGGTTTTGTCAGTAGATCCTGTTTACAAGAGTTTATACAGCAGTTTGCCACTGGAACACCACCTTGCAGAGTACAACCATGGCATCCTTGGTTGATAATCACCTGTTGCCTAGTAATCATCATCCTGCATGGAAACAGACAGTACTAGGGCTCTTCCATGCAAGCTTAAAATTCTTAACAAGCCCAACAAGCCTGCATTTCAAGGAGGTCTTCATCTTCAACTAGTTAAGTTTAAAATTGGCAAACAACTGTGGTGTATGAAGCCTATGGTGCAGCATTGCTGGTTTCCTCTTGAACTCCAGTGTGCACCAAAGTCTCCTGCTGCAAACAGGGGAGTTGTTCTCCTGTACTGGGAACAGGCTTCCAAAGCTCAAGAGCCCCTGTACAGGATAATGCAGGAACTAAAGGCAAATGCTTTCTCCTCCTTAATGATGCCTCCATTTTTATTTTTTTCTCACAATCTGTACTACCAACTGAAGTAACTGGGCCTGAGTGTGCATTCGTACCTATGAAACCATCATGGTGCATATACATCCAAGGCATGTGGAACCACAGGTCAAATAAGGCACAGATACCAAATAACGGTTCTAATTACAAACGCTATCTCTCAGGAACTCTTCATCCATTCAGAACTAAACCCATCACTGCATAGCTCGTAAGAAGCCCCTGGAGATGGAGGAGCTCCTGAAATGTGTCAGGAAAGGCTTTATTAACATCATCATTACCATTTAAAAAGGGAACAGAGCATTTCTCCTTCTTTTGGCAATTTGGTGGAGATGTTAAAAGTGCAAGATAAAGCAATTTCAAATTTTCTTCAAATTAAAAACAAAACTAAGGCCAAACGTGATGGGTGAACAAAATAAATCAAAACTTAAATTTCAGCAACTCTAGCTCTTCAAACCAGCAAAGCCCCCGACTCGTGCACTGTGGTGAGGCTTAAGGTGCTTGCCCTGGCTTCTTGCATGGCAGCAAACAGCACCATTTTCTCATCATGTTGAGGACGGAGAAGCAAAGGATCCCCTTCACTGCAAACAAAGGGGGTCACGGTAACACTAGTGATCCTTCAGAATGACACACCGAGACAGTCAAAATGAAATTGATGGTCTCCCTGCTTCTTGCTCAAGGCATACAAGATCTGAGCAGCAGCAAGTACCCACTCGGCCTGCAGCAATTTTTAACTGAGTCATTTTATAAACTGGTTTTTAAATATCTCAAGTAACTCCAGGCATGTCGCCACGCCTACCTCAATTAATTTCTTTTTTCTTTATCTCAAATTCAAGACCATAAATCCTGTGGGGTAGAATAAAGGGTTTGGGGCCAGACCTTGCTGGGCATTGGGCTGGCTCCCTGAAGCTGGAATCCAAAGGAAATTTCCCAACAGCCCAGGACTGTATGCTCAAGACGCACTGAAGGGAAAAGAAGATACTGACCGAGCAAGTAAGGGGTTCTGTGGGGAATGCTCACACTGTGAGCAAGAAGGAAAGAAGGGGCAGCACTGGGCAGGGCCATCACCAGCATACCTGGATTTGAGGGAGTGCTACCTGTTAGCATTTACTAAGTGCTCCACTGAAGCCAGCACCAGCCACAGTCCTCACAGGAAGCGTGTAATAATCTCCAGGAAAGTGTTGCCCCAGCAAACAACACTGATGTGCAAGATCAGCTCCTATCTAATGTGCTTTGACCTGAATACACCACTAATCCCTGGATTAAGTGCAGTTATGATCCCATTTTACATTAGGAAAAAAAATAGGTGAGTCAGAGATCAGAAAACAAGGCTGGGGAGAATCCAGCAAGGTCTGGCCCCAAACCCTTTATTCTACCCCACAGGATTTATGGTCTTGAATTTGAGAAAAAGAAAAAAAAAAGAAACTAATTGTATTCAAAATGCCTGGGACCAGCAGCACTTTAAATTTTGGATTTTTTTTTTTCAGATTTTGGAATATCTGCATAGACATAATAATATATCCTAGGGATGAGACTCAAGTCTAATCATAAAATTTCTTCATTTTTATATGTGCCTTAAATATGGAGTCTGAAGGCAATTTTATATCATATATTTAATAATTTTGTGCATGAGACAAAATTTTATGGTATAAAATTTTCCAATTGGGGCATTGTGTTGGCACCCAAAACATGTTGGATTTTTCTAATTTTAGATTTTCAGATTGGGAAAGCTCAACCTGTCCTAACAGCTAACACATATGAAGGCAATGCCTGCCTCAGACAATCCAGTGAAAATTACATAGGCTACCTTAATTAACCCCCTATCAGCCAAAATAGATCATATCACCCATTTAACAGATGAGGAAACTGAGGCAGAGAAGAACCATGTAAGCTAGAAAGTGGCAGAGCTGGGATTTGAACCCACATATACAGGTCTTACCTCCCACTCTCTAACCCATGGTGGGTGTAGACCTGGCCCTCAGATGGTGGGGGACAGGGGGATTTTTTAAAATTTAACCTCACAAAAACTCTCTCTGAATCTGGTGCTTCCTAGGTATATTTAATGATTTCCACTGCATCACTGCCCTGAGCAGTTTCTTGTCTCTCCCAAGTTCCCAGCTGGGGCCTTCCTTCCTGTTTTAAGAAGTAAAAATGTAGGGACACCAGTCCATGCCAGATATAGATTCAGATCTAAAATTAACAACAATGACCTAGCTCCAGCCTGACTCTGAAGAGAAGAAAGGGGAGAAGGGAAAGAAATAAAGAAAAAACCAACAACCAGTTCTTCACAAATTAGAATAATAATAAAGGTTCTTTTAAGTGTCGGGGCATATTGTTAGCAAGACCCTAACACCTAAATCAAGTCCATGCTATAAAAACGGCACAAAAGCCAGAAGCCAGGATACAGGCCTAACTTCCTTTAGGGAGACAGGGGATTTGCTGGGTGTCAGGAGGCTGGGTGGCAGAGATGGAGCCACAGAGTGCCTGACTCCCTGGCAGGCACACACTTCTGTCTGGCCCCACTGAGTTCCATCTGGGAACCCTGGGTGGGGTTCTGGAGCTGGAACCTTCTGTGGTCATCATCATGCCTCTTGCTCACCTTCCCAGCTAATCTTGAAACAGCCAAAGAGCATATCTACCATGCCAGCTAGGTGGGGCAACATGAGGACGCATTTTGCAGACCAGCAACCTGGGTGCCCAGTGCACTGAGGGCTGTGGCTCTGCATTTATAAGAGGCCACGTGTCCCAGGGGCCAGCCCTAGCCAGAGTCTGAAAAAGGCAGGATACTAAGACAGGCCCATTTCTGGAGGATACAGAATCACCTGGACAGCTCAAAGATGCCCCAGGGCTTTGCAGAATCTTCCTCAGACTGCATGGCCACCAGGGACCACCCATCTAAAATGTATTTGACAGTTAATTTTAAGCTTACTGAGTGACCACTAGGAATCAGATCTTATCTTGCCCAGCTCCATTTTATCTCAATAAAGCAATTCCCCTAATAAACCCTTACATATTTAATCCCCTCTTGGTGTCTGCTTCTTGCAAACCCAGACTAGCCCCAAGTCTCTTCTCAATGTTATCCTCTTCTAGGAGCTACTTACCTCAGCAGAAGCAAATGCAAATTCCTTGCACTGGCCTCCAAGGCCAAGGACCTCTCTACACTTGACTAAGTGTTGTTAGTTGGCTTTTTTGTCACTGTGACCCAAATACCTGATGAGAACAACGTAGAGGAAGGAAAGTTTACTTTAGCTCCTAGTTTCAGAGATTCCGTCCGTGGTGGCTGAATGTTGCTCTGGGCCTGAGGTGAGGCAGAATATGACAGGAGAAGAATGTGGCAGAGAAAAACCACTCACCTCATAGTGATGCAGAAACAGCACACGGAGTCAGGGACATAACATACAGCTCCCAAGCACACCCCTGGTGACCCACCTCCTCCAACCATACAGGATGTGCCTGCAGTTGCCACCCAATAATCCCCTGATTAGGCTACAGCTCTCAAACTGTAATCGCACATCTCCTGTGTCAGCACCTGACCTTTTGGAGGACACCTCATATTCAAACCATAACAACTACTAACCTTATCCCCAGCTTAGTGCTCTTCTGGTGGTTCCTTGAATACCCCAAGCTGATTCTGCCTTAGGGCCTTTGCATCTGCTCTTCCCCCCCCACCCCCAGTCACTTAACTGGGTCAAAGTGGCACCTGCCCCCTCCTTTCCTGGCGCCTCCTCAGCTCTGGGACTGTAATTTTCACAGGGCTCCTGGCCTCTGAAGGCCATCCCAGCTGAGAGGCTTTGAGAGAGAAAGTGTGAGGAACAAAGGCCATTGTTCACAGTGGCAGCTGGTGCCTTTCGGGCCCCAGGGGTCAGGTTTGGCTGGAAGGCACAAAGATGAAAGTCTAGAATCCCTTTTATTTTCCTGAATCTGCCAAGTGTGGAACATTGAGGACGGCTGCTGGGCCGCAGCAAGTGGTGACGAGCAGCAGCCTAGTCCTTCCCCTTTGCTCCTCAGCTCTGCGAGAGCGGGATCCCGGAGGTGAGGAGTTGGCGCCGGCCAAAGGGCGCCTGCGCGGCGCCGAGGAGGCGGGGCTGGCCTGAGTGAGGGAATCCCGCTCAGAGTTTCATTTCTCAGAGGGGCTGGGGTCTTGGCAGAGTGCCGCCGCTCCTTCCTGGAGGTACGCTGTGGCCTGCAGAGCCTAGAGCCACAGGAGCAGTGCCCAGAGGAGCCCAGCGGTGCCCCAAGACCGGGGCATCCTCTGCCTTCTCTCCGCTTCTTGCTTCTGCACAGCAGTGTCTCCTGGGAACCTAGGGCGCCTCCGCGGATCGCTGTTGCTGCAGAGGTGAGCCTGCCTTCTCGGCTGGGGGATCTGGGGCCTGGAATCCGAAGGCGCGCTGAACACAGGAAATGGTGGCGAAAAACCCCTACAGGGTGAGTCTGGGCGCGCGGTGGGCGCTGGTGGGGGTGGGGGCGCTGGTGGGGGTGGGGCGCCGGAGGGGCTGCGAGCGGTTGTACATTGTCTGTCATTTTTAAACCCCTGAAATGGAGGTTAAGTTTATTATCCTTTAAGATTTTAAATTACTGGGGCTGCTGCAGGGATCTCTGTGATTAAGTCCTTTTGTTACACCCACTTTGCCACGTGTCTAACTTGGTCAGTCAGTAAGCTTAAAAATATTTATCAACATACATTTTAGATTTACCTTATTAGATAGTTTGGTGATTAATATATGATAATTGTTCTGGATAGTGTTAGACATCACATTAGGAAATAACTCAAAGCATTAGGACAAAAGAGTTTTAAAACCATTGTTTTGTGTCTCAGTTACTCAGTAAAATTTTCACTTCTCCATTTTGCCTGAGGAGAATCTTCCAAGAAATATCATTTTGGTGGTTTAAAGCTGTGGATCTCAAAGTATGATCACAGGGACACCAGGAGGGAATTTGTTTGAAATGCAAATTCTCAGCTTCTACCTTAGATCTGTTCAGTCAGAAACTCAGGGCCCAGCTCAGCAATCTTTGTGCAGCAAATGCTCCAGTAGATTCTGATGCTTTAATCATTTAACTTTGCAGAACCATAGTGGCAACAGGGAGGATGAGGGTAAAATCCTTTTGACCAAAATAATCTTAGCAAAATCATGTACAGAACAAACATGCCCTTGTTGGCTAAATGCCGCCAGTGACATACATAGGAATATGTACTGCTAAAATGGGAAATCATTTAAATTCTTCATTATCAGGGTTTCATTATTATATTGCTATCCAATAAGCTAAAGAACTTCATTTGAACTTGACTAATTATATTCTTACTTTGTTCACCACTTTGGTACATTCACCACTTTGTTCAGTAGTGGCCAGTTGGACTGTTGACACATATCCTTTCCATGGTGCCCTCAGCCTGTGCGGGTCCCTACTCAGAGGGGTTTTATGCCTTAGACTGCAGAAGTAGTGACATCATCAGCATTAACTGATTAGTTAGCTTCTCTGACCAGCATCCTAAGGAGCAACTGTCCTGGTGTACATGTAAGAAAGTAGCTTTCTACAGATAGCAACAACTAGCCCTGGTTTCCATTGTGCTTAAGAGAAAGCCCAAGTCTGCTGAGAGCCATTAGCCAAGTAGGTATGACAATTTCCTTGCCAGCGTACCCCATGTTGCTTAGAGGAAGGACTCGTGGAAATGGACTTGCCCAGGTCATTTGCAGTGACATTGCATGTAAGGTGACCTTGCTCAAGGACCAGGGCGGATCCGGGTTTAGGGCGAATCAGGGTTTAGGGCTCTCCTTGGGTTTAGGGCGGTTCCAGGTTTAAGGTGTACCCTGCTGGGAATAGGGCGCATCCTGCTGCCTCAGGTGTGCCCTCTCCTGTAGTTCCCATTGAGTTCTCCCGGAATTCAGAGAGTATTTGGTATTTTCCCCCAGAACGTGGATTGCCAGAACGTGTTTGTAGAGGGCCGGTGTGAGTTCGGGAATAAAGAATTGCTGTTTGAATCTACAAGGCTGTGAGTGGCTCGTGATTTTGTGCCCAGCCAGACTGCGGCACAAGTCCTTTAAGATAATACATTTGTGGACTTTCCAGCCCAGGCTTGTTCTCAGTGTTCCCATAACTTGGCAAGGTTTTTGGGAACAGAAAGAGGGAATTCAGAGACATAGAGTTTTACTGTTCCCCTTTTCTTTAGGGTTGATACACTTTGATAAGCTATTATACATATCACCATGGAAATAATGATACAATATTCTCATTTAAAATAATGAGAAGGCTTCATATCACTAGAATTTGTAATAAGGGGATTGTGTCTCTCTATAATGAAGACAATGATAAATCTGCATCTCAAAACTTCATTTGGAATTAAGATGGCAATATAATATGTAAATCAAATTTGAAGATAATTATCATTGTATCTGTAAATCATTAATATTTGGGGCAGATAATCAGAAAATAATTAATATTATTTATATTATTTTTTTCCTTTTGAACAACAGCTTTGGAGGGATTCCTGGACATGGAAAATCAATGGTGTTGCCACAAAAAAGCTTCCACAAGTGTTTTGAAAAATCTCTATTATAATGGAGTGGATATCATTGATTTGTCCAAGAAACACAAATCAAGAGATACTTATCATGGTAAGAAATTCCTAATGTGTAATTAATAGAGACAAGAGGTGCAATTTGTTTCATTGATTTAGTTTTAAAATATAATTCTTCTAAAGTACAAATCATTCATAATTTTGTTTATGTTTGATATAATTTTTATACATGTTTGAAATGGATGCATATTACAAAATCATGAAGTATGATCATATAATAGCTTTTAATACACTTTTTGTGGTGATAAGAACACTGAACATGAGTACACCTTCTTAACAAATTATAAGTTTGCAATAACATATTAACTAGGTCAGTGTTGTAAAGCAGATCTCTAGAACTTATTTATCTCTAGTAACTGAAATTTTACATGAGTTACATGGCAACTCTCCATTTTATTTGCTCTCAGGCCCCAGTAACTACCATCTTATTCTATGCTTCTATGAGTTTGACTGTTTTAAATACCTGATCTAAATGGAATCATGCAATGTTTGTCCTTCTGCAAATGTCTTACTTCAGTTAGCATATGGTTCCCCTGGTTCATCTATGTTTCTGCATATGACAGGATTTCCTTTTTAAAGGTTTATGTGTGTGTGTGTGTGTCTGTTTTATATCCACTCACCTATCAATGGATGTTAAATTGTTAATGCATTTTGGCTCTTGTGAATAATGATACAATAAACATGGGAGTGAAGTCTTTTAAGATCCTTATTTCCCAAAAGAGTACAATTGTGTTCTTTCACTTGTGAATATACAGTTTTCCCCATACCATTTGTTGAAGGGATTATCCTTTCCCTTTTGTATATTCTGGGCACTCCTGTGAAACATCTGTTGCCTGCATATTTGTTGATTTATTTCTGGTCTTTATTCTGTTTCTTAGGTCAATATTTCTATCTTTATCCAATGCCATTCTTTTTCTATTTCTGTAACTTTATAACATATTTTGGAAAAAAAGACATGATTCTTCCTGCTCTCTTCTTCCTTCTCAAGATTGCTTTGGCTATATAGGATTTTATGTCATTCTATATGAAATTTAAGGTTATTTTCTATTTCGATAAAAAATGCCATGGGGATTTTGGTAAAGAGTGGATTAAGTCTGTATGTTACTTTGGATTATATTGTCATTTTAACAGTATTGTTATATTATCCATGAACATGACATGTATTTGTGTCTTTTATCTGTGTTTTGATGTTTTCTATATAATCCAAGTTTTTTTTAACCTCTTTAGTTAAATTCATGCTCAGTATTTTATTTTTTTTTTGATGCTACTGCAAATGAAAGTACTTTATTAATTTCTCTGTCAGCTTTCTGTTACTGTGACAATACACCTGTGATAGTCAGTTTATAAGGAGGAAAGGTTTATTTTGGCTCATAGTTTCACAAGTTTCAGTCTCTGGTCACTGGACCCTGTTGCTTTGGTCTGCGGAAGCAAAGTATATCCTGCAGGATGATATGGCAGAGGAAGCCTCTTTGCCTCATTGTGGCTAGTTAGAAAAGAGGACCAGGGACCCAGTATACCTAAGATACACACCCAGTGACTCAAATTTCCTCTACTAGGCCCCACCTTCCAAAAGTTGCACCCCCAGTCAGTAGTACCACAGGCTGAGAACCAGGCTTCTAACACATGATCCTTTGAGGGTAAAAGGCTTCAATTTTTTTGAATGCTATTGGTTGGATCTTGAACGTCCCCCTAGGGCCAATGTGTTGAAGGCTTGATCCCCAGCCTGTGGTACTAATGGGAGGCAGTGGTTAAGCCATACTTTAGGAGGTATGGCTTATTGAAACTAAGCCAGGTCGTTGGGAGCACATTTAGGGGGCATTGAGACTCCAGCATCCTCTGTCTCTGTCTTTGCTTCCAGCTGCCCTCAGGTAAACAGGCTTCCTTGGTCATGTGCTTCTATCATGATGTAGTTTCTCACTACAGGCCCAAAGCAACAGAGCCAAGCAAACACAGACTGAAACCTTGAAACTGTGAGCCAAAATAAATCATTCCTTCTTATGAATTGATTATCTCTGGTATTTTTTCACAGTTTCCTAAGAAACACAACAGATTTTTTTGTGTTGATTTTTTTTTTATCTTGCAACTTCACATTATTTTTTTTCATTAATTCCAATTTTTTAATATATTTAATATTTTTTATATCTAAGATGTCATATGGAAGAAGAGATAATTTTACTTCTTCCTTTAAATTTGGATGCTTTTATTTCTTTATCTTGCCTAATTGCTGATTACAGTTTTTATTACTATGTTGGCTACAAATGGTAAGAGTGGGCATGCTAGCTTTGTTCTTTTTTTTTCCAGTTTTTAGAATTTTATTATCAATTGTGTCTGTAGTTTGCTTACTCTTATTAAACTAATTTTTAAAAAAAAGTCCAGACAGAGCCAAGCAATTTACCAGCACCATTATCAAGCAAACTGCAAATTTATCCTTGTCATAGAGCAAGAGGTCATTTAAGATCAACCCAAGAAAATAGCTTTAAGTGTCCACAGGAGTACCCACATCCACTTGTCACTCCAGGACTGCATAGTTCCTTTTAAATGTCTAACTCTTCACCCAGCTGCTTTTTATAGTTTGAAATTATGGAATCACTTAAGTGAGGTTCCCCTTCAAAACATTGTTGTAAACAGATCAAACATGGAGATATCACAGATCCCTGTTATTAAATGTTAAAAATATTTTATATTTAGTACATAGAATATTCTTTATTCTTCAATATATTCTGTTATCTTCTAAAGAGCTTTTGTTCCCCCTTTTTTGATAATGTCTTTTATTTCTTCTGAGACTTTTCCTTTATAGTCATTCTATTGCATTTTTTTTTTTTGGAAGGGTTACCAGGGATTAAACTCAGGAGCACTCAATAACCAAGTCATATCCCCAGACCTATTTTGTATTTTTTTAATTCAGAGACAAGGTCTTACTGAGTTGCTTAGTGCCTCGCTTTTGCTGAGGCAGATTTTGAACTCATGATCCTCCTTTCTCAGTCTCTGGAGCCATGGAATTACAGGCATGCACCACTGTGCCCCTCTCCTTCTATTGCTTTTAGTCTCTCTTGATATTCCAGTGGCAAACCATTTTCTTTTGCACTTATGCAAATAACCTTTTTATATAGTGGGGATGGGTAAGTGTGTTCATAATTTGTCATCAGATAGCTTCAACAGGTTCTTTCCTTTCTTGAGTTGAAACTTTCATTTCTATTACAACATACATTCCACTTTTAACCCTATCTTGCCTCCATGCCACCTCTGACTTGTTTTGCCTTGGAAATTACCAAAGTCAAGCTTAAAATCCTGCAGGTGGTCCATGAAGCAGAAGATGGGTGAGGGGTTTTGAGGTAGTTCATCTCCTTCATTAAGTTGCTGCCAAGGTGAAGTAGAGAAAACTCTCCTCCTCCAGGCCTGTGCCTTCCTCTCAACAGGAGCTAGCCATATCTAATTAGATGCACCATCCTGGGGGTTGGGAAGCAGAAGTGCAAGAAATCCACAGTAACCTGGTGCAGCTGCCAACAGATCAGGACTGGTATCTGCAGCACTGCCCCCAGGGGCTGGGGAAGACACCCTTGATTTGTTCTTGATCTTCAAGGAAAATCTTTTATATTTTTACCATTGAACATATTAGCTTTCCATATATGACTTTTATTATGTGGAGGTAATATCCTTCTATTTTTAGTTGTTGGAGTTTTTATCATGAAATGGTGTTGAATTTTCTCAAATTCCTTCTCTGCATCTATTAGGATAATCAAGTGATTTTTAATCCTTGTTTTGTTTATTTATCATATTAATTGTTTTTCATGTATTGATACACCCTTGTTTCCCAAGAATAAATCTCACTTAGTTATGATGTATTGTCCCTTAAATTGTGTTGTTGAATTCAGTTCTCTGATATTTTGTTATACATTTTTGCTTCTATGTTCATCAAAGTATTGTTTTGTTGTTTTGCTTTTTCAGTCATCTTTAATTTTGCTGCTCTCAGCATGAGTTTAGAAATGTTCTCTTGTATGTTTTTAGAAGAGTTTGAGAATAATTGGCTTCAATTCTTTAAATATTTTTAAAATATCATATTTAAATTCTTTAAATATTCTTTAGTGGGAGATTTAAAATACTAATTCAATATTTTTACTATTCTAGTTACAGGTCTATTAAGATTGTCTCTTTCTTCATTACTTGATATTAATAGGTGATATCTTTGTGGGAATTTATGCATTTCCTCTATGCTCTCCAATTTGTTGGCATTTATTTGGTTTTATCAGTCTCCTAGGATTCTTTTTATTTGTGTGTCATCAGTTGTAATGTTTTTTCTTTCATATCTGATTTTATTTATTTCAGTCTTTCTTTTTCTTTTGTAGCTAAAATTTTATGAATTTTCTCAATTTGTTTTCAAAAATCCAGCTCAATTTCATTGATTTTTCTCTTCCCGCCTTCATTTATTTCTCTTCTCATCTTTATGATTTCCTTTTTTTTTTTTTTTTTTTTTGATGATGGTGATTGAGCTTTGTTTGTTTGTCTAGATCTTTGAAGTATAAAGTTAGGTGTTTGTTTCAGATCTTCCTTCATTTCAGAGTAGGCATGTATTGTTATGCTGTATTCTATAAGTTTTGACACAGAGTGTTCTCATTTTCATTTGTCCCATGATATTTTCTAATTCCCCTAAATGTCTTCTTTGATGCACCGGATTGTTCCAGAGATTGTTATTTACAGTCAGGAGTGGCAGTATATGCTTTAAGTCTAGATCCTCAGAAGGCTGAGTCAGGAAGATCAGAAAATCAAGGCCAGCCTGGGAAAGTTAGCAAGACCCTGTCTCAAAAAAAAAAAAAAATAGCTTAGTGGTAAAATGTTTGCCTTACATAGATGGTACCCTGGATTTTAAAAACCAAAAAACAAACAAATAGAAAAAGACATACTGTTTAATTTTTACATATTTGTGAATTTTCCAGTCTTCCTTCACCTATTGATTCCAGTTTTGTTCCATGTGATCAGAAAAGAACTTTTATAAGAGGTCAATCTTCTTAAATTTATAAGAGGTCAATCTTCTTAAATTGTATGACTTGTTTTGTGATCTAGCATGTGATCTACCCTGGAGAGCATTTCATGTGTGCTTGAGAAGAATGTATTCTTCTGTTGTTGAGTAGAATCATTTGAATTTATCTATTTGGTCTACATTGTTGTTCAATTATGCTGTTTGTTTATTGATTTTTTGTGCAGATATTCTATCCTTTATTGGAAGTTGGGTATTGAAGTCTCCTATTGTTGAATTGCTTCAGTTCTGTTAGTGTTTGTTTTATATATTTAAGGTCTCGGATATTAGTACATTTATTTTTGTAATTATGGTATTTTCCTGGTGAATTGATCCTTTTGTTATCCTTTGACATTGTTTAAATTTTGTGTCTTGTGACAGTTTTTGTCTCAAAATTCATTTTTTCTCACATGTTTAGCCACCCCTGCTGTATTTTGGTTATGATTTGCATGGGCTATTTTGTTGCATTACTTAACTCAGTCCATATCTGTCCTTATTAGTAAACCTGAATCTCCTGTAGACAACACATAGGTGGATCTTAATTTTTAATCTGTTCAATCACTCTGTATCTTTTGGTTGAGGAATTTAGTTTATTCATGGTAAAGTAATAATTAATGAGGAAAGTGAATATTTATGCTTACAACATTTGTATCACCAAACATGTGTGGTATTTTTTCTTCTGATGCCAAATTTATATTGCCTTTTCTAACACCATTTCTCCAACTCTTGAACACCAGTTGTATGTCCTACAATTCAGAGCAATTCTGGTACTCAGTACTCTGAATTAATGCCATATTCCACACTCACAAGGAATAGTCTTACAAGATTGTCCTTTCTTAAGATGGCATTTGCAAGCATCAGGTCTCTGTGTTACCCATTCTTTTGTCAGAGTTGCCTACAGAGTCATCACAGCACCCCCAGGCTAGGTTCACTAATTTGCTACAAAAGTTCACAAACTCTGGAAGACACTTTACTTGCTATCACCAGTTTATTTTAAAAGCTACTAATAAGCAACCACATGAGGTACATAGGATAGGAGTCCTAAACACAAAAAAAGCCTTTAACATCATGGTTTGGAACATACCACACTTCTAACACATGGATGCTTGCATGCTCTTTTTGTTTAGTGATTTTTATGAATGTTTTGTACATAGGTAGATAGAGTAAGCCATTAGCCCTTGGATTAAGTTCAACCTTCATCCTTTCTTGCCTTCCTAGATTTTAAGAATGCAGTGGAAATTTCCATGCCTCTAATAATTCTTTGATCTTTCTGGCAATATCTCCCATTTAATAAGTACATAGAGGTGGCACTCAGTCTCCAGTCTTCTCTTGAGCATACAGAAGGCACTTAGACCTCTGGGGATTTTAAGAGTTATGGGAACTATGTGTCAGAAATTCAGTAGAAATACCAATGTTTATTGTTAATTGTACCACAGAAATACATTACTAGCATTTTGTTAAAGGTTTGCTGCCTGTCTTATACATCTTTTGTTCCTGTTTTCCTTTTATACTGTCTGTCTTTATATTTTATTGATATTTATAGTGATATGCTTTGATTTATTTCTTTATTTTATGTATCTTCATTGTGATTACAATCAGACTTACATAAGATATTGTATAGTTATTACAGTCTACATCAACAACCTCAATTGCATATAAAAACTATTTTATTAATCCTCTCCATGGACTTTATATTATTAACATCACAATTTACATCATATTACATTGTATAAAAATGCACATATTTTATATAATTGTTTTAAAAATTTTGTCTTTTAAACTAGAATTGAAAAACCAATTTCCACAGTTCTGTTGCAGTGTTACATTATGCTGTATTTTTTTATGCATTTACATTTAACAGCAAGTTTTATACTTATATGTGCATTGATAGTGTTATTTAGCTTTGGTTTGTTTCAATTGAAGAATTCTCTTTAACATTTCTTGTAAGACAGGTCTTGTAATGATAGACTTCTTCAGCTTTGTCTGGGAAAATCTTTATGTCTTCTTTAATTTAAAGGACAAGACTTCTCTTTTGTTAGGTATTGTATGCTTGATTGGCAGTTTTACCTTTCTGCATTTTGAAAATATTCCATTGCCTTTTTGTCTGCAACATTTCTCTGAAAAAATCCATTGACTGTCTTGGGCAAGTTCCCTTAAATGTGATCTGTCACTGTTTCTTGGCTGCTCTCAGTTCTCTTTGTGTCTGATATTTCACAATTCAATTGTAATGTCTCTCATTGTGGAATTCTTTGGGTTCATCTTATTTGGAATTTTTTGGATTTCCTAAATTTCCTAGATCTTCCTTTTTTTCCCCTCAGATTTCAGAAGTTTTTCCCCATTATTTATTTGAGTAAGTATTTTGGCTCTGTCTTTTCTTGGACATTCATAATTGTATACATTGTTCTTCTCAATGATGTCCTATAAGTCACCAAGCTTTCTTCATTTTTTTTTTCACTTTTTGTTTTCTTTTTATGCCATTGACTGGCTAAGATAAATCAAATGACCTGTCTTCAAGTTCAGTGATTCTTCTGCTTGATCTAGTATGATGTTTTGATGAAGACTGATTTCTCCATTGAATTTTTCATTTTAGTTACTGTTTTTCTTTAGAGTCAAGACTTCTCTTAGCTCATATGTATCTTTGCTAAAATTTTAATTTTCTTCATGCATTTTCCTCCCAAGTTCATTTTGAGTACTTTGACAGCCAACTTTTATATTACGTTAGTAAAATTGGGGTCTTGAAGTTTCATCTTGTTCCTTTCGGAGAGGCATGTTTTCTATTTGTTCCTTTTCCTTGTCTCTTATCGTTAGTACCTGCACATTAGAAAAAATGACTACCTTTTCCAGTCTTTGTGAGCAGAATTTGTACAGAACAGGATCCTCAGTAGGAAGCATTGCCAGGGAGTTTTCAAATTCTCTGGGTGTGTTTTTGCTGGATTTACTTGTGTAAATTTCCAGTTAGAGGATTTTCCTGTTTCTTTTTATTGTTGCTTGGCTTTCTTTCTTTCTTTCTTTCTTTCTTTCTTTCTTTCTTTCTTTCTTTCTTTCTTTCTCTCTCTCTCTCTCTCTCTCTCTCTCTCTTTCTTTTCTCTCTCTCTCTCTCTCTCTCTCTCTCTCTCTCTCTCTCTCTCTTCTGCAGCTTCTGGTATCTGTGTTAGTACCAATGGTTTTCTGAGGCAGCAGCACACCTTGACTTTTTTGAGTTCTCAGAGGCACACAGACCTCTAGATCATACCAAGTCTCATCCATGCTCTGAAAATGTTAAGACCAAAGCCAGTTCTGAATGTTTGGCATATATTTCTTTCTTCTTTCTTCTTCCCAGAGATGATCCAGGCTCTGGGATTCTCATTGATTTGCTGTGCCAGAGAGGGGCTCTGGCAGGACTGTGTAGTAGTCCAATCTTTGCCTTTATTCTCAGTGGCCCTTCCCCCTTTTAGAATATGCTGGGTCCCATCCGTACTCTAAGTCAGGTGAGATAAAAGTCATTCCCTTAGACAGCCTCTGAAAATGTTGGAACATTGCACACTTGATCCAGCTCTCTCCTTCCAGAGAAAAGCTGAGATTTTGTGATTCCTTTACCCACTTTATAGAACAATAAAGACAGGCTATGGGGCTGGGGGTGTGGCTCAAGCGGTAGCTCGCTCGCCTGGCATGTGTGCGGCCCAGGTTCGATCCTCAGCACCACATACAAACAAAGATGCTGTGTCCGCTGAAAACTTAAATAAATATTAAAATTTAAAAAAAAAGACAGGCTATGATAAGTTTTTACATGATAGTCCAAAATGCCACTCTTTCCTCCAGTGGCTCACAAGTATCTAAAATGTGCCAGGTCCCATTCTTGCTCAAAGACAAAAAAGACAGAAGCCAGTCTCTCTGGCAACTCCAGAAAAAGTTGGAAACTTTTTTCCTTCCCAGATATTGGAAGTTGGTGGAAGTTGGGGGCTGTGGCAGGTGCTTACTTGCTAGTCCAAGCAGCCATCTTTGTTCTCGGTTTCTCCCAGATGCCTATAACATGCCAGATTCTAACTTGCTTCAAAATAGGTGAGAAGGAACCAATCCCTTGGGAAGAAGCCAATACCTAGAGAATTTGGAATGTTGGACACACAGTCCATCTCATTCCCTCCCCAAGAAGAACCTGGGATTGGGGGTTTCAGCAAGGCACTCTCTGCTGAGCCATGGAGAGGGGCTATCAGGAATATTCCTTGATAGATATCCTTCATATTACTCTTTTTGTTCACAGGAACTCCCACCCAGGGACCCCTCCTATCATGGCTCAGATTAAAGCAAGAAGTAAACCAGTCCCTTGGGTAGTGCTAAGGAAAGTCAGGACATTGGATATATAGTTCAGAGCTTTCCTTTTCTTCCCAGGAAGAAGCTGGTGCTCACTTTCTTAGTGCTGCCCTGGTGCTGTGCTGGGAAAAGGCTTATGTTGTGAGGGTTTTATAGATTTTGCTACCAGCTTCAATGTGAAGTTTTGTGCTTCTCACAAAATCTAGTTCTTGATTGTTCACAAGGGATTTGTGTCTTTGAATCTGTGTGTCCTTGAAGGAGGGAAAGGCCAGATCTTCCCATACCATTTCTCTGAGTTCACCTCCTAGTTTTTCTTTCTGCTTGGCTTTCCTTGTGCTTTCTCCCTGAGGAGCTGCATTTCCTCCCAGCACTGTCATGTTACTGGGTTAATTAGTCTACCGTGTTGCATTCAGCATAATCAGATCCCATGTAGATCTGTCACAGGCTCATATTCACACACACCTGTCTGAATTTGGCATTATTTACAAATATGTTTTTCTATATCTTTGGACTCAGTAACACCTTGTGGGAATTTTTTGAGTTTCCTGATATAGTTTTATTTTATAATGGCTATGTAACATTCTATTATGGTAGCACACCATTGTTTTCTTCTTTTTCTTACATAGGGTATTTACCTTATCTCTACTTTTTCCCACTGCAAACATTTTTACATGTGTTTCCTGACATTGAGGCTTTTGTTTGGATGGGATAAAGTTTCCAGAGTAGAATTTCTTAGCCAATAGGTTTTTCATAGTTTACATTTGAATAAGTGTCCCATTGCTTTTCCCAGGAAGAATATAATTTACCTGCAGAGTGTGGCAATGCCTGTCTATCATGTCCCAGCCAGGCACGTGTGTTAAGCACCATGTAGACTTTTCCAGCTTAATGGACTGAAGGATTGTCTCTTTCTTGTTCATGGTTATTTAACTATTGGCAACTTAATCTTCCTGTATGTTTATTGTCAATTTGGATTAGCACTTTTGATCATTGTTCATTCTTATTTTTACATTTGTTTTTGTATTTTCTTCTCAATTTATAATAGAGCATTATATTTCATTGATAACCTGCAAATGCCATGATTTTATTGTCTTTTATTGCTGAGTAATATCCCAATGTGTATATATGCCACATTTTTTTAATCCATTTGTCTACTGAAGGGCATCTAAGTTGTTTCCACAATTTAGCTATTGTGAATTGTGCTGCTATAAACATTGATATGGCTGTGTCCCTGTAGTATGCTGTTTTAAGTTCTTTGGATATAGACTGAGGAGAGGGATAGCTGGGTCAAAAGGTGGTTCCATTCCAAGTTTTCCAAGGAATCTCCACACTGCTTTCCATATTGGCTGCACCAATTTGCAGTCCCACCAGCAATGTATGAGTGTGCCTTTTTTCCCACATCATAGCCAACACTTATTATTGTTTGTCTTCATAATAGCTGCCATTCTGATTGGAGTGAGATGATATCTTAAGTAGTTTTGATTTGCATTTCTCTAATTGCTAGAGATGATGGACATTTTTTCATGTATTTGATGATTGATTGAATATCCTCTTCTGAGAAGTATCTGTTCATATCCTTGGCCCATTAATTGATAGGGTTATTTGTGTTTTTTTGGTGTTTAGCTTTTTGAGTTCTTTATATACCCTTAGAGATTAATGTTCTATCTGACGTGTAAGGGGTAAAAAATTTGTGCCCAAGATGAAGCTCTCTATTCACCTCACAGGTTGTTTCTTTTGCTGAGAAGAAACTTTTTAGTTTGAGTCCATCCCATTTATTGATTCTTGGTTTTAGTTCTTGTGCTATAGGAGTCTTATTAAGGAAGTTGGGGCCTAATTCCACATGATGAAGATTAGGGCCTACTTTTTCTTCTATTAGATGGAGAGTCTCTGGTTTAATTCCTAAGTCGTTGATCCACTTTGCAATTGAGTTTTGTACGTGGTGAGAGATAGGTGTTTAACTTCATTTTGTTGCATATGGGTATCCAGTTTTCCCAGCACCATTTGTTGAAGAGGCTATCTTTTCTCCAATGCATGTTTTTGGTAGTTTTGTATAATATAATATAATTGCAATTTTATGGGTTAGCCTCTGTGTCCTCTGTTCTGTACCATTGGTCTACCAGTCTGTTTTGGTGCCAATACCATGCTGATTTTGTTACTATTGTTCTGTAGTATAGTTTGAGGTCTGGTATAGCGATGCCACCTACTCCACTCTTCCTGCTAAGGATTGCATTAGCTATTCTTGGTTTCTTATTTTTCCAGATGAATTTCAAGATTGCTTTTTATAATTCTATGAGGAATGCCAATGGGATTTTGATCGGAACTGCATTAAATCTGTATAGTGCCTTTGGTAATATGGTCATTTTGATAATATTAATTCTGCCTATCCAAGAGCAAGGTAGATCTTTCCATCTTCTAAGATCTTCTTTGATTTCTTTCTTTAGGGTTCTGTAGTTTTCATTTATAGATCTTTCACCTCTTTTGTTAAGTTGATTCCCAAGTATTGTATTTTTTTTTTTTTTTTGGAGGCTATTGTCAATGGGGTAGTTTTTCTCTCAGAGTATTTGCCACTGATATACAGAAATGCTTTTGATTTATGGGTGTTGATTTTATAACTTGCTGCTTTGCTGAATTCATTTACTAGTTCTAGAAGTTTTCTGGAAGAGCTTTTTTGGTCTTCTGGGTATAGAATTATATCATCATCAAATAGTGCTAATTAAATTCTTCTTTTCCTATATGTATCCCTTTAATTTCTTTCGTCTGTCTAATTGCTCTGGCCAGTGTTTCAAGAACTATGTTAATTAGAAGTGAAAGAGGGCATCCCTGTCTCATTCCAGTTTTTAGAGGGAATTCTTTCAATTTTTCTCCATTCAGAATAATGTTGGCCTGGGGCTTAGCATAAATAGCCTTTACGATGTTGAGATATGTTCCTGTTATCCCTCGTTTTTCTAGTGTTTTGAACATGAAGGGGTGCTCTATTTTGTCAAATCCTTTTTCTGCATCTATTAAGATGATCATATGATTTTTATCTTTGAGTCTATTGATGTGATAAATTACATTTATTGATTTCCTTTTGTTGAACTAACCTTGCATACCTGGGATGAATCCCACTTGATCATGGTGCACAATCTTTTTGATATATTTTTGTATTTGATTTGCCAGAATTTTATTGAGAATTTTTTCATCTATATTCATTAGAGATATTGGTCTAAAGTTTTCTTTCTTTGATGTGTCTTTGTCTGGCTTTGGAATCAGGGTGATATTGGCTTCACAGAATGAGTTTGGAAGTGCTGCCTCTTTTTCTATTTCCTGAAATAAATTGAAGAGTATTGGTATTAGTTCTTCTTTAAATGTCTTGTAGGACTTGGCTTTGTATCCATCCGGTCCTGGGCTTTTCTTGGTTGGTAAGCTTCTGATGGCATCTTCTATTTCATCACTTGATATTGGTCTATTTAAACTGTGTATATCTTCCTGATTCAATCTAGGCAAGTTGTATGACTTATGAAATTTGTCATTGCCTTCAATATCTTCTATTTTGTTGGAGTATAAGTTTTCAAAATAATTTCTAATTATCCTCTGTATTTCTGTTGTGATATTACCTTTTTCATCATGTATGCTGGTAATTTGAGTTCTCTCTTTCTCTTTGTTAGCGTAGCTAAGGGTCTGTCAATTTTATATATTTTTTCAAAGAACCTGAAATGTATTCTTTATGTGATATATGATATAGACTAATTTTTATATTCTTGTCTGGATACCCATTTGTTCCTGTGCTGCTTGCTAATACAACTTTCTCCACAATGAGTTGAATTATAATCTTCAGAACATACTAACTATATATATTCCCCAATCTTTTTGTGTCTCAATTTTTCTGTCCACTAATTTGTCTAATTGTCTATACCAGTGACACATTGACCAAATTTGGCTATTTTGTAGTTTGTTTTGGTATCTGATAAGTTACATCTCATTGTTTTTCTTTTCATGATGCATTTTGGAAAGGAAGGACAATTTTGAGAGATGTATTCTTTCATGTGAAATTCGTGAAAATTTATGCAATTCCATGCAAAAAAACTTCTGATTTTTATTTGATTGGAATTAATTCTTCCTTTTGAAACACTTTGAATAAAAATGAATTGGGTCCTGGAATAAGAGAGGTAATCCAAAGAGTAAAAAACATCTTTTAGCAGGGTATCGTGGTTCACGTCCATAATCCCAGCAGCTCGGGAGGCTAAGGCAGGAGGATTGAGAATTCAAAGCTAGCCTCAGCAATGGCAAGGCGCTAAGCAGCTCAGTAAGACCCTGTCTCTAAATAAAATACAAAATAGGGCTGGGGATGTGGCTCAGTGGTTGAATGCCCAAGTTCAATCCCTGGACCCCCCACTACCCCAAAAAAATTAAAGAATCTTTTTAAAACACAAATCATGAAACAAAAGCATGCTTGTAAGCAGGTGAGACCTGAGGTGGGATGACTAATTAGTGATGTGGCCTGAGGGTCTATGAATGCCTCTGAGAGGAGACCAGCCTGCATCTTGGGACATCTGACTTACCATCAGCTTTTTCTTAAGACATAAAGAAATATACCTCCTACCTGAGAAGAAGAAAAACCTGTGGTCTGAGTGACCCCATCATGAGCTCATTTACATAATCAGTGCAAGAAAGGAAAAGTTCTTGTTGTAGGTGATCCTCAATGTCATCTTCCCATTAGATAAGGACATCTGGACAATTCAGGGAAAGAAAGTTTTCTAATCTGTTGTATCCCAGTTCTGCATACGGCTGGAGAAAGTGTGGCTTGAGGTTCTTTTACAGATGTGGAAGAATCAGGGAAAATGGAATTTTCCTAAGATTCAGACTGAGGAATAGGTTTGCTCAATTATATCAGTGACTTGATTTAAAGGACCTGTCTGGGAAATATCATGGACAAGTTTGATGGGGAAGCCTAATTTTTAAAATCTTAGTGTATTAGAAGATGGGTCCAAAGCTTTAAATTTTGGAAAGTCAATTGTTAATGCATTGAAATTGTCACCACTGCATCTTCCTAATATCCTCCTGTACTGTTTTCACAGGGAAATGTGTCATTCTCCTGTTCACATCCTCAAACTGTCCCCATGAATTTTGTGAGCTTCAAGAGTCATTTGGCTCTGCCCCACACCCCTGGAGAGGAACCTGTCTGTCACTTTCCAGTTTTGAGCCCAGAACAGAGTGGAGCTGTTGTTGACAAGTTAGTTTTTACACTGTTGAGGGGCTCTTGACCTTGTTCTCAGTGATGGAAAACTCAAGATGAGCCTCTGCCCACCTGGCCAGCAGTGAGAACCATCACAGTAGTTAAGACATCAGTATGGCCTTTGTATGGCCATAATGTTCTTACCCATAAGCCTGAGAGTAGTCATCTTTGAAATAAATTTAAAAAAATGAATCAATGAGATATTCATAATCCCATTGGAACTAACTATAGGTTCCATTTTCCTTTTAAATAGGGAACTCTAGGTTGTACATGGGTGAGTCAGTGTGACATAAGTCTGCAAGTATTGTTGTTACAGAGTTTAAAATGTGAGTCTTATTAAGTTGAGCGTTGGTAATCAAAGGTACACTTGAAACACTGGAAGACATGAGCCTAATCCTAGGTAGTCTGGAGAAAATAGATGGTTGTTTTTTAACTGTTTTTCAAACTTACACACTCACTAATTATCAAATACAGTCTAGGATTTAGAATAGTTTTATTTACTATTTTTAAAACTTTTGATGGTGCAAAAATCATATATACATTTGGTAGAAAACATATTTTGAACTTTAATTTCGACCATCTCCCATGCCAGTCAGCTGTATGGCAGATGAGAGAGCTCTCAGTGCTGGGCGGCAGCAGCCAGCCTTGTCTCCTAGTCAGCCCTGCGACCACAGCCAATACTCAGCCGTGTTCTGAGAGGCCAGTGTGTTTTTTGGATATAGGCATTTGATAAAGTAAATGAGATACTCAACCCTTTATTATAAAATGGGTTTTTATAGATAATTTTTTCCAACTATAGGCTAAGATATGTGTTCTAAACATGCTTAACATAGGCAAGAATAAGTTACTATGTTCTGTAGATTAATTAGGTTTGTTAAACAAATTTTGGCTATGATATTTTCAACTTAACAATGGTGTATTGGGAGGTAAGTTCATTGTAATTTGAGGATTTAAATTAAAATTTAACTTAAAGATTTAACTTAGGGCTGGGGATGTGGCTCAAGTGGTAGTGCACTTGCCTGGCATGCGTGCGGCCTGGGTTCAATCCTCAGCACCACATATAAACAAAGATGTTGTGTCCGTCGATAACTAAAAAATAAATATTAAAAAAAAATCTACCCTAAGATTTAACTTAAAATTTAAGTTATATTTTCCCCCTTTCTATAGAGCAGCTACCTCTGGTGGAAGCTACTTGTTTTGGATGAAACCACCTATAACTTGTTATTTTTGAACATTGGGGACCATTTTGCATATGAGCGTTAATGACAGTTTAAACTCAACTGGAGCCAGAGCATGTCACTCCATGAATGTTGAATATGGAAGGAATATCTTGCTTATTGGTCTGAAAAGCTGGGAGTGAAAATAAATAAATAAAATTTTCATTCCTTTTATAAACCAAAAATTCTTGATCACCAGCATGCTGAGTTTCCTTGTGAGCTGAATTTAGGGCATTAATTCAGTCAATGTTTTTCCTGAATCTTGGTTTGTTTAGCATTTCAATCTGTATGCAATAGTAGCTGGAACTGTATGTATATGTATGTGTGTGTGTGTGGTGTGTGTGAGTGTGTGTGTGTGTGTGTGTATTTTTGCTAGCCTGCAGTATTATAGAACCTTTTTTCTTTTATCTTTATTTATTTATTTATTTATTTATTTATTTATTTATTTATTTTTGGTGGTGTTGGAGGGCTGCTGGAGATTATGAACCCAGGACCTTGCAGATACCAAGCAAGTACTCTACACTGTGCACAGGAGCTACACCTCCATCCAGGTTGAATGACTTTCTAAACTTTCACAGTGCAATATGTACTATTTTTCCCCTGAAACAAAGTAAAGGTAAATTTCTCCTGATATTTGATGCTTAAATTTGAAATAGATGAAAAATAAGACAGATTACAAAATTTTTGCCACAATTTTTAAGTTAGAAGTGTTGCATGGAAAGACCACAAGTATTTTTTTAAAAAAATTTTTGCTTTTTCTCCTAGCTCCAGGATTACAGAGTTTCTTTCTGAATTCTATTTCAGAGTTCACTTCCACCAAATATGTTTTCAGCTTCTAATCTTAATTCTGTTATTCTTGTTTTTAGCTGTTCTCACTCTCTAGAGCAGGATCTATGACTTTTGGGTTCATGTTAGAAACATGACCAACATAAGAGAATTATGAGTCCCCCAAACAAAGTCACTAGTGAGAGATCAAGCAGAAAGGACAAAGCTTATTTGAAGATCATTTGCAGGACTTGGATTTATGTGCTCATTTGGACAAGGAATACTGAAATATGATATTTAATTAGATGTAAGACTGAACTTAACATACCAGGTGGTTTCTGTCAGAGTCACTTTGGTGGCTGGCGCTGATAATATCAGAAAGTTTCCTGTCTCGTGGGGTACAGCCTGAGCTTGCCCCACTGGCCACAAGTGGTGGAAGCTGCTGATGACACAACCAGGGCCTCCAGGCCTCTCCCTCACCCTGGGGACCTCCTCATCCTCCTGGAGCTGTGGCTGCTATCCCTGAGTGAGATGCGACCCTCTCTGACCCTAAGGGGAAGCAATCCATGTGATCAGCTAGGATCCCAGGTGTCCAAGAAATGACTTCACACCCTCCAGGTCGCCCAAGCCTCCCTGGGGTAGGGCATTGCTAGGTTTGCACCTACCTGTGGAGCTGAATCCCCACATTTGTCACACTGGCTGAGGAGACATCTTCCAGGTGCTCAAGAGTCCTGACTTGGCTGCTGCCCAAGCCCCTTCTTTGCACTGATTACTGCTACTTTGACTAGTGCCTGGCTGGGGACCCCTGCCCACTACTGGCCTCCACACAACAGTAGTAATGCAGACTGTCCCTGTGGCCCTCTAGATCCCCTCCCTGTTGCCTTTACCTCTCCACCACAGAGGCCGTTGAGCACCAGTGGTGGCCATCCAGAGGTGCTTGGCTACCTTTCTTGAAGGACCTTTCTGGCCACACGAACCCACACCTTCCTTTGCTGCAGTGCTGCAACATTTCCTCCACCAAGGGGAGAAGTGACAGTATCTCAAACAAAACCCAGGAATTGGTGTGTGACTCATCTGCTTGGATACCTTCAGGCCCCAAACTGCCTTCCAGGAGTTTTCTTGGCCAAAGCTGCCGGATGTTTGAGCCTTTTCTTTCCAGGGTAGATGAATTGAAAGATGCCAGTTGGTGACTGTTTGTGATCTGTGCACTGCTGTGTTTTGAAGGAGGTGAAGGGAGTCATGCTTGTTTGTCTTCCCACCCAAGTGAAGAGTTGTTGATGTTCACTGCTTATGCTTAGACAGTATGCAATTTGTTTTAATTTAAATTTATTTTTTGTTGCAGTGGATAGGGGTATAGGCTTATGAAGAGCATTCTGAATCTGGAGGAACTCTTTGTTGTCCTTGGTAGGAGAGACACCCCTAGTCTGTCCTCCATGCCATCTACCTTGGTCATCTTCACTTGCTTTGTGAATTTGCACCTGTTTCAGGGGCATCATGTTTACCTGGATGAGCCCATCAGAATCCACCACTCAATGGCATGTTGTCAACCAGCACAGAATAATGCCATCTTTGATTGCAAAGTGCTGACAAGGAACCATGCTTTTCTCTGGTTGGATCACAAGACAGGCAAGGTAATTTCACCACATTGTCTAACATTTTTTCTGTTTCCCTTTGCTCTGAGAGCCATAATGTATGCAGGATCCTAAGGTTTACATCCAGAGAACATTGTCAGCAAGGCCATGGAAACAACTTTTTATATGTCCAAAATCTAATTGAGGTGGCTGAATGAAAACAGAGAAGGTATTGTAATTAAATACCTCAGGAGGGCGATGGCATCTTGATAATATGAAATCCCAAACTCTAATTCGTTTTGGAAAACAGGATAGTGAAATTTGGCATTTTGCTTTCAGTCTTTTTAGAAAGGTGAATCTGCACTTTAGTGTTTGACTAAGCAAGCAGCAGTTCCCAAAGCAATTTGAGAAATTTGGCCCACACTATACCTGGGCTTAAGTGTCCTTATGGTAAAATGTAGTTAACACAGCTTTTAGTTGAGTTTAAATAAGGGCCTTATTTATAGTAAGGATAATCACTTGTGTAAACTTTATGTTTTTCAAAGGTCTGATACATATTTACTTTTGAAGGAATAATTTCCAGTAATCAAAGCAACCTAATTAGTGTGGACAATTATAACTTTTTGTTTTCAGAATTATGTTTACAGTTGGATAAAAACATATATTTATTACTTTTGAAAATTACTTTTTGATATTCCTTGCAGCTCTTGTTAAATACATAATGCTTACTTACAGGGTGATATTAAAACATTAGTGTTAGGAAATTAATTTATTTTCTGAAATTATATCCAATGCTATCAATCATAGCTTTACTTAAATATCATAGGATGAGTTCAGGGTTTTTCATTTTAAGTGTAACCATTATGGCATTTTTATGTTGGCACTTAATTGATGTATGTGTGTGCTTTTAATTTGAGAAATCAGAAGAGTAAGATCCTTTCACTTTTTAAAGACTCTTTTATCTTGTATGGGGGGCAGGGGTGTATACCAAAGAGTTCATCTTTGTGTCTAAACCTAAGATTTTATTTGAACTACTGAATCAATTCCAACTTAAAGTAAGTTATGTAAAACTAATAGGAATATCTCAGGTTTCATCTCCTGACTTTTTGCCCCTTCTTTGAGTAAATGATTTAAGTCTTTCTTAAGACTTTAAGTCTTCAGGAATAGTTTTTTTAAATGAAAGAAATATGAGCTTCAAAATGAAGTGAGAAAATGCTTCTGCAGCTACTGACTTAAAGAGGAAGGAATACTGACCTTGGTGGGGCCATGGGAAGGGAAAGGCAGCACATTGCAGACTGTGGAGCCCCCAAGCAGAAGCAGCCTCCAGAGCAGAGGAGGCTGCTGCATGTGCAGGGCCCTCCCCAGTTGGTTCTCTGAAGCACTCCACCAGCTGAGAAGGAAGCAGGCTCAATGTCCCTATAGGGAAGGTATGAGTTTTGCTAGCATTTTCTCTCTGGAGAAAGCACTTGTGCTTGTTTTTCCAACTGAACCTGGGATTCTAAGCATAGGCTTAGTGAACTTGAAGGGGTCAGAACATTACAGAACATGATGTGTGTGCCAATTGCTGCCAATTGCTGGTACCCAGCTCCAGGCCTCAGGGCTGCTGTCCCATGGAGCACTCTGCTGGCACTGTGACATGCAGCCTCACTTGGTGCTTCTGGCATCACATCAGAGATGCTTTCCATTGGCACACTGGTGCTCGTGAGCAGGCCAGAACATGGGTAAGTTTGGCTGGGCCCTTTGAACTGATGTTTTGATCACAGTGATTATCAGTGGAAGGTTGTTTTTGAGTTGAAATTAGCTTAACATCTAGGAGAGCTGAAATAATCCCTGTCTGTCTCCCTTAACAAGTGGCAAAATTTCATAAGCATTAGAGATGGTATGGAAAGGGTTTGAGGGCAAAGACTTGAAGTTCTATTTCTTTCACTGCCTTTATTTTCTGTTACCAGGATGTCTTCTCCATGCATAGTTTGCCTCACTGAGTTAGGTAGTTTTCATTCTTACTTCTTAGTAGCTGGGGCTTTGCTATTTCAGTGGTGTCCCTTTAAGAAGAAGACACCCCCCTTCCCCACTGAGACTTAAGCTTTATCTACTGTGGACAAGCTGTTCTGTTGTTGTTCCGTCCAGTGGAAGTTTACCATCTGACATTCTAGAGTGTGCTCTTCACTTCTGAACCATCTACTTCATGAATACTTTCAAGGACATTTCCACAAAAACCCACAACCATTCCCACAGTCTAACTGAGGTCTACATGGCATATATAGTAGCATGCTCCCAAAGAGAGGGATCCTTTAGCAGCAGAACTCACATTTATCAAAACAGCATTACAAGTATAATGACATTTACTTGTACTAGCCTGGTATATTTTTGTGTAAATTGTGCTAGATAAGACAGTTAAGGCTTTGAAAGCATAGCATACAAAATAAAACATCTTAATTAGAAGCAATTTATAATAGTGAAAAAATACCCAGGCCAACGGGAGAATAAGGGTCTTTATATCAAGGACTTGACACCTGATTCTACCTGTGAAGGTGTGGCAGTGAGGAACAGGTTGAGTCTGAGTGCCACCTGCTGGCCCTGGCAAGCTGCACCCTGACTCCCAGGCATCTAAGGCCAAGGTGCTTCTGCTCTCAGGTGGCAGGCATCTGGTGGGAGGAGGAGGTGGCTCTACATAGTCTGGAAGGTTCATCACAGCTCACTAAATGCAAGTGCATGTTGTGAAAGGAGCTACTACCTGAGGTCTGTCACTGTACTTCCTTCATCAGACGCTGTGAGAGTGATACATGGAAATGGAGTGTAGTGTTCCTTCTGTACCTACCTTTGCAGGTGTGCACAGGGCCTGTGCCAGGTTACCTTTTTTTGGTTTTGTTTTTGCAGTGCTGTGGGTTGAACCCATGGCCTTGTGAATATGAGGCAAGCACTCTACTACTGAGCTGTGCCCTTTGCCCCCATTTTGCATTTATGTAGCTGAAAAGTACACAGGCCTGATTTCAAGTTGATTGGGTCCCTATCTTTAAAGTACATGAAAAACAGGGCGCCAATGTGTGGATGGCTCTTACGGCAAACAGGTTCTGAGCTGTGAAGAAAAGGAATTTATCCGGAGGTCCAGGACATCAAAGTGGGTTTCAAAAAGAGACAAAACTTACAATGAAAAACACAGCACAAGATCGAGGCAAGTTAATTTCCCTTTTTCAGAAATGGAACTGGTTTTGTACTCTCTCTGAGACTCAGTTTTTATGGTATGGTTGAGACTGAAAGAAAGGAATGCACATACTCAGGGAAGCTGAGATCACACCAAGATTGCATGCTTATGTAGTGTAATAATACCTGACAACCAGAAACTCCCCATGGCATTGCCAAGAGCCTGCTCTGATCCATGCTGATGCTGTTGAATTTTCTTTAGAATCTCAAGATATGAGAACTGGAAGGCACTTTGGCTGTCAATCCACTCCATTTTATTCACAGGAAACCAAAACCCTAGCAGTGTCCCAAGTCCCATGCTCTTCACAGAGTTGTTGGCTCTCTTTGGCATCTGGCAGTGACTTAGAGTGGGGTCTGGGTTGGCTTTTGTTCTCGTGGCATTAAGGCATGTGTGGACACCCTGGCTTTCCATTAGTGAGAAGACAAAAATAGTGTGGTACTTTTTTCACATCTTGGAACCCAAGAAATATGAGTATAATACTCAGAATTTAAGGGACTGGGAAAAAGAAGAAAACCAGATTCTCTTCTGCGTATGCAGAATAGCATAGGGGGAAAAAAAAAAAAAGACCAGTAGCCCTACATTCTGCCTCTGTGTGGCAACATTAGGAAGCAGGAGGAACAGGCTGCAGACCCGACACAGGTCATTGCTGGGTGTGACCCCAATTGTGACTCTTCCTGTTGCTCTTTGAATGCACAGGATGGTGGTTGATTTCCAGTTTCAAGTAACTGCCATTCTCACCACTTGGTATTTATAATGTGACATGGAAGTTCTGGCATCTGCATGTATTCCAGAAACAGCTTAACTCTCAAAAAAGCTGTCAGCTGGCACAGTACATGCTGGCCTTGAATTCAGTGCTGTGGCAACACTTTCCTTCCAGGTGCTCCCAGAGGCACAGTGGAGGGGAGGGGAGGAGAGCTGTGTCTGCAGCACATCAAGAGATGGAGTGGAGAATCCTATTTTGCTTGCCTGTCCTGTTTCCGTGTAGCTGCCACTTTCCACACAGAGACACAGTTGGACAGCAGTATGTCTTCTGGGAACTGGGATTCCACTTCCAGAAGAACTTCATTCTCTTTGGTTTCCATGTAACTCATTAGAGTGTCCCTCAGGCTATAAAATCAAGCACAAGAGATAGTGTTTAGAGCATCAGGAGCCTATCAGCTCTCACTCTTTCCAGGCATTGACAGGACTGAGGTGCTAAATAAGATGGGAAATACTGAGGGTCAGCTTAAGGTCAGCCAGCTACCAAGTTCCTGAGCTAGACCTGGAGTCCCAGGCTCAAGGCTTCTAGAGGATGGAGCTTCCTCCATGATGCTCAGCTAGGCCACTTCAGGCACTCCACTGACGGGCCTGTCTGGCTGCATCAGAAACAAAGCTTTGCCATTCAGAAAAGGCAGGTGTTCCCTCGAATGGTTTATCTTACCAAAGGTTGTAAATTCTCTAGGAAGGATAATTTAATTGTTCACAGGCATGTGCCATATGGTCTGAGATCAGAAATAGCAAGTTTAGTCTGACTGTCCATCCAGAAAACCAAGTGAAGTGAAATGCCTGCCTCATACCACATATAAAAGTGAACTAATGAAAGAAATGTGCAACATAGAACTATAAAAGCAGCAGGAGAAAACATGAGGATATTTTAGCACCCTGCGATGTGATAAGGAAGGCCTTTAGTGTATGTCCCCATGGTGGCTTTTTTTTTTGGGGGGGGGGGTAACTGAGGATTGAACCCAGGGGTGCTTAGCCATTGAGCCACAACCTTAGTCCTTTTTAATATTCTATTTAGAGATAGGACCTTGCTGAGTTGCTTAGGGCCTCACTAAGTTGCTGAGGGTGGCTTTGAACTCACGATCCTCCTGATTCAGCCTCTAGAGCTCCTGGGATTGCAGGCATGTACCACTGAACCTGGCCCCACAGCGACTTTATGAAAAAATCCCATCAATTGACTTCTAATGCATTTGTAATGTGTACATCAGATTAATCTGTTCTATACAAAGATCTTTTAAAAATCATTAAGAAAGAGAAACTGGTTGGGTGTGGTGGCATATGCCTATAATCCCAGCATCTAAGGAAGCTGAGGCAGGAGGATTGCAGAGTTGAGGTCAGCCTCAACAATAATGAGGTCTTATCTCAAAAAATAAAGAGCTGAGGATACAGCTCAGTAGTTAAGCACCCATGAGTTCAGTTCCTGGTACCAAAAGGAAAAAAGAGATCAACTGCCCTGTCCAATAACCAAAAGCTACCAAGAGATAATTCAGAGGATGATTAAAGTGGTGATAAATTTAAAACTGTGCCCAACGACACAAGTAGGTGGGGAAACAAGTGAAAATAAGATACAATTTTTTGGCCATTAGATTGACACACATGTAAAATTAAGATAGTTTTGAATATCTTAGATTTCACACATTGGTGTAGCTTTTTCTACCTAATCTAAAATGTTTATCTCTTTGACATAGTTAGGTCTACTTGTTAGACAGAGGGTCCTGTTGTAAGTGGAACTACCTTCACGTCAGTGGGAAAAAGCAAACATTCTGCACACCTGCCTGCCAGCAGGTATGCACACCATACCTCCATTTAGGATTGAAGCTGTCCTGGGTCTGAGTGTTTCTTAGTTTCAACACCATCATTTCATGAAGCTCTAGGAGGAAAACATCCAGGTCTGTGTAATTCAGGAAGGCGCTGAGGAGCTTAGCACTTTCTGGGCTGAGGTCTGCTTTGTACTTAGAACTGATTTCCCTGAAGGGATCCTAAAAAAGATAAACAAGTGCAACATCAAAGCCTGGGAAGAGGGTGCATCTCCCTTAGTCTGGGCAGAGGCAGGGCAGACTCACTTTCTTCAGTCCCAGTAGCTGTTCGGACTTATGAGCAGAGAGGAACTGCCAGAGAGCAATGGCGTGTTTTAACTGACATCTGCTTAAGGCCTGGAAGAGGAAGAGAGTCCCAAGTAGAATGCAAAGGCTCACACCCTCCCTTGGTGCACACCAAGGACTCTGGGGGCTAACCCAGGGCACTCCTCCCTGTTTCCTCCATTTCCTGTCTTGAGGCCACCTCTGTTCCATCCAAGAGTCTACCTGTCTCATCTTGCAAACACATGAGTCTCCCACTCCTGCAGCAGCGGAGTGTCTGAGAGCATCATGCAGCGTACAGGTAGCCAGTGTCCTCAGTCACTTGTGCATCCCACTCTACTAGGTGGTCAGCACTGAGTGTCCCTTCCTCTCCTCTCCCCAGTGTGTGCTGCTATTTTATGGACTGGCTAGGGGTGGGGTTCGTGACTGCCCCTTTCCAGGGGTGCCTGTATTGATGCTCCCTGTTTGGTGGCATTCTGGCAGGAAATTAAGATGAGATGATGCTGATTCTCCTTGAAAGGCATATGGGACCCACCTTTAAAACTGGAGTCATTTGGTCACCCATTCGCAGGATGTCTTGGACATACACATTCAGATGCATATTTGGATCCCCACCAACTGTGCCTAGAAAGCCCAGAGTGACCTCTATAACAGACAGGGCTTCACAGACATCGCTGTAGGACTGAAGCTGTCCACTGATGGCACCCATGGCCGAATTGGGGAGAAGGCACTGAAACCAAAAGGAGGACAGAGGCTTGGGTCAGGCTATTATTTCTCCTACTTGTTAAGAGCCTAACTGTGAGCTGCCAGCAAGACCAGCTATTCAGCACTTGTGGTAAGAACTGATGCTTGTGCTTGAGCTGATGCTGAGTGTAGCAGCGTTTCAGACTTTGCACAGAAATGGGCCCGAGCTAACTGAATCCACCACATGACCCATGAGTACATGGAAAGGCACAACAGCTTCTCCATCTGTCAGTAGCAGAACCTAAGGAGCAGGAAGAAGTGAGTTCTCAACTTGTAGCACCATGATCATGACATCATCATTAAGAAAACAACCCCCAGTTGGTTGGTCTATACTCAAAGAAAGTTTGGTGATTGGTCATCCCGCTTCCTTCTCCAGAAAGCACTTGGCTCTTAAGGAGCTCCTGGGGTCCTTAGAGAGCCAGAGAGCCTGGTGCTCACAGCATACACCAGATGGGACTGGACTGTCCTTGTATATGTGAATGAAACCACCCTGCAAGTGAGGGTTTATTATGACCACCTGTGCCATTTTGTTCTTGATGTCCATAAAGAGATGTTCAAAGTTCCAATCATGTCTGTATACCAGCATGGGTATTCCCTAAGGTGAGAAAGAAAAAAAAAAAAGTTTTTGGAAATTAAATCTATAGTGGAGGTTTCCATCTGATGACAGATATATTCTTCAACAGTGACTCAGTGACTAAGTACCAAACTGGACAGTATATTCCTGGGCAAGGAATGTAGCTTTGTTGTCTCCTGATGACTCTGTTCCACCCCCACTCTTTTGACATAGTAACACAAGAAATCCAGCCTGGCTACAGTGGCCTTGCGGATATTGCCCTGTAGAACAGTGTATCTGCCGACCACAAGAGAGGAAGAGCGCTGGAGGAACAGGAATGGGAATGTGCACATTTGTGATCTATCTTGCGACACTGAGCAGAGACTGTGCACAAGGCAGCCACTCTCAGGATGAATTAAAAATGGCTTTGGGCTTAAGCCACTGACAGCCTAATTGCAGGCATGAGGGAATAAATACATCCTAGTATAACACCTGACTGGACCTGGAAGGATGAGGGCAGCCACTGGAAGGGACAGTGTGGAAGTGCCATTATACTCAGGGAGTCAGAAGGCAGGTCACAGGGTTTGATGCAGTAAGAAAGGAAGGGCCTGGAGACAGCTGGAAGGTCGAGCTGGGGTCAGGTGACAGGGCCTCTGTGACAGATGGGGGAGTGTGGTGGAGGCCATGTAATGCTGTCTATACACTGTGGACTGGCTGGGGGTGGGGGTTCCTGACTTCCCCTTTCCAGGGGTGCCTGTACTGATACTTCCTACATGGTGGTGTGGCATTCTGGTAGGAAACTAAGATGAAGTGGTGCTGCTGGCACCGGGCAGCTGGACCAAAGGCTAAATACTCTGACGTGAAGCCACGGCCATGGCAGTTAGAGGATGACGGAATGGGGAGGTCTGCACAGTGGTTTCTGGGTACCAACTACATATGCAACTGAAGGGGTGGCAGCAGTGAGGGGTTTTCTTGGTGGTACCATTAACTGTAGTGGAAACCCAGTCCACTGAGACTTGAGGATGCCCTGGGGGACAGGTGCAGATGGTGATGGTGATACAGAAGAGAGCTGGGGACACTTCCCAGCCCAAAGAAGGCATAGGAACCACAGACCACCAGTGGGGAGGAGATAACCCAGACGAGAGCCTGGGTGTCACTTAAGTCTGTTTACCCTGAAACCCACAGGGCTGACTGACACAAGCAAATCATTGACAGAGGGCCCAGCGTACCTTGAGGGTTAGCCGGGGCTTTCCCTGGAGGAAGCGGCTGCTAATCTGCCGCTGGATCTTGTCCAGGTCAAACTCCTGCAACGTCTCCCCACCTTGCTCCACTTGATACTGGCAGTTGGAGATAATCAGTGAAATCAGGTCTTGCTCCACTTCGTAACTGATAACATGCAGGTCAGTGACCTCTGAGGCATCCACGGAATAGCTGAGGGACACAAGATACAATTCTTGAGGTCCAGAGCAGGTGTATGGGGCCTAAGGCTTTGGTACATATGCTCCTGCTTCTGCCTTCGTAGTGTGAGCATGTGAAAACCATGTGCAAACACGGGGCTTTGTTGAGGAAGCCTGAGAGAGTGGTGACAAGAGCTGTTGCTGGCAGAGTCTGCAGCCAAACCTGGTGGCAGGGATGATGGGCTTCTTTAGTACCTGTTGTTTTCCTTGGAGAACTTCTCCACCATGTGGATGATTTCATTGTGAAGGTTAATCAAGTAGCTGACTAACGCAGTTGAGCAGAGACCCAAGCCCCGACGCCGGGGTAGGATGACCTCAAAATCTGTGTCCAGATCCAAGTCAGAGCTGCAGTAGTCTTTAGGTAACTTGATTTCACCTTTAAAAGACAGGATCATTCCTAAGCGGAGGGATTCTGCTCCAGGCATTTGGGTCACAGCCTGGAGGCAGGGGAGGAGGAGGGCAGCCATGGGCAGCCATTTCCATAGAGCTGGTCCCTGGCTGTTAAGTTTCAAGTGCTCTCAACTCTATTGTGATTCCATATTTATAGATTCAGGAGGACTGAGGATTACTTTGGAGGTTGATTCATGTATCCCAGGCACCTCCATCAATAGGTTGCAATTGCCACACACACAGCAGGGTGCTGGCAGAGCCACATGGAGGAGGACACTTACCATTGGTCTCCAGTGACCGCCTCAGTGCATTCCACGTGGACAGGAAGATGGTGATCCTGTTGTGGAATAGCTGCCTCAGCCCCTCTGTTGAACACAACACTTGGTAAGAGCCCCATAGAAACAACCCCTACCACTACCCTGACAAGAAACCACAAGGTGTGCTCCCAAGAACCTGACCCTGTACCTTCTTCACGTTCAGTAGCATGCCACATTTCAAGTTTGAGGTTGTGTGAGAGCTGGAGAAGGTGAGGACTTTCTAGTCACAGCAGTGGCTCAAGGCATGTCTCTGGAATTTGGCATCGTTTGCCTCATGTTCTAGCTTAGCATCTGAGCCCCACCCTCATGCCCCAACCTGAATGATCCTTTTGAACCACGACACATGGATGGTCCTGATCTTTTGTTGGAGCAGACAGCAGTCATACCTGAACTGTGACTGCTAATAAAATTCCTGATGGAACCGTATTCATCTTCTGGAACATTCTGGAATCGTTTCACTAGATCCCTTTGCAGGGCCAAAATCTCAGGTAAGAATTTCACCAGTCTTAGTTCTGCCTCCTGGAGAAGGGAAAGCAGCTCAGTAACACTTTCTCTATTTAACTGAGAAACAACATGAGGTGTATAGATTTTGGGGCAGGCGGGGACTTTCTGTGTGGTTTATGTGGTCAGTGGGTTGTTTTACATGATTATACCCTGAAACTTGCAAATGGGAAAGGGGAAGCCCATCCTCTCACCAAGTGGAGGGTTTTCAATATGTTAGACATGTCCTGCACGCAACCAATGTAGGATGAACAGGACCAAGTCCCCTCCCTCCTCCAATGAAAAGCTTCCTCAAGGGCTGAGCTGGGCCACCATCCCTCAATTTGACAAGAATCAACTCTAGATGACCAAAGACCCAGATGTAAGACTTGACCTCTGAAGCTGTCAGCAGAAAAATAGAGGAAACACCCCAAGACATTGGCACAGGCAATGGTTTTCTGGATAGGACCCCAAAACCACCTTTACCTGACAGCTGGTAAATACCCTGAGTATATAACTCAAAAAATTTAACAACAAAAATATCAAAGCAATCCAATTTAAAAATAAGCAAATGATCTGAATAGACACTTCTTAAAAGAATAAATACAAGTGTTTAACAAATATATGAAAAAATGCTCAATATCAGTAGCCATCAAGGAATTGCAAATCAAAACTATAATGAGATGCTATACCACCACAGTTAGAATGGCTGTTATAAAAAATAAGATAGGCATGGTGGTATCTGTAATACCAACTAATCAGGAGCCTGAGGCAGGAAGATCACAAGTTCAAGGCCAGCCTCAGCAAGTTCTAGGCCAGTCTGGGCAACTTAGTGAGACTTTGTCATATTGGGGGGAGCTAGGGATGGGGACTTAGCTCAGTAGTAGAGCATTTCTTGCCTAGCAAGCCCAAGAAGGCCCTGGGTTCAATTGCCACTAGTATCCCACCCTAAAAAAATAAATGAACCCAAACATAAAATAACAAATGCTCACAAAGATGAAGAGAAAAACGAAATTTAATATACTACTAGTGGAAATGTAATTAGTACCTCATAATGGAGAATAGTATGGAGGTTCCTCAAACTAAGAAAAACCTACCATGTGACTCAACTATCCCACTTGAAAGAAAATTAGCGTTTCAAAGAGGTACTGCACACCCATGTTTATGTGGCACCATTTACAATAGCTAAGACATGGAATCAGCCTAGAAGCCCATCAGCAGATGAATGGATAAAGATGTGGTTTATATACATAATAGAATATGATTTTAGCTGTAGGAAGAATGAACTCCTATCATTTTCAGAAAAATGGATAGAACTGGAGGATGTTATTTTAAGTGAAGCCAGACACAAAGACAAGATCAGTGCATGCTATAGGCATACACGGCAATATCACATCAATTCCCATTAATGTGTATAACTAATGAATTTATAAAAGTAAATAATTTGGAAAAAAGTTTTAAAAACTGACTCTTGGGCCCACTGTTGGGTGTGATGCTGCTGGAAGGAAAGACCAAGGCCTGGGGCAATGGTAGCTGGTGTGATTCCTGGATTTTGTTCTGAAGATCCAGGATCCAGCATCCTCAGTCAAATGACACTGTGTCTTAAAAAGAGATCACAACACTACCATAAAATTCTTTCTAGTGTGAGCACCAAATATTTCCAAATCATTCTGCTCCCTGCCATGGTACTGGTCCATGAGGGAGGTGGTGAGAACTTCTGCTGTGGCCCAGGAAAGCTCAAGTGGATAAAAGCTGCGGATGGTTTCTGGGCCTGGCAGATCCTACAGCCCCATCATTCAGCATGCTGCCTCCTGCCTGAAGGGCACAGGGAGGGCTCTGGTTTGGTTTTAGTGTGTATTCTTGACTGTTCACCAGGTACTTGCTGGTAACCACCTGTTCAACTTCTGGGGATGAAGACAAGGTGTCACAGTTGAGTGACCAGGGTGGTCCCTCCTGGCCTTCAAGTTCCTTACTGATCACCACTAATCCCACTCATGTGCATATTATACCTGTGACTTCAGCAGATGTTTTAAGACCTTTGTGCTCTCCTGAGACTGCTGCTACAGGTCTTGCATTCAGAATCACAGTGCTGATGGGGTTGGTTAGGGTTCTGCCTCTAGGAATGATGACTTTGAACCCAGGCACAGAGCCTCCCAGTCCTCAGCAGAAGTATTCCAGGAAAAGGGGGCAGCCCATGAAAGACACACCTTCTGTAGAAACTGCCAGAGCACGGGCACCACCTCCTTGCCGTTCTTTTGCTCCACGACATGCTGGAGGTACTCGACTGTGATCTTCTTCCTGCAGCTCCAAATCTTTGAGCAATGAACCACACTTTTCTGGGGCAGCTGGGGCAAGAAGCTTGCAGGGTCACCATATATGATTTTGGCCACAGGGCTAGAGCTGATGCGCTCATCCTGGCTGATGAGCATGCTCACAGTCAGCAGGGTCTTATCTAGATGCTGGATAAAGAAATGATATAGCATTCTGCAAGTGAGACATTGCCACAGACAATCGGGCAGCTCATGGCCCCACAGTGGCTCTTTAGGAATCTGCCTGCACACACTGGATGCATGATTTTGCTAATGACCTTCCTGAGGACAGTGGGCCAGCAGTGCTCTACAGATCAATGGGACCCCCTCCTGGACACAGGGCTAAGGAGTAGTCACCACTCAACAGTTACCTCCAGTTCAGGTAGAAGAAGAGCTTCAACATGTTTTTCCCAATTGTTTCTCTGTCCTTTGGTTGACAATTTTGCGTCAAAATTTAAATGCCCTACAAAGAAAACCAAAATGTGTGTATGTTATCCAACAAACAAAAAATGGCAATCTCCATACAGAAAACACTGAATAATGTTAATAAAGATAGTCTTCCTTTTGAGGTGATAACTTCCTAAGTTAGCCAGGTACTGCCAACACCAGCCTCCAGACCTTGTGAAGATACTTGAGCCTCTGACAACCTTCCAACCCAAAGCTGTGGTCTTAAAGGTATTCTAAACAAATGGTTAGGGACAGGACATGAACTCAAAAGCCTAGGGACACAGAGATGCTAACACCTACTCAGAGCTACCTCACTGCTGCCTGTTGGACTCCCGAGTCCGTGTGCTGTGGAAACCACACCAGAACAAGAGGCATTCGGCAAAATCAGTCTTGATAAAATAGGAAGCACATGTTAATGTTGGTTTCTGGCAAAGGTATCCCTGAAGGGAAAGGGATTCTTTGGTTGTGGGAACAGACTTTTCATTGCTATTGTATTATCTGTATGCTTTTAAATAACATTGTTCTGCAATGGTCATTTTAAAAGATTTTTGCAGGTAAGCCAAAAGAAACTGAAATCCCTCCTAATGCCATTCAGATAACCACTTACAGAGTCCCCTCACACAGACCTTTGCTTTTGGCATGGTTTTAATGTTTAAGAGTAGAAGAGTTAGCTTGGCAGACAGTGTTCTGCAGCCTCCTTTGTTCATGTAATGTGGACATGCACATATTAAGTCAGGGTACAAGTGTGACATCTCTGGAAAACAGAAGTGGAACACATATCACCTGGTGGGGTGCCATGTGGTCTCAGGGTACAGGTTAATGCTGCATGAACAAGCAACAGGTATCAGTGCTGCAAGCCCCCGCCAGGCAGGTGATATGTGGAGGAGTGCAGCAGCCCCTCCAGCCCCCGCAAGGAGAGCAGAGCGCTTGCTCCCACTCCTATCATGCCATTCACCAGGAGCTGAGGGAGCCTGGCCTCTTGGCAGTTATGCCCAGCCCACATCCCTTGCTTATTCCAGTCAGGGAGTAGGTGCTGCTCTTTGAGAAGGCAGCGCAGCATGAGGTGGACCACATGGGTGATCTCGTCAGCACTCTTCCCCAGCATCTTTGTTAACTGCTCCAAGTCTCTCCGGATGTGCTGCTGCAGGAATATTTTTGGGTCACTCACTGGAGGCTTGATGATGTTTATCACAGCCTGAGAGAGCAAGAAAACAAGATGTGCAGTGGGATCTGTGTGTAGAGGACACAGTGAGAGGCCAAGGGAGCAAAGCACCTGCACTGGGGAGAAGGTGGTTTCTAGGTGAGGTCAGGGTGCTCTCAGGCAGCAGCTGGAATCACCTGCATCTCATGATGCAGGCAGCAGAGGAAGGGAGGCAGGTGATTGGAGCCAGGGACTGCTGGCTCTGATGTCATCCTGGTGCAGCAGGGAATGCTTCCCTGCACCTCAAATAGCCACCACCATGAGGGGGTGACAGGGTCCTACCACCTCCTCATGCCCAGGTAGACTTTATGAGCTGATTATTACACCTTGCATACACGTGCTAAGATGTCACACTGTATGTGTAATTGCTTTGTGTCAGTTAAAACAGATTTTAAAATTAAAAAATGAAGAGGATTTTCCATAATCTGATGAACAGTTACCCCATTGCATCATATGTCACAGTGGAAAAAGTAGGATCTATGACTTTTGTATTACCCTGTGGACTAGGTAAAATCCCTAGGTGTCTAGGACTTTGTAGACAAAAGGATTGACTGCAAACACAGCAGGTTCTTCCTATGGCAACATAAGAGAGTCTAGCGGTAGCATCTTATACCTGAGGATTTTGTGTGGCTCCCAAAAGCATAGCTAGATGAGTGAGTAGCCGGATGAGAATGAAGACGACTGGGGACAGGTCTCGGTCAGACACCACTATGACATCTCTGGGTTGCGGGTGGCCCAGCACATGGCCAGTCTTGGTTCTATCTGTGCTGGCTCTGGAAAGGATGAGAGGAAACAGGGTGAAGACTGGAGATGTCTGTTTCTCCTCAGCCAGGGTCTCACATCTTAATGACTATGTTCCCAGTTTTTTTTGTTTGTTTGTTTGTTTGTTTGTTTTGTTTTGTTTTCTTTTTGTTTTGGGTATTGGGGATTGAACCCAGGGGCTCAACCACTGAGCTACATTCTCAAACTCCACTTTTTTAGTTTTTATTTTGAGACAGCCTTGCTAAGTTGCTGAAGCGGGCTTTGATTATCCTGCCTCAGCCTACTGAGTCACTGGGATTATAGGTGTGCACCACCACACTCAGCTAGGTTTCCAGTTTTGAAGAAAACTCTAAAAGTACCGGTTATTCCAAGCCTAGACCACCTGCCTTCAATTCCTTCTCTTTAGGCCCACCCTGCTGACTGGCCAAACCCTGCAACATTCCCAGTGTTAAGTGGCTGCAGTGGGCCAAGTAGACTTTATGATCTGATCATTACAGATCATTAATGTGGCCATTAGTGCAGGGTGTCAGGATGGAGGCCAACACCTGTATCAGGACAGCAAGTTTGGAGCATTTTTGCATCCTCATGGGGTTTGTCCACGTTATTCTCAATATCCCCAAATCAAAAACTGAGATACAAAGTCTGGCAAAAATTTTTTGAGATTTAACGACATTGATGTTTTATGGAGATAACAGGCTAGACAATTTTAAATTTTGTAACAGAATAGCCAGATGTATGATAATGGTAGAAAGTCCTGCCTTTCATCTTAAGGGAACACTGACAGCCACACTTATCTTAGAATCAAGCACAGGACTGTGAGATCAGATTTTTATTTTTATTTATATTTTCAGTTTTGGGAATTGAGCTGGGGCCTCACATATGCTAAGAAAGCACCCTACCTCTGAACTATGCCCCCTATCCTTTCTATTTTTATTTTGAGATGGTCTCACAAAGTTTCCCAGGCTGGCTTCAAACTTTTCGTCCTCCTGCCTCCCAAGTAGCTGGGATTATAGGAATGTACTGTGTCTAGCTGGAGGTCAAATTTTTGTCTGGTTTCCGAATCTGGTACATTGGGCCTTCTGTATCTGCAGTTCTGCACCTGTGGATTCAAGCAACTGTGGAATAAAAATATTCAGAAATAACTGCATCTATATTGAATAGCAGCTTTTTTCTTATTACTATTTCCTTAAAAATATGATAAATGAATATTTTTGTAGCATTTACATTGCATGAGTATAATAAGAAACCTAGAGATAATTTTTTAAAAGTCTATGGAAGGCCGGGTACAGTAGTGCACACCTGTAATTCCAGTGCCTTGGTAGGCTAAGGCAGGAGAATTGCAGTTTCAAAATTCAGCCTCAGCAACTTAGCAAGACCTTAAGCAACTTATCAAGACCCTGTCTCTAAAAAAAAAAAAAAAAAGATAAAAATGGGCTGGGGATGGGGATGTGACCCCTATGCTCAATCCTCAGTACCAAAGGAAAAAATATTTTAAAAATAATTTTTATTATTTTTTAATAATAATATTAAAACTTTGTGACCTACCTATTTGTAGGTCACAAACAAGATTGTTTCATGACATATAAAAGAACAGAACATCTGAATCTGAGTATCTGTGGAGGGCAGTGTCCTGGGAACAGTCCCTGCAGATATGGAGGGATGGATGTATTTGATAAGACTGATTATATGTATCTTTCACTTTTCTCATATTAAAAAAAAGAGAAAAAACAGGGCTGGGGGGCAGCCCAATGGCAAAGCACTTGCCTAGCATGTGTGAGGCCCAGGTTCCATCCCCAGCACCACAAAAACAAAACAAAGCAAAACAACAACCAAAAAGTTTCAGTGCCACATGACTACAGGTGTGTTTGATGTGGATCCCCAACTTGACACAGGTCCAGATGTACAGCTGTGGTGTTAGTGATCCTATAGTTGGTATGATTCATCTGCTGGAACTGACAGCCTGGAACCCCAGGCTCCAAGGGAAAGAAGCTGAGCCCACATACCCGATGCTTTGGAAGCCGGTGTGAGGTCTGTGGTCGACACCTCCAGTTACAGCACCACAGTCAACACAGGTACTCAGCTCCATCGGCTTGCCACACTGGGACAAAGAGGGGACCCACAGTCAGCACTGCAGCCAGCATTGCTACATGTGGAGAAGCCACCTTGCATAGGAGGTGGCGTGTGCCACGGACTGCATCTGGTGCATGCGTGTATCAGTAAGCAGCAGGAGCTCTGGGGACAGTGTAGGCACTTAATCAAGTGTGCCGTCCATGAGCAAAGGTGGCTTTATTTTTCCAAGATAAGGTTTTTTACTCCCATGTAGAGTGACAAGTGTGTACAGCCCCATCTTCCTTTCTCATATTCACTGCCTCCTTCATCCCTGTGACTAGCATGCCAGCCTCTAGAGCTTCATTATCTAACACCAGGAATTATGGTATTAATAGCTTCCAAATAGACCTCCTAATACCCACTGGACAAAAACAGAAACCCAACCATAAGATTTGCCATCACTGATGGGCCCAGGTTTTCAAGTCAAATGGCATCCCACTGCATGCTGTGAATCACAGCCATACCAGGCCCCTCCAGCTACAGGCCTTCAGACCACAGTACTCAGCACTAAGAGGGGCCCTAGAATCTGTTCCTATTTCACTTCACAGACAAGGAAGCAAGTGGGATTCAGGCTCCATCCCTGTCTCCTATTCACTTTATGGAGAAGCATGCATAGGTCTAATCCAGCAGCCTGTTGCTCAGCAAGTGCAGGTGTTGTGAATAACCAGGGAGATGCCCCAGAGTCCCAGATGAGCAGCATCTGCTTGTCCCCCAGGGCTCATTAGCCATGAGTCTTTCTTGTCCTCTCCTGTTCTCTGGTATTCAGCCCACATTTCTCTCTGGCTAGTGATCCAGCTGAGGGTCTGTGTGGCTGAGCCAATCTACAGTGCTCCCAGCCAGCAGCATTACGGCATCCCAGGAGACTTGGGTGATGCCTGCAGACAATCTTGGGCATCACACTGGGCTAGGGAGTACTGCTACTGGCACCCAGTGAGCTGAGGCTAGGTCTGCTGCTAAATATCCTACAATGCACAGCCGATCTGCAGGAAAGAATCATGTCCTTGGTGTCTCTAAATGAGACTCAGTTGGAACACACTGAGTAGTCCTCAGAATGCACCTGTGCCTCCCAGAAGATTAAGACCCTTATTCCCAAGTCTGTCCCCCCCCCACCCCACATGGGAATGCACATTTTGAACCTCCCCCAAACACCAAGACTCACCTGTCCTACAGTGCACGGATGACCATTGGGACAAACTGTTCAGAGAACAACAGGACACATGTTAGCTAGCAAGTCTCCATCAAATTACCAAATGTGGGAAGGGGAAGTTGCTGCCCTCCTCTCTGGCCCTGACCAACAGGACGCAGAGCCCATGTCCTAAGCACCTCACCAGAAGCCTCGAGCCATGCCATCGGCTGAATTACTTGCATGTTCCTGGAGCTCAGTGAACACATATCACCCATGAAAATAGTCTGAATTTGGTTTACACAGCAGAGAGAAGTTGGATTCCAGACACAAACCAGGGGTAACTTGGTGGCAGCAGGGCTAGCACTGTATATCTTTCTATTCTCTTAGGTTTTTACTTTTTTGGCAAAAGCATGTTTCAGAACAACTTTAAAAACTAGTTATAGAAGAGTATTTACTTAAGGCAACAGCACAACTCATATAAAGTCATGGGTTATGTGGCTGTCTCCCAGGTCTAGACTGCAGGAAGCTCTCTCTGGGTCAAAAACCTCTGGATTGTGACTGGCCTTTGAATGAGCCTCAGTGTGGTCTCCAGGCCTCCCTTCTTCCAAGTGACATTTCTAGAGAGCACCATTGTAGTCCAATGGCTTTTATCCCATGACTACACAGGGAAATTATTTGGTCACCTAGCCAGTTAAGTCTGTGGCCCTCAAGCCAAAGGCAGGAGGAGGCAGGTAACATGGGCTTTCAGCAGAACCTAGTGAAGCCCAGGTCCAACCTCAGGTATGGCATGGCTGCGGGCTGACCTTACAAGCTGAGAAGAGTGCGACCCCTCCCCATACACTAGTATTCACTGTACCATTGGATGCCTTCCAGACCCTCCCACTTCTGGGCTTGAGCCAGCAGGTCTTCAGGCATTGTTGGAAGAAAAGCATTCTGAAAGACCAAGAGCAGAAATGGCCCTGCTGAGAGGGCCTCTGAGCTGCAGCCCAGCAAGAGGCATAGAGTGAGAAAGTTTCTTCTCAGCTCGAGAGCTGTTTACAGAGGATGAACAACAGCTCTGTGTGAACTGGCAAAGGGCAGAGAATCTAAAAGGTGGACAGGTTTGAGAATTCCCACAGCCACCGGCCAGGTCTCAACATGAAAAAATACATTGAAGTTTCACTGTAAAATCAAAGTTATCATCATGCAGCTTACCGACATGCTGGCGGGAGAGAAAGCTAAGTTCCTCAGGGGCACCAAGACTTCACTCTGTCCACACAGAAGGACAGCCGCAGTATGAATGGCCATTTCTGTCACTGTTCTTTCAAGACTGTTGGCACCAGGGCCCGTGCTCAGCAAAGGCAGAGTGTTGGCCACGAGGGATGCTGCGAAAGGCCTGACTCCCGGAGGAGACAGGATCCTGCTGTTTTCAATGAACCTGCTCACAGCCTCGCATTGCTGGCACAAAAGACGTTTTTCATGTTAGGATATTTCAAAAAGGAATACTGTGAATTTAGGGTTTCCTCTTTGAAAATAACACATTACGATACTGAGTACACATCAAATATCCAGGTAAACATAGTTAAATGATCACCAATGGAGGGAAAATGCTTCAGAAAAGAGAATTTTCATGCAGAACACAGCAACCACATTCTTCAGTACAGATCTCAATACTCTGTTTTGGTAAACATTAAGTAAGATTCCTGAGTCTATAAGGTTTGGATCAAACAAAATAATTCTTCCACATAACAAGGGTACACCCTCTACCCTACGTAGAAAATTATGGAAAGTCATAATTCCTATTACCCTAAATAGGAAATAAAATTTGTGAGTTCTGTGCTTAGAAAGTCCTTCCCAATCATGAGACTGAATGAAAGCCCCAATGTGTCACTCACCTCTGGCTTAGGGCGGAGGTCTGCGTTGTGGGACCAGTGGAGAGCAGCCACTTCTCGGAATAGCACTAGCAGCAGGTAGACTGCCTGTTGAGCTCTGGGGCTCTCAAAGGACTGTGGGTGGGGTGTGGAGCAAATATTCAGAAGATACAGCACTACCCAGAGCAACCTTCCCTAGGCTATGCACCAGGGGCCTCCATGCACATGACTGGGGCTACAAGGTCATGAGACAAGCTCAGGTTAACCTCAGTGCACAGGCAGTCATGATGGAGAAGCAGAAGTCAGCACCTGTTCTCCTGTGACTACTTCACTGGTCTTAGAAATGTGTCCTGAGAAGAGACAGGATTTTCTACATCCTCATCCTGGTGTAAGGCAAGGATAAACAGGGACTCAAAAAAGATGCAAGATCAGAACAATTTAAAGATTAGAATCCTGGGGCTGGGGTTGTAGCTCAGTGGTAGAATGCTTGCCTAGTATATGTGAGGCACTGGGTTCAATCCTCAGAACCACATAAAAAATTAATTAATTAAGGTATTGTGTTTCTCTACAACTCAAAATATTTTTTAAATGATTAGAACCCTAAAACCCTGTATCACATCAAAATAGACACATAGTGTGTATGTGTACTACGAATCTACATAGCAATGGATTTTGCTAATTGTTAATATCTCTTACTTGATATGAAGACAATAGGCATCTGCCTTCTGGCATTAGTGTCACTCTTGGGGCTGTTCAGAGACCTTCTCCATCACATCTGCATCTTTTGACAGGGAAGATGCAGGTGTGAGGGATACCACCTGGAATCGGGGAGAAGCTGCGAGCCCATCCTACCATCAGAGCAGTCTCGAGGCCGGAGGCCTTGCACTCAAGCATGGATTTGCCCACTGCATCACGAAGTGCCTTGTATTCATCCCCATGCACCAGGTATTGGTCCATCTGGCCCATGTGGTCCTTCTGCAGCCCAGGAGAAGAAGGTTAGTCATGGTGGGGCAGGGTAGGGTGTTCTGCAAAGACCCTTTTCCATAGGCAAAGAAAACCAGCAGACACAGTTGGAGGTGAGAGGCAACTCAGCTGGAACTCCCTGTGAGTTCCAGCCATGACAATCCTGGAGGTCTTCAGGATCATGGCCTCCACAGGGATGGAGAGCCTGGGGAGAAGGGAGGCTGACCCTGGAGCTTCTTGCTTTTTCTACACACAGCAACACACCAAGCAAAGTGACAAAAACATGTCATTTTTGAGTCCCAGATAGTCATCTTAAAGATGCCAAGAGTTTCAGTGCCATTTTTTAACCCCAGGACACTAAGAACTTAACAATTTCTGAGCACTGGGAATGGAGAAGCCTGAAAGCCAAACTCATTGCACTGTCTCTCAATTCTTACCCACCTCTGCCTGGCAGAGAGCACAAGACACAGCTTGCAAGCTGAGTAACCTTTTATTTTTCTGGAAGCAAATATTAAAAGAAACATTCATTCACTTTTCCTGTGTAGAATTCAATTACAAATTAAGCCTCAATAAAATGCAGGTGAACTACAAACCAGAAACACACACAAATGTGCACGCACAAACATGCCCATACCTACCTTTGCTCTATGGCAGGTGGCCTAAACCCACCCTGAAGCAGAGACCAAGGGCCAGATGCCTGCCTGTGTCCTGCCTATTATGAGGGAAGGGAGAGTGAGGAGTGGTTCCCACAGCTTTCCTGCTCTGCCAGGGACCTGCGTCTCACCTGCTGTGCAATGACTCCCTTGGGAAACACCCACTGGCATCGATGGCCCTGCCTGGAGAGGCTCTGCACAAATTCCATCCCTCGCAGGCTCGCGAGCCTCCAGACCAGGTACACGCGGTGCCAGTCATTCCCTGCCTGGGTGCAGAACTGCTCGACACATTGCAGGTAGTACTGCTCCTCCACAGCCAGCTCTGACAGTGCAAGGAGAAAGCTAGTCAGTGACTGGGGACTAAGAGTCTACTTCTGGGGAACTCAGTAAAAAAACATCCAGAACAGTGGAACATGGTAAGGGCCAGCAAGACCCTAAGGAGAGTTCCTGTTCTTCTGAACTTGTAGCTAATTTCTCCAAGGTAAAGAAGACCTGCCTGAGCCCTCCTGAAGCTCCAAAAGGAGATCAGAAGCCCTGTCGAGACACAAGCGGGTCCTGGCCACCTCCTGAAGGTACTCAACAGACATTGTAGTGGCAGGTCCTTGGCCTTGTCTCCCTGAGGAGCAAGTCTGTAGGAAATGGCCTTCCTCCCTCAGGCAGTCGAGTTCACTCCTTGTGTAGTAAGCACTGGTCTTCTCCTGAATTGAATCCTAAGGAGCAAAGAACAAGAAAGAAAAGAATATTATGCTTTTCAACAGGCAACTCCCCAACCTTCTAAAATTATAGAAAACAACCAGGAAAAGCAAACTGATAAGGAAAAAATGTGTATAATCTATTTTTTATAATATGCATTATACAAGTTTTGGGAATAAAAATATGAAGACAATAAAAATAAAAAGGATTCAGGATCTCGCCAGGTGGGGATGACCATTGCTAACCCTGTGGTGTACTCATCCAGGCTGTGGTTTCTTCTGCTTTGCACACACATGCACATGACTCCCTCCCCTTTGCCCTATCTAAAGTTCCTCCATTCCTTCCATGCTCCCCCAGAACTCCATTCTGGATCAGCATCCACATATCAGAGAAAACATTCAGACTTTGGTTTTTTAGGATTGGCTTTTTTCATTTAGCATTTCATTTGTACTCTATACACTGCTTAATAACAGGGACACCTTCAAAAAATGCCTCTGTAGGGGATTTCACTACTGTGCAAACATCAGACATTTTCAGATGCTAGGTGAGGATCTCACAAGCCCAACATCAGACACGCAGTGATGGAAATATCACCAAGTGAATCGTGACTCTGTGTGTGACATCTAAGAGCAGAGCAAAGTCTTTGAAACTTCTTTCTTTTTTCACATGGAAAAGAAGCATCTATTAATTGTACTGAATAAAGCTGCATTTTTTCAGTTTTCAGAAACTCTGCACTGTGTAAACCATATGGTTCAGAGAGTTTGTAGAAGAAAAGCACCAAAGTGGCAGCTGGCTTACTTCCAGGCAGTTGATGAAGAGCATATAGGGTTCAGTCTTATCTTTAATGATGAATGCTTTCTTCTCTAATAGGGACAAGTAGTCCTGGATGTAATCTTTCACTTCATGGAAGCTGTGGAAAGATAAATATTATTCCTGATGATGTTAGAATGGTAGAATCACCCTATACAAAAGAGCATCTATTAACCAATCATCTGCCCATCTATTTCTCTGTGTATATATAGGTATAATACATATATATACATAGATAGATAGATAGAAAGATTTGACAGCTCTTGTAATTAATTCATTCAATCTAATTTGTTACACATGACAGCAGAGTGCATTTCAATTCATAGTACACATATAGAGTACAATTTTTTTCATGTTTCTGGTTGTACACAAAGTAGTGTCACACCATTGTGTCTTCATACATGTACTTAATGTAATGATGTCCATCTCATTCTACCATCTTTCCTATCCCCATGTACCCTCCCTTTCCCTCCCTCCCCTTTGCCCTATCTAAAGTTCCTCCGTTCCTTCCATGCTCCCCCCGACCTCCATTCTGGATCAGCATCCACATATCAGAGAAAACATTCAGACTTTGGTTTTTTAGGATTGGCTTTTTTCCTGTAGAATGATATTCTCCAACTCCATCCATTTACCTGAAAATGTCATGGTTTTATTCTCTTTTAATGATGAGTAATATTCCACTGTGTATATATATATATATATATATATATATATATATATATATATATATATATATATATATATATACCATAGTTTCTTTATCCATTTATCTACTGAAGGGCATCTAGATTGGTTGTACAATTTAGCTATTGCTAATTGTGCTGCTATACACATTGATGTGGATGTGTCACTGTAGTATGCTGATTTTAAGTCCTTTGGGTATAAACCAAGGAGTTGGATAGAACAGTGAAGCAGGTGACATCACTATACCAGACTTTAAACTATACTACAGAGCAATAGTAACCAAAAAAGCATGGTATTGGCACCAAATTAGACTTGTAGACCAATGGTACAGAGACACAGAGACCAACCCACAAAATACAGTTATCTCATACTAGACAAAGGTGCCAAAAACATATATTGGAGAAAAGATAGCCTCTTTAACAAATGGTGCTAGGAAAACTGGAAATCCATATGCAACAAAATGAAATTAAGCCCCTATCTCTCACCATGCACAAAACTCAGCTCAAAATGGATGAAGGACCTAGGAATTAGACCAGAGACCTTGTGCTTATTAGAAGAAAAAGTAGGCCTAAATCTTCATCATGCCAGATTAGGTCCCAATTTCTTAACAAGACTCCTATAGCACAAGAAATAAAATTAAGAATAAATTTAATTTTTAAGAATAAAATTATTATTATTATTGCTGTAGGTATATACGTGACTGCATGACCAATGTAATTCTGCAACATGCACACTCAAAAAAATGAGAAATTATGTCCCATATAATTCAAATGTATGACATGTCAAGATCATTGTACTGTCATGTGTAACTAATTTAAAAAAGATTAAATAAATGGGATGGATTCAAACTCAAAAGCTTTTTCTCAGCAAAAGAAACAATCAGTGAGGTACAGAGAGAGCCTACAGAATGGAAGTAAATTTTTACCACATGGACATCAGAGCACTAATTTCTAGGATATATAAAGAACTCAAAAACTTAACACACACACACACACACACACACACACACAAAAAGCAAATAACCCAATCAAAAAATGGGCCAAGGAAATGAACAGAACTTCTCAGAAGATGATATACAATCAATCAACAAATATATAAAAAAAAGTTCAACATCTCTAGCAATTAGAGAAATGTAAATCAAAACTAATCTAATATTTCATCTCATTCCAGTCAGAATGGCAGCTTGTAATAATACAAACAACAATAAGTTTTATTGAGGACATGAGGGGAAAGGCACACTTACTCATACATTGCTGGTGGGACTGCAAATTGGTGCCACTAATCAGGAAAGCAATATGGAGATTCCTCAACAGCTTTTTATTAAAAATATGTTTGCAGAGGCTTGAAGGAATATTAAGTTCCATATTGCAGACCAGTTGTTCTCAAACATTTTGGATTCAGGCCCTTTTATAGTTTTAAAACTTACTGATTTGTTTATGTGGGTCAAATCTATCAATGCTTATAGTATTAGAAACTGAAAAGTTTCAAGAGTGTATCAGTTCATTTAAGATAAAAAGTATAAACCCACATGTGTTAATGATGTTTAGAAGAGTGGCTTTCCTATAATTCTTGGAAGCCTGTTTAACAGAAGTCAGCTGACTTCCTACATCTGCTTCTGGTACTACTTTGAAGCATTTGAAGAGAATCTGGCCTTCCACATGATATAGTTGGAAAAGGGAGAAATCTTTAATAGTTCTTGCATATATTGGGGGTTATTCTTTTCAATACTGTAACAAGACTTTTAAAGTGATCATTTCTGAAGGCTGGTTATAGAACCTGAAACTATGTCAGTTGTTTTCACTAAGTATATTACAATCACATAGTCTACTCTGTTATGGATTTTTCCCGGTGCTATGGATCAAACTCGGGGCCCCACTGTGTGACAGTCAAAAGCTCTACCACTGAGCTGCATCTCCAGCCACTAGATCATTTTTTGACACACATGATTCTGTGACATTAGGCATTGGTCATTTGGAAAAGCCTTGGTTTTCTGAGCAAAGCAAATCTTGAGATGTTGGCATCTTTTTAGTCTACAATCTCTTGTTGTAGATATCTACCTACATGCATTAACATCACTACAGATCTGTAGTCTGGTGGTCACTGGTTCAGGTAAAATGGCAAGGCCCGAGACAAGCAGCTAGTTCTTATCTGGAGATCTTTAGGAGTAGCATTCTTTGAGATAAGCACCATCTTCTGTTTTTCAGTGTTCTGGGTCAATTTCCACTGACCAACATTAAAAATCACAACCTCAGGCTGAGGTTGTAGCTCAGTGGTGGAGCTCTTGCCCCTCAGGTGTGAGACATTGGGTTCAATCCTCAACACCACATAAAAATAAATAAACAAAATAAAGATATTGTGTCCAACTATAACTAAATTTTTTTTAAAAAAATTTCAAACTCAAGGGTTGAGATTTAGTAAAGCTCATAGTGAAACTGGCATTTTAAAAAATACATATGCACAGTGAAGAAGAAGTCCATAACTGTGGTTGCTATTTCCTTTGTGCAGAAAAGCTTTGGCAATATTATTGCAAACATGGACATGTTGAACAGGCAAATTACTATCTCAGTATTATTTTTAAAAATTCAGAGTTCAGGAACCAACTCCCCACCAAAGGGTCCTTGCCAGCACTCTGAGAACTGAAGCTCAATGAACACACAGGATCAGCCAGAGGACACCATGCTTGGATATCACCGACTGCCTAATTCGAGAAAACACAGAGTCCACATGTTGTGGAATCTGGACTTGGAGGACATTGAGGGTGAGGGAGACTCTGAGTTACCACACCAAAAATCACACTCTGGGGTGGCCATGGATCTAGGGTCAGAACAACCATTCCTGGGTTCTGCATGCATCACCACACCAAGGGTCCTTTCCCAGCACTCTGTATTTTCACTTCATACCCATGCCTGGCCAGCCTCTACCTCAGAGCAAAGCCTGTCCAAGGAAGGGGGCGTGGCCCCTGTCCTTGGAAAGACCCACAGAGCACTCCTAGGCACACATACCCACCCTGCTGAGTTGTTTATCTACAAATAACAGGAGAGATCTGCTATGCCAGGTGTCCCTGACTCAGTCAGGCTAGGTGAGGACCCATAGCAACCCCCTAGCAACCACCAATCAGCATGAGACAGGAAAAATACCTGGGATGCCAGGTGACCCTCATAGTAGTTGATGGTGGTTGATAACATGTTGGGAAACCATGTAGTTCAGCATGTACACTCCTCGTGGCTTAAACGAATCAGTTCAAATGAATTCCCCTCTGGTACTAACCAATCACCCTCACCCAACTTGTTCCTGCCAGTGAATGTGCTAATCAATGTTAAGAGTTGTTGTTTGATTTTCCTGCGGTGTGTGATGATTTGCTAAGAGATGCTATGATGTATGTGAAGTCCCTGCCTTCCCCAAAGAGTGTATAAAACCCTGGGCTTGGGGCCTCTCAGTGCCACAAGTTGCTGTGTGTGCAGAGGACCGAGCTAGCTCGCAATAAACACCTCTTTGCTTCTTACATCGTTCTTGGTCTCTGGTGGTCTTTTGGGGGTCCCGAATTTGAGCATAACAGTATGCCCACAGAGACATGTCTAAACACACTGAAGAAACTTTCCCCAATCATGCGTGAGGATATGTGGTGGCACAAAGACCAAGCACAACACAGGCCAGAGGAGCCGAGGCCTCAGAGAAGTGTGCATTCAGGGAGCTGCTCCTACCTGTATTTCAGAAGCAGCTTCAGCACCACAGAGCGGACGACAGGAGTCTTATCCACAGCATCATCAAATGGTGAGAGAGACTTCGTGTGTTCCTGGTATCCTTAGGCAGAAAGAGAAAGGTGCTATTGCTCATATTATGGCACAAAACAGAGATGAACTGAATCAAGATTTGAAAGAAGAAGGCATCTCTTCTGGGGGAGCATCTCTCAAGAGCTCCTTCTGCACGAAGAGTAGAGACAGAAGCCCATCAATCACGTTCTTCTCAGGAGGGTTATTGTCTTTGAAGCACATGGTAGAAATCAGGTCCATGAAGAAACTGTTGCACATCTGCCGGAACTGGGCGTGTTTCCCAATGGCCACCCTAAGGAAACAGCGAAAACCCAGTCAGAAGACTCAGACACCGTGTTCCCAAATCCCTGCATGAAGAATGATTTGAGATTTGGACAGCATGTTGTTTTACATCAAGAGATTCAAATATCTACTTTTGTTGATTAGCTGGTCTCAAAAACTGCAGGCAGCATCTACACACATCTCTTCCAGGAACACCTCCATCATTTAACCTGCCTAAGCTTGTCATAGAACCCCTCCATTGGGAGGAAACAGAAGAGAAAGCAACCACTGATGGAGCATGACCATGGTCTAAAGCCCACAGCTCCCCTTCCTGACCTCCCAGAGGCTGGGAAAGAGCTGGTGTGTGGCTCAATGGTAGAGGGCTTGCTTGCCTAGCACCTGCCACCTATGCGAAAAGGAGTCTGGAGAAGCTGTATCTAAGTTTCTTGGATCTCTTTCAAGGGCTTCATTTATTACTTTCTGAATTTTGCTGTCTCAAAATCTTGTCAGATGTGTGTGTCATGGGGAGAGAGGAATTCAGAGATACCCATCATCTAAGAAGTGCCCAAGTCTTACTTCAGACAGCTCTCTGAAGCCAGGCTTTTACCAGACAAAGGTTAATAGAAATTAAATTTCTGAATATTATATTTGGGGAAAAAAAAGACAGAGAAAAGAGGAAGACTTTTAAAGAGAAAGAGTGTTTTACCTGTGCTCTTGGGAAACTGTCACAGAGAAATTATCTGGCAGGTCAGTTAAACAGGAGGGGCAAATCATCTGCCCAGGGACAAGCCAGCTCTTGATGCACATCAGACAGTGCACATGGTCACAGGGCAGACACACAGGATCATGAGCATCTCCCAGGCAAGTGGGGCACAGCTGCACTCCACACCTGGAATCCAAGCAGGTGATGGGGTTCAAGGCAGGCACTGGCTTGGAGGTGCCAGTGCACCCCAGGGGCAGCACTCCTTCCTCCCAGCGCTCCCTCCTCCCTCCTCCCAGTGCTCCCTCCTCCCAGACCTCCTCTCACCTGGCCAGACTCTTGCTGGCTTGCTCCTTGCATTCACAGAGAGTGGTCATCACAGCCACAAAAGGCCTGTGGGTCTTGAGGTCAGAGTTTTCTTGAAGACACTGGAGGGGAAAGTCCTGGTGAGGGGTGGCACCCATCGAGGAGCAACAGGGGTCAGCTGTGCCCTGGGGCAGCCCAAGGCCTGGAGAATTCTTACGAGTTTCCCATCCTTTCAAATCCTTGTGGCCCCACTGCTTTTTAAAGAGAAGGACTAAATTCCCAATGTCATTTTCCATCTTCCTCCCTTTTCTTTTCAGGTCTACCCCCTTTCCTCATCAAGAGGTATTTCAAACTTTAAATGATAATAATGTAATGACCATTGTGTACACACCACTAAGCTCTAAGAGACCTGAGCATTTTTGGAATATTTGCTTTAGATCTTGTTTTATTTATTTACTTAGAGAGGGGGTATTGCTATGTTGTCCAAGCTGCTCTCAAACTCCTGGACTCAAGCCATCCATCTGCCTCAGCCTCCCAAGGAGCTGGGACTATAGGGATGTACCACTACCCTTGGCTAGATCATATTTTAAAGGAACAGTTGTGGCAACATGGGCAACCCTTTCTGGTCAAGTCCCCTCCCCACATTCCTAAGCTTCTCTGAGGACTTGGGTGCACCTGTGTAAACACCCTGCCATTGTCCTGCACCATTCTGCCCTCAGGCCTGGGAGGCCTCACTGCAGGCCCCTTCAGTGACTTCCTAGTAAACAGCTCAGCTGCTTTAACCACTGTATAGCAGGCCCGAATGAATATTCTTCCAGATACCTGTTTCCAGTAACCAGTATTTAGTGTGTACTTGAGTTTTTGCGATTCTGAACAGTCCTGTACAAACAATCTAGCATATGTCTGCTTCAGTAAAAACAAAAGGTTGGGCTGGGAAGCAGCTGGGTGGTACAGCACTTTTCTGGCATGCGTGAGGCCCTTAGTTCCACCAGAGCACCATAAAATAAATCAAAGTGTCTATTGGACACACATTTAGAAATGCACATCTCCAGCAATTCAGGGTAGTAAATTTATTTTTTTCTAAAATTATTTTTTTAATTAATTTTTCTATTTATATATGACAGTGGAATGCATTACAATTCTTATTACATATATAGAGGACAATTTTTCATATCTCTCATTGTATATAAAGTATATTCACACCAATTCCTGTCTTTATACATGTACTTTGGATAATAATGTCCATCACATTCCACAATCATTTCTAATCCCATACCTCCTCCCTTTCCCTCCCACCCCTCTGCCCTATCTAGAGTTAATCTATTCCTCCCACATTCCCCATCCCTACCTCACTATGAACCAGCCTTCTTATATCAGAGGAAACATTTGACATTTGAGTTTTTGGGATTGGCTAACTTCACTTAGCATTATCTTCTCTAACTCCATCCATTTAGCTGCAAATGCCATGATTTTATTCTCCTTTATTGATGAGTAATATTCCATTGTGTATATATGCCACATTTTTTTTATCCATTCATCTACTGAAGGGCATCTAGGTTGGTTCCACAGTTTAGCTATTGTGAATTGTGCTGCTATAAACATTGATATGGCTGTGTCCCTTGTAATATGCTGTTTTTAAGTCGTTTGGGTGTAGACTGAGGAGAGGGATAGCTGGGTCAAATGGTTGTTCCATTCCCAATTTTCCAAGAAATCTCCATACTGCTTTCCATAATGGCTGCACCAATTTGCAGCCCCACCAGCAGTGTATGAATGTACCTTTTTCCTTACATCATTGCCAACACTTATTGTTGTTTGTATTTATAATAGCTGCCATTCTGACTGGAGTGAGATGAAATCTTAGAGTAGTTTTGGTTTGCATTTCTCTAATTGCTAACGGTGATGAACATTTTTCATATATTTTTTGATTGATTGTATATCATCGTCTAAGAAGTTTCTAAGCAATTTTTAGCAGGAAGAGTGAAGTAGGTGGCATCATTATACCAGAACTTAAACTATACTACAGAGCGACAGTAACAAAAAAAAAAAAAAAAAAAAAAGAATGGTATTGGCACCAAAACAGATTGGTAGACCAATGGTACAGAATAGAGGAACAGAGACTAACCAACAAAATTACAATTATCTTATATTAGACAAAGGCACCAAAAACATGCATTGGAAAAAAGATAGCCTCTTCAACAAATGGTTCTGGGAAAACTGGAAATCCATATGCAACAAAATGAAATTAAACCCCTATTTCTCACATGCACAAAACTCAACCCCAAATGGATCAAGGACCTAGGAATGAAACCAGAGTCCCTGTGTCTAATAGAAGAAAAAGTAGGCCCTAATCCGCATCATGTGGGATTAGGCCCCAATTCCTTAATAAGATTCCTTTGGTGCAAGAGTTAAAATCAAGAATCAATAAATGGGATGGAGTCAAACTAAAAAGTATCTTAGCAAAAGAAACAATCTGTGAGGTGAACAGAGAGCCTACATCTTGGGAGCAAATCTTTACCTCTCACACATCACTAATCTCTAGGGTATATAAAGAACTCAAAAAGCTAAGCACCAAAAAGACAAGCAACCCAATCAATAAATGTGCCAAGGACCTGAACAGGATAGTGAATTTAATGATTTAATGCTGTTTCTGAAAGTTTGTAGTCAGGCATAAATGTTAGTATAGATGTTAGCACAAATGTCCACTGGGCATTATACAAGTAAGGAAAGTTCCCTATTTCTACTTTGCCTAGGGCATTTTTTTTTCTAAATCATGAATTTCTGTCAAATGTTCTCTCTACCTTTCTAAGAGAGGTACCTTTATCATTTAGAGTTTACTTTTTCATTTATATAACTGATGACATTTGTAGATATTTTTTGAGCCATCCTTGAATTCCCAGGATTGATCATACTTGGAAATGATGTGTGTTTAATATCCTGATAAATTTGATTTGTTAATTAACAACCCACTCAGCAAAGGGCAAAGGACTTAGACATTTCTCCAAAGATGCATACATACCTGAGAAGAACATGAAAAAATGTTCAGCATCATTAATTATCATGGCAATGCACATCAAAACTCTTTGAGCTGGGCACGGTAGCACATACCCAGTGAGGTCAGAGGCTGAGGCAGAAGGATCACATATTTAAGGTTAGCCTCAGCAACTAAGCCAGATTCTGTCCTAAAGTAAAACAATAGGCTGAGATGTAGCTTAGTGGTGGAGCATCCCTAGCTAGAGACAAATGTAATAAATTGATACAGTAAGTCCCCTTCTAGGTACACATCCCAAAGAAGTAAAAGCAGGCCTCAAATAAGTTCACAGCAATCACAACAGCCAGAAGGTGGAAACAGCCTGAGTGCCCATTAACAGATGAGTGGACAGTTTCAGTGGCCACCCATACAGTGGCATCATTATCCAGCCCTAAGAAGGTTGAATGCTGACACCGTACAGATGAACCTTGAAAACATCATGCTAGGTAGCACAAACCAGAAACCAAAGACAAATGCTGAACAACTCCACTTATGTGAGTTACCTGTGGCAATCAGAGTGACAGAAAGTAGAGCAGGGATCTACATGGCTGGGGAGTCCATGTGTGTGTGGAGGGAGGTAAGGACACTCTGGAGCATGATCTGGTGGCAGTGCAACACCCTGTGCTTGATGTCGCTGACTATATGTTTAAAAGTGTTTACATGGTGCATTCTGTGTTATGTATATTTTAGCACACTTAAAAAAAAGCAGCAGTGGCCCAGTGGTGGGGTGCTGGTTGGGGAGTTTAATGTTAGGACAGAAGGGAAAGCCAGTTCCCTGAAACCTGTGGAAAAATATGCATTACAGACATGAGCCGTGAGAAATGGTCTCCCTTGTATCTTTCTCTGCAGACTACCTACCCACCTAAGACCTACTTCTGTCTGCCATGTCTAACCCTCCTGTCAGAGCTGATGGACAAGACTCGAATACCCATCATGTGCTGGCTACTTTCAGCTTTTACCAATATCCAGGGATGCAGGAGTCAGCTCTGAAGTGGCAGTCTGCAGGAGGTAAGACTCAAGCCCCAGACATCCCCCACAGTTTCACTTAAACTTCTAACCAAAGGAGGAGAGCAGCAAACATCAATCCAGGACAGCACCCTTTCCAGGCTCAGGTAGCCAATGAATGGAGCTGTAGGGATTCCCTGTAGCTGGAGGAAATGCACAGAGCACAGACCAGTGTACAACACAGGCTTCAAGCTCGGGAACTAATTGGGTAGCATCTGTGGCTATGGTTAGTTGCACAGGGATCTGATTAGAAGAAAATGAACCAGAAACCTGTGAAGTTTTTGAGGTCATTACATTGGGGAAAAAGTCTCCCATGAACAGGTGCATGCCAGCTCTCAGGGCCAGAAAACCCATCTCTCAGCTAGCAGGCTACCTGACCACCAGAGACCACACTGGATCTGGCTGAGTGCCCAGTGCATCCCCAGGGTCTGAGGGTCCTGGATGGTACAGGAAAGACTTGGAGAGAGCTGTGTCCAGGCCATGTGGGAAGGTGGTCCAGGATGCCTGTGGCCATAGGGCAGATACATGCTCCTTCTCACCATTTTTTCTCTACTTTTCCTTTAAGAACCTCCACAAGAGTGGTCCACTTCATACTTTGAACATAGCTTTGCTGCTCTAAAGCATACCTGTTTTTCTCTCCTCCCTGATCTACCTAATATCTCCTTCCTAATCCGGGAAAACAGAATTCCTTTGAATAGCCTCTTTAAAAACTCTCTGTTCCCCCTGATAGAGGAATCACAGCCTCTGGGACAGCCTCCCTTGTGTTTCTCCTTTGCTAGCAAAGCAATAAAATTTCTTTTTCCTTTTTCTCAAAAACAACAACAAAAAGCCAAAAAAAAAAATTTTAAAAAACCCTCTAAGTTCCATGGCACATAAGCATACTCTGAGAAAGGTTTCCCATCTTCTTTCAACTAGATGAGGCCAAGGGACTTAGTTTAGGGCGATGAAATATGAGCTGTACTGTGTGTGTGTGTGTGTGTGTGTGTGTGTGTGTGTGTGTGTGTGTGTCATGGGCTGTGTTCTTTTTTTAAAAATTTTTGGTACTGGGAATTGAACTCAGGGGTACTTAACCACTAAACCTCAGCCCCAGCCCTATTTTGTATTTTATTAAGAGACAGAGTCTTGCTGAGTTGCTCAGTGCCTCGCTGTTGCTAAGGCTGACTTTGTATTCACAATCCTCCTGCCTCAGCCTCCCGGGCTGCTAGGGTTACAGGCAGGTGCCACCATGCCCAGCCCGGGCTGTGTTCTTAAAGGCACTGTGTGCAGGGGCTGGGGTGTGGCTCAGTGGCAGGATTCCAGCCTAGCATATGTGAAGCCCTGGGTTCCATCCCTGGCACTGCCACTCCCTTCTTTTGCTCCCCAGGCTGTGACAGCAGGAATAGACTTTGAAGACAAGTAGCTGGAAGGTAGCTGCTGAGGAGGACAGAAGAATAAGCGAGAAGCAGTGTGGGCCCCTGGCACCCTAGGAGTGTTAGCAAGTTCTGGCCTGTATAGGCCATCCTGCACAAGACCTGTGACATTCTGATCAAGTCTGAATACGCTGGCACCTGGCATCTGTGCCAATCTCCTTCTGGTGCACCTACCTGCATTTCAAAGACTGCACACCTAGGTGGTCTTTCTCAGACACCCTGACAGTGGGGACACTGGAGGCCAATGGCAGTACACCCACAGGATGTGCTCATGAGCTAGTTACCCTAGCCCAAGGTCACAGGGTGACACAGGTAGGAACCGTGTTGTGCTGAGTGGCTGTTTTTGGTGGACAGCCACAGAGCTGGTGGCTTTCTCTGAGGGGTACTGGTTGCGACATCATCAGCTTTATCTGGTGTTGGGGGCAGAGGCTCAATGGTTTCCTGTTCCCATGGTCCCATGGACAGCATGTATTTTGAAGTCCCAGCTCCAGTGGCATTCTCCTGCATTGCTATCATCCTGCCGAGGATGGTGGTGAATTTGCCCCTAAGGGCTAGGCTGCTGGCCTGCTCTAGGTCATCCTAGAGGTGGGTAGAACCTAACCATTCAGCTCTTGCAAAGCATCCACAAGCAAGTTCCCTGAAGAAGTTCAATTCTGTACAATCATTCCTGTTCCTAAGTGACATGCCTCAACTCAGCAATCAGGGAAGGCAAACTCTTGAACAGCTGAGCTTATCTATGCAATGGCTGGCTGATGAGCCACATTCCCCTGTGCGACTGGGTGAGAGCCCAGCACTGATGAGCCACATTCCCCTGTGCGACTGGGTGAGAGCAGTCGAGGGCAGAGTGGGCTCCCAAACTCTGCATTCGACCAAGAGAAGTGCCCAGTGCTCACCTTGTCTAGTGAAAAGACATACTTGGTCACCAGCTGACACAGCTCAGGAATCTGGCTCTCGGTCCCCAGGAGCACATGCTCCACAAAGAGTGCAATGGGGAAAACACGATTCCACTGGGTTCTGTCAAAAGAGGGTGTTACACACTCAGCTCTAACAGAGGACTCTGAGACAGGAGGAGGGGACGAGAGAGCAGATGTAAGGCAGCATGGGAAGGTGAGCTGACAGGAGGGGTTATCCACCAGCCCTGTCCTCAGCACTCCCCCAGTGCTCTGTGCAGGCAGGACTTGGAGTCTCACTTTGCTACCTCAGCATGCACTGCCACTGTGCCTACTCTCTGACAATCCTGCATACAGTAAATCCCTCTTGACTCTCACAGCCCAGCATGGATTGGGACTCTCCCCAACACTGAAGGCCTGCCCCTATGCTTGCCCTGCCCAACCTTGTCCTTTCTAATGGCTCCCTGCCAACACAGTATTTCTCAAGGTGCAGCTTAATAACCTGCCTGCCTTTCTGTGGCTCTGGGGCACCATGGCCTCACTGCATGTGGTTTTCCTCTTTCTCCAGCATCTAACGAAATGCCTGGCACATGTCAGGGTTCATCAAGGGCAGACTGAGTGCACAAAGAGCCCCTCCCATGGCAGGAGCACCTGCTCTCCCTGCTGCCAGGTGTTCCAGGACCTGGAGTCCACTGATGAGCACAGGCGGAGCATGCCAGGGACAGCCGACTCTGGATCTCACCTGACCTCTGCAGTGACAGCTCTGGCTGTGTTCCCACTGCCTCGCAAGTACCCATCCGAGCAGACGAGCTCCAGTGGTATGGACAGCTTCTTCACCAGCTGCAGCCAGGCCTGGGGACTTGGTTTCAAGATGTCTCTTGTCAGCATTTCAGCACAGGCCATTGCAGCAAATGCATCCAGTGTCTGGCAAGAGGAGAACAGTCACATGACCCCAGAGGGCCCTAGCCCTTCCACCCACCCTCTTCTTTGGCTGAGGCTTCCTTAGCCAGAGGTCCCAGCAGAGGCAGTATGTCCTTGTATTCCAGGCTTTTAACCTGCTCCTTTGGGTCTTGGGATACAGGAAGCACAACCAGCTATTCCCAACACCTCTGGGCTATGCTGATTCACACACCCCTAATGGATTTCTCCTTCTGCTCCCAGGGACAGGCCAAGGGCCTGAGCCTCCCGAAGGGCTGTACCATCTCACTGCCAGCCATGTTGTGCTTTTGTGCAGCTTCAGTGAGGCTCTGCAGAATCTGTGGGTGGACGGTCAAGATTCTGGAGAAGTTGTGCAGCCGGGTCCTGAAATGTTGATAGGCCAGGTGCACCCATGGCAGGCAGAGCCCATCCTCAGGACTCCCTGAGGCTGCTCGCAGCTCACAGACACAGGACCACAGGGCCATCTGCAGAAACTGGGGTTTTCAAGGGTTTTCAGTATGTATTTTTGAACCATAAAGAGATGTTTTCCTGTAGGAATTCAGAACTATTCAAAAACCACAAAAAAATAAAATTACAAACCAGACTTCCTATTTCTTGACTGCTTTTTAGTAGAGTCTCTAACCATTTTCCTAACTGTTCCTTTCCTCAGAATCACCTCAAATCAGAATCACTGTGTTCCTGATTTTTTCCACTCAAGATTAGGTTATGAGAATTCCTCTACCACTCATTATCTGTGAAAATATTGTTTTCAATGGTTGCAAACAACTATTTTAAAGTGGTCCTACTTTAATTTGTCCCTCCTTCATTTATTTGAACACTTAAATTGTTTTTAATTCTTTGTGGTAAGAAACAAAGCTGGAAAGCCTTGCTGTGAGCACTGTCCAACCACCCTGCCATGTGACCACTGCTCAGTACCTGCCCAGGAAGCCTGTGAGCCTGCCCTTCTTTTTGAAAACTCAGTTTTTCCAGATGAGCAGGTACAACTGGCATCTGGAGACTGCTTATCTTCTTTTGACTGACTGGTGGGGCTGAGCACGTGAGCAAAGCTTTCTAGATTCCTGCACAATTATGCCCTGTGTAGCTGGCTTATAACTTATACCCATTTTTGAAATCAGGATAATTCTGCTCATTCCCCAAAAGATCTCGCTAACCTTCCCTCATGCTGGCTAGAGTATGTTCTTCAATGTTCTTTAAGTTTCCATCTTGGGCTGGGCTGCTGCTCTGCAGTCAGCACTTGCCTAGCATGCCTGAGGCTCTTGATTTTCTCCCCAGCTCCAGAAACAAAAAAGTATCAACTTTCCCATTGAATTTCACTTATTATTCTTACTGTAAGACATCAGTTACCTATTTATCTTAAATTTGTCAAGAGAAACTCAACAATTTCAAGAGGGTGCTACAAGGAACCTGGAGAGCTTCTCAAGGTACTAGAACATCCCATTCCAGGAGGCCTTGGGGAGTGATGAGGACTGGCCCTGTGTTCTGAGCACCTTGGGGGACATTCTCAGCCTAACATCCTGTGTGGCTTCATTTTGTTCCCCCACATGGCAGCACAAGCTCTCAGAAGTTGAGTTCCTGTGTTTGTCCCCAGTCTATACCATGCAATTTTCACACTTGACCTTGAGTGGATACCTACCTTCAGCTCCTCCCAGGTGGACACTTTCATGGTTAAGAGCAGGAAATCTCTCAAGTAGCACTGAACCAGCTCCTGCTGGTGATCTCCAGGGAGCTTGGCAAGAAACATGCCCAGGGGAGTCTGCTGGAAGATTTCCACTAACTTCTCTGACCATCCTGCAGGGAGGAAGCCAGAGAGGCTTGAGACAAGTGAAGCCACAGCTGACAGAAACTTGCTCCCCAGTAAGGAGCCACAGGCTAGTGTAGCACCCTGGGGCATTTCAAAGACAAAGTTCCATTATGGGAATAGAGAATGGTGGATGTGTAGCCTAGGAGACATAGAAAGGAAGGCAGGATCAACATTCAATTTAGGTCACAAAATTCATACTAGCTCCAACAGGAAAAAACATATGAGGTAGCCTGAGTTTTGTGCTGCAAGTCTGTTCAGTGTAATGGGCCCAAGTAAGTTCCCAGGGAATCACGACTGAGTGGGCTTCTCTTTAGGGCTGGGGTCAGAGACTACACCAATCAGTGAGATTTGCCTTCCAGCAGATGGGGAGTTGGCTCCCTACTTCACACTCAGCTGGACAAGCAGGTCCAGGCAGGGCATTCCCCCAGGGGAAGAAACACTCTCTCAGCAGGAGACCAACTGCTTCACTTTGGTTTAGGACAAGTGGCAGAATGCAAGCCCAGGAAAGCAAGTTCACATTGAGCATACTGGTTCTCTAGTACATGCTGAAAAGATGATTTCATATGTATCTGAAAAGTGACTTTTCAAAAAACATAGCACTGCCACTGGCTTTTCTGAAATGACTATGGCCAAACTCAGCCCCCAGCTTGTATGACTCAGGAGGAATCAATGGCTCAGCATGGGGAAAGGGGCCATGTTCCTTTCATTGCTAGCATTTGCTGAGAACGCTTAAAGGGGCTGTTTCCTGGGTCTAAGCCTCAGAACAGGAATGGTCAACTTGCAGCAGGAAGTAAGCTTCATCCCTGCTGGAACATGCTCTAGTTCACCAGACTGCCAGCCAGTGAGCCACTAGAAATCACCTCACAGCCTCCCTTCACAGCATGACTTAAAGGCTTCTGATCTCCTGGAGACTCTCATTTCTTCAGCAGACATTTCAAAATGAAGGCAAGACATGAGCTTGAGTCTATTCCACATGCAAAGTGTGAGAACTACAAGTCCCAGAATTTACCAGGTGCTGGCTGCTGTCTGCCCACTGATGGTCAGGCAGTGTCTTTGTGGGTAAAGGCTGCTTCATCAGGGCTGCATCAGGCCCATCTTGAGCAGGACTCACCTTTTGCATCTGTGATGTACTGGGCCTGGACCCAGAGGTCTTCCAGATAGTCCCTGATTCTCTAGCTGAAGGGGACACTGTTGAAAGCACCCTCGGGAAGGCTCATATGGTTCTGTACCACGATGGAGGATATCTCACTCTTGGATCTGCAGTGAGGTGACATTAGTGAGAATCAGTTTCTGAGATGGTGCTCCAAACACCAGAGGACATGTGCCACAATTCTCAGAAGGTGCTGTGGGTCAGGGGTGAGGGGGTAGCTCTGCAGTAGAGTGCTTTCCTGGCAAGTGTGAGGCCTCAGGTTCCATCCCCCACACCACATCAAAACAAGACAAGGTGCTGAGGCTGCATAGACAGCTGCTGTCTGCCTTCCTGGCCAGGGCTCCCAGTGCACAGAAACTGGAGGGCTACCTCATAACCCTTGTTTACAGGCAGAATGAAAGCAGGCCACCTGTGCAGGGCCTAGAAAGGGCCCAAAGCTTCAGGTAGGACCAAGTCTCCAGTGCCTGTGCCTGCCCCTCTCCTGCATCTTATTGGCCTACATTCCAGAACTGAAGTCCCTGTAATCTGAACAGAAAACTTGGGGAGGTTCCTGACAGAACAGGGGAACAGCATAAGGGAACACAAGCATGATTAAGGACATACTCTCTCCAAAGGGCAGTGTCCCCACTGCACAAGAATCCAACCTGGCTTTCTGAACTATCACAGATGCCCTCAGAGAAGAAAATGAGGAAAAAGGAAATGGAACAAAGACCTGCCAGGGTGCCATGACCTCTAGGCTATAAAAGAAGCTGGTGAAACATTCCTTGGAAAGCAGAGCCTATGTTCTCAAGCCCAGGAGAGCTACTGAGGGTGCTGTGAGGATTTTCATTCACCTTATGTTATTCATCATAAGCGGAATGTTCAGCAACTTAGTGTTACTAAAAATAAACATCCACAGGTCCCGGGCCCAGGCTGGTGAGTCTGGTCTGATCAGAAGCTCGAGGTTGCCATCTCTGTCGATGAGAGAGATCATGCTGGCCAGCAGAGGCGTGACTGTGCCTTGGACTCGCTTCCAAAGGGTATGCCTGCAGCAGGGGTGGGACAGAGGACAGGGGACAATGGCTCAGCACCACAGTCAGTGCTGTGATCTTGATGCCTCCTTCCTCTGTGTCAACAAGCCTTCTAGCCTACAAGCCAGGGTCGCAAACTGAAGTTCTCATCACTTTTAAGTGTAAGAGACTCACAAATGCGATTGTCTTAGATTAGAAGCAGGACTGGATGGAACTTAATTCTACATCTAGTAACAGCAACTAGTGCCTTAAAAGATGAAGAAATATTTGCTGTTTTTGTATATAATGTTTTTTTAGAACAAGCCAACTAGGTTCTATAAACAAATCAAATAATAATGAACTTCACTAAATAAATAAACTTTGCAAGAAAAAAAAAAATCAGCTGTGGATACCATATAATAAAGATGGAGAGATGAACGTAACTTTGATCTAGATGAAGTTAAGTAAGAAAACATGTTCATCTAGAATTCAGCTTTCATTGTAGGTGTTTCTGTAAATAACCCTGAGTACTTTAGAGTGACAGCGCTTAATTGGTTGAATTAACTACATCTCACTTTCATGTTACAAAGATATGTTTTTTACATAATAATAAAAATTCTATAATTTCTTATGGTAAAGGACAAGAATTACTAGGCAATTGTGTTGGAAAATAAAGTAAGGCCTTTTGTATGAATTTTTTTCTGAATATATAGTACACAGGATTCTAGAGAGAACTTAAAAACATCTACTGAGAAAACAAACATCCCATTAGTCAAGGACATCACTTGACTTAAGACCCCAAACTAGAACATGCACAGAGGATGGGGAAGGGGTGGTAGTGAAAGAGGTTCTGGGCTGGAGGAGCTGAGAGCCCTGGCAAGTGCTCGAGAGTAATGCAGTCACCTCAAAGGGGTTCCAAGAGACCAAATTTAAACAACTTGAGAATCAAAAAGAATATTAAGACAAGGCTACTTAACACAGTGAACTAAAAAGCAGAGGACTTCTGGTGTAAAGGACTTCAAGGAGGCTGGCTGTCTAGCCCCAAGGATATGTGATGTTAAGTCCCAGACACAAGGTGTTAGTGAAGAGTCATAACATCCAGCAGGGTCCTAAGGCATTGAGGGTGCAGTGCAAGCAGGTCCAGTTGTTCCTGGGTGTTGCTTGTGACCACGGGGAAAAAACTGGTCCCGAGTACTGTGGAGACCATGGGGTAGTGAAAAGGGAGGCTGGCAAACTCAGCAAGGACAGAGCAACAGTGCAAAGGGGCAATGGCCACATGGCTTGGACATGTGCTAGGAAAGGGAGACCATCCAGGGAGACAAAATCATGTACAGTTTCTGGGCTCACAAACTTCCTTCAGAAGGTGTAACTAGGAAAGAAGTCAAGGAGCACTGCAGAGAACTTGAAACAGAAAAGCTCCTGTGGTGAGGAAGCCAGCACTCATGGGCCCTGGCTGCCCAGGACTCTACCATCGCCCACATTCCCCCTGTGGGCCACATGTGGCAGCAGGCCTGGAGCCAGGGCGTCAGAAGGGCAGAACTGAAGGGACCATGGAGGACCTCAGTGGCCTAAGATCACCCTGCCAACAGGTGGATTCAGACCCTCAGACCCTCCATCTGAGACCCTGAGCAATCCTCCTAACCCCATAGCCCAGGCTCTTCAAAGGGTCTAAAGAAAAGAGTCATGGTTTTGTAGAAAAAAGACCACATACAATAAATGGCACTTGTGGGTCCTATTTTGTACTTGCTATTACTTCAAGCAGTAGGTCTAGGAAGATGATTTCTGTTACTTCCCTACACATCACCATCTCAATTTTAATAACCTTGAATGGCAACCCTAGCTGTGGTTTATGACAAACATCCTATGAGACCAATTTTTACATTCTATGAGAACAATTGTTTTTTAAGTTTGCTATCTTGAAAAAAGTTAAGCACACAAAAGCAGTGAAAGGAAGCCAACAATCCCCCATAACCACCATTCAAGTGGCCAACAACCCCTTTTGAGCAACATCCAGGTGGCCAATAAACACCCCAGGACCACCACCCACATGGCCAACAACCACACATGACCACCATATAGGTCTGTTTTGGACTCTTGGAGCAAAAACATAGCTCTGCCCTCCTCAGAGGTGGAGAAAGAAACACCTGGTGTGCTCCTTCCCCTGGGACGGCATAGTAGGTCCCTGCACTGCCCGCTGCTCACAGTACCTGAAGGTGCCGGCCTCCTGGAGTGCATCCTGGTTTGAAGCCTCTCGCCCCACCCACTCCTTCAGACTGCAGAGCTGGTTCTCTTCTTGCTTCTTTAGAAGGACAGAGAGGCGCATCTTGGATATCCACAAGAATGTGGCTGTGAAAAGGCAGAAGGGACATAATTTGGTCCACCTGTGGGCACCAAGTTGGAGGCTCCACTGTGCTGCTTGACCAGTTCCCCCACAGAGGGAAGCCACAGGTCCTCTTGCCAGGCCAACTCTAGAGAAGAATTCTAGAGATGTCCTGAGATTCCCACTATGCCAGCTGCATCTGCCAAGCCACAGAAACCCAGAAGGGCAGCTCGCTACACTCAGCCACCTGATTCCCTGATGAGAAGCAGGGACATGACTCATACCACTGCACACACTGTCCCCATTCAAGAGGCTGAGGAGGATGGTGACTCTCCTCATGTTGCGTGTGCTGCTCTCCTGGTCCCTGAGCATCCCCACGGCACTTTGCACACAGCTCCTCAGCAGTCTGGTGGTGTCCAGGACTTGTGCCTGCCAAGGGAGACAGCACGTCATCTGCTGCTGCCATATCCAGGGTGGGTGAAAGCTACGCTACCCACACAAGAAGGTGGCCTCGTGTCCACCTGCCCAAAGCATCAGTGGCCAGTCTCCATGGTGAAGCTGACCTACTGACCTCTCCCAGCTGATCCCTGTGTGCTGCCCAACCACCCTGAGGACCACTGGCAAGGTGGTGGCTGACATCAGGGATTTGGTCAGTGGTTGAGGGACAGGGCAGAGCTAACTAGGAGTCTTCATAAAGAAGGGAAAGGCAGATCTTGTCCTGATAAGTCCCTCATACTTCCAGCATAAAGAGAAGGCAGGGCTCAGCCTGACCCTTTCACAACTGCCTGGGCTCCTCCAGCTCAGCCACCTATAGCCAACAGGGGAACAGAGGAGAACTCACATCACTGCCCCTCACGTCCACGGCCTCCCATTCCATCTCCTCGGGACCTTCCTCTTCCATTTCCATTTCTGCCACCTCCCCTGACATGCTAGTCTCTGCCTCCATCGCCTCCTCCTGGTTGCCTTTTGATGCAAGCAAAGGGAACACAATCAAGTCACCACTTGGAGAAGGAAAAGGATGGGGTGGCACCAAGTCTGTGCCTAGGCTGAGAGCTTCACCAAGGTTTCCTGTCCCAAGCTTCAGTGGCAGCCCCAGTCATGGGGACATTTGTCACCCAGTTCAGCACAAAATCTACTGTTCAGTTGTCCCACAGCCTGGGACACATGACCCACAGCACACCAGTTGATACAACGGGTGTTGCTCCTTGGCCTTCCCATGGCCCTGGCGATCTTGACCATGAGCCAGGCAGTTCAGTGCCACATCCTGAGTTCCGGCTGAGGCCAGGTGACGAGACTCAAAAGTAACTCAAGTGTGGCAACCCTGACTCCAGCCCCACAGGAAGCTGTCTAACTTGACACCTTCCATCTGCCTCTCTGCCCTCACTTTCCCAGACTGAAACCTTGCAACTCACGCTCAGAGCTGTCTCCTGGCATGAACAGCTGGCTGATGGTAACACTCTGCAGCTTAGTCACATCAGAGGACATGACTGGGAACCTCCGGAGGTCATCAATGTGCACAGACTGCCATAGCCCTGTGAAGAACAAAGCTACCAAGTCTTCTCAAGTCTTTTCACTTTCTTCTTGTCAGCCATGAGCAGGGACACACCTGTGTCCAGATGTTTAATCACACTACTGACAGAGGAATGATTGGTACCTCAAAGTCTATGTCCCTGAACACACCAAAACCCATCAGTTCCACTACATCATATCAGCATGATCACCATCAACCTGTGTGTTGAGACTGATTAACTGGTGTGCAAAGGCTACCTGGATCCTGTCTATGGTTCTTTACGTGCATCTTAGCATACTTACTGTCACTTAGTTAGAAAGCGCTTCAAGATACTGACAGGTTGTCTTTCCATCTGTGAAATTATTAAACTTATTTCCCTCTTCTCAGAATACCAATTGTCTTACATAATCCAGTTTGTGATCATTCCACAGAAAAAGAGTTGGGCTGATTTGAAGGCAAATCAAGGAGTCAGGCACAAGGAGTCAGCACTAGGGCTGGTTGCAGGGGGAAGATCTCTGAGTCATTTGTACAATGAAAAGTTGGAGCAGGAGCTCATCCTGTGCACACCTGAGATAGCCCAGGCCATGCTGACAGAGCAGCAGCAAGTCCCAGGGTGATGGCTGTGAATAGTGAGCCAAAGAAGCCCAGAGACAGCTGGAGTTGGTGTCTGACTCAGACACGCAGGCAGCATGGGACCCCTGAGAATCAACCCAGACATACTTAAAGACAGTCACTCATCTTTGGCCCTACCTCCACGGAATCCCACATAGGATGCTCTGTTCCCCATCCGGGACAGTTTTGTGATGAAGTAGACAAAGATGCAGTCCTGAGTTCTTTGTATTTTGTTGATTTCATTGATAGCAGAGTATCTATTTAGAAAACAAAAATCAAAACAAAGCAAGCAGTTGAGCAAAAGCCAAGGTGTGAGATGGCTGCTGGGTGTCCCTGGAGCTGTCAGGGGCTTTACCACATTCCACACAATGCCAGGGGCCACCACATCTCTTGTGAGAGGAGGATGGCTTCTTGTTGGTGGGGTCACTTTCTATCTCTCACTGCTGATCAGAACCCCCACTCGGCATGTCTCAGGGCCCTCACATGCCAGAGGGTGGGGCTTGTTGGCCTTCCCATTTTGAGAGAGTACAGTGAAGTACAGTGCCCCTTGCACCCCCAGTGGCCGCAGACCACCGCAGGATCTGGCTAGCCTTAACTTTGTACTAGGCTCCCAGTACTTTAAAGGGGCAGAAGTCACTCTTACATTACATGAGTAACAAAACACAGCAATTATGAAAGCAACAGATTTATGGTCATCATAAAAAATGTCCAATAAATATTAATTTATTTACATAGTTTTACTGCCCTTAAACTTATGATAAGTACTTTTTTCTTTTTATGCAGTGCTGCAGATTAAACCCAGGGCCTCAGACATGGTAGGTAAGTGCTGTACCACAAGGCTACATCCCAGACTAAACTTTAATCCTAATTATGTGATTAAAAATTAAAATGACCAAAAAATGACTGCAAACATAGCTTTAACACATTCTTCTATATACTACAAATATTCCATAATTGACACTTCTTGCATTTCACCAATTCTGTGCCATTACTGGCCTTTTCCTTCATCCTTTCCTCTCTAGCTTCCCTAGCCCATGTCAGGAGCTGGGAGGGAGAGTCATTCTTACTTACTGTTTTCAGGAAAGAAATTCTTCAGGAGGTCCTGGGTAGATTTTGGCTTCCTGTGTTTCCTGAGAAAAAATACTAAGAACATACTTAGCTGATGCAATGAGCTGAGCACTGTGAGCGCCATCATCAAAATCCAACTGGACAATGAGGATTTTACGTCTGGCTGTCTTCATTAAGCTGCTTCTGAAAGAAAAATGGAATCACCCAAGTGAATCCTCTGTCCTAAAACACAGGCAGTCATGGCTCTGTAGGCTGAGGCACAAGGGTCACAAGTTCCAGGCTAGCCTCAGCAACTCATCAAGACCCTGTCTGCAAATTAATAATAATGATAAAAAAAGGGCTGGAGATGTGGCTCAGTGGCAGAACAGCCATGAGTTCAGTTCCTAGCATAAGTGAAACAAAACAAAACATAAACATGGATCACAACACTCTACAAAGTGAAGGGAAACACAGGCCATGCAGAATAATCCAGCATCCAGTAGGGTCTCCTTCCACAGGTGAGGAGGCAATCCACTGGAGAAGGAAAGGGCTACACAAATATCAAGAGACAGATGATACAGCTGTGGAGAAGGCTACTTATGACAGGGGCTGGAAGGGCATACCATGAGGCTGAGCAATGACCTTCTCACAGTGTCCAGTGCTCAGAGTTCCTTTCGAGTGGCTACCATGCCCCATCATGGGATACCATATACCTAGGATGGGGGCTGAGGGTGATGGGCAGGCAGGACACCTCACCGGACTTCCTTGAGGAATGAGTACTCGGTGTCGAACTGCTGCAGTGACAGGATCACGGGCTTCGGGGCCAAGCCCTTCACTTCCTCCCCTAGGGCCTCGCAATCACGGCTCGTCAGCAGTCTGGAGAAGGTGGTGACCTGCAATGTGGGTGCACAAGCCATCAGCCAGAATTCAAGCGAGGGCACAGAGTGGTGGGTTAGAACCCAGGACCAGGGGGCACTGGGACAAAAAGAAGCCCGACCCCTAGCAGGTTTTACGTACAAGGAATGGCTGAGGCAAGCAGAACCTCCAGAGTCAACAGATGACAGAGAGAAGACTTGCCCCAGTCAGAAGATGCCTCAGATGCCTTCTGAGAGGCCAATGTCTCTTTCCCTATTTTGGTCCCTACCTGAGAGCCTCCTGGTCCTTTAGGGCTCAGCACAATGCCCTTTCTTCCTGTAATCTGGCTTCCTGCTATCAGATGGAGTTAGCCACTGGCAACTCTTCCTCTCCTCAGTAGTTCCCAAGTCTCTGCCACAGACCACATCCCATGGTGCAAACCCAGATGTTCCTAGGCATGTAGGACCTCAGCTCTCCAGACCCCTTCTATTTTTTTTTTTTTTTTTTGTACCAGAGATTAGATGTAGGGGTGTTTAACCACTGAACAACAACCCCAGTCCTTTTTTAAAATTTATTTATTTTTTAGTTGTTAATGGACCTTTATTTTTTATTTATTTTTATGTGGTGCTGAGGGTCGAACCCAGTGTCTCACGCATGCTAGCATTCTACCACTGTGCTACAAGCCAACCCCTTTAGACCTTTTAATTTTCATTTTGAGACAGAGTCTCACTAAGTTACTTAGGGCCTCCATAAGTTGCTGAGGCTGGCTGGCTTTGAACTTCCCATCCTCCTGCCTCAGCCTCCCAAGCCACTGGGATTATAGGCATGTGCTATTGAACTCAGTTCCAGACCCCTTCTCTAGGCCTGTCCTTATGAATAGGCTTCAGGTTCCCACATCCAACCAAAGAGCAGACATCCAAACCTATCCCAAACAGATGTCACCACCACTAGCTGCCAAACCCACTGCTGTTCCTGGATTCTCCATGGTGATTGCACAAAGCTGCAGTGAGCTCAGGAAGTCTGTCTTCCACCTCCTTCCTCCCCTTACTGCCTGCTAACTGTCTGCAGTTTGCACCATGTCAGCAGCCTCCTGACAGCTCTATCCTCTCAATGTCATCTTGTGAGACCCATCACTCAAACCTTGAACTTTACAGTCTGTCAGTGATCTCCTCCAGGTCTCTTGCACAGATGCAGATTCAGACTCAACACCTGTGTCCCACAGAGGCCTTTGCCTCTGACACTGGCCCAGCCAGCCCTCTCTTTCAGTGGAAAAAGCCTCTCAAGGAGAACCACCTAAGATTCATGCCCCTACCTGGAGTGCAGCTTTCACCTATGACACACACTCAGGGCACCTACATGGGAGACATTCTCATCCATTACTCTTACTCTGTCAAAGGATGGGAAGCAGGCCAATTCACTTACATCACAGGTGGACCCAGCATTCTGGGAACTGAATGCTGTGCCCAATGCTGCTCTCAGAGCAGAGCTCTACTCACAGTCAAAAATAGGCCTAACTGAACTTATCCTCCTTGTGCCTGTATAAAACACACCCATTTCCTAGACTGCACACTATCCTGAAGAGAGTCAAAACCTCTGGGCCCCAGGGACCAGGGCTCTTGGGTGAAAGAGGAAAGGGAAAGGCTGTGGGGCAGTCACCTCTGTGAAGATGGCATGGCACTCAGAGTCCCCATTGCGAAGTTGGGCCTGGAGGAAATCTGCAAAGGAGTAATGCTGCTGCTTGTACAGTATTCCTGCGACAGCACCTGTGCAGCAAATGAGCCCAGTGCAGAGTTGCTCAGCCGCACCACAGCATCTGGTGTGGCACAGTCCAGCAGGATCAGCTTGGCTTCCTCAGACACCCTGTGGTATAGCTCCTCTGTCAGGTCCCCGGGGCCCTGCCTCTCCACAGCCTGCAGCACCACGGAGGCACAGGCATCGGAGTGGTAGCCGATGAAGACATCAGCAGGGCTGTACTTGTGCCTAGCCAGGAACTGATGGGCCTTCACGTCAGCAAAGTCCTCTGCCCACTGCATGAGCTCCTGCACGATGCTCTTCTGCCAACCCTGTAGCACCGAGCTGATGTCCAGGTAGTGCTTCTCCAGCCGGTTAATGAGGGGCACAGGGAACTGCTCATATACCACATTTTTCTCCTCGATGACAATCAGGCGGAAGTCAGGGTGGACCCGACACTTCACACGATGGGTGCCGAGCCCGAGGTCCACATACTTCTGGCCCCCGAGGTAGACGTAGTATTGGTTGAGCGCATCATACAGGCTCTCATATAGGTGCTGCAGGTTCAGCAGCACCACCATCTTGCCAGTCTCCATGCAGATCTTCACCCGGTTGATGTTTCTGCAGACCTGGGTGTACTCCTGGTCCCGGGGAAAACTGGAACCAAAGATGATCTCGGGATGCTGGTCCTCACTGAAGAATGACTGCTGCAGGATCTGCAGGGCCATGTAGTTTTGGGTCAGTATGAGCAAGTAGCGGAATTCAGCTTCTTCCGGTTCCCCTACTGCTGGGAGTATGTTCTGCATACTCCCACAAATGTTCTGCTTGATGAGCTCCAGGGTGCTGACCTCTTCCACACACCCGGCCTCAGGTAAACTGGCCATGAAGATGTCCAAAGCAGGGATGTCATCTTTGCCACTGAAGTTCCGAAGGACTGCCTGTGCAATATCCTGTGGAGAAGGCTTCATGTTAGATGCTCTGGCGGTGGCAAAGACCATCTTGATGAGGCTATAGTAGTCGCGAAGCCCAAAGAATTCCTTGTTCTGCCTGCTGCACACTGTTTCATAGGCCTTGGCAAAAGGAGCGAAGTACCCTCGGACCCTGTCCTGCACCAGGCTGTCTGAAGAGCAGATCCCTCTGGCACTCTCTATGAGCTCTTTCTCACTGGGGCTGTCGCGGGACACAAAGATGCCCCGGTTCATCTTGGCAGGGTCGAGGGCCCAGTTGGAAATACCTATGAAGCCAACTTTCTGGTGGGGGGCAGGATCACCTTCAATGCACCCGTCTTCCAGCAGTGGGTGCAGAGCCTTCAGGGGCATTTTTTGGGGAATCTTCTGCCAAGCCAACCTCATCCAACACCACCACAGACACGTACTGCTGCAGGTCTTTCCCCTGCTGGAAGTGAGCACACTGCTTGAAAGTGTTTATGATGCCCTGTGGGGTGCAGTGGGGGCTACACTGGAATGACACCAGATGGACCTGCTTCAGGCTGCGGAAGAGAGCGGAGTGCGCGGCCTGGCCCTGCATGGCATCTGCCACGATGGTCTTGGCAAGAGATTTGGAGCTGCCAGGCTTTCCCACCAGGAAGAGGGGTATCTTTAGCTCAATGCAGATGATCATCATGAAGACATTCTCCTTCAAAGCCAAGTTCCTGGCTATGGTTTTCCTCAGAGGCACCCCACTCAGGAAAAGATCCTGTGCATGCGTGATCTCGTCCAGGATGACTCTGCTGTCGTCATATGGTTCTGGAAAATACCTGCAAATGGCTCTGTGGTAGGACTCCTTCTCCTTCAGGGAGGCATGGTAACCGACCCCCACAGTCATCACCAGGGACCAGAGGACAGGGTCTCTCCTGAAGTTATTTTTGCTGACACTGGTCTCGCAGAGAAAGGTGTTCAGCTTCACCAAGAGCATCTCGCTGCGGCCATGAAACCATGTGAACACCTTCACACAGCGCTCCACATCCCGGAGGCTGACGAAACTGCACTCACTTTCAGTGTTCCTCATGAACCTCTGAGAGGCAGAGAGCACTTCTGTGATCACATGAGTCTTGTCTTCACTGATCCTGATGTGGTCCACCAGTCTCTGCACAATCTGCTGGATGTAGAGCTTTTCAGCAGTGTCATTCAGTTGCCCAAAGTCCCACACTAGAGGAATCAGGCTTGGGGGCAGGGCGTGGACACGGTACACCAGCTGCCTGAGGGGAATAGAGCCCAGCCTATCTGCTGTCTCCTCTGCACTGACCCTGTACCCCAAACCAGCTGACTCCAAACGGCAGATGGTCTCCTGAGAGTGCTTCCTGTAAGGGATGCAGGCAGCTATGATGTGCAGGCCTGAGTCCTCCTCCAGGGGCTGGCCATCCACGGTCTGGTCACACAAGACTTCCTTAATACAGCTTATGGCTTCTGTTGTGTTGGCTTCATCAAAGAACAAGATGGTGTCCAACTGGTGTGAGTCCTTATTGGATAAGGCAGTTTTCTCAGCCTCTAAGACTTTGGAGTGAATCATGGCTGTGGTTGTTCCTCCATGAACCTTGACCAACTTCATGGTCTCAGCCTGGGCACCACAACGCTGCAGATCACTAAGGAATTTAATGAGCCTGGTTTTCCCACAGCCAGTTTCTCCCATGATGATAACTGGGATCCCACACCTGAACCGCATTTCAATGGCCAGAATCTTGAGCATGTTGTCCATTGTAAGCTCATATGTTTCATCAGGGTCAAAGGCCTGAGGAATTCCTAGTGGCCGGCAGAGTCTCAAGAGTTTCTCATGTCTGGGCAGGTTACCAAAGTCAACATTGAAGGGCACGCCTTGAAGCAACAGCCCCCTGTACAGTTCTTGTGTCATGACATCTTTCCTGATTATCTCCCCATTGAGATGGTTGATAGCATCAATGCTGCCATTCTCATTGGGCTGGAGATGGAAGCCTATGAATGTCATGGTCTCGTGGTCACCATTGAAGAACACATATGGGTGAGGCTCTGACTCCCACCTCCTCCAGAGAGTGAAGGGGGCGAGCTCTGCCTCATCAACCCCACCCATGGTGACTATGTGCTTCCCTTGACTTTGGTCAGAGGTATGAAGTGTTGGTGTGGCAAAGTCTCTTGCCATGACAATCATGAAGGTGACTACGAAGTTCTTGAAGCCCTGTAGTGTATCTCCAGTAAAGTCTGGATTGCAGAACACAGAGGCCTCACAGTCCTTGAGCTGAGAGTTGAGGAACCGAGCAAAGTTCTGGAGCTCTGACCAGGAGGGGTTGATGACCCCACAATATATGAGGAGGTGCTGGATGCACTCCCCTGGGGTACCTTCAACAGAGCCTGCTTGGTATTGAAATGTGTCTAGGTTTTGTTTTTTATGGAATCTTTTTAAATATTGGTAAGGTCTTTGGAAAGTAGCACTGCAGAACTCTCTCTCGTCCATTCCAGGCTCTATGAAGCTCCTCTCAGGGCTCAGCTCCATGGCTATCACTTCTTTGGGAGGTCTGCAGGTGACTCTGGGGAAGATGTCAAGAAAACTAAACTGGGGGGCATGTGGATTCTGCAAAGAAGAGATATAAATAGAAGTTAGAACTTGATTTCCTGAAAGATGCCCATATGTGTTAACCCTCCACATGGTCTCCTGTGGATTGAATGCATGTGGCTTTCTGCAGCCTCTTGTTCACAGAGGCTGGCATCTGCATGTTAGAGCATTACAGAAGCTCAACTATGGCATCTGCATTATGAACCAGAAAGCTAGATCCAATCCTGTGACTTGATCTCTTCACCAAGCATGAACACATGTGTAACAGTAGAACTCCCACCAGCTAACAGGTTTCCATGAATGAAGTCTCACTGTCTTCTTCACTGGCAGTAAGGGAGACAGTGGCCATCAACAGAGGAATCCTCCACACTCAGCACCCCTGGAATTCAACCCTAGACATAGGAACCAATCTGACATATCCAGATGAATCCAAGATGCTACCAATCAACATGAGAGTATTCTCATTCTAGACACCCTTAAGATCTAAGTCCAAGCATGCACTTCCCCTAACATGTACTCACAGCTCCCCTAAGGTGAAAGTGGAAAACAACCAAGATGTGTCAACCCAGGCTTCAAGCCACAGAATCAAAGGTGTGCCATGACCACCTGCAAATGCCCTGTGTACATACCAGCTTTGTAGACCTCTTTGGCAGTGCTGAATTTCCTTCTGTAATTTCAATGATATATAAATGGCATGGGTTCCGAAGCCACATTTTCCCACTTATATCCATTAGGTATTGTAAAATGAGGACCTTGAAAAGAAAGACCCAAGTTCCAGTCTGTACCTAAAGACAGAGAAGCATGGGTTTGAAAATACACAATTGCCAATCATTCCTCCCAACCCCCAGGACCCTCCTGACTTCTTCCTTGGGAGAAGAGTACTGACTACAGGCAAGTATAGAAGGAAGAGTCTTCATTCAAGGAGAAGCAGATGGGGCCCTGGGAATGTGAGCCTTCTGATGTGGCTATTCAGTTGCCATGTGGGCACTTACCGAAGCAGTCACATCAAAGTGGAATATCATGGGCGTTTTCCAATACTGAACATCCCAGAAAGACAGGAGGGAGCCCAGGACCTGGCTCTCATCCACCTGAGCGTCAGTCAACCGAACAATCTTTAAAGGCACCTCTTCACTGTTTAACTTCTTTTTCAATTTTTCATGCAATCTCTTCACATAGAGAGATTTTCCTATAATGTTAAAACAAGGAAATTAGATCCTGAGCCTATGGATCAAGAGGAACAGATTCCAGAGAGATTAGAAATTACTTCTCAGCCAGGAGCAGTGGCACATGCCTATAATCCCAGGAGCTTGGAAGGCCAAGATAGGATGATTGAAGTTCAAGGCCAGCCTCAGTAACCTAGTAAGGCCCCAAACAACTTAGTGAGACCATATCTCAAAATAAAAAATGAAAAAGGCTGGGGTAGGGCACCCTTGGGGTAAATCCCCAGCTAAAAAAAATTAAAAAGTTACTTCTCTGTATAAAATTCAAAACTGATGCAACAGAACATCATATTAGAGCACAACTCCAACGTGAAGCCAGAGTCCAGAGCTGTCACCCACCCAGCATCCTCGAATTCCCCATGATGACAATGGTGGAAGTGTAATAAAGTAAAAGCAGAGGCATGTTCCCCAGTTGGGGAGAGAATAGGTTGTATCTGGACAGGGCACAGTGATGCTCACAGGTTGAAGTCAACAGAATGGAAGTCACCACCTCTTTCCAAGGAAACATGACAGTGACTAAAGGGAAGGTGCAAAGGCACTCTTCTCCTGGAGCCAGAGCAGCTGTGCCTCTTCTGCTCACACCAACACAACCCGGAATAGGTCAAAGGAGGTTATGCAGGAAAAAAGTGACCTGCAGAGAAGTCCATGCAAGGAGAGGATCAGGGCTTCCAGGAACTGCAACCTGGGTGGAAAGGGGGCTCCTTCTAGGTGAAGCACTGACCACAGGGAGTCAGACCCTCCTGGGACTCACTTTCCCACCTGCAGAGGGTTGTCAGCTGAGGTGCCCTCTGCTACAGAGAAAGGGGACACTAGGAAGCCCTCAGAGACTGCCTGCCCATCCCAGCACTCTCATTACCAACTCCTGCTCTCTCTGAGGCCACGATCCCCACACACATCCGGTCTCTGAAAACAGCTGCCGCTGACAGGGTCTGTGCTGGGACCTGGTAGTGATGTGCCAAGTAGGCCTGGATGGCATGGAGGGGCACCTGGGGGATGACGTGGACTTTGTGCTGGCTGAAGGCTGAGGGCAGGTAGCAGCATTCCCATGCTGCATCACAGACCAGTACTAGCTGGTAGTCCTCCTGGGGACACTGTGTGCACAGGCTGCGGAAGAAGGCCTCTGCCTGGCAGGCCACCTCATAGCTCAGCTGATCCGCAAACAGCAGGCTGTAGACCTTGTGCCCCTGGGAAACCGGGGCCAGGCAGTGGTGCAAGAGCAGGGCTACCTCCTCAACCGTGGTCCCTGGGGTACAGAGTAGCACCTCATCGAAGGTGGGCAGGGGCTGGCCTGGGGCCTGCATGTAGATGGCCAGGGCAGCCAACAGCACCTCAGAGTGGCCACACATGACCAGGTTGGGCTGGCCAGCCTGCAGGCCCACAGGAAGAGACCGCTCCACAGGAGGCCCGCCCATCCTGGCCAGGTGAGCCAGACAATGGCCCAAGGCCTCCAGGTCCAGGCAGCCAGGCAGAAAGACACTCATGCTCTCCAGGAACTGTTCCATGATGGCCCTCAGCTTGGTCACCAGGCTGATCTCAGCGGATTGCAATGGAGGTAATTTTTCCATCACTGTCCTCACGTGGTGTCTGGGAGCCTCATTGAACCCCTTGGTGGCCCTTAAGACATCAGCTGGGGTGCAGTTGACTTTGATGAAGGACAGCATCATGAGGGCAGCTTCGCTGGGACTCTGCTTCCTGAGCTCGGTGCTCAGGAGGACCAGCTGCTCGGCCGTGTAGAAGTTGAGGTAGAAGTGCTCCCTGCGCTTTCTGCTCACCAGCTCCTTCCAGTCTTCCAGGAAGTGCTCCATCTGCCTGCAGAGGGCTTCCAGGAGCTGGGTGACGTCCCCACTCTCTGTCAACTGGCTTACCAACTCCAAGTGGAAGTCCATGCAGATGGAGATGCCATTCCTGGGGCAGCAGTAGACCTCGGCAGTCCAGGTCCGGAACAGCATGTTTCCCCCAGAGTACAAGTTCAGGAAGGCTTGCACGAGCCGCTGCACATGGCAGAATAACTGGGCATAATAATAATAACAGGGGCATAAGGCAGATGTCACAGTGAACTACTGGAGGGGGATGTGCCAGTCTAGACACACACAGGTTCTAATTGAAGGGGCTTGGGTTCACTCCTCCCTCAGGGTCACTGGGAAACATGATCAGCCTAAGGAGTGGGTTCCCATCTTTGGGAAGTGATCAAGTGGCAGATAAGAATGTCGACTGTGGGGTGGGCTGTGCTCAGTGGTAGAGCACTTGCCTAGTATGTGCCAGGCCCTGGCCCTGTATCCAGCACTGGGGAAAAAAATAATGTCAATTGTGAAGTACAAATAAACTGTAAGAAAAGAACCTTTACGTGAAAGAGAGACTATTATATAAATCAATTACCTGTGTCAACAATTACTTAAGATTTTTTTCAGTACTGGGGATTGAATCCAGGGTAGTCTACCACTGAGCTATGTCCCCAGCCCTTTTTATTTTGAGACAAGATCTCACTAAGCTGCTGGCCTTTAACTTGCAATCCTCCTGTGTCAACCTCCTGAGTCGCTGGTGTTACAAGCATGTGCCACCACATCTGGCTTGATTACTTTTTTTTTTTAATATTTATTTTTTAGGTATAGATGGACACAACACAATGCCTTTATTTTTATGTGGTGTTGAGAATCGCACCGGGGTTCCACCTGTGCTAGGCCAACGCTCTACCGCTGAGCCACAATCCCAGCCCTGGTTACTTTAGTTTTGATGAAGAGTGCCCATTAGAATCTTGAGATTTTTGATTTTGCCAATTTACAATGTAAATGAAGCCATTCATACTTCTTCCTAAGAACTATCTACCTGGTCACCTCCTGTTAAATGCAGTGGATTAACCACCAGTGGTGACAGATCCCTCTGATGCTCTTTTGGAGGAGCTGATGGCCCCAGGGCCTGTCCCACCTCAGATGTGACTCCACAAAAGGTGCACCCTGCAGACCCACAAGCTCCACTCTCTGGAGCCACTCTGTCCACCAGAGGCCAACCCCTGCCTATTTCCATTTGCATGCCCAGCCTGAGGCAACAGGGCACCTGCTCACCTCAGAAAACCTCTCCACTTCCATACTCTTGTGGTCTTTCTTGCCAGACATCAGCATCAGCTTGTTTAAAAGATCCTTCAGCTCTTCCAAAGTGTAGGAGCGATCTGGCTCTAGGCCACTGTGACCCCTAGGGAGGATCAGGTGCAAGATGGCATCTGGGGAGATCTGGGAGGCACAACATGTTTAGAGGTCATTTTCTAGTGGCTGAAACCCTGACTCTGCAGCAGGCCAGTGTGTGCCACCAATGGTGCGCCTGGAATCTGGGAGGGCTCACCTTCTGGTCACCTGTGGGTGCCCTGATCTCATAGATGCCTCTGCTGTTGATTGCTGTGGCCAGGGACAGGGACGAGAGCTCAATGAATCCATGGCTTTCCTTCACTGTCTTCAGCCACTCTAAGTTCCTGGCAGAATCTCGCTGTTGGAACAAAAGCAGAGAACATGGGCCAGGGTTCGAATGACTATCTTCCTCCCTGTCCTCCTCCTGCCTCTGCCCTCGCTGGGCAAACTCTAGCCACCCTCCTCCAGGGCTCTGGGTGTAGCTGCTCACCCAATGCCTAAGGCTGTCTCAGGTGCCTCTGCCTGATCCCTCAGGACTCTGCTTGGTCCCCAAGGACCCTGGCCACTCAGTGTAGCTGCACTGGTGCCTGGTTCCTAGCTGACACATGGAGTGCACGTGGCTTGCACTTATGGATGATTGGGTGGATGGCCACAGGACATGCAGCCAGATGGGAGGCCACCATCCTGCTGTGTTCTCAGAACAAAGGCCCTCTGAGGAGAGATGCCTGACTGAACAGGAGCCCTAAGTTCTTAATGTCCTGCCATGGTCCCTGAGCATGACCGGAACAACTTAGGAAAATTTTAAGAGAATGTGAGCTTCTAGCAGGAAAACTGTCTATCTCCCCACCCTCCAATCACATGCAGGACCAGCTGTCCTGAGGAGGGTGCAGGCCTCTGGACATCTCTGCTCATTGGGTGAGTTATGTAGTGCTGGTTAACTAAGACTCTGGTACAGGCAATTTACTTAAATGTTTATTTTTTTCTGATAAAAAATTAATCAATATAAATTGTGAAAAATACCCAAAAGTAGTAAAATAAAGGACAATTACTACCATTCAGAGAAAACCACTGTACACCCTCTTTTACACTTCCTATTTTGCTCTTTCCACTCCTGTCTTGTAGGGTGGAGAGTACTCTTGACATACAGTTCCATAGCTCTCTTCAAACCCAAGACAAAAAAAGCATTTCCATTTATGAAGAAAACCTGGTTTTCAACATCAGTTTAAATGGCTGCCCATGTGCCCTCAAAGCAGAGCAGTTCCCTTGGGCTGCAAGATCACCATACCTTGGAACCAGGGACAAGACTCACCAGCTTACTGGGCAGGTGAGGGTCGTTTTGCAGAGCCTTCCAGAGTTCTTTTAGCAGTTCCATGAACTCCCTGAAGCCTGCCTTCTTGTCCAGCTTATACAGCAGGGATGCATAGCCCTGCACAGCATCATGGAAGCAGGCCACCCGGTCCACATCAATGTCATTTTCTCCAGCCAAGATGGAAGCAAGGTCCACAAACACCTGGAGCTCGGTGATGCCTGAGACAGAAAGGGAGCTAGCACAGAACAACTCCAGGATGCTGCACAACTCATACCTGGGGCATGATCCTTAGTGAGGCCATCAATAGACACTAAGTAAACATCTAGGGCCTGCTCCATTTCCTGCCTTCAGTTAGGACTCCAGGATATCTTTTCTTTTGCAGGATATGATGACACCACTGACCAACATCTAACCTTTATCAAGCAATTCCCAGGCACTGTACTAGGCTTGTGTTTACCTTATTTCCTTTAATCCACAAACATCATCACTTAAACAAAAACAGGTTCAGTTGGTAAAAAATATGTAGATGATTAATTATTTTAAAAAATTGAGATAATTCTCTTGAGTTAATTACCAATCAAAGATTATACATCAAAGCAGACTCAGGAGTACAAGCAGCACAGTTCTGGATGCTATCAGGAGCTGTCCTGCCAGGCCTCTGTGGTGCACCAGTGCTGCTCCTGCTCCATCTACTTGGCCTTTCTTACCTCCCCTCCCCCACCCTCTATCTAATGTATACAACCACATAGGTTGCCCAGCCCTAGACTGGGAGAGAAATGCACAGCTTCCACAAGCTTGCTGCAGCAACATCCACTTATGTGCAAGAGCTTGCCTAGTCCTCTAGCAGAATGAGTTGGAAGGCACAAAAGGAGTCAAGATACTGAAGAAAATGACACCAGCATCCAAAGATGGAGAGAGCAGAAAAGAAAACAGTTTTAACCAGAACTCTGAAAAGCAGCCCTGATGCAAACTCCTGGAAGCAGACGCTGCCCCCCACTAACACACGTTCAGGAACAAAATTTGGCAAACACTTGAAACTGAGCTACCCGCATACCTCCCAGAGCCTCGTGCAGCCAGCTGACCAGCTCCTTCTGCAGGGCCAGCTCTTCTAGACACTGGCAGTGGGGCTCACTGATGTCCTGTAGCAGCTTCTTGGCCTGGATGAGCTGTGGGCTGATCTGGTCCAGTCTCTCATGACGCATGGCCTCGAAGTCATCAGTCTGAAAGATGAAGCTCTGCTGAGGGCTATACCAGAGACCACCCATGCCTGCCTTCCCACATGCCTGGACAAGAAGACGCTTCAGCAAGAGTGTGACACACTCTTGCACCAAAAATAGTATGACCTCCATGACGCTCTTTGCTACACTGCAGAAGCTACTGTCCATAGTTACCCAGTGCCATGAGGAAGCCTTCAAGGACTTTGAAACCTGTTCCGCACAGCAGCCCTGCCAGTTCTGGGCTTCTCTGTTTGTGAGAGTAACAGATGTCCTAAAAGTTTCAAGATTAGGTATAGACAATTCCACACTCTGCTAAATTTTAAGCACTATCATGCCTGTCTCTATTAAAACATAGGCCACACACACTTTAAAAATGTGAGGCTAAAAACAGGAAGGAGAAACTCAGGCCTGACCTATGACAGGAGTAATGTATCATTTGGTACTTCCTGCTGGAACTAGGAAAGGTACCTGGACAATTGACAAAATATTTCTTTTTTTTTTTTTTCAAGAACTTGATTTTATTTGGATACCAGTTTTCTTCCAAATATGAAAAACATTCTTGAATACTTCAGGAGTGAGTGCATTGAAGGATATAGAGAGCGATGACTTCAATTTGTCATTTTTTGGTCATCTGTTTTTTTGGTTTTTTTTAATTGGTTGTTCAAAACATTATAAAGCTCATGATATATCCTTTTGTGCTTTTATAACCTAATGAAATAAGATTCCTCTGGAAAGAGTATGGTTTCTCTATCCTGAATTTTTGGTTCTCAGATCGACCCAAGAAAACTCACTAGCTAAGGAACAGTCACACTATCTCAAGCAAAGGTAAAAATGCAGGCCATGGAATGTTCCAGCCTCAGTGCAGCCCAGTCAGAGCCTTTCAGGGGGGCTGCCACATTGCCCTTCCCAGAATCCCTGGGGCTTCCAAGGAGTCTGAGGTAGGCCCCCACCTCACAGGAGTCCCCAGAAAATAACTTACAAAGTTTATTAAAGTGTAAAGAACACTGAAGTCACCAGTCAATCCAAAATCCTTTTTGACCTTGCAGATGACTTTGGCTGAGCTGATTGCCTGGTGCAGGCTATGGTACTCCTTGATCTGCTCAACACGCTCTGAGATCCAGCCCCTCTGGGCCTGAGGATGTACTTCACACATGATCTGGAGGTCCAAAGTCAGGTCATTGTATTTATCTACAAAGTCTTTGAAGATGACACCAATTTCTGCAAAGGTGACATCTCCTGACTTCAGATCCTGATACAGTTTCATGAACCTTTGGTAACAAGGCAAATATAAGTACTCATAGGCCTCTGTAAGTGCAAGGGGTCGACTTTCATATTCCCCTTTGGGATCATTCAATGACTCTGCGGCTTCTTCCCAGAAGATCTGGAAGATGTGGCTGTCTGTCAGTGAGTCTATCCTTTCAGCCATTTCCTGGACCTTGGGGCCTAGGTTGTAGTGTGTCATCTGCTTACAGGCCGAGGACAATGGCTGGCTCAAACTCATGATTTCATTCAGTCTTTTGCAATTCAGGTCTTCCATGTGTCTTGCTTCAATCTCTCCAAAATCCACTTTGGAAACCACAAGGAAACATGGAAGTTAAACTGCTAGTCATGGTAGCATCTTATTTTACTTTCTCAGTATTTCTAATCACTGCCTTAAGAAATCTAAGTGAACACCATTGCTGGGATTTTTGTCACAGGAAGAATTCATCCTTTCTCCCCTCCACCCTTCTGTGGCTCATTCATCAGTTTTCAAGATAAATAACAAATTGTAAGCTCTTGTGTGGAAAGGACAATTGGAAACACATATCCATCTCCTTTCCTCCCAAATCTGTCTCCAGTGACAGATTAGAAATTGCTTTTTCAAAGATCATAACCAGCAGGAATGAGGAGAGTAGAAAAGGAGCCCAATAGCAACATACACTGAGAAGTAGAAAAATGACCACACCAAGTGATACTCCTGGGGCCTGAAAACACAGACCCTGAGGCCACAGTAGACATGAGCTCAGCCAGGCCAAGCACAAGCTCCTGGTAGGCAAGGACACTAGTTTCTAAGGTCACCCTAGACTGGAGGAGGCAGAGAGGGAACAGGAAGTGAGTTCAAAGTCTGTTTAAGAAGCAGTTGCTAAGAGTCCATCCCCACCATGGAGGCTGCCCTCTGCCTGGCAAAGGACAGGAAGGACCACCTATAAGGATCTCAGGCCTGGAGGCCACTTCTAGACATATACCTGTCTTGGCAGTTACAAAGGACAGGGAGTATTCAATTTAAGAACCAAGAGGACCACACAGCCACCAGGGCAGGAGAACTGGAGTAGAGGAGCTCACCCTCCTACACTCCCTCTTGGATCCAGAAACATGGCAGCAGGCAGGGGGCTGCAAAAGTGACCAGCCCACAAGAGAAGCCCTCAAGGACCAAGTCAATTCAAGGGTAGCCACAGAGCCTCAGGGTCCATGGCCCAGAAGCCCTTAGCCTGTCAATCCACTTTTGGTGACTGTCTTTATAGACACAGACCAACAAAAATCTCCAACCAGAATAGAAAAAGCTTTAACATGGGGAACATACCAAAAACCCAATAGGGCTGATGTAGCTCAGTGGTAGAATGCTTGCCTAGAATTCTAGCATGTGTGAGGCATGGGGTTCGATGCTCAGTGCCACATAAAAAAAAAGAAAAGGCTAGGTTTGTTTCATCCTCAGCATGCAATAAAGAAAAGAAAGCGGGGAAAGCCAACAGAGAGAAGCAAATTGGATGAAGTGGAAAACTATGCAAGGAAAAGAAAAATCTTTAAAAATACCAATAATCTCCAAAAGATAAGACACTTCAACCATGATCCACGACAACAGCATAGTATATAAATGGATCTTTAAAGAAAAAAGGGAGGGGCTGCAGTTGTGGCTCAGTGGTAGAAAGCTCACCTAGCATGTGAGGCACTTGATTTGAACCTCAGCAATACATAAAGATAAATAAATAAAGGTATTGTGTTCGTTTACAACTAAAAAAAAAAATTAGAAAAAAAAAAGTGCTGGTGTGGTGGCATATGCCTGTAATTCCAGCAGCTTGAGAGGCTGAAGCAGGAGGATCGTGAGTTCAAACCCAGCTTCAACAAAAGCGAGATGCGAAGCAACTCAGTGAGACTCTGTCTCTGAATAAAACACAAGGAGCAGATGACAGTGACCTCAGCCTTTCTGCCACACAGAAGGAAGTGGAGCAGACAACAGCGACCCCAGCCCACTCTAAGGTAGGAGGAGAGCGACCATACTATGGACCCATCTACTCATGCATGCAGTGGCTTTTCCCCTGGCTTCCATTTAGTGACAACAGGCAGGACCAACAAGACCATATTTCAGGTTCCTGCAGGCAAGGAATTGGTAATCACTACAAGATTATAAGTTAGAAACTATAATACCTAGAATCCACAATGCTAGAGAGGAAGACACATGGACGACATGAAGAAACAAGGGAAGAAAGTGCTTGAAACACACCAAGCTGATACAATAATAGATTCCATTGACATTCCATTCCAAATGTACATAATTAAAATGATCTGCAGAGCAAAGAATGAATTAAAAGAGCAAATACAAGCAACAATTGACTGCTCCACCAAAGAGATTGAGAGGAAATACAGGTAACAAAAGGTTACTTCAAGAGAATCATAGAGACTGTGAAAAAAAAAAGGGAAATCCTTGAAATGAAGGAAACAATAAACCAAATAAAAAATTTAACAGAAAGCACCAGTAGACTAAATCACTTGGAAGACAGAACCTTAGGCAATGAAGACAAAATATATAATCTTGAAAATAAAGTTGACCATATAGTGAAGATGGTGAAAAACTGTAAAGAGAACCTTCAAGATGGGAAAACATGAAAAGACCAAATATAAGCATTACTGGGATAGGGGAAGGCACTGAGATACAAACCAAAGGAATATATAATCTCTTCAATGAAGTAATAACAGGAAATCTCCCAAGCATGAAGAATGAATTGGAAAAATCAAAACAAGAGGCTTACAGGACAGCAAATGTACAAAATTACAACAGATCCACACCAAGGCACATTATAACGAAAATGCCTAGCATATAGAAAAAAATAAAATTTTAAAAGCCACAAGATTAAATTTTAGATTACATATAGGGGGAAAACAATTCGGATCTCAGTAGATATCTCAGCCGAGACCTTCAAAGCTGGGAGATCCTGGAACAACATATATCAAGCTCTGAAAGAAAATGGATGCCAATCAAGAATCTTCTACCCAGAAAAATTAAGCTTCAGATTTGATGATGGAATAAAAATCTTCCATGATAAAAATTAAAAGAATTTACAATGAGAAAGCCTACACTATAGAATATTCTTGACAAAATGTTCCATGAGGAAGAAATGAAAAATAACAATAAAAATCAGTAAAAGGAGGAACTACACTAAAGGAAAATCCAATCAAAGGAGAAACCAAGTCAACTTAAAAACCAAAAATAAACCAAAATGACTGGGAATACATGAATGTGAATGGTCTAAACTCATCAATCAAAAGACATAGATTTACAGATTGGATTTAAAAAATCCAAAAACTTGCTGCTTTCAAGAGACTCATCTCATAGGAAAAGACATTCACAGGTGAAAGGTGAAAGGATGGGGAAAAAACATACCACTCACATAGGCCATGTAAACAAGCAGGGGTTTCCATTCTAATAACGGATAAAGTGGACATCAAACCAAAGTTTGATGAAGAGGTGAAGAAGGACATTTGACACAGCTTAAGGGAACCATATATCAACAAAACATAACAATCATAAAAGTCTATGCCCCAAACAATGGAAGTTCTATGTATATCAAACAAACCTTTCTCAATTTCAAGAAGAAACTGATCACAACACAATCATACTGGGTGACTTTAGCACACCTGTCTCACCTCTGGATAGATATTCCAAACAAAAACTAAACAAAGAAACTACAGAACTCAATAATACAATTAAATGATTTATATGTAACAGTCATATATAGAGTATTTCATCAATCATCGAGTAAATACATCTTCTTCTCAGAAGCACACGGATCCATCTCTAAAATAGACCATATATTAGGCCACAAAGCAACTCTCAGCAAATACAATAAAAAATAGAGATACTACTCTGTATTCTATCATATCATAAGGAAATGAAAGCAGAAATCAATAATAAAATAAAAAATAAAAGCTACTCCAACACTTGGAGACTAAATAATATGATATTAGAAGAGAAATGGGTAGCAGAAGACATCAAAGATCAGTTAAAAAAATTCTTAGAGGTAAATGAGAATATCAACACATCATATCAAAATCTCTGGAACACTATGATGGCAGTGCTAAGAGGAAAGTTGATTGCAGTAAGCTCATTCATTAAAAGAATAAAAAGTCAATAAATAAATGACCTAACATTACATCTCAAAGCCCTTCAAAAAGAAGAACAAATCAACACCCAAAGTAGTAGAAGACATGAAATAATTAAAATCAGAGCTGAAAACAATGAAATTAAAACAAAAGAGAGAATTCAAAAAGTTGACAAAATGAAATGTTGGTTCTTCTAAAATATAAATGAAATTAATAAACCCTTAGCCAGGCTAACAAAGAGAAAGAGAAAGAAAATTTAATTTACTAAAATTCATGATGAAAAAGGAAATATCATGATGGAAATTATTGAAATACATAAGATTATTAGAAACTATTTTGAAATTTATACTCCAATAAAATAGAAGATCTTGATGACACCAAAACATTTCTAGAAACATATGATCTATTCTATCTGAATCAGGAGGGCATACACAATTTAAATAGATCAATTTCAAGCAAGGAAATAGAAAACACCATCAAAAGCCTACCAATCAAGAAAAGCCCAGGACCAGATGAATTTTCAGTTGAGTTCTACAAGACCTTCTAAGAAGAACTAATACTAGTACTCCTCAAATTATTCCATGAAACAGAAAGGGAGGAAACCCTTCCAAACTCATTCTATGAGGCTAACAGCACCCTAATACCAAAACCAGACAAAGACACATCAAGGAAAGAAAACTTCAGACCAATATCCCTGATGAACAGATACAAAAATTCTCAATAAAATCCTGACCAATCTCATACAAAAAACATATTAAAAAGATAGTGCACCACGATCAAATGGGGTTCACCCCAGGGAAGCAAGGTTGGTTCAACATATGGAATCAGTAAATGTAATACATCACATAAATAAACTTAAAGACAAGAATCAGATGATCATCTCAATAGATGCAGAAAAAGCATTTCACAAAATACAGCACACTTTCATGTTCAAAACACTAGAAAAACTGGGAATATTAGGATCATACCTCAACACTGTAAAAGCTATCCATGTTAAGCCCAAGGCCAGCATCATTCTAAATGAAAATAAATAAATAAATAAATAAATAAATAAATAAATAAATAAATAAATAAAAGCATTCCCTCTAAAAACTGGAACAGGACAGGGATGCCCTCTTTTACCACTTCTATTCAACAAAGTCCTTGAAATTCTAGCCAGAACAATCAGAAAAACAGAAGAAATTAAAGGGATATGCACAAGAAAAGAAAAACGCAAACTATCATTATTTGCCGACAACATGATTCTATATATAGAAGATCCAAAAAATTCCACCAGAAAACTTCTAGAACTAATCAATTAATTCAGCAAAGTAGCAGGATATAAAATCAATACCCATAAATTAAATGCATTTCTATACATAAGTGATTAATCCACTTAAAGAGAAATTACAAAAACTACCCCATTCAAAATAGCCTCAAAAAATACAAAATATTTGGGAATCAACCTAACAAAAGAGGTGAAAAACCTGAAAACTACAGAACACTAAAGAAGGAAATTAGAGAAGACCTTAGAAGATAGATAGATCTCCCATGCTCTTGGATAGGCAGAGTTAGTATTGTCAAAAGGGCATACTACTCAAATTGTTACACAGTTTTAATGCAATTCCTATTAAAATCCCAATGACATTCTTCATAGAAGTAGAAAAAGCAATCATGAAATTCACTTGAAAAAATAAGAGACCCAGAATAGCCAAAGCAATCCTTAGCAAGAAAAGTGAAGCAGGGGGCATCACAATACCAGACCTTAAACTATACTGCAGAAAAATAATAACAAAAACAGGTTAGTATTGGCACCAAAATAGACCTGTAGACCAATGTTACAGAATAGAAGATATAGAGACCAACCCATATAAATATAGGTTTCTCATACTAGACAAAGGTACCAAAAACATACACTGCAGAAAGTATAGCCTCTTCAACAAATGGTGCTGGGAAAGCTGGAAATCCTCTGTAGCAAAATGAAATTAAAACTTCTATTTCTTACCATGCATAAAACTTAACTCAAAGTGTATCAAGGACCTAGGAATTATACCAGAGACACTGTACCTAACAGATGAAAAAGTAGGCCCAAATCATCATGTCAGATTAGGCCCCGACTTCCTTAACAAGACTCTTAAGGCATGAGAAATAAAATTAAGCATCAATAAATGGAATGGATTCAAACTCAAAAACTTGTTCTCAGCAAAAGATACAATCAGTGAGGTATGGGAGCAGAATTTTACCACACACACGTCAGATAGAACACTAATTTCCAAGATATAGAAATAATTCAAAAACCTCAATACCAAAAAAAAAAAAAAAAGAAAGAAAGAAAACCTAAACAACCCAGTCAATTAATGGGATAAGGAACTGAACAGACACTTCTCAGAAGAAGATATACAATTGATCAATAAATATATATATAAAAAAAAACTGTTCCACATCTTTACTAATTAGAAAAATGCAAATCAAAACTGTTCTAAGATTTTATCTTACCCCAATCAAAATGACATTTATCAAGAATACAAGCAATAATGAGTGTTGGTGAGGATGTGGGGAAAAAGGTACACTCATACATTGCTGGTGGGACTGCAAATTGGTGTACCCACTTTGGAAAGCAGCAAGGAGATTCCTCTGAAAATTTGGAATGGAATCACCATTTGACCCAGCTATTCTATTCCTCAGTCTACACCCAAAGGACTTAGGATCAGCATAGCATAGTGACATAGCCACACAAATGTTTATAGCAGCTGAATTCACAATACCTAAACTGTGGAACCAACCTAGAGGCCCATCAAAAGATGAATGAATAAAGAAACTGTGGTATACATATATACACAAACACAAACACACACACACACACACACACACACACACACACAATGGAATATTACTCAGCATTAAAAGAGAATAAAATTGTAGCATTTGTAGGTAAATGGATGGAGTTGGAGAATATAATGCTAAGCAAAGTAAGCTAATCCCAAAAAACTAAAGGTGGAATGTTTTCTCCCTTTAGTGGATGCTGATCAATGATGGAGGGGGGGCGTGGGAAGAATGAAGGATCTTTGGATTGGGCAAAGGGGAGGTTGGGGAGGGGTTATGAGGGTAGAAAAGATGGTAGAATGAGATGGGCATCATTACCCTACGTACATGTATGATTGCACAAATGATGCGTCTCTACACAATGCACAACCAGAGAAGTGAAATGTTGTACTCCAGTTGTGTATGATAAATTGAAATGCATTCTGCTATCATATATAACTAAGTAGAATAAAAAATGAATATAATAATAAAAAAGAAATTACTCAGCCCACCAATAAAAGATATAATCCATGCTTATACAATTACATCAAAGTGAATTCTACTCTCATGTGTAACTAAAAAGAACCAACAAAATGCAATCTCAAAAAAAAATCAGCAAACTACAGTGATTCAACCACATCGATGTTTATAGTAGCTCAATTCACAATAGATAAGCAATGGATCCAACCTCAGTGCCCTTGGACAAATGAATAAAGAAAATGTGGGGGGCTGGGATTGTGGCTCAGCGGTAGAGCACTCCCCTAGCACGGGCGGGACCGGGTTCGATTCTCAGCACCATATAAAAAAATTATATAAAGGCATTGTGTTGTGTCCATCTACCAAAAAAAAAAAAATTCTCTCTCTCTCTCTCTCTCTCTCTCTCTCTCTCAAAAATGTGGTAAATGTACACAATGGAGTGTTACAATTACTCAGTTATAAAGAAAAATGGTTTTATGTTATTTTTTTGGTTAATGGGTGGAAATGGAGACTATCATAAGTTAAATAAGCCACAGTCCAAAAGTTAAAGGTTGAATATTATGTCTGATATGTGGAAATCAATCCAAAATCAGGGGTGGGGGCATTAAAAATAATCAAAGTAAGATCAGAAGAGTAGACAAAGATGAATGAATATAAGGGAGGAGGGAAGGGATAGGAAAAGTCAGTGGAATGAATGCAACCTAAATTTCCTATATACCTGTGTGTATAGACCATGAATATACCACAGTGAATCTCACCATCATGTATATCCACAAGAAACTAATTTTTAGAAAAACTCTTAAGTAAATAGCAAAATGATCAGTAGAGTAGAGGGAAGGGAACAGGGAATGGGAGGAAATTAAGGTAAATAAAAATACTGGGGATGAATTAGAACAAATTATATTCCATGCTTTTAAAATTATGCCAGTATATTCTATTTCTACGTATAACTAAAAAGAACCAATAAAAATAAATATTTTATTTCTTTTATTTTTTTATTTCTTTATTTCTAAATAAATAAAATACAAAATAGGGCTGGGGATGTGGCTCAGTGTTTAAGTGCACTTGAGTTCAGAGTTCAGAGGGTTTTTGGTACCAATACCGGTACCAAAAAAAAAAAAAAAAAAGAAAGAAAGAAAGAAAAAGAAAAAGAAAAAAGGGAGTGTCTTAAAATTAAATATATGTGAGAGCTGAAATGAAGAGTTCAATGCCAAGGCTGCACAAGAAGGTTGAGAAGAAGGCTCAGGAAGCAAAGCCCAAACAGGAGAGATGTTATGAGAATCAGGCAACTGTTCCAGGAGGCGCAGCAGCTGCTGATGTGAACCCAGCAAGAAGGAAACCACAATAAACCAATTCATGGGAACTCCCTAGAGTTCTAAGACTAGATCTCCAGCTGACAAAGATCTGCCAGTGCCCAGTCCTGGAGATGGAAAAGAGATCAACAGTCAAGCACAGTTTTATGACATCTTCAGGACACCAGGGTCAGACAGCTCTCCAGAGCATCCCGGGAAGGACAATAAGCCTCACACAGAGGATCAGTAGTGAGGCTTCATCTGATGGCCCAATGCAGCACTCAAGCAGCACTCTGAAGGAAACTCTGTCCCCAGCCAAATGATCAACCTACAGCAGGGGCACAGTTCTGTATCTGGCCTCCTGTGCCTCCATCCCAGCAAGCAGCAGATACCACCCTCTGTCAAACAGGAGTCAAGCGCAGGCCATGGATGCAGGGCTTGTCCTACCAGCCCGGAGGCACAAGGCAACCCTGCGAGGCAAGGGGAGATTGAGGGCCACTCCCCACCAGGGAAAATAAGCCCTTAGTCTGGGAGACTTTTCAGAGACATCCACTCATACAGCTGATATAGTTCGGGGTTGAATTCAAACTAAACACAATGAAAAAGGGGGAAAAGTTAATGACAAGACAAGAAATGCAATTCCACCAGCTACAGAAACCTTGTGCCAAAACCGTGGAATAGTCATGGTCCATGGCACGATCCACTTGTGAATTCTGTGTTCACACCATGGTGAAGGCCTAACCCTGAAGAATGTGCCAGTAACTTAGGACACCACTGGGAATACAGAGCAGCAAGAAGCCTCATGTGCAGGGCACAGACTGGAGAAAGATCTACGCCTCTCCTCCATGGGAAGCCAGAACAGGACAGTGACACTAGGAAATTGCAGATGTCTATGGGCGTGGATGTACACAAACAAGAATGTACAAGCTGAAGCTGCTTCCCTGGGCAAATGCATTGAAAACTGGGCTACGAACAAGTTTTAAAAGCTTCTCCCTGCCAAATAAGGCCCCACTATTTGTGGCCTGCTTCTGTCCCCATTATAGCTCTCAAGGGTGCCCAGCGTGACTGCAGGAGCAGTACCTTGCACGAGGTGTTTCACCTTCCCACACAGCCTCAGGAGGCTGTCCACCTGTCTCTTCTCTCTCATCAGAAACATGACTTCGCCCATCCTCCAGTCTAGTGTCTCTTCCATGTCACATTTTTTCTCTTGCAATGAAAAATTTTTTCTCTCTGGAAAATCATGACAAAGTCAGCCAAAGGAAACAAACTTCATGGCACCCCTTTCTCTTCCAGGGAGTGCCCCCACAGTCACCACCAGAAGGACAGAGAGGCCTCCACTCAGTGGCATGGATAAGGACAACCAGCACACATGTGAACACGGGCTTCTTACCAGCCTGGCCTCAGCTCACCTAACTGCCACTGGTCCAGAAACTGACTTTTGTGCTTCAGGATCAGCTCCAACCGTCTGACCAATATGGGCCCATTCAGGACATCACCAGCAACCTCTGTGAAGACAGAGCTGGCGGCAGCCATCAGCCTCTTGGCGTCCTCTGTGATGTTGGCTAAGAGCTTCTCATCTGTCCCTGAGAAGATAAGGAGTACAGTGAGCTGGTTGAATTCAAACTAAACACAATGAAAAAGGGGGAAAAGTTAATGACAAGACAAGAAATGCAATTCCACCAGCTACAGAAACCTTGTGCCAAAACCGTGGCATAGTCATGGTCCACTGCTGGTGTGAGGTTCTAAAAACAAGGAGAGAGGGCTGCCCCCTCTCCTTGCTTTTAGAACCTCACACCAGCCCCATGCCCATGTGGCTCCGGCAGCAGTGAGTTTTGTTTCCAGATGTGCTGATGCCTCATTCATCTGTTCATGTACCTGTGAGGTTCAGGTCTTACCCTAGTGCATCTCCTGACTGGGAGGAGGAGACCCTCCCAATGGCCAAAGTCAGCCAGGAGAACCACAGTGCTCAAGGTTGAAGGCCTGAGCCCATGCTACAGTGAACGTATTTCTTGGACTACACATGATGTCCTTTGAAATTCACCTGTCTTGGGAATCCCTGCAGTAGTACAAAAATAAACTGCAACAGGACAAGCTCACACATAAGAGGCCACTCCATGGGTGCAGTGAAGAATCTGCATAACACCCAGGAAGGAGACAGATCCACGCTGAAGCTTCATGCTCTGCCTATGCCTGTCTGAGGATCAAAACCTGGAACATGAGCTTTTGGAGCAACTTAGAGGGCAACAATTTAAAATGTGCTTAGTTTAACTGCCAGACTATTTATCTCACAGTAATATGAGGCCCATAGAGTAGTATGAGAAAAGCAAGTTTATCTTTACCATTAAAAACAAAGATAGCAGAGGGTTGGGATGCAGCTTGATGGTGGGGTGCTAGGCTAGCAGGCATGAGGCCCTGGTTCAGTCCCCAGCTTCACCCATACAGACTTTCATTCATAATTACAAAAACATGGACACAGCTAACATGAACTTCAGTGGGAGAATGGACCAACCCAGGCACATCCAGACAAGGGAGCTTTGCTCAGTTATAAAAGTAACAGAACCGTGAAGCCAAGAAAAGACAAGGAGGAGCCTTAGATGCATACTGCTGAGTATGTGGAGTGTAACACAATATAGTCTTCCCCAGCAGACTGCTGTGGCCCGTGCACACAGCAGCCACCTTCAGGACCACATGCTACTCCTATTTGTCTCCTGGCATGGAAGGACACAACTGGTTTGGCTCAGACAATCATCTGCCCTGGGTTTTTATTGCCACACCCAGAGTGTTTCCACTACAAGATCTGAATCTAGCAATTTTATGCATAAACCTGCACCATCATTTCCAGGGCAATCAATGCACAACACTTGGGAAGGCAATGGCTGAAGAGTCACTTCATGTTTTGTTAGTTATCAATATTGGTCTCAACCTGTGACAGATGGGCTTCACAGGGAGTCAAGCTGGGCTTGAATTTGAGTTCCAAACACTTGTTATCTTTGAAATAGTAAGTCTCCAAAACCCTGGCTAAGCAACCTACCCTGGGTACTTCCATTCCCTCAACTGGAAATCAAGGGCCTTGGGGACTTTCAAGGGGTTGCTTCAAGGACAGTGTGTCCCCTCAGGAGCAGGTATCCAGCAGGCACTCAGCAGAAAATGGCTCTAGTGCTAGATGATCTTTATGCCTATCACCTGCCTGGGCACCTCTGCCCATCCTGCCTTTACCAAACCTCAGCACATGCAGGCTGAGGATCAGGTCAAGTACCTTGCCCTGTTCTATTGCCCAAGGAAGGACAGCAACTCCAGCCAGCCCTACACGCACCATACAACTTGAAGAGCTGCTTCACATCTGGCCCCGTAAGCAGGTATTCAAGAATCTCATCCAGGCCTTCTCTGTTGTTCCTGGGCCAGGACTTGGTGATCACAGCAGACACGAGTCTGCCAAATTTATGCAAATCATGACAAGAGACTCCCTCTAGGACACTGATCCGAGACTAAAAGAAAATGAATTAAAAAGAGAGAATTTAGAAGATTTTACTGATTTATTTTTTAATGACATAAGTTAGCGCCCAATAGCATTTCAGAAATCTACTGAAGCTAGTTTTATAGTGCCTCCAAAAAAAAAAAAAAAAAAACCACAGAAGAGAGGCTTGGGATATCCCCCTAATAAAGGGGGAGTTTAGCTTATCGGAGACCCTAGGTTTCATCCTCATACTGCAAAAAGAAAAAGAACAGAAAATATAAAATACTTAATGTTTCCTAGAGCATATCCATTCCCCTGTGGCCTGGTTCCATATGTGAGGTGCCAGAGATTTGAAGATGCACGCATACAAATGAACATACCCCAACAACCCCAAGTCACATGCCCTCCCAGCTCACTGTCAGCTTCTGTATTTCTCTTAGACTTGCCTGCAAAGAAAAATACCAAAAGCAAGATGAGGAAAACTTTACTACGTTGTACGTTTTATATCCTGAGCTACCTGCCCTCACACCACAGACACTCCAATTCTCCTTCTGATGCTTCACCAAGAAACAAAACACTTTTCTTCTTTGGGTTCACATTTTTACACAAAAAAGTTTCAGTAATCAGTACAAAACACAGGGTGAACTAACAACAGATACTTTTCGACATTTAAAAGGATAAAAGAAAACATTAACTAGCAATAAATAAAAAGTTATAGACCATGGGGAAGTGAGATTTATCCCAGGAATAAAACCATGTTTTAGCATCAAAAATCAGTTAATAAGCCTGGTGTGGTGACACATGCCTGTAATCCCAGCAGCTGGCTAGGCTGAGGCAGGAGGATCAAAAGTTGGAGGCTAGATTCAGCAACTTAGTGAGGCTCTGTCTCAAAATGAAAAACAAAAAGTGCTGGCAATGTGGCTCAGTGATAAAGCACCCCTGGGTCCAATCTCTAGTGTCACATATACAGACTCAAAAACATGAATACATCACACCAATAGAAAAAAAGTGACACAATCATTTTAATAGATGCAGAACACATATCAGACAAAACTCCAAGAACAAGACCAGGATGGCCAATTTCACTCCTTACTCAGTCCCAGAGTTGCTATTCGAAGCAATGAGGCATGAAAAAGGAAAAAAAAAATGTATTGGGATTGGAAAGGAAGTACTATCCTCACAGGCAGATAACATGTTCATCTACATTGAAACCTCACAGAAACTATTCTCCCATGTATGCCCCGCTAGAGCCAAGAAACCAGCCTGCAAAGCTGCAGGTCACAGAGATGAGGTGTAGCCCTGTTTCCAAGTGCTAGGTGATGAACAATCTGAAAACAAAATTGAGAAAATGATTTTAAAAAATTTTTTTAGTTGTAGATGAACACAATATCTTTATTTATTTTTTTATGTGGTGCTGAGGATCAAACCCAGTGTCTCATATGTGCTAGGCAGGCGCTCTACCACTGCACCACAACCTCAGCCCTGAGAATATAATTGGTCACAATAGCAAAGGAATAAAGTACTTAGGAATAAATTTCACAAAAGAAATGCAGACCTCACTATTTGCAAACCGCAAACCATTGTTGAAAGAAATTAAAGACCAATATAAATGGGGAGACATTCTAGGTTCAGAGAACCATGAGATGTGACATTTTTAAGAGGTCAACACTCTCCAAACTGACCTACAGATTCAAAGCCATCCCTGTCAGAATCCCAGCTGCTTTCCTTGCAGAAATTGACAAACTGATTCCAAAATTCATATGGAATCCCAAGGGATCCAGAAGAGCAAACAATGTCAAAGAGGATAATGAATCAGGAAAATACATGCTTCTTAATTTTACAACCTACTTAAACGAAATGGCAGTGGAGACATGGACAGATGTGAGGTGACCCTCACAGCTGCGGTCAACAGACTTTTTGATAAGAGTGCTAAGATCACTCAAGGAGTGAAGTACAGTTCCTTCCTCAAATGGTCTGAAACAGCTGGATCTCCACATGTAAGAGAATGTACCTGGACCCTTACCTCAAACCAAATAGAAAAAGGAATTAATGTTAAGAACTAAGACTCTAGAGCTTTCAGAGGGGGTTGCTCCATGACAGAGCACATGTTTACTATATGGTGCTAGGTTTAACACTGGTGCCAAAAGCAAAACAAAACAAAAACCTTTTAGAGGAAGACACAGGTAAATCTTGATGACCTAGAATTTAGCACTAGATTCTTTGATGTCAAAAGTACTAGCAACAAAAGAAAAAAGAATATAGACACATTGAATTTCACCAAAAGTTAAAACCTTCTCAGGAGTAGTGGAGCACACCTGTAATCCCAGCTACTCAGGAAGCTGAGGCAGGAAGGTTGCAAGTTTGAGGTCAACCTGGGCAACGTTGTAAGACTGTGTCTCAAAATAAGAAACAAAAAGGGATAGAGATGTAGCTCAGTGATAGATCACCCCTGGTTTCAATCTCTACTATCACAAAGAGAAAGAGAGAAAAAAAATTAAAAATCCATGTGCTTCTAAAACAACCACCAAGAGTGAAAACAATCCAGAGAATGGGAGAAAATACTGGCAGATCACATATCTGACAGGAGATTTGCACCTGATTATCCAAAGAACTCTTTAAGCCACAATAAAGGAAAGACTACAACCCAATGAACAAAATGGGCTAAAAATCTGAACATTTTTCCAAAGACATCATAAAAAGAAATAGCCAATAAACATATGAGAAGGTACCCGAGGTCATAGATATCAGAGTCATTAGAGAAACCACTCCAGACCACCAGACTGTACTTCCCAGGTCTGAGAGCAAAGGCTGTGGGTGTGGAGAAGTCAGGACCCTCCAAAGCCGGCAACTGACATGGAAATGGTCCTGCCAGTGTGGGAATGGGCCAGACAGTCCTTCGAATCACACAGGTACTAAGTGATCCAGCCACTTCACCATAAGCATAGACAGCATGAATAGCATGTCCACAAGAACCCGTGCATGATGGTTCACAGCAGCAGATTTATAACAGCCATCAGTCAGGGGGAGCTTGGATATCCATCAGGGGACAAACAGAACATAAAAGCACACTGCGTCCATATGATGAGCAACATGTAGCCATGAAAAAGGACAAAGTACTGACAGGTGCTCCAGCATGGAGGACCTTAAACACACACTCAAAGAAGTCAGGTGCTTAAGGCCACAGCCTATGTGATTTCATTCCTGAGCAGTCTGTGGAGGACGAAGGGGGATTAGGTGCTGCTGAGGAGGGGTCTGGGTCAAGCATGGTGGAGGGTGGACATGGCAGCTGAAGAGCTGTGCTTTCTTTCTGAGCTGATGAGAATGTTGCCAGGTAGACTGTGCTGGTAGTGCCCACACCTGCAAACACATCTCACCACCTAAGTGTGGCTTCCAAGGGTGAGTGACAGGACATGTGACTATCATGTTACTAAATCACTGAGCAAAGAGCAAATGAAAGCCTTAGAAAGTATTATTCATGTAAAAAGATGAGAATCTGTTTCCTTGGTAGAAGGGACTTCTAATTCTTGGGACTCCACTGGCCAACAATGTAGGTGAGGCCTGTGCAGGGCATGAGGTGTCCTGTAGGAAACAGAGCAGGGTGCTGGGGCCATCGGAGAGCCACAGTTGTATTGTGTGGGGACTACTCCTGTCACGAGGTAGGACAGAACCTATACCCACTTTGCAGAAAAAAGCTAAGTGAACTGATAGAATCTTTTCCCCCTTTTTCTGCATTTTTGGGATGAGAATCTAGGGCCTTGCCCATGCTGGGCAAGCGCTCTACACCAACAAGGATGGAGTCTATTTATCTTCATAAGCTTCCTTCCATAGATGCTTTATCAACCTTTGGGGTCCTTTCCTGTATACCTATTGGGCAGGAGTTAACAAACCATAATAAACCAGCAGCAACAATCACAATGGGCAGTTGGAGGCATAGCCCACCAGATAACCTGCACCAAGGCATGTGAGCATGGCTGTGGTTTTGCACAGCAAGCATGGCTGCCTCTGCAGCAGGAAGCCAAGTTTCATCTCAAGGAGTGGGTAGACAGCACTGGATCACATGAGGCCCAAGCCAGGGAGGGGACACCTAGGACCCAATCCTGATCAGCACAGGCCTTGGAACTGGCAAGCACTTAGGGCCTGGAGCTGGCCATGTCAACAAGCAGCTATGAACCCAAGCATGTTTCTCAAGAAGAGATTGGTCACCTGGCAGGCAGAGCTCACAGCTTCAATGACACACTTCTCAAAGCTCCTGGCCACACTGTCCTTGAAGCCAGCGGCGTCCCAGTGAGGGCTGCAGAAGGCAGAGATCTGGGAGAGAGGCCTCTCCTGCAAACAGAGGTGGGTGGGGTGTGAGTGGTTATTCTGACTCCCCTCCTCCCTGCCCTACACTAAGCATGTCCTCCCTGCCTGTCACCAGAGGAGCAAAGATGAAACCACGTTAGTCTCTTCCCATGCTGCAAAAAAGCAGCCAGAACAGCAGCTTGCAAAAACATGCAAATTTTGAAAAATGAGCCATTTTTCCTTGCTTTTGTCTTGCTAAAAAGATCCATTTGATCAGGTCCTTATAAAACAGTCATGTAGAAACCAATTTTCCTGGGTTTCATTCAAAATGAAGGGCATTTTTGTATGTGTGTGTGTTTTCTCCATGTCAATGTGTTTAATAAGGCTGCTGCCACCTGCAGGTCCCTTGGAGCATCTGCACATGAAGTACTTTATGACACATGTCTAGGGGCCCGGTGACAGACAATCCCATTCCCTGGCTCTTCTCAAGAACGTCACACTAGAACTCTGAAATGTTTCTGTAGTCAAACTGCAGAGGCCTGATCCGAAAGAAAAATGCAAAGCTGGGGTGGATCCCAGGGTTTGCACACATTGCATTGCTCGTAGCCCAAGGTCCTGCCAATGGTCTGGGCTCATCACCACTCTGAGGGTGTCCCCCATGTCTGGTACCTGCTTGAGCCTCCCTTCCATGTCCCCCAGCAGCGACTCCTTCCAGCCATGCTCTGCAGGAAAGTTTATTCCCACCAGCCGCCGCCAGACCTGCAAAACCCATGTATTAAGTGACAGCCACAGGGACAAGTAAACATCACAGGGATATCCTACAGAAATACAGCAATAGCCAGGCATGGGGGTACCTATGGTCCCAGCTGCTCAGGAGTATTTTGAGTTCAAAGCCAGCCTCAGCAACTTAGAGAAGCCCTCAGGACAGGCAGCATTAGGAGGACAGGAGCCTTGGAGCAGCTGCCCTACCCATGTGCCTCTATATGTCTACCTGACATCTGGATCCAGGGTCCACCTTGGGACACATAATGCATTTACTGATCATGTCTCTTTTCTAGAGAAGTTCTCTGGCATTATCTTTTCCTGATGTTGACAATTTTGAAAAGTTCAGGCCATTCTGTAGACTGTCTCTTGACTCAATTGACTAACAGTTTTCCCATGATTACAATAGGCTTGGTTGGAACACTACTAAGTCAAACCACATAAAAATGCACTTGGTATAGGTCAGATGTGGCCAAATGTCTGCACTTGCTACAGCTGCCCAATCAAACACCTAGCCTGAACAAGCAGCCCATGAGACCTGTTGGTGCTATCGGGGCTGACAGAGAGGTTGGCCCTTGATTAAGGTTTGTCTTCCAGAATTCTTCACTGTGAAAGTCGTCTTTCCTCTTCCATAAAGGCATCTGCAGTGGGGCACTGAAAATCCTGTTTCCTCTTGGAGCCCCCACTGATCTCAGGATTCCTAGGTGATACCTGCCTGCATCAGCTACTGTACCTTGGTTACAGAGTGATAGTCTTCTATTGTAATTATTTATTCCACATTTCTTAGTTCTTTTTTTCTGTATGTTTATCAATGAATTTTAATCTATTCCTATCATTTTGCCTTTTAGTAATCAAATTGTACCAGATTTGGCTAACGTAAGCATCTTCAACAGTTTTCTTAAAAAGTACAGAATAACTTCAGACTTCCAAAACACTGCAAAGATAGCCCAGATAATTTCTTTGCTTTTTTGGCCCCATTTCTGCAATCATGAACATGACCACCATTCAGTCATCAAAAGTAAAAACCTAGCAACGGCAGACCACCATGGCAACCACAGACTTCACATGAAGTCCTCTTGCTAACCGAGATGTCTGGATCACCACATGTGTTTAACTCTATCCCTGTGATGGGCCTGCAGCCTCAGCACTTCCTGACATTCTAGCACAAGGAGCTCTTGGCCCACCTGTGCATCTCCTGCTGACTCATGGAGGTGACTCTTCTTCCAGGAATAGCATTGTGTGGTGGGAAATGGCAGTTAGAAGATGTGATTGGGCCGTGTGAGTTGGAACATGCCTGAAATCTCAGCTACTCAGGAAGCTGATATAGACGGGTCACAAGTTCCAGGCCATCCTGGGCAACTTAGTGAGACTCTGCCTCAAATTAAAAAATAAAAAGGGCAGGGGATATAGCTCTTGGTAAAGTTCTCGTGGGTCAGTCCCCAGTACAAATTAAAAAAAAAAAAGAAAACCCATGATGTGATGTGGGTGTGCTCGGGTCCCAGGGCATCATTATTTCTGTAGGTGCTCATGGTCCCAGGGTGCCTTTGCCATAGGACTTTTGATGGACAGAGCTGGCAACTATCTAAATCATGAGTTCCTATTGCTATCTCTAGCTCCTTCCATACCACAGAGCTCTTTCCCCCCTTACTCTGTATTTCCCTTCTCCTGGTGAGAAAGAGCCTTGACTTCGAACAATACCAACAGCACATCCATCTCCCCAGACCTTGGTAAATTTACTTGTAAAACAGCAATAACAGCAGCAACCACCTCAGAGTAGATGTTTAATTAATTTCATTAATTTTTATCATTACTACTGCACTGAGAAACATTCTTTCTTGTCAGTGGCTCCACAGCTACCCTTCACTCATGACTAGGGATTATACCACTTAGAATCCTGGAATAATATTTAATAATCCAACTGTGTTTTCCTGGAATTTCAGTCTGTTGGTATCAAACTTCACAAAGTAGTTGGGGGAGGATTTTTTTTTTTTTGTCCTTGATTGAAATGAACAACTCTCTGGCCCTGTGCCCATCCTAATCTATACAGTCGGGGTACCCCTGCCTCACATCACAATGAGTCCTGCTCCCAACTCTGTGTGAAGACCATGAGTAGGTTCCACAGTCTCCCTGGAAGACTGTATCTGAAGGGGAACAACCTTCCACTTCCAGGACAGGGAATAAGGCAGCCAGGCTGAAGAGCAGGCCTGGGACGGGCAGGACCTCCTGCCTCCACCTCCTTCCACTGCAGCCCTCTAAGAACTCAGGCTCCCAGATCCCACTGGGTCTTAGCCATCCCTACCATCCCCGGGGTGCCTATTGTGGAGTCCTTCCCATGTCCCAGGCTTTGGGGGTAGAGTTCATCCTGTCAAATGGCTTCACTCAGTTGCCAGATAAAGGCACTTCCTATCATATTGGCCTTCTTTCTCCAGTGCCACACTGCTGGCTTGCAGCCTCAGACCTGAAGCAGAGCCTGATGGTCCTCCTGGCAACCCCTGCCTCAGCGTGACTGCACCCCATCCTACCGACTTCCTGCCAGGCAAAGGGCAATGTCCTGTACTCAGAGAAGGGGCCAGGGCCAGAGGCAAGGTGCATGATGAGCCCAGGCCTTCAGGCCAATAATTGGTGATGGGCCACAGCTCTGTGATTCCCCACCCTGGTGCCTGTGGAGACTCTGTAGCCTCAGGCAAAGCTTACCTGGATTTCCTCAGGGTATGTGAACAGGACAGTTGAACCCTTCCAGAACATGTTCTCTGCTAACACTGTGCGCAGCCAGGATCTTGTGATGGCCAGGTCACCCTGGAGGACATCTGTCAGCAAGCCTTTCCTGGCTGTGGCTCCCAGGTCCTCTACCATGTCCTGTGGGCACATAAAAGAAGGTTTACCAGCTCTGTTCTGCTCCTCCCCACACCCAAGCCACCTCCTAGCTCTGTCCTTGTTGGAAGCCCAACTGACACAAGCACTGTCATTTCTCCAAAACCCTGGGCTTCCCTAAAAGGGGCCACATGAGGAGAGGAGAAGGCATGGGTGTTATAGGTCCCTGAGCAGACTCCACCTCAACAAGAGCCTCCAGCAGCGGGAGCACACACAAGAGCCCTGTGCTTTCTCCAGATCAGGTGAGAAGAATGCACCCATGAGCAGAGAGCTTCCAGAGAACCCTGGGCCAGTGGACCATGCAAACTCCTGGCACCCACTCCTCAGGGATGTGAAGTAGACCCTCTCTGGCCTGAGGCCAGCCAGTCCTCTTCCCTTGGCAACTCTGTGGGGACAGCCACTTTCTCTCCTCCTCTCCTCTGACCACACCAACAGAACCACCCCCTTTGGGGGCTCAAGGCCTCTGGTGACCTGTCACTCCCTCAGCCCCTCTTTGCACTCCAGAGGTATCTGCCAGGGAGCACATGCAACTCCAGCATCAGGCCCCTCTTTAGAGAGGCCTCTCCTGAGCTCCTGAGGGCTGCACAGCTTGTGCTCTTACAGAGCCCACAAAACCTGGGTCTGCTACCTCCTGCCCCCCTCAAGGCTCACAGAACCACCCTGGGGCCTCCATCTGGGCAAAGTGATGAGGTGACCAAGCAGATGCCATTCCTGCAGGAAGGAACCAGCCAGAGTAGAAGAGATGACCCATTCAGACAGCGGGAAGAGCATGGTCCTCAGCCACAGTAAGCGCCAAGGTGGAGAAACACAAGGAGCTGGGGAGGCATACCAACAACAGGGCTCCAGGCAGGGTAACCAGAGCACAGGGCACAGGTGAGAGCAGGGCAGGAGAGCACTGAGGGGTCTCAAGGGAAACTGAAACAGGGGCCCTTGCACAATGTCCTTGAACAGCACAGCACCTTCCAGGACAATCTGGATGCCTCAGCGGGGCATGCATTTCCCTGGTACTAGGCCTCCAGCATTCCACCAACTCCAAAAGTGGCCCCAGTCCCATACTGACCCATCCTAGTGTCATCCAGGGCTGTACAGAGGTGGTCAATAAATGAACTGCAGAAACAACCCTGAGGCTGAACAAGCAGCAGGGCCCTGAACTGTGCTCTGATCCTCATGGCAGCCGCCCAGATGATCACCCGACAAGAGGCTCCCACTTGCCCCAGTATGTTTCTGTTTTGGTCAATTTTAATACTTCAATTTTTTTTTTTTTTTTTTTTGCAGCACAAGTAGAGCATTTGTGACCACAGATCTGGGACCCCAAACAACAAATGAGGACATTTCCTTCTGCAGAAAAGTAAATCCTAAATAACTGACAAACTTCCAAAGCATCATCTATTGGGAACTGGCACTAACCTGGGATGGATAAAATAGTACCACCTGGGAGAAAGCAGACACCTTATCAGTAATCATTTTTAGTGCCTGTAATCCCAGTGGCTCAGAAGGCCAAGGCAGGAGGATCCCAAGTTCAAAGCTAGCCTCAGAAACTTAGTAAGGCTCTAAACAACTCAGTAAGACCTTGTCTCTAAATAAAATACAAAAAAAAAAAAAGGCTGGAAATGTAGCCAGTGGTTAAGCACCCCAGGGTTCAACCCTGGCATAAAAAAAAAATAGAGTGTGTCTGTGGTATTTTAAAGAATAAAGGCTGAAAGGAATAAAGTGAAAATATAGACTTAATCATCTCCATTCCTGATGTCACAGTTCTGAAGTGGAAAATGTTTAAAAAGAGAGTCGCCCTGAGATGCCACTCTGCATCACCCACAGCAGAAGCTCAGGACCCACAGTGGAGAAGCTGCATAGCAACACAGAGCTCCCAATACAGCAGCAGGAAAGCTGCCCTGAGACACAGGTGAGAGAACTGAGTGTGAAGGCCAAGGGCAGAGCATCTCCAGTGGCAGAAATCAAAGTCAGGTTCCCTCTGGGGCATGAGGGGGAGGATGACTTCAGGCTGAGGGGCACAGGGGCCTGAGCAGGGAAGCAGGACATGGGCTCTGCTGCCGTGTTGTGTTGCAACATGAAGAGAAGGGTTCTTGCAGGGAAGATGAGGCATAGATATATGCTTTTTTAGGGGAAAACAGGCCCTAGTTTTCTGTGAACAATAGAATCAACGACAAAGAATGGGTCATCCTTTTCGTGAGGCTAAGAGCTAAGTGTGTAGACTGCACAAAACAGAACCCAGCATCTAGGAGGTGCCAAATAAATAAATACCTGACAGCTGACTTCACCACTCTGTCTCATCCAGGATTCCCAAAATACCCCAAGTTCCCTTCCAAATCAGGCTGCATGGAATCTCAGACCTCTCCTGGGCATGACATTTGGTACATAAATCCCACTCACCACTGGAGGTCTAAGTCCAACGATTCTGCAAATGACCTCAGCAGACAAGGCAGGGATCTCGTAAAACCTCAGGCGTTTGGTGATCCTGCAGACAGCTTCATGGAGCTTCAGGCACACAGTCAAGTAGGACTCTAATGAGGTCTTCTCAAGAATCCTACCCCCACCAGGATCCAGAGAGATCATTGAAGTCATTGGGAAATGAGAAAACAATACCAATTATCAATCAATTACCAGTCCCTTCTCCTTTTTAAGATGTACAAGTATGCCTGTACTCACAGCTCCTCAGGAGGCTGAGGCAGGAGAATAGCCCAATTCAAAGTTAGCCTCAGCAAATTAGCAAGACCTGATCTCAAAATAGGAAACAAAAAGGACTGGAGTGTGACTCAGTGGTAGAAAGCCTCTGGGTTCAATCCCCAGTACTGCAAATAAATTAATTACTTAAAATAAAATAAATGACCACAAGTAAGGCATTTACTTGATCTCCTCTAGGCTATCATTACAATAAGCCTTAAAGCTGTGACTGAGATGAGAAAGGAACACAGTCATTTTGACTTAGCTCAGCAGTTGGAACTCTATCAAAACCAAGTTAAAATATTTTTCAAATACATTCCCTTATTCAAAAAAATAGCAAAGGATGAATCTTTCTAATAATTTAAATATAACTTAAGAAAAAAATCAGAGAGATACAGAAGGGAGAGAGGGAGGGTACTAGAAGATGAGTGTGCACTGTGTACGGAATTTCTTCCACTTGGTGTGAACGGGTTTCACATTTACTAATTGACAGCCTGGTGATACGAGAAAGAAGCCTGCAAAGTCACAGGGACTTGTCGTGCAGGGAGATCCTGTGCTGTGCCCCATGTCCAGACATCCCAAGGGCTCTGAGGAGGGAGACCAACAGTGCTGAGAGGCTCCAGGAACACCTGGGCCCCTGGTGCACATTCCTGTTCTGTGTTTCATGTGCTATTCCTCCAGGTGGCAAAGGTCACACACAGGGGTTGGAGTAAATGATTCTGCAAGGCCACCTTTGATTTTTGTTTTAAACTGGCCCAACTTACAAAAACCATAGAAGCAAATATTTAAAAAATGCAGGACACATATATTTGCACTATGAAAGTGATCATTTAAAAATAAATGAAAACACAAAGGCCAAAAGATTGGGTGGGAATGAAGAAAAATCTCAGCACCCAAGAGCGTGATTTGCTTTTTTGTTTGTTTGTTTTTAGTTCTGTAGACTGAACCCAGGCCTTGCACATGCTAGGCAAGTGCTCAATCCCTGAGGTACATCCACAGCCCTATTCATTTTCTTTAAGAAAAAGGACAAAGAAAAACCTGGATGGGGGCTGGTGATGTGGCTCAAGCGGTAGCGCGCTCGCCTGGCATGCGTGCGGCCCGGGTTCGATCCTCAGCACCACATACAAAGATGTTGTGTCTGCCGATAACTAAAATAAAATAAATATTAAAAAATTCTCTCTCTCTCTCTTTCCCACTCTTACTCTCTCTTAAAAAAAAAAACAAAAAAAAAAACAAAACTGGATGGATGGATTGGCAACCGCAGAGGACACTGGGGCACTTGCCGGTGTACCACCCTCCCACTTTGACAGGAGGCAGCCCACACAACATAGGAGCCCATAGTAATTGGCTGTTCTACTTACATGCCCTGATAGATGTTCACGAGGTACATGAGCATTTTGAAAACATTCCCGACATGCTAAGGCAGGGAAGAGAAAAGGAAATATGAAAGTTTCAACCAGAAAACAGCTGTTATGCTGAGAAGAGAGAAGGGCATGGGGACTTGTCTGGTTCTCCCTGCATATGAGACTTCAAGGGCTCAAGGGCCAATCTTCATTTTCCACTGGTAAAATGCAGGCTATAAATTTGTACCATTTTCTTCTTCTTCTTCTTCTTTTTTTTGGAGGGGGTTGGGGTTCTTTTTCTTGTTTTTTTTTTTTTTTTTTGGAACTGGGGATCAATCCCAGGGCTTTGCCAATGAGCTGCATCCCAGCCCTTATACCATTTTCTTTACCCCAAAAAGCATAAAAGGAAAGACAGCAACTATGTCACATGTGATCTTCACAGAGCCTTCTGACAGTCATAATTAACACACGGCTACTGTTTCCTTGTCCTCTATATACTAAACCAGAATCAACTCTGGGAAGTCAAACTTTAACCCTAAGAAATAATGACTTCTTATTTCAGCAATTCTGAGCACTTCCCCCAACCTGCCCTTCAGGACAGAAGACCCACAAGCACTCAATGTTCAGTGTGTAACCTGCTTTTACTAAGCAAGGACCTGACAATCTACTTCCAACCACAAACCTCCAAGAGATCTTCTGAGATCTTAGAGATCTTCTGAAGCCGTTGCAGCCTGTAGTGAGTCCCTAGAAAACAGTCCAGGACCCGAGCAGGCATGAGACTCAAACATTCAGTGAAGTTTTCCATATAGGGAACGAGGCTTCCCAGAGGCAGCAAACTGAACCAGGATCGAAAGAGATACTCATCCATACTCAGCAACTGCTTCCTGCTCTCCATGAAGTCAAGAAACTTGCTCCTGAATGAAGAAACCGGGATAGAGACCAGGGCAGCAGTGAGAGCACTGAACAGACTCAAGACAAGGAAAAGCAAAGCTGGGAAGGCCCAGAATGCTCAGATTGTAAAGTAGATATCAATGCATCCTGGAACCAGACATACAGAGCGAATCAAATGAAAACTGAACAAAATAGCCAAGTGTATGTACACCTGTGATCCCAGCAACTTAGGAGACAGGGGGATCAAAAGTTCAAGGCCACCCTCAGCAATTTAGTGAGGCCCTGTCTCAAAAAATAAAAAAATTAAAAAGGGACTAGAAATATGGCTCCATAGTTGAGCATCCCTGGTTTCAATCCCTGGCACCAAAAAAAATAAATTTTAAAAAATCATTTCCATTTGGCTTTCATTTCAAAAGGTTTCAAAACTAGATAAGAGATGTGAACAGTTGAGCTCACTGCCTTTATCCCTAACGATGGCAGCTGGCTCCAAGTGGACGGGGTGGGCAAGGGGACAGGTTATCCACACATGGCGGTTATCTGTATGTGGAAATGAGTACAGTGATGTTTTCATGTTTAGTTCAGATTTACTTTAAGTTTTGAACTTAAATTTGATTTTAAATCAGACAAACTTTTTTTTGTGGTGTTGGGGAGGCAACCCAGGGCCTCGCCCAATGCCAGGCAGTCCTCTTCCACTGAGCACAGCCCAGCCCCCTTCGATTTTTCTTATGTAGTTGTGCTTTCCATGTCTTCTTTGAAGAACCTTTCCTCACTCTAAGATGATCTTATTTAGAAGCATGCTGTTAACATATCCAGGCAGGTAAGGATTTTCCAGAGAGCCATCTGCTCAGCTGTGGTTAGGAACCTGCACCCTTGGACTGCAGCACCTTCAGGGTACTGAGAGTGGTTCAGCTCAGAATGCAGCCCATTTTGTTGCATGTGCCCACGGGCACACCTGCCATGCAGGGCGCTGGAGCCCCTGGGTGCCATCTGGGTCTGCAGCTTTCTCCCCAACATCTGTACCATATTCATTCTCCTGCCATTTGTTTTACCAGTTGCTGGAGAGGAGGCACAGAGCTCCACAGAGCTATGGATCTGGATCTGCTGGCTCCTCCTCTCAGCCTCTTGGTTTGGGATTGGATTTGATTCTCCACCTACACAGTTCTACTTGGTACCTTTGCTCTCGATTCCTCTGTGACTCCTGCTCTGACTTTTTTCTTTTTGGTGGTGCTGAGGATGGAACCCATTGCCTTGGCCAAGCTAGATTAGTTCTCTATCACTAAGCCCCAGCCCCAGCCCTGGCCTTATTCTGGCTTTTTAAATTGGTGGAAAGCATGTTGCTTAGTATTCCAGTTTATCATTTATTTAGTTTGGAGTTTTGCATCTGTGAGTACCATTTCTCCTGATGAAGCACAGTTCTCAGTGGGGACAGAAGTGTTCAAGCCCATCCCCCATCCCACCCAGGAGGGCCTAGCAATGCCTGGATACACTTGTGCCTTTAAGACCTGGGATCGGGGCAAGCCATTGTCTGTGTACCCTTGCCCACCTAAGACTTCCACTCCAGGAGGCCTGAGCCTCCCACCCATGGGACACTGCAATGCCCTCACAATCAGACAGCAGAGAATGTGGAAGTACTCTGCTTTTCCTGGCCAGTTCTCTGGCCTGAGCTTTATGGCTAGCAAAAGGAGAAGCTTGCTCCAGCTCTACCAAATGCACTCATCACCCACCACTTCAGGTAAAAGGCAAGGTTAGAGGTCAGAAACTAAGATTTGTGGTACTCAGGGCTAAGTCCTGGGATACACAGAGTTGCTAAGTGTCTGTCACACAAATGAGTAAACACATATTAGTACAATCATAAGAGAAAGACTGCATAGTACACTGGCCACGCCAGTGATCCCAGTTGTTTCAGAGACAGGAAGATCATGAGTTCAGGCCAGGCAGGCAACTTAGCAAGACCCATCTCAAAAATTAAATCTTTTTTTTTTTTTTGGTCGGGGGTGGTACTGAGGATTGAACTCAGGGGCACTCATCCACTGAGCCACATCCTCAGCGCTACTTTGTATTTTATTTAGAGACAGGGTCTCACTGAGTTGCTTAGCGCCTTGCTTTTGCTGAGGCTGGCTTTGAACTCACGATCCTCCGGCTTCAACCTCTGAGTTACTGGGATTACAGGCATGTGCCACCATGCCCAGCTTCAAAAATTAAAAATTTAAAGGAGAACTGGGGATGTAGCTCCATGGCAAAGTGCTGATGAATTATTCCAAGATGTGCTTACATAAATGCAGCTTTACAACTTACTCATTTAGCAATTCTTTCTGAAACTGAGAGAAGGAGATTCCCTTGAGGGCAGCCCAGATGTCCTCAGACTGGTTTACAGAGTCCTTTCTTGGAGGGGCCAGCTGCATACAGTAGTGCAGGACAGGGAGGATGCCCAGCCAGTCAATGACCCTTGCAACCATGCATCTTTGGCACAGGTTGACCAAGTACACTTGCCATCTGAAAGGGAACCAAGACCTACCATGAGCCATGGATGGCTGTGTTCAACCTGCCCTGTGGTCTGATGTCCCAGGAGGGAAGGGACAGCCACTTGCACCCAGCAGAAGGAGCATTACACATGTGGACCGAGTCCCAGACCAAGAGGCAAAGGGTGGCAAGGGGGACAAGTTCCTGGCCCCCAACCCAGTTCACCAGGATATCACAAATGCCAAAAGACACCCACTAAGGTCCTTTCCACCCACACCATACAGCTGAGGTATTGAGGTGCTCGGTTTCAAACCAACAAATTCACATAGGACCTAGGGTTTGAACGGCAGTCTGGCGATGGTGAACCTAAACACAAAGCAAATGTTTTTGTTTTTAAACTGGGATTGAACCCAGAGACATTCTACCACTAAGCTATATCTCCAACCTTTTTTTATTTTGAGACAGGGTCTCCCTAAGTTGCTGAAGCTCAAACTTGTGTAATCCTCCTCCCTCAGTCTCCTGAGTCACTGGAATTATAGGCACATGCAACCATGCCCAGCTACATTTTAAAAGGAATGGCACATGATGTGTGTTCCATGGGCACAGAAATTGATGCTTCTTCCTTCTCTCACACCCATGCACAGCTGTTTGTAGATTTCCTTACCACTGTCTCTCTTTCATACAGGACACAGCAACTGCCTGGGTCTTTAAAACTTAGGAAACCCACAGGTGCTAAGAGCTCAGGAAAGGCCACCTGATGTTACCCAAGCTCAAACCAAACAGAAGCAGAAGAGACCCTGAACCTCCAATCACAGAGCTCAGAAGAGGTCTCCCCTACCACATAAAAGGCCATGGCTGACCCAGCAGGGGCAGTGTCCTTCCACCAGCACAGGTGGGACAGCAGGAACAGCATCCTTGTGGATTCTGCAGCTGAGGTAGGTGATACCTGCAGGCAGGCCTGGGCCCCAGTGCTAAGGAATGCTGAGCATGAAGAGGAAGGTCCTCCAAGGAGCACTTCTGTCATGTACTTTATATTATTCATTTATTTTTCCAGATGGGGTTCCACTAAGTTACCCAGGCTAGTCTTAAGCTCTTGGGCTCAACCTCACAAGTAGCTGGGATAACAGTGTTGCCGTGGTACCTGGCCCTGTGAAGCTTTTTGAAGTCAGGGTATTCAGGAGAACACTGAATTTAACAACACTAGCAATGACATACATGCCAGGAAAGTGACAGGAGCAAGTGGTAACATGACTGTGGTTTTATTTTTCCCCAGTGTGCACTCAGCCTTTCTCTGACTAGCACTTATCTCTATAGTCAGATAACAATCATGATAAATGCCTACGAAACCTCCGACAAAACAAAACAAAACAAAACAAAAAATCATGGGATACCTCTCAGATGTGAAAAGGATGTGATGGAGGTCGCTATGCAGGGCATCTGGTGAGCAGGGACTGGGGCAGAGAATGGAGCACAGTGAGGTCAGGTCACGCTCCGATAAGCAGAGTTTGGTATCTTCCACCAGGAAGAGAATGATCAGACCCATCCTCAGTCTGCTCTTCACAGGGCACCCTTCAGGCAGGGCATCCCCACTCTTTCTTTCCAGAAATGGTCTCATCTGCTTTTTCAAATACTTCCACAGGTGTTTCTTCACCTGATGCAGGGGGAAAAGAAGAGGCATGACTATGGAGTGCATGCCCTGGAGGCTGGAAGGCCCCTTGGGCAGGGGATCAAGGCCCTGAGGACAGAGAGCTCTGGGGAGGGTCCCATCTGCCCCACTTCCCCACCTCCCCAGCACTTGGGCTTCTGGAGCAGCAGGAGCACATCGATGCTCAGTCTCAAACCATGTAGTGAGGGGGTCTGGGAGGCCCCTGGATGCTCATGAGAGCTCAATGTCAAACTGAAAACGAGTGCCAGCTCTGTCTCCAAGCCACAGTGTGGCTGAAGGGGAAAGGATGGGCTCCACCTTTTCTTTCAACTCTGCCTAAGTCTGGAAAGAATGCAAGATTGGTGCTGGGAATGAGGCTCATGGGTGCAATCAGGAGGAGAGATAAGGAGAGAATTCCCAAGAGGTGGTGCAGAAACAAAGGGATGGAAAGGTCCTCCTGACCCCTCTACACCTGCCCTACTTAGTCACAGGGTCTCTATATGCCTCTAGTAGGTCAGGGGACCCTGACCACCCACACCAGAGCTACTGATGATTGGGGGAAGACTGATACCTCTTCCTCTCTGAGGCCCAGGCTATGCCAGGGCTGTGCTTTCCCTTCATAAATCATAGGCACTCGGACAACAGAGTAAAACTGCTGGAACTGGGTAAAGAAGTTCCTCAGGTTGATGGGGTTCCAGGTCTGGAGGATGCTGAAGATGCGGCCCAGCATGATCTTGGCTGCCATCTTCTTCCCCTTCACCAGCTCCTTCTTCATCTTATTAGTGAAGAGGTTCTGGAATTTCTCCAGTGTCCCAGGAGGCCTCATGCAAATTATGTCATCATATTGATGCCAGTCTATGGGCGACAGCAAGAAAAATGTCACACTTAAGATCTCAAAACCCACCAACCCAAGGTACCACCCCAGAAGACAGAAACACAGGGGAGCAGCCAGGCACAGTGGCACATGTCTATAATGCCAGTGAGGCTGAGGCAGGAGAATCACAAGTTGAAGGTCAGCCTTAGCAACTTAGAGAACCCTTCTGAAAAATAAACAGAAACAGGGGAGTACAGTCAGAGGATTAAAGGAAGGAAGGAAAACAAGTCTGGTAAACTGAAGTGATCAGAACTCACTCCATTAGCTACCATGGGCAGGTCATGCCCCTGAAGAGAGAAATTCTAGACAATCCACAGTGGTGAGCTTAAAACCAAGTCTCTGCTTAGCCATGCAGTTCAGCAAGCCTGGTAAAAGCTTTAAACATAACCATATGCAGGTTAAATATTTTTTATACCAAAACTTCATTCCTCACTAGCAACTGAGTACTGTTCTGGTAAATGAACAGGGTGCATAGTGGAACAGCAACACCCACCCCAAAGAGAACAGTGCAGATCACCCAACAGCCACGAGCCACTAGCAGGTGCCCACTAAAGGGCAAGGGCTGAATTTATGGCTATTCTGAGGACCAACTGCAAGAGACACAATTATAGACCAAGAAAACCCAGTGACATTAACTGTAAAATAATTAGAAAACAAAAGTGGCATAGTTGCACAGCTGAACTCCAGGCAATTTAGGAGGCTGAACCAGGGCGATCCAAATTTTGTGGGCAGCCTGGGTACCTTAGGAAAACGTAACTCAAAATTTAAAAATGAATAAAAGAGCTAGGGATCTGGCTTAGAGGTAGACCAGAGGTAGAACACTTGTCTAGCATGAACAAGGCCCTAGGTTCCATCTCCAGCACTGTCAAAAAAAGAAAGAAAATGAAAAAAAGAGAGAAAACCTATAAGAGGGCAGAGAGCTGGGCATGGTGGTACATGCCTGTAATCCTAGTAACTCCAGGGTTGAAGCAGGAAGACTACAAGGTGGAGATCAGACTCAGCAACTTAGGAGGCCCTAAGCTACTGCATATTACTGTTGAATTGGTAGGCCCTGCCACCCCAGCTCTACCCTGTCCTTTCCTACCCTGCCAGGTGACAGTTGGCCAGGGTTCATATGCTGATTTGGGCATGGCCTCCTCCTGAGCTTCTCCTTAAGCCCACTCTAGCCCCTCTCTTTGTGGGAATTGTTAGAGAAGAAGCTCCATCTTTCCTTGTGGAATTATCTGATGAAGTCCACTTTCGCCTCAAAGCTGAAGTCCTCGGAGTACACTATTGTTATTAAAAATTACATGTACAGGGGCTGGGGTTGTGGCTCAGCAGTAGAGTGCTTGCCTAGCACATGCAAGGCCCTGGGTTCGATCCTCAGAACCGCATAAAAATAAATAAATAAAATAAAGATGATATTGTGTCCAACTAAAAAAAAAATAAATATGTATCATGGTGCACATATAGCCAGCCACTCAAGAGGATGAGGCAGGAGGGCTTCCTTTCTAGTTGGAGCTCAGACACTTGAGGCCAGCCCAGAAAACATATTTTTAAAATCCTGGTTCTCGGAGGTCGCTCAGGATAGAGCTAGGTGCCCAGGCAGGACAGGAAATCCAGTATCTGCAGAGAAGGTCACCAAGGAAGAGCTGCTGAGGGACTGAAGAGGTACAGAGGGTTCTTTCCAAAGATTCAGCAGATGGAATATGGAAGCCACCCAAGTGCCACCAGCAAAATGTGATGAGGACAAATACAGAGTCTCATAGGGAGGCTCTCAACACATTGTCCTGCTTCTGGTCACCACCTGGCCGCCTCCAGGAAGGGCCAGCCAGCAGCTCCCTGTGCTTTGTTCCAGAGTCTGCCCGGTACCCGGGCCCACCCTGCACACAGCCCCAACTCTTCCTTTGGCTTTGTCCTTTCTCCTTTCCATTTCCTCTCTCACCTAAGTTAAACCACAGCAGGGGCAGTGCACAACAGAGGACCCATGCAGACCAGGCAGTCTGGTCCACACAGCCCCACCCAGGCCAGGACACAGGTGCCATGGAGAAGCCCTTTACCTCTGGAGCACAGGAGGGAGGACTTGACATACAGGCAGCGGTTCACGTGCTCGCCTGCCTTCTGCGGCTGCTCATAGATGTACTCCACGGTGCAGTTGGAACCTTGGCCACAGTGAAGGACGTACTTGTAAGGGATGGCTCTATCCAGGCTCTGCCTGGGAATGACAATGCTGCCCTCGATGAGGGACCCGTATTCATGTAAGTTCCTGAAAATCAACAGACACTGGACAGTTATCCGGAAGTCTTACATCAGAAGATTTTGTTCTCAAACACACCAGGAACATAGACCCAAAATTATAGAATGGACACTGACCAAGATGGCATGTCTAGAACAGGGCAGGGCTTCCTTTCTAGTTAGAACAGAAAAAAGAGCCATGGCGAAGTGAGACAAAGAATGCATGCTGGGAGTATCAAACACACTCACCCAGGGAGCAGGGGGACCCTGGGGACTCACTGATCACCTCTAACTAACACCAAGGGGACTGGGGGCCCCAGGACTCACTCAGTGTAGTACATCTCGCAAGCGTCACTCCACTCGGGCTGTCCGAGCTCTTCTCCTCCCCTGATGAACACAGTGTGGAGCTTGGGGTCGAAGGTGACATGCTTGGGGATGATGGCGTGGAAGTACACGGTGATCCCCTCCTCGGGGTTCAGCCAGCTGGAAGAGGGAATAAAGCAGTTGGTCACCAACTGCTCCTGGCCCAGCCCACCTCCTCATTCTCTACTGGTCATTTTCACACCTGGCCACTGCCCACCATGAGTGGCAAAGAAGAGGAAAAGAGAGTGTGAAACCCCAACCTGGCCAGCCCACCTCCCCTGCAAACCCCACAGCTGGACTTGTCACAGGGGCCCTCAACAGGTGCGGACAGCATCCCTGTGCCCTGGGCCTGGGCGGGGCAGCCTGGTACCTTGAGGGGATGGCCTGAGTGCTGGCCTTCTGGTTCTTCTGCTCCTTCTCCTTTGTCATAGCAGCTGTGTAATTTTTGTCACTCCCTTTTGCCTTCCTCAGGTCTTTGGGTTCCAAGATGTTTTTACCTGGTTTTTCTCCAGGAGCAGCCAACCGATCCTTGGTCTCACCCTCCTGAAACGAGCAACCAAGCCCCAGCCTGAAAGGCTGCCCCTCAGCCATGCATCCACAGCAGCCCAGGTGGACTGTCCAGTACTTCCAGTCTACTCCCATGGCCTCTGAGGACCCTTCCCCAACCTTGCCTGGGCCCTCCTCCCTTTCTCACTCCTGGGCACACTAGTTCCTTCCCCTGAGAACAGGCTGCCACAAGATAACCCCAGGCCTTAGCATGCCAATCCTTTCATCTGAATGTGTCTGCAGGGACCCCAAAGCTCACCCCTCACTCCCTCTAGCCTCTGCTCCCCCAGCACCTCCCTGGAAGCCTCAGCCAGCTTCCCTGACTGAGGGGCCACCTTTCCTCATGGCACCAACCATCACATTCCTGGGGACCTTCCTGGTACCAACCATGCTCTTTTTCCCAGCTCACTTCCTGTTGCCCGGCTTGGCCTCAGTCTTCCCCCATCAAGAATGAGAGCTCCTTAAAGGAAGGCTTGGTCTCCTTTGCACTGTCCCTAGCTCTCCATAACGTGCCACACAATCAGACTGAAGATGGGCTAGTGACTGGCTATAGCAGAATGGGCCCGGGAAGGCCAAGCAGTGTCCCCCAGCCCAGCCTGGAGAGAAACTTGTATCTGGCACCGTTCCTTGGAAGCAGGGGGACTTGCCGGCAGCCCATTTGCTGTGGCTGAACCTTATCTTTCATTTGTTTCCCAGCCCTGTTAACTGGAATATCTGGCTCAGCTGTAGTGTCAACTCCCTGGAGGAAATAAAGACCCCAGACTCCTGGGGTCTGAGCCACAGAAAATGGAAAGGCTGTTCTGCCCCAAGGGCTTAAGATCAGCTTTGGCCTTAATGCCCAGTGTAGGGTCAATAGTCCCTTCTTGTCTCCACAGCTGCCCTCCCAGATAGGGAAGTAACATCTCACCCACATGGCATACCAAAGGTGCTAGGGCCAGTCCCATGCCCCTGGCCACCACTCACTATACTCACCCCAGAGGCTGGGACATCCACGTGCTGCCTGGCCCTCTGTGCTTCTTTCTGAGGCTCAGAATCCCCTTTGGACTCAGGCAGCGGGAGCCCCTGGGCAGCATCTTCAGGCTTAGGGTGGGCTTCGCAGGTAGATGTGGGTGGCCCAGACACCTCCTGAGAGAGGCCCCTGGCCCCAGAGGGCGTGGAAGTGTGGAGATCCATTTCTTCCATGTGGTCCTGTGGTTGTGGCCTGCTCTGAGCCACATCTCCTGTGGCTGCACCCCTGCACTGGCCAGCTGGACCAGCATGCAGGGCTTGGCTTTGGGCCAGGGCTGTGTTCTGGGACCAGGGGTGTGAAGGTGAATTTGGACTCTGGGGAATGGAAGGCGATGGGGCCAAGGAACCCTGCTCTGAGGAAGCAGTAATGTCCTGATCCTTCCTCCTTTTCTTCCTTTTGTTCTAAACAGGAGAGACATACCAATTTTACTTCTTAGGTTTACTACAACTTGCCCCACGTTTCCCTCCCATTTTTGTGTCCCAATTTCTCTGGTACAGCAAGCTTAGCTCTGCTGAACCACTTACATTGGTCATTCCTGCAACTAAGAAACCAAGGGTGGGGGGTAGGGGAACCAAGGAGCAAGAGGCCAGGCAGAGCCTTGCACAAAGGGGCTGGGGGTGTCACTACAAGATCGCTCTTGGACACTACAACATTAATGGACTGTTCACGTGACACTCTCGTAGTATGTGTCACAAGCAAGAAAGCCAGAATAAAGGTGAGAAGACTGCAGAGTGTGGAGGAGCAGTAAGACTGCTCCTGAGCTCTGGAAGGCTCAGGCAGCTCCCAGGCAAGGCTCCTGCCTTGGAAACTAGTAACACAGCTTGTGAGGAGCAGGCCACTGGGACCCTGGCCCCAAGGGCTATGATGCTCTAGAGGAGGTGTCAATGGGCCACTGAAAGCAAGTGGTTCGTACATCCTGAGTCCTGGCTGTATGTGGGGACACCCTGCCACCCCAGACAGCTGGGGGTGAGCCTGCACCTGCCCTAGACCCTCACTCCAGGCATTAAGCCATCAAGAAAAGGGAAGAACTTGGGTACATCTGTGCCTAGGATGTGTGGCCTTCTTCTGAGTCACTATGCAGCTTCCCCAAGAATCCTAGCTGACCTTCCTGCAGAACTGCTCAGATGCCCACGAAATCCCTCCAGGTACCCAGAGCATTTAAGAGATTTAAGACAGAAACTTCTCCATCTTCCAAGGGCAACCAAATCACCCAAGACATTGTGAACATGTGCAGTGACTCAGCAGTCTGGGTGGGCCCCAGGGTAATCATTTCCACAGGCTCCTTGGAGGCCTTTGCTGCCTGCTCAGGCCCAGTCATGAGCATGAGATAATTCAGTCACTGGTGGTCTTCTCCATGACACCTCAGGGTCACTAGGAAGCCTCTGAGACTGCTGGACAGGTCTGGGGTCTCCTGACCTTAATGGTGTCTGTCAGCATCCTGATGGTTCCAAGAAATTGCTAAAAACTATCACATCAAAGCAGTGTAGGCTCCGGGAGGGACACACTCCCTAAGCCCTTCCCAGAGACCCTGAAATGTCAGTGCTTAATCCAAGTGGTGCTGCCTCCACACTGAGCCACTGAGTGATATGGGCCTCTGTGAGGCACAAGGACCATGAGGGCATGAGGGCAAAACAGGGTCCTGTCCCACGATGCTGACAGCATCATGAGGCAGGCTAAGACACATCATGAGACATGCCAAGGACAAATCCAGCCAGGAGGGCACGGTGGGAGGTCAGAGGCTTTCTGGAGAAGGTGGCAAGAGGCTGAGTCTGAAAGATGCAGAAGCTGTAATCCAACCTGCTCTGCTTGGCAAGGACTCACAGGTCTTTGTGCACAAACATGAGCCCTGCCTCCTAAGGCTCCTGCTCACCCAGAATGAAAGCCAAAATCCAGCACACAAAGACCCCATGAGGCTCAGGCTGCTCACTGCCCTCACCCAGTACAAGCAGCAGCTCTGGAGGTGAGTGAGGCCTGGACATAGGCAGTGACTCCAGCAGCACCTGGGGGCAGCACTGAGTGCAGAACAACTGAACCAGGGCACCTCCAGGTGGGACACAGGTACATGAGAGCTGGGAGCCAGGGTGAGTGAGGGCAGGTGGGCTTGGGAAAGGCACTCCGCCAGCTCAGCCAACACCTGCAGTAGGCCTCTGCCTTAGGACAGGTGGAGCATCAAGGCTGAGGTGAGAGAGCAGGGAATGGGCAGAAGTGCAGAGGGGCTAAGGCCCAGGATGTGGTCCACATAAGAAATGGAGAGACTTCAATGTCACCAAGGGGGTACAGCATCAGGGATGGGGACAGGCCAGCAACACAGACAGGGATGGCTAGTCCTCATGCAAGTGGGCAGTGGGATATAAATGCCAAGAGGAGGTGGGCAGTGAAGCTCCCTATGGAGGCCCAAGGGAAAGAGGCTGACAGGTGGGTGCTACATGCTTCCAAGCCCCCAGGGCCAGCTGGCTCATCCCTGTAGCAGATAAGGGCTGTGAGGAGCCAGGGGCAGGCTTCAACGAGGACAGTGAGGTCTCGCCCCTGGAAGCTGCTTGACACATCCTTCCAGCAACCTGGCTACCAGAGCTTTGCTGAGGGAGGGCCTCCTGGCAGAGCCACAGGGACATCCACCTGACACACCTTTCCATGAAATTCTCCAATTCCATCCATTTTCCTGAAAATGCCATAATTTTATTCTCTTTTAATGCTGAGTAGTATTCCAGTGTGTATAAATACCACAGTTTCTTTATGAATTCATATGTTGAAGGGCATCAAGTTTGATTCCACAGTTTAGCTATTGTGAATTGAGCTGCTATGAACATTGATGTAGCTGTGTCACTATAGTATGCTGATTTTAAGTCCTTTGGGTACAGAGCAAGGAGTGAGATAACTGGGTCATTTCCCTCTGTTCTGAAGGAGCATCCTTTGTTCCCTGGATGAAGCACTGAGGCAGGGAACTGTGGATGCCATGTGACCAAGGAATGGGATGGTCCAGAGCACTAGAGGCAGTGGCCAGGAGGGTAGGGAGGCAGTGCAGACAGGCAGAGCCACACCTGCACTTCAGGGCTACCAGCTGGGTGCCTAGATTGATCTTGCCTACAGCCTCAGGATTCATCGGTGATATGAGCAATAAATTCAACATAACCAATGTGAGTTGCATTTTTGGTAATTTGGAAACAAAACATTTCTAATGGTTTGAATAATCAAATCTCAGATTAGGTTATTTTCTTCTTACAGAAGTGAAAACTAAGTCCAGGTAACTAATGTCCTAACTGCCAGGATGAAATGGATGCTGGGGTCTTGTAGATACCTGCAGGTTACCACGTGGCACAGAGGACCCTCCAGGCCCATCAGAGCACACACCCTGCTTCAACCTTAGAACAGCTGCTAGCTGCCCTCTAGGAGGGGAGTGGTCAGCAGGGAGGCACTCAGCAGCAGGACGTTAAGAGGGCAGGCACCCTGGGTTGGGGCTTGCAGGTGCCCTGAAGAGGGCCTGGCTGTACCCTCCATGAAAAAGTGGTGTGGAGACTGCAGGAAATGCAGAGGTGGCCCAGGGAAAACCCTTGGAAGGACCCCAACCAGTTCCTGGAGGACAATGCCAGGGAAGTTGGTCAGTGACAGCCCCCTGTGTACCCACACCCTTTTGGCCATACCTGGGCAGCAGCAGGCCACTCATTTCCAATACAAGCACAGCCTTTTTTGGCCATACCTGGACAGCAGCATGCCACTCATTTCCAATACAAACACAGCCCAAATCCTTGATGGACAGAACTGCAGAAGCTCAGGTGCCCCTGGAGGAAGGTCCATACCGGGCTTCCAAACTCACCAGGGCCCAGCCCAACTCATGTGTGAAACAATGTGTGACCATGGTACTCAGGACAAACCATAGCCCTCCATGAGTGACCGCATCCCCCTGCAGGGGTGAAGAGGCTCTGCTTTCCTCATGTGCATAGCACCTTCATTACACAAGTGAGCTTCTTGTGTTGTAGTGAACCTGGAACACACCCAACCAATGCTCTGGAAAATGACAGGGCAGAATCTGAACCCCAAAGAGCAGACATCAAGCTCAGTAGGGTACACACCATACCACTGGTGTCTCAAGCACAGCCTGCTGATGGGCCTGTGCCCAACTTGGATGCCACCTGGCTGATAAGTAGACCCCTGGGTGGCCTGTGGATGTCAAGGGAGAGACTTCCACAAGAAATAGAAGCTGGGAGTCAGGGTGAGCAGGCAGGATGTGCAGCACAGAACAGAAAGATGGCACCCCCAAAATGACCTGCCACAAGGCCCAAAACCTGAATGGGTGCTGCTGCCTCACAAATAGCCCAGTTTCCAGCTCAGCCCTCTCAGTGGAGGCGTGAGGGTGACCAGCTATTCCAGGGCTGGCTGGAGGCTCTGCAGCCAGAAACACAGACTACCTGCTCATCGTCCGCAGTGAAGGTGTCCAAGACCTCGCACAGAGCAGCCTCATTCATTCTCCTCTTGCTGGGAAGGCACTGGGCAGCTGCCTGCTCACCAGGTACATCCTCTATGGCATCTACAGAAGGTCCAGAGGCCACTACCTGTTGAGACATGACCCCTTCATGACAGCGCAGGGTCACCCACATACCCTGGAGCCCTGCCTCAGCCAGGCCTAATTAGGGAAACCTCATGGAGCAGGGAAAACACAACACAGAGCCCAAGGCAGCTGAGGCCAATAGGAAGGGGGATGCAGGTGGGCAAATCAGGTCCTGGTCCCCTGGAGCATCCACCTGAACACCTGGGCCCCTGCTTCCAACAAATACAGCTACAGAGGCACCAGAGGGGGCAGGTCATTCCAGGCACCCAATGCTCAGCCAAGCACAGCCTTCAGAGCCTCCGGAGGCCAGGTGTGCCTCCACCAGGAAGCCTCTGTCAAATCATACCAGCAAAAGGCTGAGGAAGGGAAGCCACTGAGGGCCTAGGGCCACTTGGAGCCTCCCACCTGACCCACTCAGGCCCCTGCTAGGTCGCTTCCTTGCTGCCGGAAGAACAAATCTCTGAGCCTCTGGAAGGATGCAGAGCCAGCAAGCAGAAGCCCACAAGCCAGCATCCAGTGGCCACTGAAGAAAGGGCCAGAAGGAGGCTGGCCACCTCCCCATGGCCCTGTGGACCATAGCACTCTCTTGGGCAGGTGGTAGGACATGCTCAGTTCTGCTGGGGAGGGCTGGGAAGTGGCTGGTGACTTCATCCTGGCTTCTGAGGTCCAGGCCACCCCCAGCTCTGCCCACCCTCTGGGAACATCAGGTATTAGCTCGGACACCTCCTCTCAACAGCAATACCAGCTCAGGTGAAGCATGATGCAGGCTCACTATGGGACTGGGAAGCCACTGCCCAGAGACACTTACCATGCTCACCTGTGCACTTAGCTCCCAATTTCTTTCAGTTGCAGCTTCTGCACCTTCAGGCATGTGTTTTAAATAAATCTCCTGTGACAACACCACACGCAGTGTGAAAATCATACAAAATAGACAGTTTGGAGTGGTTTTGCTGCTGTTTTGTAGTGCGGGGGCTGGAACCCAGGGACTCACACATGCTGGCAAGTGCTCCACATGGAGCCACACCCCTGCCCCAAACATTTGAAAGTAAACACTCAACAATGTCATCAATCACCACCTGTACTAGGCTCCCACTTCATCACCCCAAAAGCAACCAATCTCACAGTGCCCCTAACCCCTGCCAATTCTGAGCTACTCATCTCTCTGGATGAGCTTGTTCTGCATGTTTCCTATAACAGGCCTCACACAGTTTGTGCCTTGCACCTCGGGTTCCTTCTTGTAGCACTGCGTGTCTGAGGTCCACCCTTGTTACAGTTTGGATACGTACACTTTCTTCTTAATTATGGCTGACTGATATTCCACCGAGTGTATACAGCCTAAGTAGTTTACCTGCTGTTCACCCACTGAGGACAACCTGGGTTGCTGTGCCACTGGACTGCCATGGCTCTGCTGCTCTCAATGTGCAGACAGGCATTTGTTCAAACCTGTTCTCTTTTCTCTTGGATGAATACTTAGTGGAACTGCTGGGTCATATGGCCATTCTGAATTTAACTTTCTGATAAGCTGCCACACTGCTTTACAGAGTAGCTGTAGGATTTCACATTCCCCCCAGCATGACACCACAGTTCCAACTTCTCCACCTCCTCACCGACCCCTGTGATTTGACACTTCTTATCACAGCTATCCTAGTGTGTTTTAGGTGGTGTGTCAAGAAGTTTTGCATTGCACTTAACCACCAATGGGTGCTGATGCCTTTCACAGGCTTCTTGGCCTCTTGTGTATTTTCTTTGGAGAAAAGCTTTTGCAACCCAGGTGTGGCAGTGCATAATTGTTATTGCAGCTGCTCCAGAGGCTGAGGCAAGAGGATCTCAAGTTCAAGGCCAGTCTGGGTGATTTAGTGAGACCATCTCCAAATAAAATAAGGACTGGGATGCTGTTCAGAGGTAGTGTTGGTCTAGCATGCAGGAGGCCCTAGATTCAATTCCCAGTATGAAGAAAGAAGGGAGGGGAAGGCAGGCTGCTTCAGGCACATCTTTTGTCCAGAATTAAGTTGGACTGTCTTTTTGTTGTTGAGTCATGAGTTCTTTATATATCATGGATACTAAACCCTTATCTGATACATGATTTACAAATACCTCTCCATTCCATTGACTGCCTTTTCAGTTTTTCTTCTCCTCCTCTAAATGAAAAAAGTTTTCATTTTGATGAAGTCCAATTTTTCTACTTTTTCCTTTTGTTTCTAGTGCTTTCGATGCCACAATTAAGTAAGTTTTGTTAAACATTTGGTGACCAAATGCCAACTCTATGATATTCCCTCAAATTGAGTTTTATTTCTATAAAGTCATCAGTAATGTCTCCACCTTCATTTCTACTTTAGTTTCTTTCACACCTTTTAAAAATATATGTTTTATTTGTTTGTTTGTTTATTTATTTTCATGTGGTGTTGAGGATGGAACCCATGTGCTAGGCAAGGGCTCTACCCCAGTCTGGCATCTTTTCTCATTGGTGTTTTGCAATTGCACACATTGATGGTGTTTCTTGTTGCATATTGGTGCATACAATACACAATGTAACAATACCATTTGGCCAGGATTCCTCCCCAGCAGTTCCCCTCCCTCCCCACCTCCCACCTGCACCTTCTTTTCTTCCACTGGTCTCCCATTGATTGTCATGAGGTCTTCCCCCACCTTCCTTTCCCTTTTTCCTCTATAGCTTCCACATAAGAGATAAAATATAGGACCCTTGACCTTCTGAGTTCTTTACATATTATCTCCTTTTTTTTTATTAGTCTAAAAGTTTATGGATCTTGTTGGTCTTTTGAAAGACTCAACCTTTTGATTCATTGATTTTTCTCTGTTGCTCTTCTATTCTCTCCTTCTAAAAAAAAATTCTGCTCTAATATTTAGTATTTCCTTCATTCTTTGTCTTTGGGTTTAGTTTCCTCACCTTTTCCTAGTTTCTTAAGGTATGAAGTTGAGATTGGACACAGGGCTCTTGTCCTCAATCGTTTTCTTTCTTTCTTTCTTTCTTTCTTTCTTTCTTTCTTTCTTTCTTTCTTTCTTTCTTTTCTTCTTCTTCTTCTTTTTTTTTTTTCAACAGGGTCTTACTAAGCTGCTGAGGCTGGCCTTGAACTTTGGATCCTCCTGCCTGGGCCTCCTGGTCACTGGGATTACAGGCATGTACCATTGAGCACAGCTATGGTTTTCTGGTTATTGCTCATTTTTTTCTTCCACAAAGATTCTTCAACTTACTCTATGAATGTTTAAAAAGAACCTTGTCCTGCTGTGCAATGCAACATTTTTAATTGCCGTGCCCTATGTGTCTCTGCAGTGACTCTCACTGGAAGTTTCAGCCAAGCCTTCAGTATCCCTCAAGATCCAGGTTTGGGTGGCCTTCCCTGCTGAGGAAGAGGTGACTCCAGGGAAAGGAAACAACCATACACCACACATACATACCTCTTTCTTCACACACAGGCCTTGCACCCTGACACACATGCACAAATCAGCACTCACCTCACACACACTACATACACCAGACACTACACACATATACCTTCCCCTGCAGGCATCACATATATTGCACCCCAGTGTGTCACTGCCACACTCCGAACCACAGAGCACCCTCTGCAAGGAACCTCACAAACCAGACCCAGCCCAGGAACAGAAAGCCCCAATCCCCTCCATGCCCAGGAGGAAGCCTGGGAGCAGGTGCCACACTCTGGGTGTCTGTGAGCTGGAGCTGAGTCAGGGAGCACACCTAGTGCTCCTGAACACCTGCAGGGAGATCCCTCTCAGAAGCTTCCTGGGGCTCCAGTGGGTTCCTTTACCAAACAATAATTCCCCAGTGCCTGACAACTCCCAGAGGCCAATGGGGCCTCACTCTGAGGAAGAGCACCTGCCAACCAGGGAGCACCCACACATGGACCCTGCAGCACAGTAGAGGTGCACCCAGCCCCATACCTCAACACGTAGACCCAGAGGAGAGTGGGACCCACACTTGGCCCAGCCACAGCTCCTGAGACACCCACATATTTGGTCTAGGGCTGGGAAAGGAAGGTGGAGATCCAGGACCTGAAGCCTGTAGACTCCTGTGGAGATGGACCAGACACTGGGGCAGTCAGGCCACTGCCCATGTGGTAGCACTTCTAGGGCCAGCTGGACTGCAGTGCAGTAAGTTTGCAGGGAAAAAGTCGGGCAGCAGGGGACACATGGAGGCAGTGAGGGTGGCTCAGACAGCCCAGCTTAGCCACCAGGGAAACAGAGCAGGGGCAGGGATGGGTGGAGGCAGCATGGCTCACTCACTCTTTGGATGGTCCAGGACCCTTCATCGGAACTGGGGTCAGCTGCATTTTCCTGCCAATCACTGGAGCCTGGGGACAAGCACAGGTCCCCATCTTCCTTCAGCACTTCCCTGCATTCCATCTCTTCCTTCAGGGATTGGGCCACCAAGGAGTTACTGTTCTCAGAATCTACACAGGCAGATGAAGGACAGGTCAAATCATGGAAAAGGCAGGCCACACTGGGATGACCCCTGCAATATCAGCCCTATCCTCCCCAAAGGCCGTGGTGTGGTTTCTGCTACCAGCCAGGCAGGATGTGGCCAAGGATTCAGCCCCAGCTGCAAAGAGTGAATCAGACAGAAAGAGCCTGGGCTGGCAGGTGCATGTAACCCAGCAACTGGGGAGGCTGAGGCAGGAGGATTCCAAGTATGAGGCCAGCCTCAGCAACTTAGTGAAGCCCTGTCTCAACATAAAAATAAAAAGGGCTGGGAATGTGGCTCAGTAATAGAACACCTCTGGGTTCAATTTCTATTACCAAGGAAGAAAGAGAAAGGGGTGGTGCAGGAGAAATGGAGAGGAAAAGAAAAGAAAGGGGCAGGGCAGGGCCAATGTTCACAATACTCCAAACTCTGCAGCTCTAAAACAGAATCTGCCCTTTCCTTCCTACAAGAAAACTCCTCCTTCCTCAGGGGCAGGAAGCCTCAGTCCAGGTACCTCCCAGTGGAGGCCTGCCTCCCTTAGCCTAACACTACCCCATCCATCTACCCTCTTGTCTGTAGAGAACCTCACCTGGCCAGATATGTCACCAACAGAGTGCACACACAGCCACTCAAGATTGCATACCTGAGCCCAAATTTGATCCTTCAAAGACTCTCTCTTGTCAAACCTGGGTCTTGATGACATGGTGCCATTTCAAACCTGTGCCTGGAACCTTCTCTGAGCTGACTGCCCAGACCTGGCCCAAGGCCCAGGTCTGCTGGGCTCCAGGTGTTCCCTCCCCTAACCCCTGCTCTCTTTCCTCTCCCAGCTCTTTTACCACTGCATCTCCTCCCTACACATTCTATGAAGACCTTAGGCCCAGAGTGCTGGAGGAAGAAGACCCTCAGTTACACACACTAAAGGAGGCCCAAATGCAGGTCTCAGACCCTATACCAAGTCCTCGTGCAGGACTCAGACCCTATGCCGAGTCCCTGTGGAGAACTCAAGCTCAACACCACCCACATGCAGGACTCAGACCCTATACCAAGACTTCTAACTGCCCCACACAACACATCACCAAAAAGTTGGAAAATTTTCTGCCACATACCCCACTCCCAGACCACTTTCCTTTCACAGCTGACATTTAACAATAAACCCAGGATTCTGACGGGCCTCTCTCCCATTATACCAGCTGGACGGGCAACCTCATCCAGTCAGAACCTGGCATCTTCTCTGGCCCCAGGGACAGACTCAGGAGCTCCAGGGCTCCTACTGGAGTTGGACACACCCACCCTCTCCTGGGGGGGCCACGATGATGAGCTGGATGTTGGACCTTGACCAACATGAGTTTCACCTGCAGCCTGAGGAAATAGCTGTCATGTGCAAAAGGGTTGGGCTTCCAGGACCACAGAAAGGAGCAAGACCCTAGGCATACCCAAACTTTCAAGCCAGGTCCTGGCTTCCTGTGTTCTGCAACACAAACAGCCCCAGGGACTGTAAATCTCAACAGGCAGTCCAACAAGAACAAATACAAGTGGCCATCTGATTTCCAAAAGACATCTGGCTTCCCTGTTAATGGAGATTATAATTGGATCCACAGGTGCCACTTCTGCTCACCCCACTGGACTATGAACAAAATGAAGCACCCTCAGCACTGGGGTGGGGAGGGTGGAAGAGGAGATGAAACCTCAGGCACACTGCAGCCAAGGCAGCTAGAGAGGCTGGGGGCTAGCAGAGGTTGCCCTGGTAAGCATTCAGTACTGGAGTGCAGGAACATGTTCTCTAGACAGACTGGCCAGGAGCAGGAATCTGTCTAGGGAAGCAGCCCAGCAGCTGCAGGTGAATGGGCATAGCCAGGCCAGGCTGCCCACAGCTTCAGACCCTGCCAGGTCAGAGCATTCCATCTGCTCAGCACACCAATTTCCTTAGAAATGTGAGGAAGAGCTGGACACAGTGGCAAAAACTTGTAATCCTAGCAACATAGGAGTCTGAAGCAGGAGGATCACAGGTTCAAAGCCAGACTCAGCAATGAGGTCCCGTCTCAAAATAAAAAAATAAAAAGGGCTGGGGATGTGGATCAATGGTTAAACACCCCTGGGTTCAATCCCCAGGACCAGAAAGTGTGTGAAAGCTCACACCAGCTCACTAAAACTAGACAAGCTCCAAAGGCCCCTGAAATGCTCCACTTCAAGAGATCAAATGCCAAATGTATGTTTTGATAATTCTGTTACAACTCAAAAGCAAACACACCAGAGCACAGCACAGCAGGCTTTGCCAGCCCATTGTGTGGCAGGTGCTGGGGGCAGAGGGGAGCAAAACTGAGACACCAGATGCCACAGCCCAGGCCTCTTCCCCACCTGGTGGACATGCACTCCCAAGCTGGGCCTCCAGTGGAGTCCCCTGGGAGGCCTCAAACAGAAGGGACCTTGCTATTTGGACTTCATTCTTGTTAGATGGGGTCTTACCCACTCATGCAAGGGACTGGACTGAACCGCACCCACCCTGGGCCTCAGAGTTAAGGCTGCTTCCCTCCCAAGTGGTGTTCACCATCCTGGCTCCAAGCAGCACACTCCCCACCTCCCAGGAGCCTTGATGTTCTGGCGACTCTGAACTTACTTCCTCCATCATAGAAACATACATCCTCCAGGAAAACACAGAATAAAAAAGAAACACGCTGTCTGGACCATCACGCCTCCTCCAGGAACCTCCCAGCATTGGGGAAGGAGTTCCAACTGGGTCCCTGGGTACCTGGGCAGGAAAGGGTGGCCCACACCTCTCAAAGCCCTCACCTCACCCCCACCCCCTGCCTGGGCAGAGACCCCAGGTTTCCCCCCATGCCTTCATCCAAGGGACCTCTAGGCCTGAGTACCTGGCAGAACACACGGGGGCCTGGGATTCCTAGCAGCAGGTGAAACCACCTGGAGAACCTCCAAGTGACTGAGAGGAGTGGCCTCCCTCTGCTGCAGAGCCAAGTTCCCAGTTCCTGTTTCAGCTTCAATTCCTGTAAACAGCTAACCCCAGGTGTGAGGAAGCCAGGGCTGGCACCCCTGCCAGGCTCTGGCTGAGGTGAGGTGCCAGGCCACTCTGCCCTCTCCCGCTACCTGCAGGGATGGGCACCCCCTGGAAGGCAGCCCCTGGTAGTGTAATGGATGACAAACCCAGGCCTGGATATGAAATAAACTATAAAAACACTGCGATGAGAAGTAGTGCCTAGAAAAGGGAGGGTTCCTGCCCTTTCTAGTCAGTTATCTCCAGGAAACCTGATTAATAGAATAGACCCCTGTCTTTTGCCTTTTGGAATGTAAATAACTACCCCTAGGAATATAACTTCTCCCCTTTGAAGGCTCAGGGACATGGCTAGAGATTTGCCCTTTGCTGCTTCTTCTCTGATTCCTGCCACAGTAGGACTCCAGTATGAGAAGAATCAGGGGCATTTGATAAAAAGGCCCCATGTCCCTGTTCTCAGGAAGATCCCCCTTTGTTCTGGTTCTGCTGGCAAGTGGTTCTGGGCCCATCCCAGGCCCTTGCCAAAAATAAAAAGGGGCAGAGGCTCTGCAGCAGGATGAAGGTGGATTGCCACTTCCCAAAGGGATGGGGACTAAATGAAGCCCCTCAGGGTGCTGTGCCTTTTCTGGCCACGGTCAGGGACCCCCCTTTCTTGTCGCATCATTGATTTTAATGCCAACCCCACAGCAAGCCTATGAAGACAGGCTGGCACTGTTTATCACTCAGACCAGCGCCCCTTTTCTCCCTCAAACCAGGACCAGCAAGACCTCAAACACAGTTCAACCTGCATGTGGGCTCCAGAGGGTTCAAGTCCTATCTCTTCCTGTTACTAGCTGTGTGGCTGTGACAAGTTACTTAACCTCTCTGTGCTTCACTCTCAACATCTGTAGGACAGGGATTTATAATAATGTCATGTTTAGCACCGTGCTGGGAACATCACAGTTAGCAGCTTGGCTTTTTAAAAATCTCTGGGACTGCAAACCCTCCCCTCCCGCCAAGGCCCCAGCTGGCAGATGTTCTTCCTGATACCCAGGGGTGGGGAACCCTGGCAGGCTTCACCATTCCACAGCTCAATCTTCACAAGGCAAGGAATCTACAGCCACTCAGGATCACCAAGTGCATCTGCCCTAGGCCCAAGGTGCAAGGCCCAGCTAGGTTCCAGAAGAAAAGATGGACTCCAAATCTCACTGTAATTCAAAGCCCTTCCCCAAAGAGCCAGAGACAAAACACCAAGGAAGCAAAACTCAACCAAAGAAAGCAGCTGCCTCCTCACACCTCCTGTGACTCAAAGAAAGCACCTGAAAATGAGAGCATACCCAGGCAGAGCAGGGGGAGAACCCACCCCTACCCACTCACACCCATGACACCTGCTCACACTCGGACTAAGGGTTAGCTGTGAGTGAGCAGCAAGTTGAAATAAGGACTTTGTCCCCACTCAAGCACAGGTGTGTGTGGCACCTCTCCAGAGCACATGTGTGGTCCTCTCCCAGGCCCTCCCTGCTATGCACAGGTTGCAGATTCAAAGGGTGCTCTGGGTGTCCTTGGGGCTGGGGGAGGGCAGTGCTGCCCTCTGGGAGTGCTGTGCCACTTAGGCTCTGGGGCAGTGGGACAAGAGCAGGGGAGGTAGTTTCTCTATCCCTGTCTTCAGCAAGGAAGACCCATCTGACAGCTGGTGCCCTCTGTCCCTCCACCGACAGCCTGGGCAGGCTGCGGGGACCCCTCCCAGGGTATTGCAAACCCACAGAGCCCTCCCCCTTCAGCAGCCTCAGAAACCTCCCAAGATATCCTCTGGAATATCCAGGGCCCTTCAGCTCAGCCGGAGGCTTTTCATCCCCAAGGGGGACTAAACTCCAGTTCCATCAAAGAAAAGAGACTGGAAACTTTAAGCAGGACAGATGATGACTCCAGTAAAGAACCTCACAAAACTGCTTGAGGAAAGTGCCCCCTGGGAAGAGTTCTGTGTGGGGAGGGGCCAGGCCTCCCTGAGGCTGCAAGCTGGCCCTGCTCCCATCTGCCTGGAAGGCACAGATGCCCATACTCTCCACTTACCCCAGTGCCTCTTGGGATTTGCCTGGTCCTGAGGCTGTAGGAGGCAGCCTCTCTTCACACTGACTACAGAACTTGGAGGCCTCCTGGCAGGAGATGTGCTGTCTCTGGCTGGGGGATCCTCAAGCCCAGTGTCCGTTCCCCTGTAGGTCTGAAAGAGAAGCAAGAGTTCCCAAGGCAGCAGCTATAAACTGTGCCTCCTGTCATGTGACCACAGTCCCATTTAAGTTTCATTTTGTGAGAAAGTGAGATAGCTATAGCCAGAAAGTTCCCCCGGCCAATGGAAATCCAGCAGCAGTTTGACTCTGGTGGCTGCTCATGGTCATTGCCCAATCCCAAGTCCCACTCTGCCCTGGATCCCCTTCCATCCAGAAGCCCCCTTCTGTCTCGGCCATCACCCAGGGAGGCTAAGACTGCAGCTCAGACTGCAGGCCAGGCCAGCTTTCCAGACAACCACTGAGAACTTGGGGGAGGTGGGCAGGGAACTCAGGTGGAACTTCAGCTATGGAAGAACCTTGGCCTAACACAGATGACCCCTAGGCAGCCTGCAAAGCTGCTTGGAAAGCGAGCTTTTCTCCTAAAAGTTACTACAGCGGTTACAGAGGTAGAGCCGCAGGTCCCAGATCCCACGTCCCGCTGCGCTAAGCGCTCTAGCTGCAGCCTTTTCACCCCAGCTGTGCTGTCTGGGGGCTCCTGCACGACCCCCGGGCTGGAGGGGGACACGGGTAGGTGGACTGTCCTCCAGGGATGTCGCACCGTACCCAGGAAAGGCCTGCAGCCCCACCGCCTGCAGCCGGAGAGCTGGGGTCCGGACAGCGCTGAACCGCATCCCTGCCAAAGGGAAACTTTGAACCAGCAGGAGGAGGCGGCCTGCGCTTAAGGACGCAACACTGCCCCAGGGCCTCCTCACCACCCGGCCTTGCACCCCGACCCGTGGGACCTTAAGTGCCCATTGGACAGCACCCAGCCCAGCGAGACTCATAACCCGCAGCTGCATCCTGCATCACCTTCTCTAGAGGTCTCTGGCGCCCAGGAGACCTATATTCCGCCTCCCCGCACCCTACGCAATGGAATCCGGTATCCAAGGAGTGAATCCTTGCCACAGGGACCCTTGGCACTCACGAGACCCGCAGACCCCCATGTCTGAATCCTGCCCAGCGAAATCCCGCCACCTACCCGCTGGCACCTACAGGGCAAAGAACCTAGCTGAGGTCCCGCGCTCTTTTCATCCACAGGTCACGAGCCTCGAGCCTCGAGGCGCCTCCTCTCAGCCAGCCTCCTAGCCACTGCTGGGTACTAGGGATGTGGCCTGAATTCCCCACCACGTGATTCCCCCAGAGGACCTGGCACCCTCCCAGATCACCGCTCCTTCCCCCAGGCGTCCCCTGCCGCTTTGCTTTGCGCCTGACAGGTAATGGAGGAGGCTCTGATCCTGATTTCCGCGGGCTCCGGGTCCCTGAATCCTCCTCACACCCACCGAGGGCCAGGAGAGCCTTAGGATCCTCCCATCTCAGCCTCCAGAGTGGCTGGGATTATAGGTGTGCCCCTGGGCCCAGGATGAGTCATATTCTTTTGGTGTTGGTTGCCATCCCCTAACAGAATTGCATGGCCAGCTAGTGGGTCACTGTCCTCCTTCACAGGGAACTTATGATGCTAATTCATTTATTTCTTAAATGTGAACTTCAGAGACATCAGAGAAATTCAAGTGGGGGCTGCTGAGAATTCTCACCTCAACAAAACCAGTGAGAAAACTTGCAAAAAAAAAAAAAAAAGGCCCAATCAGCCTTTTAAGAATTCTGGAAATTAGGAAAAAAAAAAAAAAAACACTACATTTTATTGGTGTGTGTTAATTTTACAGGATGATGAGTATTATAGGGGTGTATTTGTACCTACAAGGAAACATAATTTGGCCAACTTCATCTCTAGTATCTTCCCACTCCTTCCCATGCTCCTTCTTCCTGATTCCCTCTCTATGCTAAATGTTTCCCTTCAACTCTCCGTCTTAAAATCTTAGCTTGCTCTTATCTCTACAGTCCTTCAGGGCCACATAGAATAATAGTGAAAGTTTCATAAGAATTCTGGAAATTAACCAGCCGAGATAGCAATCTGGGAGCATTTATTTAAGAAAAATGGTGGGGCTTTGTAAGGATAGTGACTTCTGTAGCATTTTGACTTGGCTCATCCCTGCTACCCCCTCCAATTCTGTGGCATCCTTGAAACAACAGGGAGGTGTACTCCCTCTTTGGAGTTCCTGGAAGGCATCCCTCCTTAGCAAGGCTGGATTTCTTTGACCTGTCATCCCTGGAAAAAGAGGACAATGAAACACCATGTCCCTTAAGTCTCCCTCTCTGTTCACAAGAACCTAGCCATGTCAAGGCACTAATTAGAGAGCATAGCTGGGCCAGAATGTCCACAGTACACATTGTCCCATGGACACTGGCGTTCTCTCACACTTGCTGGGAATCAGGGCAAGTTAGTGTTACCTGTAGAAAGCTACTTTTGTGTGTGCTCACCAAGTTCTTTTGTGTGTGCTCACCAAGTTCTCTGGGTACTTTGGGTGGGACAAAGCTAGCTAAGCTGATCTGCTGGTAACCCCCACAGCCCCTCCCTGGGGAAACTAGTGCAGATCAGAGCACACTGGAGAGGGAAAGGCACTGTGGGGATGGAACACTATTCCCTGGAGAAGCACAAAGTCCCACCCCTCCCCTGTTCTCCATGGGACCTTCTGTAGCACTTCTTAGGAAACCTGTCTCAATGTCCAACTTTGGGTGTCTGCCCTGGGGTCTTGGCCACCTGTCCCACTGCCCTGACCCAGCTGGGCTGTCGACAGCATAACCAGATTTGATTCATCTAGTATTAAAAAAGCATTTCCCCTTCAGGGTCTTTTGTTGAAAACTTTGAAACGCACTAATTTACCCTCACTGCTGCCTGAATGTAGAAAACAGGGTAGAAGGGGGGTGCAGCTGAGCTGATATATCTGGGCTGTGCATTTGCTAGAACTGTGGGTGCCTGGGAGAGGCCGGAATCTGAGGAAGCTGTATAATGGTGATAGAGCTCTATTTTGATGTAATGAAAATGGCTCAGAACTAGACAGAGTGGGTGGCTGGGCAACATTGTGAGCTGAAGGTACCTGGACTGTCACTTAAAAGGATTAATTTTAAGCCATGCACAATGGTGCATGCTGATAATCCCAGCTACTAAGGAGGCTAGATGAGCTAATGGTAGAGCACTTGCCTGGCACACAGGAGGCCCTGGTTCCATCCCCTGCCCACAGAAAAGGGGGGAGGCAATTTTATAAAATGTGATTTCACTTCCATCAAAATTCTACAGCTATTGAGTCAGGCACAGGAGGCTGAGGCCGGGGGACAGTTTGAGGCTAGGAGTTAAAGGCCAGCTGGGGCAATATAGAGACCATCTATTGAAAAAGAAGCCAGGCACAGTGGTGCACTCCTGTAATCCCAGCAGCTGGGGAGGCTGAGGCAGGAGGATCACAAGTTCAAAGCCAGCCTCAGCAATTTAGCAAGGTCCTAAGCAACTTAGTAAGATCCCTTCTGAAAATAAAAAGTAAAAAGGACTAGGGGTTGGGGATGTGGCTCAGTAGTAGAGCATCCCTGGGTTCAATTCCTGGTACCAAAAAAGAATAATAATTATTATTATTTAAAAAATAATTATACATGCCTGCATGCACATAAGGTGTGTGTGCCCCTGATATGACCCATGACCATCCTGGCTCCTGTCTCCTTCTCGGCTCCAGCAGCCAGACTCTACTCCACACCTCCTGCCCTCCCCACAGTGGTCAATGACCTTAAAGCAGGGCAGAGCCCTGGATGTCTGAGCTGTATCCTGAGTGTGCTGGGCTTATATTTTACACCCTGATCTGTCTGCATCAACAGTGGGTGTCTTCCTGTATGTCTGGGCTTCTGTCTCTTCTTACAAGGACACTGCTCATATTAAACTTAGGGCCTATCCTTGATCACTACAATATAATCAGAATTAAATTAATTACATCTGGGGTTGGGGTTGTGGATCAGCAGTAGAGCACTCGCTTATTATGGGAAGGGCATTGGGTTCTATCCTCAGCTTCACATAAAAATAAAATAAAGGTATTATCTCCAACTACAATTAAAACAAAATTAAAAAAAAACTAATTGCATCTGCAAAGACTCCATTTTCAAGTAAGGCCATATTCATAGCCACATGGAGTTAGGAACCCCACTCACCTACAGATGGGGCCAGATTCATCATGGCAAGCAGTAGCTCCATGAGCCTTTGCCAGGAGTCTTCTGGAAAACCCATCTGCCTGGCACTGCACAAATTCACATGATGGGATAAACTTCATCCATGCAGAGGGTTAATATTCTTTTAAAACAGGGAAGCAGAATTGGCTGAGTTTACAAAGGGCAGAGCCACATAAGACATATTTTATAACGATGATTTTTCTACAAAAATCATGATTCAAAAAGGTACATTCCTGGGGCTGGGGATGTGGCTCAAGCGGTAGCGCGCTCGCCTGGCATGCATGCGGCCTGGGTTCGATCCTCAGCACCACATACAAACAAAGATGTTGTGTCCGCCGATAACTAAAAAATAAATATTAAAATTCTCTCTCTCCCTCTTTAAAAATAAATAAATAAATAAAGGCATAAGATTAACCTAGGCTCCCTTAAAAAAAAAAACAAAAAAACTAAAAGGTACATTCCTCATTCCAATCAGCTCTGTGGTTCCACTCCTGGTGTCCTTTATTTTATTTTTGTTGTTGTTATTTAATTTTCTTTTCCATTTGGCACTGGGAATCACATCCCAGGGTGCTTTAACACTGAACTACATCTCCTGTTCTTTTTACTTATTTATTTTTATATTGAGAAAAGGTCTTGCTAAGCTGCCCAGGCTGTCCTGGAATTGGGAGACTTTTGTGATCCTCCTGCCTCAGCCCTGAGAGTCACTGGGATTACAGGTGTGGACCACTGAGCCAGCTCGGACTTTCTTTTAGAGAAGAATGGAGTCAAGTTGAATCCATGGATGTGAAGCCCCAGGATATGGAGGTAACAGGTATGGACATGTGATTATTGAGGTGCAGAGAGAGAGGAAAACCAGGCAAGATGGGGGGAAGGAGGTCAGGTTACCAGCTCTGTCACAATGCACACCTGCTCCAACCTTGGCAGTAGCCCTTGGAAAGATCACCTAGGTGTGGAAGGTAAGGATTGGAGAGATAAGTTCACCCAGTCCGGGGAAAAGCTGGGGACCCTGGTCTCGGGCATAGCCCTGGTGGGCCCCATTCCCCCTTTGTCCAGAGGCTCACTCTCTTGCAGCCCAAGGCAAGAGTGCAGGCATGCACACGCACCTGCTTGGAACAGCACCTGGATTTGAATACTCCACCACTGTGCTGTCCCTCCTAAAATAAAACAAAACAAGTGAATTTTAGGGTAAAACAATCTGTCCATAATCCATGTTCCAGTTGAACAGAGAGCTCACTATGGATATTATAATATATATGCAGCCACCAATGTCCCTCAGGAGCAACTGGTCCAAACTGAGATACTCTGGCCCTGTAAAATTCACACTGAGTCTGGCATCCCAGCAGCTTGGGAGAAAGCAGTATGGAGATTCATCAGAAACTTGGAATCGAACATTTGACCTCAGTTATCCCACTCCTTGGCTACACAGACACAAAAGACTTAAAATCAGCATACTATGGTGACACAGCCACATCAATGTTCACAGCAGCTCAATTCACAATAGGATCCAAGTCTCAGCAACTTAGGCTGACCCTGCCTCAAAATTTCAAAAAAATCAATAAAAGGACTGGGGTATGGCTCAGTGCCTCTGGGTTCAAACCCTGGTACCACCAAAAAAAAAAAAAATCCCCCTAAAATAAAACAAAACAAATGAATTTTAGGGTAAAACAATCCATATTCCAGTTGAACAGAGAGCTCACTATGAATATTATGATATAGATGCAGACATTAAAAACCATTTATCCTGACACTATTCATTATCACAGTAATTCATAGCAAATGATGTATGAGAATGTAGGTCACAGAGCACCATGAATGGAGCACATGGAGCCAGCAGTGTGCCCACATGCTGACAGATGCATGAATCCCAGGGATAGGAAGTTCTGGGTGATCATCAGAGTGGAAAGAGGCTAGGGAAGTGGTTTTCTGCATTTTTTACAATAGGCATTTATGACTTTTACAAAAACGCCAAAGCTATTGCTTCAATTAAAAAAAAAAAAAACAGAATCACTTTTAAACAGAGTTGAAGTCTTTTGGTTCACCTTGGTGTCCTCCCCAGCCAGAGCATGGATGCTGCATCAAGATCTGATGTCGCTGAGTCTCCTACCTGGCTAGAGCTCATTGTAGGTCCAGGCAGGTTCTGGGTAGAGCATGCCTTTCCCACCAAGCTGTGAAACCCTCTTCCTTCCTCTGTCACCTGATCTGTCATTTTGGTGGGCTCTTGCCAAGCCACTCTCCTAAAAAGCTCTATGCCCAGGGGACAGGCAGAAGGTTTTTCCAGTTGTCCTAAAGAATATCAGAGTTATACCTGGGGCTCCCCATGGGCTCCCTCTTCTTCTGGGGTCATCTCACAGTCTTTTCTCTGCCTCATCAATTGGCTAACAAATATATGAACAAGTGTTCAACATCTCTAGCGGTTTGAGAAATGCAAACCAAAACTATTCTAAGATCTCATCTCACTCCAATTCAAATGGCAATTATCAAGAATACAAGCAATAATAAGTGTTGGTGAGAATGTGGTGAAAAAGTTATATTCATACATTGCTGGTAGGACTGCAAATTGGTGCAACCACTATGGAGATTCCTCAGAAACTTGGAATCGAACCATCATTTGACCCAGTTATCCCACTTCTTGGTCTATTGTCGCAGTCTGGCTGGATACAAAATAACCGAGCCGCCATGAGGCACTTGTACATTCAAACAGGAACTCCTTTATTGCCTGAACTCCACCAGCACTCCAAGCACACTCCCTGCTCTCAGCTCTCCACCAGGCTCCACGAACTCCATGGGAACCCCGTGAGAACTCAACAGGAACTCAATGGGAAACTGCCCAAGAACTCAAAAATAGTGGGCGCCCAAGGCAGCAGGAGCTGCCCTATTGCCTGACAGCAGGGGTCCATATACAACTGAATACACAGTCTGCCCCAATCCAGCATCATCCAGTCACAGCAATTATACACAGCTTAACTTAATTATCATCATTTTAATGGCTCCCTGGCATCACCTCTCAACCACTCCTTCTGTGGCTCTCAATAGTCTACACCCAAAAGTTTTAAAATCAGCATATTATAGTGACACAGGCATGGTCAATGTTCACAGCAGCTCAATTCACAATAGCTAAACTGTGGAACCAACCTAGATGCCCTTCAACAGATGAATGGATACAGAAACTGTAAAATATACATAAAATGGGATATTACTCAGCATTAAAAGAGAATAAGACCATGGCATTTGCCAGTAAATGGATGGAGTTGGAGAATATCATGCTAAGCAAAGTAAGCCAATCCCAAAAAAATCAAAGGCTGAATGTTGTTCCTGATAAGTGGATGCTGGTCCATAATGGGGGTGGTGTGAAGAGAATGGAGAAACTTTGAGTAAAGGGAAGGGAGGGATGAGGTAGAGCAGGGGAACAGAAAAGATGGTGGAATGAGATGAATATCATTATCCTAGGTACATACATGACTGCACATATGGTGAAACTCTACATCGTATACAACCAGAGAAATGAAAAGTTGTGCTCCATTTGTGTACAATGAATTGAAATGTATTCTGCTGTCAGGTATACCTAGTTAGAACAAATAAAAAAAATAAATTCAGAAAGATTCTAATAACAACCTAATAATGCATTTCAAGGCCCTATAAAAAAGGAACAAAATGATTTCTAAATCAGTAGAAGGAAGTAAATAATTAACGATGAAATAGAAAATAAAAAATACAAAGGATTAAGGAAACAAAGAGTTGGCTCTTCAAAATGTTAAACAAGACTGATAAACCCTCATTCTAACTAACCAAAAGAAAGAGATGACTCAGATTAATAAAATTGGAGATGAAAAAGGAGATAACAAACATCTCTGAAATCTAAAGGATCATTATGGACTTTTTTTGAAAACTTATATTCTAATAAATTAAAAAATATAGAAAAAAATGGTCAAATTTTTAGACATATAAAACCTACTACAGTTGAACCAAGAACAAATGGCAAACCTATACAGACCTTTAAAAACTAATGATATTGAAGCTGTAATAACAAGCTTTCCAATAAAGTAAAGACCAGATCTTATTGTATTCTCAATTGAGTTTACCAGACCTTTAAAGGAGAATTAATGTCCCTAGTTTTCAGCTTATTCTAGGAAAAAGAGAGAGGGAACACCACAATGTGCTGAAAAAAATTTACGGTTTCACAGAAGTGAAAATCCTCACAGAAGTATAATTAAATAAAGAGTTTGCCAAAGGTTAAGGGCAACAATGGAGAATGGCAAAATACTAATGAACAGGCCAAAAATGCGAAGCCATGTCTGCTTTCCCCTACAGAGACAAGAAGGAAGGTGACCCAGAAATGAGCAAGATCTGTAGCAATGGAGGAATACCTGCCAAACAGGAGCTGTGGCCACAAGTAGAAGTACTTCTTCCAAGTACTAGGAATGTTTCTCAGTGATAGAATAATTGACTAGCATGTGAGGGGTTCTGGATTTAATATCCAGGGCAAGGAAAGGCTTGACTAGAGTGGGTAAAATGGAGAAATTTGTGAAAATTTTGACATTGTTCTAGTCTTGTCTTCACCATATTTTTTGAATGCTAGGCAATAATTATTCTAAAGATGCAAGAGACCCATGATAGTATTCATTGAGAATGGATTATCATAAGAATGTACAACTTTAGAATCTCTTTTTTTGATACATTTGTTATTTGCAATTGAATCAAAAATTCTACTTTATATCACATTCAGGGACAGCTGGGTATAACCCAAAATACCATGCAAGAATATGGACTCTTCAAATTAGAAGTAGGCAGGTCCTTCAGGTATTCTGAGCACTTGAAATATACTATTAAGTATAAAATTTGATGATACATATGGTAATATGATTGTACTATTCAATAATCTACAGATATTAAGTATGCTACTTAATATTATAAAAATCAAGATTTCTTCATTTTGCTAGCTGTTACAATATACATTATCCTCTCAGGGGTACAAATATGTAGCATCATACAGTTTACTCAAAATAAACATATTCAGCCATTAAAAAATAAACAGCAACCACAGAGAATGAAGGGAACATAATTGGGACAGGAATAGGAAAGAGAGTGAAATGAATCTGACATTATTTTTCTATACACATATATAAATACACCACAATAAATCTCCATATAAAGTACAAATTCAAGACTCAGATCTTAATTAGTGTAAGACATATGTCATTTGTATAAATATGTCAAATAAACTCTACTGTCACGTATAAGTAAAAAGAAAAAAATAAATATGAAAAAAGAAGAAGTAAGGGTGCCTCAGGTTGTTCAATGAAATTAAAGGCTGGCCTTTAGGGCCTAGTGCCAGGAAGGGGTCGGCCATCTGGGTTAGCATCACCAGCTCTGTTGGGCTCTGCCTGAGTCTCTGAGCAGGTCATCCTCCTGTGTAGTCCATCTCTCTGCTGGGTACTGCTGGCTTCCTGCAGTTGTGCCAGGTTCTCTTACCCTTTGGTTCTCTGCATTTGAATGGTTTCTAGTTACAAACCAGAGGAATCTCACAGAGAATGCACTGAGCCCAGAAAGTCAGACAAAAAACAATCTTTATTTTTCTTTTTTGCAGTGATGGAATCTAGGGTGTTAAGCACACTAGTCAAGTGCTCTACCCCTGAGCCATGTTCCCAGCCCTTTTTTACATTTTACTTTGAGACAGGATCTATGTGTTGCTGAGCCTGGCCTTGATCTTGCACTCTTCCTGTGTTAGCCTTCTAGTTGCTGGGATAATAGCTGTGTGCTACCATGCTGGCTATAACAGTGGTTCTTTCTAAGGGTGAAGGCCTGAGAAGACTTTCTAGAATGATATATTATCTTGATTGGTAGATGCACAATCAAGGAGACACATTTAAGATATTTCTTTGTATTTAAAGATTACCACAAACACACACAAATATTTAAAACATCTGCAGAGAAAGAAGATACAAGGTTCCACCCATGCCCCTAGGGCCCTCCCCTTTCCCAGAGTTTCTGGCTGTTCAGATCATGTCCTGTCCTGTCTTGATCCCTAAGAGTGTGGACATGCTGGACTGTCCAGCTCACTGGGGAATGTCCTCTGCACCCACCTGCCTCCTCGAGGATATAGAAGTACTGAAACCCCTTTAGGTCAGCAGCCAGTAGAGCACCACTGAACAGATTTGCTCCAGTCCAGGGCACAAGCCCACCTGCCCAACACACAGGGTAAGCAGCCGGGACATAGATAGGTGGAAGGAGGGCAGCCTGCCTGGGGATCTGCTGCCAGGGGAGAGATCTCTATATGAATGGTCTCTAAAGACCACCAGGAGGAGTGTGGTGCATAAACCACCAAGAATGTGACAACCATGAGCCATGAACATGGCTCTGGAGCCAGATGTCCTCAGTGCTGAATATAGTCTGGCTGCAGACATGGATTGGTACTGATAGCAGGGGAGTGGCCCCTGGAGGACAGGCAGAGGTGAAGTTTAGGCTGTCAGGAACCAGGTTAGAGGAAAGGAGTCAGGCCATGCCTGCCTGTAGACCCACAAAGACCAGAGCAGCACCTTCCTGTGGAAGTCCTCCAGGAGTTCACCGAGCCCTAGCACCATGGTGTAGTCGATGCTGTAGATGTGTGCACTCCAGGACTGCTCAGAGCTATGGGGATCCTGGGGGACAGTCCACTCTGTCACACCTAGTGAGAATGTCAGGGTGGCAGGACCCACATGACAGGGGGAGCCACACTTGGGGCACTGTGGTCCTTGCTGAAGCAGACAGCAGGGTGTTCTGGGGTCCAGTGCCCACTGCAGATCTGTGTGTCAACTTCACGATTGTGCAAGCAGGTAAGTATCTCCCTGATGGCTGGGGCTGGTCCTTCCGTCCTGAAAGCCAGGGCAGGAGAACAGAGAGCAGTGGAACAGAGGGCAGTGGGAACTCACAGTGACCTCAGCCCAGCCACATGCCTTCCAAGACCTGGTTCAGTATCATCTCCCACAGGGCCTCAATGTCAGAGAAGTGCAGGCCACTGATTGGCTGCAAGAAAAGGACCGGCTCCTCTGACACCTTGGAAGGCAGAGGGAAAAGATTGAGTCCTGGAGGCAGGTTGGACACAGCCTCTGTCAGGCCTTGCCTGTCCCAAGCAGGAAGCCCATGTTGAGCCCAGGGTGCTGGAGGAACAGAAGGGGGCACTGGCAGGAGGCCAGGCACTGTGGAGACTGCTATAGTGCATGACCAAAGGACATCACATTCAGCAGAGACTGAAATCACCCATGAACTCAAACACCAGGACAGCCAGGCCAAGGAGTTCCACCATTGAGTGCCCACCCCTGATCTACACCTGGGCCTTGGGCCTGGCTATGGAGTGCAGGAGGATGAGCAAGGACACCAGAATCCCATCCAGCCTGCTGTACTGGTCCTACCAGAAACACAGCAGGAACCTAATGCAGAGAGGTAGCAGGTCCAGCCCTGGGAGAAAAGTCTGCTGAGAGGCGCCTCTCCTCCCTGGCTTCCCACTACCACCTGAGCCCAATGCACCCTGCAGTCAGCAGGACAGCCTTCTGGTCCTCACACATGAAGCAGTGGTGGTCATGGATCCAAAGCAGCCCCAGGGGCTCCCGTTTCTGGAGCCTCAGGGGCAGCAGCCACAGGCCACACCTGGTACATTTGCCTTGGAGAGAGGAAGACCTTCTTGTGCCTGAGGTTCAGGCAGGATATGCCTGGGCCTTCCCTCAAGGGACCTCAGAGGGAGGAGAGCATTGGAGCTATCAAAAGGCTCAGGATAGAGCTGTGTGGGTACCACAAACCCCCAGACTCATAGGTTTCCATTGCTGAGGAGGTATTCTGAGGTCAAAGTGCAGCCATAAAGTCCCCCCAACATATGTGACTCAGAAATGTTTCACCCCCACAAGCCTCAGTTTCCCTCAAGAGAGCCTTATATTGCATACAGGCATGACAATGTATTCCAAAGATACTCAAAATATGAAATGTGCATGGAAGCCCATGGATAAAATAACCACTCCTTTCATTTGGTGATTCACTGGAGTCATGGGAAGGAAGCCACACAAACTGCATAAGTTCTTACACTTCAGTAAGCAAAATAGAACAAATTTGTGAGGATGAATGTGGTTAAGCATGCCCTCAGTGTTTGCAGACACAGTGCTACAGTGTTCTCTCCTTTTGTAAAAAATATACATATTTTTTAGCACTGGAGACTGCACTGCATGGCCTCATACAGGCTAGGCAAGGGCTCTCACACTAAGCCACACCCCAGCCCTTTGTATTTTAACAGAGGATCCTGCTAAAGTTGCCCAGCTGCTCTCCTACCAGCCATCCTCCTGTCTGAGCCTCCCAGGTGGAGGTGTGGGCACTGTTGCCTGATCCATATACATACTCTTAACATACCAGAGTGTCCCAAAGATCTTGGTGTCATACAGTGGGTTCACAGCCATGATGATAATGGTGGCCAGCACAGCCTTGGGGATACAGTAGAAGAGCGAGGTCAGGTAGTCCAGTGACAGCAGCACCAGCACACCTGTGTGGAGGGGCCAGGGTTCCGCCTAGAAGGCCACACAGACTCCCCAAGGAGGGTGGGGAACAAGCTCTGCCACCCTGCATCTGCAAGGCCCCAGGGAGACACAGCCATGCACTTCAACTGTGGGCTGCCTGCCCACACACACTTCAGGGACACAGGGAAATATGAGGGGCTCACTAGTCACCAGCCTCCCTGCTGGGGTGCACACTCCCAACTGGGCATTAATGGCTGTCTAGCAAGTCAACAGAGAGATCTGTTAATCCCTAGAAGCTTTGGAGAGAAAGGGGAGACCTCTGACTGCAGGCTGCAGCTGATTTTCCTGGGGTACCTGGGCTGGGGGAGGAGGTGAGACCACTGAGGTTCATGGAGAGATGCGCTCAAACCACCTGCTTCCTTTATCAAGGATATGTCAGAAAGCCTGAGTGCCCTTGGGGGTCCCCTGCTTTGTCTTCCACCCCCACCTGGCACTGTCTGGGCACTGCTTCCCTCTGCTTGGCCACTACTAAGGACAGCCTGTGGGGTCTGGGCTTGGCCCCAAGGCCAACTTGGCAGGGCAAAGCCTCAGTCCTCCTGCCTCCACTTTGGGGAATTAATTTAGGCACCACCATGCTCGGAGCACCTGCATGTGCTGGGAATGTTCTAGTACTAAGCACAGTTCAGGGAGCTCAGATGCCACTCTAAGGGGCAGGCATGAGCCCCCACCCACTATGCTGCAGATGCAGTCACAACTGACTTGGGGGTAGTCAGGAGGCCAGGTGGACTGTGACAGGGAGAGTGAGAAAGAGTCCAATGTGGGCAAAGTGCCTAGCTGCGGAAAAGAGGTCTTTGGGCTGGGCCCTTCCAGAAGGAGCAGAGAAGGAAAGAATGATCACTCACCACCCAAAGCTGCAGATGACTCCTCCAAGTGGGAGGAGACGAGGGAGCCCTGCAGATCTGGTGGGGAGAAAAGGAGGCTTGCAGGAGGGGGAGATGGAAGACAAGAGCAAGGCCAGGGAGATGCAAGGAGTGACCTGGGCCTGCATCTGACCTCTTGCCTTGGGAAAGAAAATGCAAGCCACAGTCTTCCTGCCCAGGATGATTCCAGCTTTTTGCAGGGAGAGGAACTAGGGATAGAACCCAGGGCCTCGCCCATGCCAGGTGAACACCCTACTCCTGAGCCAGTCCCTGCCCCAGTTATAGCTTTACAATATAATTCTGGCTCCAGCTTGCCACAGGGCTCAATCGCCTCCAGCAGAAGTGTGACTAAGGGAGGCAGTGCCTGTAGGATACAGCTGCCACCATCCACAGAACTCCACTAAGATCCTCTCAACCCCTTCTTTGCTCTGCTGCAATGATCCTCCAAAGTGAGGAACAAGCTGTCTCCCCCATGTGGCACTGGCTGACCACTTGGGGCAGCCCAGGCCCACAGCCTCACTAGAACCAAGAACCAAGCATCAGCCGATGCTAACCCCAAGCTGCCCTGCCAACATTCATTTCCCCAAAGCCTTCACAACCACTGCAGTCTCCCAGACTCTCAATTCAAGGCTTGCTCTCAATCAGCTCTAGTTCAGCTACTTAGCATCAGGCCCTCCAGGTCTCATGGCCTGGTGCAGATCTTTGAGAGTGAGAGGCCCGGATGTCAGGGGCCTTGGCAGAGGCAGTGCCCTGACCACCCTCACTCCTGATGATTTCCGGTCCAGAATAGAACTCTTCTGTCACTGACAGGACAGTCCTCCCAGCTCTGGCTTCCTGTGGGACTTGTGCCAGCCTCTCTCTATGTACCAGCTGGGAACTGTTGGCCTATTTAAGATCAAGAAGCACACATCCCCCCGCCTCAACAACCTGAGCTTTGTGACTTCCCCATGTCAGCCTGTCTGGGCTGCAGCCAGGAACTCTTGTTCTAATGGGAAGATTCTGGGATACTAGTTCTTTGCTGTTGCTGCTGCTACGGATTGGATGTGCTATTCTTGGGTGACAGGTGTGAGCAGCTTAAAAACCAGTTAGGAGGTCTGCTAGCTGTTGACTGGGGTCGGGGTTGTTGTGGATTTCCTCTGCTTCAGTCCAATGCTTTTGTTTTACTAATGAACATCAAGAAGAAGCAAGTACCAGGTACTGAAGAAGAGCCAGAGCTCCAGTTTGAAAGATTACAGTGCTTTTGCTAGAACACAAGTTGCTTTAGTCAGTACACCAGGGAGATATCAGCACAGTGTTTCAAAACTGAATATCACATTTGAATCCTGAACTGCTAGGAATGAAGACGTGTCCTATAGTCACTCCCACCTCTGCCAAAGCCTTCCTACAGCCTCTAGGGCACAACGCAGTGATAAAATTCATTTTCTTTTTTTGCTCCCCTTTTATGCTCTCTATGAGACAGAACTCACTGTTGGCTTTTATTTTGTATACATTTTGCAATAAAACCTCAATTATAATATGCTTTGAAACAGCTCAAGAGAAAAATATTTAATATTAATTTGATAGTATTTAAGTTAATTATATTCAGCAAGTATCCAAAGTTAATTCCTTTATTTTTTAAAAATAGTAATTGTCATTTTATTTGACTTCCCTTTTCTGCCCTACCCCCAGACTTTTTAATAACGATCTTTCTTATTACACAAGCACTAGCTGCCCATAGATCAAATGGTATTTCATAAAGTAAAATCAGAATGAGGAAATTTTATAGCAAAACCTTTCCCATAGGTAGAAAGAGTCACAAGCAATGTCAATATGAGTGTGTAATTAATTGTACTACAACAGTTCTCTGTAGAAACCGAAGCCTCAGCATCTTCAGCTCCAAGATCAGGAGAGGGGAAAGATTAACACAAGACAGAGCAGCTTTATGAGCAAAGAGAGGTGTGTATAGAAATGTATTGAATTGACATGCTGCTTGATTAGTTAATGATTACCCCTCAGTCTCTTTTATCTGAAGAAATTGTAGGTCTACAGTAGGTCACGAAGTTTTTTTTTAATTTTTAAATTAATTTATTTTTTTTTTATTTTCTACATTTTTATTGGTACATTATAAATGTACAAAATTATGGGATTTGTTGTCTTATATCCATACATGTACAAAATATAACAATATAATTTGGTCAATATCCCTACTCCCCAACCTTTCCCCCCTTCCTCCCTTTCTCCCACCTGCTGGATCCCTTTATGCTACTGATTCCCTTTTAATTTTCATAAAATCCCAGCCTCCAAACTTCTTTTTCCATTTTTTCTCTCTAGCTTCCACATATGAGAGAAAACATGAATGACCCTTAACCTTCTGAGATTGGTTTATTTCATTTAACATAACGGTTCCATCCATTTTCCTTCAAAGGACATAATTTCATTTTTCTTTATGGGTGAATAAAACTACATTGAGTATATATACCACATTTTTTATCCATTCATCTGTTGAAGTACAGGTAGGCTGGTTGCATAATTTGGCTATACTATAAACATGCTATGCATGTATCACTGCAGTATGATGACTTACAATTCTTTAGGATAAATACTGAGGAGTGATATAGCTGGGTCATATGGTGGTTCCATGCCTAGTCTTTTGAGGATCCTTCATACTGATTTTCATACTGGTTGTACTAATTTACAATTCCTACAATTGTGAAAAAGTATTCCATTTTTTCCACATCCCCTCTAGAATTTCTTATTGTTTGTATTTTTCTAGTTCCATAAACATAAAATCATTGATTTTATTATTATTAAAGCATAATAGGAAGCATAATGAAGTTATCACATACTGTGTTCCACTAACATTTAAATACAGTGGAAAATATTACAAAATAACATTAAAAATAATACAAAAGCAAAAGCTAGGGAAGATTTGGTTAATGTGAGAAGTGTGCTTTCTGTTCAACAGCTCTTTCCAGTCTGGAGCACAGGAAGATGATACTACCCACATACCTGCTGTGCCATGCAGTCTGTCTCCTCCCTTTGATTTTAACTGGGTTAAGATGGAAACGCCTACCTCACACAAACTAGCTGTTGTGAATGGTAGTAATAGCAGTATCCTCTTTCTACTTAGCAAAAAAAGCTTCCTCTATCTTAATCCAAAATGCTGATAAATTTAGGGTCTCATAATCATTCTTCAACATATATGAAGAACTATGCTGCAATAATTCATTTTCTTCTTTAGGTACTAAGTTTAACTGGATCATTGATTCAGGGTTTTGAAAAGCAAATGGAAACGTCTCAAGTTTCTCTTCTAGAAAGAAATGGTTAAATGTTTGAGATAGAGAAGTGAGATACAACAATACTTCTAATTTCATTTCCTTCAAATTGTTTTATTAATAATGTTCTCTTCAATATGTCATAAAAACTTCCGGAACATGTAATACCTAGGACGATTACTTTTAAGCCTTGCTTGCCTTGACAACAATCCCTTTGAGAATGCTTGGATACATTCAACATGTTGGAAAATACCATGGTTTTTCCCATGTAGTTTTAAATTCAGTTCATTAAAAATGCCAAAAATATCAGTTAAATATGCCAATTTTGTTACCCAAATATCATCTTCAAAAATATTGGCTAAATGAGATTTTTTTTCAATGAGAAAACTGTGAATCTCATTCCTTAGCTCTTACACCCTGGTTAGATTTTTCCCTGAGACAACCAATGAACTTTTATATGATACAGTAAGTGGGTGTGATTAGTTTCAATTTCTGAATATAATCTTTCAAGAAGTCAGCTATGCAGTGAGCTTTCTTTAATAATATTAACAACATTTACTGCATTTTCCAATACGTCCATGAGATTCTGTGGAATTTCTCTGGATGCTAAAGCTCCATGATGAATACATAATGAAAAATGTACATACACAGCACCATTATTAGTAACTTCCAGCAATTTTTTAATTATTCTGCTGTGTTTTCCAGTTATGCTTGCTGTTCTATCACTTGTAATTCTTGTACACTTCTTGCAGTTTAATTTATATTGACCAAAAATGCACTTTTCCAATTCTGGAAAAATATCTAATTCACTTAAATGAGAGGTTAAATTTACAAAGCACAAAAAATACTCCATGAAATCATCCTGCCATTCATACCTGACATAAACAACTAAAAGCACTGTGTAGCTTCTAATATCAGTGCTTTCATCCATCTGGCCTGCAAAATCTACACAAGATTGTAACTGAGTAAGAAATATTGATTCTAAATGTTTGCAATAGTACAAATCTGAAGAGATATTTTGTTGTCACTAGGTATAATTTTTTAATTTTTTGGCTGACTTATCATCAAATATTATACATACCATATCCAAAAATGGTGGAAGAATATTTATTTTCAGCAACTGTGTGAGCCATTTTCTCATTTGACACATGATATGTAACTAAATATAATGAGAGTAAGTCTTTCTCAGCAGCAGTAGGGCAATGAAGAAATTGTGTTGATAACTTTATGTCTTTTTTTCTTTCTTTGAAAAATATTCAGCAAGTTGAGTTTCCAAGTGTCTCTTATATTTAAAGGTTTTAAACTTTCATTTGCAGGAAAATAATTACAAATAATACACTGAGGCCTATAATTTTCAAAAAGTTTTCACATTTTTCTAAAATTTTTAAATTGATTTTTAAAAAATAAATAACAACAGAATGCATTACAATTTTTATTACACATATACAGCACAATTTTTCATATCACTGGTTATATATGAAGTATGTTTACCCCAATTCGTGTCTTCACATGTACTTTAGATAATGATGTCTATCACATTCCACCATCCTTGTTAACCCCCTGCTGCCTCTCTTTCCTTCCCACTCCTCTGCCTTATCTAGAATTCCTCTATTTCTCCCATGCTCCCCCTCCCTACTCCACAATAAATCAGCCTCCTTATATCAGAAAAAAAAAATCTGGCATTTGTTTTTTAAGGGTTGGCTAACTTCCCTTAGCCTTATCTTCTCCAATGGACAAAACCATATCTTAAGTAATCTTTATTATAACATCTTATACTTAACTATTTTCTTTTTGAAATGTAGCTCAAATGAAAAAGTTGAATTTGGAAGATTACAGTCAATATTTTACACAATAGCATCAATTTTCACACTTCCAGATGCAGAATATACTTCCTGATATTTCATTGAATTATCCTTCTTTCTTCTAATAAAGAAATTATCCAGGGCTGGGGATGTGGCTCAAGTGGTAGCGCGCTCGCCTGGCATGCGTGCGGCCCGGGTTCGATCCTCAGCATCACATACAAACAAAGATGTCATGTCCACCGAAAACTAAAAAATAAATATTAAAAATTCTCTCTCTCTCTCTCTCTCTCTCTCTCTCTCTCTCTCTCTCTCAAAAAAAAAGAAATTATCCATTTTAACAGCACTTTATTCTAGTTTGATTGAAATGTTATAATTGCTAGTAATTAAAAAACAAAAATAAATAAATAAAAAGAAAGAAAAATATATAGCCTAGATAATTATAACATCTTTCCCAAAAAATGTACTGAAAGTCTGCAAATGAATCTCAGATTTCACATCCATTTGCAAGTCATGGTAATATAAAGCCAGACTGCACATTAACCTTGCCATCATGGACACCAAGTGACACTCATAAGCAAATGACTGAAAGCCATTCCTTAATCAATATACACTCTTTTTATTATATTCCTTCTATCAAATAGTTTTCTCATATATTAAATTGGACCTCAATATTCCTAGAGATGTGCATAATTTAGGCAAAAGGTCTACACAAAGCATCCTGGGATTTTATATTTTATTTTATTTTAAAAACATTCAGTTACTCACAGAATTCATTTCATGACTCTAACAGGTCACTATGAAAATCATAGATAAAAAGACATTTTTTGTGATCTCTTCTGTGTTGGTGGCTTGAGTATTTGCTTGATGATGAAAGAAACTACCTGATCTGCTAGATATTTGTTGGCTTGTACAGGAACTTCTTGAAATGGTAGGAACATATCTTTGATTTTCATTCCTGATACTTTTTGATAGGAAGAATTTTTGAGAAAGCTAATTATAGTCAGATCTAGTGAGATTCCAATGAGATTTTAGATGGCTATCTCAACTATGAGGTTGGAGCTGATGATAACATCCTATGGAACTTTCCTAGAATATATTCTTAACCTCCAGCCACCACAACCCGAGTGGCCCAGTGTCATGGGCTTCACATTTCACCCATGCAGTGGCAGCTTAGTGGGCCTTCTATTCATTATCCTTTGCATTCTTGATGACTGCCACTTCAACTGGTGTGAGATGAAATTTCAGTGTAGTTTTGGTTTGCATTTCCCTAATTGCTAATTATGTTGAGCATCTTCAGTCGTTTGTTGGCCATTTCTATTTCTTCTTTTGAGAAGTATCTGTTTAATTCATTTTCTATTGTTAAGTTTGGTGAACTTCGTATATATTGTAGACATCAATCCTGGGACAGAAGAGTAGTTAACAAAGATTTTTCTCCCATTCTGTGGGTTCTCTCTTCACATTCCTAATTGTTTCCTTAATTTGATGTCATCTCACTTATTAACTCTTAGAGTATTTCCTGAGCTTTAGGGGTTCTATTGAGAAATTCAATGCCTATGCCTAAAAGCTGGAGTCTTGACCCTATGTTTTCTTCTAGGAGTTTCATAGATTCTGGTCGAATTCAAGGTCATTGATCTAGATTGAGTTGATTTCAGGGTCAGAGATAAAGGTCTCATTTCATTCTTTTAAACACAACAGTTGTCCCATCAACACGTGTGAAAATGATTGTATTTCTTCAATGTATGTTTTTGGCACCTTTTTAAGGATCAGATGACTGTATCTGTGGTTTTGTCTGTCCTATTTTATACCATTGTTCTGTGTGTCTGTTTTTAGGCCAGTTCCAGGGCCTGTTTCACTCATGTTCTTCTAGGTACACCCTGGGTCACATGGTAGGTGCTTGCCGGGGCAATATGTCAATTCTTGCTGTGGTCTCCCTGCTCCCACAGCAGCACTTGTAGTGTGGCTGCTTCAAGATGGCTCCTGCATTGGTTGACAATGGGCAGTTGAGAAACACGGAGCACTTTTTAAACACCAGTTCATGGTGCAGCCTCTGGATCAGCTAAGTTCAGGCTACTTTTCTGATCTCAGGTTTTTTTCCATACCAAACTTTCCACAGTGTTCCTCTCTCTGTTTTCCTTCCCTCTGTGGTGAGCCAGTGCATCTACCACTGCCACCATTGAGGATGTAGCTCAATGGTCAACCATAAATGGATCAATTCTCGATGCATTATATATATATATATTTGTTTATGCTTATATGTAAATTTATACCATAGTTTTAAGAAATCCCTCAAAATTTACCATCTAGGAGAAAACTCAGACATACAAGACAACTCAACCAGGCAAATGATCCTGAATGATAAAAAATTTGCAGGAGGTCATGTAAGAAGAACAAGGAGAGATTGCTTTTCAGGGCTCACAGAAACCCTTTTTTTAAAAAAAAATTGTTCTTTTTAGCTATACATTACAGTAGAATGTATTCTGACATATTACACAAACATGGAGCATAATTTCCCATTCATGTGGTTGTATATGATGTAGAGTTACACTGGTTGTCTATTCATATATGAACATAGGAATGTAATGTCTGAGTCATTCTATTGTCTTTCCCATTCTCATCCCTGCTCATTTCCCTTCATTCCCTTTGTCTAACCCAAAGTATTTCTACTCTTCCCTCCCCTCTCCTTATATATAAGCATCTGCCTATCAGAGAGAACACTTGGCCTTTGTCTTTTGGGATTGGCTCATTTCATTTAGGACGACAGTCTTCAGTTCCATTCTTTTACTGGAAAATGTCACAATTTCATTCTTCTTTATAATTGAATAATATTTCATTGTGTATATATACCACAATTTCAAAACACATATTAAAATACTATTTCCTATGGAATTTGCCCCATGGTTAAGGCATTAAAGAGCTGGTAGACAGGTTTGGAGAAGGAGAAGGAATGACTGGAGTCAAGCTGGGATAAAATGACTGGCAGTCTTACCAAAGCAGGAGCCACAGACAATATATATTGGTGGAAAAATTATATCCCCAAAACTCACTAGTGAAAACTCTCAATGAGAAGTCAGAATTTTCATAGCTTTAGCAGTAGACTTGAGGAACAGGAAGACAAATAAATAGAAACAGAGAGACAAAGCCATAGTGCAAAATAGAGAAAGAGAGAGGGGATGAAACAAAGTACCCAGAATACACCTGTCTCCAGCTCAAAATCTAGGACAACTAACTCCAGTGCACTGTGGAAGAATATCACAGGACACTGAAATCTGAGGCTGAACACTGTGGGCCATTGAGAAGTACCTGCTTTGACTTTCTAAATTGAAAATTATCAGTACTAAAAGATTACATAGTAATTCAAATTGGCATATAAATATTCTGTATTTATGTATAGCAAATAATTATTTATCACTTAGGATATCATATACAATAACTTCTTATTCCTTCTTATTACCATTTCCTCAGTACTGAAGTAGATGGCTTTTGGTCTAAAAGTAGCCAGATCTGGGGCATAGCTATCAACATGGTGGGGATGGGGCTTCTCTTCTTTCTGTAGTGGGCTCCTCATAGTGCCCTAGGAGAGGCAGCAGAGCTCTGTATGCATCCCTTACTCTCAATGTGGAGGACCCTAGTAATTCCAGAGCAGGGTAAAAAGAGCAGAAAGATGTTCTACTCATTGAATCAGAAATGTTAATTTATGATAAAAATAATCTCCCTAACTCACATTAAATCTAATATTTAGAAATAATACAATGCAAATAATGCAATATACTTTATTCTACCACAAGAATTGATATAAAGTAAAATCTAACATGATAATATATGATCATAATTTTAATATTAAACATGACTTTATTTTAAATCCTATTCAAATTGTCAATGTTGAAGGCATCAGTTAACTACTTCTGTATAACAAAACACAATTACTTCAAGCACCATAATTTTAGGGCTGTGGTTCTCTGGTTTGGTTGTGGTTTCTTGAGATAGTTTTGCCTGAGCCATACATGAATCTAAAATCAATTATGAGTTGGCTAATCCTACAGTCTCTAAAATCACTTCACCCACATATCTGGGTTCTTGGAAGGGTGAGCAGAAGGTAGAGACCTGAGGATCATTTATTCTCCATTGAGTCAGAATGAGCTTCCACAGACAACAGCAGTTTCTAAGAGAGCAAGCCCAATATGTAAACTTTTTTTTATCCTCTTTTACATTAACTCAATAAAGGCCCATTTGTCAAAGCAAATCATATGACAAAGCTTGAAGTCATTGTGACAAGGAATCACAACAGGGGGCAGGTATTTAATGAGAGATGTGATTCACTGGGGATCATCAGTGTAGCAATCTATTGCAATCCCCTCATATGAGCCAGATATGTCTAAAGGGATCAGGGTCATATCAGAAGATGGAATAAACAATGCACAAATCATATTAGAGGGGTGAGTTTTTAATCTATCATGAAAAGATCTTAGAAATCATCACTCTGTCCGCATAACATATAAAAAGCTAAACAAACTGAAAAATCTATAAGTCTTAGATTCAAAGAAATTGGATCACAGGACCAACCCTTATCCCCCAAACAGAGATTCATAACTTCTTGCAGTGTAAATCCACTAGCAGAAACTTCTTTGGGAAGCAGTACTGCACTAGGAAAACCCAAACAAATATTGAACAATAACTGGAAGCTTAGTGAGGACAAGGCTGATCCAGTCACTCAGGGCTCCTCAGATTTTGGTGAGTTTTATTCCCAGGATCTCAACCAGGTTCTTATAGGGCAACCAAAGCATTATGTTCTTCTTGAGGTGTTTCAACCTTAGGAGAAACTATTTTGAAAAGAATAACCTACTGAAATTTTATCAGACCCTAAAAGATCCAAGATAAGGGAGCTACCACACTTAAACCTGCTCCAGCCCTCCACTGGGAAGAAGAGACACACTCAACACCAGCTCCCACTGCTCTTCAATATGAGAGAGAAAATATTCAAATATGGCTGCCTCTGGACATCTTCTACCATCAGAGTGGGGAAAAGGAGGAAACTGATGCAGCTTCTTTCAAGAGTCCAGACTCACTAAAACATTGAGATATAATCATAGGACTAGTAACATCTTTCCTCACCAAGCAAGGGAAATGCAAGCAAACTAAACAAACAAAAAAACACATATATTACATTAAAAACTTCAGACAAATCAAAGGGTGGGAAAGTCATTTTTAAAAGTACCCCCTAAAGCACATGTATTAGGTAATGAAAAAATATTTCGAAGTGAAAAGACTAGATTATGATATTTGTAACCTTATGTGTAGACTACTCCTTTAGATGAATTAATAATTTTTATGGACCACTGAGTGCAGACTGCAGACACGTGGGTGTGGCTGGAGAAAGTAGGTCACTGGAGGTGTGCCTTTTGAGGGCATACCATAACATTAAGAAACATTGTGTCAGACTCCAGGGTTTATACTCTCTCTCTCTCTCTCTCTCTCTCTCTCTGTCTCTCTCTCTCTCTCCCTTCCTCCCTCCCTCCTCCCTCCTTCCCTCCCTCCTTCCCTCCATCCTTCCCACTCTTACTCTCTCTCTCCCTTTTTATTTATTTATTTTTTTGTACCAGGGATTAAAGCCAGGGTGCTTAACCACTGAGTTATATCCTAAGCCCTTTTATGTTTTATTTTGACACAAGGTCTCCCTAAGTTGGTTAGGGCCCTTCTAAGTTACTGAGGCTGACTTTGAGCTTGCAATCCTCCTGCTCTCCTGCCTCAACCTCTGGAGCCCCTGGGATTACAATAATGTACCACCACACCTGGCTCTCTATGCTTCTTGTCTGCCATGAGCTGAGCTGTTTCCTCTGCCATGCTCTTCCATCATGATGTTGTACCTCACCCTGCATCCAGTGATGGAGATGGCAGAACTCCAAATAAACTTTTCTTTCTCTAAATTATTCTTGTCAGGTATTTTATTCACAGGGACAAAAAGCTGATCAATCTTGGGACTATAATTAATATTGTATATTACAAAATTGTTAAAAAGTAGATGCTTTTGGAAGTGTATTTGTGTAACACATGCTTGCAGGCCCATTCTAGGTATTTTCTCATTTTATTTTTCATCCACATATTTAGTTTCTTACCCTAACCCTACGTTTTCTACTATTACTGGTAAAACTAAACCTAATAGAAAAGTATTACAGTTAGACAAGTTTAGGCCTTATATATATTTGGACTTGCCTTTTCCATTTTGATTGTTAGGTGTTACAAAAGTAGTCACATATTCATTAAAATACTTATCCGTAAATCCATCAATTTAAAAATGGTAAAGTATCCTGACACCAACTAAAATAAAGCCTGAGTCAAAACACATAATTTTATATATATGCATATTTTTACATGGTTTCACACATACATTCTTATGCATTCTCTGATGTTGTAAGGTACAAATTCTCTAAGCACAACAGTCAGCATCAAAGTTGGCTGAAACAAAAATTCAACCTAACATGATTTCCAGCACCATTCAAGAATTGCCATGAAAGCAAGTGAAGTGAAATAAATATTCATGTGTACATTGAAGGTTGTATATTCTATTATCAATGGCATATATTCATATCTATTAGTATAGACTTATGTACAGTGCACAAATTATGTAATATTGAAAGGGTGAATAACTCTGTACTTTGACCTGAGTTGATAGTGTGTATGTATGTGGACTCTTATGCATAGTTTCACAAGTTCATTCCCAGGAATATTCATATTTTCTACTAAGCATAGTCATTTTCTCACACTAAGCCCTTTCAATATTGAATAGTAACCCTAACTTTAGCATGGTAAGTATACCAAATTTATCATCAATGCATGTATATTCCTAGGAGATGTGATGTGCATGTTGACTTATGCTTTTCTTATCATTGGTACATAGCCCTTCAATTAGTTCACATTCAATCTGTGCTATATCCATTCAACCTCATGTTTAAAATTGTGTATACTATGATTGACTTTAAATCATTTCCTGTTTCAGAATACATATATTCATACATGTGTTCTTACTCATTTTCATATGAACATTCTTCTGATCATACACCATTTTTGGTAAACATATTAGTTTCCTAAGCAAAACCCAAATGAACTCATTACGTATAACGACTCTTAATATGACCACAATACTTAGAGCTACTTTGAATTTATGCATATTCATGAATATCAGATTTCATGCACATTTAAACCACAATTTCAATTTTCTCTTTTACATTTGCATGAAAAATATTATGTATTCAACCTAGCATATATTCATGCACCAACTAGACAAAAATTCCATATATCTTCACCTATCAAAAAAGACTAACGTATAGGTTTTCAAACATTTACGCAGGTATGGTGGAAAAAAGACTCATGTTATCTGACATACATCTTCATTTCATTATAGTAACCTTATTGACATATAATTCAATACTAATCCCAAACTTCTGTTTATACCAAATCCAAATTTAAAATGAAATCCTACATTTCTATGAATGTACATGTGTATGATAGCAATCCATTCAATATTCGATGGTTTTGGTGCCTGTAGATTTTGTGTCTTCTGAATATTGTATATTCTTTCATTTAAAATTTAAAAATAGTAATAATCATTTAACTCACATGATACATTTCTGTAACTCAGGACATACATATTTTTATCTGTTTTATACATATTTTCCCATTCATGTGTGCTGACATTCACATTCACTATCTATCACAATCCCTGTTGGCAAAGAAAATTCAATGCTAATCCTCAACTCATTCTTCTGCTTAAATCTACATTGCAAACTTGTCCACTGTGCATTCTTCAGTGGATGCTGAGACTTGTACATAAAAAATTATGTATTTGAAGATAAAATGAAAACATTTCATGATAAACAAAGTTAAGAGAATTTATAGCTAGAAAACCGGCACTACAAAACATCCTTGGAAAAATATTCCATGAAGAGGAAATGAAAAGCAATAATTAAAATCAGCAGAGAGAGGTAGTACACTAAAGGAAAAACTAATCAAAGTGGAAAACCAAGTCAAGGTAACTAACAAAAATAAACAAATATGGCTGGAAATACAAATCATGTCTCAATAGTAACCCTAAATATCAATGCTTAAACTCACCAATCAAAAGATGTTGGTTAGCAGATTGGATTTAAAAAAAGAGACCCAACAATATGCTGCCTCCAGGAGACTCATATGATAGGAAAAGACATACACAGACTGAAGGTGAAAGCTTGGGAAAAACCATACCACTCACATGGACTGCAAAAGCAAGCAGGAGTTTCCATCCTCATATCAAATAAAGTAGACTTCAAGTGAAAGTTAATCAAAATGGATAAAGATGGAAATTGCATACTGCTCAAGGGAACAATACACTAACAAGACATAACAACTATAAATATATATGCCCCAAACAATGGTGCAGCTATCTTCATCAAACAAACTCTTCTCAAGTTCAAGAGTCAAATTGACCACAACACAATAATCTTGGGTGACTTTAACACACCTCTCTCACCACCAGATACATATTTCAAACAAAAGTTAAATAAAGAAACTACAAAACTCAATAATACAATCAATAACTTAGACTTAACTGACATATATAGAATATTTCAACCTGCATCAAGTGGATACACTTTCCTCTCAGCAACACATGAATTCTTCTCTAAAATAGACAATATGCTATGCCACAAAGCAACTCTTAAGAAATACAAAAAAGTAGAGATACTACCATGCATTTTATCAGATCATAATGGAATAAAATTGGAAATCAATGACAAAATAAAAATAAAAATTTTTCCATCACTTAGAAACTAAAAAATATGCTACTGAATAAAAAATGGGTTAGAGAAGACATCAAGGAGGAGATTAAAAAATTCTTAGAGTAAATGGTACCATAGAAACAACATATCAAAACCTTAGGGACACTATGAAAGCAGTATTAAGAGAAAAATTTATTGCATGGAGTTAATTCCTTAAAAGAAGAAAAAGTCAACAAATAAATGACCTCACACTACACCTAAAAGCCCTAGGTAAAGAATAACAAATCAGCAGCAAAAGCAGTTGAAGGCAATAAATAATTAAAATTAGAGCTGAAATTAATAAACTCAAAAGAAAAGAAACAAATGAAAAAATTGACAAAACAAAAAGTTGGGTCTTTGAAAAAGTAAATAAAATTTATAGATCCTGAGCCATGCTAATGAAGATAAGGAGAGAGAGAACTCAAATTACCAGCATAAGTGATGAAAAAGGTAATATCACAACAGACACCACATAAATACAGAGGATAATTAGAAACTATTTTGAAATACTATACTTTAATAAAATAGAAAACATTGAAGGCATTGACAAATTTATTAAGTCATCCAATTTGTTCAGATTGAGTCAGAAAGATATACACAGTTTAAACAAACCAAAATCAAATGAAGAAATAGAAGACACCATCAGAAGCTTACCAACCAAGAAAAGCCCAGGACTGGATGGAAACACAGCTGAGTTCTACAACACCTTTAAAGGAAAACTAATACCAATACTCTTCCATTTATTTCAGGAAACAGAAAAAGAGGCAGAAATTTCAAACTCATTCTGTGAGGCCAATATTACCCTGATCCCAAAACCAGGCAAACACACATCAAAGGAAAAAAAAAAACTTCAGACCAATATTTCTAAGGAATATAGATGCAAAAATTCTCAATAAAATTCTGGAAAATCAAATACAAAAATGTATCAAAAAGATTGTGTACCATGATCAAGCGGAATTCATCCCAGGGATGCAAGGTTGGTTCAACATATGGAAATCCATAAATGTAATTCATCATATCAACAGACTTAAAGATAAAAATTACATAATCATCTCAATAGATGCACAAAAAGCATTTGACAAAATACAGCACCCCTTCAAAACACTAGAAAAACTAGGGATAACAGGAACATATGTCAACATCATAAAGGCTATCTAAGCTAAGCCTCAGGCCAACATTATTCTAAATGGAGAAAAAATTGGAGGCATTCCCTCTAAAAACTGGAACAAGACAGGGATGCCCTCTTACACCACTTCTATTCAGCATAGTTCTTGAAACACTGGCCAGAGCAATTATACAAATGAAAGAAATTAAAGGGAGATATATATATATGAAAAGAAGAACTTAAATTAGATCTATTTGCTGAAAATATGATTCTATACCTAGAAGACCCCCAAAACTACACCAGAAAACTTCTAGAACTAGTAAATGAATTCAGCAAAGTAGCAGGATATAAAATCAACACCCATAAAAAAAATCAATGGTATTTCTGTATATCATGACAAATCCTCTGAGAAGGAAATGAGAAAACTACCCCAATCACAATGACCTAAAATATAAGATACTTGGGAATCAACATAATGAAAGAGGTGAAAGATCTATACAATGAAAACTACAGAACTCTAAAGAGAGAAATCAAAGAAGACCTTAGAAGATGAAAAGATCTACCTTGCTCTTGGATAGGCAGAATTAATATTATCAAAATGACCATACTACCAAAAGCACTACACATATTTAATGCAATTCTGATCAAATTCACAATTGCATTCCTCATTGAAATAGAAAATGCAATCATGAAATTTATCTGTAAAAATAAGAGACCCAGAATAGCTAAAGTAATTCTAAGCAGAAAGAGTGAAACAGGTGGCATCGCTACACCAGACCTCAAAGTATACTACAGAGCAATAGTAAGAAAAACAGCATGGTATTGGCACCAAAACAGACTGGTAGACCAATGGTACAAAATAGAGGACACAGACACAAACCCACAAAATTAAAATTATCTTATATTAGACAAAGGTGTCAAAAACATATGCTGAAGAAACGATAGTATCTTCAACAAATGGTACTGGGAAAACTGCAAATCTATATGCAACAAAATTAAATTAAACCCCTATCTCTCACAACACACAAAATTTATCTCAAAATGGATCAAGGACCTAGGAATTAAACCAGAGACTTTGTGTCTAATAGAAGAAAAAGTAGGCCCTAATCTTCATCATGTGGGATTAGGCCCCAACTTCCTTAATAAGACTCCTATAGCACAATAATTAAAACCAAGAATCAATAAATGGGATAGAATTTATGTCTTTTGATTGGTGAGTATAAGCATTAATATTTAGGGCTACTATTGAGACATGATTTGTATTTCCAGCCATATTTGTTAATTTTTGTTAGTTACCTTGACTTGGTTTTTCACTTTGATTAGTTTTTCCTTTAGTGTACTACCTCTCTCTGCTGATTTTAATTATTGCTTTTCATTTCCTCTTCATGGAATATTTTGCCAAGGATGTTTTGTAGTGCCAGTTTTCTAGCTATAAATTCTCTTACCTTTGTTTATCATGAAATGTTTTTATTTCATCTTCAAATCTAAATCTTAATTTTGCTGGATACAAGACTCTTGGTTGGAACCCATTATCTTTCAGAGCTTGATATATGTTGTTCCAGGATCTTTTAACTTTCAGGGTCTGTGTTGAAAAATCTGCCATTATCCTAATTGGTTTTCCCCCTATATGTAATCTTATTACTTTCTCTTGTGGCTTTTAAAATACTCCTATTATTCTGTGTGTTGGGAATTTTCATTATAATGTGCCTTGGTGTGGATCTGTTGTGATTTTGTACATTCAGTGTCCTGTAGATTTCTTGAATTTGGATTTCCAATTCATTCTTCATGTTTGGAAAGTTTTCTGATATTATTTCATTGAATATATTGTTCATTCCTTTGGTTTGGACCTCTATGCCTTCCTCCATCCCAATAACTCTTAAATTTGGTCTTTTTAAGCTATCCTATATTTCTTGAATGTTCTGCTTGTGGTTTATTTATTTATTTATTTATTTTTCTGTGTGTTTTATGTTTTTTTATCTTCATCATCTGATTTCCTGTCTTCCAAGTAGTGTACTCTGTTGGTGATACTTTCTTTTGAGCTTTCAAGTTGCGATGATTTTTTGCTTTTTGGATTTTTTAATGTAGCTCATTGTTGAAGTGATCTTTCACGGCTTGTATTTTATTCTCTTATGTCTTCTTTGACTTCATAAAACACTTTAACCATGTATATCCTGAAATCTTTCTCTGTAATTTTTTTCTGCTGTAGCTGCCAATGATTCTAATGGTGTGTTGTCTTAATTTGTTTGTGGTACTTTCTTCCCTTGTCTGTTTATATTACTCGCATTTCTTCATTTCCAGTTTTGTGAGTCTGGTGTGTTATTGTTTTTACCCTATAGATTTGTTTTGCTCTTGTAGGGTTACAAGATTCCTCCTTTTTGGGAAAGGACAATGTTAACAGATCCCAATATCAACAATACATCACCTATGAACAATTTGTTGTTATCAAGACATTTACAGTTTAGTTTCAATGTCAAGAAATGTTGGATTCAATTATTATTTAAAATATAACCAGTAGTTTCATACAAAGGTTTATAGTTTCTGGCTGTGGACAATGAACTTAGGGTTGGGCATAGGATGATATGCTGCTCAGATGGAGATCTGATCTGTAAGCCACGCCCACCTAATATGGCAAGAAAGGTTTTCCAAGATTGAGTCCTGCTTTCAGTATCTGGTGTCTGGTGAGGTGAGGGGAGCTGGGCAATGGCCTTGTGCTGTGGATAGGTAGCAGTAAAGTGACCTGCACGGGAGCAGAGCACAGTCTGGAATTCTACAGAGGTGCTGATAGGTGATTCTGCTAAGCCACTTGAGAGCCTTGTGTGAACCGGAACTGGGGGCTTTGGGTCCAGAGTCCAGAGTCCTACTCCACTGCAGAGGCTCTGATATCTGTGCAGGGGGTCACCCTGCTGGTGATTTCTGCAAAAACCCACTGTTTAGGGGGTCCTCTCACACTCTCTGAGATGTTGTATTCCAACTAGGTGAGACCTGGGTCATGGAGCAACACAGAATACTGCCTCTTTCTGGCCTGCCATCTTGAAGTCCAGTTGAAATTCTGTATTCTTATGAACACACATGTGTATGTCGAGCAATCCATTCAATATTCAATGGTATTGGTGCCTGCAGATTTGTGTCTTTTAAAAAAATCTGTTATTTTTTTATGTATGAAGTCATAAAATTCATGCAAAATGCTTTAAAATTAGCATACACAAATTGTTCTAGGAATCCCCCTTCTTCAAATTTGTCATAGAACATAATGAACTGTAGAAAGTTTTGAAAATAATACACTTTTAAGATGTCATTTTCATAATAATGAAAAGATATAAAGAACTAAGTGTCCAAAAATAAAGAGAATTTAGAGTAATATTTAAATATTGTTCAGCCCTTAAAAATTGGGTTTTTATTTATTTTTAAATCTGCATAATTGTTTATATTGCAGAGAAAATAACAACATACATTTTGTAACAATATTCCAGATATTTCCCCACGATCTCCTGTCTTAAGAGATAAGCAAAATTAAGTACTTGAGAAATATTTTATATAATTATCCTATAATATGTTTTTGAAGAGTGCTTTTGTACTTCCCAAATTCTCTGTGATGAGTATTTTAGAAATAATATTGGCTTTGTAGTTCCAAAAATAATATATGTTTTTTTGGTAGGCAATCTGGAAAATAAAATTTGGTAGGCAATCTGGGTAAACCAAAATAAAATATTCAAGTCACTTGTGACCTCACTATCTTGAGATAATAATTGTTTCTGTTTAGATAAAACATATATTTTAACAATCTTCTTCTGTGTATGCATGTATATTTATTTTTTTACAGAAATAAAATTATACTGACCATATTTTTACCTGTCCTTTGTCCAAGAACCACACAAAACTCTTGCTCAGTTACAGAAACTTAGACACACTACAAAGAAAAATAAATCAGGTATCAACAACTCCAAATTTACCTCTGCCCAAAGAAAGAAAAAATATAGACTTTCAAGGCACAGTCACTTTCAATTTGTTCTCTTTCTTTGGTGTAAAGTGCCAATCGATGTTGAAGGTGGTTCTGGGAAAAGAGGCAACCAAGCCAGGTCAGAGCAGTTCACACCCAGTATTAGCTGTTGAATAATTGTGCAGGGACAGTGGGTATTGCTGAGGTTTGGATCTAGAAATGTTTCCCTAAATGCTTTTATTTTGAAAGCATGATCACTAATGCACAATACTTCAGAAGTGGGGCTTTTAGGCAATGAGGAGAGCTATAGCCTTATCAGTGGATTAATTCTGATGGATTGATAATTTGACCTACTGGTTGGTAACTGTAGGCAGCTTATGCCTGGAGAAAGTAGGTCACTGGGGTGCATACCCTTGAATTTTATCTTCTCCCTGGCTTCCCATGCTCTGCCTGCCTCCTGGCTGCCATGAGCTGAGAAGCTTTCCTCCACCATGCCATTTCACCATGATGTTCTGCCTTACCTCAAGCTCAGAGCAATGAAATCAACCAACATAGATTAAACCTCTGAAACCATGAGCCCAAAATAAACTTTTCCTCATTAAGTCATTCTTGTCTGGTATTTTGGTCACAGTGTGAAAAAAACAGGAGTCTATAAGTCTTTATATGTCTGATTTTCTCACTGGTTAGGAAATGACAAAAGTTGCTCCTTTTTCCTTTTTTTTCTCTCAATGTTCTTGAGGTGTAATTGACAAATAACATTTATATATGTCTTAAGACTGTTTTCTGTTGCTTCCAACAGAAAACCACAGACAAAGGAAGTTTTGAAGAAAAGATATTTAACTCACAGTTCTAGTGGTTCAAGGGCCAACATATAGTGATGGCCTTCTTTCTGGCAGACTCCCTGTGATGCAGGGTATCTAGTGCTAAGCACAGGGATTGTGTGTTTGTGTACATGTGTGCACACACCTGTGTTTGTGTGTATGTGTGTCCCCTTTGGTATCTCTCTCTCTTATAAAGACACCAGGATTCAGTCATGGGAGCTCCACCCTGATAACCTTATCTAATCCTAACCACAAGGGTTCATTTCTAAACACATGGTACTTCACCATGAGAATTAAACTCTGGCATGAGTTTCTGTGGTCAGGGGAAGACCAAGCCATAATCAAATGATAGCAGCATACAATGTGATATTTCATAAACCCACACAATGAAATGACTACTATAGTAAAGCTAATGAACACATCTGCCATCTCACACGTGTGTGTGGGAACATTTAAGACTTATGTCCTCAGCCATTTACAAGTGTACAGCAGTAGTAAGTACCTTCACCGTGAGGTACACTGGGTCTCCAGCACTTATTCATTAGATAACTGAAAGTTTGCGCTTTTGATCAACTTTCTTGTCTACTGCCCTATTCCTGCCAACCTAGTACCTTTTGCTCTCTGCTGATGAGTTCCACATTTTTAGATGCTACATATGTACCTGAAACCATGCAGTGTTTATCTTCTGTGCCTGGCTTATTTCACCTAGTGTGTTTTCCAGCTTCATCCATGTTGTCAGAAATGGCAGGATTTCCCTTTTCAAGGCTGACAAGTATTATTCTGTCATATGTGTGTGATGTGTGTGGAGTGTGTGTCAACCTCTGGCCATCCTGCAGGCTGAATGCAAATATGGAGGAGGGAGAAGGAAGCATGCATGAATTTTAGGGGGCTTTCTTGTATTGGTCCTTCCCCAGACTCTATGTTCTGTCTCTTTATTTCTTCCTCCATTTTTCTAGGACACATCGTTAAGGGACCTCTTAGGAAGGGTAGGTGGGAATCAAGGTCTGGATCCTTGCTACCTTCTGTCCTGACCCTGACTGAGGGGGTCTTTAGACACCAGTAGGACCTGCAAGTGTGGATCATGAGTAGCATCCTCACTCCATCCTCACCAGTTTTTCCTTCTGGCCCTACATTTAAACACCTCATCCCACAAAGCCACAGCCTACAAGTCACCAGCCCATCCTCCATTGCTCAGTTCTTTGTGGAGTGTCTACTCTCTGCTAAGAACCTTCAGTGAATATAAGAGGGAGGAGCCCCTCTCCAAAGTACCACACCATTCCTGAGACCACCTTGGCATGTGGGGCTGATGTCATCTGTGGTGATTCTCTGTCTGAGGCCTTCTGCATGCAGTCACTTTTCTCCAATGATTTATATTCATCCTGGGTCAGTCGGTTTTTTTTTTTTTATCATCATCACCAAAATACCCAGCATAAACAACTTAAAGGAGGAAGTCTTTATTTTGGCTCACAGTTTCAGAGGTTTCCATCATCAGCCAGCTCCATTACTTTGGCTCTGAGGTGAGGCAGCACATTATGGAGGAAGGACATAGTAGAGGGAAGCTGCTTTGGGCTTGGTAAATGGGAAGCAGAAAGAGAGAGAAGAAGAGTTCAGGGACAAGATATAGTCCCCCAACGGCCAAGCCTCCAGTGACATACTTCCTCCAGCCATGCCCCACTTTCTGTAGTTTCCACCCTCTCAATATACCTCTGAAATTATTAATTCATTAAATGGATAAATTCACTGGTAAAATTAGAGTCCTCATGAGTCACTTCCCCAAAGTCCTACCTCTGAACATTGCTGCATTGGGTACCACGTCTTTAATATATGAACATTTTGGAGAAATTCAAGGTCCAAATCATGACATTTCCCTCTCTTTTAAGTTGGTGACCCAGATTTTCTCTTAAGATTTTTCTGGCTGAGAATTCAAATTACTTTCAGGGAAGGAGAGAGGCAAGGATCTCATTGGACAGACTAATTTGAATTTATTTTCTTGGGGCATTTCTTAGTTCCTCACTTCTACCTGGAGACCCATGGCCAGAGGAAGTGTGACAATGGGTATCCAGTCCAGCTGCACTTGGTAAGGGCTCTCAGCTCTATTTAGAGGATGCTAAGGTCCCAGCACAGTTGATCATGGGGGAAAGACTGGCTCCCTGTCCCCCAAGCTCAGCCCAACCACTCACTGCCATTTTTTCCCTCCCACTTTCTATGAAGTTGTGCTTCTAACCTCACCAACTAGAATTTCTGTTTTCAAGGTTGTATATCTGTAACAGTTAGAGCCTATAACTTACGTTGTGTTCTTCTCTTGCACAAGTGAGCCTGTTACTATTTTTTTTACCAGCTAAAGGAGGTGATGATTCTTAATCTCCATGGTTTTTTGAGGGACATTTGGTGACTAAAAGGACTGGTTTCTGCCACATTGCTTGTGACTTAAACACTCATAGGTCACTCCAGGGGAACTGGGCTGCACAAAATAACCACACAAGAGACAGAAATACCTTTTTTTGGGGGGGGTGCTCTGATGGCTCCTCTGACCTTAAGGGTCTGCAGAAAGAGAGAGCGCTGACCCCTTTTTTTGAGGAGAGGCCATTCAAATGAGTCAAGGGGTCAGGTTTCAAGGGGCTGAGTCTAGGTTCATGATGTTTGTTGTCAGCAGGTTGACTGACATCTAGGAAGGCCACACCCAAAGGCAGAGTAAGAGAAGGGGACACACAAAGGGGGTTCCCATGGAACATTCTATCCCAAACTAGGCAAGGGGTTAACATCACAAAGGTACAGGTGAGTGTAGCTCAACCCATGGGGCTGCAGGAAGGCACACCTATGCATGAAGACACATTTGGTTGCATTATTTCTACCCTCAAGACCGGGGCTACCATCTTCAGCAACTTAAGAGTAGTCAGATCATCAGGGGGATGGCCAAAAGTGCCTCAACCAATCAGGAGGGGAAAACACTGGTCACATGACATGATGGCCTCCCACAGGCTTCACCTCCCAGAAACGTTTTAACTACCCACTTGGGCCAATGAATTCCTATCACTGTGGTGGGTTGTATTATCCCCAGGAAAATGAGCATCTTGGCACAGTGGGACACACTTCCTTGTGTGTCTGTTCTCTGCCAGGTCCCTGTGCACAGAGCAACCCCAGGCTCCCAGTAGGCAAATATTGGCATCTGTCACCCAAAATAATCTAATGTCACAGTGGAGCATCTTGAAAAGGGTCCTGTTGGGGTGTTTGCATTAGGAATTGAGCATTTCACGCAATTAAGCCCAAAAGTACTATTCTCAATAACTGAATTAGCCACAGCAGATTAAAAACAGCTTTTCTAATATGCACTCTGGTTTTCTTGTACATATCAGGAAGAGATTGGGTTTTTGTATATGTGAGGTTATTTAACAAGAAAAACTTTCCCCAAGGGATAATCAAGTTAATGAAATTTATTAAGAGACTACCTCATGGGTAATGAATATGCATATTTATAGGAACTACATAATAAACTGAGCACTTACCAGATTACTTTCCCTCACAAAATAAATATGGTTGATGGTATTGCATAGGAAAGAAACAGCATTTATACGGAAAATGATTTTAAGTCACTAGAAGTTTCCCCTTATTGAATAATAATTACAATGTGAAGAACATTTACCTGAAAGGAGAGAGAGAGAGAGAGAGAGAGAGAGAGAGAGAGAGAGAGAGAGGAAAAGGGAAAGGACAAAAGTGTTTTTTACCTCCTGAGACCACGGATTTTACACATGGTACCTCCAGAGCCTGAGCCTATGACCCCTCCAGGCACGTGTGCTCCAGCAGAGAACACATACTTCAGCCTGTGAGCACTGTGGACAGGAAAGCACCAGAAGGTGAGTGTAAAAGTGAACCAAAAATATTGATATTTTTTTCAAAGTAGTTTAGCACCAGCTTGGTATCCTATTCATGCAGGGGACATTGTTCCTGCTTTATGCGGTGCTGTGTAAGAAATGTATGTTGGTGAGTGGATTCTTACTAACACCTGGCACACCAACCATCCACTGCTAAAATTGAAGCCAGTCAAGGTGGTTGCACATTCCTATAATCTCAGCTACTTGTGAGGCTGAGAGGCCAGAGGATCACAAGTCCACTGGGAACTTAGTGAGACCCTGTCTCAGAAAATAAAAAGGTCTGGGGATGTGGCTCAGTGGTAAAGCAGTTGCCTAGCATGCAGAAGCCCTGCATACAATCCCTAGGACCATGTAAAAGAAAGTCCATTATTTGTCATGGTTCAGCATGAACCATGAGAAAAGAGTTAAACCATATATAGGAGCCCATGAGTTTGCACTGAGCCCCTGCAATGGGCCCCAACTGAACAAAAATGGAGTAACTGTGTTAAAGTGCCACACCACCAAGATGTTACCTCACCTTTCAAGGACACAGAAGAGTGAGGGGTAAGAGCCAAACCCTCAGACAAAGCCAGTTTTAGCTGGAATGGGAAATTCTTCTGTTTTACTCCATGCTAAGAAAGAAACTTAGAAAGGACCAATCCCTTTTTGCTTCCTTTTCTGATTTCTTAAGCCCTTTTCTGCCTATGAGGCCAAACTTCTCAGTTCAGCTCATTGGAACACTCTTCTACATAGAATGAGTTGTTTTTCAATTCTCAAGTCACAAATAAAAGTAATTTTTTATTCTTTTTTTTTTCCTTTTGTTAATTGGTTGTTCAAAACATTACAAAGCTCTTGACATGTCATATTTCATACATTAGATTCAAGTGGGTTATGAACTCCCATTTTTACCCCAAATACAGATTGCAGAATCACATCAGTTACACATCCACATTTTTACATAATGCCATATTAGTAACTGTTGTATTCTGCTACCTTTCCTATCCTCTACTATCCCCCCTCCCCTCCCCTCCCATATTCTCTCTCTACCCCATCTACTGTAATTCATTTCTCTCCTTGTTTTTTTTCCCATTCCCCTCACAACCTCTTATATGTAATTTTGTATAACAATGAGGGTCTCCTTCCATTTCCATGCAGTTTCCCTTTTCTCTCCCTTTCCCTCCCACCTCATGTCTCTGTTTAATGTTAATCTTTCCTCCTGCTCTTCCTCCCTGCTCTGTTCTCAGTTGGTCTCATTATATCAAAGAAGACATTTGGCATTTGTTTTTTAGGGATTGGCTAGCTTCACTTAGCATAATCTGCTCTAATGCCATCCATTTCCCTGCAAATTCCATGATTTTGTCATTTTTTAGTGCTGCTTAATACTCCATTGTGTATAAATGCCACATTGTTTTTTTATCCATTCATCTATTGAAGGGCCTCTGGGATGGTTCCACAGTCCAGCTATTGTGAATTGTGCTGCTATGAACATTGATGTGGCAGTATCCCTGTAGTACACTCTTTTAAGGTCTTCAGGGAATAGTCCGAGAAGGGCAATAGCTGGGTCAAATGGTGGTTCCATTCCCAGCTTTCCCAGGAATCTCCATACTGCTTTCCAAATTGGCCACACCAATTTGCAGTCCCACCAGCAACGTACAAGAGTACCCTTTTCCCCACATCCTCGCCAGCACTTGTTGTTGTTTGACTTCCTAATGGCTGCCAATCTTACTGGAGTGAGATGGTATCTTAGGGTGGTTTTGATTTGCATTTCTCTGACTGCTAGAGATGGTGAGCATTTTTTCATGTACTTGTTGATTGATTGTATGTCCTCCTCTGAGAAGTGTCTGTTCGGGTCCTTGGCCCATTTGTTCATTGGGTTATTTGTTATATTATTGTTTATTTTTTTGAGTTCTTTGTATACTCTGGATATTAGGGCTCTATCTGAAGTGTGAGGAGTAAAAATTTGTTCCCATGATGTAGGCTCCCTATTTACCTCTCTTATTGTTTCTCTTGCTGAAAAAAAAAAACTTTTTAGTTTGAGTAAGTCCCATTTGTTGATTCTTGTTATTAACTCTTGTGCTATGGGTGTCCTATTAAGGAATTTGGAGCCCGACCCCACAATATGTAAATTGGAGCCAAGTTTTTCTTCTATCAGACGCAGAGTCTCTGATTTGATATCAAGCTCCTTGATCCATTTTGAGTTAACTTTTGTGCATGGTGAGAGGAGGGGATTCAGTTTCATTTTGTTGCATATGGATTTCCAGTTTTCCTAGCACCATTTGTTGAAGATGCTATCCTTCCTCCTTTGCATGCTTTTAGCCCCTTTATCAAATATAAGATAGTTGTAACTTTGTGGATTAGTCTCTGTGTCCTCTATTCTGTACCATTGGTCCACCCGCCTGTTTTGGTAACAGTACCATGCTGTTTTTGTTACTATTGCTCTGTAGTATAGTTTGAAATCTGGTAGCGCTATGCCGCCTGATTCACACTTCCTGCTTAGACTTGCTTTTGCTATTCTGGGTCTTTTATTTTTCCATATGAATTTCATGATTGCTTTGTCTATTTCTACAAGAAATGCCATTGGGATTTTGATTGGCATTGCATTAAACTTATAGAGAATTTTTGGTAATATCGCCATTTTGATGATGTTAGTTCTGCCTATCCATGAACAGGGTATATTTTTCCATCTTCTAATATCTTCTTCTATTTCTCTCTTTAGGGTTCTGTAGTTTTCATTCTATCAATCTTTCACCTCTTTTGTTAGGTTGATTCCCAAGTATTTTTTTTTTTTTTGAGGATATTGTGAATGGGGTGTTTTTCCTTATTTCTGTTTCAGTAGTTTTGTCGCTGATATACAGAAATGTCTTTGATTTATGCGTGTTGATTTTATATCCTGCCACTTTTCTGAATTCATTTATTAGTTCTAGTAGTTTCTTTGTAGACCCTTTGGGTCTTCTAGGTATAGAATCATGTTGTCCGCAAATAGTGATAATTTAAGTTCTTCTTTTCCTATTTTTATGCCTTTAAATTCTTTCATCTGTCTAATTGCTGTGGCCTGTGTTTCGAGAACCATATTGAATAGAAGTGGTGATAGAGGGCATCCCTGTCTTGTTCCAGATTTTAGAGCGAATGCCTTCAATTTTTCTCCATTTAGAATGATGCTAGCCTGAGGCTTAGCATAGATAGCTTTTACAATGTTGAGGTAAATTCCTGTTATCCCTAATTTTTCTAATGTTTTGAACATAAAGGGATGCTGTACTTTGTCGAATGCTTTTTCTGCGTCTATTGAGATGATCATATGGTTCTTATATTTGAGTCTATTGATGTGGTGAATAACATTTATTGATTTCTGTATATTGAAACATCCTTGCATCCCAGGGACGAATCCTACTTGATCATGGTGCACAATTTTTTTTGATGTGTTTTTGTATCCAATTTCCCAGAATTTTATTGAGGATTTTTGCATCTAGGTTCATTAGAGATATTGATCTGTAGTTTTCTTTGTTTGAGGTGTCTTTGTCTGGTTTCGGAATCAGGGTGATGTTGGCCTCATAGAATGAATTTGGAAGAGCTCCCTCTTTTCCTATTTCCTGAAATAACTTGAAAAGTATTGGTGTTAATTCTTCTTTAAAGGTTTTGTAAAACTCCACTGTATACCCATCTGGTCCTGGGCTTTTCTTGGTTGGTAGTCTTTTGATTGCTTCTTCTATTTCATCCATTGATATTGGTCTGTTCAAATTGTGTGTATCCTCCTGACACAATCTGGGCAAATCATATGACTTAAGAAATTTATCGATGTCTTCACTATCTTCTATTTTATTGGAATATAGGTTTTCAGAATAATTTCTAATTGTCTTCTGTATTTCTGTAGCATCTGTTGTGATATTGCCTTTTTCATCCCGTATGTTAGTAATTTGAGTTCTCTCTCTTCTTCTCTTCCTTAGCATGGCTAAGGGTCTGTCAATCTCATTTATTTTTTTGAAGAACCAACTTTTAGTTTTGTCAATTTTTTCAACAGTTTCTTTTGTTTCAATTTCATTGATTACCACTCTGATTTTAATTATTCCTTGCCTTGTGCTACATTTGCTGTTGTTTTGCTGTTCCTTTTCTAGGGCTTTGAGATGAAGTGTGAGCTCATTTATTTGTTGTTTTTTTTTTCTTTTTTTGAGGAATGACCTCCAGGCGATGAATTTCCCTCTTAAAACTGCTTTCATTGTGTCCCATAGATTCCTATATGTTGTGTCTGTATTTTCATTTATCTCTAAGAATTTTTTGATTTCCTCCTTTATGTCTTCTGTAACCCATTGATCATTCAGTAGCATATTGTTCATTTTCCATGTGATGTAGGATTTTTCCTTCCTTCTTTTATCATTGATTTACAGTTTCATTCCATTATGATCAGATAAAATGCATGGTATTATATCCACCCCTTTATATTTACTGAGGGTTGACCTATGGCATAATATATGGTCTATTTTTGAGAAGGATCCATGTGCTGCTGAGAAAAAAGTATAACCACTTGATGATGGTTGATATATTCTATATATGTCAGTTAAGTCTAGGTTATTGATTGTGATATTGAGCTCTATAGTTTCTTTATTCAACTTTTGTTTGGAGGATCTGTCCAATGGTGAGAGAGGTGTGTTGAAGTCACCCATAATTATTGTGTTGTGGTCTATTTGATTCTTGAAGTTGAGGAGAGTTTGTTTTATGAACGTCGAAGCACCCTTATTTGGTGCATAAATATTGATAATTGTTATGTCTTGTTGGTGAATGGTTCCTTTTAACAGTATATAATGTCCTTCCTTATCCCTTTTGATTAACTTAGTCTTGAAGTCGATTTTATTCGATATGAGGATGGCCACCCCTGCTTGCTTACGAGGACCGTGTGCATGGTATATTTTTTCCCAACCTTTCATCTTTAGCCTGTGTATGTCTTTTCCAATCAGATGTGTCTCCTGGAGGCAGCATATTGTTGGATTTGTTTTTTTAATCCATGTTACCAGCCTATGTTGCTTTATTGGAGAGTTTAAGCCATTAATGTTTAGAGTTACCATTGATTTATGGTTTGTACTTCCAGCCATGTTTGATTATTTATCTTTTTTTTAATTTAGTTTGTTTCTCCATGATTAGCTTTCCCCCCCGCTCTCTGTCTTTACTGAGGTACTTCCCATTGTTGGTTTTGGTTATTGTTTTTCATTTCTTCCTCGTGTAGTGTTTTGCTCAAGATGCTTTGCAGTGCTGATTTTCTGGCTGCAAATTCTTTTAACTTTTGTTTATCATGAAAGATTTTTATTTCGTTGTCATACCTGAAACTCAATTTTGCTGGATACAAAATTCTTGGTTGGCATCCATTGTCTTTAAGTGTTTGAAATACGTTGTTCCAGGATCTTCTCGCTTTCAGCATCTGTGATGAAAAATCTGTTGTTAACCTTATTGGTTTACCCCTGAATGTACTCTGCCTCCTTTCTCTTGTAGCTTTTAATATTTTCTCTTTGTTCTGTATATTGGATATCTTCATAACAATGTGTCTTGGCATTGGTCAACTGTGATTTTGTATGCTCGGTGTCCTGTATGCATCTACAATTTGTATATCCGTTTCCTTTTTTATTTCTATAATTATTTCATTCAGCAGGTTGATCATTCCCTTGGTTTGAACCACTATACCTTCCTCTACCCCGATGACTCTTAAGTTTGGTTTTTTATGGTATCCCATATCTCTTGGATGTTTTTCTCGTGATTTTTTACCAGCCTTTCTGAGTTGCCTAGACTCTTTTCAAGATGATATATTTTGTCTTTACTATCTGACATTCTGGCTTCAACTTGCTCCACTCTGTTAGTGATACTCTCATTTGAGTTTTTAATTTGGTTTATAGTTTCCTGCATTTCTAGAATTATTGTTTGATTTTTTAATAATCTCTATCTCCTGATAAAGATGCTTATTTGCTTCTTTTATCTGTTTATGTAATTCATTTTCAATGTGTTCTTTCACTGTTTGAATTTGCTGTCTCATATCCTCTTTAAGGTTCCATTCCATCTGTCTAAGGTATTCCTTGAGTTCTTTATTTGGCCATTTTTCTGATGCCTCTAGGTCCTCCTGAATATTTATTCAGGACAGCATTGTTTGTACTCCTTTTCTTCCTTGCTTTTTCATGCTGCTCGTGTTACTTCTTGTTCTGTTTGACTGCTGAGTTACTGTTTACTCCTGTCTCCGCTGGTTCATTGAAGTTATCTCCTCCGCCACATTCTGGTGACTGTAAATTATTTATTTATATTATTTGATATATTTTACTTTTTAACAAATGAAAACTTGTACCCATATATGAACATATGAACATATGCAAATTTTTATGGCAGCTTTATTCATAATAGCCCTAAATTGGAAAAATCCACAAGTCCACCAGTGGGTGAAATGGTACAGATTGTGGTATATCCATACAATGGAATACTATTCAGTAATGAGTCTCTAATACATGTACAACATGGATGAACCCTGAAATTTTTTTGCTAAGTTTATGGAGCCAGATAAAATACTGTATCTTCAGTAATTCTATTGATGTGAAACACTGGAAAAGGAAAATCCAAAAACAGAGAAAGTAGAGTGTACTGCCTGTAACTGACAAGCATAAAGATTTTTTTTGGGGGGGTATCAAGGGATTGAACCCAGGGGCACTTAACCAATGAGCCACATCCTCAGCTCTTTTGTACTTTAGTTAGGGACAGGGTGTTATGAAGTTGCTAAAGGCCTTGTACTAAATTGCTGAGGTTGGCTTTGAAGTCTTGATCCTCCTGCCTCAGGTTTCCAAGCCACTTGAATTATAGGCAATCACCACAGTGCCTGGCTAGCATGAAGAATCTATGTGAAAAGTTGAGAATTTTATAAAATTAGATGGGGAAGGAGGTTGCACAATAGGCAGATTTACTTAAAATCAATAAGTTGTGCATTTAGAATGGGTGAATATTTCAAAAGTAAATTGTAGCAGAGTAAAGCTGTTAAAAAATTAGTGATGACTCAGTTTTTAACACAACCACTTGAAATTCATGAGGCCATGGTTTCCCCTGAAGGAATAGGAAGGACCTCCACAAGGCCCAGAACTTAATCCTGTTTAAACACCCTGTGGGTGTCCAGGCAAAGGAAGTGTGAGGTGTTGCACAAAAGAGAACCCTAACTGAAATCATGCATACCTGTAGGGATCCATGGCCCTCTCTTTGCAGGGTTGAACACCTGGCTATTTCCACCTTAGGTCACACAGGTGCTAGTTGGCTGAAGTCAACCATTGTATTTTTTATGGGAGAAACTGTCTAGCAAATTGAGAATGGAAATCAGGGAGCAAAGGATGGAAAATCTAATACATATTCAGACAATTTGCATGTTAGTGTCTTCGCACCTATAGCCTAATTTGAATTATTTTGCATATTTAAAAGTCATGGTGGCTTTTCTTAACAGTGTTCTGTGATTCCATATTCCTATTAGTTTAGATAGGCTTTCCCTCAAAGAAGTAGCTTTACTGTGGTTTTCCAGTAAAGATCACAACATGGTGGTTAGGATGTGGGGGAAAGGCACATTCATACATTGCTGGTGGGTCTGCAAATTGGTGCAACCATCCTGGAAAGCAGTATGGAGATTCCTCAGAAAAGTTGGAATGGAATCACCATTTGACCCAGTTATCCCACTCCTTGGTTTAAACCCTGTTATGTTTTGGATGTGAGGTGTCCCACAAAAGCTCATGAGTAAGACAATGTAAGAAGGTTTAGAGGAGAAATGATTGGGTTATGATAGCCTTAACCCAGACAGTGTTGACTGGAGGTAGGTGGAGTGTGACTGCAGGAAGTGATTTATTGGAGGTGGGGCTATGGAGTATATATTTTGTATCTGGAAAGTGGAGTCTTTCTGTCTGCTTCTAGATCATCATGTGAGCTGGTTCCCTCACCACATTCTTTTTCCATGATGTCCTGCCTCACTTGGAAACCCAAGGAATGGAGCCTGTTGTCTATGGATTGAGACCTCTGAAGTCATAAGCCCTCAAATAAACCATTCCTCCTCTACAGTTGTTCTGGTTGGGTCATTTAGTCACAGCAGTGAAAAAGCTAACTAAAACATACCCCAAAGACATAAAATCAGCATACTACAGTGACACAGCCACATCAATGTTTATAGCAGCTCAACTCACAATAACTAAACTATGGAACCAACCTAGATGCCCTTCAACAGATGAATGGATAAAGAAAACATGGTGTATATACACAATGGAATATTACTCAGCCATAAAGAAGAATGAAATCATGGCCTTTGACAGTGAATGGATGGAACTGGAGACTATCATGCTATGTGAAATAAGCCAATTCCAAAGAACCAAAGGCCAAATGTTTCCTCTGATATGTAGATAATAATTCACAATGGGTGCGGGGGGGGTTAGGGAAGAATAGAAGAATTTTGGATTAGACAAAGGAAAATGAAGGGAAGGGAGGGGGAATGGGAACAGGAAAGAAAGTAGGACGAATAGAACATTACTATCCTATGTGCATATATAATTACATGACCCATGTCATTCTACATTATGTACAACCACAAGAGTGAGAAGTTATACTCCACATATGTATAATATATCAAAATACATTCTATTATTATGTATAACTAATAAGAACAAATAAAAGAAAAAAGAAATAATAGAAAAAAACACCAGGATGATGAAGTGACAACCAAATGCATTTGAAAGAAAAAAAAAGACCAAAAAAGTTGATTTTTAAAACTCTTGGAAAGCAAAGCCACATTATAGACAGCAGAATACAAGGAAATGGCCATATAGATGAGGCCACCGGATGGAGAGCATGGGCTGTCACTGCTTTGTACTTCTAGCACAGGGCTAGCACGTCTGGACAGCCAGAGCCAGAGAGGCAGGCTGACTTTTTCCTTTCACCAGAGTGGGAATCCTTTCCTTTACAGATGACTAGTTTTCACTGAGACCCATGAGCTGTCATTCATCTGGAGGTAGACCTTGGATCACAGCAGCAGATGGACAGGCTACAGGCCATCCTGGAGTGGGGCGTTGCTGTTGCCGCTCTGTGGGTGACTGCTGTTCCAATCTTTGGTGAGGGTTAAAGTTGCCTTCTGGAGTTTCAAAGAAATGTTCATTTCTGTTTGGTCTCTCCCCTGGGTTGTCAAAGATTCATCTAGGGTCTTCCAGTGCCCAAGGGATGGTTTTGCATCTGTCTCTCTGCCTCAGGGTAACAGTTTTCACTAAAACCTCAGACTACAAAAGAGAGTGAATAAAACAATGAGTTAAAAATTCTAATGAGGCCTGACTTCATAAAAGTATACATTCAAGGTGAGCCTTGCGGCCCTAGGCCCGTTTTGCCAGCAGGTGGTCACGTGTGGGGACACCCTGGCCTGCAGGTGAGGCTTGCTCCAATGCTGAGGGACCTGGCACACTCCATCAGGGTAGCAGTGTGTGCTGGCTAAACCCCTGGAGGGATGTCCATGACAGCTCACACCTTTGCTCACCAGCAAGACCACCTCCAGGAATGTCTGAAACAGAAACATGTGCAGGCTTGGCGCTAGGACTGTTTAAGACAGCAACAGGGGGAAGTCACACAAATGCCTGGCTGCCAGGGATGAGTTAAAGCAAGTAAGGCCCATGCCTGCCATGGAACACTCGGGGCCAGAGTGCCTTCCACTGACAGAAACAAACCGTGTAGAGGGCGGCCATTTGTGTAAAAAAGTAAAAGGGGTACGTACAATAATATATGGATGTACTGGCTTATTTATGCCTAGAGAAACTCTGGGAAGATCCCTAAGAAATCAGCAACAGCAATTACTTCAAGGAGGAAGGTGAAGGGAAGGCTGAGGGAATGAGCCATAGAAATTCCTGAATGACAGAAATGTATCTGCTATTTAATTAAGTGAATGAAATAAAACTGAAAAAGAAATGTAATACTGTAAAAACACTACTGTCCTAATTTTAAATATATAGCAATGAGGCTTGTGTCCTGGCTGTCACCAGGTCAACCAAAAATCCAAGGCTTTTCCACCTGCATAAAGCATTACTCTTTTATTTCTAAGACTGACTACTGAACATTCAATAATTTTGAATATTTAAGGTCTCTACTACTTTGGGGAATGATGAGGAGAAAGGCAGGAGGGATAGGGAACGAAGTTGATCGCAGAAAGTCGGTCCGCTCTAGCTGTAGCTAGAAGTTGAGAGATGTCATTTGGAAATGATATCCTTGACACAACTCCCCTTTAAAAGTTCACTTCAAAAGATTTTAAATGTCTCTGGAACAAACATGCACATGAAACTAATGGCTGGGATTTGTTTCAAACATAATCACAAAACCACGAACTGTCCCAAGATGGCTACCAACATGAACATGTGAGTAGATTCACTTGCTGGGGGTGTTGCTCATTGGTGAGCACTTGCCTAGCAGGTGTGAGGCTTTGGGTTCCATTCCTAGTACACCAGCCCCTCCAAAAAAGAAAGAAAAATTTTCATAATATGGCAACTGTAGACAAGAATAATGTATGCATATTTTAAAAAGCTAGAAGGATTTTGGAAGTTATTACCAAAAAGAGAAATGATAAATGTTTGAGAAGTTAAAAATGTTTAACCTAATTTAAACATTATATATGTATGAAACATCTCATGGTACACCATTAGTACATATGATCGTTGTTTTTATGTATACAAGAGTAAAAATTAAAAAAGAAGTGAATGGATTTAAAGTGTTTCCATGCCATGAGATCTCACCAAGGGGTTTTCCTGAGTTGATGGAAAGCTCTTGTACACAGGGGTAGTCACAGACCCTAAGTCAGTACAGAAAAGTCTGTGCAGTGTGATGACAGGCTGTCTCAACCATTGTTGTTTATCAAAAAATCTAATGGGTGTACAAGGTATATGTGGTGTCCAATGCCTCAATTTAAAACTCAATTACAAGCCAAGCACAGTGTTGCATGCCTGTAATCTTAGGAGGCTGAGGCAGGAGGATTGAGAGTTCAAAGCCAGCCTCATCAATGGTGAGGCACTAAGCAACTCAGTGAGACCCTGTCTCTAAATAAAGTATAAAGTAGGGCTGGGGATATGACTCAGTGGTTGAGTGCCCTTGAATTCAAGCCCCAGTACCCCCTCCAAACAAACAAACAAATAAATAAACAAAACAAATAAAAAAAACTCAATTATATGCAAGTAACTCAACAGCTGTGAAAACGTTCCTCTTTTCTGGGGACAAATAAGGACAGACTTGTTACATATACTCTAATCTTGCAGCTCAGCTCTATAATCAATGGATCTGGAGTGTCCCCATTAAGCCATCATTGTTCAATCACATTTTCTAAATATATGTACCACAATGTTACATTTGGAGTGAGCAGGCAGAGATGTTTAATTGGCACTCCCCCACTCCCCGGGAAAAAACCTTCCCAGTTTCTGCTGCTGTAGCCCTACCATGCTGTTGGTAGCCTGGAGCACACTGTTAATGCTTAGGAACAGTCAAGGCTGAATGGAGTGGCATGGAGCTTTGTTTTCTGGCTCTGCTTATGGAAAAGCAATGCAAGGGCTAGTTCCAATTTTTGAACCTCAGGTCTCCACTGAATAGTCAACCCTCCAGGTGAATCAAGTCAGAGACAGATCCTAGTTCCTCTTTAAGATCAGAGAAGTCACTTCATTTAACATAATATTTCTTCCCTATGCATTCTGAACAATGTTGGCCAAGAGAGCGCCTCTGGGGATGCTTCTGATTCTTAACCCAGTCAGATCTATTCCTTTCTATCCTGATCTTAGAATGAACATGAAGACACAGAATTTATTTATTTGTGTGTGGGTTAATCTGTGAGCTGTATTGTGCTGGGCCAGTAGAGCAAGAAAACAGGTCAGGACATTCTACCCCCAAACACAGCTCTGTGACATTCGAGGAAACTGCTGAAGCAGAGGGCCTTCTGACCTCATCCTGCCCTTCTCCCCTGAAGCAAGTCCTAGAATTCTCTGGCCTCCCTCTGAAGCAGGTCCTAGAATCCTCACTCCAGAGATTCTTCCCCTATACCTGGGCAGAAGGAATGTCCTTATCTCTGAAGACACAGAGAAGAATCTAACAAAGAGGCCTTTCGAAGTCCCCCTAGTTAATTTCCATTGGGTCATACCCATTGACCAATCATGCTTCCCTGCCACTGTCCACTCCATTAATTCAGCACAAAAACACCATCTTTCCCTAATGCTTTGGGGCTTCTTTTATGAAGGCTTCTGGGTCACATAAAACTCATACCAAATAAACGGGATGCTTTTCTCTTGCTAATCTGGGTTTTCTTGTAGAGGTCTCAGGCATACGCCTTGTTCTGGGTGAGGAAGATACTGTTTTTCTTCTACTACCGTAAGAGAAACCTTAAAGTCAAAATGATTCAAGGTGCTGCACACCCTGGCATGAGGGATCTACTTCAAGAGAAGGGGTTTCTGGTTCAAGTGGTTTTTTTTTTCCTCCTAGTGACCTCTCATCCTTACCCAAACTGGTCTACAATACCTGTACTACATGAACCTTGCTATGCTGTGAGTCAATTTCAAATTCAATTAGAATGTACACTTTGAAGGAGAATTAGGATGGAATTCATCTTCTGGGATGGGCTCCTGTCCCCTGAAATGTGTCCTGAGGCTCAAGGATTTTCTGCCTGAAGAGTTCTCAGGAAGAGATTGCATCCTAGGCCCCCTCATTAGAAATGCACATTTTGGGGCCACCCAGCCCTGCTGGGTCAGAATGAGCACAGGGAAGGCAGTGAGCATTCTGCCACAAGATCTGCAGAGCATCACCTGCAGACTAAGGAATGCTAGTCTACCCTGAGCAGGCTCACAGCTCTGTTTCCCCTCTACCACTCCAATAGACAAAAAGTAGCTCTATCAAAATGTCAAGGTAAAGGGCCCAGCAGGGTTGCTTGCTGGCTGCCAAATAACCTCCAAGTTGTGCCCTTGTTTCCAAAACCCCTGTTTGACAGGGACCCTTGGAACCACTGGCCTCCAGAAATGTCTTCTGGCCCAGCTCACTGCACCCAGCTGCACTACAGATGGAACAGGAGGCGGAGAGCCCTAGGCTCACCCCTCCCCCCTCTTCTTTCTATATCTCAGCCCTGTGTTGGGGCCCCAGAAAATGACAGATTCCAGGTCTAAAAATGTCAGGGGCCATCATCATCACATTATCTGTAACTGATTCACACTTGAGCTCTCAACAGAGAAAATCAGTGGGAAAAATCAACTTGAATGTAAACTAGAGTTACTAGAGGCTGGGTAGAGGGTTGGGTGAGCATGGCAAAGAGTTCTAAAAGCACATGCTGTAGGCATGTGTTCAAATATCACATTGAACCTCACCAATGTGCACAATTAACACATGATAATTAAAAATTAAATAAAAATAAAGGAATTTATTTCCATCACTTCTCTATACTACAACTACATTGATTTTAGCATGAAGTTGATTGTCCTATGTGAATCTCCCAAATCCACAGAAAGGGCCCAGAGAATCACCACACATCTCCTTCATTCAGCAGGCACCTTCCACAGCCTCTCCTTACAGCCTGCAAGAGTGACAGACAAAGGTTCTGTTTCACTTTATTGGATACACCAGGTGTGGGATTTACAACAGAACAACAACGTGCACCAGACAGAGACAGTGTGCCTGCTGGCTTTTATGTCAGGAGGGCTCTGAAATGAATGGACCCTGCTTCCACACAGTACAACAAGCATACCAAAGTGGATAATGTAAACAATTAAATTACTAAGTTATTATTCAAGCTTAAAGCTTCCATGAAAATGGTATGTGTGTGTATATACATATGTGTGTGTGTGTGTGTGTATATATATGTGTGTGTGTGTGTGTGTGTGTGTGTGTGTGTGTGTGTGTGTAAGGTCTCTACATGATTCTTAAAAAACAATAAAAAATAACAATACTGTGTTCTGTACAATATTGCTTCCTTTTAAACATTCTAAACCCAAGAAATATTTTTCTTGAATTCCAGCAAAGTGGGCAAAATACACATGCAATATAATTAAAACCATTTCACAAAAATACAAGATTGTGTCAGTTTCTATAAAGGCACTATAAGGAGCTCCCATTTCAGAAGCCCCTTTTTCTTGGGACCCTGGTAGGTGGCAGTGTGCTGTCCTGCTAATCTTTGGCTGAGAGAATACAACTGGCAGGGAGGCATCAGAGAGAAATGGAGCTCCCTCCATCCTTAAACCAGCAGGCTGGTTGATGAGAATCTCAGAGCCCGAGGTACCACTTGCTACCTACCCCTTCACAGACCTGCTCTCCCCACATTTCTAATACTTGATACATATACCATATGGAGTGAAGATGTTGCCTATGTTTCTGCAGAGCATATGCAGCTCACTACTGATTGAGCACCAGGATAAAGGCAGGTGGAACAGGGGTCACTATGTGTCCTGTTTCTGAAGAGGAAATGCTGCTTGGCCCTCTACTCAGCTTAGGCACCAGTGTGGCTTCCAAACAAATGGGGGGACCCAGAGGCAGCTCTGAGTATAGAAAATGGACAAGACAGGTGCAGGATTTTAGGTCACTGAGTCTGCACACCAGCCCTCCAATGTCTTCATTCTTGTGATTACTGTGGCTTGTGATCTCTCAAAGGGGGTTAAAGTCCCTGTGGGGTCACAGAGGGGTCTCATCTCCTGGTGCCTGGCCCCTGTATACCCCTCAGGTTCCAGCTGGACTTGTGGTTCATTCATCTGTGTGTGACAATGAGTGTCATTGTCCGTCAGGAGCTTGGTCTCTGGGACAGAGCCATCTTCTTCCTTCTCTGCTTCCTGTGTGGTGCTATAGACCAAATCTTCTGCGATGTTCTAAGCATCCTCAGTGTCCTCCAAGAGCAGAGCTGCCCTCTCTGCCACAGATGTGTTGGAGGGTGCCATAGAGACATAGACCATGCTGGTGGAGCCGCTGCTGCTGTGACATGAGCTGAGTTTGGGAACCATCTGAGGGGACACCTGTTGTGGAGCCATTTGCATAGGAATCTGGACCAATAGAAGTTGGGAAGGTATGCCCCATAGGCAGGCACTGGCTGGTAGCCACCAATGGGGATGTAGAGCTGGGGTGGGGGCACCACGGGTCTTATCTGGCCCTTCATGGGGATGATCTGGGGCTTTGGGAAGGGCTGGTCCTTTTGTTTGTGCCCTATGTAGCCAGCATTGCTCACATTGCTCATGGGCTGGTGCTCAGGGAGCTGGTTTGCATGGTATTGCTGGCTCCCGAGGACTTCGCTGAGCTGTTGGAGTAGACAGGTTGCTCTAGGCTCACAGCTGACTGTGGATGTCCTTCCCTTTCAACTCAAGTTCTCTCCTAGCTGCCCAGCCAAAATATGTAAGTGCAAGTGGACAATCCAATAAATTACACAACGGAGCAAAATTGTAAACCAAACCTTAAAAAACAAAAGTAATGCTCATTCTACTATGGAAATAACCACAAACCACTACCCACCAGGGAAACAAGCTGAAATACACAGGATGGAATGCAAACGAACTCCACAAGCCTTAATGCCAATAATGACCACATTCACTTTCCTTTCTTGATGCTTTGGACACAGGGAATGGGTGTTGAGTGGTATTACATTTTTACCAAGGTCTCCTCCCCTTCAGATTTTGGTGAGATTTAGGAAACACATCTGATGTCCTTGATCTTAGTGGGTCAAACTTGGCTCTGGGATTAGAAATGACCTTTTCCTCATTCAGTATTTTGATTTTTTAAACATTTTTTGTATCATGTTAATGTTATCTTTTAGAATACTACTTAAAATGAATTTAAATTAAAAGAGCAAGGGTAATCCATGGATTTGCCCAATATAATACACCAAAAGAGTAAAAGAATTCTTGAAAAATAGGATGTACCAATAGTACCAAGCTTTCAAATTCCTTTTGCTTTAGATTCCCAGTGAAAAGCAGCACTTTGTCTCCCTCTACAGGGTTTATGGGAAGTGGCAGCGGGGCACACGGGAGCCAGGCTGCAAGACCATGGTAAGCAGGGATGGGTCCTGGGGGCTGGGCAAGGAAGAGGGCTGGCTGTCCTGGGGCTGCTGGCTCAACCCTCCAGCCCAGCACCTCCCTTAGCCTTACAAAGCTACTGTATTTAAGAGCCAGTGACCTGACTGAAGCAGACTGATCCCTTCCCTATATGTGATGAAAGGTGGGCTCTCTAGAGGTACTTCCCTGTAACCCCAGGGAACTACATGGTCTTATGTTTACCCCTTGGCCTTATAAATAACTACCCCACACTTGAACAGCTCTATGACCAGGGGCAATGAGTTCCCCATTGGAAGAAAACAAAAAATTTCTGGTCAACATAACATTGACAAAAAATTGATTTGGTCTCAAAATGAGTACTCACTCTAGTGCCCTCTTAGGAAAAGTCACAATGTCCAAATCTAGTCTCATCTCTGCATTCCAAATAAGAAAAATCAAATAAAGCAAAAGACAAAAAACTCTCATCTGTCCCCACCCAGTAACTTTCTCTTTCCCCTAAAGGGTCCAGGAGGCAGATGTTCCAGAAGACTCAGGGGCCATGGACATTAGATTCTAGTTTATTTTCAATATTAGGGTGAGAGGTGGAGCCATGTCCCTCATGCCAAAATCAGGAGAAAAAGCTTTGTCTAGGCAATTGCATGATAATCTGCCTTAATATGATTTAATTAAAAATTACCAATACAACACATACTCTTTGGGAAAAAATGTACTGTTGAAATATGGGCATTAAAAAGTAAATATTCCTAATAGCCCTTTCATGTTGTTATTAAAAGCTATCATATTGTTAATAAGTTAATACTCAATATATTATACATATTTTAATTTCAACCACATGAAACAACTGACATTTAACTATTCTGATATCTATGAACAGTAGTTTCATATGGTGTTTTACAAAAGATCAGACCTCAATTTAAATTAAATTGTGTCACCTATATTTTCCTGCTTCTGGTTTTGGAACAGAATCAAATATTTTGGACAGGTCTATGGATTCTTTTATAGCTGTGTACTACTCCCCAGTATGGATGCACTTCCAATATCCCATGCAACCTCCTACTGATAAATTAGTTTGTTTTGCATTTATCTCTCAGGAATGTTTCTGCAGGAAATATCCTTTCATTTTTGCCCTGTAAGTGCAGCTACCTCTGCAACATAAGATTCTAGTAATTGCCAGATCAAACAATGTGCATATTTTCCTTTTTAGGCCCAGCTGATGTCTTTCCTTGCAGGAAATAGATTTAAAGAACTGTACCAGGGTAGACTCCTCATATTTTCATTCTAAGAGTTTATTCCTACAATGAACACACATTCAGCACAGCACAGGTCAGTGGGAACCAGTCAGTGAACCTCCTTTCAGAGTAAGCTGGAGTTACAAAGTCCTGCCTCTGCCTTGGGTCCTCCTTTCCCCAACTTTCTACTCATCCCATTACCAGGGTAGTTGTTTAACACCCCCTTTGTCCAGACTCCCTCAAGTAAAGCAGGCAATAGAGATCACTGCAGCTTCTAACGTGCAACCATGGTCAAGAGCACCATAAAAAGAATCCAACCAGACTCAGATGCTAGTATGCTGCCATCTTCACAAGGTTTTCCTGATACATCATGGGGTCTGGGAAGAAGTGTGTGTATGATGTGGAGGGATCAGAAGGAAGAAGAGGAGGCTGTGGAGGACTTTGGTCATGTTCTTCCTTCTCAAGGGCTTTCCATTAAGGGAGATCCCATCCATGTTCACAAGTTGTTGTGTTAGGGATGACAGCCAACCCAAGGAGCTGATTCCTAAATGACCTGCCAACTTCTCAGACTCTGAACCAGGAATTTTGCTTTGTTCTCTGGAAATTAAATCCTGACATAGCCTGTGTTCACTGAAGTGTCCACTCCACAGGTAATGGGCAGCCCTCTCTCCAAAAGGGCTGAAATTAAGCCTGTGTTCCTTTGGACCAAACTTGGTTCAGAGAGGGTGCAAGAGTTAGGAAATGTGGAACAAAGGAGAAGCAGATTGAGTGAGCTGCCTGGTCTAGCACAGGAGACCCTAGAGATGTCATAAGAACCATGAGTGAGGTACCATGTACTCATAAGGTTTGTCTAAATTAGGAGTGCAGAACTATGCCTTGCACTTGCTAACTATTACTGGATGTGGTCTATCCTCCAAGGGTTTGTGTGTCAGAAGCTTGGTTTCCAGTGTGGAGATGTTAAGAAGTAGTGGAACCTCTAAGAGGTGGGGCTTAGTAAGCAACACTGTCCCTCAGAAGGGATTAAGGTAGTTCTCTTGGGACCCTGCTTAGTTCTCTCAAGAATGATGTCATAGAAGAACAAGCCTGGGCCCTCGTGGGATTCTCGGGCTTCCTGTTATGCTGAAAGATCTCTCCTCCTTGCATATCCTCCCATCATGATGCCTGCCATTTATCATGTGATGAAGCCAAGGGAACACTCACCAGAGCTGGTATCATGTGGTTTAGACTTTCAGCCTCTGAAACCATGAGCTAAAAAGACCTCTTTTTTATAGTACCCAGCAAAAGAGACAAAACAGGGATTCACTCTCTGTGCTATGAACAGTAAAATGTACAAGTGACAACTGCCTACAGAAAGAAAAAACGTACAAGTGACAACTGCCTACAGAAAGTGCCTTCAAGTGTGCTTGATGTCTCATCAGAAAAATCTGTGACTCTTACCTGTGATTTGGTTTTCAATCTCCCTCTGCATCTGGACGGAGTCCACATAAATGGTCCAGTTCCCAATAAAATGTTCACAGGCAATTTCCCAGTAAGGCTCTCAGAATCCGTCCTCCTGGTAGTCATCCTTGGTGAAAGCACACAAGGTCTGGAAGTGCAGCAGGAGATATCAAACATTCTCAATGATTTGGTTTTTAAATCCAGCATCTTACAATCCAAGAATTTTGCTATTTATCCAGATGAGTTCAAAACTTAGAAGTCCACACAAAAACTAGCATGAATATTTACAGCAACTTTTTTCAAAATTGTTGGAGAAAACTAAGATTCACTTCAGGAGGTAAATGGACAAGCAGAAATGGATGCACCCAGACAGTGGAATAGTATTCAGTGCTAACACAAATTGAGCTATTGAGCCACATGAAGGGAGGAAATTAAAATGCATATTACCAGTGAAAGGAACCAATCTGGAAAGGCTACATATTGTGTGATCTCAACTATATGACTCTCTGGAAATGTAGAAGTATGGAGACAGTAAAAAGACCAGTAGTTGCTAGAGGTAAAGGGAGAAGATGGGCAAAGTCATGAAGAAGGTTTTTAAAGCAGAAAAACTATTGGCAATGATACTATCATGGTCATCATGGAGGTCATTACACATTGGTCAAAATCCATAGAAGGTAAAACACAAAGAGTTACCCTGAATGTAGACCACAGAGTCCAGCTCATGATAATGTATCAACATTGGTTTGTCAACTGTAATTAATAGAACAGACTGTAAGGAGACTGAGAGGAGAGTACAGGGAACTCTTTCTGTTCAGAATTTCTATCAACCTGAAACTGCTCCCCAAATAATCTATTAATTAAAACCAAAACCCAAACACCCTGCATCTTTAATGGAGTGTGGGATGCATAAGGACTCCTTAAGGATGACACATGGTTGAGCAGGTGGTTCTGAATAAACACATAAATGCACCCATGTCAGACATGAAATATGTTGTTTCTTGACCTTGGTGCACACCAGAGCTGTCTGGCATCCCCCCATCACACACACACTTCTCTTGTTTGCAAACATGTATTTTATAAAAGCAATGATATTGCAAAAACTGCATTCTATCATTAAATCATAGGAGAGAAATCTTTGAAGAAGAGGAAGCTGAACAGAAGCACCTTCTAGTATATCCAAAGGCAATGGAGGCAGAGAAAAGGAAGCCTGACCCTCAAAGAATTTGCAAGGGGAGATACACACTGCGCCATGGGCAGCAGGACCCTGCACAAATATTCAGCAAGCCAGAGAGGGGACACGTGACAGCAGCCTGCTCTCCTTCCAAACTGCAGTCCTGCCTTCCCAGCCTCTTGTAAGGTGGGGGGTCTGCACTGATGTGAAGGGCCTGGAGGCGCTGGTGGGAAGTGTGCTAAATTCTTTTCTGCAGAACCAATTAATCCAGCTTTAGGCAATGAAACCCACCATTATAAATACCCAGGTGCACCACACAGTGAATCTGAGATCTTCCAGCAGAGACCAGTGGACTGCAACAGGCCCTTCAGGCTGCTGCCTGATGAGGACAGAGGGGCTGGTCTTCCAGAACATGTCTCTGCTGATCCCCTCAAATCCGTAACACAGTAGCTTGTTTTCTAGCAAATTGGAGACTGATCTCATGAGCGAGAACACTTACCTCTCAACCCTGCATGGAGTAGACTGTCCTCAAATGAAACCTGAGTTGTGTTCAGTTTAACCAAATGGACGTAAAAACTCCCTGTGTGAGCTGTTACAGAGCTGAGGCAGAATGCTTGCAACAGATGAGGGGCCCCAGCACAACCTTCTCTCTCTTCTAGGCTCTCCCCCACTGCAGTGTCTTCTTGAGCCCCTAAGAAAAAGTTCTTTTTCAAAGAAAATAATCTGAAGCCATAAATAATCCAAATGAGGAAGTTTGGGTCTCAGCAAGTGTAAGATGCCTTTCTCTTGAGCTAGCTATCTGTTATATCTTTGGTTTCCTTAAAAAGAGTTTAAATAGGCAAGCATATTGACTGTGTGAGCCCAGCCCGTATTCCTTCACCTTTCTTGAACTGAAATTTATTGCTGGTTAAAAACACCACATAATGAGAGTTGCCTCTGCCTTGGTGCTTGTGGTTGGGTTGAGGGTGCTTGTGGTTGGGTCAAGAATGCTTGCATTAATGTCATCTAAGCCTGAGAGAGAGATTCTGCTCAGACTCTAAACAAATCTGCAAGAATGGGCAGTTTCTTTTTTGCCCTGCCAGATTTAAGGAAGAGAACACTGATCACTTGCTGCAGGCTTCTCCATGGTCATAGGCCAGGTGCTTACAGGGCAGAATGAGAAACTGAGGTACAGGGTGGACAGTAAGGGGCTCACACTGTGCCATCCCCTCCTCAGCACTCTGTGGGCTTCCAGTCTGAATCTTAGAAAACATCCCAAAAGCCAAACAGAAGTGGTTGGAAAATGATATTCTTAAATTTTTTTTGAGAATTCTAGTGGGGTTACTTTCTACTTTCAAACAAAATTATGCTTCGTGTTTACTTGGCATAGTTTGGGGGTGCTGAAGAGTACCAGAGCTGGAGAAAATCTATAAAATCAGTCATTTGCAGGGAAGGGCTGAGACAGAATCTAGTATCTATGAAATTTCTTAGACAATGCAAGTGAAATGGACATGCTTACCCAATGGTAGAACATCTGTGCTATTGACATTCAATCTGAAAACCTTCTGCCTTCCTAATGTGGGCACTGATCCAAGGCCTGATGATACATGGATGCAGAAGACACTTCTATATGAAGAAGTCACTGTGAAGGAGGGAAGAGAGAAATAACTGCAATAGTTGGTAAGAAGATGCAAGAGAGAAGGAGCAGCGGGTGGAAGGGAAACACAGAGGAAAGAACCAGCATGCTGGGATAAAAAGTGCTCTTCTAGAGGAGCTGAGAGGAGGGCAGGGCAGATCCACCACCTTCCCTAGATGGCACATGCTATAAATAAAACAGTGTGAAGAAGGTCAGTTCAGGGGCCTGGCATGGTGGTGCATGCCAGCAATCCCAGTGGCTCAAAAGGCGGAGGCAGGAAGATTACAAGTTCAAAGTAAGCCTACACAAAAGCAAGTTTCTAACAACTCAGTGAGATGCTGACTCTAAATAAAATATAAGATAGGGCTGGGGATGTGGCTCAGTGGTAGAGTACCACTGATTTCAATCCCTGGTACATGTGCCGCCCTCACAAAAAAAGAAGATAATCAATTCAAGGACAGAAATAATGAATGAGATTTAAGGGGAAGAAAGGCTCTTTTCAGATCAAAAGCATCAAAATTCAAGTGTAGTCACATATTTTATAGGAAGTGAAACATTTTTCCCCATAAAATATTTTTTTTGTTAGAAAGTAGTTAAACAGTTTTCATAATTGTTTCTATTATGAGAGACTACATAACAAATGGGCTGCCTGCTGGATTGCAGCTGAGGGTGCTAAAACTGAATCTCCAATTTAGTGGGAGGCATAGACAAGAGGACAAAGAGCAAACCAGCCACATTAAGAAAGAGAGCAAAAGCTCTGTAAGCAATTACAAAACTCAGCACTCTTCACAGAAAGTTAAAAATATCAAGAGTGCAGGCCACAGTGAAATAGAGAAAGTCACAATGATAGCTGGAATTTTAATATCCATTAAATGCAATCAATGGAATTAATGGAACCAATCAATGGAATTAGTCAAATATTAGTGCACAAACTCTAAGCACCATCCTGACCTGATGAACATCTATAGAACAATATGCTCAACAAGAGCAGTCCCTAGATCTGTTCAGTCCACAAGGAATGAGCACCCCAACAGATCACATGTGCAGCCATAAAACAAACCTCAATACATTTAAAAGAATCAAAACCACAATTCTCTAACAACAGGGAACTAAATTAGAAATCCATAACAAGAAGATATTTAGAAACTCTCCTAATTTTTGCAAATTAAATAACAAACTTCTGAAGAACCGATAGGCCAAAGAAAAAAATGCAGAACTACACAATATGAAAAATGAAAGTATTGGATATCAAAAGTTTATGGCTCAGCTAGAAGGTATAATTAGGAATTTAGAACTTTAAGTTTTTAAATTAGATAAGGTTTATACCCTAAGAATTTTAAGAAATAGGGGCGAGTTATATCTAAAATAATTAAACCACTACAGTCAAGAGCAGAAATCTATGAACCAGAAAATAAACAAAATAAAAATCAGTAAAGCCTAACGTTAGCTAATGCTTCAAAAAATTAATGTAGTTGCATGTGGTGTTGCACACTTGTAATCCCAGTGACTGGGAATGCCAAGGCAGGAGGATCATAAGTCTGAGGCCAGCCTCAGCAATTTAGTGAATTCTTATCTCAAAATAAAAAGTAAAAAGGATGGGGGATTTAGCTCAGTTGTAAAAGATTCTTGTATTCAGTACTAAAAAAAACAACCCTCCCAAACAAACAAAAACCCACCAAGTAACATAGTTGCTATAGTTGCTAACATCTAGAAAAACTGATTAAGAAAGAGAAAAACACACATCACCAATATCAGGAAGGCACAGGAGAACATCACTGAAGACTCTGCAGATGTTTAACAATAAGAAACATTATGAACAAAGAAGTAAACAGATTGAGTTAGAAAAGAAGACAAATTCCTCAAAAAACAAAAAAAACACCAAAAATTAGTACAAAGAAAAAGAAAAACTCAAAATAACTCTCAATCTCTTGAAGAACTTGAAGTTGTAGTTAATTTCTTGAAGTTGTTAAAAAAAAAAAAAAGCCCTTCCTACAATTAAAACAGAGAAACTGGTAATGTTTCCAAACATTTAAAGATGAAATATCAGCAGTGTACACAAACTCTTAAGAGAAAATACTGGAGTTAAGGACACTTTCTAATTCATTTTTTGAGGCTAGCACAACTGTGCTACAAAAACATCTAACAGGGACATCAAAAGAACATGCAGATCAATATACGTCATGATCAAAAGGACAATACCCTTCTCATAATGTTAACTAAGTCTAGCAAAACACAGACAATATTTTAAAAAATATTTTTTAAAAATGCATAATGGACCAACTGGGGCTAACTCCAGGAATATAATGACTTCAACATTCAAAAGTTAATCAATGAGCTGGTCATTGTGGCTCACCCCTATAATTCCAGAGGCTCAAGAGACTCAAGAAAAGAGGATGACAAGTTCAAACCTGGCCTCAGCAACTTAGCAAGGACCTAAGCAACTTAGCAAGACCCTGTCTCATAATTTTAAAAAGTAATAAAATAAAAAAGGGCAGAGGATGTGGCTCCATGGTTAAGTGCCCTGGGTTAAATCACCTATATCAAAAAGAAAAAAAGTCAATGAAAACAGACATACAGAAACCATATAATTATCTTAGCTGATATAAAAAAGATCAGTTCAACATCAATTCATTGTGAAAACTCCAAGGAAATGAATTAAAGAACTTTTTCTAACATAATCTAATATAAAGGGTATTTATAAAAAGCATGCAATGAATATACTACTTAAGGTGAAATTAAAAAAATATATTTTCACTTTAATAAAGGAAACAAGACAATGATGACTGTTCTATTTCTATGCAACATTTTTTTAAGAAAGATTTTTTGTCAATGGACCTTTACTTTATTTATTTATTTATTTATATGCAGTGTTGATTATCAAACCCAGTGCCTCACACATGCTAGGCAAGCACTCTACCACTGAACCACCACCTCAGCCCTATCTACCAACATTTCTAGGTTGGTACTGAGCATTACAATAGGAAAAATGTGACAGGTAAATAAGTAGGTAGGTTGATGATAGGTATTTAGATAGACTTAGGTGATAGATAAATGGCATATAGTTTAGAAAGGAAGACATAAATCTGTCTTTAGTCATAGACAATGTCATAATTTACATAGACTGTTCAAGGAATATATTTAAAAATGAATACTTGTAATGTGGACTTTGCAAGACCACAAGATAAGTTCAATTTACAAGAATCAATTGCATATTTATATGCAGCAAGAATTTGCAAATAAAATTTATATACCTTTGTACATATATATTTATATATATAAATTTCATTTGCAAATTGATGTTTTAATGTTGCAATAACTTTGCAAACTGATATTTTAATGTTGTTATTGCAACATTAAAATATCAATTTGTGGTTGCAATGTTATTACAAGTTTTGTGTGTATATATACATACACATTATATATATATATATATATATATATATATATATATATACACAAATAACTTGCAATAACATTAAAAACCACCTAATATAGTGGTCAAACCCACAGAGACAGAAAGTAGAATGGTGTTTACCATGGGCCAGGACAATGGAAAAATAGGGAGTTAGTGCTTAACGGGGACAGAGTTTCAGCTTGGGAGGCTGAAAAAGTACTGGAGTTGGATGGATGTGACAGCAATATGAACCGATCATACTTAATGGCACTGAACTCTACATTGGAAAATGGTTCAAATACTTAGGAATGGATTTAACAAAAGATAAACAAGACTTCCACACTTGAAACTTCAAAACATCACATAAAGAAAAGAAAAACTGAATACATGGAAATATGTACCATGTAACACTTGATAGTTTTAAGGTGACAATTCTCCCCAAAGTGCCATGCCACTCCAACAAAATGCTAGCAAGGTTTTTTCATAAATTATTTTTAATGTCACAGGGAAATAAAACTATGTAATGAGAAAAGAGGTTGTACCCAAATGAATAAAATTAACTTCACTATTAAAAGGCACACTGAGACCATGCACCCCCTGATGTTATATCCTGGAAGGAAAAAGCCACAAAAGGCCAAGGAATGATTCTGGGTTTCAGGAGAGTAAACCAGCATGGTTAGTGTCCTATTCTAGGGAGGAAATCTGAAGAACATTAGGGGGATAATTGGAGAAAGTAGAATATGAATGGAATATATCCTGAACTTGAGCTGTTGGTATATAAGGCAACACCCTTGATCTTAGGCAACATACACTCAAGTATTAGGGGGCAATTTTTATTCACTATGGGATTCAAGGGGAGCTACATTTTCCAAAAAAACAGACATCATGACAAGGTGGCACTAAGAAAGAGAATGAGGCTGACTTCTCTGTTGCTTGAACCTCTGTTCAAATTGAATTGAACTTGATAAGGCTGATGGTCTAATGACTTTAACATCAAATATGAAATGTCAGTCTTTTGTTCAAGTTCATTTACCAGCTATAAGGCAGTCTGGTTTCTCCTGAAGTCATTTTTAATTACGGGAATATCAGGAAGTTTTAATTCTTTTTTAATAGTGGTACTTTCTGTAATTAGGATGAAGTTTGAATTATTATTTTGACAACTTTCCCCAAAATAGCAATGGAAGGAGCTGAAACTAGAAGATATCCAAGTTCCATTTAGATGCTCTGAGTATACAAGTCCCTTGAATCATGCCCATGGAGATGCTCATTATGTGGTTCAATACACAACCCTGGAGATGGGGAGATTGGAAATGGAGATGGAGTTGGAAATGGAGATTTCAGGGTCATGAGTATGTGGGTAGAGAAGAATGGAAGTCTTGGAATTGCTTGATGTTTATTAAGTCCAAAAATAAGAGGGATCAGGATATGGCCTCAAAGAAGGTGATTTTCCAGAGGCCAAGAATTAGGATAACTTTTAATTGTTCAAAAGAGCAGGCATTCTAGAAGCAGCATGGTATGCAAGCACATACTTTTGGGTCACAAGTTTGGTCCAGGACAACACAGAGAAGGTGAAGGTTCTGATGCTGAGGTTTCAGAGAGCACTCCCACCCTGCTACAATACTCTGCCACCTCAGCATGCAATACATGTAGATGGGCCCATCATAGTGAATATGAGCCACTTTTAATCTAAAAGAGCAGGAAAAAAACCCAGAACAAACATATGAAATGCCAGATATGTAGCCTAGTGTTAATTCCCTGTACATGCCCAAACTACCACCTGAATAAGTTATAATAACCCTCTTCTTTGAGCCTATATCAGTGGAGAAACCACCCTTTCTTAAAGCTTTTGTTCTTCATATATACATCCTCCTTACCTGAAGCTGAACACAGATGGAAGGAAAATGGCTACTTTGATGGTACTATATCCATTACCTCCCAGGACACCCAGCCTCACCTTTCCCCACACACTCACTCTTAAGGTAGACTCACTGCCAGTACTCATATGTGTGGACCTATGAGGGTGGCAGCAGACAGGGACAGGGCAGTGTGTCATCCATTCACTTTCCTCTCTGAGAACCAACAGCAGTGCATCCTACACTGCTATTCTGTGCACAGGGGTAAACTCGGCTCTGACTCAACTCTCCAGTTCCCCAGATGACACACCACTTGACCAAGGATAAAGGAGGGAGAACTGCTGTGCATTTGGTAAGAAAATTGCACCAGAGAGGAGTCACTGCATAGGATAGACTGGATGAAACAGAGAGAACTTGTGAATTATTCAGTGTTTTAATTTCCTTATTTTCCTTCTGTCTTCACTTTGGTTAACTTCCAGACATGTCATGAGCACACCATTATAAGGGAGAGGTGAATCTGAAATGTGATCATAAAAGAAAATCATGGTTGCAGAAAGATGACATCCAATGAGCTGATGTCTCAGACTACAGGGTTTCTGATCAAAGATGGTCCTTGTGTGATAAAGTCATTTGCCAGAGAGCAGAATTGGTGGTCCCAAGGGATAGGAGTGGTGGACTCGGGAGACAGACGTGGGTCAGTGGACACAGAATTTCAGTTACGAAATTAAAAGGAGTAAGTTCAAAAGATCTGCTGTATAACATGGTAGCTATAGTTAATAAATATATATTAATATTTGAAAATGGCTGAAAGAGTAGATTTTTAGTGTTCTCACCACAAACACAATACCATGAAAAGTATATGAGATAATGCATATGCATTTTGTGGGGAGTGTTTTGTTTTTTGGTATTGGTGATTACCTAAGGGCCTTGTGAACACTTACGTGCTTGCTCTACTACTGAGTTACAACTCCAGCTTTTACCTATATGCTATGTATAGACATATATGTGTGTGTTTGCATGTGTCTAGTTTTTATCTGTCAATTAAAAAATAAATGAGGTACTCTAAGAAAGTCATCAACCAGCACAAAGTCAGTAAATGAATCCAGCAGGGCATCAGAAGAATAATTTGGTCTGACTGAGTAGGTTTTAATCTAGTTATTAAAAAATTGGAATTATATAACAGAATGTTAACATCACAAAAGCAGAAAAATTCACACTTTCACCTTTGTATCTGGAAAACTGAGTATAAAAATGAAGGGTTCTCATTATTAGTGACAATAAACATGTAGACTATGTACAGAAGAATAGAAAAATATATATATTGAGAAGATGCTCAAGATCTTACTCCAAGCAATAAGACAAGAAGAAATAAATGCTAAGGCTTAGAAAAAGCAAATCATATATCTATTACTTGTAGAAGACTTTATTCTCCCCACAGGAAAAAAATCTAAAAGATATTACATAAAATTAATGAGATGAAAAAATTCAACAAAGTTGCGGAATACAAGGTCAGTATCTAAAATTCAATGTGTTTTTAAACCACTGTCAACACAAAACTTGAAAATAAAATGTGGGAAGGAAAGATAAGGTTATCAATAGCAGAAACAATAATCTACCTACAACATATATAAGAAAAGATATGCTACATGGAGATGTTTGAGAAAATCATACATTTTTTTTTGAAAGAGACAGAAAAAAAATAATCATGAAACCATAAACTACAAAGAACATCAGTTTTCTCAGTAGGACAATATACTTCTATGCAATTCCTATAAAAATATAAACATAAAACTCACATGGAAAAGTGAAAAACAAGTAACAGTCCAGAAAATTTAGAAAAATGGTTGAGTAATAAGGCAGGTGTATTTTTTATCATCTCAGTGCCATAACAAATACCACAGATGGGAGGACTGAAACAATACAAATTTATTTCTCATACTTCTAGATGGTGAAAGTCCAAGGTTCTGTTCAATTTAGTTCTGATAGGGGCTCTCTTCCTGCCTTACCAATGGCTGCCTTCTTGCTAAGTCCTCACATGATAGGTGTGGGCCGGGGAGATTTGATGTCCATTCCTCTTTTATAAGGAGATTCTATACCATCAGGGTTCTAATGCTGTTTCTAATAGGGAAGACACATTGGGATAGGACTTCAACATAATGAACTAAGCAGGGGGAACAATGTATCCCTTAGCAGTAGGTGGAGGTATCTTCTTCTATCTGTTGCAGCATATACTAAATATCAGAATGTTGAAACTTCAGTCCAGGATTAAAAACTATAGTTAAATTGCCTCCAGCTGTGGTGGCGGGTTGCTGATCAAAACAAAACAGAAGAGAAACCTATAGGCAGACCCCCACTGTAGAAATTTTACCTATAACAAAAGTGATGTTAAATTTAATAATACAGATGAGATCATCATTAGATAGTGCCAAGGTATTAGATCATGTATATAGAGAAATATTACAAAAGGATACTAGCTTTTATCAGCATAAAACACTCAATTATAGATGGAGCAAACCTATGTAAAGGATTATATCTGGATAACATTTTAAAACTCGAGGGGATCCAACATGGTGGCGGGCAGAGAGGCTGCACTTTCAATGCACTCCCAGTGATGGGGTCATAAAGTCGCAAGGATAACTCTTGGATCCTACCAACGGAGATTCTCCTAGCAAAATTCCACTGAAGAGAGACCGCCCGGGAGCTACTAGGATTTTTTTAAAGCGTCTGTGTGACCCGGACGAGCGGGACCCTGCCACTAGACGCGGAGTTCCAGATTCACCTTCCACAGTCCGCGCACCGTGGGCACAGCTGCAGATCTGTCCACCCCGCCCGCAGTCAAAGTGACTGGGTCCTGCTAGATGCCGAGACACAGCTTGGCAGGAAGAAGTCTTTAGCCAAGCCCCCACGAGTCAGGAGCTGAGGCGAACCGGGCCGGACCAGTCCCACCCCTCCCCTCGGACACTCCGGCAAGGAGCCTGGGGCCCGCCATAGCAGAGAGGTGACGTCATCGGAGTTCAGCCGGCGGAATTCCTTCCCAGCAGAATCCACTTTAGCAGGTGCGTGACTTCCCATACTGATACAGGCAGCCAGGAAACTTCATTGACTTCTCAGGGGTCATGTCCATAGGGAAGCAGAGGGGATCCCAGACCCCCAGACCCCCATATCACCAGCGGTGACCCCCAAGGTCTTAGCCGCCAGTTTACCACAGCACTGGGGCTTAAAAGGGACACGCGGTGGGGCTGCAAGAGTAACTAGACCTCTGGAGAATCACTTCTGGGGAACAGGACCTGGCTGGCAGGCTGACAGGAGGAAGGGGGTTAAGAGCTGGAGAAGTGAAATGGCTCTGGACTGACAAGTCTGAGAGACTCCCAGGAGACGCCCTACAGAGATAGCTCTTGGCAGGTAGAGAGCAGACGCTCCGCTTGGAGGGCACAGCTCCACCTACTGGAAGAGAAGAAGGTGGATCTCCAAGACTTTAATTTGTTGTTGTTGTTGTTGTTGTTGTAGCTGCTGCCGATATTTTTTTTCTCTCATTCTCTCCCTGTTCCTTTCCCCCCTACTCCTTCTCTCTTTCTATCCCATTTCAAGTTTTATTGTTCTTTTCATTCCCCTCTAATCTATCTCTCCCTCCATCCTTTTTTCTTTTTAACAGCACCTTCATTCCCCTACCCCCCAACTCTCATCCCAAGCATTACATCTTCCATTGCGTGTAATTGTCTAAATGCAAATAGGTGAATGTCTCGAGGCTGTCTATAAGACTCCCAAATACCTAGCTACTAACAACACCCTGATCCAATTGCCCGGTAGTATCCACCTTCAGTGGAGCAATCTTCTAAAGTAGCCAAGACATACTAACCATCGTACCACCAGAGCACCCAACCTAAACATATAGACCTAAGAACAAACAGCAAATCATTATATGCATACAGAACCTAGAAGCCTTATATGAATTGAATGAATCTGCTTTAAAGCACAACAAAGCCCAACATTTCTAGGCATAAACCCCCCACACAAAAGAGAGACAACAGAGATATACAAAGCCAAAACAAATGTATAGGAGAAAACAGTTACTAAGCAGTCAAACAGAACTGGAAAGCAACGTGAACAATATGAAAAAACAAGGGAAAAAAGGGTTACAAACAATGCAGGACAATCTAAATATACAGGAGGACATAGAAGAAACAGAAACATGGACAGGGAAAGAAATCAAGGCATACCTAATTCAGATGGAACGGAATATTAGAGAAGACATGAGACAGCAAATCCAAGCATTGAAAGTATATTTAGAAGAGGAACTAACCACACAAATTCAATCAGTAAAGAATGAGCTTTATCAGGAGATAGAGGTGTTAAAAAAAATCAAGTTGTAATCATAGAAATGCAAGAAACCGTAAATCAGATTAAAAGCGCTAATGAGAATATTACAAACAGACTAGATCAAGTAGAAGTCAGAACATCAGATAATGAAGACAATGTTTATCAACTTGAAAAGAATATAGTCAACACAGAAAAGATGCTGAAATCTCACGAGCAATCTATCCAAGAGATATGGGATCTTATCAAAAGACCAAATTTGAGAGTCATTGGGATAGAAGAAGGCACAGAGAATCAGTCCAAAGGAATGGATGGCTTACTAAGGGAGATAATACTAGAAAACTTCCCAGAGATGAAAGATGGAATGGATTGCCAAATCCTGGAAGCTTACAGGACCCCAAACATCCAAAACCATAATAGACCAACTCCAAGACACATAATCATGAAGATAGCTAACATACAGGACAAGGAGAGAATACTAAAAGCTATGAGAGAAAGGAGGCAGATTACATTTAGGGGTAAACCAATTAGGTTAACGACTGATTTTTCATCACAGACTTTGAAAGCGAGAAGATCCTGGAACAACGTATTTCAAACACTGAAAAATAATGGATTCCAACCAAGAATACTGTATCCAGCAAAATAAGCTTCAGATTTGACAATGAAATTAAAATATTTCACGATAAACAAAAGCTAAAAGAATTCGCAGCCAGAAAACCAGCACTGCAAAGCATTTTGAGCAAAATATTACAAGAAGAGGAACTGAAAAATAGCGCCCAAAACTAACAGTGGGAGGTATCTCAGTAAAGGGGAAGAAAAATAACCAAAGAGGGAAAACTAGCCAATCTAAAATAAATAAATAAATAAACATGACTGGAAGTACAAACCATATTTCAATTGTAACCTTAAATGTTAATGGCTTAAATTCACCAATCAAGAGACATAGGCTAGTAACCTGGATTAAAAAAACAAATCCAACAATATGCTGCCTTCAGGAGACTCATATGATAGGAAAAGACATTCACAGACTGAAGGTGAAAGGTTGGGAAAAATCATACCACTCACATGGCCATCGGAAGCAAGCAGGAGTGGCCATTCTCATATCGAATAAAGTCAACTTCAAACCTAAGGTAATCAAAAGGGATAAAGAAGGACACTATATACTGTTAAAAGGAACCATCCACCATCAAGACATAACAATTATCAATTTATATGCACCAAACAATGGTGCTGCAACGTTCATAAAACAAACTCTCCTCAAGTTCAAGAGTCAAATAGACCACAACACAATAATTATGGGGGACTTCAACACACCACTCTCGCCTCTAGACAAAAGCTGAACAAAGAAACTATAAAACTTAATAATGTAATCAATAACCTAGACTTAACTGACATATATAAAATATATCAACCATCATCAAGTGGATACACATTCTTCTCAGCAGCACATGGATCCTACTCAAAGGTAGACCATATATTATGCCATAGGGCGACTCTCAGTAAATATAAAGGTGTGGAGATAATACCATGCACCATATCTGACCATAATGGAATGAAACTGGAAATTAATAATAAAAGAAGGAAGGAAAAATCCTGCCTCACCTGGAAAATGAACAATATGTTACTGAATGATCAATGGGTTACAGAAGATATAAAGGAAGAAATCAAAAAATTCCTAGAGATAAACGACAATACAGACACAACATACCGGAATCTATGGGACACAATGAAAGCAGTTTTAAGAGGGAAATTCATTTCCTGGAGTTCATTCCTCAAAAAAAGAAAAAACCAACAGGAACTTACCTCAACATTGTAAAAGCTATATATGCTAAGCCTCAGGCTAACATCATTCTAAATGGAGAAAAACTGAAGGCAGTCCCTCTAAAATCTGGAACTAGACAGGGATGCCCTCTTTCACCACTTCTATTCAACTTAGTTCTTGAAATACTAGCCAGAGCAATTAGACAGACAAAAGAAATTAAAGGCATAAAAATAGGAAAAGAAGAACTTAAATTATCGTTATTTGCGGATGGCATGATAATATACTTAACAGACCAAAAAGGGTCTACAAAGAAACTGCTAGAGTTAATAAATGAATTCAGCAAAGTGGCAGGATATAAAATCAACACGCATAAATCAAAGACATTTCTGTATATCAGCGACAAAACTACTGAAACAGAAATAAGGAAAAACACCCCATTCACAATATCCTCAAAAAAAAAATACTTGGGAATCAACCTAACAAAAGAGGTGAAAGATTTATACAATGAAAACTACAGAACCCTAAAGAGAGAGATAGAAGAAGATCTTAGAAGATGGAAAAATGTACCCTGTTCATGGATAGGCAGAACTAACATTATCAAAATGGCGATATTACCCAAACTTCTCTACAGGTTTAATGCGATGCCAATCAAAATCCCAACGGCATTTCTTGTAGAAATAGATAAAGCAATCATGAAATTCATATGGAATAACAAAAGACCCAGAATAGCAAAAACAATACTAAGCAGGAAGTGTGAATCTGGAGGTATAGTGATACCAGAGTTCAAACTGTACTACAAAGCAATAGTAACAAAAACAGCATGGTACTGGTACCAAAACAGGCAGGTGGATCAATGGTACAGAATAGAGGACACAGAAACCAATCCACAAAATTACAAATTTCTTATATTTGATAAAGGGGCTAAAAACATGCAATGGAGGAAGGATAGCATCTTCAACAAATGGTGCTGGGAAAATTGGAAATACATATGCGACAAAATGAAACTGAATCCCTTTCTCTCGCCATGCACAAAAGTTAACTCAAAATGGATCAAAGAGCTTGATATCAAATCAGAGACCCTGCACCTGATAGAAGAAAAAGTTGGCTCTGATCTACATATTGTGGGGTCGGGCTCCAAATTCCTTAATAGGATGCCCATAGCCCAAGAGTTAATAACAAGAATAAACAAATGGGACTTACTTAAACTAAAAAGTTTTTTCTCAGCAAGAGAAACAATAAGAGAAGTAAATAGGGAGCCTACATCCTGGGAACAAATCTTTACTCCTCACACTTCAGATAGAGCCCTAATTTCCAGAATATACAAAGAACTCAAAAAATTAAACAATAAGATAACAAATAACCCAATCAACAAATGGGCCAAGGACCTGAACAGACACTTCTCAGAAGAAGACATACAATCAATTAATAAGTACATGAAAAAATGCTCACCTTCTCTAGCAGTCAGAGAAATGCAAATCAAAACCACCCTAAGATACCATCTCACTCCAGTAAGATTGGCAGCCATTAGGAAGTCAAACAACAATAAGTGCTGGTGAGGATGTGGGGAAAAGGGTACACTTGTACATTGCTGGTGGGACTGCAAAATGGTGCGGCCAATATGGAAAGCAGTATGGAGATTCCTGGGAAAGCTGGGAATGGAACCACCAATTGACCCAGCTATTGCCCTCCTCGGACTATTCCCTGAGGACCTTAAAAGAGCATGCTATAGGGATACTGCCACATCACTGATCATAGCAGCACAATTCACAATAGCCAGACTGTGGAACCAACCTAGATGCCCTTCAATAGATGAATGGATAAAAAAAATGTGGCATCTATACACAATGGAGTATTATGCAGCACTAAAAAATGACAAAATCATGAAATTTGCAGGGAAATGGATGGCATTAGAGCAGATTATGCTAAGTGAAGCTAGCCAATCCTTAAAAAACAAATGCCAAATGTCTTCTTTGATTTAAGGAGAGCAACTAAGAACTGAACAGAGGGAAAGAGCATGAGGAAAATATTAACATTAAACTGAGACGAGTGATGGGAGGGAAAGGGAGAGAGAAGGGAAATTGCATGGAAATGGGAGGAAACCCTCATTGTTATACGAAATCACATATACGAGGTTGCGAGGGGAAAGGGCGGGAGGGGAGAGAACGGAACAACAACAGATGAGGTAGAGAGGGAAGATGAGAGGGGAGGGGAGGGGGGATAGTAGGGGATAGGAAAGTCAGCAGAATACAACAGTCACTAATATGGTATTATGTAAACATTGTGAATGTGTAACTGATGTGATTCTGCAATCTGTATTTGGGGTTAAAAATGGAAATGCATAACTCACTTGAATCAAATGTATGAAAGATGAAAAATAAATAAATAAATAAATAAAACATTTTAAAACTCTTTCAAAAAATAATAAGAAGACAACTATTCTAATGGAAAAAATGAACAAAACAGTCTATTTTGGTTATTTCTGGTAGTAATTTTCTATGAAGTCATTACAAACACTGAATTAGCAGAAATGGAACCACCATTCATATTGGGTATACAGAGTTAGTTTTCTATAAGTCTCTAGTCAGAACATTTTTTTCTTCTACCTATCAATACACTGCCTGTTTAATGTGTTTCTGTTTATATATATATATATATATATATATATATATATATATATATATATATATAATTGATTTGTTAGCATTGAAGTCACAGCCAACAGCATTATAATTCACGTCTGAACAAAGCTTGTCAAACACACATATTTCTTCTAAGGTACATCCCAGCCTTCTCAGGCTTTGGAAGGCTAGATAACACTTTGCCATTGTGACTGTGAGCCACTTTAGCCAGGGAAATTACCAACAAAAAACATAAAAATATAAAAAAATGTGACACTAAATAGACCACAAAAATGATGCTTGTTTATAATCTGAGAACTAACACAAGAAGTGTTGCTGTGTAACCTCAGCTGGGAAAATAAATGTTCTGACTCAAATTTTCACACTCTGCGCATATCCATGAATGACTAGGAAAACACCCCAAATGTTGATTTTCAGTTTCCAAATAAACCATAGTGAGTAAGTGACTTTGCAAACAGGGAATCTGTAAATCATGAGGACAGGCATTGTGTGAACAGACAATTCAGTGGCTATTAAACAAAAAAGATGATGTTCAACCTTATAATTAACCAGGTTAATCTAATATAAAATTATCATTTGGCCCAAGACACTGGAAAAAATTTTCAGTTCTGATAATATTATATTCTAGAAAGAGGCACGGGAAATGATAACTCACTCATTACTGCAGGACTCTTGAGTCCCTCAGCCTCTGTGGAGAGCAATCTGGCTATTCCTAGTGAGAAGGGAGGTGGCCACCTGCAATTTACCCAGGAACTATGTCCTGGGTGGATGCTTACTGTCAGGGACAGGAGGGTGTGGGACAGAGACCCACTGTGAGATGGTCTGTATTAGTGACAAGAGGTAACCTGTGTCTGTAGGCAGTAAATTTGTAATTAAAAGCAGCACTGGTATACAGATTTGAACAGTAAGTATTAGATAAAATGACCACGTCCTATGTGGAACTTTACATTGGAAAATACTCCACTCCAACACCTGCCAAAAATCTAGTTACATGCTATAATCAGAGACCTACATATACAGGATGTAAAACGTGATTTTGTTTGAGTTTTTGTTTTTTAAGTAGGACAAGATAGTAAAATAAATTCCTGGCAAATGAAAATGAAAATAAAGTAGGAATAGTTATTTATTCAAAACTGAATTCAAGGCAAAAAGTATTAAAAAGAATTGTACCATGTACAGCCAGAGGAATGAGAAGTTGTGCACCATTTGTACATAATGTGTCAAAATGTATTCTACTGTCATATATAACTAATTAGAACAATTTTTAAATGAAAAAAATAATACAACAAAAATAAGAAAGCAATAAAACCTTTAAGAAGCCCAAATAACTGTTTGGGGGCAGGGAAATGCAGCCAGAATGGTGTTCAGAAGAAACTTTATAGTCTTAAATACATTTACATGTTGAGATCCCTTATTCAAAGTGCTTACCACTAAAGTGTTTCAGACTTTGAAAGATTTTTTTGATTTTGGAATGTTTGTCTAGACTTTATAGGTTGAGCCTATCTAATTTGAAAATAAAAAATGCTCGAAATTCTTAAACTTTTTGAGTACTGACATGAGGCTCGAAGAGTTTTGGATCTTATTTCAGATTTTGAATTTTCACATTAGATATGTTTGACCTGAATTTGAACATAAAAAATTACTAATAAATATTACTTTTACAAGATGATAGAACAATATAAAAGATCACTTGGACCACCATCCAAGAGAGTAGCTAAACTTAAAGAGACTGACCACCCGAAATGTTAGCAAATATGTGCAGGGACCAGAGCTTTCAATGCTGTTGGTAGAAGCACCTAGTGTGGTATGAGGACTTTAGGTAGAGATCTAAGAATTTCTTTAAAAATAATCCACATAACCCAATAATTCTATGCCTAGGTAACATTAGAAGAAATGAAAACACATGTCCACAAAAATCTCGTAAGAAAATATCCGTAGCAGCTGTATTCAATAACCAAGACTGTAATGTGCTTAGGTGTTCATCCATGGGAGGTTGGATAAACCCACTGGTAAGTTTACAAGATGGAAACTACTTGGAAAGGAAGAGCAATAACCCACTGCCACACCTACAGTGTAGATGAATCTCAAAAACATCATGCTAAGTGAAGGAAGCAGGCTTACACAGCTATGGGCTACAAGCATTCATTTCTGTAAGTTCGAGAATAGGTAAAACTCATCCATGAAGAAAAAAAATAAACAGTACGGTGGGTGCATGGAAAGGGGAGTGACTGGGAAATTCTATGGCTGAACTTTCTAGCATGCCAATGTTCTGTACTGGGATAGGGGTTTACTGTAGAGGCCTGTAAGCTCTTATTGGTGATATTGAAAACTGTATATTACATTGTATGTAAACTTGAACTAAACAAGTAGAAATGGGAATAGGAAACAAATATAAAACTCCTTAATGATATCTATCCTGAACTATTTTAGGGTAAGTGTAAAATAATTGCAACATGTTGTGAAATGAATGAGAAACAAGATGGACTGATGGTATGGATGGAGGAGTAGGTGAAAAAGAGAAGCAAGAAAGCTAGCAGAGTAAAATTTAAATGTTAGGATGTGTCTGGCAGGTACATGATGTTCTCTATAAAATTCCTTCTGTTTTCATATATTTGAAATATCTCATAATACATTATTAGGAAAATCACAATGCCTTAAAACATGAAGTGGTTCTTGATAGGAAAATTCAATTTAAATTTCGTGTTTTCACCAATTTTAAGTAATATTCATTAAAATTCTAACCAAAACACCATCAGGATATTTCAAGGAAATTGGGGTGTTCTTTTAATGAGGTATAATAAGAAAGCCCATAAATTATTTATAAATAATAAAAGAGTTTAATTTCTATATGATTAAGAAATAAGATAGGAATAATTATTTAAAATCATTAAGAAACAACATTAAGAGAAAATTGACAGAGAATACAATGAGGTAAGTGATAAATGCCAGCAATCAGTGACAAGAACTTCTCATTCACAGGCTCCGCCTCACCAATAATGGGGAAATGGAGAATAAAGCAGGTTAGATAACATTATTTCATCCTTCAAAGTGGCAAAATTAATGAATTTGGAAATCAACTTATGGAAGATAAAGAGAACCATGTTTTCTTATGTTGTGGTGGGAAAGTAACCTGTGAACAGTTGTTGTCTGTATTAATTACAGTAGTTTCCCTTTATCTGTGAGAAATACATCCAGAGAATAGCTAAACTTATAAAGACTAACCACCACAAATATTGGCAAATATGTTCAGTGACCAGACCCATGATGTTATAGGTGGTATAGTACACAATGGTACAAGGGCTTTAGGAAAAGGTCTAGGAACTTATTTTAAAATTATGCATATACATGTACTATGTACACATCCTCATTTGATACACCACTGATAGCACCACAAACTATATATATGTTTTTTCCTTTATACACATACTGTGATAAAGTTTATTTATAAATGGGCACAGTAAAAGATTAACAATAATAACTAATAATAAAAAAGAACATAACAACATACTATAATAAAATTTATGTGATTGTGGTTTCTTGCTTTGTCTATATTTAAAAATTCACTTAAAAAGACACACTTCTTTTTGGCAAATCTGAATCACCAATAACACTTCTCTTATGCCATGGGGCTCTTACTGAGGAAAATCAGGTTACTTGAACATAAGCACTGTGACACCATGACATTCAATACAATAATCAAGATGGCTAACTAAAGTGACTAATGGGTGGGTAGCATATATAGTGTGGATATGCTGGACAGAGGGATGATTCATACTCCAGGTGATGGAGCAGGACGGCATGAGATTTCATCATGCTTCTGAGAATGGCACATCACTTAAAACTTATGAATTATTTCTGGGATTTTCCATTTCATATTTTCAGACTGTAGCTGACTGACGGTAATGAAACCTTAGAAAGCAAAGTTGTGGATAAGGACTACCATGTACAAAGGTGAACTGTGTGGGCTGGGGCTGGGGCTCAGCAGTAGAGCGCTTGCCTAGCACAGGCAAGGCCCTGGGTTCGATCCTCAGCACCACATAATAATAAATAAATAAATTAAATATATTGTGTCCAACTATAACTAAAGAATAAATATTAAAAAAAAAAAGGTGAACAGTGTTCCTTAGTATGTTTTACTCTTCAGAATCTGTCCTAGAGAAATTCATTCTTAGGTCCCAAGGCACATGGCTAGGGAAATCAGTGTAGCACTATCGGTGGGCACATTGGGATGCCAATCACAACAGGAATGGTCACATGCTGTATGCACAAGTTCAGAAATAGGGAAAGAGATTACCAGGGAAATTTAAAATATACTGACATGAAAATATATCTAAATACATACTTCTAACTAAGTATATCATTTATTTACTAAAGCAAAAATAAGTAAGAAGATATATTTCTCCAGGTACATTTATATATGATATTCCCCCCAACACGCACACAAAAAACCCACCTTGGTCTGGTTCACTCTGACAAGTGAAGAAGCTTTTGCCATACCACAAATGCCCAAATTATTTACATGAATGTGCTGATTTAACCCAGAATTTAAAATGAGAAGGAAATTAACATAAAAATGGTGTGAAGTATTTTATACAAATATTTAATTATATAAATGTGTAATGTATCATGTCTATGAAAATATTTCACACTTATTTAATATATTATATATAAATTGTAAGAGTATATATTTATAATAGTATTTGTTATTTTTATTTATTTTTGCAATGCTAGGGATTGAACCCACACCCTCACATGTGCTAGGCAAGTACTGTATACTGAGCTACATCCCTAGTCCCTACTATATATTTATAATATAATAATAAATAAAATATATTCATTATAAAATATATAAGACATAAATTACAGAAAAAGCAATAACTTCTGAAGTATCTATGCTTTCCCCAAAGCCCATCAGTATGTGCTTGAAGCAACTTCTCTGCCTAATCATCCTTTGTAGGAATGATCATTAAGGATTTGTTCCAGCACTATATTTCAGCAGAGACCTTCTCAAGTAGGCTACCAGAACTCTCAACATTTCCCCACAGCACACCACCCTGTGGAGGCTCCAGGGAAACAGAAACAAGCACAGACTGAGCAGTTCATCAACAACACAGTGTTCATGCCACTGCTCAGAATGGCTGAATGTGAAGCCATAGCTATTCAATGTGGCTGCATGGGAAATGAAGGAGACTGAGTCTTTTCTTTTCTCAAAAACTGACAATGAAATAAGTAATTACATAATGTACATAATGACAGCATTTGCAGTTCAGAGGAGAACTCCTAATCTAGTGGCAGTCGGTCAGCCATTGTGCTGGAAGAAAGAGGCCCAAGTCCAAAACCAGATTAAGTCAGCAGCTGGCTAAGGGAATGGGACCCTGGCTGTGTGCCTCAGCCTCTTCATTTATAAGGTGGGCTTGAGACCCTGGCAGTAGAGAGTGGCCTACTCTTTATAAACTCCATCTGCAGGGGCTGGGCATGTAGCTCAGTAGTAGAGATGTTGCTATGTGTAATACCCTGGGATGTATCACCAACACTGAAAAAAAAATTTTAAAAAATAGAATTATAAACTGCAGATGGTTGGGGTGGGATTTCACAGTGAGAACTGCCTCCCTGCTTGCAAACACCTTTGTATACCAGGCTCCTCCTGGAGGTCCCGGCAATCTGGTGTATATGTTTATATCCCATCTAGTTGTCCTGAAAGGTCAAGATCCCCGAAAGCAATTAACAATTTTTATTAGTATGACATTTTTTTTCCTGTAAAAGTTTCCCAAACCTAAACAAGCACATTGCCATTCTTGTGTAATGATCAGCCAAATTCTAGCAATTTCAGGAAAGACAGGAGTCTGTTGGATTTAAAACCTAGATTCTTACATAATCTAAACTCTCAGAACATCAGAAAATGGTGTGAGGAAAACAGATACTTACTGGAAATTATGATTTGGGCTATGATTTGGACCTAAATGAATAAAGCAAAAGCTAGGTTATTAATACTTCATGATCCAGAGTACAACTGCAGGAATGGTCACATGCTGTATGCACAAGTTCAGAAAGAAGGAAAGAGATTACCAGGGAAATTTAAAATACACTGACATGAAAAGATATCTAAATACATACTGCTTTCAAGTCATACTGATGGTAAACAAGGTGGGCACCCATGGGTAGTTTTGTGGTCAGTTGTCCTCATGCCTTGGGCTCTGCTTGGCTCATAAGTACACCCCATAATGTCAGAAATCATTAAAACAACAACATCAAAAGAAGGGGTGTTTCTATTTATATGAATACTTTGGGGGCTATTTCAGGAATTGCTGCTGTCCCATCTCTCTCCTCATCTAAACATCACACACAAAGCTTGTTTTACTAATTGTGTATAATGGTGTGGACTTGGAAGACAGGCCTGGGGCATTCATAGTGTGGGACTTTCCCACAACCGGGACTAAAGGAATACATTCTTTCTTGCCATTCAATTCCTTCACCCCATGTGACAAGCACTCTGTCTTCTTGCCCCAGCTGGGCCAGGTGTGCATGGAGCAGGGAGGTGCATGCAGTTTTACATAATCTTGGCAGACTCTGGCAAGTGAGCTGAGACCTGTGTGACAGAATCCAACACTCACCTGGCCATCTGCAGTGTGGCCAGCCTCCCCATAGACTCCTGAACTGCTGAAATGTGGCCTTTCCTCTGAATGATCCAGTTCACCTTGTGTGTCTGGGATTCTTTTCTGGGCTCCATGTTTACAGACCACTCCATCTGTGTCTATTTTCTGTTATTACTAGTAAATGGGTAATAGGTTAAGCCAGTTTGTCACTCTCTGACAAACTCACAAATCAATTCAGCAAAATAGCAAGATACAAAATTGACACCCATAAATCAATTGTATCTATCTTATCATTTAATATTTAAAATAAATTGTTAGATATATAATAAGATTAGTTTGTTGATAGTATAATTATTTCATTTGCCATGTGAAGAAAGTGATTTGAAAAAAGCTAAGGGATTGTCTAGGTCAGCATCAGCTGAAGACATTGCTCTTTTCTCTTCACTGAATTTCCTCCCCAGGCTACCCATGCTCCCTTGAATGGTTCTCATTTTTTTATGGCAATATAGATTGTTTTCTACTTGGATGAAGCCCAAAATTGATATGTCCCAAAACGATCTCTATAACTCACTTTAGATTTTTTGCTCAAATTAGTGCCATGCCCATATCTATCCCCGTGTCTTGGTGAACAGTTTTTAAGTTGGGTTAACTTTAGGATATCTTTTGCCCTAAACTCCCCTAGAATTTCAATTGCTATTCTGATATTTCACTCTAAGTATGGTGTTTTATTTTTGCAATGTGTTGTGCTAACTGCCACTGCTTTGATTCTTTCTCATTTTTTAAATTATAAAAAGGCAAGGCTGTGAGACTAAAATATGAGGATGGAACTAAGAATAGAGGACATTGGTCATCAGCAAATGAGAAAGAAAGTTTAAAATTAAAATATAGGTAGCTGTCTTATAATAGTGCTTTAGTCATCTCTTTGAAGTAGCCCTTCCTGTATACAGAAGGTTGCTGAACCATGGTACCTCACATGCTGTGCTACTCAGCCTCCTCACCTCTTCTGTGTAATCATCTATCCAGAATCCCACATTACTGATTAATTTTGCAATGGGCCTGATGTTTGGCTAATGAAAAGCAGATTAGGAAAAAATGAAATTATTTCTTTTATTCTCTTTGTTTGTTTCTGCTAAGGAATACCCATTGCTACTCTTAACCAAAAAATCTTGCCTTGATAGTCAATATATAATTTAATCATTTGGGGATTGATACATAATTATTTGGGGTTTTTTCTTAGTCAATTTGAGGTTTCCTTAGAATTCTTGACCAGGCCACAAACCCTTTTTCTCTGTGAATCCCCTAAACTTTTCTGATATTCTTTGCTCTGGAAAGTTTTGGTCTCCTAACTAATATTCAGAAAACAAATTCTGTGCTCCAAGTAATTGATGTCACTCCACAGTCTGACCATGAAAGAGCAATTTGTTCTTAAGAATCTGAAATAGTGGCCAGTCGGGATGAGCGGAGGAGAAACAGAAACCCCTGTGGGTTGTGAGGTTGCCCCTGGTGGCGGCAGCGACAAGAAAAGGGACTCGCTGGGGACTGCGGGCTCAGCACTATCATTATCAAGGATCTTGGAGAAATTCATTCAAGGCTTTTGGATCACAGACCAGTTATTCAAGGTGAAACTCGTTATTATTTTGTATAATAATTTGAAGAAAAATATGGTCTTAGCAAAGACGTGGTCTTTGCTGAAGAATGTGTGTTCTTGAAAATTGGAAGACTATGATCCAAGAAACAAATGAACGTACTCTTCCCAAATGCAGACAAATGATGCAGGACAACTTGAAAGAAGTTCTCCAGAGATTGCAAGCATCTAATGACTCCATCTGTAGACTCTAGCAGAGGGAACAGGAATGAAGAAAGATGTATCATGACCACTTAATAGCTACTGAGAAACAGCATCAACTCCAGTGGGAGGATTTCATGAAAGAACAACCCCACTGTCATGCTGAGGTGTATGAAAAACACAGAAGAACCATGGAGAGGCTTAAGGAGCAATATGCTGAGATGGAGAAGGGACTAGCAAAATTCTCAATTTTTTAAGAACTTGAACCACAACATTGACAAATGAAGGAGAAGATATTGACTCCTCCACAAAATACTTCCACCAAAATTTAGCCTCTGCTTCAAGCTTAGAATACCTTCAGTGGCACTTTACAGAGGCACACAGAGAAACTGCAGCTGGAGCCTGACTGAATGGCCAATAGAAGAGTGCTATACCATTCCTGTTTTAAGTGCCTAAATATGATCATTTGAATGGGGAAGAAGAGGGGGAAAATGGGATGAATTTACCCTTTGTCAGAATTTGATTTGTTTTCTGATCAAATTCTGATTAGCTGAGAGAACTATAACTACAGACTTCTTAGAAAGATAATTCAACTCATTCTCATAGAGGGTTGATGTTAATTACTGTAGCTTAAAGGCAGATAGTGAGAGACATAGGGATGCATGAAGTGTAATTCCATGAGTAATGTAAACAAACAGCTGGCCTTGGAACAAAGATCACATTTAAAAGACGGAATGATCAAAGCATTGTCTCTACTATGACAAAGATAGCTGCAGTGTTGCTGGCACTGCCTGTTGGGAAAGATCAGATTTTGCAGTGCAGCAGAGTGCCCTGCATTTCTCCGGAGGACAAGATGCATGTGTGTTAAGCTTTGTGGCCTTACAGCTCTTAGTATTTTCATCTTTTGAAACATGCTTAGGAGGAAAAGCTTACCAAACATATATTTTGGCTTTTAGCCTTTTTCCAAGAACCACAATCTTGTCCATAGTATTTACCTCATTTTTGTGTCTGTTTTTCTGTGGATAAGCTTTATAAGATAAATAATGTCTATACATGTTCAATTGTTTAATGAGTAATCAGCAACTTCTGCCAAGGAGTTCCTCTGGAACCATATAAGCATTCTGGCTCTGAATGAACCAGAAGTGTTTGTCCATGTGGCAAATGATCCATGTTAAATGTGAATTCTTTTTAATGTTCACGTCTGTTCTCATAAGCAGGTGAATTATGATGAAATGTACCAAATTTGTCATCACTGTGATTCTTAAAATTCTGCATTTAGAAATTGAATTGAAGAACTAAGTTGATTTTGTTTGCCATACACCAAGCAAAAGTAAATGCAATAATTTCAAGAAATTTATGGAAAATTAATTTGAGGTATGGCCAAATCTTTGTAATAGTTTTCATTACTTTTAAGTCAAGAAGGGTACAAGAAAGAAAATATCTAACTCTCTCATCTTATCTCAGTGTTGTGACTGCAGAAAACTGACAATGCTTGACTGTGTAAACTTATGGCTTACTGTCAAAGCTTCTTTTTGGCTGCATGTTGAAAATGTGATTAAAGTTAATAGAGGAGATGAAAAAGAAAAGAATCTGAAATAGAAAAATTGTTTTGGAAACTCTATATTGAGCAATTTTTTGAAAATTGAAAAAACTAGATTTTTCTAGGTGTTATAAACCACTGTACATCAAAATTTGATTAATTCTTTTAGTATAGACCACATGGAAACTTCAAATATCCAGCAATAAATGTGGATTGTATTTTTCTCTGTTACTATTCAAACAATGATTTTTATCCTCTATATATCTTTAAAAAATGAAAGTTATATTTCTATTCCCCAATCTAGAAAATGTTATTTTCACAGTGAATGATTTCTATTAAAAGATATTAAAAATCATAATAAATATTTCTCAACAATTCTAATGACTATTAGAATAACCACTTTTTTGTTTTGCATTTGTCATGCTACATTAAAGCATATAAAAATAACTTTATCAGCTACATAGAAACTAAAGATGGTTTGAAATGCAATCAATTTTACCTTAGACTAAAAGGAAAGAAAACACTACTCTTAATCCATATTTAAGTAAATAATGGACTTTACAATATATGGAAAACATGTTTATCAAGATAGCTAATGCTAATATAAGTTTTCATAGGAACTATAAAGAGGGGAGATATTGCAGTTGTTAGTTTTGTCTACATTGCTATTGACATTAGAAAGCATATTTTATATTATATTACATTTAGGGGGAATTTGGGGGTAAATTTGTTAGCAGTCTGTCCTTTAGGAGTCAGACTATTCTGTGTTTTTATTAATATCACTGGCTATACTATAAATTGGCTATACTATTCAGACACCACAGACTGTATTTTTTCTGAAGAACGAGATGTACATCCTACATATCCCCCTATATAATAGATTTTAAAGCACTATTTTATATTTAGAAAAATCAGTATATTTAAGGATGTTTGTGATTATAGCTTAAAAATTAAGATGGAAGACTCAAATAAGAAATGTTAAATAGAATCATAATTATACTCTTAGTGATTATTGTAATTAAATTCACTCTGTGTTTTACTTGTGAATTACTTGACATTGAGACAACACTGATGAAATTTCTACTGCTCTGAAAGATTGAGAACAAATTAATTTTTAAAAAATCTACTGGCAATTTAATATGCATATTAATTGATACTTAACTTTATGCACTGAAATTGTTTCCTGAAAAATTAATTACCTTATTCTCCATATGGGTTAATTATGAAGTAATACAATTTGAAATTGAAAGTATAAATGGTTTTGATTAATTATATTGTAATAATTAATAATGTAGGTAAGTAAAGATAACCATGATCAAAGAATATTTTTTGCAAAGATTATTGGAATATTTTTAGCACATTTTGTAGAGGGATGTCTGGGTATGCAAGTAAAAGATGAAAGTGTTTTAATAAGAAAAGTTACCAGTGGGATTCCTGTGCAGACACTACAAAAAATTTAACAACATTCTCAATATTTGCTTAATACAATGAGTACAATATTTAGTAGTGGACAGATTATCAGTGTAGCCTGTGAGTATCAATTATTAGCAGAAAAAGTAAAAAAAATATTTTATAAAATGCATCATGCACAAAAATTGAAACATGTAGAGGGACAACTATTATTTTCCTTTCAGTGATAGAGGTGTTTTAATATTTAAAATGCTTTCATTTTTAAAAAAAATATTTTCTTTTCTGTGTTAGTTGGAAAACTTCAGTTTTGACAAAATACAATGGTGACCCTTCTTTTAAAAAGTCTATTTCATTCTATCTTTAATAGAAAATTTCTTGCAATTTAATTAACCTCAAGTAACTAGAGGGATAACTTCAAAAATTGTAGAAACACTATGAATCACAGTTGGCTAATTACAGTAATTTTCAATAATTTTTCTTCTTTAATATACTCTATGCAGAACAAAGATTTGACTTTCAGACATTGAGATGTGTTAATTAATTTAAATTTATTTAATTCCCATTTTAGAAAATTTATTTCTGATGATCCATCAATAAATTTATAAATGATTTATAAATAATCATTTACAAATAAATTTATAAATAATAATAATAAACTTATAAATAATCATTTTTATTCCTGTTTTGGTGTTTTGCACAATTATATTCTCAAGAACTTTTTATACTCTATGTTTTATTCTGTTGATCTCCTTACTGCTTTTATGAGATCCCCTTTTTATCCTCTCTTTTTAGCTTCCATATGAGAGAGAAAACATTTGATATTTGATTTCCTGAGTCCCTTAGTATAATGTTCTTCAGTTTCATCCAATTACCAGAAAATGACATAATTTCATTCTTCTTTCTGGCTGATTAAAACTGCTTTATGAATAGACACCACATTTTATTTATTCATGTCTATTGATGGGCACCTGAACTGCTTTCATAGCTCAACTATTGTGAATTGTCTTGCAATAAACATTGGTATGTATGTATCACTGTAGTATGTTGCTTTTAGTTCTTTTGTATAAATACATAAGAAGTGGGATAGCTAGGTTTTATGTTTGTATCATATGTGGTCTTTTGAGGAATCTTGATCCTGCTTTCCAAATTAGTCCTACTAATTTACAGTCTACCAAGAATGTACCTTTTCCTACATATCCTAGACAGCATTTATTATTATTTCTATTCTGGATTGACATTCTAATTGGAGTGAGGTAAACTCTCAGTATAATTTTGATTTGCATTTCCCAGTTTGCTAGGAATGTTGAACATGTTTTCATACATTTTCTAGCCACTTGTATTTCTTTCTCTCTTTTCTTTTTTCTTTCTTTCTTGATAAATATCCATATAATTAATTTGGATGTTTATTTATTAGGTTATTTGTTTTTCTGGTGTTAAGGTTTTGAGTCCTTTATATATTCTCCATATAAATATTCCATCAGAGGAGGAGTTGCCAAAGATTTTCTCCCATTTTGTATATTCTCTAAACATTCTTGTTTCTTTTGCTGTGAAGCAGATTTTTAGATGCCATCCCACTTATTGATTCTTGGTTTTATTTCTTGAACTTTAGAAGTCTTGTTAAGGAATTCAATACTTGCATGCACTAATATATTGGAGAATTGACTCTTAAGGTGTGAGATTTTTTGTTTTTTGTTTTTTGTTTTTTGTTCCTAGCAATTAGAGTGTTAACTCCTAGATCTTTGATTCACTTTGAATTGACTTTTGTGTAAGGCGAAAGATTAGGATCTAGTTTACTTCTCCTATGGGTTTTCCCAGCACAATTTGTTAAAAAGGCTCTCTTTTCACCCACTTAATATTTTTGGCATCTTTGTCAAGGATCAGATGACTATATCTAGGTGGATTTATCTCTCTGTTTTCTATTCCATTTCATGACTGTTTTCATGCCAATACCATGTTGTCTTTGTATAGTATAATATAGCATAATAAAGTATAATTTCAGATCAGTTATTGTGACGTCCTGAGCATTACTCTTACTGCTTAGAATTGCTTTGGCTATTCTAGTTCTTTTATTTTGCCATATGAAATTTAAGATTGGTTTTTATACTTCTGTGAAGAATAGCTGTGGAATTTTGATGGGGATTATGATAAATCTATATGTAGTTTTTGGGAACATGCCATTTTGACAATATTAATTCTGCCAATCCAGGAACATGGGAAGTATTGCCATATTCTAAGGTCTCTTTCAATTTGTTTTCTTCAGTGATAATATTCACTGCACAGTTCTTTCACCTTCTTTGTTAGATTTATTCCAAGGATTTTAGTTTTTTGAGTCTATTGTGAATGGAATTGTTTCCCTGACTTCTTTTTCAGCAGAATCATTATTGGAGTATAGAAAAGCTATTGATTTTTCTATGTTAATCTTGTATACTGAAACTTTTCTGAGTTTATTTATAAGATGACAGATAAATCCACCTAGATATAGTATTCTGGTGGTGTTTGTTGAGTCTTTGAAGTATAGTATTATGTAATAAACAAACAGAAATAACTTGACTACTGCTTTTCCTATTGGAGTTCCTTTAATTTCCTTCTCTTGCCCGATTGCTCTGCTAGAGTTTCAAGAACAATATTGAATAAGAAAGGTGAGAGTGGACATACTTGTCTTGTTCTTGATTTTAGAGAAAATGTTTTACGTTTTTCTCCACTCACTATGATGATAGATTTGGTTTGTCATATATAGACTTTATGATATTGAGGGGAGTTTACATTGTATACATCAAAATATCAGTAGCAAAAGTAAAATTTTAATCCATTATTCCACATATAAATGAAGGAATGTAATGATTAATGAACAAATAAAGTTGATTATTGGAAATTTTATTATTAAATTGATACATTATGAAAGTTTGCCTAGGGATTTTCTAGCACAATCTTATAGGAGAAGAGTCAGATCATGAACAATTATCTTTCACCTAAAGCATTTTTTTCTAATTAGGGTTTAACCTAGCAATCTCTAATAATTCCACCCGCAAATCCTAGTTTCTATATTTTAAGTCTCAACTAGAACAAAATCAAGAAACGTTTTGAAAGAATCAATCTAAAGAAAGGAAGCACTGGAAAAACAGGGCAAGAAAATCATTGCCAACATCCACCTTCTGCCACAAACCATGAATGAACTTCTAGAAGCACAAAACTGAGCAAAAATTTAGCTTGAGATATATGTCAATTCACTTTTAAGACTCACAGAACTGCATATGAATCATTATATTTTCCTGTTTTATTTCCCACACAAGGCTCAATAAATCATAAAACTTACTCAGCTTTCACGGGCTGGATGACTATTTTCTGAGCCTATTTATTGCTCTTTTACTGGCATATTTTCTTCTATGATCCAAATCTTTGACTCCTATACTCCAGGAAAAGCCTTCAAATTAATGCAAAGTCATTAAAAATTATGCTGGTACTAAGCCATGACTAGGTGCTTTGGAGAAGTTATATTTTGCCCTAGAAACATCTCTAATATACAATGATTGCATTGGCTGCACCGAGACTTGGGATTGAAATGAAACCTCTCTTTTTCTTCAAAGGATTTGAGCTATTGTAGCAAATGGTTGTTCTGAAAACAAAATTTAGCCTATTTCTTAAATCAATATATGTGCAAACTATTCATTAAAGGCTCAACACATAGCAGACCCACAAATGTAAAAATAGCATCAAGAATATCTATCTTATTACTAAAATTCCTTATTTTTATCTTATTTCAAATATTTGTTAGTTTGTAAAATTTGGTATTACAAGGTTTATTGTGGAATATCAGGCCCATCCTACCTTGCAGACAAATTGTACTTTCAGTGTAACTGAATATAATATTCATTTTATAACTAAATGCATGTAGGAACAACTTGATTTTAAAAAGCTTTACTTATATATATTTATTATAGATTTACTGATTGTCTTATAGAGACTATCTGTAGACTTAAGAGAAAATATGGGATTCCAAGCATTATGTGCTAACAGATTTCAGTCTGAATATTCCAAAATATTCTCTCAAAACTGCTGTTGACTTGTCACTTCACTTTTTAAATGCAAGCACAATTTAATTTATTTCAAGTCAACCATACAACAAACAAGCTTCAAAAGCTGTTTTGATTTGAAAGTACTAAATGTTTGCCTTTAATGGAAAGCAGAGTCAATAACTTCTTTGATATAAATTGCTTCAACTTTTTTCCTACACTCATGTTTCCATAGCCTAAATCCTAATAATGTCAAAGCACTTTAAAATTTGGAACTTCTCATAAAGCACTCAAAGATTTTAAAATAATTTTGTATTTATTCTCTATACAAACCTGTAACTTTTTTTCAATATATTTATGAAGTTCTTTTTCTCTTTCTTACTGGTCTTAGCTCTGGTGGAAAGAGGAAAGCAGTCCCGCAACACTGCCAAAGTGTTGTCCTGGTGGCAGGTGGAGCTGGAACCCCTTGTGCAGTGAGCGGGGCCGGATCCTAAGGGCGCAGCGCTCTCTCGGAGGGAATTCCTGGATGGTGGGTTTGATTTGCCTTTAGAAAAGGGTACAGCTGTAGGCAACTGCGAATAAACAATGTTTGGAAGGGGCTGAGAGCGCATGGTGTCGGAGCGACCCTACCCACAGACGCGACCGCGAGCCGCGCTGGGAGCTCTCAGGGCAAAAGCACCGCGACTTGATGCTTGGCGAAGGGCTGAGCTTTATGCATTTAGGCTTTGAAGGCCCCTGAGTGTGCTCACGGAAGGGAGCGCTGTGGATCAGTCTTCCTCGCCCTGTGTTTGCTCTATCATCTTTTCCCTCAACTTCTTCTCTCCTGCTCTTCCCATTTCTTGCACTGCCACTAGCTCTCTTCCTTTTCCCGCTCCCAGTTCTCCGTTCCCCAGTTATTTCCTGCACTTTTGGCCTTCTCTCTGTCCAATTTCTCGCTTCTCTTTTTAACTTTCTCTTCCTCCTTCTATAGCCCACTCTTGTTTCATTTTCTATCTTGCTTTCTTCCCTTCTCTTCTGCCTCTCCTCCCCCCCTCGCTCCAAACCGGGTCTGGAGTTGCCGCGGGTGCCCCTGATGGTGGCGCTGCCATGCGGAAGGCTTTAGCAGCTCTAGAGCAGGGGTCAGCGCCCGAGACCACCGGTCCTGCAAGGTGGAAATCGCCTTCGGTCCAGGCTCCACTCTCAGACCGACCTCCCCTCAGCTTTCCGCATCCCTTAGCTTTGTCACTCAGCCACAGGCACTAAAGAAGTAAAACATTTCAACCAGCTCCTTGGATTTTCCATCTTTTCTATTTTCCACAATAGAGGCAAGAAATTTCAGAGGGGGTCAGTGGGCAAAAGTTCCCTTGAGTCAGGAGAGAAGAGATTCCAGTTTTTGGAGTCTGGAACTTCCAGCTCTCCCTAGTTCATAATGTAAGCTGAAACTCAGGATGGTTTTGTTTTTTTGTTTGTTTGTTTTTTCAATTTTAAAATGATAATCATAATATTACACAGGTTGGCCTTTATAAAAAATTGTTTCCTTTCATTAGAATGTCCTTTGCATCCCATATTCTGCCTCTTCTGCCCCCAAACTAGTTGGAGATTCATCTCAAGTGTTACCATCATGGTAAAGATTTCCCCTACTCCCCAAAGCTGTATTGTCTTTTGCATGGTTATTTCACCCACTGGATAATGAACTCCTGGTGGGGCAACAGCCCCATGCAGCACTATTCTTCTTGTATCACCAATATACCCACCTAGCACTTGGCACATGGTGGGTTCTCAGTAAATGTGTCATGAATAAATGAATGCATGACAACTGGGAAAACTAAATTATATAATGTGTTTGAAGGGACATCAAATCTTAATTAGTTGTACTAAATTTGTCCTTCTCTTTAAATGAGTGTCTCCTTCTCTTTCCTTTATAATACTCCTTTATAATTTTGGGTTTTTAGCAATGGCATCTAGCCCAATTCCCTTTTTGCTCCCATTTCCCTCTTTTCCCTCCCTCTCTGCACTCTCAGACTGCAAAGCACTTCTGTGGGAGGAAACACACCCCAGCTGTCAATCACAAAGTAGAACTGTGGTCAGAATAGCCCAGGGTTTTGTTTCCAACATTAATGAAGTGGCTGGAACAGCAAACATCTGCCGAAGGGGCCCAAACCCTTTCCAGCAGCTAGAGACCCACAAACACTTCCCAGCCTCCTGTGACTGTACCTAGGCAGTGTCTGCCCCTGTGTTCCTGGAACACACAGAGAGAGGAAAACACTGGTCTGCCTTTAGCTACATTTAGGCAGGCATGGAGAGGAGAAAATTTCAGGACTCCCAGAAGACTGCAAGTCATCAGCCCTCCCACCCGCTTCAGTCTAGTACCTGATTCCTGAGGACAAACCCCAGCAGTGAGACAGGAACATAGCCAATAAATACCTTTGCAATGTTAGAGCTAAAGGCTCTAACAACTAAAACCAAAGAATACTTCTTTCCCACCTCACACCCAATAGTTTACTTTTCTAGAACTCTTGAAATTTAATTAAAAAATGGTTTTTTACTGATGCATTATAATTACATCAGTGAGATTCGTTGTTATGTATTCATACATGCACACAATATAACAGTATAATTTGGTCAATTTTATTCCACTATATCTCCAAAGCAAACTGATTTTAAAAAATCCTAGGGTGACTTTTAAATTGCATATATGATATAAACCTAGATGGACTCAACTTGACTCTTAGTTTTACCATCCTTTTAAAATCTTGAGATATGTGTTGATGTAAATACTCAGAAGTAGCCAGGACATAAGTCTTTTAAGTACAGTAATTCTTTTCCCAACCATCTTTTCTCCAAAGAGGAAAGAAGAGGACAAAAGCATTTCTTACATTCTCATCAAGTGTACTTAGTAACTTATATTTCAGCCACCAAGTTTTGAAATAGTTTCAGACATGTAAAAGCAAAATAGGGAAAGGCTTGTAAGTTAATATTCCCCTGGGCCCCAGGGCCATGCCAAAACTGCTTGCTGTGTGCAGCCGGGCACAGCAGCCTCAAATAACAAGTTAAAGGAGGTGTACAAGGAGGCCAGCTTATTTTTAATGATGATATTAATTTACAAAAACTGCTCTCATACACTGGAAGGCATCTTTTTTAAGAGAGGGCACAAATGCAATCCACTTGACAAATGGTCTTGGGAGTGACTAGCACCTTCTATTCTTTCTCAAAAGCCAGTTTAAATTGAGAAAAATAAAAGATAATGGCTGTGTCTACAAAGCACTGAATGTTTATATAAAGTTGGGGAAATTCAGCAAATCATCCAGATGTTGCCAAATTTTGAGAAGCTTGCTGTACAGATTAAAATTTGAGCATTATTTCTCTTTTTTAATTGTGCTATGCTGACATCAAACACCTATATTTCTGCCAATATCCTTTGCACCTCAATTATCCCAACTGATGTAGCTGGGAATTTAGAATTCAAGCTGTCTGAACTTTATCATAATAGTGTGGAAATACTGGAGCATCACTGGTTTTGACTTGTTTCCCTTCCATCTCATATCCCTTAATTAATAATGCCTCAAAAAGAGAGAAGCAGCAGTGTGAAACATGTAATGAAATAAGGTCCTGGCTGTCTGGGGGTAAGAGAAATGAACTTTGGGAGTCAGGCAAATCTTATGTTTTCCCTACCCAATCACTGAGTAATTTCCCCTGGTCCCTAATCATAACTTGTGAGTAAGGAGAGCCAACTCTCTTTACTCCTTGCTAAAAAATTCTCTCCCCATCATCTTTGTATTTTCAATAAAATGAGCTATTTGCTAGCAAAAACCATCACAAAACAAAAACTGCACTTTAAAAAGTAGCAGCCCCAGCCTCTGCTGTTCCATGTATTTGGGGCTGGATTTTCTCAATGTTCAAAACCCAGGAACCAGCCAAGATTAAGAATGGGAGAGCAGGACTAGGAAGGCAGGACTATGGTTAACTAAAGAAAGTGGCCCTAGCCACCTAAGGTCCTTAAGTGCCACATAACATCTGGTCCTACAGGCACAGACTCTGCACATCTGTAGGTGTCAATCAGTCTGACCAGCACTTTACAGAGACTGGGTCATTTATGGTTCTCACATTTTTTAATCTGCTGGAGGGAAATAAAAATGCCATAATCCTACATCCACGGGTGACATCTCATCCAAATCATCTCATAAAATATTTCTATTCTCTCCTCGGCCTCAAGCAGTTCTTGACTAAGATTCCCTGTAGTCTTCTCCAATGCAGGGCAAGTTAGCAACCCATGAGGCAGAATTTCAGAGCAAACATGGAATCAGTGGGTCCTTAGCATCAGTTGTTATCAAGGACAGGAAGGCTGCTGTGTCTGCCAACACAGGGAAAGACTTGTGGAGCCAGTCAGCCTTCTAAACATATGAAAGGGAAGCAACACTCTCAGAGAGCTTTGGATGATTAAGGAAATCTGCTGGCATGATTGTTACTATGTTGATACAAAAAAATATTTACTAAGAACATTGGGTGCAGTATGCCAGTCTGGGAATGCAATGGTCTCTGCTCCAGGTCTTTAAGAAAGAGGAACTCCTGGACACAGGTGCTAATCACCTATTTAAGTCTAAGTGCAGAGTGTGTGTGTGTGCACTTGTATGTTGCATGTTTGCCTGTGTTTATATGTGTGTTTCTCTCTGTGTACCTATGCATGTGTACCTGCGGCCAGCCTATATACCTTTATGTTGTTTGTTTGCTTTGCTTTTTCTTTCTTTTTCTTTTGAACGAAGAGAGGAAAAAAGGGAAAAGAAGCATTTAAAAATGTTATTTAGATAAATTCAAGAGACAGTCTTAATCCTACAAGAGGAATAAAAGAAAAGAAAGCTGAGCAAACTGTCCAGATAAAAGTTTCACAATTATAGAATTATTCTGTCCTGGGTTATGCAGACTATTTCCTTTTCCAAGAAATACTTCACAATTTGAAATATTTCTTACAAACATGAGCTTTTAAGAGAAAGTTGACCTCTGTGAGCTACTTATCAGGAATATTTTTATCATCAATGGAAATTACAGCACAGCAAATGTACTCAAAGCAAAACAGAAAAAACAAAAAAAAGTGGAAAATTCTGGTATTAAATACTTTCATGTGAAATACTCCAAAACTAAAGAAAATGCTAACATAGCCTTTTGGGGATAATCTGAGACAAATGAACTTTTTTTTTTTTTTTAACAGGATTTAGGCCTTTACAAATGAACTCTTAATGCTTCTGTTTTTTTTTTTTTTTTTTTTTTTTTTTTGTCTGCGGATTTTTTTATGCAGAGAAATAATTTACTTCACTCTGAGCAGATAGCCTCAAGGACAATTTTTATAGACCTCTAATGTTGTGGGTTTTCCTGCATTACTTTCAAAAGTTATAGGGATACACATATCTAAATAGGCTGTAAACCACTAAAGTAAATGAATGAAATGGTGCCAATCTCCATGCATTTCAATTACGCAAGCAGCCTGCCTTTTTAAATGGAATTCTAAGTCATCACAGAACAGAGAATCCCCAATTCCATTGCCAGTCCACATCCTGATACGTTTACTTAAGTCGATTATTGAGTCTCTCAGATTATGTCTACAAAAGCTGCCAAAACATCTGGTCATTTCAATAAGTTCAATAAAAGATTCTGCCAAGTCAGGGGGGGGGGGGAATTAGTCAAATTATTCATCTGTATAGACAGTACAATAGGTTGTTTTCTTCAAGTAGACAGTAAGTGGATATAGCTCGAAAGAGTTCTCTTCTGAAACCAGAATACAGTCCATAATTCCTGAAGGAGGTTGTGATTTTTATCATCTAATGTTTGGGAAGTATTCTGATAGATCTTTAGGCCCAAACTTAATGGGTATGAAGATGACTTATCCATGTCTCTGAGACAATTCTGTGCTCATTTGAATTCTATGTTCTAAAGTTTGGGACCAAGCCAGAACTAAGCCAAACTGGCGTTTGCTAAATGTTGAAAAATAAAAGTAGCAGAACCAGAAATCAGAACATAGTGCTTATTCCCCTGGAACCCTCTGTAATTTATGTGTATGTGTGCCCTCATTTTAACAAAAATTCAATACATGATTTAAACTGCCAAAAACAGATGAATACACAGCTTTTTATCAGATCCTCTGCGCACAAAATCCTGCTCTATAAAATCAAAATAATATGGTTACTTGATTTCCTCAGTTTCTTATGTGGTATCTTCAATAACTACTTGGAATTTCAAATCATTATCTTTATGGACCATAGAGTTAGAGCCCAAAAGAGAAACAAATACTCAGAAAACGGGAGGGAAAGATGCAGGAGTCCAACATTCTGATTGTATTATCCCACTTTTATTTCCCATTAATGTAATAACTCATGGACTCAAAAATCCTCTGATCTTAAACATTCTTTAAAATTTCTTGGTTCAGAAATCTGCACTAGAATACGATCCTCCCCTTGAATAAACCCAGAGGAAGAAGATAAAATTCCCATACTAATTTGGAGCAACATTAAGTACAAATAAGCTACCCATGTCTCATTTTTATGGCTTTATTCTCTGTGCATAGTTTTGAGGTTTAAAAAAGAGCCAGAGACAATTAGAAACAATTACTGTCATAACAATAATATAAACTTTATTTGAAGGTCTGGGGTGACTCATCTTCATATTGAATGTTTCAGAGGACATGATTTCTGAGACTGAGGTCTGTGTATAACTTGTTAAATGTCTATAGCTTAATCGTTAAAGGTTGCTAATAAACTAGCAAAAAAAAAAAAAAAACTTTCTGTCTTCTTTAGGAGATTAAAACCATTCTTTGTTTCCAGGACAAAGTAAACGAAACTCAGTTTTCTAAGTAGGAGGAAGATGATATATATAAAAAAAAAAAGTAAAGTTTTGTTTAGAATCTCACTAGGAGCAGAATCTTGCTTTATTAAAAACAAAACAAAAAAAAACAGAAATTTTACTAATTTTTAACCAGGCTAAAGGGAAAATCTGGGGTACAGTAAAGGAATAATATTCATATATAAAAGGAATATTTTTAGTTTTGATGAGAGCAGGTTGGAAGTTGGTAGGAAAAAGATTTTGTGGAGAATTAGGTAGAAGGACCATGAACAAAGAATGGGATTAACTAGGATGATCAAATATGGCGGTAAAGGGTAGATCATATTTAATTTCTTGTAGACAGAGCTAGAATTTGTTTTCCCTCTGTAGGACTAATTACAACGAGTTGTTTTATTATGTTGTATTGCTGCTTTTTAAGATTTTTTTTTATTTTTTAGTTATAGATGGACACAACATCTTTATTTTATTTACTTATTTGTATGCAGTACTGAGGATGGAACCCAGTGCCTCTTATGTGTTAGGCAAATGTTCTATCACTGAGCTGCACCCAAGCTCTGATGTTTTATGGTTTGGTTTGTTTGTTTGTTTGTTTTGTGTGTGTGTGCTGAGAACTGAACCCAGGGACTCATACATACTAAGCACACTCTACCATTGAGCTATTCCCTCAGCCACTGTGCGGTATGAAGTTTCCTTTCACTTATCCAGTTTGATTTTGCAAAAGCAGGGTTTGCTGCCCTGAAGACAATGGTATGGCGAACAGAAAGGGAGCAGAACATGAAAGAAGGTGTTGAAAAGATAAGAAAGTGTATCATTAAACAGGACATGCCAATCAGTTCCTGAAATCCTCAAAATTATTAACAAATATAAAGAAAAGAATGCACCCTTTAGAATGCACCCACCCACCCACACACATCCACACAGGCTAAAAGCCTTCAAATAAGTGACTATCATGATGACAAACTAAGAAGCCATTTACAAGGTAATATTTTGGAGCACAAAGAGACCCACATAAAAGAGTCAAAATGAATCACATGTTGTTTGTGGGAATGTAACCTGCTATGACATTTCTGGAGGGCAGCTTGGCATTATGTCTCAAACTCAAAATTTATTCAGCAGCCCCAATCTGGGAACTGAAACCAAAGCTGTGGTTCTTAAATATGATAATACATATAACCTCTTAGAAGAACATGTTTAAAAACTGTTAGCTCTTGGGTTTCTTCCCCCAGAATTTGTGGGCATGAGCACTAAAAATGTTAAACAAGTAGTCCTCTTGGTTTTGCTTCTGATTAACAATCAGATTACCAAGGAGATAATAAAACTGAGAAAGGCTGTAAGCAGAAATAAATATGGGAGTTAAGATTCCTTAAAACTATAAAAATTTGTTGTTTCACATCTCTGAATCTTTCACTGAAAAGACAATTTCCTTGTCTTTTCAATGAAAGTACATATCCATGTAACTATTGTGCAATTACAGAAGAATATATGCATAAATGGCTTAGACTGTGCCTGGCATAAACGTAAATAAATGTTAACTATTACTACTGCAATGCTGAATGGGGGGGGGAATCCTTTAAATAATAGAATGTATAATACAATTTAATTTTTGAAACATTGTTTATATACACACACTATATATGTGCATATAGAGATATCCTAAAGCATATTCAAATATTAACAGTGACCATTTTTTAAGAATAGAATTTTGAGGGATTGACTTCTCCTCTCTGAAGTTTTAAATATTGTTTTAATATTGAAATGTATCATTTCCTCCAAAAAACTGTAATATTTAAGTTTAAAATATGTAAGGCTGAAAATATAAAGTGTACTTTAATAATATCTTACATTTGCATAACACATTTACAGACGTTTTTACCTGTATTACTTCATGAATGCCTCAAGCCATCCCTTGAATGAAAAATATGTGTTTTCCTTGAAATAATTCAATAAGTTTGCAGAGCCAAGTTTCAAATTCAAATCTTTCAAGTCCAAGTTCAGCATATCTTCTACTGGACAATGTTTTCTCACTGATCTCAGTTATATGTTTTCAAAAGAAATGGAATTCCATCTTTATGAGTTTCTGTTGTGTGCTATCCACCTCATTTGAAAATTTTAAAATCCTAAGCATTTGATAGCATTGAAATAAATTAAACATTAAGACTGATGAAAATATATTAAAATAAGGAATCTCAAAATTTAGGTTTCTAGTAGAAACTTAACCATCTCATGTCTTTTGAAGCTTTATGAGTACTAGGTAATTTTCTAAATATAGACAGTCCCAATCATCTATTAAAAGTTAACTGATTTCACGAGGGGAAAAAATGAGTTGATAGGAATGCGGAAAGCAGAATGACATCGATATTGCTCTGGGTTTTCGAAAGTTTTTTAGCAGATTTAGCTGCTAGCCTGTCCCTACGCGGAATTAGACGGGATCCGAAGGTAGCTGCAAATTGTCAGGGTCGTGGCATGGCCGTTACTGCCCTCTACCGGGAGAAAAGGAACATGATGCCTCTCCTGCGAAATCACATCTCCCTCTGTGAGGTGAGTGACTGCTAGTTACTGTTGAACATAAACTCTCAGAAAGTACATTCGGGGGCTCTTCGGCCTCAGCACTGAGTCAGAAGCATTACTAGTTGCGATTCTTCCCTAAAACGGTGAAGCAGATCAAGGGACACTTTTTAGATGTGACAGAAAAGATTCTTTACTGATTCTTTATCCTAGTTTTAGTGTTGATAATTCTCACCAACAAAGATTTGAATTCTCCATCTCAAATAATAGGAGATGATATAAAAACAGTCAGTGATACAAGTAAAGTCTACACACAAAACCGCAAGACCCAGGACTGTGCCCAGAGGTCAGGGTGTAAGAGAGGACACAGCATAAGTCCAACCTGGGTTTGTGGACCTCAACCATAACCAACTAGACTTCCCTAAGTAACTCTCAGAGATCTATTTAGTTCATGATGATAAATATCTATTGATCAACTGATTACATTTTAATTAACCCCAGTATACATTTGTCTACTCTAGACCAGATTTTAACATACCCAGCTTTTATGGATTTGTGCACTCATGTTTCTCAGAATTTATAGATACACCTGGTCTCCTTTAACTTAGATTGTAAACCCTCTTGAGAAAAGGGAGTGGAAAGTCTGGCTAAAAAAAGAAAAACATAAGAGGTAAATATTAAAAACAGGAAGAAGGGCTGGGGATGTGGCTCAAGTGGTAGCGTGCTCTCCTGGCATGTGTGCTGTGCGAGTTCTATCCTCAGCACCACATACAAACAAAGATGTTGTGTCCACCGAAAACTAAAAAATATTAAAAAATTCTCTTTCTCTCTCTCTCTCTCTCTCAAAATAAAAAATAAATAAATAAAATAAAGGTCCATTGACAACTAAAAATATATTTAAAAAAAAAAAAACCAGGAAGAATGTTTAAAAAAAAAGAAACAGAAAAAAAAACTCAAAATTTCAAACTATAGACAGAAAGTCCTGACCCATAAATTATAAAGCCACTGACAGTAAATTTATAGGAAAATATCCCTAGTATAGGAAAACATCTATTTTCTTATATTTTCCAAACAGTATTTCTGGGTATGAAAAACAAGTTTGTACATGACTGCAACAGCCACTCTTCTCCACCTAAAAATTTTCAAAACAAAACTCCAATTCATGGGACTAACTAAAACGACAAACTACCACAGAACCATGGACAGTCATTAAGACACTAGCCCAAGTGCTACATTCCCAGTGACCCACTAATCAATCAGATAAATTAATTTGTGATCAGAACATTCTTTTATTTCTGGGTATTAAATACCATACTCTGGAACAATAACCTCTTTTTTTTTTTTCCTGTGCATTGCACTTCATTTTCTTAACTGTAGCCATGTGATATAATACTGTGTTGGAGATAACAGTATAAAAATTAAATAAATCATTTATCCAAATATTTATTGAGCATCTGGTTTGTCCCAGGAGCTGTGCTGGCCCAAGGAAATACGGTGGTGAACAGTACATATTCTCTTTCCTCAGAGTTGCAGACCTATAGTGGAGACAAGCAAACTTCCCCCCAGACGATGCTCTGGGAGTTAGTACAGTCTTAAAAGGGATCAGGGAAGGGTTTCAGAAACAACTGTGAGCTGAGCTTAGATCTAAAGGAGACTCTAAGTTAGTGAGGGGTAAAGGAACTTGAAGTAGACAATAGACAAAAGAAACACCCAAAAGCTAAGAACAAGTGAAAGTGTTTGGTATCCTGGAATCTGCAGTAGTCAAGTGTGGCTGAAGATAAGTTTTGGAGAGAAGAATGTCAAGAGGGAGAAATAGAAGGAAGACAGGCCAGATCAAAAAGCATCTTTTAAACTATTCTTTATTCTGGAAATAGAAGTGTTGTAGGATTTGTAGCAGGAGAGTGACATAATCAGCCATGTGCTTCTAAAAGTCTGGACATGATGTTTGTGGAATATGGAGTAGAGGAAAGCAGAATGAGACAGGGAAACCAGGTAAGAAGATTCTACATTCATCTGAGTGAGCTGCAGAAGTTTTATTAAGTAATAGAGATGAAGAGAAAGATGAGATAAAAGTAGTGTTGAGAAAATTGAATAACCAGTCACAGTGGCTCATAAGGCTAAGGCGGGAGGATCACAAGTTTGAGATCAGCCTCAGCTTAGGCTCTAAGCAAATCAATGAGCCTGTCTCAAAAAAAAATAAAAATAAAAATAAAAAGCTGGGGATGTGACTTGGTGGTTAAGTGCCCCTGGGTTCGATTCCTAGTACCAGAAAATAAAAACATACATAAAAGAATACATGAGACTCAGGGCTATTTTAATGTCAGAATATAAAGAAATTAAACTCAAGGAGTGACTTCATTTAATATCCAGAATATAAAGAATGCCCACAATTTAATAACAACAACAATAAAATCTTTAATGAGACAAGAGCCAGGCAGAGTGGCACACACCTGTAATCCCAGTAACTGGGGAGACTGAGGCAGGAGGATCACAAGTTCAAGGTCAACCTTGTCAACTTAGTGAGACCTTATCTAAAAATTAAATTTTTAAAAAGGGCTGGGCATGTAGTTCAGTGGTCAAGTACCCCTGGATTCAATCCCCAGGACCTTCTTCCCCTCAAAAAAGTGAGCAAAGGACTCAAATGGAATTTTCTCCAAAGAAGCAATACAAATGTCCAAAAATCACAAGAAAATATGCTGAATATTACTAATCACTGGGACAATACAAATCAGAACCACAATGAAATACCCCTTCGTACCTATTAGAATAGCTACAATCAAAGGAAACGGAAAATACAAGTGATGGTATGGCTATGAAGAAATTGGAAACCTGTACTTTGCTGGTAGGAAAGTGAAATGGAGCCAAGTGTAGTGGCACATGCCTGTAATCCCAGAAACTCAGGAGGCTGAGGCAGGAGGATCATAAGTTCAAGGTCAGCCTCAGCAACATAGCAAGACCCTCAACAACTGAGGGACACCTGTCTCAAAATACAAAGAATTGGGGCAATAAAGTACCCCTGGGTTCAGTTCTCAGTATGAAAGAGAGAAAGAAAGAGAGAAAGAAAGAGCTCTTATGGAAAAAGTTTTGCCAGTTCCTCAGAAAGCTAAAAATTGGCATATTAACCAGCAATTCAGCTCCTAAGTATATGTGTATATACACACATACACATACATATACATATGTATACACACATATGTAAAGCATAAAAAATCAAAAACAGAAACTCAAACAATTTTTGTATGTGAATGTTCATGCAGCATCATTTACAGTAGCCAAGAAGTGAAAATAACCCAAGAGTCCATCAACAGAAAATTGAATGAACAAAAGGTGTATATACTTACAGTGAAATATTATTTAGCCTTATAAATTAATTAAGCTCTGATACACTCTATAACATGGATGAATCTTTTAAACATATTGTATTAAGTGAGATAAGACAGACCAAAAAAGGACAAATACTATATAATTAAATTTATACCAAATATCTGGAACAAGTAAGTTCATAAAAACAAAAAGAATAATGGTTAAAAGAAATCTAGGAAGTGAAGAATGAGAAGTTATCATATAATGATTGCAGAGTTTCTGTTGGGGTGATTAAAATTTTTGTGAACATTGATTGCATCATATTGTGAGTAAAAGTTAATAGCATTGATTGGAAACCCAAAAATGGTTGAAACAGCCAATTTTATATTATATATATCCTACCACAATTTTTTAGAAATTAATGTAATGACCCAAAACCTTCATACTGGCCTGCACGTCTTTAATGGGTGAGTAGTATGGTATGTAAATTATACCTCAATAAATCTGTTAATAAACAAATAGCAACAACGAAAAAGGAGGAGGGGCTGAGCATGTAGTTCAGTGGTAAAGCACTTGCCCAGAGAGGGTGAGGCATGGGTTTAATACCCAACACCACAAAAAGATTAAAAAATAAAAATAAAATAATAACTAACAAAATAGCTTCTAGATTTTTGACTTAGCAGATAAATTGACAGGGTTATTGAAGTTGCATAGTTAAGGGAATAAGGAGTTTGAGGAGGAAATAGTTCAATTTTGAATATGCTGAATTTGAGATGCTGATTAGACAACAAATGGAGACGTACAGCGTACAGTTGAGCATATGTGTCTGAAATTTGGAAAAGAAATCTGAATTAGAGGTAAAAATTCAGAGGCCATCAGCACACATATTAAAGCTCTAAGAGTAAGTGGAATTATCTAGGGAATATGAAAATAGAGAGGTAGATGGGAGAATCAGAGAGAGAATCCTGAGGAAAAGCTGAGGACATAAGAAGATGGCAGAGTAAGGATCTAGGACTGAAGCAGAGGAGGAACAGCTGACCAGGGAGCTGGGTGACAGAATCGACCCTCTAAAACTCAATGACGGGCAGTTTGAGACTTGGAGGGACTTGGAGTTTGGTTACTGAAGCAGAAGATAAGAACAGAATTCCTTGACCCTAAACCTTGACTAGGGTAGGGTCAGAGGGGAAGGATACCAAACAACAGCTGGAAAGAAAAGCAGACCAAGTTAAAACAGAACAGGAGCAGAAAAGACAATGAAGGAGATCCCCACCGTTTAACCCAAATTGTGGACTGACAGCTGTGCCTGGCAGGATAGCTGTGTTGTAGAGTCCACAGCCAGCCAGTCTCCCTAGAAGAAATTAAATCAACATAGCTTCTCCCCACCTTCAGACAGTAATGGATGAAATCAGAGGGAATACCTCTGAAAAAGGTAGTCTCTGTAATTCATTTAGAAGGAATCTAGAGAAGGATTGCTGCTAGCTGAAAGTTACTGAAACCCCCACCCTTCTCTGTGGACAAGGGGAGTGGGGTGGAGCTAACCTGATTGCTAATCACTCCTGGAGGGTGCTAACCCCCACCCAGCACTCCACACAGCTCATCAGGAGCTCAGGCAGAGGCAGGCCAACTGACCTCTTACCCCCATCATGGTGATGCCTAACACATGAGCCAAGGCAGGGGCTTTTGTGTCACAGAGCCCACAGAGAGCATGCACCCACAGGCCCCACACTTGCAGCTGACCTCCAAGTACTTAGATAGCACTGTTCTGGAGAAGTCCCAGTGGAGGTGAGTGTGTGTCTACAATTTACAGTCACAGGTAGGGGGAGCTCAGAAACAGGCAGGTCAACCAACTGGCTTCTGCACCACAGACCACCCACAGAGAGCTCACAATCACAGGTCCCTCACTTAGACAGCCACCAACCTTTATCACACTTTTAAGAAGGCCCTGTGGAGAGGAGTGGATGCAAAATGTCCCATAGCAATCAGTGACAGCCTGAGCCATGCACCCTGTGCTTCCACACCCAAAAGAAGCAGCCAGCAGATGAAGCACAGCATCTTCCATTCATCTAGTGCTGATGAATAAGAACTGGCTGGTGAGAAATCCACAGCAACTTGAGAAGTAGCTCCAGTGCCCCAGCACCTCTAGGGGAATCCACAGTTGTGAAATTACCAGTTAATTCAATTCTCATTCAGACACATGGATACACAGAAGGCAATTCTTCAGGATAAACCAAGGAGCCAGCAAAGTGTTGAGAGCCACAGTCAAGTTGGAATGGCCCCTGGTATTTTGCCAGAAGTAGTGGTTGAGAAGTGACGCCAGCGAGCCATTAAGATGATGACTTTTGAGTTCTCCCGGAGTTCCCGTTGAGTTCTGGTTGAGCTCTCTGGGGATTCCTGGAGAGTTCGCATGGGTTGGTGGAGTTCCGGTAGAGAGAGTTCCGGTTGGTGTGTGGTGTGCCTGGAAGGGCCTTGGGTGGCGTTGGTGTGAGTTCGGAAATAAAGTTTGTTACTGCTTGAGTGGCTCCTGATTTGTGCCCAGCCAGACTGCAGCAGCAAAGGACATTAAATATGCACAATAACACTACACCCCAGGTAGGAATTTATAGAGGAGCACCCCACAGACACCAACCATCACCCAGTGTGCCTTTTAGGCACACTGACACATGACTTGTGCATTCCACAAAGGGCAGCAGTCCTATATTCCCCATAGGCCACCCAGCACCACATCAAATAGAAAACACCTCTACCTTAGACCACCACACCTCTCACACTCTGAAATATAGACAAGGTAGCCCACACTGGATTTAACAGTCCTGTATACTTGCAGATTTTCTTTAGGAGGGCACATAACACTATACCCCTTAACAGGGAATAATCAGGCTCCTAAGTCACAGACAATTAGGGACCATCTCCTCTAACCCAACAGAAAACTAGCAGGCACCTAGCCACACCAAATATCAGAAGGGGCCTCCTAGGATTGTATTAGAGGTGAGCTGGTATGATCACTGCCTCAAAACTCAGGGAAACAAAGATAAAACGGAAGAGTGGTGGGAATCTTCTAAAGATCCCAAATCCTGATGAAATCCAAACCTGGAAGACTCAATACAACATTTCTCCACTTCCATATGGATTGTTATAAATAGCTCTAATGTAAGTTTGGATTTTACGTATATTACTTTTCCTTTTGAATTTATACATTTTACTCTGTTATTTGATATTGTACCCTCAACCCATTTGATTGCACGTCTTCTAATGTTTTAAAACATTAACTCAAGACATTCTACCTTTCTTTCCCTAGCTCAGGTTTACACTTGCTCCTCTTCTTCTTGCATTACCTGCTCATGAATCAAAACCCCCCACCCATCTTTTTCTACTTTTTACCTTGGTTTGTATTTTATTTTATTACATATGGATTTCCAGTTTTCCCAGCACCATTTGTCGAAGAGGCTATCTTTTCTCCAATATATGTTTTTGGTGCATTTGTCTAGTATAACTGTATTTATGTGGGTTTGTCTCTGTGTCTTCTATTTTGTACCACTGGTATCCATGTCTGTTTTGGTGCCAATACCATGCCGTTTTTGTTACTATGGCTCTGTAGTATAATTTAACATCTGGTATTAAGATGCCTCCTACTTCACTTTTCTTGCTAACTATTGCTTTGGCTGTCCTATGCCTCTTGTTTTTCCAAGTGAATTTCATGATTGCTTTTTCTATTTCTATAAAGAACATCATTGGGATTTTAATAGGAATTGCTTTTGGTAGTAGGGCCCTTTGGACAATGTTAATTCTGCCTCTCAAAGAACATGGGAGATCATTCCATCTTCCAAGGTCTTCTTTAATTTCTTTATTTGATGTTCTGTAGTTTTTATTGTAGAGGTCCTTCACCTCTTTTGTTAGGTTGATTCCAAAATAGTTTTTTTGAGGCTATTGTGAATGGAATAGTTTTCCTCATTTCTCCTTCAATGTATTCATCACTGATATATAGGAAAGCATTTAATTTATGGGTATTTATTTTATATCCTGCCACTTCACTGAATTCAATTACTCTAGAAGTTTCTTGGTGGAGTTTTTTGCATCTTCTAATCATGTCATCAGCAAACAGGGATAGTTTGAGTTATTTTTCTATTCATATCCCTTTAATTTCTTTCTTCTGTCTAATTGGATAGAGTTTTAGAGACTCTGTTGAATAGAAGTGGTGAAACAGTATCCCTGTCTTCCAGTTTTTAGAAGGAATTCTTTTAATTTTTCTCCATTTAGAATAATGTTGGCCTTGGGTTTAGCATAGATAGCCCTCACAACATTGAGGTATGTTCCTACTATCTCTAGTTTTTCTAGTATTTTGAACATGAATGGATGCTGCATCTTGTCAAATGTTCTTTTATGCTTCTATTGAGATAATCATGTGATTCTTGTAAGTTTACTGATGTGATGAATTATGTTTGATGTTTTCGGTATGTTGAATCCATCTTGCATACCTGGGATGAACACCCCTCATCAGGTGCACTATTTTTAAAAAAATATTTTTTGTCTGCAATTTGCCAGTATTTTATTAAGAAATTTTGCATTTATGTTCATCAGGGATATTAGTCTGAAGTTTTTTTTTTCCTTGATGTGTCTTTGTCTGGTTTGGTATCAGGGTGATACTAGCCTTCTTTTCTATTCCACAGAATAATTTGAGGAGGATGGTGTTAGCTGAGTTTTACCAGACATTGAACTGAGAATCTATCTGGACCTGGGATTTTTTTTCCTGATAAGTTTTTGATGGTGTCTTGATCTGTTTAACTTTTTGGCCTCCTGAATCAATTTGAATAGGTCCTGTGTCTCTAGAAATTTGTCTGTCTTCAATTTTCTATTTTACTAGAGTATAAATTTTCAAAATAGGCTCTGATTATGGTCTGCATCATAACTGTACATATCGATGGGATTTGTTGTTACACATCTGTACATGCACACAATATAAAAGTATAATTTTACCAATATCAACACCCAGCATTCCCTGTCTCCCTCAGGTTCTTTCCTTTACTGATCCTTTAAAGACACTTAGCAATAAGAAAAATATTTTTATTGATCTGTGAGGCTGCCATTTCCAGTGTACTTCCTTCCTTCGTGTAGATCCTGATATTCATCAGGCCTCATTTTTGTGTCTGCCTGAAGGACAGGTTTGCTGGTGATAAATTCTTTCATCTTTTAGAGATCTTAAAATGTAATTTTTGAAAGAGAGTTTATTTGCTGAGAGTAGAATTGAAAGGTTCTATTTGTTTTGTTTTGTTTTCTTGTCAATATTTCAAATACACTGCTCCGCTCTCATTTCTAACAAGAAATCTGCCATTGTTATCTTTGTTCATCTGTATATAATGAAGCATCTTTTAAATTTTGTTTTTATCATGTTTTGATTAATTTAACCATAATGTGCCTTGTGCTTTGATGTAGTTTCCTTCATGTGTTTGGATCAATGGACTTAATGTTTTTATCAAAAACGTAAGGAAAATTTCTAGCCATTTTCTCCTGCTGCACACCCACTCCTTTCCTTCAGGGGCTCTAATTATACATATATCATTCTGCTTGAAGTTTTCCCATTGCTCCCTGATGTTCTGGTTTGGTTTTGTTTTGCAGTCTTCTTTTAATGTTAAGCTATCTTGGATAGTTTCTATTTCCATGATTTAAAGTTTGCCATCCTTTTCTTCTGCAATGTCTAACTTGCTGTTAATCTGATTCAGTGAAATTCTCATCTCAGATATTGTGACTATTATAATGACTACAACTGGTAGGTTTTGACCGAATGCCATACATTTCATGTTTTATTTGATGCAATATAGTTTTATATTTCTATAAATATTCTGTAGCTTTGTTCTGAAATTCAGTTAATCTGATCCCAAGTCATTTTTTTTTTTTAATTTTTGGCGGACGCAACATCTTTGTTTGTATGTGGTGCTGAGGATGGAACCCGGGCAGCACGCACGCCAGGCTAGCGCGCTACCGCTTGAGCCACATCCCCAGCCCCATGATCCCAAGTTTTGCTTTCACCTTAATCTGGTGGTATCAGAGCAGCATTTAATCTAAGAATAGATTTTTCCCCATTACTGAAGGAAAACCCTTCTGAATATCTGAAAACACATGAATTATGAAGTTTTCCACTTTGGCAGACAAGAATAGAATCTGTTGTTGCCCCTGTGTTAGCTCTGAAAGTTGACCTCTCTCATCCTTTTGTATGATTCCTGTCCCCGCTGCCCCTCCACTGTTCTTTAGTAGTTTACTCACATGCATTCACTAACCTTTATTCTGGTGAAGACTCAGAGGGATCCTTTGTAGATCTGCAAAGGTCTTTACCTCCATGCAGCTCTCTTCTCTTGGTACTTTCCTTTACAAACTCAACTCATCTTCTCCCTACACTCCCAGCTGTGTCTTCTCAACTCAGGGACATCTTCAAATTTTTCCTGGTTTCTCTCTCCCTTTCCTAAGCGAGACTTCCACCAAAGCTCTCTCCATACTGTAAGTTGATGCAATCATAGGACACTCCCCACATCCATTAATTTCTCATTTTTAAGAATTACTTATCATCATTTGATTTTAAATTTTTAAACTCATTGTTTCTTACATTTTGTTTCATTTTTTAGATATTTTGGGTGGGATGGCAAACTGGTCCTTGACGTTCCATTCTGTCCAGAAATCAAAGTCTTCATTATTTGCTATTGAACCTTAACTGACATATATATGCCAACCTTGACTCCGTTGGTTAAGTGCTGCTACTTGACCTCAGCCTCCATAGTATCCCCATCATCCCCATTCAATGAGAGTTGCTTTCTATGGTTATATCTTCCACATACATCCTCAGCCTACAGAAAACAGCTGCTACAATACACCAATACATCAGGTTCCCTTCTCTGAGGTTATATCTCAGGGATTTAGGAAATGGAGTGCATTTGAGCTCTCGAGGACATATTAATGGTTGTGTAAATGGGTCACACATTAAATCTACTACAACATTCTTTTTCTTGCTGAACTAGTAGGATTTCTTCTTCTCCACATTTTTTCTCATGCTATTTAGCATCTCAATTTCAATTTGGCATAGATCCTATTAGACTAAGTTTTAGCAATCTAAACAAAAAACCATTAGAATCACTACTATCTATTTCATTATTCAAAATCTTTATGAAGTGAGTTCATTTTAATGAATTTAATCAAATCTAAAATTTGATTTCTCCCCTCCATTCTCATCCTGGCCCTTATCCATTATACTGCTTATTTCCTGGCTTTTGACCATATAAATTAGCAGAATCCTTATATTGACTTTGTAATATCCTCTGCATATCCTGATGTCTGATTTTAGGTATAGATCAAAAAAGTAGTTAATATAGTACCTGGGGGAAAAAATTGGTTTCCACCACCACATTAACATCCTTTAACAAGGTAATTACAAATATTCCATCAAGGAAAAAAAATGGCTTTGATGAAGAAGGAAGGAAGGGTTCCTCCTGTTGAGACTTGGGAATTGAAGTGCTCTCAAATGTCCCCAAACTAATTCTTTGTGTCTCACTCTCAGTCAGTGCCCATTCATATAACAATCCTTGTAAATCTATGAATTCAACCTATCTTATAATTCAGCATTACACTATGAGTTGGATTTTTAGCTATTGCAGCCTTGTGGCTACAACAGGGACAATAGAAGCTATCTGATTATAGGATAGTCTGAGGAGCTAAAATTTTTAACTTTTGACTTATCCTTTTTTTTCTTTAAAACTCATAGCAGAGGGGCTGGGGTCCGGTTCTATGGTAGAGGGCATGCATGAAAGTCTAGGTTTGAACCTCAGCACCAAAAACCAAACAAACAAATAAACAAAACCAAAACTCCCAACAGAGTGAAAAGCAGCAAGCTCAATTCATAGTACTTGTATTCCCCAGCCCCTCCCTGTGGGAGGCCACCAAAGCCTTGAGCAGGTCAGTCAGGTGAAAATTTAGGTAATGTTTCATCACTGTCTGTCCTAGGCTACCAGAATCCCATCCCTTAATGCTAATTGAAAATCATTGCCTTGCCTTCAAACACAGGCATTTCAGATTTCCAACTGGCAAGTCTCCATTTCCTTGAGGAGCTGTTGTTGGTCACCTTTCCAAGTATCAATAATGCATCTGTCAGGGTCTTTAGGTGCAAATAGCAGGGTCTATTCTATCAACTTAAGAAGAAAAACTTAAGAACTCATAGATTCTCATAGATTCTCCTGGAGGCCAAGAGAGCCAGACTCTGTAAATAGGTAGCCAGGAAAAAATGTGCAAACCCTTGGTCTTATAACAGTTTACTGGATATTTGAAACTCCACCTCTGCCACTCCCAAAGATAGGGGACCTCTTCAACCACACCTGTTTCAAGACTGATCACTCTTGTGTGGCTGTTTACTCACATTGCTTACTTCCAAGAGTGTCTGATTGCCAGAAACTGACTATATTATTTTACTCTACCTACATAAGCTCTGCAATTGTTAATTTTCTTGCTTCTACATTGGGAAAAGGATATTCATAATATGGGAAGTTATCGAAATGCAAGGAGAAGTTCATAGTTATGGGATTTATAGCCATTGTTATCCATAGTGTACACTTAGGAGTTAATGCATTTGTATGTATACACACATTAATTTCAGTTACCCAAGAGCTCTCAACTTTGGGGATTAATGAAAACCTCAATTTAAATTTTCAACCCACATGCTACTTTCCTTCACTAAGTAAAAGTGTAGATGATGTGGAAAGAAGCCAGATCAGCCCACAATACAGTCTTGCCTGAGACAGGAAGCCTACATCTGGTGCCAAAAATTCCCCTCCCCCTTGGAAATTCCATCACTTTGTCACCATGCAATATGCCTCAGTGACCCTTGCTACAATCTTGCGTACTAGGTCCTCTATTTATAAAACAGAATTTCTGGGTAGGAGAGCCCTGGCAAATATCAAGCTCTCTCTGTGCCAAGACAGGATTAGGGTTTTCTGCCTCTTGGTCATACCAATTGCTCTTAGAAGAGACAGAGGCAAGCAGTGGCTAAAATTATAGTGTCCAGCCCCACCTGACCCCCAGCAACCAGCCCATTATGCCCCCTTTTAGAAGAGCTAATGTTCCCTGCCCCTTATGGGGGTCAGGTTGCTGAGGACTGAAGCCAGGGTTCTTCTGATGGTAATGTGGACTCCAAGGTTTGCAGCGGAAGCAATATCACCTGGGATTAAAGGATTGCTGCCTCTTTAAATCTGATCTGAGTTATTAGTAAGCTGTTCTTTGGCCCATTCTTCTACCATCATTCATTCAGGACTATCATTTGATCCAGAGAAATAGATCTCTGGGTTCAGGAGAATCTTTCCTAGTGAGTAGGCCTATGTGGAAGGATCATCATTAGCAAGACACATTCATCAAATACCTTATTATCATCTGCTCTGCCAGGACTCTATAAAAGAGAAGCAGGAGGCACAGCTCTTGCCTTGGGGGCACATAATTCAACACAGACATGGGGGCTTGGACAGTTCTGAAAAGGACAAACGTGGTGAAAAAGAACAGGAAGCAGCTGACACATAGAAGAAGCACCAACTATGGTGCTGACATCAAATCCTCTGTGTTCCCCTCCATCCAGGTCCTCATGAGCTCATCGGGGAGCTATTTGAACAGCCTCCTCACTGCGTCTCCACCTTCAGCAGCTCCCTAACTGGGTTCACCCTGAGCATACACTGTCTTTTACTCAGAAAGCATAGGAACCCCCCACCCCTGCTTCCAGGAGACTTTCTCAACCTTTTGGTTAAAATTTTCAGAGCCTCCCACAGGACTCAAAATAAATTATAATCTTGTGATTTGCTAAAAATAATGAAAAGCCATTTATAATTTAGGAAATCTTACAGTTGTATTTTATTGATTCATGCAGTACCTATGTCTATTCAAAATGATACATATTTAAATAGGACTTTATTTGTTCTGCCCAAAGACAACAGATCGTGGTCTATTAGAATTTCAGGAATCTCTTTTTCATGTCCTATTCTCCATTGGAGTTTCTACTATTCTCAGTATAAAGTTGAAATCTGTTACAATTTAGTCACTACTTATCTTTCCAATTCGACCTCCTGTACTCTTGTTGGAAGCCATTTATCCCATTTGGATAGTCATTCGTAAAGCGTGTGTCTCCACATCCACACTTTTTTCATACTGCTGATGTTCTGAGAACCTCTTCCTTCCACTCTCTCCCTCCCATCACTAGTTACCCAAACCCTCCCCATAGTTTGGAACCATATCTTAAATGCCGCCCACCATCCCAATAATCTGTGGATCTCGTTAAGAAAACATGGATTTCCTCAGTTCTCGGCTCCCAGTTCCTTACATCTGAGACAAAGCCCAGGAATCTGTATTTTTTAATCTCCCCTAATAGTCCTCATGGACCACAGATTTAGGAAATACCTCCTAGAGCTATGGATTCTAGACTGCTGGATTTCATTATTCGGATGACTTGAACATGTATGCATATATATCACAATGAGGAACTCACTGTAGCTGCCAACTTCATATTTTGCTTAGTGAGGATATTATAAAACATCAGAAGAAAAGGACATTGCCCTTTATGTCTCCAGGATAAAAGAAAAAAAACCTTAACTCCATTAGCATTACTTTAAGGAGCCCAGTGCATGGGCATAGCCCTGACCCAAGTACTGAGAAGTGGAGAGTGTACAGCTCACAGACTGGAAGAGGAAGCACGGGGTAAGATTCACCAACTAGGAAACAACCGAAGTCCATTTCAGGAAGTGGTAAGGTCAGAGCAGGAGCTGGTTCTCAAGACTCAGGCGTGCCTGGACCTTGGAGGAAGGACGTCATAGAGAAGGTGGAATCCTAGCCGAATCCACTAATGGGAACACCAGAAGTGAGGGGGAGCAAAGTGATGGTGAAGGGGCAGCCTGAATTCACATTGGAAACCAAAAGAGCCTGTCCTCTCAAAAGAGAGCTTCATTTGCCTTGTCCTGAGAAGGAACGGAACTAACCAGGTAAAGAGGGAATCAGAGGCAGATTTCAGTATTATCAAAGGAACTCTAAGTTCGAGCTCTGTAACTCTGCTGTGTACTTTCCATTTAGCCACCTGCATGACCTGAGTGGAAGTGTAGAAGAGCAGAAAGTGCAGGGGCCAGGGTCTATGCCCAATTCTGTGTGGATGAGTCACATGGCTTCACTGAACCCCAGGTTCTTTGTCTGAATGTTGGGAGTAACATCTACCTCCTGGAGATGTCAGACTTAGATAAGATTTGTGACTCAGCTCGACCATGTCCCCTTCTGTAAACCTATACAGATCCCAGCCTCCTGATCCCCTAGTCAGAAACCATCATGTGGCCCTTTGTGCTCTAGCATTCTACATACCAATTTCTAACCCATCTTTTTTTACATGCTTCTATCCTTGTACTAGACTAAGAGCTCCTTGGGAAAAGAGTTGTCTTACTCATGTTAAGTTCTAGTACTTAATGTTCTGTCTGACTGGCACAACTGAAAGCTAAATAAACACCCATTGGATGACTGAAAGAATTAATGCATTTTAAAACACAGGTAAAATATAATAATTCATATAAATAATATGGTATGATCAATTATATATTGTAATATACGATTATCGTAATTATTATATATGATTATATGTCAGATATAATTATATATAACATAATTTATTATGATATAATTAATATGATAAATATATATTATATAATTATACATAATAATTTTATTATATAATATATAGATATTAACTATTATAATTAATTACATAATATATAAAATAATATATTATTGATTATTCATTATACTAATTCATCATAATTAGTATATTAATTCATTATAATTAGTATAATGAATAACTGATGCTTTATTGATTATCCATTATGCTAATTCATTATAATTAGCATAATGAATAATCAATGCTAATATAACATGTAGTTGATGATTACTATGATTAATGTCAATTATATTATTTTTATTAATATATCAGTATAAATAATGTATATATGTCAACATAGTAATATTATATAAATAATATAGAATAGATTATAATAGATTGTGATATATAATATATATTTTATAAATTATACAATAATTTATATCTATAGTATAAATCACTATTAAAATGGAGGTAACCATTTCCACTCCAATGAACTTCCCCTTTGTGGTATTTTTTTTTTATGCTCTTAATGGCTGACTGAGTCTTTAAGAACCAACTTTTCCAAGAACAAGGGAGATCTTTCCATCTTCTAAGGTCTTCTTTAATTTCTTTAATTAGTGTTTTATAGTTTTTCACTGTACAGGTCTTTCACTTCTTTCACTGATTCCCAAATATTTTTTTTAAATGCTATTTGAGTTTTTTTTTTAGAGAGAGAATTTTAATATTTATTTTTTTTTAGTTATTCGGTGGACCCAACATCTTTGTTTGTATGTGGTGCTGAGGATTGAACTCGGGCCGCACGCATGCCAGGCGAGCGCGCTACCACTTGAGCCACATCCCCAGCCCCCCAGTTTTTTTTTGAGGCTATTGCAAATGAGGTAGTTTTCCTTGTTTCTCTTTCAGAGGATTTGTCACTGATATACAGAAATACCTTTAATTTATGGGTGTTGATTTTATATCCTGCTACTTTGCTGAATTCATTCACTAGTTCTAGAAGTTTTCTTGTGGAATTTTTTGGGTCTTGTAGGTATAGAATCATATCATCAGCAAATAGTGCTAATTTGAGTTCTTCTTTTTCTATTTGTATCCCTTTAATTTCTTTCATCTGTCTACTTGCTCTGGCCAGTGTTTCAAGAACTAAGTTAAATAGAAGTGGTAAAAGAGGGCATCACTATCTTGTTCCAGATTTTAGAGGGAAAGCTTTCAATTTTTCTCCATTTAGAATGATGTTGGCCTAGGGCTTAGCGTAGATAGCTTTTATAATGTTGAGATAAGTACCGGTTCTCCCTAGTTTTTTCTAGTGTTTTGAACATCAAGGGGTGCTGTATTTTGTTTATTACTCTTTCTGCATCTATTGAGATAATAATATGATTCTTATCTTTAAGTCTATTGATGTGATGAATTACTTTTATTGATTTCTGTATGCTGAACCAACCTTGCATCCCTGGAATGAACCCCACTTGATCTCGATGCACTGTCTTTTTGATGCGTTTTTGTATTCAATTGGCCAGAATTTTATTGAGAATTTTTGCATCTATGTTCATTAGAGATATTGGTCTGAAGTTTTCTTTCTTTGATGTGTCTTTGCCTGGTTTTGGAATCAGGGTGATATTGACCGCATAGAATGAGTTTGGAAAGTCTCCCTCTTTTTCTATTTCATGAAATAATTTGAGGAGTATTGATATTAGTTCTTCTTTAAAGGTTTTGTAGAAATCAGCTGTGTATCCATCTGGTCCTAGGCTTTTCTTGGTTGGTAGGCTTCTGACCCCACTAACCCATTCCTTGGTTTGTATCCAAAGGACTTAAAAACAGCATACTACCAGGACAAAGCCACATCAATGTTTATAGAAGCACAATTCACAATAGCTAAATTGTGGATCCAACCTAGATGCCCTTCAGAGATGAATGGATAAAGAAAATGTAATACACACACACACACACACACACACACACACACAATGGAATATTACTCAGCATTGAAAGAGAATAAAATCATGGCATTTGCAGGTAAATGGATGGAGTTTGGAGAATATAATGCTAAGTGAAGTTAACCAATCCGAAAAACCAAATGCCAGATGTCTTCTCTGACATAAGGATGCTAATTCATAATGGGGGTGGGAGTAGCATGGGAGGAATAGACAAACTTTAGATATGGCAAAGGGAAGGGATGGGGAAGGGGGAAAGGAGGTAGGAAAGATGGTGGAATGAGATGGACATCATTACCCTAAGTACATGTATGAAGACACGAATGGTGTGACTCTACTTTATGTTAAACCAGAGACATGAAAAATTGTGCTCTATTTGTGATATGAATTGAATTTCACTCTTCTGTCATCTATAACTAATTAGAATAAATAAAATTTAAAAATTAAAAAAAGAACCAACTTTTCACCTGATAAGGAACGTTCTCTAGTAAGAATTAAGGGTGAGGACTGTGACAATAAAATTTCCCCTTAAAGAGGAGCTCCTTGAATCTCTGGAATGATGAAAGACAATTTTCTATATGAAATACCCCTGATATTTTGTAAAATCATTTGCAGGAGAAATATCGTAGCTGCCTAGCCATAAACACCCCATTGAACTGTTACTATGACAAGAAATAAATCTTGTATTTGTTATCAAGGTGCTAAAATTTAAGTATATGTTATACATGTCAACCTACCCTGATTAGTTTACTTCAATTATCCCACCATTCATTTCCCTTCCACCCCATAAGCCTAGTTTTATTCTCTGGTCTTCCCCACAACATCCAATCTTTAACGTGCAGCAGTTCAGACATTGGAAGACAACTGCCATGCCTCAACTCACTCTTTTTCCTTTTTTCAAATTAAATATCCACAATTTCCTCATCATATTTTCCATTTCTTATGTTTGAAATTTGCTTTTCCTCTATGAATATGAAAGATGAGAGGAACTGATTCTTTGGGTTGGCTAGAATTTTTCAAAATGGTGTTACAGAAATGTTGGCTAAATAAAATACCTTCTTAAAAGACAACTTTCTGATTTTTAATCCCCTCAATTTCCACTTGAAGAAAAAAACTTGGGTTGATTGACACTCTCACAGCAAAATCAAAGCAAATAAGGATTCATTGTTTGAGCAAAAAAAGCATCAAGTTTATTTTTATTTTTATTTATATATGACAGTGGAATCTATAACAATTCATGTTAACTGTATAGAGCACAATTTTCCATATCTCTGATTGTATACAAAGTATATTCACACCAATTTGTGTCTTCATACATGTACTTTGGATAATAATGATCATCACATTCCACCATCATTTCTAACCCCATGCTCCCTCCCTTCCCCTCCAACCCCTCTGCCCTATCTAGAGTTTGTCTATTCCTTCCATGTTTCCTCTCCCTATCCCACTATGAATCATCCTCCTTATATCAAAGAAAAAATTTGGCATTTGGTCTTATGGGATTGGCTAACTTCACTTAGCATTATCTTATCTAACTCCATCCATTTACCTGCAAATGCCATGATTTTATTCTCTTTTATTGCTGAGTAATATTCCATTGTGTATATATGCTACATTTTTTATCCATTTATCTATTGAAGGGCATCTAGGTTGGTTCCACAATTGAGCTATTGTGAATTGTGCTGCTATAAACATTGATGTGGCTGTGTCTCTGTAGTATGCTGTTTTTAAGTCCTTTGGTTATAGACCAAGAAAAGGGATAGCTGGGTCAAATGGTGGTTCCATTCCCAATTTTCCAAGAAATTTCCATACTGGCTGCACCAATTTGCAGGACCACCAGCAGTGTATGAGTGAGTGTACCTTTTTCCCTACCTCCTCGCCAACACTTATTGTTATTTGTCTTCATAATAGCTGCCATTCTGGAGTGAGATGAAATCTTAGAGTGGTTTTGATTTGCATTTCTCTAATTGCTAGTGAGAATGAACATTTTTTTAAACATTTGTTTATAGATTGTATATCATCTGAGAAGTGTCTGTTCATGTCCTTGGCCCATTTATTGATTGGGTTATTTATTTTTTTGGTGTTTAACTTTTTGAATTCTTTATATAGAATTAGTGCTAGAGATTAGTGCTAGAGATTAGTGCTCTGATGTGGAGGGGTAAAGATTTGCTCTCATTCTATAGGCTTTCTATTCACCTCACAGATTGTTTCCTTTGCTGAGAAGAAACTTTGTAGTTTGAGTCTATCCCATTTATTAATTCTTGATTTGAATTTTTGTACCAAAGAGTCTTATTAAGGAAGTTGGGGCCTAATCCCACATGAAAGCATCAAGTTTTGAACAAACAGAATCATATTAAGCTCTGTGATGCCTTGCAGAAACTTGAATTGATTTTTTGCAACTATTTCAGATAAACCAAACAACCAGTGCACACAGTTCTAAGGTTATTTGGTGCACTGTATAGTCAGCAAACAACAGTCCATAAGATGGATGAATAGCAAAGCCTTTGGTGTCAAGAAGATCAGAGTGGCAATCTTCTTTAAAATCCCTTCTCCACATCTCCCATATTAATAGAATTTTAGTTGGGTGTGTAGCCTCTCAAACAGTCCCTGCTATAGTTTGGATCTGGAATGTCCACTAAAGGTCCATGTGTTAAAATCTTGTTACTGAGCTTTGTAATGTTTTGAACAACCAATAAAAAAAAATATTTAAAAAAAATCTTGTTACTGAGCCCACAGTGCTGCTGGAAGGTAGCAGAACCTTTAGGAGGTAGAGCCCAGTAAAGGGAACTTAGGTCATCGAGAGTGCCCTTGAAGGGGATTTAAAGACAATTCTTCTTCCTTCCCTCTGTTTTGCTTTCCCAGTTGTCACAAGGTGAGCAGCTTCCTCTGTCCTGTGCTCCCACCATTATATACTGCCTCACCATAGCCCCAAAAGAACAGCCAATGAACTATGGACTGAAACTTCCAAAACTGTGAGCCAAAGTAAACCTTCTCACTTTTTATGGGCCAATAATTTAACAATGAAAAATATCATTTAAAAATAAAATACAACTAAAAAAAACAAAGACACTGCTTAAGACATCAGCAAAAACTATAAAATATCAAAGAATTATTATAATATTAATGCAGTCGATGTTATAGAGAAAATATTTTTAAATTATTAAGAAGAACTTTAAAAGGAATACTATATTCTCCAAATTAATGTACAGGCCCAATACAATTTCAAATTGCCAATGCTTTTTTTCAGGTAACTTAGATCAACTAACTTTAAATTTCAAATTTTAAAAAATACAAAACAATTGCATAAATGAAGAGGCTGTAGGGGAGAATTAATCTTACCAATTAAATGAGTATATATCGTCACAAAAATAGATGAAAAATAAATGAAGTTAAATGAAGCTCACTACAGACCTAAAAACACATAGAAGTTTGGAACAAAATAGAAGTGTCATTACAAACCAGTGAAAAAATAGACTGGCTATTTAATGAATGCTTATCCATAGGGAAAGAAACTGCCCACCTCATGTGATACACAGAAAAGTATAATGCACAGGTAATAATTCATTCAAAAGAAACATTTAAAACGTATAAAAGAAAATAAAGAGTTCATAAAACAGAGTGAAAAGAAAAACCACAAACTGAAAAAAATAGCAACATAATTATGGCTCAATAAACAAGGATTATTGCTTGTAATATGTAAGAACTACTCAAATAGGAAAAGTGGAAAAAGGACGTACATGGACAATTCTCAGAGAAATAAATCTGAGCAATAAATATGTGAAAATATGCCCTACCTCACTAATAAACAGAGAAGTGCAAATTAAAATGACCACTAAATACCAAGTCACACCAATTAAATCACAAAACGTTAAGCCTGATAACACTCTCATTCACTACTGTGAATAAGTACACTTTCCAGATTGAGTTGGCAGTACCTGCTAAGCTGAAGACATGAATGAATAACAGCAGACGACAGGGGGTTCTTCTGGGTGGTGCTCTAGAAAAACCTGCAAACATGCTCAAGCAGACACACCCAAGCATCTTGTCTGGATTCTCAGTGATTTAAATGTCTTTGACCATCGCTTTGATATGGCTCTTGTCTTATTCATGAGCTCGGTAAACAGTAACTTCTTACTCTAGAAATTTAAGTTCTTAAATTCTTGGCAATGCCTTGTGTTATTTCTGATAAGCTCCTTCATTTCAGAGTCTGTGCCCACCCCTGTCCTGGCTGCCCTGAGCTGACAGCTTTTCTTCCCCACACCCTTCCACCATGATGTTCTGCCTCACCGTGAGCCCAGAGCACTGGAGTTGGACTAAACTTTTAAAACTGTAAGTCCAAAATAATTTTTTCTTCTCTATTAAAAAAAAATTCTTCACTTCAAACAACTTAGAAATACAGAATTTCCAATTAAAAAAAAAAAAAGAGGTGAGGTCCACACCTGAAAACTTTAAAGCTCAGCAGTTGGTAATCCTATCTACAATTTCCAGTTAACCACTAGGTGTGCCATTTACAGAGATGGTCCAACATTATCCTCACTTGAGGAAAGTTCCCCAACAAGAAAGGTAGAGAGAAAGCAAACCAAAGAAGGAAAGAAGGCAGAAAAACACAAATTCTTCCCCTTTTAGCCCCAAACTGGTAGCTATGCAGCTATGCATGGGACTTGGGGCCTGTTAGTCTGTTTCTCCAGAGAAACAGGATCACAGGACACTTTATATATGTGTAGATATTTTGTGTACTTATATATGATATATATATATATGGTGTGTATCATTATCTATCTTTCTATTTATAGGTGGGAGGAGGGAGAAACAATATAAATAAAATCTCCCCTTTGCGTCTGTTCCTCTGGAGAATCCTCACACACACACACACACACACTCTCTCTCTCTCTCTCTCTCTCTCTCTCTCTCTCTTAAGAGATTTTAAGGAATTGGGTTATGCAATAGCAAGGACTGGCAACTCCTAAATCTGCAGCCCAGGCTGGCCAACTGGAAATTCAAGCAGGAATTGATGTTGCCATCTTGAATTTGAAGGCAGACCAAAGGAAGAAGTTTTTTTTCCCTTTCAGGAATGACCTCAATGGTTTTCCTTAAGTCCTTCAACTGATTGGATTAGGCCCACCCATGTTATGAAGATGAAAGGCTTCACTTGAAGTCTATTGATTTAAATGTTAACCACACCTAAATAATATCTTCATAGCAAGGTCTAGACTGGTATTTGATCAAACAACTGGGTACCATGGCCTAGACAAGTGGATACACAAAGTCCAACAGTATAGAGTCTCACCATTATTAATGTCCGAAGGGGAGAAAATATGATTTTTGTTTAATTCTAAGTTTGCAGTTTAAATGGATTCTTGCTACAAAAGAGATCAACAAGAGAAAAACAAGCAAGAAAAACAAGCACATAATATTATTAACATGTGCCATGCTCATCATGGAAGAGAAAAGTGACTTGGGGCAGTGGCTTAGAAGGCTGCCTTAAATAGTATTTCGACAAAGAACAATAAATCTCAGAGAAGTAACAAGACAAAGGAAAGCAGTCCCAGGCCTCAGAGGCAGGAAAACTGTGGGAAGGTAAATTTATGGGACTAAAGTCTGCTGGCAGATTCCTCTGGCGCCACGTCCCTGAGCTGAACAAGCATTGTAAAAAGAATGTGCGTTTAGTCTTTCTGTGAGAAAAAGGAGGAGGGACACAGAACAACCTTTTGTCTTTGAGAATCTCTGTCCTGCTTTTACAGGAACACAGAGAAGGGTGAGAGTTCTCCTGCATCTTGATTGCCTTGCATTCAACAATTTGGGGAAATATTTCATATTTATATTACATAACTTAAATTGGGAAAGAGATATTTTGATTTCTTTTGGGGCCCACTGAGCAAACACACAGCATGTACTCAGCATATTAGGCACTTTTCTAAACACTTTACAAATTCTCATAACAAATCCCTGGGGTGGAAGTTGAGCATCCCATCCCTCATCTGAAAATCTGAACTCCAAAATGCTCCAAAATCTGAAACTTTTTAATTCCCATGTGAGAGCCTGAGTGAACTTCAAACCATCAAACTTTGTCTCTCACACAAAATTATTTACAATATTATATAAAATTATTGATAGGTTATATGTGTAATGTGTTTAAGAAATATAACTGAATTTCACGTTTAAACTTGGATTCATCCCCAAGATATCTCATTATATATATGAAAATATTCCAAAATCCAAAACACTTTTGGTCCAAGGGAGACTCCATGTATACTTACTATTATTGTGCCACTTTTCAGAGAAAGAAAGTGAGGCACAGAAAGTTAAAGTTATACAGATAGGTATGCCCAAGGTGTGAGCACCCAATCTTAACCTCCAGACTACGCTCTTTCTAAAAGGATCAGCCAATTTTTTCTGTAAAGGGTAGACAATATCTCTTTTAGACTTTGTAGGCCACATGCAATCCCTGTTGTAGATTTTCCTTCTTTTTCCTCCTCCTCCTCCTATTTTCTTTTCTTCCTGTTTTTCTTTACAACTCCTTCAATATGTAAAACTATTCTTAGTATGTGATCTATACAAAAAACAGAGATCCAGGGCTGGGGACTGTAGCTCAGTGGCAGTGCTTGCCTAGCATGTGCAATGCCCTGGGTTTAATCCCCAGCACCACAAAACAAAAACCAAGAAACGAAAAACAGGCCCAGACTTCACCTACCAAAGATTTGTATCTAGAAGGTCTGGCTGTTATATGCACCTTTAATGTGCTTGTCGGTGATTTTGTGGTATTTGTTTGTTTTTGAGACGAGTCTCATTGTGTTGCCTAGGCTGGCCTCAAACTCATGATCCTCCTGCCTCAGCCTCTGAATCACTGGGATTACCAGTGTGCACCACTAAGCCTGGCTTCAACCTGTATTATTGAGCTTCTGTCTGAGGCACACACAAGCGAGGAAGGCAGACACAATCCTTGCCCTGCAGCTGGCCACCTAGTCAGAGAGACCAGGCTTTCAACATGAGAACCTCTTCAACCCGGAGCTTCAGACCATTCAGGACTCAGCCCTTGTGGACCGCACTCCTGAGGTGTCAGGAGCTCTTCAGGCCAGCAGGATCCACACTCAGGCCCTGCTAGATTTCTGCTGCTCCCTCACCGTTCATGTCGTGATTTGCATCTATTATTTTAATACATAGGGTTCTGGGATCTTCCGTTCCACTTTGCTGTTCAACTTGATCTCCATTTCAAATCTGCCAGAAGCCTGAAGGTGGTATGGTATGATTTGAAAACAATTCTACAGAGTGTGTGTGTGGAAATGGCCTAAAGTAAATTCATGTGAGATGTAGAATTTAAAACCGAAACACCTCATTTCTCTTCTGTTAACTGTGGTCACTTCTATTCATCTTTGGTAGTCAGGTTTTCATCCATTTTCTTTCAGTTCTGATTAAACCAGGTAAAAAGACCCCACATAGCTTTCTGAGGGTCTCATGAAGGTGGCTTCTAAGCAGAGTAAAGTACCTGGTTATAACTTTCTAAGCCCTTGCTTTACCCAGTCTGCCCTAAGGCTTGCTTTGAAAATCACCAACTTCCCCCTTTAAAATGTGTACATTAATTACAGCACATATGTAGTCTACACTCTCATCCAACTGAGGGACAGACAGGAACATCATTTCATTCGACTTGGTTTGAACAGTCTGGAGAGTGAGGTCAAAGAGACAGAGGGACCTCACTCTGCTGGAGATGTTTCCAGAAGAGCTATGTGCAAGTCATTTTCTTCTCAACCCAGGGCTCTTTTCCCCTTGACTACAGAGTGTCAGAGTCATCTTATTCTTTTATCTTCATGTAAAATCCCTAAGTGCTAAGGACACAATGGCCCACAGTGGGGTCATGGTAACTTGGCTCTGTCTGGTTGTCTTTGTAACCTGACCTTTATTCTTTGTCGGCAGTATTCACCTGGCTATTAGTCAGAAGGTACAGCCCAGGAAGGGAGCCAGTGGCCAGTGCCCGACATGCTACATTAACTGCTTGTTTTCACTGAAGGTAAGTAGGCAGGCTGTCCAGGAGCGAAGGGGGGAGCCTGCTTTTAGTTCCCCCTCTTTAAGTTTTGCTGTTTCCACCACAAACAACATTAGCACCGAAACAAAACAAAAACCAACATCGCAGCATTCCGTTTCTGTGCTGCTAGTTCACCATCCTTCTCACCAACTAAATTTTTAAGAATTTCCTCTTCTTCCACCCAATCTCATTTTAACCTTTTCTCTGACTTTTTTTTTTTTAATTAAAGCATCAAAGGTGTACGTAGTAGCTGGGTTTATCCCAACAAAATCATACACACGTGGAATCGGTCCCCTGCCCCACCACTAGTCTGCTCATTGTTTAATCCATCCTTAAGTGGTGCTTTCCACATACATACAGATCTGCTCCTAAACCTTTTTTGAATTCAAACTATGTCTTTCTCTTGCCTCAACCCTCACTTGCCTTCTGTAGAACAACAAAAATATCAAACTTTTATCACAGCATGTACACCTCCTTTCTTCCCTCTCCCTTCTAATTTCTTTGCCCTTCTATATGGTTCACATCTGAGCCACATTTCTCTCTTCTGTATCATTCTGTTCCCTGTTACAGAAAAAAAAACAAATACACTGTTGTGATGGAAATGGAGCTAAGAGATTCACTGGCCCAATCTCCTTAGTTTACAAATGAGGGATCTCAGGCCCCCATGACAGCCACCACTTTTAGGCAGGTAATTGGTGGAAGCAGGATCAGCATTCCCGTGGGTGTCCTGACTGCCACTCTGCCCCAGGCTCTCTCTGCACAATCAAGGACTGGATTTAGAAGGATGGGATATGCTGAGAAAGTGCGGGAGACTCTTCCCAGTGCTCTTCCCACGCCTCTGCCCAAAATAATTCACCATCTCTCATCTGACATCAACACCACTTTTGTCCTCAGTAAAGGGTATCACTGTCACCTTGTCCCATTCACTTATTCATATTCCTTCAGCAAACATTTCCAGGCATCAGGATTGGCTCTTGGGAAACAGAAGATGAATGTGAAAAATGTTCTTACTCTTAAAGAGTTTATAGTCTAGGGGGTGAGTGCATAGACATGTAAATAAGTAATGGAGACACTGGAGCCCAGCAGGTATTTGAGGCAAGTCAGGTATCTTAAGACAATTGAGAAGCAACTTAGACCTGAAACTATATGGATATTCAAGGAATCCAAATAGTTTAGTGTGGCTGGATCATGGTGCGGGTTGAGGAGTGGGATGGGATAGGCAAAGTATATAAATCCAGGAACAGGAAGCGGGCAAATCATGAAGGCCTCATGAGTCTTGCATGGAAATCTAGACATTACCTTGAAGTGTATCAGGAGCCTTAAATGTATTTGAGCTTTAGAATTATGTATCCAGATATGTATATTAGAAAGATTACTTTGGGGGAAGAGTAAAAAATGAATGAAAAGGCAGTGAGACCAAAGGCCACAAGACAAATTGGCAGGCTACTGTAACATTGAAAATTAATGAGGGTCCAGATAGACATGAGAACCAGCAATTGAAGGTATATTTAAGAACAACTGATGGCATTTGGTAGCAATTTGGATGTGAAAATATAATGAGGAAAGAGGATTTGAGAATAGCACCCAGGAGGGGAAGAAAAAAAATCATCTCAAACTTAGGTCCCTGTGGGATATCCAGCTGGAGATATCTAATGGACAGATGGACACAGTCTCTCAAGAGCATGATCCAGACTGAAGATGCTGAATTTCAGAGTCATTGTAAAATGGTTCATAACTGTGGTTTTGGAGAAGAATGGAATTATCCCATAGACAGAGTATTAAGGCTGAAAGAGCCAACATTTAAGGTGCAAATCAAAGGAGAAGATTTAGAGAGTGTGGAGGAGAACTAGGAGAGTGTGGGTGTGGAAGAGTTTCAGGAAAGAGATTGCTGCCAATGATGTGCAATGAATTAGAAGAATAGATTTGAGCATTAGAAAGTCACACATGACCTAAGTAAGAACTCTGACCCCTGGGGTCTTGGGAGCAAAAGGCCAAATGTAGTAGATTTTACAATGGAAGGGATATGAAGATGTGGAGACAGGGAATCTAGGCAACTCAAGAAATTCGGGTTTAACAGGAGAAATGAGAACCATAGCAGGAGTACAGAGGCAAGATCAACAAGTTCTTCTTGAAGCAAGACCACATTCGGTACCCTGGAGCACTTCCCTAACTCAGAGACACTTAACTAATAATAAAAACAGCTTTGGCCTTCATCTTCAAATTTAATGGATCACCACAGATCTCTCTATGGCCATTAGTACACTCTTAAAAACTTCCCAACAGATCAATCCTTAAAATTCCTCTTCATATTTAATCTTTGTCATTTACAAAAGCAAGAACCATACGTTTATCCATAGGTTCAATGCAATCCCAATCAAAATCCCAGCAAGCAATTTTGAGGATATTACCAAACTGATTCTAAATTTTACATGGAGAGGAAAAAGGACCCAGAATAGCCAATATATATTGAAATAACGAAGTTGGAGGACTGACACTTCTCAATTTTAAGACTCACTGTGAAACTACAGTAATCAAGACAATGTGATACTGGTGAAAGAATAGACAAAATGGAACGGAAATGGACCTGCACACATGTAACCAACATGTAACCAACAGATCTTTGGCAAAGGAGCAAAGGCAATACAATGGAGAAAAGATAGTATTTTCAAGAAATGGTGCCAGAATACCTGGACATACGCATGCAAAAAATAAAAGGAAGAAAGAAAAAGACTATTCACAAAATCTAATTCAAAATGGATCACAAACCTAATATAAAATGTTAAACATAAAGCTCCTAGAAGGTAAAACATGGTTACCTAAATAACCTGACATTTGGCAATAGCTTTTATGTGACACCAAAGGCATGATTCATGGATCAAAGAATTGAGAAGCTGGATTTCATTCATTAAAATTAAAAACCTCTACTCTGTGAAATGCTGTCAAGAGAATGAGAAGATAAGTCACAACCTAGGGGGAAAATGTTTGCAAAAGATGTAACTGATAAAAGACTGTTATCAAAATATATAATGAACTCTTGAAACTCAGCTATAAGAAAACAAAACAAAAAATAATTAGGGGCTGGGGTTGTGGCTCAGTGGCAGAACACTTGTCTTGCACACATGAGGCACTGAGTTCGATCCTCAGCACCACATAAAATAAACAAATAAATAAGTAAAATAAAGGTATTGTGTCCATGTTCAACTAAAAGAAAAAATTTTAAATAATAATTAAACATGGCCAAAATACCTGAATAGACATCTCACCCAAGAAATTAATATAATTTACATTTAGCCATATGAGATACCCAACACCACATAAATTTTAAAAATGACAGTCTAATACACACCTATTAGGATGGAAAAAAATCCAAAACACCGGCAACCCAAATGACAAGGATGGAGCAACAGGAGCTCCTATTCATTGCTGGTTGGAAAGCAAAATTATATGGTCACTTTGGAAGACAGTTTTACAGTTTCTTACAAAACTAAAAACACTCATACCATATGCTCCAATACCCATACTCAGGAACTGAAAATTTAGGTCTACACAAAACCTGCACATGAGTGTTTATAGCAACTTTATTCATGGTTGCCCAAACTTGGCAGCAATCATAATGACCTTCAGTAGCTGAATAGATGAACTGTGGTGTATCCAGATAATGGAATATTATTCGGTGCTAAGAAGAAATGAACTGTCAAGTCATAAAAAGACATGGAGGGAACTTCAATGCATATTCTCAAGTAGAAGAAGCCAATCTGAAAAAGACACATAGTGTGTGATTCCAACGACATGACATATTGGAAAAGGCAAAATTATGGAGACATCAAGAAGGTCACTGGTTGCTAGGGGTGAGGGGAAGGGACAAATTGAATAGGTGGAGCACAGAGAATTTTAAGGCAGTGAAACTACTTTGTATCCACCATTAGGATAAAATTTCTCCAAACCCATAGAACACACAACACCAAGAATGAATCCTAACATAAACTATGGAGTTGGGTGATAACTATGTGTCAGCGTAGGTTCATCGGTTGTAATAAATGTTCTGTCCTGATGTGAGATGTTGATAGTAGGGAAGACTGGTAGGCAAAGGAGCACTCTCCATAATTGTCATTCAGTTTTACTGTGAACCTAGAACTGCTCCAAAAAAAATTAGTCTACTTTTTAAAAGTAAACAAAAAATGTAAAGCAAACAAATAAATAAAGCAATTACCAAGTAGACAAGATGGTAGTGATTTTCTAACCTCTACTTTCCTAAATGTTGTAATTTAGACCATATGAAATTATATTGTTATATCATGTGCATGTCCAAAAATGTAACCACAAATCCCATCAATATGTACAATTATTATACACCAATTTAAAAGGTGAGAGTGGAAAAAAAGCAACTATGCTATCACTCTATAGGAAATAGCAGCCAAAAAAAGCCCTCTATTCAAGGTATCAAGACTATAATGATAAGTTAGTAAACTTTGGTGCAAGATACTGATTTGACATTTCTTGGGGAATCAAATTTGGCTGGAGATAGGAGATCAATGGTAGTGTGACCTGCCAGAGATTATGTCTTCTCATTTGTTTCCACTTTTCATAGAAAGACTCACATAAAATACCTTGGACCCCCTAATGTTAGCTTTTATTGGAGAGGGTGGAGCACCTTAAAGAATGAACATTCACTGCATATAGAAGGTTGGATTCACAATGAGTGGTCCCTTTTTCCTAGGGAATGGTGTAGCAGAATCTCTCTCCTCCCCTTAAAAAGGCAAAATCATCTTCAACACACTGAAGGGGGTTCAGATAGCTGGGTGAATAAAGGAAGACTGGTCTTAAGGAAGAGATTTTTTTTTTAATTTTGAGAGCTTAAAGAAAATAGATATCTTTGTTCAAAGGGAAGTCTGAAGTGGAGGACATGGGTTGAGTCTTTGAAGTAAGTGCATTGAACTTGACTGGCATTTTAGGATAGCATTTTAGAACCCAAAGCAATGCCTGGAATAGGACCTTCAGATTCACCTGGTTTTGCATGGCTCTTGCATGTTACTTCCTGGCCACTAGGCTTCTCCCCAATGTGCTCTTTAAGGAACAAAACTTTCTAAAATCTCTCATCCTCCATGCAGGTCTGATGCATGACCCATGTTGGTGCAATGAGCATGACTAGTCCTGATTGACTTCTGCTAACAGGAAACAACCTGCTCTATACAACCATGAACACTGGTAAACCCTGTGGCAGAGCCTCAAAGCCATATTTTCTAGAGAAAGTGACTCCCTAAAATAACTTTAAATCAAATATATTGAGAGACACTTTAGATACCTTTAAAAATCATTCATATTAAAATATAATTTATATATAACAATATAAGCTTAATATTGTATTTTCATTCTGATGACCCTGGATATAACTTGCTGTGGGTACTGATATGTGATCTCAATGGTCATGTTTTTTTTTCATGGGTGTTTACTTTTGGAAAGCTCTATGGTGCCTAATTAATTGCCTGTCATTCCCTCTATCAGTTATAATCAATTTTTAAAAGTAGTCACAGGGACTAGTCTGGATTAAAATAGTACCAGCTTTAAACAGAATGGATAGAAGCATAGAAGTCTCAGAAAACTTGCCATGAGACACATAATGGGGAGGTGAGTAGTTCTTTACTTCCTGGAATTAATGATAATTAATGGGAGGCCTTAGTATTCACTCTCTGGGAACAGATGGAGGCATTTGGTTTCATTCTGAACAGTGGTTACATGTGGGGAGATTCTGAGATTGTTATAATCTGGGAAACTGTGCAATTCAGGATGCATCATAGTCACAGTAAAATCAATTTCTAGACTGAAACCAAGACTATAATTACCATTTGGCTCACATTATCAAAAGATGGGTCCTAAATTCTTATTCGTTCATTCACTTATTCAACAGAACATTAAGAGTCTACTATGTGTTGGTGACTATTCCAGGTATTGAGACTATACTGATAAGCAAAAGCAGATAGGTTATCTGCCATCAGGGCACTTCCAGCTGATGGGAGACACAAATTTAAGCAAGTACACATACATATATAATTACAAACCATGTTAAGTAGTTCAAAGGCAAGATGAACAGCAGATGAAAGGATGACCTGGTTTGTGAAGTCTGTGCTGGCTTCCCTGAACTAGTAAAGACCAAGCTGAGAGCTGAAGCATAAGAAGGGCTTAGCAGGGAAGGAAAGATGGAAGGAGGATTCCTGCAGGAGGGAATGGCATGCACAGTGAAGAAACAGAGCATGGTACTTCCTAAGAATTGAGATGTGGTTGGAGTGCACAAGAAAGGGGGAGAGTGGTAGAAGTAGGAGCTGAAAGGGTGGCCAAGCCAGGTAATGCCAGGCTTTGTAGCATTTTGGTCTTTTAAGAATAACTGGAAGCCACAGATGTGTTTAAAGGAAGAAAGTAATGTAGAAAGAGTTGTACAGACAACTCTTCTTGGATTACCATTTGGAGAGTAGATTGCAAAAGGAAAAGAAAAAGTAGATGTGGAGAGAGACCAGTTATGCAGCTACACAGAAATGCAGATGAGAGAAAATGAGGCTTTGAAGTACAGTGGAGGTGCAGAGTAGGTACATTGGACACAGGAGAAACGGTTGAGAACGCTTTCTGGGTTTCTGACCTATGTAACTGGAGTGATGATAATGCCATTCACAGAAACTCAGAACGATTTACCTTTGTTATCTTTTTTTTTTTTTTTAAGAAGGAAGGAAGGGGGTTAGGGTTGTGGCTCAGCGGTAGAGCAATTGCCTAGCATGTTCAAGGCCCTGGGTTCAATCCTCAGCACCACACAAAAATAAATAAATAAAATAAAGGTATTGTGTCTAACTACAACTAAAAAAAATACATATTTAAAAAAAGAAAGGAAGGAAGGCCAGGTTGGGGGAAATATTGTGAGTTTAATTTTGGATGTGGAGTTTTTGATACACTTTTCAGCAGCTAAGTATACATGCTGAGTAGACAGCTAGATTATCTTTGAACCTGGGGCTGTGTAGAAGATGGATCAGGAAATAAATACATATTATAGAGAAAACATAGGACCTAGAGAACTGCAAGAATTTAATGACCTTGGTAGATGAGGGTGAGCCTTCAAAGAAGCACCTCCTCTGCAAAATATGCCAAAGTGGGAGAAAAGAAGGAAGGTCATCAGATCCAAAGAGAGAGGACTCAAGAATGAGGGGTGTTCAGACATGCAGAAGGTCACATAAGTTGAGGACTGGGAATTGTCCCTGGCTTTAAAGTCATTGCCATCCTTCACAAATTGCTTCAGTGAAGTGGTGGAGTACAACCAGATTAGAATTAACTAAGCAATAAGTGGAAAGGAAAGAAATGGAAACTGTAAGTACAGACAACTATTTTGGGGAAGAATGGATGGGAAAGAAAAATCCATGACTAGAGATAAAGGTATGTTTAAGATGGTTATTCCTTACAATGGGAGAATTGATATTTAAATATTTATGAAATAGAATTTTACTTTGGCCCAAGATAGAGTAATAGGGACCATATTTACCCTCCTGCCTGAAATGACAAAAACAACAATCAGACAAAATACAGGTGGATGTGCCTTATCTGAAATTCTTAGGATCAAAACTGTTTCAGACTTTGGAGTTTTGGGGTTTTGGAATATTTGGAAATACATAATGAGATACTGGGGATGGATCCCAAGTCACTGGGGCAAAAGCCAATTATGTTCAAATACTTCATACATGCAGTCTCAAGATGATTTTATACAATATTTCAGTATGCCTGTATTTTGACTACACATGAGGCTAGATGTGGAATTTTCCACTTTTCAGGGTCATGTTGGTACACAAAATGTTTTGGATCTTGGAGCATTTCAGATTTTGGATTTTCAGATTCAGAATACTCAACCTGTATATGAAACAAAGGTTTTCCAGATGTTGGAAATTGGAGAACAAAGGACAGAGGGCTCTGAAAGATGAGAAAATAAACATGTTGAGTTATGGATTGCCCCAATTTACTACCTTGAAAGAGATTCCAGACTGTGGTGCAGAGAGGAGAACTCCATCCAGGTGGATTTCCTGAAATAGCCAAACAAATTTTGCAAAAGGATGAACGTTATTTCAACACTTATTGTAAAGCTACAACAATTAAAACAGAGTGGCATTGGCTTAGTGATGGAAAATAGATTGTGAAACAGAATAGTGAGTCCATAAATAGAAAGTCTAGACATATACAGACAACTGACTTTTGACAAAAATCTAAAGGCACTTAGTGGAATAAGTATAACTTTTTTCACCAAATGGTTATGGAACAATTAGCTCTCAGCACACAAAAAGAGAGAAACTGAAAGTAAACAACTTTGATCTATTCCTTGCACCTTTACAAAATGATTTAAAATAGATCAGAAACCAAATTAAAATCTAAAACTGTAAAACTTCTAGAAGAAGACATAGGATAAAATCTTTGTGACCTTCAGTGAGACAAAAAATTTCATAGATATGATACTAATCCATAATAATAAAGCTTCTGCTTATCAAAACACAGCTAAGAGAATGAAAAGACAAGACATAGATTAAGTATTTGCAAAGCACATGTTTGATAATGGATTTGTACATAGAATATAAGAACAAAAAAAAAATCTCAATCCTAAGAAAGCAAGCAACCCCATTAAACATGGCCCAAAAGATTGAACAAACATTTCACAAAATATGGTACACAGATAGCAAATGGCCACATGAAAAAATGCTCAACATAATTAGTCATTAGGGAAATGCCATATTAAAACCACAGTGAGAAACCACTACAAAACTAAAATAATCACAAGTAAAAAGAGTGACCATCCAAAGTGCTAGTGAGAACATGGAGGAACTGGAACTCTTGCCCACTACTGGTAGGAGCGAGAAATGGTGCAGACACTTGGGGAAATGGTTGGGGAGTTCCTTAAAAAGTTAAACATAAGTTTATCTTTTAACCAGTCATTACCCATGAGAAAAGAAGCAGACATATTCATTAATATTCTAATCAGGCTTCATTTGTAATAGCATAAAACTGGAAACAATGTCCATCAGTGGGTAAATGTATAAATAAATTTTGTTTTTTACACACAATTAGAATACTATTTAGCAATTTTTAAATGAACTATTTGAATATACAACATGAGTGAATCTCTAAATAATTACACTGATTAAAAAAAGAAGTCAGACAAAAACAGTACACAGTATATAATTCATTTATATAAATCTTTAGGAAACATAACCTATAATGACAGAAAGCAGATCAGTGGTTGCTTGGGAATGTGGGGCAGGAACAGGGAAGGATTAGAAAGGGGCAAGAAGAGACCTTTCAGGATGATGGATATGTTCACTATCTTGACTATGGTGAAGTTTTTTACGTGGATATACTTATATCAAAAGCTTATCAAATTATACACCTTAAATATTTCAAATCTGTTGTATGTCACTTATATATCAATAAAGCTATTTAAAATAATGCTTAGAGGATAGATGCAGAGATTAAAGAGGAAGGAATGAGAAAGTATAGTCTTTAAGGTAAGCTTCCAAAAGTTGGGGAAGAAGTAGTTCTGCTTCGGGGTATGAACACATCTTCAGAAACAGGAGGGAAAAAAAAGGAAACATGGGGCAGATGTGTGGGCTTGTTGGCTTGGTAACAGGGATTTGAGGGAGTCTCATCTACAGCCTGTTTTAAATGGAAAGCTGGAAGCAAAATCACCTGCCAAGGGTGAGGAGGAGAAGGTGGAAATGGTCACTGCACATGGAATGCAGTGTGTCTAGAAAGAGGAAAATGGTTTCCATGAAGCATCCAGGACACAGCAGAGGCTGCTCAGCCTGCAGGGATGGGGGTGCCCTGTGCTCTTCCGTGAAGTTTGATGAAGAAAATAGTTCAGGTCACCTGGGATTGGAGATTTTTCTAGACAGAAATGGATAAAAACATAAATGGAAGGAAGTCAACGTGTCAATGTAGTATAAAATCTAAGGTGAATAAAGAGTGAAAGGAAGAAAGGAGAAAAATAATATTTCATGAGAAAATAAGCCTATGGAATGGAGGTTTTGTAGGCATTTAAAAATAGTTGTAGGATAAATAGTTGAATTAAGAATGGGAAGAATTGAAAGTCATGATCCAAGAATAAGATGTATAAAAATCATTTTCAAGGTAGATAAGTTTTAGATGTTGACAAGGTTCCAAGTGTGACTGTGAACTTCCACAATGCTAAGGTTTCTATGTGGTGTATGTGTGTCCCGAAAAGATTTGTGTGTTGAAAGGTTGGTTCCCAGTTTAGTGGTACAGAGGTGGAGAGGAAACTTTAACAGGTGCAGATGAGTCCTTAGGTCAACTGGGACCATGTCTGTGGTATGGATTGTTGGACCCTGACCACTCTCTGGCTACAATGACTCCTGCCATTGCCATCCACCATGAGGTGACACAACCAAGGCAAACTCTTGAAAGAGCCTGCTTCAACTGTCAGCTTCCAAAACTGTGAACAAAATAACAAAATAAACTTCTTCATATGTATTCCACCTCATGTCTTTTGTTATAGTAATGAAAAATGGACTGTTACAGACCTCAAGGATGACTTACCTTATGAGAATGAAATTTAAAAAGTCAATACCAATGAGTTATTTGAAATATTATTCGGATATTGTTGATGTGTCCCTGTCTTTTGTCTTTTTATACCCTTATAAATTGATATTTGATGTAGAAGTGTGATCAAGGTTTGGCTTGATATTTTTTTCTTTTGCAAGATTCCTTCATATGTAGTGTTGTGTACTTTTATTAGGACTTACATAATGTTTGGTTGTCGCTCTGTGATGCTAAGATACACTGGTGATCATCACACAGATTCATTAATTCAATGAGGTTCTGAATGGCAATATTAAAAATCAATCATTTTGGGCTGGGGTTATGGCTCAGCCGTAGCACACTTACCTGGCATGCGTGAGACACTGGGTTCGAGTCTCAGCACCACATATAAATAAATAAAGGTCAATTAACAAATATTTTCTAAAAAATCAATCATTTCTTATTCAATTATTATCATATTTAAAGAGAAACTTCCCCTCATCAACTATTTAGTTACCTGAAGGCATATTTCATATAGGATAAATGCCTGATGCTTTCCTTTATTTGTTAGTTTTCAAAATCATGACTTGATTTCCTAGCATCCTTCATAAAGTGGTGAATGACTTTTATTGTTAAAATTCTGAACACATGGATTTATACATATTTGATGTGTTTCACCCTATTACACTTCTCTTTTTACTGACACTTGCATTGTTTACTTTCAGTAAGTGAAAGCCTCTTTGAGCCAGCTTGTGTGTCCATAGGTGTCCTTTCCACATGACCTAGTAGTGTGCCATGGCTTCACTGCTCTCTGTACTGACAGGAGAATCCAAGCACACTATACAGGTTCTGCCCCAGACCTAATTATTTAAGATAAAATATATCGTGAGTTCATATTGATGTCAGTGACTTAAATGTTCATGGAAAGAACACATCTAGTTTACAAATAAATTACAAAGGGGGAAATTATGGAAGAGAAAGCTATAGATAAAAAGAGACTCACGGACATAGCAGCTCTTTACTTAGGCTTAGCCCTTCTTCAGCCAAAAATAGCTCTATTTCGCTACCCATCTTCTAAAATTGATATGGCTGCTTCTGAAAGTCCAGAATTAATAAACCAAAAATAAAAATACCTTTTTCCAAATCTATAAAATTTTACTTCTTAATTTTATTGACATAAATATAATTCAGAAAATATTGAGAATTCCAAATTGACTGGTTTGAAAAACATCTGAGTGATTTAACAAGATGGTGGAGGCCATTGCTATATTTGCCAAGTCATGTTTTTCTCACAAAACTGAAAAAAAAAATGTGAATGTCTTAAATATGGCCTAGGAAATATGGACACAAAAAAACTCTCCTTGGGAATAAAAAGAAAAGATTTTACCTTGATCGAAGGTTAAAAAAAAAAGGAGGGGGTTACAGAATGGAGACTCAGTTTTCACTTTTTTCTCCTAAAATCTACAAAGTGAAAAAAATTATTAGATAATATGAAAAGTTTCCATATTTCTATGTACATTATAGTACAAGGAACCTCTAGGTTCTACTGAAAACTCTCTGTATAGTATTTCAACAACTCTGATTTAATGCTGATGGATTCTGAAGTTTTTCATGGCTAAGCCCTCACTGTTCTCTTGGGATCTAAGTTGTCTGCTCTTGAACTTGACTTGGGACTTTGCACTTGACTTGCCATAAGTAATTGAGATATGCCAAGGTATAATCATGATATCTTGCTTTTGTGCTAAAAAGATCTAAAACTGGACATGTCTCCTCACATATTCCCAAAGATCAAAAGAGAGTCAAATGTTTTAGCCATGGGAATATGACTCTAAATAACTTTAAATTTGTACTTTTTGTTTTAGCATTTGTAAAATTGTCAAAGATCCACTTTGAGAACCTATTTACAAATCTTAAAGAAGTAAAAATTAAGGTGTATTGAGCATTGCAAACTCACCTGAATTAAGCTCACAAAAATTCTGTTGTTTCTGAAGTACCTTTTATTCACCATTATGAATGAAGCCAGCTGCCTTTGCAGCACCCTATAAGGTATTTTAAATAGAATCTGACACCAAGCCTAAAACTGGCTTGGTTCTGGAAAATAAGTTTTCCAGCTGCCTCTGTGTAGAAGCCTTTTTTAGAAATATGCACTCATTGAAATTTCTGATTCCTGTGACCACACACTGTGTGCCAGGGTCCAGACAAGCACAGGAGTCTTGCTAACAAAAGCCAGTGTTTGCCGTCCTTAGAAAGCAATACAGAACAACCAGCTCCAACACATATCAAGTTTTCGTATATGTGAATGAACACCCCTTTCTTGCTTCATATTTGCGTGCAAATACGTCTGTTTTGATTGGACATTGTGTGTGTATAATTGTGCTTTATTCATAGTAACTTTTTCATTTTTATGGATTTTATTTGCACTGAACCCAACTGAAAACAAAGTGCAAACAAAAAAGAAAGAAACGGCTGAAAGAGAAACCAAAAAGAAGAGAAGGTGGATGAGGAACAGGAACAGGAAGATTAACTCTGGGACTACTGAGGAGCAAGGTGATCCTGGGGCCAGAGCCAGGGGCAGAGCACTAAGGCTCCTTGGACTTTAGATGTCACTCCAAGAATGGCTGAGAAGCAGCATCATTCACATCTGTAGCTAGGAGAGGGTATTTAGCATTTCAGCTATCCTTGAATATTCCTGGGTATGCAACAGAAGAGATGGCAGGGGCCCTGGACTCCGTGTTAGTACTGGTGGGTGGGTGGAGGCCTTGGTCATTTGCATTTGAGGATCAGACTGTACCCCAAGCTGTAATGGCATGCTGTGACAGATGCCCCAGTTTCAGTGGTATGGGAGCAGAGGCAAGGGGCACCTGCTGGGGAGGCAGAGGGTAAGGGGCCTGCCTGCCTTGATGCTTTGCCCTAGATCAGGCTTGGCCCCCTCATAAGTAAGTGTAGGTCCATTTGGAGGATAAAATAGACCTTCAGCTATGATAAATAGCTGTGCAAGTGGCCTAACCACATTAAGTCTCAGTTTCCCCACCTCCAAAATGGAGACAGTAAGAATACCTCTGCTAAGTGAGTTAATGTGACGATGTAAAGGCCTTAGCGCACTACCTGGAATACAGTTGGAAAGAAAGTCTTTAACAGTGCCTGACTTATGCATAGTCAGGATACATTAAAAAGACTCTGAAAATTGCTATTTTAGACTGAGCAATTTATAAGTGTAAGGAACCAGGTGTTTGAAAAGAAAGGCCACCTGAAGGAGAGAAGCCCTGGCAGAACCAGGAGGGTTTCCCTCAAGGAAGTTGACTTCAGATCTCGAAGGGGCAAGGACTCGGCCTGACATGCCTTGAGGTTCTTGGCAATGGTTTTGAGCAGGTGCACGGTTGCCACTCGGCCTGCCCCAAACTGTGTTCTCTCTGGCAGCCAAGACAAAGGAATGAACTCTAGACCTCAGCATCCCGCAGGAGACATGACACATGTCTTGATGAACAGGGTACATTCAAGGCAACTCTGAGAGCCCTTGTTACAGTCTTGAGCTGCAGGAGAAGCCGCCACTGGGTTTTGGTTGTTCTTGGCCTCCTCACTGACCTGGGGCACTATTTCCTCCTCCTTGCCTCTCCTCTCCCCCATGCCTCCCCCACCTTCTTTTTTAAAAAAAAATGTTTAAAGGGTTTTGTCGGTGAATGATCTTATTCATGAAGCAGGCATGATGACAGTTCACAGAGCTAAATGGGCACTTAACTGTGTGTCTAATAAATCCGCAACAAAAATAAACAGAAGGGAAGAGGGTTTGGGAAAGAAAGGAGGCAGGTTGGCAGGCATAAAAGGAGCCTGTCGTGGTGATTTACACAGACCCCCTCCGCAGACAGTGTCCGCCCTGGCACCTCCTAGCTACACCTGACCTGCAGTCCCTAACTTGACAGCTGGAGCAGCCATGTAGAGGCCAACTCTGGAGCACACCTGGATGGGGCACAAACGGTGGGTGTGAAAGGCAGCAGGAAGGCCACTCCATCCACTGTCATCCACGGCCTTCCACTGCCCATTTGTGAGGCAAGGTCAAAATGCAAAGAGGCAAAACAAGACTGGCACTGAGCTATACCTTCCCTTCGGTATCCACGCCCAGATTATAAACGGCATTACTAGGATCTTTCTACTCACCCCAAACTACCCTCCACCCAGGATTTGGGAGACAATCTGGGATTAGAGACATATTCAGGTGAACTTAACAAACACCTGTTGTTCCAGTGTTAATCACCCTTCCAGGTGCGCGAGGGGCCTACTTAAGACATTAACTGTCTCTTAGCTGGCCCAGCCTGGCGAGGGCATGCTTAGGGATGTATCTCCCATGAATCACCTTCCTTGCCCAGAAAGAACTCCATTTCACAGGGTTAAGGGAAGGTGACTGGAATCCCTAGCCCACCCCAAACTTACTAGGTTATAAATTTCTCCAATAATAATTTAGCTTGAGGGCAGAGACACATTATTTTGCCCTCTCTTTTCCCTCTCTTTCCCCCAGAACATCCCCGCAGTGCTAAATTAGACTAGGCACAAAATAGATGTTGAGGAAATTCTTGGTAACTTGCATTATAGCTGATACTGCTCATGCTTCTGTCCCAAGCATTCTCCTTCCTAAGGGCATGACTACTCTTGTTTCTGACCCTGGAAGGCCTTGGGGACCTATCTCAAGGCACTGCCATCTCTCCCAACTTCCACTTCCTAAAAATGGAAAGGTTGTCTCTGGCTACTGTCCTCCTGAGTTTTCAGATCTGACTCCAGTTCACATAGCTGAGCCCCCAGGTACAGCACAGAGCTTCTTGCACTTGCTCTTTAAGCCACTCCACAACACTTAGACTAAACTCATCTCCCCTCAGCCACCTCCTAACATCAAGGTCAAACCAGCCTCATGACCCACCACTACTGCCCTGAATCATTTTGGTCTACACAGGACTTTAATTTTAATTTCAGACAGAGGTTTTTCCCCATGCTGCCTACTGCAATAATATATAGGGTCCCCTTGAGGGACAATTCTGCAAGGGCATCTTCAGAACCCTGTCAGTACCTTTTCTAAAACTAGCACAGTCACATGTATGAATTAAATCCCACTACTATGTATAATTATAATGCATAAAAGTTTTTAAAAATAGCAAATGCTAAGAAAAATTCAAGTTTTTTAAGATAGCAAACTCTAAAAAGTGAAAAAAATAAATAAATAAGGCCAACAGGTAGCAAATTGCCCCTTGCCCACAAAGGCCTCAAGCATGGACTCACCGACCACCCTTGGTTCTCTTTGTGGCTTGCCTTGGGAAGACTGGCCCAGCCTTATTTCCCTTGGGTGCTATTTTGCTCTGCCATCCGTTTTGTCTCTGGAAAGTTCTGGTAATGACCAAGGCTCAAGAGAGGTATTTTATGATTGGGGGCCTCAGACTTTGTGACAGCTGTACCCACTATTCTGCTGAGAATGCAAACCCCTGGACCACCAAGAAAGAAATGGGCAGGAAACCAGGAGAATCCAGACCTTCTAATTGCTTATGTATAGGCCTTTGGAGACCTCAGCAGAGAAAGAGGAACTGGGAACACACAAACTAAAAAATAGCCTCAAGGAATTTACGCTCTAATAGGGAAACAAAAGAAATCCAAGTCCTCTTTGGAAAGATGGCAGAACTACAAGGGCAGTTACAAAATGTGCATTAAAAGGAAGAAATGAGAGAGGAATTAACAGGTTGGATTGGAGAAGAGGCAAAGTTAATTGAGGAACACATGCAGGAAGAGGTGTCTTCAGAGTATTATGCTAAGAGGTGCAAGGAAGAGGAAAGGGGAGGCAAGCAGGAAAAAGGACTTTGTTTCTTGGACATGGAGCCTGTGGAGGCACAGCCTCTCAGAGCTGAATTCAAAGGGTCTACAGAAGAGGAGGGATGCCTCTGTGCCTGGAAAGGATCCAGTCACAGCAAGGCCAATGAAGGAAGAGCAATGAGGGGCTTGGAAGGGAGATATTAATACCAAGAGCACCAGGCCCTCTGGGCTTCAGGCAGCACACAGACAGTGAAATGCACAGAAATTGTGAGAAATGAGTCTTTCTGCAAAGCACATTTCAGTTAACCCTGCTTCTTGCCCCTCTACAGTTCCTTTCAAATAGAATGGGGGTAAGATTGAAGTAGCACCCACAAAAAATTTCCAGAGGATCCAGCAATTGAGCTAGCCATTGACTTGGGTAGGGGAATAGGGAGAACCCTGGGACCGTCTGTCGTGCAGACCGTGTGGAACCGAGTGATTGCTACATGCCCATTTTCTGTGGAATGAACAATCCCAGAGTAGGCTGATATAGCACTACTTTTATTGAGTACAGACCTCCAGACACTCCAGTCCAATTCCAATCCGAACCCAGCCCTTGGGCAAATTTGGAAGGTTGTGATAAGGACAGTCAACTCTACACAGAAGTGCACAGAAATTGTGAGAATGGTGGACTCAAACCTCCTCTTCAAGACAGTTCTAGAAGAACTCAAAACAGACCTGTTCAAGACTTATTTCTTTAATTTATCAGTACATCATAATAATACAAAATAGTGTGACTCATTGTGGTATTTTCATACATGTGCATATATTTCTGTGTAAGGCACATATTTGTGCACTCAGGAGGATTGCAAGTTCAAAGTTAGCCTGAACAACTTGGCATGACCCTATCTCAAAATTAAAAATTTGGACTGGGGGCATAGCTCAGTGGCAGAGCACTTGCCTAGTATGCACAAGGCCCTGGGTTCAATCCCCAGTAAAGGAAATAAAGAAAATCTGCCTTCTGATAGGCTGGCTTCTGATAGATGTGTTCAAACTATTTTGAGGGCTCACGGCTCATACAGTGAGACATAGTTGGTTACTGTCTGTGTCAAACAAGGGCTCAGTGTTGTGTTTTTAACACACCTTTGTAGTTGACATGAAGCAATCTGGTGTGCAAAGTGCCCCAGAACACAAACTCAGAGGCTAACTTGGAAGCTTACTGATAGTCAGGAACCTAAACCAGGAATCCTTTGCTCTCTGACAGAGAGATGCATGGAGTCAGGGAAACCCCTTCCCTCTGAGCCCCTGCACTGGGACTGACAGCCTGCCCACCACAGGTCCGTGTGCAAAAGAAAAGGCATGCCAACAGTGAAGACTCTGTAGGACATCTGGCATCCGACTTGGTTCTCAGCACAACTCCTCAGTGACTGTGGGACCCAGGGAAAGACATTTACTTCTTTCTGAATTCTGGACTTGTGTAAAATTGTAAGAAGTGACCCATTTCACAGTCCAAGAGAGCAGCAGGGGACCAAAGTATGTGCTGAAGTGCTCACTTGCCACGCCTCCCAGAGCAGAGACATTCCTAAAAGAGGAGAAGGCCAAAGTCTCTACCTGGTTAGCTTCTCAAAGCAGAGACTTAAGGACTTTCCTCAGTTCTCTCTCCTGCTCTGGAAAACTTCAAAAATTGGCCAATGATGGAACCCTCAAATAAAACCCTGAACTCTCAAGGGTCACCATCCTATGCCAGAAAAGGGAGAGATGCTTTTATTTAGCAAGGCCTACAAAAAGAGGTGACCACAGGAGAATGAAAGTCACAAGTCCCCCAAGAAAGATGAGATGCTAAGAGACAGAGGAGTTCACTGAATACCCAATTACAGATCTCACATGGAATAACCTCCAATTCACAACTCAGAGGAAACTTGTGAAGCTGTTCTGGATGTCAGTCATAATCCTTAGGAACTGAAGACAAAATGGAAAGATGCCGTTGGAGAAGAAGCAGGGCTTGACTTGCAAGCAAGTCACAGGCAAAGGGAACCAATTGCAAGAGGCCTAGCCGTTCCCTGCAAAAAAATAGGACTATCATATGATCCAGCAATCCTACTACTGGTGTATCTCCAAAGGATATGAAATCAATGTGTCAAAAGAAACATTAGCACTTCCTGTTCACTGCAATATTATTCACAATAGCCGAGATATGAAATGAACCTAAGTGTCTATCAACTGATGAATGGATAAAGAAAATGTACTACATATACACAACGGAATACTATTTCAGTCATAAAAAAAGGAAGGCAATCCTGTCATTTGTGACAACATGGATGAACCTGGAAGACATTCATGTTAAGTGAAATGAGCTTCATTCACACAGGGACTCTAAAATAAGGTTAGAGAATAGAACTGTGGTTAACAGAGGCTAGGGATGAGGACTGATGTATCATTTCTGACAAGGAATAAAATGTGGGTTGGGTGAAGGATACAAACTTTCGTTTAGACAGGAAGAATAATTTCAAGATATGTATCGTATAACATGATGCCTAAAGTTAATAATTTATTATATACTTGAAAATTGCCCAAGTAGATGTTAGGTGTTCTCACCAAAAATAAATGGTTAAGTATGTGAGGTTATGCATATGTTAATTTGCTTGATGTAGCCATTCCACAATGTATACATATTTCAAAACATTATACACTACAAATAGATTCAATTTTCTTTTCTCAATTAAAAAAAGTATGTGTGGGTGTGTGGGATATAACTCAGTAGTAGAGCCCTTGCTTAGCATGTGCAAAGTCCTTGGGTTCAATCCCCAGCACTGCCGAGTGTGTGTGTGTGTGTGTGCGCATCTGTGTGATCCATCCTGGCCCCTTTTTGAGTCACAGGGCGAAGTCATGCAGAGCTGAGGCTGGAGGATAAGCTGAGAGCTTGTAAGTGGAGGTAACCTTGGGCTGGGCCTTACAAAACACAAGGAAAGATAATCCGAGGTCTTAAATTCACCAGTGAAATACCTTCAACCCCTAGGGCAAGAAACAAACTAAAGAGGATGAGCCAGGGAGTAAAAGCTGGAAGTCAGAAACACCAGGAACCAGGCACTCAGGAATGCCAGCATGGGTGTACGTACACAGAGATCCCTGCAGTGACAGTCACAGTCAAGACAATGCAGAAAACGACGCATGAGGGCCCAGGGCAAGAGGCCAAAAGCCAGCATAGGAAACCTCCATCCAAAAAAAAAAAAGTTGTCTGGGGTGGGGTGAGCAGGACAGAACAGCTCCTGAGGAGTTAGACTCACCTGGCACAGATCCATCCACCTTCTTACCTTGGCCACTGTGCACACTCTGGCTCATTGTCACACCACCTGTAGGAAGATCATAAAGCTGTACTGTGGGGTGGGCTGCAGGTGAAGCAGACAGCACTGTGCTGGCTTGGGACAAGCAACCTCATACAGGCAGCTAGGTGTGGTCTGTGTGAACTGGTTCTCAGAGGCCAAGTCCTTTGTCTATTCACAAGAGTTCAGAGAAAGACTGCTTTCTCTTTGTTGATTTCTATAGCAAAGAGGGCGAAGGCACTGCGTTGGCAATGTCAAAACTGCAGTCACTTTCTGATTGCTTGCGTTAACGGAGAGAAGCAGGCAGCCAGATGATTGAAAACATGCAGATCTTTCCCGTTTAACTTTGTAATGAATTATTTGATTGTTTCATCACAGGACTAGTAACAGGTTCTGCTTCCCAGTTCAAGCCCATGTTAAAGCTGGCCAGTATTCTCTAGGCCTGCAGCGTGGCAGACTGACTGTTATTAAGTGGCTGACCACCTATCTGCATTATACCCTGCAGGGCACCACAGAGAAAGGACTCTGAAGGTGACCCCTGGGGAATCAAGTGTCAGAGCAAAAAAGTGGAAGAATCAGACAAGAAGGAAGGTAAAGTCCTCCTCCGAGGACATCTGGTGGCTACCTTTTTCCTACACTTATTAAAAGTAAGACATCACTTTTATTTAACTAATTAATTAATTAATTTCGTTGGCGGTAAGGATGGAACCCAGGGCTTTCTTTGCACATGCTAAGCACACACTTCCACTAAGCTACATCCCAGTCTATCTGGGACATCACTTTTAAATTTAAAATCACAGAACACATATAGCCAAATTGTTTTAAAATCTTCTTTTGTCAAAAGTTGCAAAAAAAAAATCATCCAAATGGACACTTAATAAAGAATAAATGGAAGGACAAATAATAATCCAATAAAAGTGATTACCTACAGGGGATAGGACAAAAGTATGACATGTTTTTATGCTGTTTTGACTTTTGAAGGATGTAAATTTATTACCTCTTTAGGAAAGTAAAAATATTTAGAGTTGGAAACCAAAAAATGTAAAGTGGCTGACCGCGGAGATGCTCTGGTGGGGACAGCACAGCACTCTGCTCCTTCCTCGCTCCAGGGTTTGGCTCTGTTTCCATGTTCCTGCACCTGGGCCAGTGGCCTGGGCTAGTCTCATTTCATAGATGGGGAAAGAAAGCCCTGAGAGTCAGTGCTGTCTCTGGTCTCTCCTTCCACTGGACACGTTCAGGTAGGGTCACATACACTCCCCAGAAGAAACAAAACACTTGATCCTTTTGAAAGATTTATTTTTAGTTAAAAAATAAAAGTTATCTTAACATATCTGCATTTGCAGCTTCGGGGTGGGCAACTTATGGAAGCAAGAAAAACAAGGCTTATCAGTTTTTTGGGTCACCTGACCATTTTATAATGGGTACCAAGGCACACGTGTCTCCAAATAAACAAATGGGATTCAGAACATTTCTAATAACTCACAACTCTTTTACTCTGAACTTTTTTTTCTTTTGTCATTGTTGCCTGTGCTCATCACCCCACCCCCCACAAAACAAAACAAAACAAACAAGAAAAAAAAAAAACAAACATTAAATTCTCTTTTAAAACTACAGAAATAAGTGCTGAGTCAGCTAGGATCCTGGGCAGGCTGCCCAAGTGCCTCCATCTCTCTTTGCTTTGATGACTGGCTGCCTGGGGGTGACAAGGAGGGAGCAGGGGCCGCCTTCCTCTGCACACTGGCATGGCGCTTGTGACCAAAACAGGCTTCTGGTACCCAGCCCCATTGCCATCACCCTAGCTAGGACAGGCAGCTCCAAAGCACTGTCTCCCTGAATCAAGGGCATCCGTGGCTACACAGCCTTCCATGAAGAGAAAGGACTAAGACCAGTCTTCCTCAGATGCTTGTGGTGGAGACAGCACTGAGAACCGTGGGAGGGAGGGAGAGAGGTGGATCTCTTCTCCCCAGTTGGTTAGAAGTTTTTCTTCTCCTAGTCTCCCTGCCTTCTCTCTCTTCCCTTCTTCCCAGTCTCCCCCTTCCCCCCAAAGAGTTTTATTTTAGCTTAATGGTGGGGGTTCAGAAGAGGCTACTGGTGACTCCTGGGGCTGGCCTGGTGGCTCTGCCACCTCCAAGGGGACATCGTGTGCTTCTGGTTCCTGTGCTTCACAGGGCTCCTCCTGTCCCTGAGTGGGGTCCAGCTGCTCCTGACTCTGGGCCTGGTTGTTCAGTTTCTCTTCAGCTTCAATCTCTTCTGACGTAGGGATAGAGTTCTTCTTGGGACGACCTTTCGGCTTTTGGGAGCTTCTTGTCCACCTTTCAGAACCTATGTGAGAGGAAAACAATGACTGAGTCTAAGAAATAACTCCTTCCCTCCACTCTTCTGCTCTCTAGGATGACTTTACACAGCATCCAAACCCTCTCTTAGGGCTGGCGATGTGGCTCAGTGGTACAGCACATGCCTATCACATGTGAGACCCTGGGTTCAATGCAAAGAGAGAGAGAGAGAGAAACTCTAAATTCTCCCTTCCCAGCAGCAAAGTTACAGGGTGTGGCAAAATGTATTCTAAACCTCTCTCTTCTGGCCTACAAAAAGTGCTTCATTCAAGTTTGATGAATTTTTAGTCAATATCATATATTTTAGCATTTATAACATGATTATAAACTCATTAAAATCAACCTCAGTAAGGGAAAAAAATGAAAAATTAAATGTCAATATGGTAACTATCACACTAACAAATCAGAAGGATAATATTATTTGAGGCAAGCAGGAAAATATAAGTGTAAACAGTACAACCTTTTCAAGACAATGTAAGAATTCAAATCAAAGCCTTTAAATGTGCATCCCTTTTTTGACCCAAAGATTCCTTAGGATAAATTCTAAAAAGTCATCTAAGACTAAAACAAAGGTTGATCCACACAAATATTCATCATAACATGGGTTATAACAGCAAAAGTTGGGGTGCGTACTCATTCCGCCACATAATTGAGTAGGTAATGTAATATATCCTGAAGAGAGAATACTTGATAACCATTACAAATATTATACAGGAGAGTGTTTAATGGCATGGGAAATACTAAGAATATGTTTTTGTGAACAACAGGTCATCAGATAAGCCTAGTTCAGTTTGGAGACAAGTCAACCATATACCACCTAGTTTGCAGTATTGAAGTCACGCATAATTTTTATCTTTTTTCTTTGTGTTCTTTCTGTGTCTTCTAAATTTTCAACAAGGATCATGTATGAGTATTTTTGTTATCATGAAAAGAAAGATGTTATAAAACAGAGTCTTGTATTGTTCAGAGAAGTAGTAGGACATAGCAGAAAGTCTTGTAGCTTTGAAGGTGGGAAAACTAGATGAAATTCTAACTCTGCCACTTATCAGCTTTGCCTTTGGAAAAGCCCTTTAAAGTCTCTGAGCTTCAGTTTTCCAAATACATAAAATCGAAACAACAATGCCTTATCTCACAAAGGAAAGATGAGAGTGACCAACACATACTGGATATGAGAGACCCAGAACTGTAATTGGGTGGTAGATTTCCTCTGAGCAGAGCATGCCTCTTCCTGGCTGACTTCTTCTGGAATCCTGCCCTGTTCCCCTAAATAAGTCAACCTGTCTCCACCATGCACACTAGGAGTGCTTTTCATGAGATGCTGTCACTGTTGTGTTTACTTGCCTGCCCCTCACCACTAAGTCCCTGCTCATAGCAGGCATTCAAAGACTGTTACAAAATAAACCAACTTTTCTCAATAAACATTTCCATAGAATTGAAAAAGGATATAAAGCATGCAAAAGCACACTCTAAATGAGTTTTGATGCCATCAAATGACTTTCACACTTATTATCCCAATTGTGACGTACCTAGGAATCCTATGAGGTAGGCAAGGATAATTTTTAAAATATTTATAATTTACTTTGAAATGTAACATTCCCTCCTCTGCTGGCTCCAAATTTCAGCTTGGTATAGTTCTGGGCAGCTACAAAAAGGGGCTTTGGGAGGACTTGGATTCAAGAGAAAATTAGGGATGAGAGATATTTTTGCTACTTATGTATAGTGTTAGTCATAATACCTGTGATAAAATACCTGAGATAAACCAACTTATAAAGAGGAAAGGTTATTTTGGCCCATAGTTTTGGAGGTTTCAGTCCATGGTCATTTGGCTCATTGCTTTTGGGCCTGTGGTAGCACAGTACATCATGGCAGGAATGTGTGGTGAAGGAAGTCATTCACCTTGTGGTGGTCAGAAGCAAAGAGGGAGAAACAGGAAGGATCTGGGGACCCAATGTCCCCTTCAAGGGCATGCCCTGATGATCTCACTTCCTTCCATTAAGCCCCACCTCCTAAAAGTTTCACCGCTTCCCAACCGAACCAAGCTGATCAGCAAGTCTTTCAGGGACATTCCAGATTCAAATTATAGCACATGCCCCACTTAATGTTATCTTCTCCATTTGCATAGAAGCTCCTTGAACGCCAATCCTGTATCTTTCTTGTGAACACCTAACTTCCAAGAACTTTCTAGGCAGTCACTAAATTATTATTAACTATGTCTCTTTCTTTCAAGAGCAGCAGAAGACCTTCAGGTGCTAAACTTTTAACAATGATATAGTAATTCATCAAACCATAAGCTCTTTTTGTGATATAATTCACATGTCATACATTTCATCTTTTTAAAGTGCACAAGTCAATGACTTTTAAGGTAGTCAGAATTGGGCAACAGTCAGTGTATGCAATTTCAGAATATTTTTAACATCCTGATGTCTCCCAAACTCCTTGCCCTCAGCCCTAGGCAACCACCAATCTGCCTTTTCTCTTTATAGAAACGGCTGTTCTGAACATTTCACACAAATGGAATAGTAATCAAAGACTTCTGTCATTGGCTTCCTTCACTTGGCATCGTGTTCTCAAGGTTGATCCATGTTGCAGCATATGCAGGAAAATAATACCTCATTTTATGTATATACCACATTTTGTTTATTCACTCACCAGTTGATGGACATTTGGGTTACTTCTACCTTTTGGCTAGTGTAAACAAAGCTGCTATAAACGTGGGTGTGCAATTATATGTTTAAGTCCATGCTTTCACTTTTTAATTATTATTATTATTTTATTTAATTTTTATTCTGATTTGTTATATATGACAGCAGAATGCATTACAATTCATGTTACAATTCATTACAATTCATATAGAGCACAATTTTTCATATCTCTGGTTGCATACAAAGTATATTCACACCATTCGTGTCTTCATACATATACTTAGCGTAATGATGTCCACCTCATTCCATCATCTTTCCTCCCCCCATATCCGCTTCCCTTCCCACCCCTCTGCCCTATCTAGAGTTCATCTATTCCTCTCACGCTTCCCCTTCCAACCCCACTATGAGTCAGTTACCTTATATCAGAGAAAACATTCGACATTTGGTTTTGGGAGATTGGCTAACTTCACTTAGCACTATATTCTCCAACTCCGTCCATTTACCTGTAAATGCCATGATTTTATTCTCTTTTATTGCTAAATAATATTCCATTGTGTATATATACCACATTTTCTTTATCCATTCATCTATTGAAGGGCATCTAGGTTGGTTCCACAATTTAGCTATTATGATTTGTGCTGTTACAAACATTGATGTGGCCGTGTCCCTATAGTATGCTATTTTTGAGTCCTTTGGGTATAGACCAAAGAATGGGATAGCTGGGTCAAATGGTGGCTCCATTCCCAGTTTTCCAAGAATTCTCCATACTGCTTTCCATATTGGCTGCACCAATTTGCAGTCCCACCAGCAGTGTATGAGTATACCTTTTCCCCCATATCCTCACCAACACTTATTGTTGTGTGTATTCTTAATAGCTGTCATTCTGACTGGAGTGAGATGAAATCTTAAGAGTAGTTTTGATTTGCATTTCTCTAATTGCTAGAGATGATGAACATTTTTTCATATATTTGTTGATTGATTGTATATCTTCTTCTGAGAAGCGTCTGTTCAGTTCCTTGGCCCATTTATTGAATGGGTTATTCATTTTTTTTTGGTGTTTAGCTTTTTGAGCTCTTTATATACCCTAGAGATTAGTGCTTTATCCGATGTGTGAGTGGCAAAAGTTTGCTCCCAAGATGTAGGCTCTCTATTCACCTCACTGATTGTTTCTTTTGCTGAGAAGAAGATTTTTAGTTTGAATCCATCCCATTTATTAATTCTTGATTTTAATTCTTGTGCTATAGGAGTCTTTCAGACCCAGTGGAGCTGCTTTCAACATATAAATTCTACCTTGGCACATTTAGGTGCTTTCAAAAGCCTGGGCTCATGCTGAAATCAAAATCAGATACTGACTTACTTGAATCTGCTTGAATCAAATGTATGAAATATGATATGTCAAGAGCTTTGTAATGTTTTGAACAACTAATAATAATAAATAAATAAATAAATAAATAAATAAATAAATACATAATATATTTAAAAAAAGAACAAAACAAAAAAAAAATAAAAGGAATACAAGGACCTCTTCTCCCCAGAGGTGGTTTCTGTCACTATCTATGCCTAGTGTAAACAATGCTGCTATAAACATGGGTGTGCAAATATCTGTTTAAGTCCATACATTCACTTCTTTGGGGTATATTTCCAGAAATGGAATTGTTGAATCACATGGTAAATCTATGGTTAACATTTTTAGGACTATTTTTCCAAAGCAGCTGCACCATTTTACATTCCAACTAACAACATGTGAGGATTCCAATTCTCCACATCCTCACCAACACTTGCTATTATGCCTTCTTGATTACAGCCATCCCAGTGGGTACAAAGTGGTATCTCATTGTGGTTTTGATCTGCACTTTCTTCCCTGATGACTAATGAAGTACAGCATCTTTTCATGCACTTACCGGTAGGTTGTATATCTTCTTTGAAGAAAGGTCTATTCAAATCCTTTACTATTCCTTCTAAATTTGGATGTCATTTTATTATTGGGTTGTAAGTGTTCTTCAAATTTTCTGGACACATGTCCTTTACCAGATATAAGATGTGCAAATATTTGCTCCCATTTGGTGGGTCGTCTTTTCACTTTTTTGATAATATCCCTCACATCACAAAGGTTTTTAATCTTGGTGAAAGCCAATTTAATATTTCTTTTGTTACTTGTGCTTTTGGTGTCATATCTAAGAAGATTTTGTCTAATGCCAGTTCACAAATATTTACTCTTATGGGTTTTTTTTTCTAGTATTTGTATAGTTTCAGCTCTTATAATAGATCTCTGACTCACTTTGAGTTAATTTGTGTGTGTGGCTGTGAGGACAGCCAAAGGTTCTCAATAAACATCTCCTATTAGCTGTGAATCTTTTCCATCTATCTGAATCCACCCAAAAAGCTAACACAGAGTTGTGAAGGGAACTTTAACAAGGCATAGATGCTGACAGAAACCACCTCTGGGGAGAAGAGGTCCCCCTTTTCCTTTTCAGGTAAGTCAGTATCTGATTTTGATTTCAGCATGAGCCCAGGCTTTTGAAAGCACCTAAATGTGCCAAGGTGGAATTTACATGTTGAAAGCAGCTCCACTGGGTATGAAAGAGGTTATACAAAAGTAAGTTGCCCCATGGAGTAATCAAGTTAGAGAAGGGCAGGTCTAAGGAAGCCACCTAATTGGCAAAAGAAAGTCCAGCCCAGCAATTAGAGAACACCACCCACACAGCTTGGATCGACCCCACCTGGCTATTTTCCTACAGCAGAGGGGAAAAAAAATCAAAACAATCAGACCATTTTCTAAATGGAATAAAACATTCCAGTGCAAGCAATAATTAGGAGATAACTACCCTCCTGGCTGCTTTCTGCATCGACCTCTGGCCCCCTGCCTTCCAGCACACCTGAGACATGCAATTATCTCACAACCGCCCTGCACCAGGAGCTGCACATATGTATGCACCCTGTGGCCCTCCTCTCAAGAGCCCTCCTCCCCAGTTATTCCTCTAGGCGATTTGTCCCCTTAGTTCAGAGAGGCTAGACAACTCCTAACACAAGAGGCCACACGCTTCCCTCTGCCTCTAGGAGCAACACCTAACACACCACCTACTTTTATTAACGATGCCTGCTGACAGCTCTCCTTCGAACTCTAAAACTAGGCATTCAAATGGTCTGTTGCTGAGGATGTCAAGATGGGACCTCCTGCCTCCTTCTGCAGGTGTTTAGGTCTGGGCCAGGCAGTTTGACTAGGCAGCACAGAATGTCAGTGCTGGGAGGAAACTTTTTCCTCTCTCCCTTTTCAGACAGGAAACATCTGACAGAAAGGGGTTGTCAAGGTCAAAGAGTGAGCCCAGGGAAGAGCTGGGATTTGAACACAAAAACTCTGACCATTTGAATCCAATACCCTTATCAGTACTTCATTCTGAGTAATGTGCAAAGACACGTAGAAGGTTCACTGTTTAGTCTGTGTCTAATGTTTATCTACAATTACCCAAGCTCCCCTCAGACTCCAGGCAGCAGTAGACTGCTGAATTGAGGCACTTTTTGCTTCTTTTTCTCCCTCTCTTTCTGTAGCTTTATAGAAAAGTGACAGCCATAAAACTGATAACAATTTCCATAAAGCTGAGAAACAAGTTTGGATTCTCCAGCATGAACCTCCTCCCATACCATTACTGCTCACATTAGTTGACTGTCCCAGCCTGAAGATGGCATGTTCCATTACACCCCAAGCAGGGCACAAATACCAAGGCTCTGACAGACTAAAATCCAGGACTACTCTAAACCAAAAGAAAAAGCACAAGGTCTCAGGAACCTGTAAGATCTACTTTCAATTTATCTATGTTGGCCTTCAAAAATCTGGATTCTCAGCTGGGTGCAGTGGTGCACACCTATATCCCCAGCGGCTCGGGAGATTGAGGAAGGAGGATCATGAATTCAAAGCCAGCCTCAACAAAAGTGAGGTGCTAAGCAACTCGGTGAGACCCTGTCTTTAAATAAAATACAAAACAGGCCTGGGGATATGGCTTAGTGATCAAAAGGCCCCTGAGTTCAATCCCTAGTACCCGCCCCCAGGAAAAAAAATATTAAAAATCTGAATTTTGTAGAGATATGCAATTTGTAGACAGATAAATAACAACAATAATGACAATAATAGCTGCATCCTGTGTTGCAAGCATCTAAATGTTTTAAAGAAATTAGCTCAGTTACTACTACAGCTCTGTGAGGTGTATGTGAGGGATTTTATTAATGAGGCGCACTGAGGTTAAGTAACCTATCCAAGATTATATAGATAGCAACCAGTAACAATGTCATGGAATTATTTGCTCTCTGGAGACTTTTAATGCAAAAGATAATGATGGTGCTTAGTGTGTGGCCTACCCAAATTCTGTGAGTGGGATAGGAAGACCTATCCATTTGGATCCTCTTGAAGAAGAGAATTGTATTTTAAAGCTGAAAAAAAGACCACTAAATAATGAGACGCTTTCAGCCTATTGAGAAACACCGTGGATCCTAATGGAACTAATGCCAGCAGAAATGGAATAGAGGGTGAGTGTCCCATCTAATGTGCAAGATTAAATTTATCCAACCCGCTATAGGTTACAAATGCTGACCAGTCAAAACTAGTGCAAGATGCTATCTTGGTTTTGGCAGCATTGTCCTTGGCAGCTGTGTGAATAAGTCTGAGAATCAAGTGCTAATCTTTTTCCAGTTCCAATTAGGTTACTAGCCTTGAGACATCTTTATTACCCAATTATCTTTCTCTTTTCCTCTCAGTACCTGAAGAGATAGCCTTGAAAGAGGTTTACCAGCAAAATATATGAAGCAATTGGATCTCAACAATGCTGTGCTGTTCTGAGGGAGGTAGAATTTAGACTTCCAACTGAACGCAGTCCTTCACATACGGCCCACATTTTGAAGTTCTTAAGAGTCCCCAAGAACTTCTGCCCCTTTTTTCTGCCTGTGATTCCCTTTTCCACCTTCACTGAGTCTCAGTTTAGATGCTGCCTCTTCTGTGAAACACTTCTTTTGAAAGACCCCAACTTAAGAAGTTCAGGCTGACAGTGCAATAACAAAACCACAAGATGTTCTACTCAGAAAACAGGATAATTAGGAAAGTACCGAAAAGTCAGTCCGAGGGCCCGATCAGGTAAACAGGAACAGATAAGGAGAGCCAGAGCAGATAAGCAGAAATAGAAGAGAGAACCAGGCACGTACATGTGGTTTTTCCGGGAACTTAAACAAAAAACAACCTTGACCCCCGTGAGTGACCTATAGATTTATGGGTTTGTTTTGAAGTACACTTTGGAAAAAAACAAGTTTACCCCCTAGGTGACCTATATGCTGGATTCAGAGGAACCAATAGAAAAGCTGTTGCTGTGCTAAGCTGTAAGCGACCCCCTGTCCCCTATAAAAGCTTTATGCCTCACAGCCCAGTGTGCCAGTTCACCAAAGCTACAGCTGAGGTTGTGCTGAGCACCCGCAGGCGCCTGTGTTAGAATAAATATGGCCTCTTGCTTTTTGCATCCAGTGTCTCGTGTGTCTCATTCCAGCCTGGGAATCTGAGGGTCTTTACTTTCTCTGTTCTGACTCTGAACCCTCTCTTAAGTGTTCTTGCTGTTGCCCTGATCTGTCTGGATAATTTAAATTTCAGGTCTGTTATCCCCCACTTGACTGAGTACCTTTTTAATTCTATTTTTTAATTGGACAGATTCATAGCTTGTCTTTGCATTTCCACTGCCCGATGAAATGAAGTGATCAATAAATTAGCCCCAATGTGAACTGAAAGCTCTTGTTTCCTAAAGGAACCTGAATTTGGTGGGTCCTGATTTTAACCCTCTCTGAGGTTAAATCTGCTGAGGTCCTTCCATCTTGACCTAGAAGGCAGAGATAACCATCAACCAGCAGCCCTCAACTGTGCCCCAGCAAAGTGGCTGGGGAAAAACAAGTGACATCAGAGGCTCAGGCTGCCATCTTGCGCGTTCTGGGTGGTACTGGCAGAGTGGGCTGGCTGTCAATTCGTTAAGCATCTGACTCATGAGAAGATTGCTGATAACCAATTTGAACAATGCCTCTGCTACTCAGGAGACATTGATTTCGATGACGATGATGATGATTGACGAGGAAGGAGGTGGGTGGTGGAACTCACAGGGAAAACACTGAAAGGACTTGCCCGAAATCAATCAGGGAGGGGCAAGCATGGGAATACGGTTGGCCTTTCTCACTCCCAAATCTGGTTCTTCCAGAGAATAATCCCCCAAAATGTTTCCACCATAAGTTATATGTGTGTAGCCTTGTACAGTTTTTGGAATGACTAACTGAATCTCACTTGTCCTTCAATTTCAGCTTCTCTGAAATTCACTATCTCTCCTCTGAACTCATGAGCTTACAAGCAGCACTAAACTCAAATGTACACCCTTACTGCTTCCCAGACCTTCTTTCTCCAACTAGACCATGAATTCCAAGACAGCTGGGGTTATATTTTATTTCATTACCTCTTATAGTGCTCAGAACAAAACTTGGTTCATAAGAGACATCAAATATATACTTGTTGTTTCATAAGATATATAATAGTTTATACATGCAACTGGCTTCTGCCGTATTTCCTGCGTAATTCATGAGTCAAGTCACCTCCATTGAAAAACCCTTGCATCTCAAGGTCAGGTTCTCCCAGAAGGAATTATGTGATCTGCTCACAGATTCCTTTCTAGGAATATAGTTGCTGCTTGCTGGCTTTTCCCCTGATTTTCCCCATTCATGTCTATTTGCATTTTATTCACTATTTGCATTTTATAATACTTATTTTATTCCCCTTCGTTGCTAGCAGACAAAACCAAGAAATAGCAGAACTAAAGGTTTAAGAAAAATATTAATAGACAAAACCATAAATTTGAGAAAAATACCTTCCACTGATTTTTTTTTCTGAAAAGTGAAGAGAGAGACATCTATCTCAGTTATTTGATTATTGTGAAAAACATCATGTCCCAGCCTTTAAAACACCAGGATATGTGGCTTCTGACCAGAGAGATTAGCAAATTAGCATTTCATAAGGAAGGCATAGTAATGCCTGGTCCATCCAGGAAGAAAAAAGCATTAAAATTCAGTGAGATTGTGAGTGAGGTCCTTGTCAGATGACATGGGTACCCAGTATCTAAGGATAGAACAGGGCTTCTTCCTTCATCCCACTCCTCCTTTCTTCTCTGGGCCTTGTTCCTTGTGATGTATAGAACTGGGAAAGGAAACATTCAACTACTTTTGAAATTTTGGCTTTAACATGGCTTTTTAAAAAAGACAGGAGAGGGGGATGGGAGGATAATAAAAATGAAATAAAGTTCCATAAAATATAGAGTCATTTAGTCTCAGTATATTTAAAAATCAAAGATGAAAATACTTATTTGCAAGACACTACAGCCATATTATGTAAGCTGTGATCATTAGACCATATGCTCCCTGATAAGCTGGGTGCCTGTTAACACGCCCATTCCCAGCCTTGTCATAGGCCTCTGGAATCAGAATCCTGAGAGAGGGCCTAGAGCCCTGCATTTTCACCTGCTACCCAATTGACTCTGACACCCACCAAGTTTGAGGATCCCTGCTTTAGAAGACAACAGTAGCAGAACAGATGTGCTTTCTCTGTCACTATAACCAGAGGGTACTGATTTCTATTCTTAGCTCTTGGTGGGGGAGGAAGGAAGTTATTTGAAGAGGCTAGCAGGTGGGGTTCAAACTAGCAGCTGAGAAGCTTGTGGCCTTCTTTGATTTCTAAGGAAACTGTGAAAAAGAATATCCCCCTTGTTAGGAAATCCAAGTCAAGTTCAAGCAGCCTTCCTCCTAGCCAGCATCTTAGAAGCCCTTCCCATCTCACAGCCCAAACCTTCCTACCTCATGTTAAGAATTCTTCCCACCAAGATGAGCACCTGGTTAGAACCACTCTCTCCTCTCTTACCATTTTCTTCCATTTCATCCTGCGGTTCTGATACCAAGTCTTCACCTGCAGCTGAGTGAGTCCCAGAGACTGGGCTAAGTCCAACCTAGAAGGCACAAGATACAAAGGAAGGATGAGGAAAATGGGAGAGAGCAAGACAGAAAGACAAGGGTCCTGCTAGCTCCAGGAACTTGCTAACAAAACTCAAACCTGCCCCATTAAACCAATTCTTCCTTAAAGAGTTTTCCTTTCCTTCCAAGAATCCTATGGAGGAAACTATGGGAAACAGAGAAACAGGTGGCCACACCTAAGGACACCGGGGGCAGGACCCATGCCAGAAACATCCTGTCTTCCATGGACTTGAAAACATTGTCTTATTCTTTGTTTACAAGGTCCTTTTCCTAATCCAATGGTCTTTACTCTGATCCTCTACAAAATGTGAACTCTTACCCAAAATCCAAAACTGAAATGAAAGGTAAAGCATAGGTCTATGGCAATGCCATTCCTGATCCAGTTCAAGTTATAGCTCCCCTGACCTGTGTCCTCTGCCCCCTCCCACAGACCAACAATCACCACAGTGGCCCCGTGTTCCCGACTGTCCTGTAATCACTTCACAGGTTATTTCTCTCTCTAACTCAACAGCAACTCCTCCACTTTGTTTTTATCCACAAAAGTACATCTCACATTGCTAAATCCAGAACCAGTGCTCAAAAATACAGTGGCAGCTCTAAGCTGTTATAATGATTACATTGTTTAAAAAAAAATTAAACATTATGAAATTCCAAATGAAATGTTAATTCCTTAGCCCCTTCTGTTTTCCACGCTACTGCTCATCATGATCCTGCATTTCTCTGTGCCCTTCTGAAAAGCCCTAAAAGTCAAATCTGTTCCCAGAGAGTGTGCAGTTAGGGAAATTTGCAATAACACAGTGACCTAAGCACACACCAAGCCCCTGCTGTGTGCTATCATATGATTTTCTTTCATCACACTGTGCTGTTGGTATAATTATTCCCATTTTATAGATGACAGATTCAAGGCCTGAAGAAATATTAAAATCTCTTACAACTATGACCAAAAGCTGCATGCCACCTGAGTTTTACAAAGGCTTAATTGAACAGTCATGTTCATTTGTGTCTGTACTGTCCATGCCTACCTCTGTGCCACAACATCAGAGTTGAGTAGTACTGACAGACCATATGACCCATAAAGCCTGAATATTTACTACCTTGTGCTGTACAGAAAAACTTTTCTGACCCCTGGTAAATGATCCTGGTGTTATAGGTAGAGAAAGGATTCAAATCCACTTATGTCTGACTTATGCTACCTCTTGGACAAGGGCTTGTTCCCACTCCTAATAATTTTGTACAAGTTGGATCTGTCAAAGGGAAGTGCAGGGAAGCTATACCCTAGGGAGGAACAATCAACCCCAGGGGAGAAAATGGAATGAGAAGGGAAAGTTTGTAGCTAGGCTCCCAGCCTCAGTATTGCTCAGTATTGGATAAAAGTAGAGGTCTACCTGAGCACCAACAGGAAGGACCACCTCCCGAGTCAACATCAGCCACCTTCCTGCAGCTCCAAGCCTGCTCTGTGTAAAGCAGCTCAGGCAGTGACCACTATTTTTTTTTTAACCACTACTTTTTGAAGGTCCCCAGGTTCCTAAAAATTCACTTGTGGATTTAAGGCCCACTGTTTCCCACAAGCCTGAGCCACGGGGATCCTCAGATGCAAGTTCTCAGTTGCAACCTTCTCTACCTGATCAGATCTAACCATCAGCAGCACCCTTGGGTACTGGCCATGAAGGTTCAGGATGGTAACTCAGGTGCTAGCTACCTAGCCCCCCTGTTCTGCCCAGAGTGCACAAATTAAGTCTCTTATAATAAGAATGGAGCCTGCCTTCAAGGGACTTCAGAGCTTGTCTTAAATCTTTATTCACATGTAGCCAGTCATTCCTGTAGAGGGACTACCAGCAGCCAATAGTTTTATTGGAAGTAATTAACAGACGGAAGCCAATAAATTCCCAGCACCAACAAAATTTAGCTCTTCTAGTTAAGAAGCACTGCATCCCAAGCAGTCATTCATTAAGAACCAAGAATCCAGGAGGGCCATCCCACAGACTTCAGGTCTCCGGGGCTTTTCAGGGCTCTGTCTGCCTTCCCCAGTGTGGGTCACCTGAGGCCATCAGGTACATTAGTCAATGGAAGATTCACAGCACTGCCACTGCATTAGCAAATGGTGTTAGCTCACTTGGGAAAAATGCATCCTTGACTCACTCCTGGCTACAGAAACAAACTTCACTGTCATCAGCTTTCTCTCATTACCTGCCACCGTTTCAAATTCTCACTTCCCTGCATATTCGCTTAAATGAAGTCACCTAGGAAACTAGAGAAACAAACACAGAGGAGGAGGGCAGGAGCTGTGGGAGGAGGGAGCGCTCATGGCCCTGGTCACATAGGGAGGTAAGGAACATCAGAGAGGGCGGGTTCAGGCCAGTCAGATGGTGTCCTCCTCCCCAGGCAAGTGAATCAATCTTGTGTAGGTCACCTAAGAGATGCCTGGGCAGGTATCAGGAAGTCCCAAGAGGTTTATTAAAACTAACATTTCTGTAAAAACATTCTCTGGCTTCTGAAAAATAAGCCTAAAATTTTACACATGTATGCTGAATCTCCTAACTAATGATGCCCACGTATTCTGGCTGCACAAGTCCATGAGGCTCCCTGTTACCTGCTGAGAGGATCAAAACAGTCACTTAATATTGGGGAACCCCAGTTAGTAATCACCAATTCACAGTCTTGTCTCCACTGTCCACCCAAAATGTGCACATCCCAAACAGAGCTCCATCTTTTCCATCAAACCCAACCTGTCCACAGCCTTCCAACTTGAGTGAACAGCATCCCCATTTACTGATAATACTTGCAGAGAGTCCCCTCCTTGCATCCTCACCTGTCTGGGGTGGACAAGTACTTCTGTTTCTGGAATTTCTTTTCCAGGTCCATGAGCTGCAGCTCAGTGAAGATGGTTCGACTGCGTCGGGGCTTCTTCTGCCGGGGCCTGGGCTGCTCTGTCTCCGACTCACTGCTGGCTATAGCCTCACCACCAGGGCCCTCAGCAGAGGCAACCTTTGTGGCTGGGTGGTGGGCTAACACAGGGGTGATTCCCGGGGTGGTGGGGACCAGGTGTGAGATGACCGTGGGCTGTCGGGTGATCACCGAGAGGAGAGGATATGCCCGAAGGGAGGGGGAGCCTGAAAGACAAACAGGGAGGAAGGTCACTGCCAGGAACAGGAAGCCGAAAGAGGTTGGGAACCCAAAAAGGACCACTTGCTGAGACCTGTCTGATGGTAAGGTCTCCTGCCCATGTGTAGATGTAATGAGGAAGGGGTGCAGACAAAGCAACTCGAGACCTACAGCTGCAGGGTGGGCAGGCATCAGGGAGATGTGCTCAACTTGGTGTATGAAAACATCCATTTCCCTCTCAGCCAAGAAGAGGTTCCTGCAAGTGCTCTGGTTTAAAGTAAACCCATTCCCGACCTCTTAAATTCTGGTTTCATGGATACAGGTCAATAGCAACAGCAGATGAAAAGAAGTAGTCAGAAAAAGCTAGAAATGCACACTTTTGAATTCCAAAGTAGATGTAGTCCTAGAAAGGTTAAGTGACTTGCTAAAGATAAAACAACTAGGAAAAATCAGATTGAAAGAGACAGACTAAGTTCTGTTTTTTGATCCTGTCCTGCTAGCACTGCATCATGAATCACTTGGATACAACCTTTAAAGGAAGGGGACAAAGAGATTTTAATTCATATAAAAACTTAGCTTAACTATGACTAGCTGCCTACAGCACTGTGTTTAAGAGGGTCCTCAGGCAGGGTCAGAGCTTAGCTGAGGAAAGAATGGTGAGCCTGATTAACAATGTCTGCCATAAACATACAGGGGGACAGTGGTATGGTGCCACTCCTGCTTAAGGAATTTCAAAGCAAGAGTATTTTTCCTTCCAACAATAAATCTTTAAAGTTCATAGAAGACCTCTTTCTTTTCATTATTTAACAGCATCAAGTTTTAAATGTCTTGATCATGATTTATGTACCATTTTGTCCCTTTGGTTCTCAGTTTTGTCATATGAATAGTGAATAAGAAAAGCTACTTCCAAGGAAGACTTCAAACCCTAATACACTCATGCCAAAAAAGTATGCATCTTCCCATTGTTCGAGAGTTGATTAAGATAAAAAGACACAGGGCTGCCCTAGCAACGGACTTCAAGGACAAGATCACAAGAGCCAACCAACATCCATATTGGTTTGGGCTGAAACTGACTAACATCATAGAAGCCTCCGGGAGCTACTTGTGAACCAGAGGTTCTTTCTGGCTTGGCATTGCTCTTCTAATTCATTCCCATATCTCTGTTCTGGATGCCAGTCTTACTTATTAAACAGATTAAACTTTTTCTTGTTCTTTGAGTATCCTTCTAGCAAGCCCAGAAGAAACCACAAAGTTGTTAAATAGCGATAAATCACCAAATGCTACAACTTCCATTAACTCTCCAGCCAACTCTGAAACTTGAGGTTTTGTGTTATGGATTCTTTTGTTAAAAAATCATCTGGGGAATACTACTTTATAGCAAGAAAACTAGGATATGGGGCTTGTGGTTTTAGATCTCTCAGCCTACAATGTGAGTTGACATCAAGTGAAAAAAAAAATTCTCTGAAAGCCTCTTACACAGGCAGAAGGTATTTCTCATCTCAAATCACGTTACTCCTTTAAGTTTGCCATTTCTTTCAGAATGGATTTTATCAGACCAGTTTATAATCTAGAAACTCAGGAGTTTACCAGGCTAGGAAATGGCTAACTGCTATAAGAAAGGCTTTTTATCACCTTTCTCTTTTGTAATCTTTTTTGGCCTATCATGGAATACTATTTTGAAAGTGTGGTAATATCTAGTGTTAGCAAGGATGTAGGGAAATAGACACTCATATATTGTTGGTAAGAGTGTAAAATAGTGTAATCTTTTTTAAGAGGAGAAACTAAGCAGCATCCCATCTACACATCCATCTGCCCATCCATCCACCCATTCATTCATCTACCCATCCACCCACCTATCCACCCATCCACCCATCCATCCACCCATACATCTAGCTTGCCAGCCATCTACCTACTCATCCACCTATCTATCCATCCATCCATCTTCCCACCTATCCACTCACCTATCCACCACCCATCTGCCCAGCCAGCTAGCCAGCCTGGCAACCATCCATTTACCACCCACCCACCCATCCATCCATCCACCCGGCCCACCAACCATCCACTTACCATCCACCAGTCCATCCATCTACCCATTCATCCACCTATCTTTCCATCCATCTACCCATTCATCCACCTATCTTTCCATCCATCCACCCAGCCAGACAGACAGACTGCCAGTCATCCACTAATCCAGCCAGATATTAACAGGCAATTCCATAGCTTTGAGTTCTACTTGCCTATGTGTACAAAGACGTATAGACAAGCATATTCACTGCATCCTGGTTTATAATAGTGAAAAAGAGGACATGACTCACATATCTGTTAACAGGAAAATGATGAAAAACAATGTGGTATATTTATGGAATGGACCAAAATGTAGCCATTAAAAAGAAATATCTATATAAAGTAATATAAGTAGATAAGTACGTATATAAACTAATATAAGAATCTATCTAAAATATATCATTAAGATAGAAAAAAGTATGATGTAAGTCAATTTGCATTATCCTAAAAAGAACGTGTGTGTCTGCATTTATAAACGCATTTTTTAAAGCTCAGAAAACCAGTTACCAATCTATTAACAGTGATAACCTCTAAGACAGTGGTGGAAGTAAAATAGATGAAAAGGAGTCTACATATAATGATCTCATCCTGTGTTCAATCCCGCCAGAAATATTTACTGAGCATCTTCTATGGGCTATACTCTGCTCTGGAAGCTGAGGATAAAGTAATGAATAGGGTAAAGTTCCACCTATAGGGAGCTTACAGTTAAATAGAGATGACAGACAACAAACGAATAAAAAATAATATAATGCCAGAGAGTGATAAATTCTATGAAGAAAAAGTGAAGTGAAATGTGAAGATGGGCAAATAGGGGGGAAGGCAGGTACTTGAGAGAGAGGTGCCGGAAGACCTCTGTGAATAGGTGGTCTTTCGGCAGGTCTGTGCCTCTCTGCACAATAGAGCCTTGAGAAGACACAGGGATGAGTTCCCCAGGAGAGGACCACCATACGCCAAGCCCTCCAGGGGGAACAAGCCTGGCTCCAAAAAATGGCCAAAAAGCAGAAATAAGAAAGGGCAGAAGTTTCAGGATAGAAATTCTGGAGCAATCTTCTAAAGTTAGCTCATGAGGGTCAGCACAAACAACTGATTCGGGAAAAAAAAAAAAAAATCACTGGCGAGAGTTGAACCAGGGAAGGACATGATCTGATTTATGTCTGTAACAAGCCTTGTTGCTGCTACTGTGTGGCTGGGACTTCAGGAAAAGAGTGAAGGGCAAGAAACCAGCAAGGAGGCCAGGCCATATTCCAGGCTAGAGAGGCAGCAACAGTGGCAGTGAGAGGCAGTCAGATTCAGGGTATATTTTACAGTTTGAGTGAGGAGAATTTATAGAAGAACTGAATGTTGTTGGAGGCAGGGTGCAGAAATTGGGCAATGGCTAAGATTTTGGCCTTATTGCTGGAGAAATGGAAATGTACCTTAGTAAGATAAGAAAGGTTGGACAAAGAGCAAGATTGAGTAGGAAAACCAAGATTTTTGTGCCAGACAACTTGTTATTATACATCCTGGATGTGTGGAGGAGGCAGCTGGATAAACCAGTCTGGAGTTTGGGGATAGAGAGGGGTTGGACACAGCTTTGACTCTTGGAGTGTATGTGGCATTTTGAGCCATGGGATTGCGTGAGATCACCTAGGGAGTGAGTGGAAGAAAGAATAAGTGATCCAAGGATCGAGACCTGGGGCACACCCACATCTGAGGTCATAAGGAGGAAGAAGAGCCAGACTTCCTGCCTGAGAAGGAGAGAACAGAGAAGTAGGAGTAAAGCCATCATACCCCCATTCCCCAATAACCAATGATACTTGGGTATTATTTACATTTTGTAACATCTATGTTATTTTTTTAACTTGAAAAAAAAAGGAAAGGGGCCGGGGGAACAGCTCAGTGGCAGAGCACTTGCCTCACATGCACAAAGCCCTGGATTCATCCCCAGGACCACACACACACACACACACACAAAAAAAAAAAAAAAAGAAAAGATTAAATGAGCTTTAAGATTTTGAGTTTCATTTTCTTTCTAAAGCTCTAATAGAAGTTCAATTTGTCAAAAAAGAATTATCATTTTACTGACCCTTGAACCTACACATAGTTAAAACTTCTAAAAAGCTGGGCAAAGAAAACCAATGTGAAAATCCTTGAAATGGAATATAAAATATGTTTAAATTTCTGACACCACTAGTAAAATATATATTGCATGTTCTCTTGGGTAAAAGAGACTCTTAGTCACTTCTAAATCAAAGACTTCAAAGCATTTATTTTTCTTTTCTTTTTTTCTTTTTTTTTAAGAGAGAGAGAGAGAGAGAGAGAATTTTTTAATATTTATTTTTTAGTTCTCGGCAAACACAACATCTTTGTTGTATGTGGTGCTGAGGATCGAACCCAGGCTGCACACATGCCAGGCAAGTATGCTACCGCTTGAGCCACATCCCCAGCCCCAGCATTTATTTTTCTTCATGTTGGAAGACATTTGGGTTCTCATGCTACATAGAATCACACCCTTTTCTTTCAAATAAACATGATTCAATGTGGAGAAATTATAGTCTTTTCTACAAATGGTGCTAGAAAAACTGTAATCCATACAGAAAAAAAGGCTTACACATCACAAATTCTTTTTTTTTTTTTTTTAATCAAACAAAATGGGTCACAGAGCCCAATGTAAACTGAAACCTGTAAAACTTTCAGAAGGAAATCTTGTGACTTTGGGTCAGACAAAGAATTTTAGCTATAATATCAAAAGCACATGCATAAAAGAAAAAAGGCAAACTGATCTTCACCAAAATTGACAACTCAGCGGCTTGGGAGCCTGAGGCAGGAGGATTGAAAGTTCAAAGCTAGTCTCAGCAACTTAGTGAGACCCTGTCTCTAAATAAAAAATAAAAAGGGCTGGGGATGTGGCCCAATGATTAAGCACTCCTGGGTTCAATCCCTGGTACAACACAACAACAAAAATTAACATTCTTTTCCCTGAAAGAAATACAATTAAGAAAATGAAAAAAATAAGCTACAGACTAGGAAATTTTTTTTGCAAATTTCACAACTGACAAATGATTTGTATCCAGAATATAGATGTTTTGGATAAAAAACTCTCAAAGCAAGACAATTAAAATTAACCCCATAAAAAATGTGCAAAAGTTTTTTTTAATTTTTTTTTAGTTGTAGATGGACACAATATCTTTATTTTATTCATTTATTTTTATGTGGCATTGAGGATCGAACCCAGTGCTAGGTAAGGGCTCTACCACTAAGCTACAACCCCAACCCTGTGCAAAAGTTTTTAAAAGACACTTCACCAAAGAAGATATATAGAGGTCAAATAAACACAGTGAAAGATGCTTAAGATGATTAGTCATTAGGAAAATAAAACCACAATGAGCTCTACTACACACCTGCCAGCATGGTCTAAAATGTTCTATAAACTGATGGTATCAAGCACTGGCAATGATGGAGAGCAACTGAAACTCTCATACATTGCTGGTGGGAATGCTTTTAAAACAGTGCAACCTTTTTGTAAAGAGAGTTGGCAGTTTCTTATGAAGTTAACCATGCAGACACCATATGAATCAGCAAAACCAACCCATAGTGAAAACACAAAAACCTATATGCAAATGTTTACAGCAGCATTATTAGTAATTACCCCAAACTGGAAACAATCCAATATTCCTCCACGGGGGATGGATAAACAAAATGTAGCATATTCATATGATGAAATATTACTCAGAAACAAAAAGGGATAAAGCTGTGGATAAACACACCATTGTGGCTAAATCTCAAATGCTCATGAAAAGAAAAGAAGCTGGACTCAACAGCCAGTTGATTATGAGATATCACTTACATGACATTCCAGAAAAGGCATAACTAGAGATGGAGAACCGACTGCCAGAGGCAAGGGGTGGGGTAGCATAAGGGAATTGGTGGGGTGGGGTGCTGAGACTGTTTTGTATCTTGATTAAGGTAGTGGTTATGCGGCATTTTACATTCATCAAAACGTATCTGTATATTAAAATGGTGAGCTTTTACTAAATCAAAGAAAATGAAAAACTATTAATAATGTTTTTAGGCAACTTTTATTTCTAAATATTCTCAGATGCTATGATTTTATATAGAAAGAAATTCCTTTTGGTTTTGGTTTTTGGTTTTTTTTTTTCCTGTGTTGGCGATCAAACCCAAGGCTTCACACATGACAACCAAGTTCTCTACCATTCAGTCACATACCCACCCCTTATTAAGTATTTTAGCTATTTTGTTTTATTACCAAAATAACACATATTTGTTATAAAAGAAATCCAAAACAATTCAGAAATATACAAAGAAAATTCTCTTTACTCTTTTCAACCCCAAATCTTAAGAGATAAACTTACAGAATTGTTCCTGTTCATACAAATAAAAATGTTTCAAATCTAGTAATATGTATGTTAATCTAGTACAATGATGTTTATTTTGTAAAATGTGTTGCTTTATTTTTTTCTAAGTGAATAAACAATAATTCTAACACCACATATTGACTAGTCCCATGACTTAACATGCCAACTTTAAGATACAGTAAATCCCCAAAGAAATGAACTTGGAAATTTTTGCTTATCAGAATTTGAGGAGTCTTCTAGGGGAATTTTTTTTTTTAAGAGAGAGAGAGAGAGAGAATTTTAATATTTAATTTTTAGTTTTTGGTGGACACAACATCTTTGTTTATATATGGTGCTGAGGATCAAACCTGGGCCGCACTCATGCCAGGTGAGCGCGCTACCGCTTGAGCCACATCCCCAGCCCCTCTAGGGGAATCTTTATTGCCAGAATCCTGAGAATCTCTTGCTCTCTAGAATAGCATAACTGGGGAGAGAACCACCCCTGCAAAGGGCTGCCTCATGGGAGTGAGTGGGTAGAAGGCACAAAAAGTGGCCCAATGTAGAAGGGAAGAAAGGATGAGAGAGAGTCAGGAAGCCACATGAACCAAGAAGAGGGCATCTATCTGAGGCTGTCCTGAGTCTACAACTTTGGAGAAAGTGGAAGTTCTTTAGAGAGAGTTTCTGGCAATATTTTTAGAGGAGTATACTGTGCAAAATCAATGAAAATATAGGATAAAGATCATATTCAAAGCTTCTATAAACACATTTCTATTATCTTTGAATAAAATTTGGTACATACACTGACCCACATGGGGCCCTAGAGATTACATTGTATATATACATGGGTCCTTCTGGATTCTGTTCTTTTCTACTGAACCAACATATAGTCCTATTATAAGACCACTTTAATCATTGTGGATTCTTTAGGGAGTTCTATTATCTGAAAGAACAAGTCCCCCCTCTTTATTCTTTTTACAACACTTTCTTGGCTATAGTTATTCACTTATTTTTCTGGTTGACTTTAGAATCAATGTATTAGGCTCTTTATAAAAGCAAACCCCACTAAAAAATGGATAAGAATTACACTAGTCATTTGGATTACTTTAGGAAATGATAATTCTTTTGATAATCCTGTCCTCTGGTAGTTTGAAAATACATTGCTGGTTATTTAAAAATGGTTTTGGAGATTTATGTAATTTGGTTCCATAAAGATTAAACCTAATGAAAACAGTGCAACCTTTTTGTAAAGAGAGTTGGCAGTTTCTTATGAAGTTAACCATGCAGACACCATATGAATCAGCAAAACCAACCCATAGTGAAAACACAAAAACCTGCCGCAGTCTCTCGGCTGGGCACAAATCACGAGTCTCCACACAGCTTGTAGATTCAAACAGCAATTCTTTATTCCCGAACTCACACCGGCCGTCTACAAACACGTTCTGGGGGAATCCACGTCTCTTCCCAAATCTCCACTCTGCCCTAATCCACTCTCTCCCAAATCCACCCGCATGGGCTTCTGTCTCCCAAAATATACTGTTTGACCCTAAGCACTCAAGAGGAACTCAGCAGCAGGATACGCCCTATTCCAAAAGAGGAACACCCTAATCTCCTATTACTAAACCGCCCTATTCTAAAGGGGAAACACCCTACTCTCCTATTATGCTAAACTGCCCTATTCTAAAGGGGGAACACCCTAAACACGGATCCTGCCCTGGTCCTTGAGCAAGGTCACCTTTCAGAAGTCCTTCCACTAGACAGCATGGGAGTAAGCTGGCAAGGAATTTGTCATACCTACTTGGCTGATGGCTCCCAGCAAAAACCTATATGCAAATGTTTACAGCAGCATTATTAGTAATTACCCCAAACTGGAAACAATCCAATATTCCTCCACGGGGGATGGATAAACAAAATGTAGCATATTCATATGATGAAATATTACTCAGAAACAAAAAAGGATAAAGCCATGGATAAACACACCATTGTGGCTAAAAACTTAACATACACACACACACACACACACACACACACACACACAACTTCTGATAAATTATAGTGATTTAAGGCAACATCAGAATTACCAAAGTCTATAGTTCCAAGAGTCTTACTTAACCCAACATTCTGGTGCAAATTCAGTGACAAAATCACACTTCCCCCCCCATCAGCTGAGAGAACTCACCTGAATTGTGGACACACACACAAAGCCTCTATGATGCCAAGAAATATTTTGGGTTTCAGGAGGGCCACCATTGCAAATAAATACAATGACAGCATTTTATAATCAATAAATATAACATCATATAAAGTATAATTTCACTAACTTGGGTTCCAGATATTTGACATGTGCCTCTAAGATTGGGAAAGAATAATCATGGCTGGAATAAGAGTCAGTGGGTCATAATCATGTGACAAAACACTGAATCTCTTGGAAGGCAAACCCACAGGATGCAGAAAAATGAGACAAAATATGCTTTAGCCAGCTGTTTTCTTGTCTCTCCACATTTTAATATGTGAGCAGGTTTTCGACAAAATAGCTTTAGCCCAGAGCTTTAATTTCACAAAGCACTTGCACATTACCCCTTCGCATATTCCCACCAAAGCACTGACTTATCCATATATCTTTTTGTGCTAAAACCCAATCAAACCTCAGTTTTTAAAAATAGAGAAAAAATGAAAATCAATGCATAATTCCCAGGAATTATCACTATGTGAAAATGTTGACTGAAGACAGCTGCCCCTCTACTCTGGATCATTTACATATACTTGTGAAATTGAAACACATTATCTGCTACTGAGAGGGAGTGATGATGATAATAAACCAGAGACACTGTTTAAACAAACACATTTCCAGTTGACAAAAAGTAGTGTAAACATGACTACACTGAATTAATTTTCTAAGAGTAGTTTTTCTGCAGCCAATCCCCTTAACCAATGTTTTGCTATAGGATAAATATCACATAATTGTGTGTATCAGGTACCTAGAAATACTTCCCTGCCAAATGTTTGGCCTTTTAAAAAATCTGTTCTTAGATCTTAAAACCTGAGTACATTAGTGGTTGGCTGATGCCGAGGAACATGCAGGGGGCTTAGGGAGACGTGGGACATTTGATGGACTAAATGCAGCACAGTCATCCTTCACATAGGTTTTTGCCTCTGTGAATATAACTAACCTCAGAATGAAATTATTTTTTTAAAAAATCACCTCTGTGCTAAATGCATACAAATTCTTCCCCTTATCATTCCCTAAATGATAAAGTATGACAACTATTTACACAACATCTTCATTGTGTTATATATGATTAATCTAGGATTGATTTGAAGTTCCTGGGAGGATATGTCCAGGTTCTTTGCAAATACTATGTCATGTTCTATAAGATACTTAAGTGTCCATGAGTTTTGGTGTCTGCAGAGAGAAAGTGTCCTAAAACCAATCCTTCATGGATACCAAAGGATGACTGTATTTTCTGATTCTGTAAACTATATGTAAGCTCTAGCATGTGAGTTTGCTTGGGCCAGGCACATGCATCATATTCAGGGTTACTGATTCCTGACACATCACCTCAATTTATGTCCTATTTCACAGTAGAAGCCAGTCCCCTTCAGCTACATCTGTATTTGAACTTCAGAGCTATTTTAATCAGCTTTTGCATCACTGTGACCAAAACACCTGAAAAGAACAACTTAAAGGAGGAAATGTTTATTTGGGGTTCATACTTTCAGAGGTCTTAGTTGATAGATGCCTGACTCCATTACTCTGAGTCCAAGGAAAGTCAGCATATCCTGGGGAAAGGGCCCAGTTGAGGGGAAGAAAACTGCTCAGCTCATGGTGAAGTCAGGAAGTGGAGAGAGAGAGAGAGAGAGAGAGAGAGAGAGAGAGAGAGAGAGAGAGAGGTGGGGTGGGGGAGGGGGAGGGGCCAAAGGAAGAACAACTCCGAGGGCATGCCCCTAGTGACCCACTTCCTCTAGTCATGTCCCACCTTTCTACAGTTACCACCCAGTCAATCCACTCAAACTAGGATGGGCTGATTAGGTTATAGGTCTCATAATCTAATTATTTTAATTCTAAATAGCCCTGTATTGACAGAGGCTTTGGGGAACAACTTACATCCAAACCATAACAAGAGCAAACAACCAAACAACCGTGTCTGCTCCTACAAATCTCCTATGGGCTTCTGTTCCATTTCTCCAAAATACCCACCCCCTAATTGATTCTCCATGCCCATATTTCTGGTTAATGTAAGCAAAGGTCAAAGGCCTGAGTAGATGAGAATCTCTAAAGTGTCATCTTGAATGATTTTTGTTCCAGGAACATGTGACCTCTACATGTGCAGAAAGCTTCAGAGGGACTCAAGTAACATATACAAAGAATATAGAGGTATGATGATAGCCTGAAAGAGACTTGGGGAAACAACTAGGTAGTGACCACTGAGTTTCTTAGAAAAAAAATTATAAAATATCCACACCAAGTTATTTCCATGGGATTACTTTCCTACCAATTAGCTGGTAGTTTTGGATAGAGAAAAGAATAGGTACTCTACCACTGACTCTCAAAGGGACTTTGCATAGATTACCAAAACTTTCAATTTCCTCATCCATACAAACTCATCCAGTAACAGTCCTCCCTCCTAAATTACTGTACATTAAAACATGTGAAATGCCCAGTGGGCACTTTATTGCTTTTAGTTCCTTTTCTTTTCCTCCCTTTCTTTTCCTTGCTTGGTGCCCTGTGACTGAACCATATTAAAGGGATTTGTTTTCTTATCAGGAAAGCAGACCTACCTGTGAACTACATATGTATCTCCTTATCTTCTCCATTCATATGCAAAGCAAGAATCAACAACACCAGAATGTGCCAGTTTCTCCTTGCCCAATGGAGGCCTTCAAATGTACTTGCAACCATGTACTGAAATCGACAGCAACCAGAGAGCTAAGAGAAATCAGTGCAAAGGCTAACCTGTCCAGGCATCCTTCTAAAACAGCCAACACTCCAGAAATAGTTTGGTTTTGCAAATCTGTATTTAAAAAAAAAAATAGTGCCAGGAGAGTAGAGAGCCTGCTTAGCATGCCAGGTCCATGGCTTTGAACCCCAGTACCACCACCAAAAAAAAACAAAAAAACACAGAACAGCTTGAGAGACCTACAGCATATCCTTTCTCAAGGTCAATAACAGGCAAGAAGAATGGATTTGGGGAGACACCAGATAAAACCAGTTAATTTCTAAAAATTGCAGCGAAGGCAGTTACAGGATAGTTAAAATTACTTTGCCCAGTTTTATGCTGAGAGTGAGCTGAAGAAAGCTTGCCCTGAGGGTAGGCAGGAACTGATCATGAAAGTTCAGTGACCATAGGAAACGAAAGTAGGGGACAAGAGGAGAGAAGACACAGAGGCTCTGAGTGTTCTTTTAACTTTATGACACACTAAATTTCTGGTCCAGGAAGAGTAAATGAAATGGAGGCACCATATACACACAGGTGATAGAGGGGTGTGGCTAAAGAAAAGAGAAAACACGCTAAGAGGCCAACTCAAAGGCTGCAAAATGTCTTAACAACCTTATTAAAAGGTATCAACCTCATTAAAAGTTGATGAATTAAATATAAATGAATTAGAAACATGGAATAAATTTATTCCAAAATCTGCATGGGATTGCTATGATGTGGATGTCAGAATAAACCATCTACTTAAGGGAAAAAAAAAAATCTTTTCCCAAACCTTAAAAAGGTTTAAAAATGAAGGGCAAAGAGAAGGGATAGGGAAGAAATATTGGGGAGATTTGGAAAAATAAACAAAATTTGGAAAATAAGCAGAGGACTTCAGAGCAACCCTGGCAGGTTGACTGCATAGACTTTTCAGATTTTTTTTTACTTTGTAGAGACAAGCTCAGTCTTATCACATTTGACCTGCAATCTACCTCTAGTCATCAGGACGGTGTACACCCTCATAAATGCTAGGCTTTTCTGGGAGCTGAGATCAATTAAGTTGGCTCAGCAGAATGATCTCTGGACCTTCTCCAGGCTGCCTAAAATGTCATAACATCCCCATGCCATCATGTACCCTGAGCCTCCACTGCCCCTCCCCATGAGCTCCCTCAGCCAAGGAACACACTAGAAATGGCATGATCTTTCTCCTCCCAATCATTCTGTTCTATACTCACCCACACCGGCTTTCGTCCACACCTCACATGCACTCACGGACAGAAAGCTGCACTGCACAGCTGTTGTTTATTACAAAGACAGAATTAATCACTCCTACCTCTGTGCACCCACACTTTTTGTTTGTGTCCTTGTTCACCCTTATTTAATTCAATCCTTAAATTACAAGTTAAGTTGTCTACCCATCTGTTTCTCACCAAATTTTAAACTTCTTTAGGACAAGACAAAAGCAAAAATTGCCATCTTCCTAGCACACACCATGTGCCTTAAATGGACTAATTTTAATAGGAATCCTGGAGACTCAGTTCTGCAATTGGGTTCAATGGCCCAGGTCAGGTCATACTTCAAAGTTTCTGTTTTGTCATCTATAAGATGGCAATAATAATACTTCTGTGTAAGCTTGCTGGAAGATAACAATTGGATAACAAGTATGAAAGTCAGTGAGGAACTAATCCAAAAGTAGCACTAATTTTTTCAAGCACCCATTTAGCAAGCCAACTGAAGTTCCAAATTTTACACAAGCCTCTCTTCACTGAGAAGTCAGAGCGCTGCTTTCTTGTGCTAACCTAACCCTGCTTGCTGCCTCATGGCTGTACTCAGTGATTACTAGTTAGGGTTCTGGTGTTCATGGGCCCTGAGTTTGCATAGCATTTACTACCAGGAATACCCTGGTTCACTGTCCCCATCATTAAAGAACTCAACTAAACTGTCACTCAGTTCTGCTAAACTTGTAGGAAGAGAGGTAATTCTGGATCTCTGCCCTCAAAAAGCTAATCATCTAATGGGGAAATGAGACATTAAACTAAAAAAGTAAATAGGAAAACAATGGGAACCATAGGAATTCAAGACAGAATGTGGGTTTTTGAGAGCACACCATCCAGCAATGGAATGTTTGAGGAAAGAAGGAGCTGGGTTATAGGAGGGAAGGAAGGCATGAATTCCAGAGGTATTATCAAGGAAATTCCAGCAGGATCCAGAAACCTACCTGACTGGGGTGGAAAGAAGGGCAGGAGCATATAAGGAACTGGAAAACCCAGCACCCTGGTGGTGACTGCTGGGCTTGGAGAACCATTGACAAGTCTGAAGTCTGCCATGTGGGAATGTGTGGGAGAAAAGATGAAGCTTGCAGTTTGAGGTGAAAATCAGATATCTACATTGCAGGGACAATCACAAACCAGTTCTCCCCAGAAAGGCTCTGAGATGGCAATGCAGGTTTTACACAGAACCGGAGTTGAAGGGTTGAAAGTAGAATTCATCTTCCAAAAACAAAGCCTTAAGAACTCCAGAGGACAAAGAACTGGGCCTTGGGGTACATCTTCATCAACAGGGCTGAAAAAGGAAATAGAACCAATAGAAGAGACAGATGTTATCACCTCCGAAGCAGGAACACAAACAAAAGGTACAGCTCAATATCCATGACCAAAGAGAACTTCAAGAATGATAAACTTTCTGCGAGGTTACTCACTAATGAACCTTTTGACATAAGTTTTAAAACAAGTTTCTCCTTTTCCAACACTTACAGAACTATATTCACAGATGAGGAATCTCCCCAGGTAGGCTGGGAAGGTATACATAATGCCATGCCACAGAACAAGGTTTCCAGAAAAAGCTCCAAGACAGAACCTTTCTGCAAGTGGCCCCATGAGCACACAGGCTAGCTCCCAGTTACCCAGAAGGAGACTACATTAGGCTAAAGTTCAGAACATCTTATGCCAAAATATCATTTTAAAAATCCAAGCTGACTTCTTCATTCTTTTTCTCCACCCATTCTAATCCTGGTTTGATATCTCTATGGCTTGCCTTAGCTGTGAAGAATTAGAAACAAACTACGTAAAGGAGAATTTAAAAAAAAACAATTTTCACAAATTATAGAATATCTAATGTAGATAAGATGCAAAGAAATGGGGATAAAACAAGCCAGGTCTTTGCCCAGCTTATGGTCTGGCCAAGAAGACAATTAAGAGTAGATCAGGGTTTTCAAAAGAATATTCAGCAAGAGGATCCATCCAAACACAGGCAGTCAAGGATTCCTCTAGAAAAGCAATATTAAATTGAGTTTTGAAGGACAAGTTTGGCTTAGATGCCAATTCAAGATGAACCACAAAAAGGAACAGTTAAAATTTTTAGAGGGAAAGGGGAAATAGTGGGAAATGATGTTGGCTAAACTATATTGTTATATGTACATACAAATATACAATGCATCCCACCGTTATGTACAATCACAATACAGCAAAAGGCCTTTGTGTCTTACTGAAGAATATTTAGAGAACTTCTGATGTTGAAATTGGTTTCCTTGAGCAAGAAGTAGAAACTCTGGAACCTGAAGGCTCTAAGTCAATAAAGTGAGCATTCTCAAGGAAACCATTGTCTGATGAAGTTCCAAAAAGACAGCTAATGGTCAGAATATTTCCCACTGCTGCCATGATTGGCACCACATATTTCCATCAGGATACTTTGAGGTCATACTTCCAGTTGGATGATTCCTGGTTAAATCTTCTCTTCCTGGAATCCCATCATTCCCCGATAAAAGTGTACCCTTAAGGCAATGCAGCTAATGTGGTCAGAGGAACACAGAATTATGTTGCAAAAAGATCCAAACTTTGGAGAAATTTGCCCTGTTGAAGTGAGGAAGGAAGACAATCTCTGTCTTTGATGGAAGGATCTTGTTGGGTAGAATTAAATACTTCCTCTTTCTTCCTCTCTTACTCAAGTTGTTAAGATCAAGTGGCAATCTGTGTATCCCCAGTCATGAAAAACTGGACATCAGATAAATATTTTCTCATGTTTGAGTCTTATTCTGGAAAGCACTTACTATAATAAGAAATAACAGCAATAAGATTTTGCAACACAATGAACATCAATTGTGCAGATAATGGTGTCCAACTGAGCAACTGGGACCAAAGACCATTGCTTTCTACAGGAAAAAGGCCCTGAGCTAACCCTGCACTTAGCCAATTCCACCCACAACTCCATTAAGCTTCTTTAGCCTCTGGTACCTCATTAGGTCTCTCTCTCTGAAATTTCCTCATCTGTAAATAAGAAAGTCGATGACTTTTTAAGGTCCCTTTTGATACCCCAATGCAGCACTATTATGAGTAAAATCCCACTGAGAGGCAATGTATCTTTCTTACATTTCTCAATTCAAAGTCTTTGCTTTGTCTTTCTATCCATCTGTTCTTCTTACACTTTGCATTAGATATCAACTGAACAAATATTAGTTGAAATAAGTGGGTGAAGAATAAGAATATTAATACATGTGTATAAACTATTCCAGCTCTACTAACTCTTCTCAGTTCACAGGAAGTGGGGTGATAAACTATTTACTTATCTGATATCCCCATAGGTGATCCAGATTAACTACTGAAGGCAAATGACTCTATTTTGTATAATCCTCACCTTGCACAATTAACACTTTGGAGGCTGTGATTTGTAGCTAATGACATGTTGAAAATAGAACAGAGACTTTTTTCTAATCTTGCCTTTGATAGATGAAGCAGAGAGTATTAAACAAAGTCACCAAAAAAGTCACTGTCTGATCCAGGACCAGGGCTCAGACTTGGTCTGAGGAGAGGACAAATGTTCTATTTATGTACTGCCTTTCTAGGTAAAGGCCACCAAAAGCTGAGTACTGTTTGGTCACAGGCACTATTTTTCTCTTTCAAAAGAACTTGGGTGTGTCACAGATTCACAGCTTATAATCTGACACATTACCAACCAATCCAAAGAACTTCTATTTGGAAATTTCTACTAAATAGAGTTAATACATGCTTTGGAAGAGTGGAAGAAAGAAAAGGTAGACCTGTGACTGCATGATAACCCAGCAGCCCACATTACTGACACTGATTTGCTCACTAAAAATTAATAATGATGATACTAGCAAACACCCACTGTGGTAATGGTCTCAGGAAAGGCCAATCTCTCCAAGAGAAGAGAGTTTCAACAAGCCACTAAATTAAATCATGAGACTCTTAAATGCCTCCCCTAATCTCAAGGCAATGGAGAGAGAGAGGAAGCAAAAAAAGGAAATGCGTTGAAAACTACCACAACATGTCTCCTATCCTAACAGACACTATCCAATGACTACAGCGTGTATCTGGGATTTGACTCATGGTCATCCTCCTTAAATGATACCATGCCACCTTACAAAATTCTAAAGCACAGCTTACCAGGGATCTTCCTTTCTGATACTTTAGTATGCCAGGCAATTGATGTGCATTCAGACCTTGTTAAAACATTCTTCTTCTTCCAGGGTGTACTATGAGTCTCTGCCAAGCATTGGCTTATGCAGCTTAAGAACAATTCATACTTATCTCAGGGTCCCCATAATTTGTGTTACATAGTGCCTAATTCCCAAAAGAAAGAGACAATCAAATAACATATTGTCATTTCTTCTTAGTTCACAATTTTTTCATGATAGAAAGCAATATGTCTCAATGCAGAAAAAACTACAGAAATACGTACAGCCAAAAATAGTTATGTACATCCCACACATAGAAAAGCCAGCGAAGTCCACAGGTTTCTAAAACATAAAGGAGTCCTTATTTGGAAGCTCTGTCCTGACTGGGAGAAAGATGGCAACTCAGGTTTCATTCCAGGTAAAAAGAAGGCAAGTAGCTGTTTCCTGGGGAACAACTTGAGGTGAAAAACACGACATTCTGAAATCCCTCTAACACAGAAATAATGACCCCATTACCAAGTCCAAAGAACAGAGCCAAGACACACACACATGGGCAATGAACTCAGATTTGCAGACAAATGCTCAGGTCTTTTCTCATTTTCAATGAGCCATTTCCCCACTGACCATGTGAGAAGCACAAAGGCATTTTTATAGAACTTGCAACCATTATTCCTGGAGATACATATCAATATTGCTTTGTGTTTCCCTTAATTAGCCAAGTGTGCTTCCCTAGGTGGTAATAAGCTACCAAATGAAGTAGAAAAACAAATGTAAAAACAAACACCCTCTCCTCACTGGACTGAACTCAGGATTATAGGCTCAAAAATTGTCATGCTTCCCACAGAAAAGAGATAGTTGATGAACTTCAGTGTCAAATTTTACCGAGATTACTTTAAAGCATATATTTTTAAAATCGAGGATCTCTTCTACTTTTTAAAATGGATTATAGAACAAGGTTTTGAAAGTCTACCAAAAATGGAAAATTATGCAAATGTAATATAATACTTGAAATATTTTATTTCACAAGTACTATTATAAACTGAAAAGGGCATCACAAATGTAGGTTGTTACTATTATCTGACACAGTACAGGGGACCTATAGAGGAGCACAAGCCTTCCTAGAACATACCCCTTATTGTCAACATTAAAGAACCCAGTTCCCACACGAAAAATAACCATGCCCTAGACCAAGTCTGATTCTGCAACAGACCCACATCCCTTCAACTGCTAGGTATGTTCATTTCTGCTATTCATTTAGAGCTTACAAAAGAGGCTTTTGACAAAACGATTCATAGGTACCAAAAGCAAAGAGTTTAAACGTGCAATTGGCCCTTCAGGCATGTGTTGCTTGAACTGGGCCATGGCTCTCTTCTAGAGGACCAAGCCCACCAACTCTCCATCCAGCTGCCCACCGGCCATTTCCTGACAGATCCTGCCTTCCCTCTCTTCCCACACACCTGAGAACAAAGGAGACTTACTCCAGGGAAGTACCCCCTGTACTGTGAAATGAAGGCAGGTAGAGCTTTGACCCTCCCTTGCACTCCATCCATGTTATTACCCCACAACTCAGCAAAGGACTGGCAGAGTCAGGAGCACTGAAATGTCCTTTAAAGTAAAAATAAAGATACTGGCTAGACACACTCCTAGGACACAAAAATCTCCAAAATTAGCCAGGCACAATGGTGCATGCCTATAATCCCAGTGGCTTGGAAGGGTGAGGCAGGAGGATGCCTCTGAGTTCAATCCCTGATAAACCCCCCAGAAAAGAAAAATCTCCAAATTAGCCTCAAGCAGCAACAGAATTATAGCATGCCTTGTCAACCAGAAACCCTAACCAGTAAGTGAGTGGGTTGATCCACCCCCACATACTAATCCTAAGTATTTTGGGGAGACTCCACAATTTCTTAATACTTTGAACTAGTGAAGAGCTATGTAACCCTTGAGTTTCAAAATTCCTCCGGTATAACAGCCAAAGATAATCATTTGGAAACACTGAGTCAAGTCATTTCTCCTGAGAAACTTCTGAGAAAGTTTCTGTAGGAAGAGGCTGTCTTGCCAGATTCCTCCATACCCAAGCACTGTCCCTCCTACTTCTCAACACGTGAATATGTGCTAGTCTTTCCTAACCAACATTCTGTCCTCCACCCCTGACCACACCCTACTCTCTCCACAACAACCAGAGTGTCACCCATGGGTAAACAATCTAAGGCCCAGATACCTGCACAGTTCCCAAGCACTGCAAGACAAAATGGCAGATCTCAATAGTCAAGAGTGTGAAGACTGAAAAAATATAGACTCACTCTACATACGAGGACTTGGCCATGAACCCATCTGTAGACCAGATGTAAAAGCCTTTCATTTCCAGAGCCCATACGGAAAATGGACAGCCCATCCAATCCAATCTTTCTATAAAAGACAAAAATGAAGCAAGGGACAGGAGATTTCTAAAGAAATCCTTATCTCTGAGGTTAGATGAGTCTTTCTGGGCATGGACTTTGAAGATCCTGAGAAGGGAAACAGAAGCCCAAGTCATATCAGACCCAATAGTAAGAAGCAACAGAAAACAGCACCATTTGAAAAACTAGGCACATTAGTGGTAAATAAACCACCAATTTACTTCAAAATCAAGGCACGTTGGCACTTTTTCCTCAGGAAGAGTCCACAAAGGAAGGTGGAAGCTGTGGAGAGGTGTTTTATTAAACCAATTTTCTTTCAAAAATTAATTTTTAAATTGATACATTAAAAACATAAAAAAATTGTATATATTTATGGGATACTATGTGATGTTTCCAAATCAGGGTAAACGTTATCTTCTCAAATACTGATCATTTCTTTATAGTGAAAATAATCAAAAAAATTTTTATAGCTTTTTGAAGTCTACAGTACATGATCCTTATCTATACTCAACCTACTACACAATACCACACCAGAACTTCATACTCCTATCTTAACTTAATACCCATTTACCAACCTCTCTCTTCACTATCTCTCCAGCTTCTAATAACCACCATTCTATTATACATTTTTATCAGATCAACTTTTTTATATTCCACATATACCCCGAGGAAATTAAATCAACATTTTGAAGAGAATCTCCACTCCCATATTTACTGCAGCCCAATTCACAATAATTAAGAAATGGAAACAACGTAAGTATTTATCAATTGATGGATGATAGATAAAGAAAACATGGTATGTATACACAAAGAAATACTGCTCTTCCATAGAAAAGAATGAGGGCTTAGGGTATAGTTCAGTGGTACAGCACTTGCCTAGCTTGCATAAGGTGCTGGGTTCCATTCCAGTATCACAAGAAAAAACAGTGAATGAAATCCTGCTATCTGCAATTATGTGGATGTAAACCAGGGCTTGATAAACGTCTTGTCCAGACATCATATGCATGGAAGGATACATTTATTCCTCAGCTTACAACTCCTTGAACAATTTAGGACCAAGAAGAATCTAGGTTCCAGAACCAAATGCTCTGTGATCTGCGAAACGGTTTGCAAGAAGCTAATTTTTCCTAGGGAGAAGGAAAGATAAGGTGATAGGAAATGCATTTAACTGACACGTCAAAAGCCACTATTGCTAAATCAAAGGTCATTCAATTCTCATAAGTCTGTGACTAATCTATACAAAACGTAATTTCAGAAAATTAATCATTTGACTTTTTCTTATTTAAGTCTCTGAAAAATATACATTCTCAACTCTAAACTACCACCCCCTTCCTTACTGTAATGTAAAGTTCAAACTAATACCAAACCTAAATAACTCATGATTTTCTGTCCATTCGACTTGCCCTACAGTCTCTGGACATAAAGAACCACGGCTCTTTTCCAAAGTACTCCCATCCCACACTGCTTAGGCCCCTCAACTTTGTGCTGGAACACTCAGGCATCTTTTTAGCTGGTCTCCATGTCCCCAGGCTTTATTTTACAATCTTTCTAAATATACTTTCCATCTTCTCATTCTCTGACTCAAAAACCTTCAAGGACTCCCCAGTATCCAGAAAATAAAGTTAAATTCCAGTCAGTACCCCTGACAAATTAAACTGGGCACCAACTCACTTTTCTGATCAAATATCTACTCAACTCAGACTGCCATGGAGTCAATACACTCTGTCCACTTTGGCCTCTCTTCTCTACTTACCCTATTCCTACAGCTGGTAGTGACTAGTTTGGCTCAAGAGCCAGGCAGCCCTGCTTTTGATTTTAACTCCACCACTAAATAACTTGTGTGACCTTTGACAAATCTCTTTAACCTTGATAAACCTTGGTTTTTCCACCAGCAAACCAGAGATAATAATAACACATATCTCATAAGGATACCAGGAGAATTAAATGAGATAATCCATGTAAATGCTTAGCCTGGTACCTAGAAAGTAGCACATACTCATTGCTCACTTTTTAAATTATTAAATTACATTAATTCTTTGCAGTTTTTTAAGGCAAGACTCAAAACTGTACCTGAAACTAGGAACTTAAGAATACCTCTTCAAATTTCTACTGCACTTAAATTTCCAAACACAATTTAGCAGTAAATAGCTCTCTGTTTTTTTCAAGCTCATTATTCTTGTTTTTTTCTACCTAAAATAGAAGTTTCTTGAGAACATGAAATGTGTGTTATTTTCTGTATCCCCTTTAGAACTTATTTCAGGGCCAAGCACATAACTGGCACTCAATTAATAGTCTCTAACTATCCCAAGTACAAAAATATCTCCCTATTCTAAGCTCCTCTGTCTATTCCATTAGATTCTATAAACTACTTATTTGGCATTTATAAAAGCCTTATATCATCGTTTAAACTTGGAGTGTTAAAATGAAAGCTCAACTGAGTGCCTTAAAAGGACAGGAGTTCTATTTTTTTACCTGATTCTCTTCCGTGGAGGCTTCAATCAAAAGAACCTTGGGAGCTTTTAACAATTATTAATTCCCAGGCCACACTCCCAAGGGTTCTGATTTAATTGAGCTTTGGTGGGCTTGGTTATTTGATTGTGTGGCCAACATTAAGCAGTAACTCATTACCAAGCAGAAACTGTAATTTATCACATCCTGGCTAATTCCTGGCTGGTACTCCTGTGAACTATAATGAAACTGTTTCTGGATTAATAAATCTATTTTTTTCTAAACTTTCCTTTCCATGGGCTTTGTCTCATTTCTTACTGTCCTCTTCCTGAATCCACCCACCATATCAGCCCACAACTCAGTTACAGAGTTGACACTGAAGCTTGGCTCCCCAAAGATGTAAGTGCTATTTGCTGACTATAACTTTACCGTGTCCATGTTATCCTCAATCATATCTGTTCTCTATAATGCTTTAGACACCCCGCTCCATGTGGCATGTCACCAGAGCACTGAGAGACTGTGGAATCCACAAACTGCAGAACCAGTTCAAGCCAGTCCAAGAATGTACTTGGAAAGAATCTTGTTATAATTCAAGCTCATCTATAATGTAGTCACACAGCTTATACTGTGCTGAGAACATGATTTCAACAGTCAGGATCCCCAGGAGTTCTGGGTTGGGCACAGCGAGAAGGAGCAAAAGGCAGAGAAGTTCAGTAGACTCCTGGGTATCCCAAAATCAACCCCCCAGCAGCTCAGCTCTCCCAACTCCACCTACCAGCAGAAACATGGGAGATTCTTCTCGAGAGAAAACTGCCACAGCAAAAGATCTACTGGCACTGTATTTATAGGTCCTCCAGTAACAGCCTGCTCCCTGCCTGGATACCCTATGGTGAAGTCTACCCATTGAGGGGGTGGCAGGTATACACATTCATTCAGGCACACAGACCTTCCCACTCAGTGGCTTAGAGTTTCACTTTCGACTATAAAGAGACAGTCCAAGTCACTAAACTTTGAGGAAAGCCTCAAACATGAAAGACCAAACTCAAACGAAGGGTGGAGGGATTGGTATAATTACAAACAATTCAGGGAGTAAAAGGAAAAACTTATAAAGCTATCAATAGCCAAGCACAGTGGGGCACACCTATAATCCCAGCTACTTGGGAGGCTGAGGCAAAAGGATCACAAGACCAAGGCCAGTCTCAGCAACTGAATGAAGCCAACCTCATTCCCAAATTAACAATAAAAAAGGCTGAGGATGTAACTCAGTGGTAGAGCACACCTGTGTTCAATCCCTACTACTGCAAAAAAATAATTTAAAAAAGAAAGAAAACTATCAGTAATATCCTCCAAGAGATGAGGAAAAAAATATACTGTATTCATGTAATAGAATGCTATTTTACAAAAGGAACAATTAGAAAACAAGAATGAACTTTTGAATAAATAAAAATATGATAGCTGAATTTTTCAAAACAGAAAACAAGAGTTAAAAGATAAAGTTGATGAAAAACAGAAAAAGTGACTAAAAGTACAAGGATAGATAATATAATATTAATAACAGTACAGCAAATATATATATATATATATATATATATATATATATATATATATATATATATATTAACAACAGTGTCAGGTACCATTATAAACATTTACATTTACTTATGAATGTACATTCTATTGTTTGGATCTGGAATGTTCCTAGTGGCCCTTGTATTGAAGGCCTGGTTGGTTTCTCAATCTATGGTACTATTGGGAAGTAATGCGACCTTTAGGAGGTGGGGCCTAGTGGCCTAGTGTAATTACAAGGAAGTTAGGCCCTTGGGGGGCATGCCCTTAAAAGGGATATTGGGTCCTTGGCACCTCGTCTTTCCCTCTTACCCTTATGGTGCCACAAGGTAAGAGTCTCCTTTACCACACACTCCCACCATGATACACTGGGCCTTCACATGCCCCAAAGCAACAGGCAAACCAATCATGGACTAAAACCTCTAAAACCATGAGCCAAAACAAACCTTTTCTCCTTATAAGTTGTTTGTCTTAGTTATTTTTGTCACAGTGACAGAAAACTAGCACAGTACATTTACATTTTCATTTGATTCTTATGACAAGGTAACATCAATACCTTCATTTTATAGATGAGGTTATGAAATCCCAGGTAAGTTAAATAACTTGTCTAAGGTTCTAAGATAGCACACAGTAGAGTCAGGATACAAAGTAATGTGAAGATAAAGGCAAGAAAATTAGTGGATCAACCCAGGACTTAAAATATCCAACTAATAAAAGTTACAAAAAGAAAAAAAAGGAAAAGGAATGGAGTAAATTATAAAAGAAAGAGTGTAACAAAATGTTTCAAAATTGAAGATGATTTAGAACTATACCAGATGCCCTTCACAATGAGTGAAAATAGTTACTGAAAGTGCACAATTATTCTAAAATTTCAGCAAACTGAGAATATAAATAAAATCCTAAAAGTTTCCAAGGAGATGGGGACAAACCAGGCCACATGCACTTTTGATATAATAACACAAGCATCATTAAAGAAAACAACTACTGGTAAAAGTTTCCTTAAGCCAGAACTTAACTTTTACCAGCTCTTCCAAAGTTATCACTTCCCAAAATGGTGACTGGTGAGCAATTACTCCATCAAACATATCCCACTGTTGCTGAAGCAACTAAAAGATGTTCTGGTTTTCAAAAAAGACAAGTCTATGGTTCAGTCAGCTTAACTACCAAAACCTTGGAGTATGATGTGGTAGCGGGGAGGGGGTTGTTCCAAAACAAACTGTCAAAAAATTGTACTTGAGTCTGTCTAAGAGAGCAAGAGCGAAAGAGGGGATTATTAGTCAATTGAAGAATTCACTAAAGTTCTCAGTTCCCCCTACATTTAGCTTGCCTTCTGATAGAATATACAAACTACCTCTAGCATCCTTAAACTCAAGACAGGGAAAGGCAGGCAGGATAAAAAACAAGAATCCCGCCCTCAAGAATAGCATAAAATTCCAGAGTATCGTGTCTTTCAGAGCCAAGGAAGTTTTCCCATTCTACTTCAATTTGTAAAATGTAGATTATTAAAGGAAGAGAGGTTGCTCAAAATTTACTTGACTCCTCTAAAATCTCTTGCAACGTATGTCCCAGCTCCACTAAGTCACTCCAGATTCTAGATGGTGAATCCAACTCCCCTTTGATTAGGCTGAAGCAACAAAGGCCACTGCCTATCTCTCAGGGGTCATGTTCAAACCTGTCAGTGGGAGTTCATGTGGAAGGAAACCCTCTCATTTAACAAATAGTCAGAAACACTCATTGAGCCCCTCAATGGTAGGCAGAATAGACATGGTCTCTCTTCTCAGGGAGCTTACTCTACAAAGAGAGAGTGGGAAAAAAAATAATCCAATAAATAAGTTTGTAAATAAACGTAGCTTCAAAAGTACCATGAATGAGATTTCTATGGTTTGGATAAATATCTCACAAAGGTCCATGTGTTAAAGAATTTGGCCCTAAAGGGTGCTACTGGGAGCCTCTAGGAGGTGGGGTCTTGTGGGAGGTGCTTAGGTGAATAGGAGTGTACCCTGGAAGAGGAGAATGGGACTCCTGTACCTTCCTCTTTCTCTCTTGTTTATACTGGCCAAAGTTTTGCTATGCCACATGCTCTATCATAATTCCTCCACCTGTCTCACCACAGGTCCAAAGCAATAGGATCCACCAATTATGGACTGAAAACTCCAAAACTGTGAGCCAAAATAAAACTTTTCTATTTATAAATTGATTATCTCAGGTACTTTGTTCTAGTAACAGAAAGCTGACTAAGGGCTGGGGTTGTAGCTCAGGGGTAGAGTACTTGCCTAGCACATTTGAGGCACTGGGTTTGATTCTCAACCCCACATAAAAAAATAAACAAATAAAATAAGGTTATTTTGTCCATCTACAACTAAAAATATTTTAAAAAGAAAAGAAAGCTGAATAATACAGAGATAAACAGAGTTGAGTGATAGAGAACATCTTGAGAGGTTAAGTGAGTGGGAAGGCCAGGATAGATAAGTCTCTACCTTGAGAAGACATTATAGAAGAGACTTGATGGTTGAGAAGACCCTGACAGAGAAAGACTATTCCAGACAGTGGAACAGCATACATAAAGGAGCAGAAACAGAGAAAATTGCAAAAGTGGATGTGAATGAACACAACAGGAGTTTGGAAAGACAGGCAGGGGTCAGGCCACACAGAATCAGGCAGGTACTGTGAGACCAACACATTGCTCACTGACCATCCTAACCAGACTGATTAAGAGCTATCTTTCGAGGCACGTTAGGGGGCTTGGTCATTGTTTTATGATTCCTTTTTAGATATTTTTATCTTAAATTTGTGTAGAAACAAAATTGTATCCTTAATCAACTCTTCCACGCTCCAAACAAAAGTAGACATAATCAGGATTTTGACACCTGGAATAGGCTAAATCAACAGATCTAAAAAAAAAAAAAAAATCAACAGATCTAAATATCTCCTCCAGTGGCTTTGGGGATACAATGCACTCTCTCAAGGAGCACGGCCTGCACTGCTCTTCTGGCCTCTCTGATTTCTCCACTCATCATTGAACCTACTGTTCTAGTCACACTTTCAGTTCTCCAGATACCCCAGGCCTCTTCCTGCCCTGTGCTCCCACAAATGTTCTGTTTGCCTAGTTCTCCTTCTCCTCCTGGTTAGTTTTTCTTTGTACTACAGGCGTTCACTGGGATACGAAATCCAGGAATGCTTCTTTGACACTCTCCCCATCCTGTTCCATTGCAAGCAGGGGAAGTAGCCTTCTCCGTGGTTGCAGAGAACCATGCATACATTTCCATCACAGCACTTAGCACAATCTATTGGTTATTTCTGTTCATGTTTCCAAACTGAGCTTGAACTCAGAAATTGTATCTTGATCTAGAAGTATACTCAAGGTTTACTAAATGAGTAAGTCTATTAAATAAATATAACATGGAAAGTATCTGATTAAACAGCTGTTTATGAAGTGAGGGTGGGTGAAAGCAGGAAGAGAAAGACAAAGAAAAGCTACATGGTTTATGGAAACTGATCAGAGTGAGGAGTGAGGGAGACACATAAAGGACCCTACGAAGTTCCATGAGTGTGTGAGGAGGCAAATGGTGGCCCCATTAAATAACTGCTAGATGTCAAAAGAAAAAGGTTCTTGGAAAAGAGGGGACAGGAAAGAAGATGAGTTTGGTTTCAGACTTGCAAACTTGATTATCCAAGTGTAAACTCCTCACTCTGTCAGATAATCAACTCCTGCTGTCCTCCCTGCTCAGGGAGGGCAGCCTCCTCTTGGCATATTAGAGAGGGTATTTTATTATACTCTGCAGATGATCCTTGACTTACAGTGCAGTCAGGTCCCAATACAACCATCATAAATGGAAAATATTATATGAGAAATGCACTTAATTCACATAACCTACCAAACATCAGGCTTAGCCTAACTTGCTTTAAATGTGCTCAGAACACTAATGTTAGCAAAATCATCTAACACGAAGCATTTTTTATTATTTATTTATTATTTAAAATAAATAAAGTAGCTCCTGTTACTTATTGAATACTGTACTAAAAATAGAAAACATGGGGGCTGTAGCTCAGTGATGGAGCACTTGCCTAGCATGTGTGAGGCACTGGGTTCAATCTTCAGCACTGCATATAAATAAACACATAAATAAGTTATTGTGTGTCCATCTACAACTAAAAAAAATTCTTTTAAAAAAAGAAAGTGAAAAACACAATGGTTGCATGAGATAGCTTTTGCACCACTGTAAAGTCAAAAAAAAAAAGTCCTAAGTCTGAACATATAAGTTGGGGGTTTTCTGTAACTGTAATATCTCCCAAATGATCCATGTCCATGGGAAGGAAATGTTTTTGCCCAAATACTCTGAGGTCTTAAACCCCTTGGGTCATTAAAAGACTGGATTTCACTCTATTAGATGGAAATCACTCTTGGACGAAGTGATGGTCATAAGGATGCAAAAGACAGATCAAGAGGGTCCGTATATGAATGTATATATTACAGATCTCTTGACATATCATATTTCATACATTAGATTCAAGTGGGTTATGAACTCCCATTTTTACCCCAAATACAGATTGCAGAATCACATCGGTTACACATCCACATTTTTACATAATGCCAAGAGCTCTGTAATGTTTTGAACAACCAATAATAAAAAAAAGCTAAAAAAAGTGCAACATAAAAAAATAAATGTATATATAACCCACATATTTTTTTGCATACTTCCAAATTGCATTGTTTATGCAGCTGTTCACAAACTCAGCTTCTCTGTTTATTTTTGTCCTTAAAAGAAACAGAGAAGAGAGTTCTGCCTGTTAGGCACAAAGAGATCAAAGGGTTCCCTAACCAGCCTGTGAGAGTGCCCCACTCAAGACTTCCATCTGAGCTGAGATCAAAATGAGACTGCTGCCCTCGGAACGGCTCCCCCACCAGAAGGTCTGTGATGGCACCTGTTGGGATCTTCCTTTCACTGCTCCCACCAAATGGAAGGCTTTGTGCTTTCCTGGGAGTGAAACATGAAATAACATCGAAGCTCTCCAAAGAGAAAAAGGCACTCCCACCAGGTTGATTAAGACAACATTACTATCACAAAGCAGGTAGCATCAGTGTTCCTTTATAAGCAAAGGGAAGTAGGGTTAAAAGTAAAAGAAGAAGAAGAAAGAAACAAACAAAAAAGGTCAACTGACAAACTAAAGGTTACCCAGCAATTTGTAGGAGGGACCTGGGAAGTAGGCAGATGGCAAACACTTGCTTTCTCTCTTGGGCCAAGAGGAAAAAGTTGACACCCTCTGTGTTTTCTTTTTTCCATCCCTAATATGTCACCCTTTTAATTGGCTCTAACCACCTGAAGCAAGACTCTAGAGTGACATTTATTCCCAGCACCATTTTGGTTGGCGCAGGAAACAGGTGTGCCCTTGTAAGCTGTGAATGGCACATTGTTCATCCCTTCAGCCTGTGGCCTCCGTCACTGCTCTCTCCAAGCTGATTAGGGTTTGCTTCAGGATGTGACAGTGGCAACGAGTGGTATAACAAAAACATCTGTGCAGCAGCATGTGTGGTTTGGGGTTTCGATATCCCCTTTTTGGAAATTTCAGAGTGAAATCCTAATGGATTTTCTCTCATGGAATCTGCGATTGAATTGTTACGTAGAGTAGGTTTCCAGTCCAGAGCCCTAACCCTTGTTTTGGTGCTGTCCTTAAACCCACTGACCTTTCTATGCCTTTGGAAAACAAGTTGTCATGTGACCCAAACTCCAACTGCAGTGGAAGCAACCAAGACTATTTCAGTAAGAAACAGGGTGAGGGCTAAATTACCCGGTCAGGCAAGTTGAGAAATGAAAGTCCAAGAGTGAAGGCTTAGAAACCAGGAGCCTCACACAGCCTTGCAGATGAACTGTGAATACCATCCAGGGACAGACATGGATTTCACACACTCCTTTAAATATGAGCAACCCAAGGGATCACATAATTTCCATGATAAAATTAAGTTTGCCACACTGCCCTCTTACATGCATTCCTGTCCTGTAGAAAAGAAGTAATGGAAAGAAACAATTTTGAAGTAAATGATTGACGTCAACTACCATCCCAAAGAGCCAACTCTTGACTAAGAAACCTAAAGAGTCTGAAAGACAACATCAAGCTGGGAACTGTGTAAAGCAGTGGATCTGCAGGCCAGGTCTTCTCAACAGAAGTATTGCTGCCCATTGTTCCAAGGACACCTTAGCTTCCTACCACAGCTTTATTATAATGACTATTTCCTCAAACACGCATTTGCACACAGAAATCATTTGCAAGTGCTCTCTCCTCCTCTGAGCAACTTATTTACTGCTTCTGTTTGGTCTTCATTTGGCCTAGTCACTGCCTTCCTGGAAGGTCTTAATTTTTGATAGACTTTAAGCTCCTCAAGGATAAGGACTTGACTTGTGGAGTTTTTGTGGTGGCTGTGTGCTTGTTTTGGATCTCTCAGTGTCTACAATGGTGTCTTAACGTCCTTCAGACAGTGAGCAGCTGTTAAGTGACTGATTTCTCCTGCAGAGGGCTCACTGGGAACCTGAGACAAAAGGAGTTTGTCAGTTAAACTTCTGACTGCTGATGTCTCTCCCTCAGCACTTACAAACATAGTAGAGTGATCCCTTTAACTTCTGAAACACTAAATTTCACAAAAATGGTTTTCTCATAAGTAGCCCACTCTTCTCTTTATTAAAGCCTATAAATGAAAGGGCACTATTATTGGTCCTTTCACAGAGATGGGGAAGTCGTGACATTCTGATATTAAATGGCCTTCCTATCCTGCACTGATTTTTGCATTCACTTTTCCATTCACTCAAACATCTGCTGGCCACTTGCCATGTCTATATGTCCGGGTACAGTACAGCTGATAGCTTACTACACACTTTCTCATCTAATAACCCTAACGATCCTGTGTGTAGTGGATATTAGTGTGCCCTTCTCAGAGGTGAAGAAACAAATACTTAGAGTGTCTAAGTAATTTGCACAAGTTAACACACTAAGGGACTGGGAATTCAAACCAAGTCTGTGCCTCCAAAGCTGTAGCTATTATTAACGTACAATGATGCCTCTCAAAGAAAACTCAGTACAGAATCTGAAAGCAAAGCTTCACCACTCCAGAGCAACAGTCATTTCACAACATCTAACATTGCAATAATTTATATTTGTTCAAACACTTCTATGTAAATAGATTGTCTCTGCATGTTTGTTTCTTCTTTTAATAATAAATTGTCTTTGGGGTTGTAGCTCAGTAGCAGAGTGCTTGCCTCGTACACATAAGGCATTGGGTTCGATCCTCAGCACCACATGAAAATAAATAAATAAAATAAAAAATATTGTGTCCATCTACAACTAAAAACAAAATTTAAAAATTAAATTTAAAAAAAGAAGAAATATAAATTGTCTCCCTGCAGCTCAGGAAGCTAAGGCAGGAGGATTGCGAGTTCAAAACCAGCCTCAGCAATGGTGAGGCACTAAGCAACTCAGTGAGACCCTCTCTCTAAATAAAATACAAAATAGGACTGGGATATGGCTAAGTGGTTGAATGCCCATGTTCAATCCCAGGTACTCAAATAAATAAATAAATAAATAAATAAATAAATAAATAAATTGTCAACCACATGTGGTAGAAATTAGCCTTTATTTCTTTAAATGCTCATTCTACTCATTTTAAACCTTCACCTACAAGATGCCCTGGCTAATTCTATTCAAATGGATTAAACTTGCATTAACCACTATGTATAAAATGCAGGCTAGAGTTAGTTGCTCTTTCTTCTTTTTATGTGTCTTTTATCACTCTATAATCAATATGACCTTTTTCTGTCCACAAAACTTCATCAACAAATTATTGAAGTCTGAAATATTTATTTAACTACTCAAAGAAAGAAAGCCACTTTATTGTGACCTTGATTACAATCCCTCTGGTCTCTTCTAGGGCCCACTATTTTCTATTATCCAACTTCTTCATAAACCTCAACCACTCTACATTTCTTCAAGCCAAAAGGCAGATGCTCAGCTTTTTGCTGTACTTAAATATGCTTTCTTGACTTATATCCCTATAAACAATTTCTATTTATCCTACCTTAGCCAAGTTTCTGGCAGGTCTATATTATTTCTTCTTCCTCAATTCCCATTAACTCCTAAATTTACTGCAGTGTTGAGTCTGTTTTTCAATCATCCCAATGAAAGTATGTCAACAAATTATATTATTATAGTGTGTGTATATATGAAATGTAACAACAAACCCCACTATTATGTACAATTATAATGCACCAATAAAAAATGTGAAAAATGAAATGTAAAGGTCGCCAACAACCATTTCTAGATCCAGGAGATATCTGCAAGAGTGCAACTTGGGTTTGCATTTCTCACAAGCTCCCAGATGCTGCTAGTGCTGCTGGACCCTGGACCACACTTGGAGTAGTGCTGCTCTAAACACCTTCAGTCTTTATTCAGTTGAATCCCTCAGTTGCATTTAATCGATTGGTCATTTATTCTTTTTGAAATTTTCTTCTTGAAACTCTTCTGGTTTTCCTTTAATCTCTCTGGCTGGGATCTTACTTAGACTCCTAATTCTTTCCTGTTTGTTAAATTCTGGGATTCCCCAAGGTTCCATCCTTGACCCTGGTTCATCATCTCTTGCTAGGATGACAGCTAAAGCCTCCTAACAGGCTCTCCTGCCATCAGTCTTGTCCTCGCCAAAGTCATCCTCCACAATGATTCTTCACAAACCCAAATCCAATTATATTATTCCCTTGCTTAAAGCCATCTGGTGATTCTCCATGGAACAGCTTCTCCTTTCCAATCTCACCTCTCAACACTTTCTCTTTATACTTTAGGTTCTATTAATATTGACCTGCCCCTAGTTTTCCAAAACACATTCTGCTGTTTCAAGTCATTTCATCTTTGGTCACATTTTTTCCACTTCTCAGAATGTGCCCAGATTTACCCCCAGGAGTCTTATTCTCCTGGCTACTTCTTATTCATCCTGTAAGATTCAGCTCAGGTTTTCACAACCAGAGAACATTCTGTAGCATCTTCCTGTTCCCTCCTGCTCAGACTGGATTAAAGCCCATCCTTTGTACTCCCACAGGACCTCTGTTCCCATTGCCTCTTTGACAGAACTCTCCAGGGTAGTTACACTGACTTCTAATGTGCTTGATCCCTTTACATCTGCTAAATTCTATGTGGAAATAATTCATCTTTATAGCTGCTCCCTCAACCTGGCATAGAGGAGGCGCTCAACGAATGTTTTCAGAGCTGATCTAAGCCTCCATTTCTCCTCTACCAAATGAAAGTGGTTATGAGTCATAAGTGTCCTTCAGCTATCAAGGTCTTTGGTTTCAGTCAAAGAACCAACTCTACTTGGAGAGGAGAAGCTGGCTTATTACTGAGCTCGGGCTGTGGTTCAGTTGTGGGTACCTGCCTGGCAGTTCTATTTCCAGTCCCGAGAGAGAGAGAAATTTTTTTTTTTCCAAAGAAGGGAAACCCATGTCACTCTAGGTTTCATTACACTGGTCATACCCTGACCTTCCAAGGGAGCAAAGATGAGAAGAAAAAATATGAATTTATAAAGCAGCAATAAGTCAATACTCAAAAACTACAAAAATATATAGCATTCGCTCTAACAGTCTTTACTATACAAATATTAAGATGAGTTTGTGTAAAACAGGGAAATAAAAATATTTTTCATTAGGTAGATAATCATCTGACCGTAATTTATTATTAAACACTCTTAACTTTTGATGGAATCTTCAAAAAGCCATTGTTTAAGCATCCTTATTATAAAGGCAGTAATGTTAGTCCTAGAAAGCTATCTTTCAGATTCTTTTAAGTTTCCCTGATTCACTCCTAAATTGCTTTAATAGGGGTTGAGAAAGAGAATTATTTCCTTCTAAGCCAAACTAAAGGGAAGTTTATCATTAAATTTAAAATAAAATGTAAATAACTAAGCTTGAAAAAAGCCTCCATTTTTAAAAAGCATTTGTTATTGAGGGCATTGGTGAGGTGTGGAATATGTTTAGAGTTAATTTAGTGTATGACATGTTGGTCTTATTTTTAAATCTGATGACAGTAATCCCCATTTGGAATAGAAATATACTGCCATTTAGAAATCAGTAATCATCTCTCACGAACATTAGAATGGTGACAGTGATTGAAAGGGCTCTCAAATGAGGTGTAGTCTGTGATAACATCAATGCTATTTAACTTTAGGGTGCACTCTTGCCTTTTTCTGGTTGTGATTAATATTTCTTTGTAGAAACTTTGGTTGATTGAAGCTGGATTCCTAGGCTCAGGGAGACTGCAGGTATTGGCATGGTCATTTTTGAAGACCCTGCCTTGAAGTTTAATCTTTAGAAATTAGGCAGAGTTTCTACATTTGAACAATGTTTAGGAGAAATGGGTACACTTGCTTCACAAAAACAAGGATGTAATAGTTTATCCTAAGGGTTTTCATATGAAGATATGATAAACAGACCTGTGATGCTAATTAGCTTATAAATTATTGTAGTTATTTATATGTAGAGTCTACATTTGCACAAGCGTGTTTAGGGGGAGGTGAGTGTAGATTTGTACTTTTTATAACTTGGGACTTTTACTTAATTTACAAAAATTTGTAGTCTAATTTCTTTCCCCTTCTCTGGCAGATTGGTTCTGTTGAATCTCTCTGCAACATTCAGCAGTTTTTCCTATGGGCTGACTGTGGACTTCAGAGGTGGAAGAGGTCATAGAGGCCAATCTCCTCAAGTAGAAGTTTTTTGTTTTTTTGTTTTTTTTTTTCCCGAAGTGCCAGGGTCACACTAGTTCTTCAACATAATCTCAGTCCACTTTTCCATACCATGGTTCTTGTCATTGTTCTCAGAAATCAGTAAGACTTTTCCATATTGGTTACACACCGGGGATGAACTCTTGAGTCATACCCAGGGGACAGTCAACCAGCCAATTAAAAGAGGAAGGGTGATTATCTTAGGAGGTGGTGTTGAGAACACTTTATTCTTTGGTGGACCCACAAGAAACATGTTCTTTAGGGTGTTTGTTGAGTCCGTTTTTGTCACAAAGATTGTGTGTCATCCCAGTGAAAAATTAAATGAGGTGTGGAAGTGCAAAATGACTTTGTTGGGAGTTAACAAACCAGCTACTGCTTCATGAAGTCAGCTCCAATGATTCCCCAAATCTCAGCTCAGTTTTTGGTCTTTTAGTTGGGGACCCAAACTAGTAGGATCTTGGGAACTTGAGAGTTGGGCACTGAAATGTTAATGGAGACATGTAAACAGGGTCTGGGAAAATGATCATTATCAACTCACATTTGTATTTCTGCCAGAGGCAAATAGGCTTTTATTAGCAATTACTCAGAACTGCCTCTCCATTTCCCATTCTAAGGGTAAATAAATTGAGGGACCCATAGGGGTCAGAATATATTTGGAGCTGAGCAATTATCTCATTACCTGTTAAGTTTTGTAACTCCTCTGTTAAACTGAGATGCCGAGGAGCTCTTGGGAGTCAGTTTTAACTCGCAAATAGTTCATCAGCAGTGGCTCTAATTTTTTTCATAACAAATGGAAAAATGATCAGAAATTTTGTTCACAAGTTGAAATGTCTCCAAGTGTCTACCATCTTCAGTATCATTTAATTTAACAATTTAATCAACACAAACATATTTGCTTGGTATATTATATTTGCATTGTCATTGAGTCCATTATTTTTCAGCATTTTCTAGGTCTTTAAATCTAGCAGTTGGGGTTTTTACAAACCCTGTCGAACTACTTGGAGGGCCACTGCAAGCCCTCCTTTGTTTTTCTCTAGAGTATGATGAGCAGTTTGAAATTGGGGTAGGGGAACATTATGACAATCTAACACTTTTGCTTTCCATGTGGAGTTTTTCTCTTTGAACTCTACCTACAGACCGTTATCAGTAGCAAAGTTGTCAAATTAGCCTCATTAAATATACCTCAGATGAAACTGAGTATGTATAAACTATTTTGCGAGACTGATTTCTTATGGATATGTCAGTTGTACATCTGGATGGAAGACTGAGTTTGTGATGCAAGTGTGGACAGTGTGAAGTTGCTAGCTTTAGCATCTCCTGGAATCAAAGTGAAAAGATTTTCAAACTTAACATTTCCCAGGCATCTATATGAGAAGCAATAAGGACTGCATAAGGTTGTTTAAAGTATAAGGAGAGATTCAAAGTCAGGGAAAAGAAACAGGGAAAAAGAGAGAGGGTTTCTTTGAAATTCTTGAGGCCGCTCAGATTCAGCCTTGTAGCACATTGTCTCCCAGAGTGACTGTACAGGCAAAATAAAGGTAGCTTCTGAAATTCTTCTGTCTAGTCACAGATAATAAATGACTAATGAGAATTCTTCATAGACACACACTGAGGCCCCTTAAGGGAGATTCCTGGAGCCTGAGCACTGCCCAGCATTTAGCATTCACTGTGGAGGATTAAATAAATGTTAAACCAAAAACATTTTGAGGTGTTATTTGCACTTTGTTTGGAGTCCAGGCAGGAGGAGGAACAGAGATGAAAAGTCATGTAGGTCAAATGGTCGCAGGCTCCCTCATGTGTATTAGGCTTGTGATTTTTTTTATGGGTGTTGCTGAGTTCGCCTTGCCAAACTTGCCATTTGTTCTGCCCCAAAGGGAAATTTGTGGGTCCCATGGCTAAGTCCATTGACCAACTCTTGGCTGGAATGTATTTAGAGGGCTGCAAGAATTAGGATGGAATGCATAGAGTTAAGCCTCTTTGCCTTGTCTTTGGGGGATACATTTTGACACTCTAGTCTTGTTGAGTTGGTGTTGCTGGTGTGATTCTACAGGTGGATTCATAGCTGGATTAGCCAGCCGCTTTCTCACATAAACTTAGGAAGGCTCAGGTGCTCATAGAATGGTCAAAAACCATTCGAATGCAGAGGCATAATTCTTCTGGAAGCAGCATCTAGAAAGAGAAAGAGCAAAAGAAGAATTGAGAGAATCTTAGAGAAGATTCCTACATGTGGAGAAGTCCATTGGCCGCTTCATCAATGTCTCTGTTTTAGCTGCCTGAATGGTGATTTCCCCTCTACAATACAGAGCAGAATTAGGATCAGCATTCGGGTTTATTAATAACGGGGTTCAGACCAGGACCTTGTGCAAACTTGGTGGCATTAATAAAATAAGTATTCTTCAGGAAGAGAGGTAGTGTTTGATTTTTTTTTTTTAAACAGAAAAACCTTTGCAAACCATCAGGATTTAATTTATTTTTATTGCAGTTTAATAAAGAAACAAAAAGTCTTGTTAAAATGCTCTAAATAAAAACACAGTTAATTTTCCATTACAGTGTCTAATTACTCACTATCATCAGGGCATTTTTATGTGGCAATTTAGCTTCTTGAAAGTGGAAACTTGGCACGCATGTAAGGAAGAAAGCTGTGCACCTAGATAGATTCACAAGATGGTCTAATTATATTTGGGCTGGAGTTGAGTCTTGCATATGACTTTCTGAAGAAGAGAGGAGGAGAGAGAATCTCTGTCCATAGTGACTAAGGAAAGTCTCTGGTTTCTGTAGTGTCAGTTGAAATTGAACACGAAGCAGGATAATTCTGAACTTTAGATGATATACAAGTACATCTGAAAGGGGCCTCTGCCAGTCGCCAGTGGAAGCTGACGTCAGAACTACTTGATCAGCCGGGAGTGCAGCTACATATGCTTCCTGACTGCACTGGCTTCTGTCGCCAAGAAGAGCACTTGCTCCAAGGAAAGGTCAGGATGCAGCAGACAGAGGCCAGTCTAGAAGGCTCTCCACAGCAAACTAAATATGTTGTGAGTCCAAGCAGATGCTAATGGGATTCTTTTTTTATCTCATTTCTCCAGCTTATCTATGTGTCCATAGGAACATGTTTTTCTGGATATGGGGGAGTGATCAGTACTTTCAGAGTGTGCCTCCGTGCACTTTTGGTTACTCGCTTAAAAATCCCCAACTTAGGTCTTTGATAATTGATGCGATCATCCTATTTTCTTATTCAGGGATTAGTGGTGACATGGGGTGAATGGAGTGGCCTTGGACCTGGTGGAATTTTATAAAGGTCTGGATGTGTTTCCTGGGATGGTCACTGCCAACTTCCTCTTTCTGGGAGTTCCCTTTACTCTGTGACTTCACTATTTCCTAGACTCAGGATAAGGATCATTTTGTAAAAAAGGTCACAGTCACATGTGATTTGAAAGAAGCATAACTTTGATGTTTAGTTTAAATAATACCTTGGGTTGTCAACTTTGTGCATTTCTCTCCTGGGAGCTTACAAATAGCAGAATACTGATAATATGTCTTTTTATCTATGGGAAATATCTTGGGCAAGGAGAGTTCTGAGCTCCTCTTTGCAAGTCCTGCAGTATTTATCCAAAGGGAGTCACAAACATGGGAATGCTAGAAATACTTTATATTTCAAACCTTCTTATTCATATGTATAACAATAATAGTGATACTATTTTTATTAATGCATGTTATTTACACAGAATAGTGGGTTTCCTTGTGGCATATTTATACATGTATATACCATATTTTGATAATTTTTACCCCCTTGTTACTCACCCTTACCCTCCCCTTTCTACTCCCCATGACTCCCCATGATCTCCTTCCTCTTCATAGACTTTTTTTTTTATTGCTTAACATTAATAGGCACTGGACTTGGGGTGTGTGTGTGTGTGTGTGTGTGTGTTTTGATAAGCTTCAAAACATCCTTAAGAGGTAAATATTATTTCCACTTCACTAATGGGAAAACTAAGAAGTTAAGTAACTTTACCAAAAGCACAGAATATGTAGAGATCTCCATAAGGGGACCAATAAGCAAGAAGCAAGAAGGTAAGTGGAAAGATGGGCAAAAGCTGCAATCAGGCAGTTCACAGAAATGAAGGTCAAGACAGCCAAAGAAATGGAAGGATGTTCAGCCTCACTATGGTCAGGAAAACCTGAATTAAAGTGAGAAACTATTTCACACTTATCAGGCAAAAATTAAAGTATTCAGGATTCTCAGTTATGACAAGGATGTGGAATGACATTCTCAAATGCTGGTGGAGGGAGAGTTATTTGGTATCATTTCTTTAAAGAGAAGTTTGGCAACATTGAATAAAGCTGCAGAAGAACATATCACAGCTCTGCATTTCCACTTTTGTGACTGTGCCTTTAGAAATCATTGTAGGTATGCAAAAAGATACATGTATAGAATGTTCATTTCTGTGTGGTTTAGGTCAAAACAGTGTAGCTGCTGTTTCAGGGGATAAAATAACTTGTGCTCTGTGTGTGTGTGTGTGTGTGTGTGTGTGCGCGCGCGCGCGCGCGCGCGCGTGTGTGCAGTAAGCCTCTATAAAGTGATTATAAACAGGAAAACCAGATCCACTTGTGTTAATGTGGATAAATTTTAGAGATGCAAATGCTGGCAAAAATAAGTTGTAAATATATATATATATATATATATATATATATATATATATATATATATATATAAAATCTGATACCATTTATATAATGGTTGAAAGCTTGTAAACTGATATTAGGTTAGGGAGGCAGGGCATAGGATTGGGGAGAGCTACCTACAGGTTTTTATTTTCCTAATAATTAGTTAATAAGAATAAAAAGATCTAATGCAAGTATGGCTAAGCATTATGATATGACAAAACTTGATCATGGGCACACAGATGTTCATGATATTATTCTTTGTTCTTTTCTGTCTATTTAAAACTTTTCATAACATAAACATTGAAAAGTGATAGGCTGAGAGATCACACAGACCCATGAAACTCTTAATCTTGAAGAATTTTTGATGGCTTTCTTAAATAGCCTTTCTGTCCTGAAGCATAAGCTTTTAAATATAAAGCCTATTGTATATTGATTCACAGACTCCTCTGTGAATGCTTTTTAATTAGTCACATGTACAGCTTACATTAAAACAACCTCTGTGGCTTCAGTAATTGGCTTTTGGATCTTAACTAACCTTCCCTGGCTGGTTTGGGATAATATTTATCACTAAGATAACTGCTGTTTCCCACATAATGCTTTGGCATTTGAATAACCGGTCTCTGAGTGGGGCACTTTCTCTTGAAGGAAGTATTGGTGAAGTGTCGCACCCATATACATCAATAATCATGCAAAAGAGAATTGTTAGGATTTTTCTCTTTTGATGATGTTTTAAACCATAATATACTGCCTTTCATTGTGTCTTATTTTTATAAGTTTTTGCTGATATGGTGATATTTTACCCTTGTTGTTGGATCAATGATCCATTGGTACTAACAATTTAATTTACAAAACTTGTCTAAGGATGGCTGTGATTAAATACCAAATAATCTAATATTAAAATGTAGCTTCTTCATAGGGAGAAGAATGTTGAAATTGATATGAAATCTATCCAAGTTCTCTTTATAGTCTGTAACCATGATTTGATTTAAAAACTTTGTTCTATGTGTGGTGTCAGGGATTGTTAGAAGGGATGAGCTGTTACCATGGTGATCCACAAAGAGATATCTGTTACCAATAATAAATGGTCATCTTGTTGTTTGGAGAGCTAATCTAGACCACATTATTCCATAATGACAACTGTAGTGGAAGATGATTTATTCAGCCTATCTTAACAACCTAGACATTTTAATTTTCTCTGCAAAATAGTCCCAATTTAGAAATATTGCTTATAGAGACTTTGGCCTTTGGGGAACGTGTCCTCCTGTGTCTCCCCACCCGCCAGGCAAAGTCCTTTTTAGTGTGGAAGAAGCAGTTGTTACAGCTGAGTTTGCTAAACCATTTCTCTTCCCTGACTACTCCTGTTTGCCCAGATAAATACTTAAGCAAGGAAACAAATGAATCAAAGCACTCCAGGACCCTCATCTTACCCAGGCCTGTAGCCCAGGTCTCTGCACTTTTTTGGTGCTTGACTGTACAACCCTGGTCATCAGGAATGAATGAACACGTTTAGAAGATGTGGCCAACTAAAAAGATGATGTATCTGTCAGCCTTGTTGCCACTGTTTAGACTTTTGTTAGTTGTGGGAGAAGGTCTTTCTGCATTCTATCTTGTCCATGTAGTTGTCCAAGATGACTGGGGTCAGTCAAATGGATTGAAACTTTTGCTTATGGCTTGCTCTATCAACTTTCTGAATTTCTCCAGTGAAACCTTATTTCTTATAAAATGGACTAACCAGGTTGGGTGCTTAAATGGAGGAAACATTATAAAGAAATACCATAGTTCCCCCTTATCCACAGTTTTGCTTTCTGTGTTTTCGGTTATCTAAGGTCAACCAAGATCTGAAAATATTTAATGGAAGATTCAAGAAACAAGCATCTCATAGTTTTAAATTGGACACCATTCTGAGCAATGTGATGAAATCTCGTGGTGTCCTGCTCCATCCATCTCAGGACATGAATCATCCTTTTGTGCAGCGTATCTGCATTGTATGTACTACTCATCTGACTTTGTCATGTCTCAAGTGATCCTGGATAGATCAAGGACCTAGGCATTAGATCAGAGACCCTGGACCTACTAGAAGAAAAAGTCGGCCCAAATCTCCATCATGTCGACTTAGGGACCAAATTCCTCAACAAGACTCCTAAAGCACAAGGAGTAAAATCAAGAAACAATATTTGAGATTGTATAATACTAAAAAGTTTCTTCCTAACAAAGGAAACAAGAACATTAAGAAAGAGCCTATAGAATGGAAGATAATTTTTGCTACTGCACCTCAAATACAGCATTAATAGAGCATTAATCTCCAAGATGTATAAAGAACACTAAAAACTTAACACCAAAGAAACAAATAACCCAATCAATAAATGGGCAAAGGAACTGAACATGTACTTCACAGAAGAGTCAACAGATATGTGAAAAAAAATCTTCAATATCTCTAGCAATTAGAGAAATGCAAGTTAAAACTACACTGATTTTTTGTCTTACTCTAGTCAGAATGGCTGCTGTCACAAATACAAGTAACAATAAATGTTGGTGAGGATGTGGGGATAAAGGTACACCCAGACATTGCTAGTGGCACTGCAAATTGGTGCAACTACTCTGGAAAGCAGAAGGCAGGTCCTCAGAAAACTTGGAATAGAACAACCATTGGGCCCAGTTATCCCACTCCTCAGCATATACCTAAAAGACTTAAAATCAGCATACTATAGAGACGAAGCCACATCAATGTTTACAGCTGCTTAATTCACAATATCTATGCTATGGAACCAACCTAGGTGCCCTTCAATATATGAATGAATAAAGAAAATATAGTTTATATTCACAATAGAATATTAATTAGTCATAAAAAAGAATGAAATTATGGCATTTGCTGGTAAATGGATAGAACGGAGACTGTCATGCTAAGCAAAATAAGCCAATCCTAAAAAAACGAAGGGCCAAATGTTCTGTCTGATATACAATGCTGACTCACAATAGGCTAGGAGGGGAGAGAGAAGGGGAAGTTCTCTGGATTGAACAGGGGCGAAATCAGGGGGAAGAGAGAGGAGATGGGAATGGGAAGGATAGTAGAATGAATCAGACAAAACTTTCCTATGTTTATATATGAATACATAACCAGTGTAACTCCACATCATGTACAACCACAAGAATGGGAAGTTACACTTCGTATATGCCTGATGTCAATATATATTGTACTGTCTTGTATAACTGAAAAAAAAGTACTAAAATAGTGCATAATAAAAGAAAGATAGAAAAAAAGTTTACAGTTAAAATGTTCAACAAACTAAAAGAAGATGTAAGGAATTAATTTAGAAAGTACAGGAAATAAAAGAGCATTTCAATAAGAACTTCTGAAAAAGAACCGAACAGAAATCCTGGAAATGAAAGACTCAATAAATCAAATTGAAAATTCAGATGAAAGCTTCACCAATAGATTAGACCACTCTGAAGATAGATTCTCAGGCCTTGAAGACAAAGAATATAATCTTGAAAATAAAGAAAAGATGTTAAGAGACCATGACCAGAATATTAAAGAAATCTTGAATAATTTAACAGATTAAATCAAATAATCATTGGCATAAATGAAGGCAATCAATGAAATAATACCATAAAGAAAGATGATATGTCATGAGCTTTGTAATGTTTTGAACAACCAATAAAAAAAAGGAAAAAAAAAAAGAAAAGAAGTAATACCATAAAGTTTTCCAAACCTTAGGAAAGAGATGAAAATCCAAATATGAAGGCATTTATAAAGCTAAATAGGCCAGATCAAAAAAGGTACTCTCTAAGAAACATTATAATTAAAATGCCAAATATGCTGAATAGGAACAGAAATTTAAAATGGCAAGAGAAAAACATCAGGCCACATTTAGAGAGGTAAGCCAATTAGTATTCAACTGATTTCACAGCCCCATCCCTAAAAGCCAGGAAGACTTAGAATAATATATATCAAGCCCTGAAGAAAAATGGTTACCAACCAAGGCTACTATATCCAGCAAAACTATCATTCAGAATTGAAAATAAAATAAAACCTTCCATCATAAGCAGAAACTAAAAGAATTCACAATCTCTAAGCCTGCACTACAAAACATACTCAATGAAATATTTAATGCAGAAGAAATAAAAAATAAAAATGAAAACATGCATAGGGATGACTCTCACTGAACAAATAGCTGATTTTAAAAAATCTAATATGAATTACAAATTTGAAATAAATCAAAATGGCAGAAAATAAAAATCATTTCTCTATAATAACACCAAATGTTGCAGGTCTAAATTCTAATTAAAAGATATAGATTTACACAATTAATTAAATAACAAAACTCAATCATAAGTTGTTTACAAGAGACTCACCTTATAGGCAAAGACATCCATAGACTGAATTCAAAAGGATGGGAAAGGTATTATTATTCAAATTGAGATCAAAAGCAAACCAGGAGTAATTTCTCTGGTATCAGACAAAGTAAATTTCAAGTAAAAATTAATCAGAAGAGACAAACTCATTCATTAGGTTAAGAGAATCATCCAATGATAAGATATAATGATTATAAATAATTATGGCCCAAATTTTGGTGCATCAATATATATAAAATGAACCCGTCTCCATAAAAAGAATCAAATAGATTATAATACAACAATACTGGGTGATTTCAACATACGTCTCTCTCACCATTAGATAGGTTTTAGAGAAACTAAGTAAAGACTCCTGAGAACTAAAAAATGCTATTAATCAAATGGAACTAACAGACATCTATAGACTATTTAATCCATTGACCACCAAACTCACTTTCTTCTCAGTGGCACATGAAAATTACTCTAAAATAGATATTTTGGAGCACAAAGCAAGTTTTGGTAAATACAAAAAAAATTTAAAAGAAAATTTCTTACATCTTATCAGATCATTGTGGAATAAAATTAAAATTGATGAGATTTAAAAAACAATTTTAACACTGGGAGATTAAATAATACACTTTTTAAAATTTTTTTTAGTTGTAGTTGGACACAATACCTTTCTTTTATTTATTTATTTTTGTGTGGTGCTGAGGATCAAACCCAGGTTCCCATGCTAGGCAAGCACTCTACCACTGAGCCACAGTCCCAACCCCTAAATCATACACTTTTGAATGATGAATGGATCATAGAAGAAAGCTGAGGAGAAATTTAAAAATTCTTAGAAACAAATGAGAATAGAGATACATCAGTATCTCTAGAACAGAATGAAGGCAGTTCTAAGAGGAAAGTTTATAGCATTTATTGCTTATATTTAAAAAATAGATACCAAATAACAAATGTAATGTTACAACTTTAAGGCCCTAGATAAAAAACAAACCAATTCCAAAATCAGGAGAATATAGGAAATAATTCAAATCAGAGCCAAAATTACTAAAATTGAGAATTTTTTAAAAATGAAGGATGAATTCAACAAAAAGTTAGTTCTATGAAAAAATAACCAAAATTGATAAACCATTAGCCAAACTAACCAAAAGAAAGATACAGAAGATCCAATCAACAAAATTAGAGATGAAAAAGAAGATATCATCACAGACACTTCTGGAATCCAGGGGATTATTAGAAACTATTTTGAAAAACTGTATTCCAATAAACTGGACAATCTAGAAGATATTGAAAATTTCCTAAACATATATGACCTATTCAAATTGAACCATGAGGATATATAATATTCAAACAGATTGATAGGAAGCAATGAAATTGAAATAGCAATTAAAAAGTCTTTCAACAAATAAAAACCCAGGACCAGATGGATTCTCAGCCAAGTTCTACCATTAGTTCTTTAATGAAGAACTAATGCTAATCTCCTCAATTTACTGCATGAAAGAGAAAGGAGGGAATACTGCCAAATTCATTCTATGAGGCCAAAGTCACCCTGATACCAAAATTAGACAAAGACACATCAAGGAAAGAAAATTTCAGACCAATATCCCTGATGAGCATAAATGCAGAAATTTTTCATAAAATATTGGCAAACTGCATTCAAAAACACATTAAGAAGACAGGACACCATGATCAAGTGGGTTCATCCCAGGGATGAAACATTGGTTCAAGAGCAGGGAGGAAGAGCAAGAGGAAAAGATTAACATTAAACAGAGACATGAGGTGGGAGAGAAAGGGAGAGAAAAGGGAAATTGCATGGAAATGGAAGGAGACCCTCATTGTTATACAAAATTACATATAAGAGGTTGTGAGGGGAAAGGGAAAAAAAAACAAGGGAGAGAATTAAATTACAGCAGATGGGGTAGAGAGAGAAGATGGGAGGGGAGGGGAGGGGGGATAGTAGAGGATAGGAAAGGTAACAGAATACAACAGTTACTAATATGGCATTATGTAAAAATGTGGATGTGTAACCGATGTGATTCTGCAATCTGTATTTGGGGTAAAAATGAAAGTTCATAACCCACTTGAATCTAAAGTATAAAATATGATATGTCAGAGTAAAGACAAAAATCACTTGATCATCTCAAGAGGTGCAGAAAAAGCATTCAACAAAATCCAGCAGTCACTCATGTTAACAATGTTGGAGAAACTAAGAATAGAAGGAATTTCCTTCAACATTGTGAAACCCAAGGCCAACATTATACTGGAGAAAAACTGAAAACATTTCTTCTAAAATCAGGAACCATTCTCACTATTCTTATTCAACATAGTTTTTGAAATTCTCGCCAGATTGATAAGATAAGAAAAGGAAACTAAAAGGATACATATAGGAAAAAAAGACGTAAAATTACCTCTGTTTACTGATGACATGATCCTCTATCTAGAAGACTCAAAAAAAAAAAAAAAAACCCTCCACCAGATCATTTTTAGAGCTGATTAAATTCATCAAAGTAACAGGATACAAGATCAACATACATAAATCAATCACTTTCCTATATTCCAATAATGAATCTTCTGAAAAGATTAAAATACCAGTGATATTCTTCACAGAACTAGAAAACAAAAGTCCTAAAATTCATTTGGAAGAATAAAAGATCCAGCATATCCAAAGCAATCCTGAGCAAGAAGAATGATGCTAGAGGCATCAAGACACAAGATTTCAATTTATACTACAGAGCTAGAGTAAGAAAAATTGCATGGTATTGGCACCAATCAGACATGAAGACAAGATCATTGGAACTAAGTAGAAGACACAGATACAAACCTACACTAAATACAGTTATTTCATACTAGACAAAGACACCATAACATAAATTGGAGAAAAGATAGCCTCTTCAACAAATGATGCTGGGAAAATTGGAAATCCATATGTAGTAAAATGAAATTTAACCCCTATCTCTCACCCTGCACAAAACTCAACTCAAAGTGGATCAAAGACCTAAGCATTAGACCAGAAATCCTGCACCTACTAGAAGAAAATGTAGGCCCAACACTCCATCATGTCAGCTTAGAAATCCACTTCCTCAACAAGACTCCTAAAGCCCTCCACACAAACCAAAGTTCCTTCCTTTAAACAGACACTTCTTAAAAGAAGATATATAAATGAACAACAAATATATGAAAAAATGTACAACATCCCTAGCAGAGAAATGCAAATTAAAACTATTTTTAGTTTTCATGCCACTCCAATTAGAATGCCAATCATCAAAGAGCCGCCAGGCGCCTGCAAGGTAGGCAGACCCGCGACCCACCAGCAGAACAGGCACAGCAATCCGTAGAGCGGCAGAGCCACCCCCGGGCCTGCAAGGTAGACGGAACTGTGACCCACCAGCAGGTCAGGCCCAGCAACCTGCTGAGGGGCACAACTGCCCCACGCGCCTGCAAGGTAGGCAGACCTGCCACTCACCAGCAGATCAGGCCCAGCATCCCGCGCCTTCAAGGTAGGTGCACCTGCCACCCACCGGCAGGTCAGGGCCAGCAACCCTTGGAGGGGCACAGCTGCTCCACACGCCTGCAAGGTAAGCGGAACAGTGACCACCGACAGAACAGGCCCAGCGCCCGCCAGACACATCTCCCCGGTTGGGGGCGGGGCAGAGCCGCCTGGCGCCTGCAAGATAGGCAGATCTGCAACTCATCAGAAGATCAGGCCCAGCAACCCACAGAGCGGCAGAGCCACCCCCCCGCGCCTGCAAGGTAGGCGCACCTGCCACCCACCGGCAGGTCAGGCCCAGAAACCTGCAGAGGGGCACAGCTGCTCCACACGCCTGCAAGGTAGGTGGAACCGTGACCACCCACAAAACAGGCTCAGTGGCCCGCCAGACACATCGCCCCGGTTGGGGGAGGGGCAGAGCCGCCACCAGCACCTGCTAGGTAGACAGACCTGCAACCGACAGACAGAACAGGCCTAGTGGCCAGCAGAGGGGCACAGCTGCTGCTCGCGCCTGCAAGGTAGGCGGACCTGTGACCCACCGGAAGAACAGGCCCAGTGGCCTGCACAGGGTCTAAGCCGCCGCCCGAGCCTGCAAGGTAGGCGGTCCTGCGACCACCCAAAGATCAGGCTCACTGAAAGTACAGGCCCAGCAGCCTGCCAGCGTGGTAGGCACATTGCCCCAATTGGAGCAGGGGCAGAACCACCGCCAAAACCTGCAAGGGAGACTTTGCAATTATACAAGAGCAATATAAATATATAGGGGGAAAAACAAATAACACAACAGTTTCACCAAGCAGAAAGAAACGCGATCAGTATGAAAAGACAAGGAAAGAAAGGACCACAAGCAATGCAGGTCAACTCAAATTTAGAAAAGGTAATATCTGCAGCAGATGGAATGTCAGATAAAGAATTCAGGATATACATGCTTCAGATGATCTGGAGTCTCAAGGAAGACATTAGACAGCAAAATCAGACAATGAAAGGCCACTTCGACCACTTCGACAATGAATTACATAAACAAATCCAAGAAGCAAAAGATCAATTATACAGGGAGATAGAGGTTATAAAAAACAAACAAACAGAAATCCTAGAAATGCAGGAAGCAATAAACTAACTTAAAAACTCAATTGAGAATACTACCAGCAGAGTAGAACACTTAGAAGATAGAACATCAGACAATGAAGACAAAGTATTTCAACCGGAGAAGAACATAGACAGCTCAGCAAAACTGTTAAGAAACCATGAGCAGAGCATTCAAGAAATATGGGATAACATAAAGAGACCAAACTTAAGAGTCATTGGGATACAGGAAGGTATAGAGGTCCAAACCAAAGGAATGAGCAATCTATTCAATGAAATAATACGAGAAAACTTCCCAGACGTGAAGAATGAGAGAGAATCCCAAATCCTAGAAGCCTACAGGACGCCGAATGTGCAAAATCATAAGAGATCCACACCTAGACACATTATAATGAAGATGCCCAACATACAGAATAAGGAGAGAATTTTAAAAGCTACAAGAGAAAGGAAGAAGATTACATTTAGGGGTAAACCAATCAGGATAACAGCTGATCTTTCAACACAGACTCTGAAAGCTAGAAGATCCTGGAATAACATATTTCAAACACTGAAAGAAAATGGATTCCAACCAAGAATTGTGTATCCAACGAAATTAAGCTTCAGGATGGAAGATGAAATTAAAACCTTCCATGATAAACAAAAGTTAAAAGAATTTGCAGCTAGAAAACCATCTCTTCAAAACATCCTCGGCAAAATATTACAGGAAGAGGAAATGGAAAATATCAATGAAAACCAACAGCGGGAGGTAGTACAGTAAAGGGGGGGAAATAATCAAAGAGGAAAACAAACCATGTTTAGTAACATAAATAAACAAATATGGCTGGAAGAACAACCCATATCTCAATAATAACCCTAAATGTTAATGGCTTAAACTCACCAATTAAGAGACACAGGCTAGTAGAATGGATCACAAAACAAGACCCAACAATATGCTGCCTTCAGGAGATGCATTTGATAGGAAAAGACATATATAGACTGAAGGTGAAAGGTTGGGAAAAATCATATCACTCATATGGACTTCGGAAACAAGCAGGAGTGTCCATACTCATATCAAATAAAATAGATTTCAAGCCAAAGTTAATCAAAAGAGATAAAGAGGGACACTACATACTGCTCAAGGGAACCATACACCAACAAGACATAACAATCATAAATATATATGCCCCAAACAATGGTGCAGCTATGTTCATCAAAAAAACTCTTCTCAAGTTCAAGAGTTTAATAGACCACCATACAATAATCATGGGAGACTTCAACACACCTCTCTCACCAATGGACAGATCTTCCAAACAAAAGTTGAATAAGGAAACTATAGAACTCAATAACATAATTAATAACCTAGACTTAATTGACACATATAGAATATACCACCCAAGATCAAGCAGTTACACTTTTTTCTCAGCAGCACATGGATCCTTCTCAAAAATAGATCATATATTATGTCACAGGGCAACTCTTAGACAATATAAAGGAGTAGAGATAATACCATGCATCTTATCTGATCATAATGGAATGAAACTGAAAATCAACGATAAAAGAAGTAAGGAAAAATCATTCATCACTCGGAGAATGAACAATAGGTTACTGAATGATCAATGGGTTATAGAAGACATCAAGGAGGAAATTAAAAAATTCTTAGAGATAAATGAAAACACAGACACAACATATCGGAATCTACGGGACACATTGAAAGCAGTTCTAAGAGGAAAATTTATTGCTTGGAGTTCATTCCTTAAAAAAAGAAAAAACCAACATAAACTAGGTTACCCTGCCCTCCAGTTTCCAAGGGTTCTGATCTTGGGGATCATAATCTAGTTTGATGGTCTCCTAAAAATCTAAGCTCCTACAATGCATCCAAGAAACAGAAAGCTCTCAGCAAAGAAGACAATCCTTCCTGGACACACTGCCCTGATGAAGCTTGGTGAACAGTTTCTGGACTTTACCTTAAAAGGTTTGCTAATAAACAGAAGTGGTTTCAGGGAGAGCGCCCTGACATATGCTCATTAATCTGAACAAACCTTTAAAGAGAGTTATTACCAAGCAGGGTCATTAGCATCTGTAGTCCCAGCTACACAGGAAGCTCAGACAGGAGGATCACTTGAGTTCACAGGAGTTCAGGCCCAGCCTAGGGAGAAGTTTGGAGGTGAGAAGGGCACCTGCCTATGTTGAGCTATGTATTCATCTATTTCCAAGCCAACTACAGTCATTGATCTCTCTGTATGACCTACAAATCCCCCCCACCTTTTTTTTTTGTGTGTATATTTGTTGGTCATCTGATGTGGCAATGACCCTATTGTACTTAGGAAGGTCATGGGAGGAGATGAAGAGCACCTCTGAGTTCAATCCCCAGTACAGAAAGAAAAAATAAATTAGATGTATCTATTAATGAAAAGGGCTAGTCTATGAGTGAACTGGTCACCTGGAAAAATTAGTTTTGAAGAGGGAGATTTGAGCAATAATCATTTATTGAACATTTTCTGAATTCAAGTTCTGGACTAGATTCCAGGAACATAAAGCTGCATATGTATGCTCTTAGTCAAACAGAAAAAATATAACAAGTAACAATAGTGTAGGTACCTCATATGTCACTGGTTCATGTGCCTATAACAACAAATAAAACTGAATTTGTATTCTATATACTAAAGGTTTTTAGAGCTGGGCAAGTGACCCATGCCTATAATCCCAGTGTCTCAAGAGGCTAAAACAGAAGGATTTCAAATTTAAGGAGAACCTCAGCAAATTAGCAAAACCCTAAACAACTTAGCAAGTCCCTGTCTCAAAATAAAAATAAATATATAAATAAATAAATAAGGGATGGGGATGTAGCTTCGTGGTAAAGAGTACCTGGTTTCAATCCCTAGTACAAAACTAAAATTTTTTTAGCATCAACTCCTACCTGTCTGCCAGAAATTAGGTCTCTGTCTCTTTTTCCTAGGGGAAAGCTTTCTTAACTGGCCAAAAATGGAAAGGAGGGGGTTAAGGACAGAAGACTACAGCAATGAATCATAGCTGTGGGGACAAGCTCCTATGGGGACAAGCTGCTGTGGAACTTGGTGTGGGTTAGAGGCTACTTACTAGGTGAGGCCAATCAGGATATTTTGAGGATATAAAACAGGGTCATGTAGAAAGACAAAATAAAGAAATTAGAATAGTGAAAAAGGAGAGTTCAGAACACAGCAACTGCTGCTAATCAGAGTTCAATAAATACATGTTGAATGGATTAATAAATGTATAAAGAAATTAAGAAGATGTGGTACCATTAACCAAAATACAAAGTTTAGGAGACACAGGCTAGAAGTTAGTGAAAGAGAGTGAATTCTGTTTCAAACATATAAAACATTTGACATTCAAGTAAAGATATTCAACTAGGCACTGGAAGCCAGGTGCAGTGGTGAACACCTGTAATCCCAGCATCTTGGGAGGCTAAGACAGGAGGATTGAGAGTTCAAAGCCAGCCTCAGCAAAAATCAAGGTGCTAAGCAACTCAGTGAGAACCTGTCTCTAAATAAAATACAAAATAGGGCTGGGGATGTGGCTCAGTGGTTGAGTACCTGAATTCAATCTCTGACACCTCTCCCCCCCAAAAATATGTTCAATTAGATACACAGTTCTGTAAAGTTACAAAAGGATTTCTTGTATATATTTTAGAGATTTGGAATAAACTTTTGAGTCTAAAAGAAAAGAAAGAAAGAAAAGAAAAACAAGATCATAATGTAGTGACTGAATAGTTTTGCTTGAACTAGACACAGCATCTATAAGGTCCTCGCTTAGCATCTGGAGAGCCATCCTAAGTGACAACCTCCATGTTAAGGAAAACGTTTCGCTTTCCCACATTTCATTCCTGAGAAAGGCGCACCACTCTCTCACACCAACCCAACCCCTAACCACCCCGATTAAGACCCACCCAGCTCTGATTCCTGAGCCTGCCCCATAAAAGTCCCAGAACCCAAGCCTGTTTTGCCTCTCTTCACTATAGAGATGGCCTTTATTTGTCAGCTCTGACAAATAAACTCTCATGTGTATCTCTGCCTGGTCTCCCATCTCTCATTTCCCACTTACCCATCTCTCTCATTCCTTGCTTTCCCTTCAGCACCTGGGTCCCAACCCTACAGGACCCAGTTTCCCCTAGAGAACTAGGCCAGGAATATTGTCATCTCTAGGGAGAAGTCAGGAGGTAAGAAGGGCACCTGCCTATGTTGATCTATGTGTTCAACTATTTCCAAGCCAACTACAGTCATTGATCTCTCTGTATGACCTCCAAATCCCTCCCTTTTTTGTATACTTGTTGGCCAACTGAGCAGAGAGGTGGAGATGACCCTATTCTACTTAGGAAGGTCATGGGAGAAGATGAAGAGAATAGTGTATGTTTGATGGTCTAAAACTAATGAGAGCAAACTCTGACCACAGCAGAACTGAACAGAGACCACATCAGGGAGTCTGCCACTGTTTGAGGTTGCCTGGGGATGCTCAGTTACACGAGGTAAGAGAACTAGATTTTCAGAGGAATTCTCTGGGGACTTTTCTTTATGCAGGAAAGTGACTTGATGAGACTCAGAGAACTAGGGCCAACCAATGCTGTCCACTCTGTGTTCATGATTTGCAATAGTTAACACCATTTTATCACCTCTGACCCTGTCTTCATTGCTCTTACTGGCATTTACTCATGGTCACAACTCAAAAAGAGACTAGAAGGTCAACATTGCCTCCAATAATCCATTTCCCTTCTACTCCCAGGCTTGTCTCCTGAGGCCAGGCTGCTGATCCTGGACAGATGGGATTCCTTCAGCAGAAGTGACCCTGAGGCTCAGCAAGTGATCCTAGGGGGGATTTTTATTTTTCTGTTTGCAGCGCAAACAGGATGCCACATCCTTTAAGCAGGACAGAATAATAAAAACCTCACGGAAATGCCAAGTCCTTGAGGGGAAAAGAAATAGCCTTGATTCCGGAGAAAAGAAAAAATTGTAATAATGTTATTACTCCGAAGAACCCTCTTAGAGGAGTCAGCTGATTTTCTAACACAGAGAGATACAAGTAAAATACCATGAAGCAGACTGAACACCAAAGGGAGGTCCCTTGAAAGAGTTGATATTGTAACATTACTATCCAGATGGCTCTCTCTAGGGCAGGCAAACTCTATTGGAGAAGGAAGTGGGTAGGAGGGAGAGTGAGAGAGGCAACATTCACACCAGGCAAGGAAAGGAAAATGTGCATTTAATTTTAAACTGTCCTCCTGGGCTCCCCACTACAGGAACCCACCCGAGAGGAGGGGGAAAGAATATAGTAACTTTGCACACCCTGCATGTGTGTGTTCCTCTCTCTCAGTACTGTTTATGCAGTTTGTTAAAGTTAGCTCAGGGTAGTATATTCTTCAGGGGGGTCATACCCAATAACCTCTTGGAGGGGTTATTCTATGTCATTGTTAGGGGAGCGAGGCAGGGATGTCCTGTGCTCAAAATATTTTGAAAATCCTGGATTTATAAAATTTTAAATGTTTCTTTGAACTGTAGATTTTCTAGGTTCCTTTAACCTTCTAGTATACATTGCTATTTTCCAAAAAGGGAAACATGTGGCATTTCCCAAATTTAGATGAAAGGATACTTCTCAGAGAAAGTTTTCTGGGCCTAGTGCTCTAAGGAATGCTGTCTCAGAGCTGCTGTCTTGTAACCCAGATTAATTCAGTCTTGAGATTTCTCTCAGATTTGTCTTTTCTGTTTCCTACTGCCCTTGCTATCCTTGTCCCAGAAGAGTGGGCTGGGCCACCCTGCTGAGGTCCTTCCAGAATAGAATTCTACTCTGCCTTCTACTGATTCATCTTTACCAGTTTATCTCCTCTGGCTTCAAGATACAGCAAAATTATTACCAATATTTCTCTTTTCTTACCTCAAAATAAGAATAAGCAATTCTTGTGTACCAGTTTTGGGCATGGAATTGCTCTGAGCACTTTACTTATGCAGTCATCCTTCAGCCACCAATAGAGAATTTGTTCCAGGGACCCCTGGATACCAAAATGCCTGGATACTCAAGTCCCTCATATAAAATGGTGTAGTATTAGAACACTTGCACATCCTCCTGTATTATTTAATCATCTCTATATAACTTATAACACCTCATGCAACACAAATGCTATGTAAATAGTCATTAGTCTGCAATGTTTAGGGAATAAAGACAAGAAAAGGAGTCCATACATGTAGTAAGCCATTGTTGTAAATTGTGGCCGCCATTAGAAGATGGCGCCGGCTTCCACTGTGGCCTGTGATAAACAAATTCCTTTGTGGAGAGTTGGCACGCTATCTCTTGCCACCCTATAAGAAAGATCCACGCGGTGGCTTAAGATTGGTACGTGGGAGGCTTTATTAGGCTGTGCTTGGGCCCTCGGGAGGAAGGAGAAAGAAAGGGAGTCACTAAAAGATACTTAAATCAAGGCCTGAATAAACTGCTGAAAGAAGATTCCTGAGTTGCGTCTTCCTTGCGGGCAAGGGGTCGCGACAAGTGGTGCCGAGACCCGGGAACCAGAACTTTCAGCAGTCAGGGGTGGTGCACCAATTAGTCCCAGGTAAGGTGGGACCCGCGATTAAAGCGGAGATTAGTCCCAGGTTAATTGGGACCCGCGATTAAAGCGGAGATTAGTCCTAGGTAATTAGGACTCGCTGTCAAGGCGGCAGCTCCTCTGTAAAGCCAGAGAGAGCATTAAATCTTATTGCAGCTGCACTGTGTACTTTTGCTCTTACTTTCACTCTTGTTTGTTGTGTGTCTTTTGTTGTGTCATGGGTGCCGTATCTTCAAGTCCGCTTCTCCTGGCCCTAGATAACCTGTTACGTTCCAAGGGCCTAAAAGTGAAACGTAGTACTTTACAGAGATTTTTACAGAAGACAGATATTGCTGCATCGTGGTTTCCGTTCTGGGGCAGCTTTACTCTGCCTAGCTGGGATAAGTTAGGCACAGACCTTGACTTTGCTTCTGAGCAGGGCATATTAGAGGGTGGGGTGATACCCCTTTGGAAGATGATTCATAGTTGCCTCACAGATAGCAGATGTCAGGAAGCACTTACTAAAGGACAAGAAGTTTTAGAGCAATTACATGAAGAAAGATCAGAAATGGCAGGCAGTGAGGTATTTCAGGAGGGTGGGAGTGTGCAGAGCGAGAAACAGGGGAGGAAACAATTATCTCCGGCAGGCAGTGACGTATTTCAGGAGGATGGCAGTGTGCGAAGCGAGAAACAGGGGAGGAGGCGATTGTCTCTGGCACGGAGTGAAATATTTCAGGAGGAGGGGAATGTGCAGAGCGAGAAACGGGGGAGGAAACGCTTGTATCCAGATCTCAGTACACTGCGCACACTCCCATGCAAAAGTGGGTCAGAAGAGGAGGAGGATGAACAGGAGGAGCTCGGGAGACTGTCTCGGCAGCTAGGGAGTTTAACTATGGGAGAAGGAAACAAAAATAAACAGGAGCTCAAGAAAAATGATCCTCCGGACCCGCCGCCGTACGGTGAGGGTGTTTCGAGGAGAGCTTTCCATGCCCAAACATGGAGGGCTGTTAACGCTGAGATGGGTCTTGCTTATCCAGTTTTCCAGGATGACAATAGGGGAAGATTCCATGAGCCCTTAGATTTCAAAATTGTGAAGACCCTGGCAGAGTCTGTGCGTACTTATGGGGTGGATGCCGCCTTCACATTAACTCAGGTGGAGAGTCTGTCTAGATACTGTATGACTCCCTCTGATTGGGCTAGCCTTGTTCGGGCTTGTGTTTCTCCAGGCAAATATTTGGACTGGAGAGCCTTTATGCTAGAGGGTGCTGTAGAGCAGGCTGCCCAAAACTATGCGGCGGGACACCCCCATTGGGACAAGGAAATGCTTTTGGGACAAGGCAGATTTGCTAATCAACAAACAGGATACCCCCCTGAGGTATATGAACAGATCAATAACATTTGTATCCGTGCATGGAAATCACTCCCAAATAGAGGAGAAGTGTCTGGCAATTTAACAAAAATCATGCAAGGCCCCACAGAACCTTTCTCGGACTTTGTTGCTAGGATGGTGGATGCCGCAGGAAAAATCTTTGGTGACCCTGATAGAGCAATGCCCTTGATTAAACAACTTGTTTTTGAGCAATGCACCAAAGAATGTAAAGCAGCAATCGCTCCTTATAAAAACAAGGGCATGGAAGCTTGGATGAAAGTGTGTAGAGAGCTTGGAGGACCTTTAACTAATGCAGGTCTTGCAGCTGCTGTCCTTCGGATTGCAAAAGGGGGCGGTCCTGGTGCTGGAACATGCTTCCATTGTGGTCAATCCGGCCATTTCAAACGTGACTGTCCCAAAAAAGGCAATTTTACTGGACCTCCTCGCGGTGGCCCTTCTAATGGCCCTCGTCAACCGGGGCTGTGTCCAAAATGCAAAAAGGGGAAGCATTGGGCAAGGGAGTGTAGATCAGTGAGGGACATCCATGGACAGCCTATTTCAGCTGGGCCAAAAAACGGCCGAAGGGGCCCCCGACCCCAGGGCCCACGAATATATGGGGCAATGGAGAATGTCACACCCGAACCCGAGACATGGCCTTCTCTGCGCCATCCCACGAGATGCGGAGAGCCACTACAGGTGCCGCGGGATTGGACCTCTGTTCCACCTCCAGACTCGTATTAACACCTAAGATGGGAGTCCAATTGGTGGAAACTGAGTTCAAAGGGCTTTTACCCCCTGGCACTGTAGGTTTGTTAATTGGACGTGCATCCTCTATCCTACAAGGTCTTCATGTTTTCCCCGGAGTTGTAAACCCTGATACTGTAGGGGCAATAAAGGTTATGGTGGAAGCTCCAAGGGGCATTGTGTCTATCTCCCCAGGGGATCGGATTGCTCAATTGCTAATTTTGCCTAGTTTGCATAATCACTTCCCTGCTGACTCAAGGTCACGGACAGGAAATCAGATTGGTACCACCAGAGGAAATTGTGCCTATTTGTCACTGGATATGAGCAATCGCCCCACTTTGGAATTAAGCATAGAAGGTAAATCTATTGTGGGATTGCTGGACACAGGAGCAGATCGTAGTATCATAGCCCTTAAGGACTGGTCTAGGGGATGGCCAGTGCAGGCTTCTGATCAATCCTTAAGAGGACTTGGATATGCCCAAGCCCCTCAAATCAGCTGTAGACATCTATCTTGGAAGGACTCGGAAGGACATGATGGTACCTTTCAGCCTTATGTACTTGATTTACCTATTTCTTTATGGGGCCGTGATCTGATGAAAGACATGGGGTTCACTCTTAGTAATGACTATTCCCCAGTGTCTCAACATATCATGCAAAATATGGGGTATGAGCCAGGTCTAGGACTAGGAAGGCACCTACAGGGACGTAAGCATCCTGTGCAAGGTCATCAAAAGCTTAACAGGTTTGGTCTGGGTTTTTCCTAGGGGCCACTGGGGCTCAAATACCCATAACATGGCTCACCGAGGAGCCTGTTTGGGTGCCTCAGTGGCCTCTTCCCTCGGTTAAACTGGCAGCAGCCCATGATCTAGTCAAAGAACAACTTGATTTGGGTCACATCCAACCTTCTACTTCTCCATGGAATACTCCCATATTTGTCATTAAGAAAAAATCAGGGAAGTGGCGCCTACTGCATGATCTACGAGCAGTTAATGCTCAGATGCAGCTTATGGGGCCCATTCAAAGAGGGCTGCCTCTGCTCTCCTCTGTTCCTCAAGGCTGGCATATAATTGTTATTGACATTAAAGACTGTTTCTTTTCCATTCCTTTGCATCCTAAAGATTCCCAACGTTTTGCTTTCACCCTTCCCTCGTGTAATCACGAGGAACCAGATCAAAGGTTTGAGTGGGTGGTGTTGCCACAGGGGATGGCTAACAGTCCCACGATGTGCCAGATGTATGTGGGGAAGGCACTCGCACCTCTCAGACATAAGTATTCCTCCACCAAGATCATTCACTATATGGATGATGTGTTATTGGCCGCAAAATTAGAACAGACAGTTTATGAGGCTTATAAAGAACTCGTGATGCTGTTGGCTCAACATGGACTGCACATCGCACCTGAAAAGGTTCAAACGGGGGATTCTATCAGGTTCTTGGGAGCGACAATTGGGTATGACAAATTAAAACCACAAAAAATTACCATCAGGACTCAAGATCTCCGAACTTTAAATGATTTTCAAAAATTGCTGGGAGATATTAATTGGATAAGAGGATATTTACATATTCCTAATATTGTGCTCCAGCCTTTGTATGCTACTCTTAAGGGTGATCCAGATCTTGCTTCCCCTCGTAGCCTCACTACTGAGGCTAGAGCGGCCCTTATAAAAGTAGAACAAGCTATACAGCATGCCACTCTATGCAGGCTCCAGAGTGATAAACCTTTCCAGTTATGTGTGCTTGCCACTATGCAGCAGCCTACTGGAGTACTGTGGCAAGATGGGCCTTTACTATGGATCCACCCACATGTATCCCCAGGAAAATCCTTAGAATATTATCCTGATGCTGTTGCAGCATTGGCACTTAAAGGGATTCAACAAAGCATTCAATTTTTCGGCCAATCACCTTCTTCTCTTATCATACCCTACACTAAAGCTCAACTTAATGTTTTATGTGCTACTCTAGACAACTGGGCTATTCTGTGTTGCTCGTTTCAAGGGAGTATTGATAATCACTACCCTTCTCATCCATTACTCCATTTTGTTAAAGAACATCCCATCATTTTCCCTAAGGTAACTTCATTCAGTCCAATTCCGGGGGCTGTTAACATTTTTACTGATGGTTCCAAGTCTGGAATGGGAGCCTACGTAATTAATGACTCTCCCCCTATCCAGCATCAATTTGCTCCTGGAAATCCACAATGGGTAGAACTACAAATTGTTATTGAAGTTTTTAAACAGTGTTCTTTTCCTTTTAATCTTATTTCGGACTCCAGATATGTGGTACAAGCACTGAAAGTCCTGGAGGCCGTGGGAACTATTAGTGATGCCCACAATGTGTCTGTTTACTTTACTCAGCTTCAACAGCTTATCTCTAACCGCACTGCTTCCTTTTATCCAATGCATATTAGGGCTCACACCTCTCTTCCTGGCCCGTTATCCCAAGGTAATGCCTGTGCGGACTTAGCCACTAGAAGTCAATTGATATGCTTGGCTTCCTCCTTAGAGGGGGCTAAGTTGTTTCACCAAAACTTCCATGTTAATGCATTAACGCTGCGCAGGCGTTTTTCCATTTCAAGAGCGGATGCTCAGCAGATAGTATTGCAATGTCCCCATTGTGTCACATTTCTTCATCCCCCTAATTATGGAGTAAACCCACGGGGATTAAAGCCATTGATTGTTTGGCAAATGGATGTGACACATATACCTGACTTTGGTAACCTTAAGTATGTGCATGTTTCCGTTGATACGTGCTCTGGAATTATCCATGCTTCTGCTTTATCGGGAGAAAAGGCACGTAATGTCATTACTCACTGTTTAGAGGCATGGGCAGCATGGGGTGCACCTGCATCCCTTAAGACTGATAATGGACCTGCTTATACTGGCAGACAATTTACAGCCTTTTGTTCTACTATGGGAGTGCAACTTACTCATGGTTTACCTTATAATCCTCAAGGACAAGGCATTGTTGAGCGTGCTCATCGCACCTTAAAGGAAACTTTACAAAAACAAAAAGGGGGAATAGGAGCTGAACACACTCCTAAAGAACGCCTGTCCTTAGCTCTCTTTACCATTAATTTTTTGAATTTGGATATTCATGGTCGCTCTGCGGCCGATAGACATGTGTCCCCTCAGCCCTCTGTGATTGGCTATGTTAAGTGGAAGGATGTTCTTACAGGCCAATGGAATGGCCCTGACCCCGTGCTGACATGGGCACGAGGATCTGTATGTGTTTTTCCCCAGGATCGTACGGAACCATTGTGGGTCCCTGAACGCTTGACAAGAAGAGTCTCGACACCAGCTGACCAGCAACAAGAGATACCACAACAATCCTGTGATGAGGATCTTCATTCTGCTAAGTGCTCTGGCTCTGGTGCTGGTGCCGATGGCACAGGCGACACCAATGCGGTGGTGGGCAGTGGCACGGGCATGGCCAATGCCGATGCCGGTTCATGGTAATTCTAGTGTCCTCCCCACTCTTTTTTCAACCTCATGTGAGATGTCTGCTCCCTGTGCCTCTCCTAGAGGGGACATGGAGAGAATTTTTAATCAATCTCAAGTTAATCTTACAGGAGTTTTTTGTTTCAGCCTTAGAAACGCTAATTGCATTAGCCTTAAGACCAAAAATTTGACTAACTCGGAGGACCCATTGCGGTCCAATCAGGCCTCAGGAAGCATTATCAGTGATATATTGAGCAAGGTAGCTTCGGGGAAGCAATCAGGCTCAGGGACCCCCGCAAACAGCAGCTCTGCTCTTAACATAACTACCTTGGCTATTATCTCCGAGGTACTAATCCCAGTGCCTCCTTCTTCTAGTAATATTTATAATGCCACTCATTTTAAGGCCTCTCCTTACTGTTCCCCTAATCTTGGTTTCCCCCCAACATTTACGCCTTGTCAGGATCATTCTTGGGAGAAACATCAAGTTGCTAAAGGTTTCTCCCTTTCCCCCTCTCTTAATAGGTATGTTTATAACTTTAACAATAGTGCCAGCTCCTCTACAGGAGTAGGTTGGTCCTGGTTTCAATGGCTGATTTCTAATGAAAAGGGGGCTTCAGCCGATATTTCTGCATTGGCTCAGTTGCTAGGAGCCAAAAGTTGGCTGGCTAATATTTCTGGTACTGTTAGGGAAAGTGAACAAGGTAATAGACTTACATCTGTTTCATTCAACTCTCTGTTGTATAATGCCACATTGCCTCCTGCAATGGTCTGTGTCCAATCCCCCTTCTTATTCCTTTTGGCTGAGGCCACCTCATCGGGGATGCTGGATTGTTCTCATACTACCTGTCTCTTATCTGAGTGTTGGAATGGTTCCTGGACTGTAGCAGTGATTATGAAAATTCCAACTTTTGTCCCAATCCCGGTCACTGCGGATCCTGATAAATTCCCTATTGTTGAGCTACTTAGAGTCCGCAGAGATTTTGGAATCACAGCGGCTATAGTGACAGCTGTGGCGATATCTGCTGCTGCAGCGGTTACGGCCGGAATGGCTATGGCCAATCAAGTACAAACTGCTGCCACCATTAATCAAGTTGTCCAACAAACTTCCACCATACTTGAATCCCAAAATACAATTAATCAACATATTTTGTCAGGGATTTTAGCTGCCAACCAAAGAAGAGATTTACTCTAAGCTCAGGTAAAAGAATTGGCTGACTTAGTACTTTTGGGTTGTGTTGACCAACGTGCACATTTATGCATAACCTCTGTCAGATTTAATGATTCCAGGAATGCTTCCCGCATCATTGGCGAATATTTGGCTGGAAATTGGTCCATGGAAGCGGAAGACATGATCCAGTCTCAACTAACCCAGATAACTGTCTTGAATAACACCCGTGTTGATCCCGTGACTTTGGGTCAATTCACCGATTGGATATCTTCTGCTTTTTCCTTTTTTAAAGAGTGGGTGGGGGTAGGCATTTTTGGTGCAATGTGTTGCTTCGGTATGTTTCTCTGTTTGTGGTTTCTCTGTCGCCTCAAGGCCCGCAATGCTCACGATAAGGCTATGATCATCCAAGCTCTTGCAGCTTTAGAAAATGGCAACTCACCTCAAGTCTGGCTTGCGCAGCTTAAACAGTAAATCTTTGACATGGTCGTTGCACCCCAAGTTGTTATAACATTGCACTGGGATCGGCATGTCTTTCCTCGTTATTCTCTTAGTGTTGGAAAGCCCTTGCACTCTGCCGGTCTTGCTGCCATTGCACGCAGGTGGGTTTCCACACTAATGCTTCTCTATCGCCTTAAAGTCCGTGCCTTTCTTTCAGGGTGCTGTCAACTCGTTTGTCGTTGTGTACAGCCACAGAACAGCCTCAGCTGTCCCCCTTCGTCCACCTTCATCACGATGCAGGATGCGAGGCAAAGCACTGCACTTGAGTGATCCCTCAACGGACCTCAAGGAAAGCATGTCCTATTACATGCGGGTTTGACGTCCACACCCCCGCCCTACGAAAAAAGGCGTCGCTGATATGGGGTCAGGTCTGGGGAAGGCGCCTCCTTAGGACTGAACCATACATTGCAGCCACTTCTGCACAGTAGGATAGGACCTCTACTTTCGCCTGCATTGTTTTATAAATTAGAAGGGGGAACTGTAGTAAGCCATTGTTGTAAATTGTGGCCGCCATTAGAAGATGGCGCCGGCTTCCACTGTGGCCTGTGATAAACAAATTCCTTTGTGGAGAGTTGGCACGCTATCTCTTGCCACCCTATAAGAAAGATCCACGCGGCGGCTTAAGATTGGTACGTGGGAGGCTTTATTAGGCTGTGCTTGGGCCCTCGGGAGGAAGGAGAAAGAAAGGGAGTCACTAAAAGATACTTAAATCAAGGCCTGAATAAACTGCTGAAAGAAGATTCCTGAGTTGCGTCTTCCTTGCGGGCAAGGGGTCGCGACACATACATGCTCAATGAAGACTTGTTTTCCCCCAGCTATGGAAGCTGAGGCAGGAGGATTAAAAGTTCAAGGCCAGCCTCAGCAATTTAGCAAGACTCTGTCTCAAAACAAAAAATATTTTAAAAGGTTGGGGATATAGATCAGTGGTAGAGTAACCCTAAGTTCAATCTCTAGAACTGCAATAAATAAATAAATACTACTTTTGATTCACTACTGGTTGAATCAATGGATATGGAGGGCCACAACCTTGCGAAGTATGTACATTCTTTACAAATTTTACAAATAGGAAACAGACATGAAGTTCAGTAATTTGCCCAAGGTCACACAGCTAATAAGAAGCAGAGCCATGATATGAGTCCAGGATTTCCAGCTATGGAGATAGAAGGTGCTCATGCTCTTGCAGATTGGCCTGCAATTTTCCTGCCTCATTTCTACTTCCTAGGCCTTGCTCATGAAACATACCAAGCCCAGCATGCCCTCTCTGCAAATGAGAGGCTTAGCCTGGGCACACCAAGAAGGCCCTAGTGAATCCTAATAAGGTTTGACCTGGTCTTGGGGTATCAGGAAGCCATTAGCAGATCTAGTAAGGCATGTGACACAAGTAGATGATATTGTTAAAAGTTCTTTCTAAGAAAGAGTGCAGAATAAATTGATTTAAGTTTGACAAAATCAGGAAAGAATAGAAAATAATGAAGACCAAGACATAGAGCACTTAAAATACTATTTTCATTTAATTCTCATAAAAATCTTTTAAGGTCAGTACACTGTTCTCATTCCCTTTTTTACAAAATGAAGAAACAGAGAGGTTAAAGAAACCAAATGATCCTGCTAGCAGATCAGAATTTGAGCTGAAACTGTTTATATCTAAAGTGATACTCTCTTAATATTTCCTAACTGCCTCTCTTGAGTGTTTTAATGCTATTCAGTAAATTTTCCTCTGGTCTTAAAATAGTGTATTATTGCTTTAAAATGGACCAGGAGGAGGCAGATTGGATGCAGTAAAGCTGTGAGAGGCTGTTGTAGATGACCTATATAAGTGAGCCCTCCTGAGGTGTTTTGTGTTGTTTGTGTGTATGTGTGCTGGGGGTTGAACCCAGGGCCTTGCATATGCTGGGTAAGTGGTTTAACACTGAGCTACATCCCCAGCCCTTTTTGCTTTTTTTTTTTTTTTTTTTTTTAATTTTATTTTAAGAGAGGGTCTGGCTAAGTTGCCCAGGAACTTGTGAGTTGTCTGCTTCAGATCCCCAAATAGCTGTGATGGTGCTTGCCAGCCTGCCTGACTTCCAGACTTATCTTTACCCAAAGGGGAGAAAAAAAAAACTGGCAAGGGAGCAAGTTAAAGAGAAATGACTTGCTTACAGCAACTAGGAATACTTAACAAAGCATCCTGTTATTATTTTGGTTTTTAACAGAAACCTAAATTACCAATTGTATGCTAGGCACAGAGCTAGGCATTGGATGGAAACATGGATAAAGCCACATAAAAATACACTCTTAAATCCACTCCACTGATTACCTGGAGGGTGAACAGAAGAAGGCATGGTTGCCTACTTATGATTGGCATGGGAAAGGCATTCTTTCTGCCCCCAAGTATCCTGCTGTTGATCACCTGAAATCCACCGCTTGACATTCCATAGAATCTCCAAACAGGAAATCTCGGGGCTTGGTTGTCAAACGTTCCAATATTTCACATGCAGAAACTGGGCCCAAAGAGGTTGATTGTTCCAGCATCACACAGCTTGTTGCTGGTCCCAGATCTAGAATCTTTAGATGAATCCTACCCACTTTCTTCTTTGGCACTGGAAATCCTGGAGGGAAGAAAAGGCAACAATTTGACATTCTTAGGTCTTTGGAATGAATTCCTAAAAGGCTCTTCTCTGTTCCGCAAAGAAGAACTGCCTAACAACCTTCCTTAAGATGTCTCTCACATTCACATGAGAATCCCTTTCTTCACAGCAGGAAGTTGAGATAGTGCTTCTGGTTTCACTCCAAGTGGCAAAGGAACATCCTCCTCCAGAGCACAAGAGTACCATCAATGTATCTGCCATGCATTTGGAGAACAGTCTCTAGACCTCTTGCAATGTGGGGATGAAACCCAGGGCCTCGTCCTTGCAAGCACTCCACCACTAAGTTACACCTCCAGCCCTAGTTTTGTTTATTTGTTTTCCTCTCTCTCTCTCTCTCTCTCTCTCTCTCTCTCTTTTTTTTTTTTTTTTTACAGGCCTCTTATAAGCATCCAGTGGTCCAGCTACTGTCTTTGCCCATAACAGATGGAGCTCAGGTCACTGAGTCATAAATCTTTAGCCAGAGGCATCTCTATCTAGTCCAGCTCCCAGCCTTGAGATAAGATGTTATTATCCCTAATTTTACAGATAAGGGCCTGAATCCTAGAAAGGTTAACCAGTTTGCCCAAGGTCATACAAAGAATAATTAGAACAGTCACTTAAGGCTATTATTACCTACTTAGAATCCTGGTGACATAGAATGTCAGTGCTGAAAGTGATCTTATAAATACAGTGACCATATTTTCAGAACCCAAAACTAGGACAGTTAGCCTGACAAACCCTAGTGCATTTACAGGGACAGTGAACAGATTATTTGAATTGGTACTGACCCACAAAAGGGGATTTAAGACTGTGGCTCTAAGAGATCATCCAGCCCAATTCCCTCATTTCATAGTTGAGGCATCTGAAGCCCCAAGAGGCTAAATGATTTGCCGGAAGAGGTCGTGGGCAGAAATGTTTTCTGTTTTCTCAACTCCTAAGGTTGAGTCAACAGGGCGTGGGTCGGGGAGGACAAGAAGGGGCCATTGTTCCAGGCTGCTTTCCCTCAAATGGACTGACCTAACCCCACAGTGCCTGTGTGAATCCAGAATGGGCACGGCTGTCCCCTAAACACCAGAGAAATCACATTTGAAGCCAGATAAAGTTTAGGTTCTTGAATTCTTGCAGGCCCAGAGAGCCAGGAATAAGGGAATCTGGAGAATTAAAAGCACTTTTTTTCTTAGCTGCTATCTTCTAAGGTTTTCTTTCCCCACCCCAGATACAGGATGTTAAAAATGACAATCCCTCTGCATACTAAATATTGTGTAAATCAAGGCAACAAGTCAAACTGACAATATTTAAAAAGGATTTGACAGTATTTAAAAAGGATCTGTATAAACCCTGTTATGAGCGAGGCACCATAAATATTTATTATTAAATCCTCAATTTGCTCCTAATCCCTGCTTCATGTCCTGTTTGACTTCATTTTATATTTAGCAAGAGAAAAGAAGGCACACTAAAGAAGCAACTCCAGAGCTCACAGTGAGTCCATTTCTAGCTTCTTCCTTTGGCCTGAAGGCTCTCAATCTCTAGATCAACACTCCTGTTAAAAAATATATATATCCCATGTTAAAAAGTGCATTTTATAGTGTCCTTTTAACTCTGAAACTAACCAAATTGGGACTCTGAGTAAGTACCAGATGAAATTCTTCCAACTGTCAGCCTAACCTCTCCTCTATGCAAATGCAGAACTACTCTGCTGATAGAGAAATTGCTTCCGGGAAAACCAATTTCCTACTTATTGTCCTATGGGCTGCTGTGAGATACCCTGCTGAGCGGGGTGGGGCTCCTGGCCTGCTTATTGCAGGGAGAGAGTGAAATTGCAAAGAACATGTTGCTGAGATGGAGATTTAGCAGACTATTTGAATGGATATTTGAATGGAAGTTGTGTTCCACATCCCTGGTTTAGACATTATTTTCCTTGATACTTATTTTCCATTGGTCTAGTTGTTTTGCATCCTCCAAGGGCCTGGGGCTAGTGTCCTCAAAGCCTCACTGCCCACGATGATACTCCCACTATTATCAGGGCTCAACAATTACTTCATTCATTACTTCGTTCGTTCATTTCCTCTAAATTTGTTTCCAAAGAACAGTAACCAGCCAGTCAGGCTCATTCTCTATTCTATTGGCAAAGGATCCAGATGGGGTTGAATGGTGGTGAAAGACCCTAGCCCAGCAACCTCAGGCTTAGTTACAAAATCACCAGGGCATGTCACAAACCTTCAGACAATGTGTTTTTCAGATAATCAGTTAAGTGTGACAGATTAAGAAGGAAAACAGGATGGTTGGGAAAGAACAGAAACAGATCCCAGGGCATGCCTGAATAAACAGGAGCTAATAAGCAGGAACAGAAAAACCAGAATGCTCATATGTAACTGTCATGTGTATTTTTCCAGGAACATGAAGTGAAAAACAACTTTGCCCTTTAGGTAATCTATATGCTGGGTTCAAAATAACCAATAAGAAACCTGTTGCTTACCGCGCGCTCGAAACCTGCCCCTTTATCCTATAAAAGACCTGTACCCCAAAGCCCGGTGTGCCAGTGCACCGAAGCTTCGGCTGAGGTATTGCTGAGCACCCGCAGGCGCCTGTGTATCAATAAATTGCCTCCTGTTTTTGCAGCCAATGTCTCGTGCGTTCTTCCTTGGACAGGGAGTCGGGGGTCTTTCAGTGGGACTCTACAGTGTGATCCTAACACACTGTCCAAATTAGAGCACTTTTCTCTCTCCACTGTCCACCCCAACTTTCAATCTTGCTCTGAATGAAAGCAAGTGACACTGAACTTGAGAAGAGCTAATAAAAACCCGATCTCCCTGATAGCATCTTCTTTAATTATTTAAAGAAAGGGACAGTCTGTTTTAAAACGCTTCCTGTTTCAGTTCTTTTGTTAAACTATCTTAGAGTCAGTGACAGGTTATGGTGCTAAGAGTAGGAAGGGGCTAGCATTGTTGAAAAGTTACACAGGAAAGATACTTTTAGACATAAGAAGAAGGGTAATGCAAAAGACCTTTTGTTTAGGTGAAAGTTATGCACACATTTTCTTTGCCAGACAGAAATGATTGAAAAGACATTTTATATATTACAGAGCAGAACTGAGAAGGCCAAGAGAACAATTTTGTATAACGTCTATGGGAACTTGCTTGTACCTGTGAATATAGACTAATGACCATGAAATTTAGAGTCCAGTTTAAGGACTGGCTCTGTCACTTGCTAGTTGAGTGGCTTAGGGCATTTTTGTTGTTGTCGTTGTTTTTGTTATTTTGGTACCAGGAATTGAACCCAGGGGCACTTAGCCACTGAGCCACATCCCAGTCCCTTTTTATTGTTTATTTTTAGACAGGGTCTTGCTAAGTTTTTTTTGGTGAGTTTAGGGCCTCACCAAGGTTCTAAAGCCGGCTTTGAACTTGTGATACTCCTGCCTCAGTCTCCAGAGCTGCTGGTATTATAGACGTGTACCACTGCATCAGTTTTTATTTATTTATCTTTAAATTTACCTAGCCCTCAATTTCCTCATCTATAAAGTAGACATAATAATAGCTACTTTATAGAGGTGATTTGAGGATGAAATGAGTGTAAGGAAAACATGTGAAAGCTTAGCAAGGATCTAATAAACAGAAAATGCTCAACACATGTTATCTCCCTCTATTACTCCCCCACCTCCACTGGGAATTGAACCCAGGGCCAGGGCCTCATGTTGGTTAGGCAAGCACTCTACTACTGAGTTACATTCTCATCCCTTTTTATTTCTTATTTGAGACAGGGACTAATTTGCAGAGGTTGGTCTCAAACTTGTGATCCCACTTTAACCTCCCAAGTTACTGGGATTACAGATGTGTGCCACCATCTTAAAAATAAATAAGGCATTGAAAGAATTAAGAAGAAAGTGAGTGACTACCTGAATTCCTAAACTGTTCTGACATTGTTTCTGATAGATTGATTTTCCTGCTAGACTTTATACCCTGGAATATACATTTGAATTCCTAACACAAATTTAATGACCATATACTTGATTAGGATACGACACTGTGTTCAGTAAAACTTCTAGGTGTTTCTTTAGAGGTCACAAAAGGAAATTCAGATGGAAGCCAGACACTAAGACACAAAAGATAGAGGCAGAGTTGTAGTGTCTGCTCACTAGCTTCATTTGTAAATGTGGTAAGTTAGGTAATCAATTTCCTCTCCTTTCTCTTTTGAAAGAGAAAACTTTAAGCAGACAGAAGAGAAAAGAGGGCTGATGGAGTTGGGTTTGTCTCAGTCTGTTCATTCTGCTGTAACAAAATACTGGAGACTGGGTCATTTATAAACAACAGAAATTGATCACAGTTCTGGAAGCTGGGAAGTCCACAATTAAGGCACTGGCAGGTTCAGTGTCTGGTGAGGACTTGGTCTTTGCTTCCAAGATGGTGCCATATTGCTGCAACCTTAGGAACGAATGAATGCTGTGTCTTCACGTGGTGGCAGGTTTGGATGGAAAAAGGGCTTAAACTAATTCCTCCAGCCCTTTTATATGATACTAATCTAATCCATAAAGTCAGATCCCATATGACCAAATCACCTTTTAAAGATCCTACCTCCTAAAACTATTGCATTGAGGGTTAAGTTTCAACAGAATTTTGGAGGGGACACCAACATTTGAACCATAACAGTGTCCAACTAAGAAATAGCAATAGAAGAATTAAGAAAGAAAGAACAGAAATATAATACTCAGCCTCACCAACAGCCTCCTCTTGTGAATATCTACCCTTGTCTCTGTCCTGGCCTAGTGTATACATCAGACTAATTTCAGCAATATTTGCAAAATGCCTACCTGGGCAAGGCAATATTTAAGTATTGTGGAAAATAATGGGATGATTCATTTTCATTTTATTTAATAACACTTGTGCAGAGTTTGCTATGTGCTAGGCACCTTTCTAAGAATCTTATAAATATTAACTTGGTTAGTCTTCAAAACAGCTAAGTGAGATGGGTATTTTATTAACCTCATTTACAGATGAGGAAACTGAAGCAGGATCATAATAGCTATTTTTTATTGAGTAGCTGTGATGTGGGCAGGGTTTTGATGTTTCTTAAAAGTAGTCCTACGAACCCTGTAAAATAAGTTTATTATTATTTGTACTTTAGAGTGGAAGAAACTGAAGTTGGAGGAGCTTGAGTGACTTGTTTACAGTCACACAGACTCCAGGTGGCTGAATTCTACCACATCACACTACCTCCTGGATCTCCAAGGCAAGCTTTCTACCTTCAGAAAGTTTAAATGAGACATGTGAAAACCAAGGCATTTGAGACAGATACAAGCGTCATAGCAGTATAAGATCCTTCCTCCTCTCTCCTATCACCTCCACCTTTTAGGGTTGAAGCTTCCCTTCTTGGTGGGAAGTGAAATAGAAATAATCAGACTTACAGAGAAATTTAGTGAGACATCCCAAGAGTGTCCTCATTCCTGGAGGCTTTTTTTTTTTTTTAAGAATTTTAATATTTTTCTTTTTTTTTTTTAGTTTTCAGCGGACACAACATCTTTGTTTGTATGTGGTACTGAGGATGGAACCCAGGCCGCACGCATGCCAGGCAAGCGCGCTACCGCTTGAGCCACATCCCCAGGCCATTCCTGGAGGTTTTAAAGACAGACAGATGATCCATTCCATCACTGCCACCTTTCTAACCCTTGCCCTTGGGTCCTTATCCCCAGCCTTTCTCTGCCCTTATTCTTCCTTTATCTCTTAGCCAATGTGATTGAAAAATAATCATTTCTGGGAGAGAAGAAAGAAATCTCAAAGGAGATAAGAAGAGATCAGTGAGGGGCCAGAGGACGCTAGCGTGGTGCTCAGAGACCTGTTACCTGGAAATTCTGACCTAGGCAAAGGGAGATCACAGCTCAAGGTCTGAAGGGGCAAGCAGCAGTGGGGTTTCCAGAGCTTGGTTCAGCAAAGCCTTGGCAGTTTGGGGGCATTAGGGATACAAGCTGACTTGTCTCTGAGTTGCTATGCCTCCTAGCTCTTCTCCTCTACTCAGTAGCTAGAAGTGCAGCGGGTTTGCTCATGCTTCTTTGAAGTCTTGCCCTTTGTCCTCTACTTCCTGAATGGATCTGTCTCCCTAGGGCAGGACTGGGCATTCCTCACACCATCCTTTTTGAAGGGGCTGAGGTAAACCTGGCCTAGCCGGTTGGTGCTGGGGTGGAGTCCTGCAGACTGCCCTAATCCAGAGCAATTGTTACCTGGAAAAGCCCGGACTGTATGAGAGAACAGCTATAAATCACGTGGGAATTGATCACATCCTCTTTCCCCACCAGAGGGGCTGAGAGTAGCCCAGACCCTTGGATTGTTTAGGGTGGAGCAGGGAGAGAGAACCTCCTAGCCAATGCTTAGGGAGGATGAATTCAGATCTTGGGAAAAAAAGACAGCAGGTGGGGAGGAAGCAGGGAGTAACCAGTCTGGGACAATTGCCTGGAATAAACACAATTGTCTGCCACAGGCTTTTCTGTGCCAGCCTAGGCCTGTTAAACTGACCGCGTTTAAAGGGCCAGTTGTGGGCTAACCTAGGCAAGCTGAGATCAGTCTTGCAGCAACAGATCATGGCAATGAACCTGAGATTCATCAGGGGCTATGAAGAGAGAGGGAAGGAAGTGGTAGGACCTAGAATAAGTAAGTCTAAAGCAAGAGAAAGATCCAGAATGAAGGGGTTGATGTTTCATCCTTGTATTATTTTTTATTTTTAAACAGGGTCTCCCTAAATTGCTCAGGTTCACCTCAAACTTGAGATTCTCCTGCCTTAATCTCCAGAGTAATTGGGATTACTGGAGAGCATCACTACATCCAGCTTGTGTTCAAACTCCAACTAATTTATGACTTCTTGGATGGTTCAGCTTAAGAGAAAAAGACCTGACCAGAGACCTTGCAACCTCTCTCCAGATATCTGGGGCTGACTTCAACATGAACCTGTTGCCTTCTCAGCCTCCAGAAGGCACATGCTGCCTGCAGTCACCTCTGCTCGGCCTGTCCCTGTGATCCCACCAGCTTTTACCACCTCCCAAGTGCTATTCTCTTTCACAGGAAACTCGCATCCTTCTATTATTATCTTCACTGCTCTGAAACCCAAACTGTGAAGACAGAAAGATTTAACCATATTAGCATCCACACTTTACCCTCATTTTACCTAGAATGATGTAATGTACCTCCTACTTTCTGGGGGAAATTTACAACCCCCTTCTCTCCTCTCCCTTTAGACCATGGGTGTTAGAAAAGTATCACCTGGATTAAAGGCCAATGGAGGAGGGTACTGTGGTGACCCAGAAACAGCCCTGGAAAAAATGTACCATCCAGATCAGAATAGGACCAACTGATGATCTTCTGCCCCAGGTCCAACATGAGGTTGCGTGTGTACATGCTTGTGTGTGTGTGTGTGTGTGTGTGTGTGTGTGTGTGTGTGTGACCGGGGGATTGAACAAGGGCCTAGTACATGCTAGGCAAGTACCTTACCACTAAGCTATATCCCCAACTCTGCTGTGATTTTTTAAATTCAGAAATAGTAAGTACAGATATCCTCTGGCAAAGCCCTTTCCCAATTTCAGCTGGAGTTAGGTGAGAAGCCAGGGAGAGGAAAAAGGGGAGCAGGGGCCTTGAAGTCTCTAACAATCTCTAAGGGAGAAACTGGGTGATCTTCTTTTTCAGTGTAGGAGATTGAACTCAGGGCCTCTTGCACACTAGATAAGCACTCTGTCACTGAGCTATATCACTAGCTTAAGGGGATCTACTTTTTAAAAAAATATATATATATTTTTTAGCTGTAGTTGGACACAATATCTTTTTTTTTTTTTAATGTGATACTGAGAATCGAACCCAGTGCCTCGCACATGTTAGGCAAGCGCTCTACCACTGGGCCACAACCCTAGCCCAGGCTCTACTTTTATTTCTTCCAAGAAAGAAAGAAAGGAAGGAGGAAAAGAGGAAGGGTGGAGGGAAAGAAGGGAGAGGACTGGAGAAGAATAGTGACAAAACAGCAGTAATAACAGTGATTATAGTTTGTCTACCTTTTCTCAAGCTGCAGCTTTCAGTTATAGACGAGCCACAAGTAAGAACTAAACAGGGCCAAGGAAAAAGGGGCAGGGGAGAATCATGGCCAAAGTGTGGGATTATACGTTCCTTTTATTCATTTCCCAGCCAAAGACCAGTTGGTGAAACTGCTTATGATTACCTTTTGTTCATGTATCAGGAAGCATGTATTTCTTGCTCTGCTGTCCTAGTGTTTCAGGGTTTTCTTTATATAACGTCTATAAAACATAGGCAAGACAGCTTGAAAGTATGTTTGTAATTTCTTTGAAGGCAAATGTCCACCTGCCCAGCCTAGCACACTGCACACAAGCAATTAATAAATGTTTCTAAATCCAAGACTTTCCACTACTCTCTGGGCTCCTTTAATTTGATTTCACAGTAGTTTCTGTTATGACATTCCTTGGCTACAACTCAAAATCACCATTACTATGTCCATCTAAAAGTCAGAAGCAGAAGGAGTAACAAGTTTTCTCATTAAACCTTTTTGTGTCTCCCCATTTACCAAGGTAGGGTCTGCCAAGCTGAGGGTGGGCAGGAAAAGATGCTCAGGGAAAAGCAACCTCAAAGTGTTTGACAGAAAATTCTAGCTAAAGTAGTCTCCTAACGAACCTGTATGCCCATTATGGCACTAAAATGTTGCACAAAAAGGTAAAAACTAAATACAACGTGTGATGCCCAAAAAGGCTTTTGCAAAAGTTTTTGCTGCCAGCAATGGGGTATTCCTTGAGGATAGACTCAGCCAATCAGGGGGTTTTGTGATGATGTCATACTTAGCAAACAAGTTTTATTGGTGGGAAAGCTCTTAGGTGTTGTGAGGGTGTAGAGTTTCTAGTGTAGCTCAGGGAAAATTGTGGCTTGGTTTAAGGTTCTACTGAATTCCATTGTGCTTATGTTTCCAACCAAGCTGAGCCTGTATTTGGCACTTAGTTAAAATCGAGGAATCAGGAAACTTTCTTTTCCTTGGATGCCCAAAGCTGCTGATTCCTCAATGTCTGCTATTTTGATGGTGACATTTCTTCACTGCTGTACATTTCTTTCATAGAAGCCTAAGGATGCTAACCAGAAGAGCCTCAGTCCTCAACAGTGACTAGGAAAAGAGTCCACCACAGGTCAGGATGTAGAAAAGAATCTTTTTGTTGAAGAGGAAGTCAGAGAGCAAGCTACGCATGCTTATATTTCCATCTGATGAATTCACAGGCATGCTTATGCCATAAGTCCACTATGCACAGAGATGCAGCACTAAAAATAGCTCAGAGCTTATTTCCCTCCTTTCCAATGTGTCGTCCCCAGCTCTACTGTTTTTTCCTCCCCCAGACAGAGGCCCTGCTGTCTGCCAGACAAGGCTGGAATTAGCACACCATGTCTGCACAGCTCACATCCCTGATGGTGGAAGCTGAAGCTCTCTCTGCACTTGTGTCCCTTGGTTACCTGAATGCAAGAGGCCGGTCACACCCGCCCTTAACCACAGATTAAAAGGATGTCATCCACTGACTCATTCTCTCTCGCTCGCTGTTATTTCAGACAGCAGGCTGTTCCTGCCCCCACCACCTCTCCAGCACACCAGCCTTTCCCTCTGGATAATCCTTCCCACCCTCACCTCGATCAGGAAACCTCAAACTAGCTCCACCTTGCTCCACATCCGCCCATCCCTCCAGTCAATTCTTCTCTCCCAACTTTTATCTTAGCTCCTCTTTTCCCAACTATGGCACACTTAATTATGGCTGCCTCAAACTGTGTTAGTGACTCATGGATAAGTTAATGTATTTCAGCTTTTTGAGTTTCTACGTAGCATCTATATTTGCTCCCCCACTGCTACCCAGGAACATAGTAGAAATAGCACTGGGCATGGAATCAAGTGCCCTGCAAATCAAAATGGGGATAATAATACTTATGTTGCAGGGATTTTGTAAAAGATTAAATGAGATAATATATACTTGGCACATGAAAGCTTGATAAAGATTGGTTGAACCTGAATCCCAGAATGTAAACACTGTAGGAGCTGAGGTGTAGCTTAGTGGTAGAGTGTATGTTTATCACGGGCAATATATATATATAATATATATATATATATATATATATATATATATATATATATAGAGAGAGAGAGAGAGAGAGAGAGAGAGAGAGAGTTTTAAAGTTTCTCCTTACCTTATATTTTTTTCTATTTCCTCCAATTCCTAGTACCCATAAGAATGGAAACATATAATAAATGCCAATGGCCCTGGCATAGTGTACACACCTGGAATCCCAACCAGCAGGGAGGCTGAGGCAGAAGGATCACACCTCAGAGATCAGCCTTGGCAATGAAGCCAGACCCTGTCACAAAAATAAAAAGTAAAAAGGATTGGGGAGGTAGCTTAGAGGTAGAGCACCCCTGGTTCAATCCCCAGTGACACACACACGGAAAAAAAAAAGAAAAAAAAAAACAATCCACATGCTTTCATTTTTAGTATATCTTTTTGGGTCAGAAATCCTTAGCAAATAGGTAATTTGGGGCATTAACAACTTACAATGACAATGGCATAACATCATTTGATAATCTAGCCTTCCTATGACCCTCAGAGGTTGGGAGGGGAAGTGGGAGCCACCTTCAGTGGCACTTCAGGGCCAAGGCAAGCAAAGGAACACATTGGGATGCTCTTCTGTTCTTACTCAGCTGACATTCCACTAGTTAATTCCTTTGGTGGTGTTAAGGAATAAAGATGTGTGATAAGGTGAGAGCTGATAATAACACAAGGGCCAGTCTAACTTGTTTAACCAGGCCTCTTGTCACACCTGCAAAGTGGCCTCCCAGAGATGAAATCCTGCTTCCATTTGAAAGAAAGGTTTTATGTGGGACCAGAAAGGAGCAAGGCGGGCTGGGACCTGCTCAGTGGTAGGGTGTGTGCTCAGCATGTGTGAGGACTTGGGTTCAATCCTCTGCACCAAAAAGGAAAAAAGAAAGCAGTGAGAGAGAGGCAATGCTGCCCACCATTAAGGTCAGTGAGACACAGAATGAGGTTTCTTGAGTGGAGTGGTAGGCAAGACATCACCTCCTAACCCTGCCCCTTCAGGTCCTTACTGACATCTCTTAATCTGTTGCTGGGAGACCAAACCACAGGGACTCAGTCTATGAACGTCTCACAGATTCCCATTCACCTCACTTCTTGGCACTTCTAGAAGGGAAAACTTCAGAAATCTGACCCTTCAGCTAGGTACAGTGTTACACACCTGTAATCTTGTAATCCCAGCTATTTCAGAGGCTAAAACAGGAGGATCACAAATTCAGGCCAACCTGAGCCATTTAGTGAGACCCTGTCACAAAAATAAAAAAGGGCTGGAGTTGAAGCTCAGTGGTAGAGCATCCCTGGGTTTGGTCCCCAGTAATGAGAAAGAAAGAAGGTAAGGAAAGAAAGAAGGAAGGAAGGAAGGAAGGGAGGGAGGGAGGGAGGGAGGAAAGGGAGGGGAGAAGGAAGGAAAGAGAAAGAAGTAGAAGAGCCAAGGCTGTCCTGGAAAAGCCGTTCTCCACTATATACAAGTTGCTCCAGCAAATCCAGCCTTACCAAATCTTTTCAACTTCAGGCACTGATGCCTTCAATTCAAAAGCCTGACTCCATTCCATTCCTATACCTGCAGATTGAATTAAGCAAGAGAGAAACTAGAGATCTTTCTATCCTAGTCTTGGAAGCAAGGCCCTAGGCAACCAGGTAACCCCAAATCTGCAAACTCCCTTCCTCCTTTTCCTTGCCTAAAAGGACCAAGCATTTTCCTCCTTGGTACACCAGTTCTCCTTCTGGGGTGGCACCCATTGTAAAGCCTCACTTTTTGGTGGGGCCTCAATCACAGTACCTCTTGCTAGATCCTTCTCCAGTGGAATTGGCCTCTGCTCTCACTATCCCTGGCCACTTGCTGAGATCCTGATTCAACCATTCCTGTCCCCGGAGTAACTCTAAATTCTTGATGTCTATCATCCCTACCGTGCCTCCGTAGCCTGTCTCAGTCTAATGCTTGGTTCAGCTTGGAGTCTTCCCCACAGCCCTTATCCCTAGTTGGACTGTGGGCCCTTCTAGCAGGCCACAGTGCTGTATGGGTTTCTGTTGTCTGCTTGCTCACGACCATTTACATCACACCGACTATGGTAGCTCCATTTGAAGTACGTTGCTGCTCAAGACCAACTCCTATCCCCACCCTATGGTCTTGGCGATTCAGTCGGACTTTTCATGTCTAACTGCGCAAATCTGGAAATCTTCCTAATTTTTTCCATCCTATGTGCACCTTGGTTCTTCTCTCCAACTTGTGGCGACATCACCCATCTGTTTGATGTTCCTATCATTTCAGGAGAAGGATCCCTGCTGCACTTCCTAGAACTTCAGAAATCCTCATTCCTTCCCCTGGCCAGCTCTCGTCGTGTCTCAGTCAGTCTGCCATCTCTCCATTGCAACTCTGCTTGACACTATGGTATGATGTCTGAATAGGTCCCTTAACTAACTAGGATGGAAAAAAGGACACCTTCAATCTTGGCCTTATCTTTGTCCAATTTCCTCATCCTCCCTTATAGCTAAGGCTTTGGTTGACTCTTTTTGTTGGTAGTTTGTTTTGGTGCTGGGGATTGAATCCAGGGCCTAGTGCATTTGAATCATGTGCTGACTATTTTAAAAACTGTAGCAAGCATGCAATCTTATATTCTGTTGTGTGTATATTAAAAAAAAAATCAGTCCTAAGCTTAATTATTTATTTGCCATGCCTTAAACTTTGAGTTTTGGTTGAGAAAAGTTCATCACTGCCAGTGTGCTGAGACTGTACTCACTAAATATCTCATATATCCCTCCCCACCATTTCCAAGTACCCCCTTGCAGTTATAGAAGGAATATGAGTGAGTTCTGGTTAATAAACTGTGAATGAAAATGTCTTCTTTCTACCCCCACAGTGACCTTGATAACTGCAAGTTGAGATGGATCCCTGACCCAACAGATGAAAGAACGTCCTTACTAGCACACACTGGACTTTATATGAATAAGAAATACGCCTTTGATGTGTTAAGTCACTGAGTTTTTAGGTTTAGCATAACTTGACATTAATACAATATAGAAACCTTAACCAAGTGTGTGGGCTTCTCTCACCACTCAAGAATTGGTTTTTAAAGAACTTAAAATTTATACAAATCAAATGTGTTTATTACACAAAATTATAAAATATAGAGGCGGGGGTGTAGCTCAGTGGTAGAGCACTTGCCAAACATGAGCAAGGCCCTGGGTTCAATCCCTAGCACCACAAATGAAATAAAAAACGAAGGAAGTAAAAATCACCTATAATTCTCTTGGTCAGAGATAAATATTGTTAATATTTTGATATCTATACTTTATATTCTTTCTACAATATAGAAATAGAAATATATATGCATGTATATATACAAACACATATATACATACAGTTATATTTACATATGGTCCTGGAGCATAATTTTTTCTTTGACAAAATATCCTGTCCATTTTCCCAAAGCAATAAATATTATTCTAGAACACAATCCGTAATTATTGTGTAACATTGCATTATTATGGTATAATAATTTATATACTGTTGGACAGTACTATATTCCTCCACCTAAATTGCTTCAATAATATTTTTCTCCTTTTCGACATATTTTATCACTGGCTTCCTCTCCCACTCACAGACTGACTCTTAATCATGTACATTCATAGAATGCAAATGAGATAATCCAAAAATAATAAAAGCAGGCATGAAATTCACAATGTGATATTTTGGGATGGGAAAGGAAGAAGCAAAGTTTTTGCAATACATTCTTCTTCTTCTTCTTCTTCTTCTTCTTCTTCTTCTTCTTCTTCTTCTTCTTCTTCTTTATTGTTATTATTCTGATTTGCTTGGTACATCTTAATTTTTATTCTCTGAGTAGTAATAAATGACTTGGAAAAGCAAAGGATATGGCAGAGTAGGAGGCAACAGGAAGCTGTTTGAGTTATAATTACGCATGATTGCAACAAACAAAAAGTAATAACAAACTCAGAACAATGGCTTAAACAAGATAGATGCTTATGTCACTTTCACATAAATGTCTAGAGGCAGGCATTCCCACATTGCACTGCATCAAGTGAGTAGCAGGGTCCCAGGATTCTTCTGCATATTCCCCTGAGCACTTTTTCCATTCCCAAGGTCATCTCAAGAGGTTTCAAATGATTACTTTAATTCTAGCTCTCACATTAATATTCCACCAAGAAGAGAGGATGCAAAGGAAAGAGAAGAAAATATTATTATTTTGGGAGGTGGGCACTGGGGATTGAACCGGGGCACTTTCCCACTGAGCTACACCTTTTTTATTTTTTATTTTGAGACAGGGTCTCACTAAATTTCTGAGTCTGGCCTTGAACTTAAGATCCTCATGCCTCAGTCTCCCCAGTCATTGGAATTATAGCTGTGTGCCACCACACATAGTGAAAATATCGTTCTTTTAAAATGAATTTTTTGGGGGAGTTGAATATACCAAGTCTACTTAGTCACTTTATCTCTTTATTCTGAGTGACCATGTACTCACATAAAAAATTCAGAGATGTTACTGCTTTAGAAGAAAGAATGGATACCAGGGGACAAGCAGCTATGGCTGCTGGAAGAACTACCAGGAGATTTATCATTTTCAAAAGTAAACAATCCAGCCCTTGATTGAGGAGGAGCCAATGAAAGGAAAATATCTATTACATCAACAATAAAATGTAATCACACTCTGGCAATGAACAGATGGGCTAAATAAACACATGTTCCATTCCTAATCCCTGCTGGATTTCTGAAATCAGCCAACTTCTTTGGAGTGAACATGTGCTAAAGGAAAGAATGACTGACTAGTAATCCCTGGAGCATCTTACTGCACACCTGGCTTCATCAGAAGCTGACCACAGTAGTTTCTACTGCACATCTAGGTTCAATCCCTAAGACCCTCAAATAAAGAATGTGAGAATAGTGGAGTTTTTGTAGGGAAAACCAGTCACTGTCACGTTCCTGAGGCTTTGCTTTGGTTCCTTCAGCTGCCTAGAATCCTTCATCCCTTCTCCATGTGAAGAAATGCTGCTCTTCTTTCTCATTCCTCAAGGTACTACTCAAATCTTGTTCTTTCACCATTTAGTTTGGTCATCTATTCATTCATCAAGCCCTGACAGTCTATCATGTACCAGGCACTGTGTTGCATTATAGAGCTGGGCATTGCCAAACTGGATGAGGATGTGCCCTCAGATTACAAATTACACTGATTAGGTTGACTGGTATAACATTTTCCCCAATGTGCTACACTGTCTGACTGTAAAAGAAAAGAGCTTCCAGAGGGTTTACACCTGATATTTTAATTAGCAAATACTTATAGAGTTCCTGCTATGAGCCAAGCACTGTTCTGTTCTTGTGCATTGAGTGTATTGATTCTTCTAAATTTTATGACAACCCCATGAGTATGTATTTACTGTCACCCTTTTTATACAAATGACTAAACTGAAGCATGAAGAAGTTAAGTAACTTGCCCAATGTCAAACAGCTAGTAAGTAGTGGAGTTAAAATGGAATCCAGGGAAATAGGCTATGGAGTGCATGCTTAGCTAAAATACTACACTGTCTTATTATTCACTCTATTCTATATCTGTAGTGTTTAATAGGACACCTAGAATGTAGTAAGTCCTCAATAAATGTGTGTTGAGTGGATCTGAGCTAGCTGCTTAACACTGAGCAAGTTATCTTTTTTGAGCCACAGTTTCTACAAAGATAAAAAGAAGTGGGACTGTAAGTACCCTAAGAGCCTGGATTAGGTAAAGATCCTTTTAGTTTATCAAGCCCTTTACGATAGTCCACCTTTTGGGGACCAAGGAATAGAAGATTCACTTTTTTTTTTTTTTTCTGTACTAGATATTAAACCCATGGGCACTTAACCACTGAGCCACATCCCCAGCCCTTTTTTGTCTCAGTGAGTTGCTTAGTGCCTTGCTAAGTTGCTGAGGCTGGCTTTGAACTGTAGTACTCTTTCCTCAACCTCCTGAGCTGCTGGGATTACAGGGGTGCGCCACCACACCTGGCTTCACAGATTTTTTTTTTTTCAGTTGTAGCTAAACACAATACTTTTATTTTATTTATTGATTTTTATGTGGTACTGAGGATCAAACCCAGCGCCTCGCATGTGCTAGGCCAGTGCTCTACCACTGAGCCACAACCCCAGCCCCATGGCTTCACAGATTTTTAAGAAAGGGACACCCAAAAAGTTCTTTCATGAAGTGGGAAGAGAAAGTGCTTTCTTTTTGCTGGGTGCAGTAAGGTACACCTATAATCCCAGAGATTCTGGAGGCTGAGGGAGAAGAATTTCAAGTTTGAGGCCAGTCTCAGCAAATCAGGGAGACCCTGTCCCAAAATAAAAATGAAAAAGGGCTGGAGGTGTAGCTCCGTGATAGAATACCCCTGGGTTTAATCCCTAGTACTGCAAGAAAAAAAAAGTGCTTTCTTCTTGTATAGAAGTTTCATAACAAAGAAATCTTGATACATTTCAATTTAATATTAGACCTCAGATTAGCTGCTCCTATATTTGTAATAGGACACTATAACACTTCTCAGACTTCTGTCCTTTGAAAATTTGGCTACAATATATTATCCCCCAAAGATTTCTCTAAATTACTCTTTCAGATTATACTATAATATGACATTGTTTCCCAAAAGCTGAAGTGTACACAGCACCAGACCTTTGATCAAAGGCCAGTGAAATCTGCAGGATCTGACCAAATGCCAGTTTAGGTCATTATGCTTTGGCCAGTCTCCTGTTCCCTGCCGTGTCAGTTGGCTACGTTTGTCTTCATCACCCAGCTCATGCTGCCTGGTAATCAGTGAACTGGCAGGACTGAAGGATGGCTTCCCTGGTGAGCAATGGCCAGAAAAGGATGTTGAGTCGGGCTAAGACTAACATAAGGGAGAGCACTAGTGGTAATGAGTTTCCCTAACCTGAAATCAACAGATTTATTATTTTCTCTGTGATACGACTGTGCACCCTTGTATTTTAGGATTTGACTACTGTATGTGCTTTTGAATATTTGCTTGACTCTGAAAGTCCACGATGGAATGATTTATCATTTTGCTGAAGCAGGAATTGAACAAAAGACTATGAGAGAGGTGTGAAGCTCACAGTGAGTCACCTCACCAGCCAGTGAGCTCAGCCACTCACCCAAGCATCTGGGTATGACTCCATTTGGGTATCTCATTTGTGATCTTTAATTTTCCTGACAGGCCAGTCAGATTTTACTTATTATCCCCATTTACCCACGACAGAAGTATACGTCCTAGTGTTGTTCATACTTTTAAAAATATTAAGAGATCTAACAATGTTTTCTTTCCCTCAAAGTTTGGTTTTGTGGGGAGCAGGGCTGGGGACAAACTTTAGGTATGGAGAGTAAGTTCATAACACATACATTGTCATTAGTATTCGAAGGCTTCTCTATGGACTGATGAATCAATTTTTTCCTTCATCCTCAAATTCTACTTTCACTCCTTTCTCTGCAAATTCTTTTAAATATAGTCTCCTATGTCTATGTGTTTTAATTTACATAAATTATATTATATTTATATCTCATCTCTGTCTCAGTCTCTTTTTTTTCTGTGCTGGGGATTCAGTCAGGGTCTTGTCCCTACTAGGGAAGCACTTTATCACTGAGCTACACCTTCTGTCCTTTTCTTTATTCTTAAACTCAAAACTATATTTTAATATCAATTCAGGCCACCAAATGTATATCTTTTTCATTGCTTTAAGCTTTAAGCTGCAACATATTCCATAGTATGTATTTTTTTTAAAAATGTATATGATATTATTGGTGCATAATTACACATAATAGTGGGATTCATTGTTAGATATTCATATGTGCACACAATATAAAAATATAATGTGGTCAATATCACTCTCCAGTCCTTTCCCTTCTCTCCTCCATTGTCCTGATCCTCCTCCTTTACTCTACTGGTATCCCTTCTATTTCATGAGATCCTCACATACTTTTCCCCCCTTTTATCTCTCTAGCTTCCATATGAGAGAAAATACATAGTTGTTACTTATCCATTCCCCTTTTTATAGACAACAGAACAATTAATACACACACATATACATATGTATAACACATACACACGTATATATATATGATTACTATTATGTGAACATATGTGTTATATTACCTTTTCTATATATGTGAAAATTGATGTGTCATACCAGTTTACTAAGTAGTGCCAGATGGCTTTCCAAATGGTTCTACCTGTTTATATTCCCACCAGCAATGCATACTAGTCTTGATATTATTCATCAAAGTTTTAGTTGATTTGAATTTTTGTATAGTTGGACAATTAATTAAAAATATTAACAAAAAGAAAGGAGAGTTAGGTGACTTAGACTCTCCTGGTCCCCTCACTGATAATTTACCTCTCCTGTCCTATGTTCTATATTCCCTTCAGGTTATTCCAGTCCTTGCTAGAGGAAATTTTTCTTCTGAAACTTCTCCCCAAGTTACTTCCTTCCTTTCATCAGAGTTTTACCATACTTTAATAGAATGTTCATCTTGTTCTCTGTTCTCAGCATCCATGTTTTCCCCATTTTGTGAGTTTTGATTTACGATCTGGTTCCTCCACGAATCCCTCTCTAATTGCTCTAGCCTATGCTTGACACCTCTCACTTTGACTATATTTCTCAGACTTGGGGGACTTGTTTATATCCAATTTAACTTTATTTTATGTTCTATGTTGTTTCAAAATGAGATCATCCCAATGGAATGTGTAAGATTTGCTCAACCTCATCATTCTAGCAGGTCAGTAGTTTTGAACCACAGCCTCATTTGACCCTTACTTTCCCATCTTCTGTGGAAAAATCAGATATATGGACTAGGCAGTGTTACCTACCACCTAGAGCTAATCTTCCATAGACTTATAGAGAGATTTCACTAGTAGAAGAAATATAAAACAAACATTATATCTGCAAAGTATGTATCCAGGCAGTCTTGCAAAATCCCTCTCTCACTGAGTTACATCTTTATTGACTCAGAGTTCATGGAGCTAACAAGTATGAGCAGGATCTCAGGAGCATCTGTGGAACTCTCTATTGAGCTTTGCCTGTTCCTGGCAGGTGCTGTCATCATTGATCTTTCAACAACTACCTGCTAATTTCTTGAACAACCATCCATCAAAATGAAATGAACTGGGAAACCAGGTGCGGTGACACATGCCTATAATCCCAGTGGCTTGGGAGGCTGAGGCAGGAGGATTGTGAGTTCAAAGCCAGTCTCAACAATTTAGCGAGGCAATAAGCAACTCAGTGAGACCCTGTCTCTAAGTAAAGTGGCTGGGGATGTGGCTCAGTGGTTAAGTGCCCCTGGGGGTCCAATCCCCAGTATCAAAAAAAAAGAAAAGAAATGAACAGGGGAAAGTGCCCTTTCCCACTACTGTCTCCTTATACTATTTTGCATTCTGCATTTTCACATAAAAGCCCCACTTTGTAACAAAAGTATCTAGTTGCTTGACCAAAATTCTTTTTTTTTCTTTCTTATAATCAGAACTTTGACATAATTCAGAATGGCATTGGTCTAGCTGTAAAACTACATTTCTCAAAGTATTTGGCAGTTGGAGATTAATATGACAGTTATTGCCATTAAAATGAAAGACAAAGGTAGTGTGTGACACTTTCAGGAATGATCGTAAAAGGGAAATAACTCAGTTGGCATCCACTGATGCCCTTGTCCTTTGTTCTTCTTTCTGCCTGCAATGTAGCCATGATGCCTGAGGGTGGGGGTAGAACAGGTGCCACTTTGGTATCACAAAGATTCAGACAACATGCTCTAAGGGTGGCCCAATAGAGTCTGAGTCCCTGATGACCTCACAGAGCTACCATCACCATCCTGGACTGAATGATCTTCTAGGTGGTTTGTAATGTAAAAAAGAAAAGAGAGAATTAAAAAAAAAAAAAAAGACAAAACCCTTAAGATTAGTTCAACCACTGTTTTTGCATTTTTGTTATTTATTGAATGCTTGTAAACTCAAATCCTGATTGGTGTTTGTTTACTTTTGCCAAATATCTTCTCCCTAAGAATCTTGCACTGGTTTGAAGTCAGCCTGACAGGAAAACCATCTTAGTACGGTTTAAGAGAGCCTGATGTCGCTTCTAGTCAGAGCCCTTTTAAGAGAGCCTGATGTCACTTCTGGTCAGTGTCCACTTATCAAGCTTGAGCATTCTGCTGCTTTCCTATCTTATGAGCCTTCTGTAGGTGACAGAGGATACATGGCTTAGGGATTTGTGGTTTAGAGCTTTGTGGCAGGCCAACTCTTTCTTCCTTGCTCCTGGAGACTTCCTAGCAGGATAGATAGAAAGTGCCACATGCTTATTTTCCTACTCTCCTGAGCAGTGAAGATATGAACATGTGACCTAATTCTCTCCAAAGAGACCTGAAGGGAAAACCAACTGGGAAGACTTTATAATTAAAAAAGACAAATGGAAACAAATGTCCTTTTGTCTTCCTTGTAAATGATGCCTAGAAATGCTGAGTCATCTTGTGGTCAATGATGTGGTAAGGATGGCAGAACATGGATGAGCAGCTCCTAGGTCCTTGGCATTTCTCCTAGTCACATCACCAACCCTGGATGCTAACAGCCTTTACACATCTGGTTATTATTTATAACTTTTTTTTTAATTTTTTCTTTCTTTTTTTTTTTTTTGATACTGGGGATTGAATCCAGGGGCACTCTACTACTGAAATACATTCCCAGCCCTTTTTATTTTTTAGTTTGAAACGTGGTCTTGCTAAATTGCTGAGGCTGGCCTCCAACTGTGATCCCTCTGAATCAGCCTCCCAAGTCTCTGGGAACACAAGCATACACCACTGTACCCAGCAAAAAAAAAAAAAAATTAATTTTCAATTGACATTCAAAAATCATATATATTTATGTGATGTTTCAATACACTGTATAATGTTCAAATCAGATTAGACAGATTTATGTGAAAACATTCAAAAACTTTTTTTCCAGTTGTTTGTACCATTTTGGATGATATTATGTTATTGGCACTTGAAAGAACTCTAACTGGTGTAGTGATGACAGAATATCTCTGGTCACTCACTCCAGCTTCTAGGTCTCTTTTGATCCGATTCCTCAGTTCCTTAGCCAAGGAGATCTCTGAACAAACTAATTGGCTGGCCATTCCAACATGTCCAGACAGGTCTGAATCCACAAAGTGAACCTTCAGGTTTTGTACTGAGACTCCTGCTTTACAGGCCTGATGGAATCCTCATTTAGTGTTGCAAACTTCAGTACAGTAACCACTGTGTGGTATGATGTTATTTTCTTAAGTAGTAAAACAGATTTTATGCCAAATGGAAAATATTTATAAGGAAAATATGATTTTTTAAAAAAATAAGTACTATATATTTGGGGGGGAGGTACTAGGGATCAAACGCATGGCACTCAACCACTGAGCCACATCCCCAGCCCTATTTTGTGTTTATTTAGAGACAGGGTCTCACTGAATTGCTTTGAGCCTTGCTTTGGATGAGGCTGGCTTTGAACTTGCAATCCTCCTGCCTCAGCCTCCCAAGCTGCTGAAATTACAGGCATGTGCCACTGCACCTGGCACTATACATTTGAAAATTTCATAAACGTCAATTCATATAGATGGAAGCAAACATAACCCTAAACCTTTTTTTTTTTTTTTTTTGAGGCAGGGTACCAGGATTGAACTCAGGGGCACTCTCCCATTGAGCCACATTCCCAGTGGTATTTTATATTTTACTTACAGACAGGGTCTCACTGAGTTGCTTAATGTCCCTCTTTTTGCTGAGGCTGGCTTTGAATTTGCAATCCTCCTGTCTCAGCCTCCCAAGCCACTGGGATTACAGGTATACACCACCACCCCTGGCAATCCTAAACTTTTTATTAATTAAAATATTTTAAAATAGCTTGCAGAGTTTTTAGGTACAACCAATAGCAAAGAAGATGCCAATTCGATAGATATTTTACTTGTTACAAATAAGTATTGTATTTCCATTGACACACCCTAGTACATCTCCAGATGCCATCAAGCCCTCTGTATCCCCAGGTTCTGCACCTGCATACTCAAAAACTACAGATAGAAAATATACAGGAAAAAAAATTATATCTGTATTGAATGTGTACAGACTTTTTCTTTGAATATTCCCTTACAACACAATGTAGCAACTATTTGCATCACATTGCCATTGTACTAGGTGTTATAAATCAGTATATATGTACACTATACATAAGTATAAGTATAGAGGAGAATGTGCACAGGCTATATGCAAATGCTATGCCATCATCATTTTACATTAGGGACTTGACCACCCACAAATTCTGGTATCAGTGAAGCTCTTAGACCAAACTCCCACAGATACTGAGGAATGACTGTATTGGCTCCTACTTAATCTGGTGGTGTTAATTTGTGTTGTAGATCAGATGGAGATTACAGGACAAACAGGCTGAGTATTTAATATTTCCATCCAAACCCTCAAGATGCATGTCAATTTTAAATTGTTCTTCCACTTATTTTCACTCTGTGATGGCAAAAGTGTTGCTTAGATGGTCAACTCTAAAATTGCTTTATCCAACTCACACAAAATACTCGAATGAAAAGTGAAATTTTCAGTCAATCATCCAAATGTTTTCAGACTCACACGCAAAGAATTGGAATGATTACTTTTAAAAAACTTTTCATAGAGATTTGGGCAACATTGAGAAACATTATTTGTTTTTTTGTTCTCCCCCCAACCCCCGAAGATGACACCAAATGACCAAGATAAAATCTCTGACTTGTTATAATTAAGAGGAAAAAAAAAACCTACACATTTGTTTATTACAACCATACACTGTTATAGAAGATGCTAAATTTCCTGAATGATGAAGTTGTATCCCAAGACTGCTAGATATAGATTCTGGAACTGTCTTTTAGAAGTGATAACCAGTTTAGTAAAAAACAGTGGGTTGGACTGGGGTTCTTCTCCTATCTAAATAAGAATTAGGGGGGCTGGAGTTGTAGCTCAGTGGTAGAGCACTTGCCTTGCAAGCGTGAGGCCCTGAGTTCTATCCTCAGCACCACATAAAAATAAATAAACATATTTAAAAAATAAATGAATAAAAATTAGACAAATTCTTAGTGAAGCTATTATTAGAAAGCTAATGTTACCAATGCTCATGGAGTTCTTTCACTCAATTAGAGATAGAAATCATGAAGAGTACAGCTTTTTTTTGATGTTACCACTTCATTTTGGTATTACTAGCTCTTCGAGTCACTGATTCATATGAGACCTTTGTGCAATTCGAGATAGAAATCACGTAGAGGCGAGCAATACCAGCCAAATGAGGCTTTATTGGGGCTCGTAATGGAACATGAGGGAGACAGGGCCTGAGGTAAGGTTCCTGGGCTGCTGGCTGAGGGTAGGAGGAGCAGAACCTACATAGACACAAAGGGCAGGTTTGTGCAGATGTACAGTAAACTACTGCACACAATTTCAGGGTTTCTACTCACATCTTGTCAGTTCCTAGCTCTCAGCATCGGGGGTGTGTGTTGGGTTGGGCTACACTAGGCTTAGGAAATATGATAAAGGTGCTCACTACCCCCACCTCCTGAAGATCACATATGGGTCAAGTTAGGGCCTATTATACATGAGGGTGTTGCTGGAAAACTTGGGGGAGGGGTCAGCATCTCCTAAATCTGGTCATTGATGGAAATGAGTCTTTGAAAAGCCTTGTATTTGGTGGGAAACCTTAGTGGGGGAATCAGGGTCCTTCCTGCTCTCACTTGGATCCCTATTCAAAAACTCTTGATTTTTTTTTTTTAATTCTGTTAGCAAGAACCCTAAGGTGGGGATGAGTAATTAGTACCCTTGACCAGACCCCAACAGTGACATTGCCATTGTTAAAGTCCAAGAGGTATAGGAGAAAGAACTTCTAAGAATATCAGTACTGTTCAGACCATAGGGGAATATGCAATTGACAAACAATAGTCATAGAACCAGAGCAGAAAGGAATTCCAAGAGTCACATCATCTTAAATTTTACAAGTGAGAAAAAGCGTACTTTTTTTTTCTTTGCAGTACCAGGTACCAGGGATGGAACCCATGCCATCGCACATGCTAGGTAAGCATTCTATTACTGAGCTATATCCCCAGCCCTGCAGTCTTATGTTTATTGAAGATTCTATATGAAATTTGAGAAATATCTTCTATTTTTTCATCTCAGTGCTTTTCCAGCATACCATTTGGCCAAATGGCTCCTAAGAAAATGAAGGGAGGGAGGAGGAGATGTTGGATTTTTGTGTATCTATGATGTGTATAAATTTATTTCTATGACTAAAGGAAAATAAGAAGAAATTTGCTACAGGTACTTAAATCTCAGAAAAGACTTCACCCAAAATGCTAAAATATTCTCCAAAATAAAAGTATCACTTGGATGAGAAAGACAACTACAAACATCATGATCCCTGTAAGAAATGTCATTCACTTGTCCCCAACTTCAGGGTTCTGGCAGATAGCAAATAAAGACAAAGAACTGGGCCAAAAGGGAATCAAAGGATAAGCATTGTTAGAAATTTAGTGGTGGTTGGATTGGAAAGGTTTGGGCTGGGTGTACTGGAAGGGGCAAAAAGGAGAGCCACTCAGCAATTCGGAGACAGAGTGAAAGAGGGGGGGGGGGAGGGAGGAAGGGGAGGGGCTCAAGGAAGCATGCATTGACCAGGCTTTGAAGCAAGGACAGCTGGTAGAAATGGATGTCACTGTCACTGATCTCCCTAGGAAGGTAAGTCATGCCTCCTGTTTATTTTATGCCTTGTTTAAATATAAAGCAAATTGCCCTTCCCTTCTGTTTTATTTTGTTTTTACCCTGTTACCCACAAGTTTATTTTTTCAATAAACTTTAGAATTTTCAGAAAATTATCCAACTCCTGGAAAAAAGACAAAAGTGGGTGACACTTCCTTTTAAATGCTATATGGGACCACTTTAGAATTTAGGGGAAATATACTTGATTTAAGGTACCAGACTTAGTGACATTACTTCGTAAGTTGTAGATCTGAAGTTGTTAGAGATGTAAACAATTTCTGTTATTGAAGTAGATCATCTCAAACATTTATGGCCTTGTTGGGCATAAGTCAACTTTTAAAAAAATCAAACTTGGCAATTTACATTGACATTTCTTGTTAGATTGATTATATATACTGAATTTTTGAAATGCTTTCTGAGACAGTCATAACATCTATTGTTTATTAATTAATGAGTTAAATAAAATCTTTGACATGAGGTCCTTTTTTTTCAGTGTGTGTGGTACTGAGGATTAAACCCAGTGGGATTCCACTATTGTGCTATATCGCCAGCCCTTTTTTACTTTTTTATTTTGAGACTGGGCCTTGCTAAGTTGCTCAGGCTGGCCTTGAACTTGCAATCCTCTTGCCTTAGCTTTACAGGTAGCTGGGATTGTAGGCATGTATTTATGTGGGCTCCTTTAATATTCGCTGCATAGTCATGGTGTTACCTTTTTGAAAATCATCCTTTAAGCCACATTTTTTTCTTTCTAGTACTACATCCAAAAAATAGCTTATTGGAATTTTGGTTGGAATTTTTGCCAATTTTTGATTCATTTGGAGAAGAATTTACATTCTTACCATACTGAGATTACTACCCAGGAAGTAGTCTCCTCCCACCTTTCCAAAGAATTTTAGTTTCCTTCATTTGGATACTGCATATTTTTTGTTCAGCTCATTCTTGGCTAGTTTATATTTTTTTGTGATTGTTAATGGGAATTGTTTTAATTTTATTTTCTAACTAGTTATTTTTTTAGAATATAAGAAAGGTTTTTGGGGTGTACATTTATTCTATAGTCTACCATCTTACTGAATTCTCATATTACTTCCTTTTTTTTTACCTTTTTAATTTTTTTAGATGTTGATGAACCTGTATTTTATTCATTTACTTATATATGGTGCTGAGAATTGAACCAAGTACCTCACACATGCTAGGCAAGCGCTCTACCATTGAGCCCCAGCCCCAGCTCCCCTTTTTAATTTTTTTATTTAATTAGTTATATGTGACAGTAGAATGCATTTATACACTTTTATATATCATACATAGATGGAATTTACTTTCTCATTTTCTGTGTGTACATGTTGTAATAGTTTAAAAATTTTATTGCAGATATACAATAATTTTATAGCCCAATGAAGATAATTTTGCTGCCCTTTTGGCAATATTTATAGTTCTTATCTTCATGAAACACCTTTAGAACAGTGTTGAATCAGGCAATGGTAAGCATCATTTTTTTGCGCTACATTATCATAATTCCTATTCTGTGAGGGCTTGGGGGTGTGGCTTGGTGGTAAAGTATTTGCTGGCATGCAGGAGGTCCTGGGTTCTAAACCTCAGCACTTCAGAATATGAAAGAAAAAGTGAAAAGGTGAAATTCCTGAAAAGCCTTTAGAGGAAAAGCACAAATTTAACACATAAGGAAGTTATTATTAGTGCAACCTGTCTTGTCACACATTTCCCTTCTGCCAATATACCTGAAGCCTGGCTTTCTCTCCTATTGAAGGCAGGAAGGAAATTCTGTTTGAGACTAACGTGTTGTTTAGTTATCTTTATGCTAATATTTCCACAGATAGCAACTGTTAATGTTTTCTGAATTTACCTGGCATCTCAAAACAAAACAAAACAAAACAAACAAACAAACAAAAAAACAAAGACAAAAACTGCTGTTTGAGGGGTGAAAGATGTTTTTTAAAGTTCGAAGTGAACTTGGAGGAGGTGGTTGGACAGGATGCCCCTCTCCTGCAGCACTTCCCACTAGTATGCTGTGGCTGTCCAGGTAAAGGGAAGGGGCCAAACAAGCAGCATTTCTGTTCCTGCCAAATGGCCCTGGTCACTTGTTTTGGATTTGCCAAAGGCAGGGCCCCCACCATAGACTGTGTGGAGCTGAAAGCTGAATACAGAACACTTTTCTGTGCCTCTTGCCTGTGGAGCAGGCTTGTCTGCCCCAGATCACACTTGAGTAGATGAAAAGAATCCATTTTTTGCCTTGGCCCAAGGCCTGCAGTGGAGGCCACAAAGGCGCTTACAGACAAACTGGAGTGGAAGAGCAGCAAAGAAAGTGCAGAGAAGACTTAGGAAAGTGTAAGAGGAAATGAACAAGAACATTTCCAGCTGATGTAGATTATCAGTTTTTCAAATAGCCCCTGTGCTCCCATTTGGAGAAATGAAATTGCAAAGCAACTAGTTCCAGCCTCCTGTGCTTTTCCTGGAATCGGGTCTCCCACTACTTTGAGGAAATCTAGGTGAAAATCTGTTAGCCCCAAAATTGGGATCCTGGAAGACAAGGAAACATCCTGAGCAAGACGGATTTCTCCCCTGAAGCTGGATTCCAGGAATTTAAGAGTTTAACCAAAAGTAAGAAAAATGCCGATTCATGCATGATAATGATGTTGGGAAATTAGCAGTGATATTTTTTTTTAAATCAGTATGATGCTTTGTTTGGTGGGAAATTGTGAAAACTGGTTCCTTTGTTTAAGAGTTGTCTTTTGGAGTAGCTGGAAAGGTAGGTCCTTAACTCTCAACTCTAGTTAGAAATGGGATTCTCACAGCTGAGAAATGACCACTTCTAATATACCTGTCCCCAGAATACATTCCCAGGGATGTTTAGGAGGGATTAGTCTTTAACTCTTATCCAGGATTGAACAAGGAATAGAATCTGTGTGGGTAAGGGAGCTGGATTCTTCTAAGTCTTGGATGGATTAACTTTTGACTGTTTCTGAACAGATATTTTTGGGAAAAAATAAGTAGACTATCAGGATTATAATAAATTATCAGGTCTATAAATATTATTTTTTAAAAAAATTTTGTGATGCTGGATATGAAACCCCGTATGCTAGGCAAATTCTCTGCCACTGAGCTACACCCCCAACCCCCAGGTCTGATTTTGATGGCAAATCCTACATTTTTTCCCTATAATTTTACTTCTACTGTCTTTTCCAATTGCTTGTTTCTCATCTTCGCTGATGTGCATGCTGCCTGGCACCAGTATCTAAGCAGTACTACTGGTACCACCAGGAACCACATCTTTAAATGCAAACCCCCAGGCCCCACCTCAAAACTACGGAATCAGAATATCGGGGAAGGAGAAGGAATGTATCTAATTCTTTTAACCTGGAGAAGACCTGGGGCTTTGAAGGCACAAAGATCTAAGTTTAAACCATAGTGTTGCAGATTCCTGTGTGATATCAGGCAAATTAATTCAACCTTTGTCTCAGCTCTCTGGGCTGGAAAGCAGGGATAATTATACCTACTTGAAACTATTGTTGCAAATATTAAGTGACATATTTATAATTAATGAGAGCAGCTTAGTATGGAACAAATGTTCCATGTATGTGAACAATTGTATTTTGTGGAACATTTCCTTTGGTCCATGCCTAGTTGTTAGAAAGCCGCAAATCAGCCTAGTTTATGCCTTACCTCTCTGTTCCTCCTTAACCCTTCAATAGCCAGTTTTTCCCACACACTCTGTTTTATAAGCAAGGAGGAGCCAGCTGTGATGAGCCATTGTCCTGAATATTTGCCCAGGAGGATCTTCCCTGTTGCTCTGGACTGCTCCCTGTGGTGTTCTCCTTGTCTATGTTCTCTGGCTTTCACTTCCTCAGCCTTCTTCAACTTGGTGGCCTCTTCAGGCTCTGTTTGCTGGCTCATGATCTTCACCTCTTTTTAATGTGCATGCTGTCTTTATTTTGACACTACCTACAATTCTCTCTAAAAGACTCTTCCTAGGGGCTGGGGATGTGGCTCAAGCGGTAGCGCGCTCACCTGGCATGCGTGCAGCCCGGGTTCGATCCTCAGCACCACATACATACAAAGATGTTGTGACCGCCAAATACTAAAAAAAAATAAATAAATATTAAAAAATTCTCTCTCTCTCTCTCTCTCTCTCTCTCTCTCTCTCTCTCTCACTCTCTCTTAAAAAAAAAAAATGACTCTTCCTAGCTGATGTGATGGTAATCCCAGCTATTTGGGAGGCTGTGGCAGGAGCATTGAAAGTTCAAAGCCAGCCTGAGCAATTTAGCAAGACCCTGTCTCAAAATAAGTACATAAAAAGGGTGGGGGATGTAGCTTGGTGGTAAATCCTCTCTGGATTCAATTTCCAGTGCCAAAAAGAAAAAAAAAAAGCAAACAGAAGATTCTTCCTCATTCCTCCCATTTCCTGTGAAACTCTCATTCTCCCAGTGGTAGTGATAAGGTTCCCAATCCCTTGCCAGGAAAGGGACCCTGACAAACTGCTTTGGAAACCCAAATTCCCTGTGAACAGACACATGCAAAGAAACAGAAAACAATTGAGGTATTTGCTTGAAAATACTGGTCTCCTGATGAGACCCTTCAGTCCTCACTCCATTTTATGAAAGCCTTTATACTTACTTTTAAACTGCATTCCACTCCTTTGCCTCTCAAGGCTGGAAAGTGGATTTGTATGAACCTTTTCTGGAAAGAAGTTGGGCTCAGTAAGGTGTGCAAAGAACAATTAAAACAGCCTTGTGAGCATGACAGTTTCCAGCTCAAGGAGTTGGTTATTAATTGCTCAACACTTGAAATGCTAAATATGTGTGAGTGGGTGGTTGTGTGTTCTCTCTCTCTCCCTCTCTCTCTCTCCCCACCTCCCCTTTCTCATATTTGTTAATTTTCAGTAATTGGGTACTGTCCCCAGGAGAGCAGTTTTGAAAGGAGACATCTCTAACATAACTAACACTCCTTAATGGTTGAGTGAACATATAAGTGATATAAAAGGTAGCCCAAATAACAACATAAACTTATTCACTCTTACACCTTAGTAACAGAAGGAGTTAGAAAATAGTATTGTCCTTGGTATTCAGGTGTGATATTGGAGAAATGAGAGTATTCAATCATTTCCCCAAGGTTGCTCTCGATGAGTCTCTGGTGGAAACCAACTTCAGTAAAAGTGCAATTAGCACTTTTGGTGGAGGTGGAGGGGTGGGGAGGTGTACTGGGGATTAAACCCAGGGGGACTTAATCACTGAGCCACAGCTTTAGTCCTTTTTTGTATTTTATTTAGAGTCAGATCTCTCTAAATTGTTTAGGGACTTGCTAAATTGCTAAGGCTGGATTTGAACTCATGATCCTCCTGCCTCAGTCTCCCGAGCCGCTGGGATTACCTTGCCTGGGTACAATTAGCACTTTTAAGTACCTGGTAGCCCTTGACATTGCTGCCCTTCAGTCCCTGGAGATGTGTACCAGTTCTTGAGAAAAATAACTTTCTCTCTCTCTCTCTCTCTCTCCCTTTCTCTCTCTCCTCTCTCTCTCTCTCTCTCTCTCTCTCTCTCTCTCTCTCTCTCACACACACACACACACACACACACACACACACACATACACACTCGCTGCATAGAAACAGGAAACTTTATTTCTTCTAGGCTCTGTTTTTCATAGCGTAACTGGTGTACTCTAATAACAAAGCTCAGAGACATATTTGTTGAGTTAAATCAAGTCCTGAATTTGTAGATAAAAAGAGCTATTCCCTGTCTATGGGGATTACAGTGTACCAACTCTGAATTCTGGGGACAATTCATCACAGTTATATTGCTTGGAAGCAAAAAATTGAGGTGTCGATATGGTTAAATCAATGACCATGCAGTCAGGAAGATAAAATATGATATAAATAGATGTATATTTACAGAAAACTAAACAAATACAATGTGTATGAAACTTTTGAGTAAGATTAATGAATATTTGGACCAGGTCCTGAAGGAATATGCTGAGAACTGAACTCGTTTCCTATAATAAACTGAATTTAGGCAGTAATTAGTACCAGACAGCATTAACTGTGTTCCCAACTGCTCAAGAATTTTAGTCAATTATAAAAGTATAACAGTCCTACAAAAACATGTGTGAACATTGGAACTTTTCTGGTTTGACCAGCCAATACCCAGGGATTAGGCCTGAGCATCAGATCAGTCTGTGAGACCCTCTGACTTCCAAAGGGAAATGGGAAATAAGTGCCAGAGAAGTTTTTAAGACACATCTCTTCTGAGCTCTCACTTTTTAACTAACCAAAATTCTTAAGCTAAATGGCTGATGTGCTAAGAATCTTGGTTATCATCCAATAGATGAAGGAAATTTATTTTGTTTTGTGGGTTTGGAGATTAAACCCTGTGAATATTAGGCAAATGCTCTACCATTGCTATATGCTGGGAGCCATCAGCCAAGTAGGTATGACAAATTCCTTGCCAGCTTACTCCCATGCTGTCTAGTGGAAGGACTTCTGAAAGGTGACCTTGCTCAAGGACCAGGGCAGATCCGTGTTTAGGGTGTTCCCCCTTTAGAATAGGGTGGTTTAGCATAATAGGAGATTAGGGTGTTCCCCCTTTAGAATAGGGCGTATCCTGCTGCCTGAGGTCCTCTTGAGTTCTTAGGGTCAGAGAGTATATTTTGGGAGACAGAAGCCCAGTGGGTGGATTTGGGCAGAGTGTGGATTTGGGCAGAGAACGTGGATTCCCCCAGAACGTGTTTGTAGACGGCCGGTGTGAGTTCGGGAATAAAGAATTGCTGTTTGAATCTACAAGCTGTGTGGTGGCCCGTGATTTGTGCCCAGCCAGAGACTGCGGCAGCTATAGCCCCAGCCTGAGGAAAGAGTTCTGATTCTCAGAAGTCTTTAATATGCACATACATTTAGCAAAAAGATGATCTACCAGCCATTGCCATAGGGTATTGGGGACTGAATTCAGGGCCTGGCATACTGGCACTTTACCACTGCGATATGTCTCTAGCCCCATAGGACTATTAAAGTATAGCCTAGCATGTGTGAGGGCCTGGATTCTATCCTCAGTGCCTAAAACAGAGAAAGAAAAGAAAAATTATGTTATGACATATGATTATATAAAAATGATGCATGGATAAATATGTATTGTCATGAAAAGCTAAATATATTAGGGGAAAAGTAGATTGCACACATTATTATTGTTATTATTTTAAATATATATTTTAGTTGTAGTTGGACACAATACCTTTATTTTATTTATTTTTATGTGGTGCTGAAGATTGAACCCAGTGCTTTGGACATGCTAGGCAAGCACTCTACCACTGAGCCACAACCTCAGCCCACACATTATTTTCAATATGATTGTGTTGGCTGTTAAAATATAAAATGTATACAGATATGTACCAAAATATTGATAGTAATTATCTCTGAATTTTGATTATGGGTTTTTCTATATACATGCCTTTTCTAATTTTTTAATGAGGAGCTTTTATTGTTTTATCTCTTTTTAAATACTATTTATTTATTTATTTACTTATTTATACATATCAGGGATTGAACCCGGGTCACTTAACCACTAAGTCGCATTCCCAGCCCTTTTTATTTTTATTTTGAGACATGGTCTCGGTAAGTCGGTAAGGGTCTTGCTAAATTGTTGAAGCTGGCCTCACACTTGTGGTTCTCCTGCCTCAGCCTCCCAAGTTGCTGGAATTACAGGCATGTCACCATTCCCAGTTCTCTTTTTAAAATCTTTACTGGTTTCCAAATTGTATAATATATGTATTCTATAGAAAATTACATACATTTCTGAGGAAAAATATTTTCATATAAAATAAACAGAAAGCCATCCTCTCTTCCACCTCCTAAAGTAAGGAGAGATTTGTGAGCAGCTTAGTAATTCATCAATCATTCATGCATCCTGTGTTTCAGGAGTTGAATATGGGAATCTAGGCTAAATAAAACCTGTCCTGCATCCTGAGTTTGTCCATAAGGAAGACGGAGGACATTTCCATAGTGCCAGGCTATCAGCAAGTATCCAGTGGAGTAGGTATTGTAGTTCTTTTTATTTCATCCTGGGAACATGTAGACTATCAAGCTATTCTTTGACATATGACAGTTCTCCTGGCATCTCTCAGGTCACTTCACTGGTTCCTGCTGTTGCTGGTCACTGGGGCTATCTATGACACTTTAAAATTAGTTACTGACACAGATTCTTAAAAGCATAGCCCAATATATAGAAGTTATTTCTGAGAAACAAAGTCAGTTCATTCTGAAGACCAAGTTTAGAGGTTGTGCACCAGCAGACAACGGTTTATGTAATAGTTTGTCTGTTCCTGGAGCCATGTGTGACCTTTCTGCTCTTTCCTGCTGACACCATCTCCAACAGAAAAATACAATCTGTTTAGCTTAATGTCCCTCCTTTCCTCCTGAGCCTTAGTAGAGAATAATAACAGCAGCTGCATGACTTTTACATAACAAAAATACTTTATTTACTTTTGTATTTAATTTATGCATCTGTCCAATGTTTGCACAGCTGTTTGATGTCTGTATGCCCCATAGATTAGTCCTTGCTGATTTCATCTCTCTTAAACTGTAGGCATTGAAAACCAGAGGTACCTTCCTGTTCACTTTTCTTTGCCCTGCCTCAAGCTGGTATGGTATCATCTGTGTGGTACCAGGCAGATGAAAATTTAATTAAGAAGGATTCTTCTGAGCTGAGGATGTAGCTTGGTGGTAATGCACTTGCTTAGCATGTGTGACGCCCTAGGTTCGATCTCCAGCATTTCCAATAAAAACGCCAAAAAGGTTTTTAATGTGTCTCAAGAAACTGTACCAGGATTAGGGAGGTGTAGGATGTGAGAGCCAGCCCAGAAACAGAGCTAGTACAATGTTTGGGATGGAAAAATGGCCCTCTTACTCAAGTTTAGCTGCCTTTCGAACACCAATAAGAACTGAGCATTTGATATGCCAATGTTTTGCCTAATCAATGCACCAGAGAGTATCTTTTTTTTTTATTTGAAGTCCTAACTTAAGAATGTGAGTTTATTTGGAAATAGGGTTATTTTAGATATAATAAGGTAATATGATGTTATATTGAAATAGGGGGCTCTTAATCCAATATGACTGGTGTCCTTTTAAGAAGATGGCCCTGTGAAGACACAGATACATGGTGAGAATGCCATATGACAATGAATGCACAGATTGGAGTTACACAGCTGCAAACCAAGAAACACCAAAGATTGCCAGTGAACGATCAGAAGCTAAGAAGAGGCAAAGAAGGAGCCCCGCCTTGGTGAGTAAGGCAAGAAACTTATTCCTCTTATAAATGAACTCTTTGACTAATATCTCCCCATTTCCTCTACCCCCAGCCCCTGGCAGCCACCATTCTATTCTTTTTTTTTTTAATTAATTTTTATTGTTGGTTGTTCAAAACATTATATAGTTCTTGATATATCATATTTCACACTTTGATTCAAGTGGGATATGAACTCCCATTTTTACCCCGTATACAGATTGCAGGTATACAAAATTACATACAAGAGGAAGTGAGGGGAAAGGGGGAAAAATATAAGGGGGAGAAATGAATTACAGTAGAGGGGGTAGAGAGAGAAGAGGGGAGGGGAGGGGGGAGGGGGGATAGTAGAGGATAGGAAAGGCAGCAGAATACAACAGACACTAGTATGGCAATATGTAAATCAACAGAGAGTATCTTTAGTTGCTGAATTTGAATATGAATTCATCTTCCATGTTGTTTTCTTGTAAGTCCTGGGAAGAGTTAGGGCCAACCGCAGCAGGTGAAAATGTTAACACAAGACCATTTGTTTTCTTCCCTCTAGGGGAAGAAAGGGAGTACAAAGGGAATGTTCTCTTTTGAGGGATTGTCTCCTTCCATGTATTGGAATGTATGGTGTGTTAATCAGCTTTCCATTTATATCCACTATCTGAGATAAATCATGAAGATAATTATAAAGGTTTGTTTTGTCTTATACTTTCTAAAGGTTCTAGTCAATGATCAATTGGTCTTGTTACTTTGGATCTGTGACAGCACATCATAGCCACAATGGGTGGTGGAACAAAACCAGTCACCTCAAGGCCAAGAACCAAAAGGAAGAGGAAGGGGCTGAGGCCCCATTATACCCTTCAAGGCACATCCCCAACGACCTAAGGACCTCCCACTTGTCCCCACTTCTTAAAGGTTCCACCATGTCTGAATAGTGCCAAACAGGAGACCAAACTTTTTAAGCACATGGGTCTTTGGGGGGATCCTTAAGATTCAAATTATACCACATGGGTAACATTATTTTTTCTTTGTTGGTACTGGGGATTTGAACCCAGGGGTACTCTACTACTGATCTATTCCCTTTCTTCCTTTCATCAGGGATTAAACTCAGGGGCACTCTATCAATGAGTTATATCTCCAGCCCTTTTTATTTTTTGAAACACTGTCTCACTAAGTTGTAGAGGCTGGCCTGGAACTTGTGATCCTCCTACCTCAGTCTCCCAGGCAGCTGGGATTATAGGTGTGCTCTACTCTGCCTGGTTATATTCTTATCCAGTTTGTGCTATCCAGCCATCAATATATATTTACCAAAAAAAAAAGTAATATGTCTTTTATTATCATAAAGCATAGACCAAATTTTAGCTGGATTTTGAATCTTTCCATGTTTCAGTCTCTGTTAAAGTCAACAGTCTTATACTTGATGAAACATTGGTCTTCTATTGAAAAATATACAGAGGTGCACTCTGAATTAACTAAATTATATTTTTTTAACTAGCTTAATTCTATTACTTCTATAGTAGTACTGTATAATGTTGCCATGAGTAAGGGGGTGTTGTTTGCTTTTTTAAAAAATCCATCAAGGACTACAGAGAAATTGAGCCCAGGGGCACCCTACTACTGAACTACGTCCCCAACCCTTTTTATTTCTTACAAGACAGGGTCTTGCTAAGTTGCCTGGGCTGGCCTCGAGTTTGTAATAGTCCTGCCTCAGCCTCCAAAATTGATGGGATTACAGATCTGTGCCACTGTGCTCAGCTCAGAGAAATAATTTTTAAATTAGACCATGATCTGAGAAAGAAGGAATGAACTAGTAAGTTTGAGTTTGCTATCAGCTCTGCTTGAGATTGACTTTTTATATCACTCTGAGGAGTAATGCTGTTTGTTTTCAACATGAAATACATAAGAGGAAAAATTGAGTGGGGAACAGGGGAATAATATTTTGATAGGGTAGTTTTATTGTTTTGTTTGATACATTATGACCCCCAGCCCCAGTATATACAGGGATCATCCATACTTAAAGTTAAATACAAAATAACTTCTCAAGATAAGTACACGTGATTTAAAAAAAAATTAATAAAATATCATATAGGATTTTCTACACAGTTCTTCTCAAGTTGCCTGGGAAACCTTATATCTACTGCATTCAGTGTTAGAAACATAGGTAAATTCTCAGCCAGTACGTATTTTGAATATAGCAGGAAAACACAGATGTTTTAGACTTTCTGAGCTACATTAAATTCTGGAAACTAGAAGCTATAAAAGACAAAATCGTGGGAGGGGAATTGCAGGGAGCACTCTGGAAAAGCAGCAGCTCCAGAGTTGAGTGACCTCTCTTTGATCTCTTGCTTTCCCAAGTCACTTTCCCATGCATTTCCTCAACATTGGCTTCAGTTCTTTAGATCTAATAAAAGGCTTTGGGGTTGGGAGCATCACCACGTGTCTGAGTAGAGTGCTGATTCAGGCCAGCTTTCAGAGAGGAGTGGAGGATTCCATGTGTTTAGAGTAAAATGTGTGTGTGTGAGGGTGTGTGTATGTGTGAGTCTGTTTTCTCATGAGCAGTAAGAACATCTCATGACTATCACAGCCAACAATAAGAGAGTTAGCTTCTTCCAAGTCACTTCAATTAAACACATACTCTAAATAAAGTAGCATGCTTCCTGGGAATAGAGTTTCAAAAAGTTCCTATACCCTACTCCTTTTCCAGACAATTTACTGCTCCTTAAAGATCTAATTATACAAATGTATTTTACTCTGTTTGTACATTAATGCTTTCTCGAACCTCCACATAATTTTGCTTGATAGGAAGCAGAATTAATGGGTCTGGGGTTGTAACTCAGTGGTTGAGCACTTGTCTCTCATGTGTGAGGCACTGGGTTTGATCTGCAATACCACATAAAAAAATAAATAAATAAAAAAATAAAGATATTGTGTCCATCTACAACTAAAAAAATTAATAATAATAAAGGAAAAGAAAAAGCAGAATTAAGCCAATTGCAACAGCACAGAGCTGTAATCCCAGCCACTTAGGAGGCTGAGGCAGAAGGACTGCAGATTCAGGGTCAGCCTCAGCAATTTAGCAAGACTCTGTGTCAAAATAAAAACTAATAAATGCTGTAGCTGTAGCTCGTGGTAGAACCCCTTGGGTTCAATCCTCAGTATGGGGATGGGGAGAAGCAGAATTCATCTTTTATGCAAATATTTACATTTTAATGCTTTTTCTTTCATTTTCTGGATCAAGTTCAAATCTGACTATAAAATGGATTGTGTGTTATTCTCATGATGCTGCAGAGTATAAAACCTCAAACAGTAGATGATATATTTAGATGACTGTACAGGTTGTTTTGTGTGTTTTTTGTCTTTTTTTTTTTTTTTTTTTGGTCTGTGTGTTAATTAGCTTTCTGTTGCTGTGACAAAATACTGGAGAATAACTACTTAAAGGAGAAAAGGTTTATTTTGGCTCACAGTTTCAATCCATGGTCAGCTGGCTCTATTGCTTTTATGCCTGTAGAAAGGCAGAAACATCATGATGAAAAGGCATGGTGGAGTATATCTGCTTATGGCAGCCAGGAAATACATAAGGAGGAAGAGACTGGGAACAAGATACAACTCAAAGGGCATACTCCCAAGGATCTACTCCCTTCAACCACCTCCCACCTCCTACAGTTTCTACCACCTCCTGATATTCATTCAGCTATGAGTCCATCAATGAGGTCAGAGCCATCATGATTCAATGACTTTCCCACAGCCTCACCTCCGAACATTTCTGTACTGGGGACATTCCAGATCCAAAACATAACAATTTGTTTTCTTTTGATATAATGAAATAACTGAGGCTGGGTAATTTATAAAGAAAAGAAGTTTATTTAGCTCATAGTTTTGGAGGCTAAAAGTCCAAATAGCATGTGCTGTCTCTAGCACCCCACCTGCAGCTGTATCATATGATGGCAGATGGCATCATGGTTAGAGCGGATACTAACAGGAGAGCCAGGGTGTGGTGACGCACGCCTATAAACAGAAGCTCAGGAGGCTGAGGCAGGAGGATTGCCAGTTCAAAGCCAGCTTCAGCAACTTAGCATTGCCCTAAGCAACTTAGCAAGACTTTGTCTCAAAATAAAAAATAAAAAAGTGTTGGTGATGTGACTCTGTGGTTAAGCACTCCTGGAGCAGGCTCACCCTCTAATAATCACTTGTGTTTAAGAGGACTAATTCAGGTTCCCATGAGAGTTATTTTAATCCCTTCTAGTATAGCACCCCCAATGACCTAACTAACTCTCCCTAGGCTTTGCCTCTTTAAATGTCTCAGTAGCCAGCTATGGTGATTTATATCTGCAGTTCCAGCTGCTTAGGAAGCTGAGGCAGGAGGTTCACTTGAGCTCACAATCTTGAGACCAGCCTGGTTGGGCAACATAGAGAGACTTCATCTAAAGAAAAAAAAAAGGGCTGGGGCTGTGGCTCAGAGGTAGAGCGCTTGCCTGCCATGCATGAGGCATTGGGTTTGATCCTCAACACCACATAAAAATAAAATGAAGATACTGGATCCACCTATAACTAAAAATAAATATTAAAAAAAAAGAAAAAAAAGTCCCATCACCTTACCTCTTTACATTTTTACACTGGGAATCAAGATTCTAATACACGAAACATTGGGAGGCACACTCAAATCATGTCCAAACTGTAGTACTTTGCTACCTAAATTTCCTAAATTTTTTTCTGATAATTTTAGAGATGCTGAATGATTTAGAAATGCTGATTTTTGCAGTGTTTAGATAAATTTTTAAAAATATTTATTTCTTGTAGCTTCTCAAAATTCTAGACAAAGAAAAAAATTGGGATAGTAGTCACTGTTAATTTCCAAATTTTATTTCTTCCAAAGAATTTTCATAATAATTAAATCATTCTACCTTTATGATACTTACTCAAGAAGAAAGAGAGAAAGCCCATTTTACAGATGAAAACACCACTTATGACTTATGCAAGTTTACATGATGGGGCAAGAAAAAACATGAAAGGGAAGTTTTGCATTTCCTAAAATTTACCATGTTCCTTTACAACATGGTGATTATTTCATTTAGGAATGAGAAGGCACTTGATATAATTTAACTTTAATTTTTTGGTCTTTACTTCTACAAATCAAGTCTAACTGCCAGGTAAGACTTTCCTATAAGCATTAAATTAACCATTTAATATGTACCTTTCTTTGCTAAATCTTGATATTTTCTTAGATTTCCAGTATAGTTTGTTTTGATTTGATTTGGAGTAAATTCCCATTTGTAATAAGTATAAAGATAGATCCATAGCAATACGAAACAGCAGATAAGAAGTGAGCAAATAAATTTTGTATTCTGGTAGTACCATTCATTCATTCATTCATTCAATGATGTGGTACAATGGGGAATAATCAAAGCTCCTGCCCTTAATGATCTTATATTTTACTAAGAGAGACAAATAATAAATATTGATTACACAACTTAATCCCATAGTTATAAGTGCTGTGGGAAGAAAAAAGCAGAGTAAGTAAGTGGACAGAGAAGGCAGAACTATTTTTGTTACAGTCAGTCAAAAGGTTAGTTTAAAAGACTGGAGGGTGAGGCCCCCCTTGCAGATTTGAGGGAAGGTAGGAGGTGGTTGTGGGTGGAGCAGAATGAATGGCAAGAGAATAAAGATTAGAGAAGTGAGCAGGACTGAAGGGACTGGAAATACCAGAAGGGACTTTGGATTTTATTTCAGTGTGATTAAAAGCTTAGAATCCTAGAGGGTTTTAAGCAGGGAGAATGATATTGTCACACTAGTGTCTTAAAAACAAATTATTCGGTGGCGGTGTTGAGAATAGGCCACAGAGAGTAACAACTGGAAACAGGGAGATCACTTAGGGACTTTTGCAGTCACACGGGAGAGTGATCATGGGGAGAGATGTGGTGTGCACAGCTAAGAGGGAGGGAAAAGATTGAGTTCAGGGTTTTTTGTTTGTTTGTTTTGGTGAGAGAGTGGATGTGTATGTGGTGGCGGCGGAGAGGGCTTTACTAGGGACTGAACCCAGATTCTAGCACATACTAGGCAAGCATGTTACCACTGAGCTACATTCCCTAGCTGTTTTTATTTTTATTTTGAGACAGGATCTCACTAAGGTGTCCAGGCTGGCCTTGAACTTGTGATCCTCCTGCCTCAGCCACCTGAGTAGCTGGGTTTATAAGCATGCTGCTTGTATTGGTTTCAGTTTTTAGGATAGAACTGGAAGGATTTGCTGCCAAAATGAATATGATGGTGGAAAGAGGTACGTTAGTTATTAGATAGGCAAGACTTGGAGGAAGCAATTTTGGGGTTATTTTGAATATGGACAGTCAAGAGCTCTGTTTTAGATACATTAAGTTTGAGTTATCCAAGTGGAAATGTCAGTGAGGCAGCTGGATATATGAGCCTGGAGCCCTGGGGAGAGGTTGGGGTTAAAAGTATACATACATCAGTGAGTGGAAGCTATTTAAAGCCTTAGGCTGGAAGAGATTCTGGCAGGATGGGAATGTAGAAAGACAATAGGAAGGGCCCAAGGTCAGAACCCCTGGGCAATCAACATTTAGAATTCTGGAAGAGGAGAAGGATCCAGAGGAGGAGCCTACAAAGGAGCTGAAGGATTCCAAAATAGGCATATAGATAGGTGGTATTACAGTTTAAAGATGGAAACAAACTCTTCATGAGAGAATAACTAAAAGTTCTAAATTATTGTGATAGAAGTTAATAAACCAAAATGTGATGGGAGAGGAAAGAAAATGGAAAGTTTATCATTTCAATGAACACAACACCGATTTGTCAAATCGCGGCAAATAGGACTACTAATGTTTCTTAAAATGCTTTCCAAGAGTAGTTTTGTTGTTGTTTTAAAGGGTTCAATGTTTAGAGAGGCTATTCCTTGGACATTGATATTAGCTAGGAGAATGCTACAGAGAGACAACATGTATTTTTCTTCAAAAACCTTTTTGGTTGTCCTGTTTTATAGGGGTGCAATATTAAGCTGTCCCCTTGGTGGGGGCAGGGAGAGGGGCATGCAGGAAGCAAAGCAATGTCAATTGTCACTTTGGAAAAATTCTTGATTAAACCTGGCCCACTCTCAGCAACTTATTTTTCTTATGCCAGCTATTGGGCATTCAGTTTGGGGATGTAAATAAGCTTCTTCTATCTCTTGCTCAGTCCCAGACTCACTGAAACTCAAGGTTAGGTAAGTGTTGCAGTCATTTGTGTAGCTTCCTTCCTGGCTGGCTTCACTTTTCTGCACCATAATGCTGCTTCAGTGCCTATAGGGAACTGCAATGCAACAGATCTGAGATGCGGGGAGTGAGTCCAGATGCCACCTCCTGGAAGATGACAGTGCCAAGGCCGAGAAAGGAGGCCAGCCTGAGGCCTCCAACACCTTCAGAGAGATGGGGAGTCTGTCTACCCTCTTTCCTGCCCCCTCACCTTGTAAATATTGAATCAAACCATAAACAGCAAATTCAGTTATTTAACATTATTTTATGGTTGAACAGATGTTTTCTTTTTGGGGGGATGTTTGTGATTTATGTATTTATGATTATTTATGTATTTATGATTTATGATTATGCAATTTTTGTGATTTATGTATTTAATCACTGAAGGTGTTATTAGGACAGAGGTAATTGATTACAAACATCTGAAACACCAAGGTCAGATGGCTGCAGAGTTGCCTAGCGATTACAACCTTGAGTTTATATGCAGGTTTAGCAGCAATAAGTACTGATTCATAGGACATTTGGATAGTTCTATCCCAGGAAAGGGAGTGCTGGCTCAGAACAGATTAAGGAGTATCAACACCCTTGAACTTGCTTAAACACCTCTGGCATTTGGAAAACATATGTGCAATACATTTGTTCTTTCTCTGAACTAGATCTAATATAAACAGGGGGATATTTACCACAATGTTTTTAGGATCTAAAGCAAAATATATGCATCATCCAATGTATATACATCATTATGGTTTGGATCATAAATGTCTCCAAAAGTCCTATATGCTGAATGTTTGTTCCCCAGCCTGTGGTGCTATTGGGAGGTGGTGGAATCTTTAGGAGGTGGGGCCTAGTGGAATGAAGTTAGGCCTTGGGGGTCTGTCCTTGAAGGAAATATCTAGACACCAGCCCTTTCTTCTCTCTCCTCTTTGTCTTTTGTTACTTCCATGAGATGTGCAGCTTTGCTTCCCGCCATGGTGTTCTACCTTGCCTCCAAAAGCAATGGAGCCAACTGACCTTGGGAACAATGAGTCAAAATAACTCTTTTTCCTCCTAAGTTAAATATCTAAGGTATTTTTTCATAGTGATAGAAAGTTGACACAGAAATTCTAGATTTTTATATATTACCTCTACCACCCAAACCCAAACCATTTAACATTCAGTAGCTGCAGCTAAATTTCAAGATTTTATGTAAAACTTCAGGATATGAATGAAGGCATTCCAAAAAGAATGCAATATCATGATCTTAACTGAGAGTAGCCAAGAGACTGCAGCCTTTGGCAGAACTTGTTTTCCATGATGATGTACTTTCTTTCCCACACAGACCTCCTCTTAGTATCACAGGATACTTGCATGTAAGTTCACCAAACCCTGGGAATGATGCAAGCTACCAAATACACACTTGTTCCTCTAAGGCAGAGATGACTCTATGGTCCAAGGGTGAATCCCATGCTGCTGCTGCAATTTGATAAAAGATAATTTTTAAACATAGTTTAAATAATTTTAAACTATGGTTTTACTTTGAAGTTCTCTAGTTTTCATTGTTTACCTTGGTGTTTCCCTATCTCTTAAGAAGTATCACAAAGACTATGCATCCCAAATGCATCTATTTTCAGTAGAGGGTTGAGATGCACTCATTGAAAGTTGGCTTCTTTATATTTTTCCCATCTGTTTGTGTCTCTGCAAACCTTTTCATTCTGTTTCTTTGGTTCTGTGCTAGAAAACATGCAGAATCTTGTTCTGTAATTTCAGTTATGCCGAAATTGGCAGAATAGGATTATTGTTCATGTTCACTCCCGAATTTGTCTCCAGAATGTGGTGAAATCCTGGTTTATGTATGCCCTTGAAATTTTGCTAATTGTAGTCAAGGCCATGTTTTATTTTCAACAACTCCCATTGAAATGACTAAATGCTGAGTGGACCCAAATCGCTGCGGTGACATTAGATGATGCAGTATTTGGCATTAATAGGCTTGAGAATAAGAGTAAATTATATAGGTTAATCACCCTTCTTCCCCCCCCCCCAACATTTTGATACAGAATGAGACATAAGGATTGAAAGATACACATATAAAAGAAAAATAAAATTGGAAAACAGTAGAATATCAAGATGTCTTTCCTGCATTCTGTCACACTGATGGTCGTTGCAGCTGGAACTGCTGCACAGTCTTTGGAGGCTGAACAAAAGGAACAAGAACCAAGGGCAGGGGGATTCCTGGAAGCTCCTTCACTTGCTTCCAAAATCTCTTTTCAGTCTAGCCATGCACCTTCAGGTTTGCTACTCTTTCACCCTTTCTTGTCTTTACTCTCCCTGGATCAGATATGCCACTTTCAATTATCTGGTCTATAACTCTGAATGAAGAAACCAACTGAAGGGAACTTTTAGGCATTTCTCCATCCCGATTCTAAATAATAAGCAGCGCGAGTTGATTGCGCACCCAAATAAGCAAGGGAGGGTGAAGGCAAAGATCTTCCACTTGCGGCAACACCCCCTCTCCTCCCCGGTGCGGCAACAGTATTCTGGGGTCAGCTGGGAGTGAAGAGGAGCCACTGCCTTAGTCTCCCAGGATGCCTTTTCCTGGTGTTGCTAGTGTTGCAGGTTTTTAATTTTTGTACGACAGCACGATGCAGAGGCCGAGGCAAAAGACCACTTTCGACCCCTGGGGCAGCATCTCATCCCCAGTCCAGTTCTCGGCTCGCTCCGCCACCCCATCCTACCCTACTCCGAGGAGGGGTTCCTGCTTCCCCTTCGCCGCGCGCCCCCGCAGCGCACGTGCGCTCCCGGGACAACAGCAGGCGAGGCCTTGGCGCGCCCCCGCCTCACGGCCCCGCGCGCGCTCCGCCCGCCCTCCCCGCGCGTGCTCGTGCCCGCGGTCGCGGAGGCGCTCCTCTTCTCCCTGCTGCGGGCGTCGCGGGTGCGGGAGGAGGCGGAGTGGAGGAGTAGGAGGCTGGGCGGGCGGCGGGCTCTGGCGGGGGTCCGCGCCGGCCGGAAGGCGTCGGTGTGAGGGGCTCTGGAGCCCGAGAACCCGCGTCCCCCGGGGCTGATCCGCCGCGGGAGGGCGAGCGTGGTGCGCGCCGGAGGACTTCGAGGCCGCGGCCGGGAGCCCGGCTCCCCCGCCCCCGAGCCTGACGGGGTGGCGAGGCGGGATGCGGCTCTGGCGCAGGGAGAGGCCGGCCGAGCCCCCGCGGCGGCCCTGGGCGGCCAGGCTGTAGGAGCGGCGGCGTCGGCGGAGGCGGGCGGAGGGCGTCCGGCCCGGCCCCGGCCCCGGCCCGCGGAGGGCAGACACGGAGCAGCGAGCGGGGCGCAGCGACGCCGCGGTGCGGCGGGGCCGCGGGGCTCGGTAAGGCGGGGGCGCGGGCGGGCCGGGGGCGCAGGTGACGTGGGCTTGCGCCGCGGGGAAGGCTGCGGGGGCCTTTCTTTCTCTTTTAGAAAAAAATCTTTTAAAAGTAGAACCTCCTGATCGAATATTATTGAGGGACCATCTCGGGTTTCTCCTGGTTCCTCCTCCCCGGGACTCTTCTCCCGGCCTCCCGGGGCGCCCGGGGCTGCGGGCCCACAGCCTCCCGCGCTCGCATCCCGCTTTTCCTCACGGCCTCAGCGAATGAGACGTTGGGATAGGTTCCTGGCCTGCTGCAGTGCTCTGCGCCCCAGACTGAAGTCAGGCAACAGCCGCGCTCCCCGGGAATGGCTTAGTGTGGGAGCCTTGGGGACCCGGGTGCTGCCACAGGAGCCCGCGCGCGAGCGTTCCTCTAGGTTGTCCACTGTCGACAGCGCAGGTCTCGGCCCCCTGTGTGTGTGTGATGTCTCCGCTCCCTGGGACTCTGGTGGAGTTTGTCCTCTTATCTTTCTAATTGGCTGAAGTTGGCGCTACATGTTGGACGATAGTGATGACTTAGTGCCTTTTCCCCCCTCGATTTCCCCCGCCACCCCTGCAGGGTGCCTTTCTCATTTTGTTGACTAGATAGAGTAACTGTTTATGTTAAAGATTTTCATAAACCACACACAGGACAAGGTAGGGAGAGAAAGACATACTTGATTTCTTAGCTCTAGTCTGCCTCTGGATCCTGTGTAACCTCACCTTCTGGGGCTGAATCTTAGAGAAGGAGGGGAGGTGGACGCCCAGAGCAGGATGCTTGGGGTGCAGTTTAATAGTTATCTAATAGGAAACAGAATTTGGATAATTATAATTTTGATCTACACTCAGAATTAAAATCAGCTCTTAAAATGCTTGGGACACTGCATGATGTTACATGGATAACTAGCAGCAGGACGGTGGCATTGTTGCCAGCATCTCTTATTTTCCATTCTTTCAGAGTCTTATTTGGCACAGATTTAGACCTTTTAAGTAAGTCTGAATGGGAGTAATTTTACCGATGCATTGGTTGCTTTTGTAAAAGTTGTCTGTATTTATATTTCTGTGAGAAGAAGAAAAAGCTAATGATGCTATAGTACAGTGGCTTTGAAAATACCCAGATGTGCCAGTTTGATTCAGTAATTGGATCTTTTTGTGATATTTTTGAATAGTGATGGTTGTGGTTTAATTTTGCATTTTTTCTTATTGTGTGAATTAATGTTCAATTTAGAATCTACCATTGTTCCTTGGACTTAAGCATGAAAGAAATAGAAACAATAATTGCTGTTATAACACAACTTCAGAGTTTTCCTAGCACTCCTTGGTGTGTATTCTTTTTCACAGGGTTATTTGTGAAGTTGAGGTATTATTATGATGTGATTTCCATTTTCAGGAATGGACATGTGGACATAAAATTGGACATGTGGTGATGTTTTTATACAACAGGATCTGTAATGGTGTGAGGTTGGAATTGTGTTTAAACCAGTTATCTTCCTAACATGTCACTTTAGCAGTCATGGAATAAAGCAGCACTTTGGACAGAGACTTGTCCAGACTGCTAGGGTGGTAGCCCAGTTTACTTAGGATCCTGCACATGGAGGTGGGGGACAGGATTAAGTAGTGGGGCAGAAAAGATGTCAGTGGGACAGAGAGGAAATGCTAGTTGAAGAATGTTCTTTCCTTATATAACTGTTTTGTTTTCCAGGGAGAAACTAAGAACCAGTGAGGTAGGCTCAACTATCATTAGAGCCTTTGATGTTGGTTTGAATTCCAGTAGTAGTTATGTTCCTTTTATTTCCTTTGCCCAGCCCCACATAATTTTCCAGTCACCAAAACTTTTCTGCAGTTGGGCTGAGACTTTAATGGCAATACATTCATCTTTCATCTCCATTTCAACACACACATATCTATCTCTCTCCCTCCCTCCCCCTCCCACCCTCTTTCTTTCTTTCTCTCTCTGCAACAATCAAAGATTTTTGTTGTTGTTGCTAGTTTATTCTTTGGATGACATATTCAACAGTGTTTTCCCTTCCCAAGCTGATCTGGACATAGTATCTGCAGAGTGTACATAGATACTCTTGCCTATAAATGTATAGATGCGTTTAATAAATGTCAGGCACTAGTAGCTGTTTTCATCATAAGACTGTGGTAGCAAAAGAAAAATAAAATGCACTAAACATAGTTGTATTTTTAAAGGCCAAAACTAGCATCTTTGAGAAACTTTAGTCTCTAACCCATGAATATATAATCTGATGTCCATGGAAGTGGTCAAGAGACAGCCAGGACTTGAAGTTGAGCTGCCTTTGGGTTTCTGTCACTTCATAGATGAGTGCACCTTTTCTGGGCACATCTTTGAGCTTGTTTTCCTTATCTGTAAAATAGCGATCAGAAAGCTTGCATTGTCTTCCTCATAGTGTTGTGAAGGATCAGACAATAGTAAGAATGTGGAAATGCTTTGTATATCTGTTTTCATCTGTTTAAGATATTACTGTTATTACATATAAACTTAGTATTGAATACAGTCTTATTTCACTTGGCAAATTGACCTGGTAAACTGTTTTATTTATTTATTTTTGCAGTGCAGGGCATTGAATCCAGAGTCTCATGCCTGCTAGGCAAACACAGAATCACTGAGCTACATCCTTGGTCCTTGACAAACTGTCTTAAATGTTTTAACAGCAATTTTAAAAATGTAGATAAGGGGCAAGAATGCATTAAATTTCTTCCAGTTCCAAAATTTGTGATTTTTATCTCATTATTGAGAAAATTCTTATACCTACAGTTTTAGACTCTTTGGAATTTTCAGTTACTTCGGGACAGGACAAATTTATTGAGATTTTTTTGAGATTCTTAAAAGTTCCAGTTCATAATACCCAAGGAAGTTACAAGTTAGAATGTGTGAATGGTAAAAACTATTTTGTATTTGTCTGCATTATTTAGTGGGATTGGTTGAAAAATCTCAAAAGAGTAATATTTCTTGATGTGCAAATTATGTGAAACTCCAGTTTCAGTGTCCTTAAAGAAAGTTTTATGGGGACAGATTCACCCTTACTTGTTTTTGTTGTCTATGGCTAGTTTGGTGTACAACAGCAGACTCAAGCACTCTTGAGAGACTGCATGGACTGGAAAGCCTAAAATATTCATTATCTGGCCCTTGACAGAAAAAAATTGTCAACTCTGATTTAGGACTTCAGATGTTTTGCTTAATTAGTACACATAATATTTCCTGTCATAGCAGTATAAAGTTAAGAGTTGTGGAAAGGTATGATTTTTACTTTGGAACAAGAGAGAATTGGATTCAAATGCTAGCAGTGATATTTATAAACTTTGGTCCTGGACAAACTCTCATCTTGGTGCTTCAGGTACCTTCATTGTCATCAAGGAATAGCAGTACCTTAGAAGGTCTTAGTGAGGTTGAAATGAACGGGTCAAGGCTTAACAAAATATCAGGCAATTTAGTAAGTACACAGTAAGTGATACATGATGATTGTAAATTCTAGCCTAACAGCATGCCTGAAGTATTGTATATTCTACGTTTGTCCTTAGCTGAGTAGTGTGCTACTTGTTCTGAAATTTTCTCCTTTACTGAAACCATTATTTAATTAATAGCTAATAATTGGAATAACTTGAGAAATTTCCTATATGTTGTACTATATATTTTTAAATACCTATATATTTTAGATAATTAAGAATGAGGGGAAAAAGTAATTCTGTTATTCATAGATCCTGGTTCTTGGTAATTTCCTGGTAATGTTCTTAAGTTTGCAGGGTAAGTTTAAAAACTACTTTTATTCTAATACTGGCTTTTTTTCCTTAATATTTAAAACTTTTTTTTTAGTTGTAGATGGACACAATACCTTTATTTTTATGTGATGCTGAGGATTGAACCTAGTGTCTCACAAGTGCTGGGCAAGTGCTCTACCACTGAGCCACACCCCTAGCCCCTGGCTTTATCTTTTTTTTGAGAAAGTTATGTGGGAAAACCCTCTTTTAATTAAACTAAGTCTAGATAACCTTCCTGGTGTGTGTAATACACTCTTCAGTCTTCCTTATGATTTACATTAACCTCTGGAACATCTTCTTTATAGAAGAAATAATAAAAGCTATTGTTCCCCCAGTGGTCGACCTAGTTTACTATTTACAGATTTTGATATTAAGCCCCCCTCCCTTTTTTTTTCTTAAGTATTTGGCTTAAATTACTTTACAGTTGAGAAATTTGGTGTGCTGCTAGACCTCAGATGCTGATTTATTTAATCCCAAAGGAAGAGTGAGCAAATAAAAAAAGGCCATTGTTCTGACTGAGTTAAACAAAACAGAATTGGAGTCATTGTGACTCTTGTAGGCCTACAAATCATGTGGTTTTTGTGGCCTTAGATGATGCTTAAATGCAGTGGGATGATCCTGGTGAGGTAGTAGGGGGTATTAAATTCCCACACTGTCTTTGGTGGAATAGTGCATTAGAGACAGAGGGGTTCTTCCATGTAGCCGTAGAGCCCTGCACTAGAATAATACAGGGCTCTAATTTAACCTCTTTAAAAAGGAGAGATCTAAAGAAAACACATGTCAAGATGAGATTGTATTTTCTTTTGAGGTTAAAAAACAAACAAAACCAGAGGTTTCCTATCTGGCAGATGAAAGTTGAACAGGGATATTCCCTACGGTAGTATAATGTAGATTGTGTAAAATAGATAATTACAAATTTTCAGTATACTTAGACAAGGGGACTTTCCCTGGTATTTAAGAGAGATTGTTTTAGAGGAACAGGTAAAAGGAAGTGAGAAATGGGATGTTTGGCTTAATTTCTCATGAGAAGGATATGTATTAGAATATTCAGAGTGGATGTAAGATTTTGATTTTTAAGGGCATCCAATTACTTTCCTTATGGCTTTCTGTCTTTTAGAATATTTTATACTTTGAATTATCATGTCATTAACATTGGAGTTTGCATGGATGGAAACATTGAAAGGAAATGCATATGTGACTCAGCCCTTTGGAAATGTTATGTGTGTTTAAATTGTCCCTATAGGCACCATACTCAGATTTTCCTCCATTTGTCCTAAAACATTAAAGGTTTTGTTATAGTTGTGGGCAGGCCATTTGACTGCATTGTTGTTTTATTCCCTTGTGTTCCTCTTTTCGTTGGAAAAATAAGTAGTCAAAAGGTCTCTTAAGATGAGTAGCATTTTCAGTGATTTTGAAGAACATACCACGTCAAGTTCAGTAATTACCTAGAATCTTAAAGGCAGACAAAAAAAAAAAGCAATTTTTAATAGGAAAAGGAGTTTTGAACCTGGTGCTGGAGGACCTGGGTATTTGTCTTGGCTGTGCTATAAACAGTCCATGACTTAAGTAATTCATTTTCCTCATACATAAAATGAAGGGACAGATTGGAGGTCTCTAAGGTCCCTTTATGTTTCAATGCCATTATTATCATTTTGTCTGTGATGTTGGGGATCGAACTCAGGATCTCAGGCTTGCTAAACAAGTGCTCTGTTATTGATGTATACCTCAGCCTTTTTACTAAAAAATTCTGTGATTATTTTATTTTATTTTTTGGTGATACTGAGGATTAAACCCAGGGGTGCTCTCCCACTGAGCCACATCCCTAGCTGTTCTTTAATTTTGTATTTTGAATTTGTGATCTTCCTACCTTAGCCTCCTGAACTGATGGGATTACAGGTGTGTGCTACTGTGCCTGGCTAATTTTTTTTTTTAAAGTAGGGACATCATCTTGCATTTGCCCCATTTTCTGTTCTTACCCAAGGAGAACCCGACGGGACTTGCTCATTGCTTTTTATCCAGTGGTCATTCACATTCCGCAGCAATCCTGAGCCCAATTAGGATGAGGGAAACCAAATTTTTCTTCTCTTTTTTAAAATATTTTTTAATTGTAAGTGGACACAATACCTTTATTTTATTTATTTATTTTTATGAGGTGCTGAGGATTGAACTCAGTGCCCCACACATGCTTGACAAGTGCTCTACTACTGAGTTAAAACCCCAGTCCTCTGTCTTCTCTTTTTAAGTACTGGGGTTTGAAACCAGAGAAGCTTTACCACTGAGTTACATCCCTAGCCCTTTTTTATTTTTTTATTTTGAGACAGGGCCTCACTGAGTTGCCAAGTCTGGTCTTGAACTTGTGATCCTTCTGCTTCAGCTTTTCAAATTTCTGGGATTACAGTGGTGTGCCACTGCATCTAGCTCCACATCTCTATTATCAGTAGCAATTGAGTACATCTGTGTATCTTGTACCATGCTAAATGTGGTGGAAAATAGAGATGAGAGAAGGTGCCATTGAGTCTCTGCCCTTGGGAGGTGTTCATTTGATTAGGATAATAAAACTATATTAGGAAATAGACTATTACAAAATAGTAGATAGGGAGACAGTTAAATTAATCAGCAGTTTGAGGATTTGGGATGTACTATTGGAGAAGATGCTTTGTGGTCTTGTGAGTTTGAACATACGTAAGATGAGTTTGTAGACTGCCTCTAAAATTTGATCATTCTCAGAGAAACAACAGCTCTGATCAACCTGTTGATAGTGCACTCTCAAGTCTAGATTTTTATACTCATTTTGCGTAACTGCTTAGTTTACTAGATGAAAGGAAAAAGCTACTTACTTCAATTCAGTACAAATGTGTTCAGGGGCATCCTTTCTTTTGAAAAGCCAAGCATGTGAGAAGTGACAGGAGACCAAAGTGACCCTGAGGCAATAAATTTGTGCCTTGAATCTCATCTTTCTGTTTTAAGGCTTTAAACCCTACAATTATTTATTTCCTAAATTATTATTCCATGTTTATTGGATCATCTCTTATAGTAGGCACACATAGCTTATGTTTTAGGTAGTGTGATAACTAATTGTCCATTGGATGCTATTGCCCCAAGATTTCCTCAGGTTTTATTTGAAGGAATAAATAAAAACTACATTGTTTAGTTAGAGACTACATTTCCTAACCTCTCTGTTCAAGATGCATGTGGCTATGTGACTCAATTTTGGCTAAATGGATGTGAATGGAAGTGCTATGTAAGGTTTCTGGGTCATGGCCTTAGAAAGAAAGCTAATTTCCTTCTACTTCTTCCTTCCCTGTTTTGTGATGAGAATATAGGATGTTAACATGGTACTGGGTCCGATTACTCTACCTTCAAGGTTAGAGCAGGACTCTAGAGGGAGATGGATGAATGCAATAGCTTCCTGCATAATCTCTTGCTCATTTTCTGTTGGTGATTGAGAGAGGAATAAAATTCTGTCTTTTCAGATATTTATACTTTAAATGAATAAATCACTTGTCTTAAATCATCCTATCCTTCACATTATGAGCCTTTCTACTATGACCCAATTAATTTTTTTTAAACTTTAAAAAATTTGCTATTTTTATTGTACCAGGGATTGAACACAGTGGTGTTAAACCACTGAGCCATATTCCCAGCCCTTTTTATTTTGTATTTTGAGACAGGGTCTTGCTAAGTTGCTAAGGACCACAAAGTTGCTGAGGCTGGCTTTGAACTTGCTGTCTTCCTTTCTCAGACCCCTCCCTACAGCTGCTGTGGCCTTTTTTTTTTTTTCCCAGCAGAAATTTTCAGTAGTTGTTTCTATTTGCTGACTCTCCTTCCTTACCACTGATTCTTTCTTTGGCCAGATCTATTTGAAGTCTTGTTCTGTTACTCTGTTGAAATTGTTTTCATTTTTAAAAAATGTTTTTGTGGTGTTGGGGAACCCAGGGCCTTGTGCATGCTAGGCAAGTGCTCTATTACTGAGTTACTTTCTGAAATTGGTTTTAATCAAAATGTATAATGGCCCATATCTTGCCTGAGCTAATGGCCATTTATTTCAGTGTCTATATCTTATTGATCTCTCACCAGCATTTCATACTGATTACTACTTCTGACCCCTTAGCTATGCATTTTTATTTCTATATTCTTTTTTGTGAGTTTATCTCTAACCCTCTTATCTCTACCCCTCTCCTTATCTTCACTTGAAACATATCCCTGATCTCTAAAGTAATTCACCCATTTTTCTGATTGCAGAGATCAGTTATATGTAGAAGAAGTTCAGATTCTTGTCTCTAGTACTGCTTTTTTCCCTTTGAGTGCTGGACTCATTCTATTTCACACCACCTCTTGGCATGAAGAAAGCAGGACTATAAGTTCTTCCTTTGATTTACACTGTCCTTAGCCTCCCTCATGCCTTCATAATCTCAGTGAGTGGCACCATCATCTGCCCACTTGTGGAGGCCAAAACCCCTGGAGTCATCCTTGATTTTTTTTTTTCTTAGTCATCTCATGTTAGGTCTAGTCAGCTCCATCTTTATTTAGAATATAAACTGAACCTGATCCCATCTCTTCTCCCCACCCATATTAAAACCTAAGCTAATTTCTTTTCTCAATATCTACCAACACTTTTCCTTTTCTCTACTCTTTTAATTTTTTTAAAATATGTATTTTTTAGTTATAGTTGGACACAACACCTTTATTATTTATTTATTTTATGTAGTGCTGAGGATTGAACCCAGGCCCCGAATGCGCTAGGCCAGTGCTTTACTGCTGAGCCACAATCCTAGCCCCCTTTCCTTTACTCTTGATGTCATCCTTCCCCTCATTTTCCCAACATAGGAGCCAAAATAATGTTAATCAGATTTTAACATTGTCTTATTTACTAGCTTTTCACTACACACTATACTAAAACTTAAGAAATTTTTCATGGAAACAAAACCATCATCTTGGTCATGTGTGAGGTTTATTATATAATTATTAGTGATAATCTTCCAGTGGAGGTTTTGTCTTTAGGGGTCTTTTGTAACTGCCAGGAGACATTTTTGGTGGTGACAAGTTGGAAGAGGGGGAGTTTCTACTGGCATTTCTCAGACAGAGGCCAGGGAGGGTGTTGAGCATTCTACAATGTTCAAAACAACCTCCAACAGTAAAAATTTATGTTGTCCAGAACGTCAAAAGTATATGATCTGGTTTCTGGCCTCCTTTTCCAACCTCATCTTTCTCTGTCCTTCTTCTGCAGTCAAACCGATTTCCTTTTCTTTTTTTCTGTAGACTTAAATTTTTTTTTTAATATACATATATTTTTTTGCAGTGAATCCAGGGCCTTGTGCATGCCAGGCAAACACTTTACTATTAAACAATACTCGTAGCCCTTGTAGACTTAAATTTTAGGCTCACAGCAAAACGGAGTAGATGGTGCAGAGATTTCCCATATAGTCCTGTCCTCATACCTACACAGCTTTATCCGTTATCTATATTTCTCACTAGAGTGGTACATTTGTCACAGTTGATGAGCTTAAATTGACACTCCCAGTCAGTAGTTTATAGTAGGGGTCACTCTTGGTGCTGTATATTCTGTGGATTTGGGCAAATGTAAAATGATGTATGTCTACCACTAAAGTATCATGAAGTAGAGTTTTGCTGGGTAAAAAGCCCTCTGTGCTCTGCATGTTCTTCCCTCCATCCCTTCTGTACTCTGGTAACCACAGATCTTTTTATTGTTTCTATAGTTTTGTCTTTTCTCGACTGTCATATAGTTGGAATCATATACTATGTAGTTTTTCACATTGGCTTCTTTCACTTAGTAGAATGCATTTACGATTCCTCCATACCTTTTTGTTGCTTGATGGTCCATTTCTTTTTAGCACCAGATGATATCCCATTGTCTGGTTGCACCATAATTTAACTGTTTACCTGTGGAAGATCAACTGGGTTGCCTCCATGCTTTGGCAATGTAAATAGAACTGTGATAAGTATCCATATGCAGGTTTTATGTGGACATAAGTTTTCAAGTTTTCTGAGTAAATACCAAGGAGCACAATTGTTGGATCATATAGTAAGGGTATATTCAGTTTTGCCAAATACTGCAAAATTATCTTCCCAAGTGGCCATTGTTATCAGCAGTGAATGAGAATTCCCATTGTTCTACATTCTTGTCAGCCTTTGGTAGCGTTTGTGTCCTTATTTCAGTCATTCTTATAGTTGTGTATTGGGTGACGTTCTTTCTTTCCCTTGAATAAGATAAACACATACTTTGTAAGGGATATGTACTTGCTATTCTTTTTGCTTAGAATGTACTTATTTATTTTGGTGCTGGAAATCGAACCCAGGGCCTCATGCTTGTCAGGCAATTGAGTCACATCCCCAGCCCCCTTTTAGGTCTGTGTGTGGTTGCTTTCCCTTTTCCCCGTTTTGGTGCTGAGTGAACCCTATACCACTAAGCTACATCTCTAGCTCCTAAGGACTTTGTGATTGATTACCTGTATATAGCACCCCCACCTCTCTCTTCCATATCTTGTTTTATCTTTTTCTTTTTTAATATTTATTTTTTAGTTGTAGTTGGACACAATACCTTTATTTTATTTGCTTTTTTTAATATGGTGCTGAGGATTGAACCCAGGGCCTCTCATGTGCTAGGCGAATGCTCTACCACTGAGCCACACCACCAGCCCCTTGTTTTATCTTCTTGTTAGCTTATTATTTATTTGTATATGTGGTTAATGTACAATGACCCTCTCTATAAACTTCTGAAGGGGCAAGCACCTGTCAGGGTACCTGCTATATTTCTAACATTCCTCCTTAATAAATACCTATTGATGATAGAAAGGTGCCTGAGTCTCTTGTAGGAATAGAACAGGGTTTTTAGCAATTGTGGAAAGTCAGAGGACCTGACTAGAAGTGATAGAGAAGGTTATAATTTTTTGGAAGGTGGGAAAAAAAGTTTCCACCTTATGAGACAGTGTTGCTTCAGTCTAAAGACTGAAATATTAAAGTAATTTCTTTTGTAGAATGGAGGAATTCACCTTCATGTTTTTGTGAGGAGGCAGATAGCAAAAGAATCAGCTAATGGGGCTGGAGTTGAACCTCAGTGGTAGAGCGCTCAACTAGCACGTGTGGGGCGCTGGGTTCGATTCTCAGCACCACATAAAAATAAATAAATAAAGGTATTGTGTCCAACTACAACTAAAACAAAATATTAAAAAAAAAAGAATCAGTTGATGCGAGCTTCTTTTTAAATTTATTTTTTAGTTGTAGTTAGATACAACACCTTCATTTTATTTATTTATTTTTATGTGGTGCTGAGAATACAACACAGGGCCTCGCACATGTGAGGCAAGCAGTTTGCCCCTGAGCCACAACCCCAGCCCCTGATGGGAGCTTTTTAAGGATGAAAAGTTACTTCAGGGTTTAACTGTCTCATACCACTTGTCTCTTGGAGATTAGTGAATGCCACATTACACAGGCCTCTAGAGAATCTGTGGCCTAACCTTTCTTCAGACTTTGGGAAGTGACCACCTACCCTTACTTTTTTTCTTTCTCTCTCTCTCTCTCTCTCTCTCTCTCTCTCTCTCTCTCTCTTTTTAACAATGTAAGATATAAGTATTTTGTTTTTTATTAACATCATGATTTCTTGCCATAGTGAAGAGTAAATAAAACATTATGGTTTAATAAAGATTTTTCAGAGGACCTAGAGATTTTTTTTTTTTTGGTATATTAAGTTTCTGAAAACTAACTTATTCACCAGACAGACCAGTTTTTCAGAAAAGGATTCTTACTGTTAAAATAAAATTACTCATTTTGTTAAATTGGAATATCCCTCCTTGCATTTCCAACACCAGACAGATTTGCTTTATTTTTTGCAAGATAGCTCTATAAATGTCATTTGAAAGATGGCTGGTTCTCTTATCTTTTCACTAGCCTTTTCTCTTTCCAGGCTAAATGTACTAATTTTCTTCAGTTATTTCTCATGTGACAGGGTTTTTAGATCCTTTTTAAGGTCTGTCCCTAACACTTTTGGGACTGGGGCAAGAATACAAATGGAAATCTGTATGCTATGTGTCTGAAAATTTATAAGTTGTAAATCAAGCTGAGAAAGATGTCCTGTTGCCTGCCTTAACAAACAAAGCTTCATAGTGACATAGGTCAGAGTAAGAGGATTCAGATTCCTCTGTTCTGCTTGAGAACAGGGTAAAGTGCAAGGAGGGCCCCAATATCCTCATCTATTCTCCAGGCTCCTTATATATGAGGCACTTTATGGGACTTGCATATATTTTTGTCATACCCCCACATATCATTAAGACAGCAGATCTTTGACCATTAGTCTAGGGTGATATATATTAGTGGTGGGGATGTCTACCCTTGGAAAAATCAACCCAGAGAAAAGCAGACCTGGAAGCAAGTAAGAAATTCTGGGTTCCTGCTCAAGATGAGGGCCTGTAGGCTGTATATGAGCACATTGTCAGGTCCCGAGAACAGCTGGCGGCATGATCAAGCTATGGACGTGGAAGACCAATGTATGCTTCTCCAAAGCTTGAGGTCTAGGACAGGGCCCTGTTGCTTAGGTCCAACAAAACATTATTCTTTCTTAGTCAAACTGAATTTGACCTTGTTTGCCAGAGTCTTTTTTGGGGAAAAATGTTAAGTTGCCTCTTAGAGTGCTTCAAATTATAGCTGGCATTTTAGCTAGAGCTTCCTAACTGATGATGCAGATGGGCCAGAAATACTCATTCTTTTAAATCATCAGAGAGGACTGTCAGGGACAGAGTGTCAAGAACTTCTAGGTTGATTAGGTTTGGGCTCCAGCAGCATGACCTATTTACCCCAGGGTGCCTGTACTAGTACTGTCAGTTTTGGTATATATCATAAGGAAAAAAAAGATTGGGAAATCCTCCTCTAAATTGATATGTGGTGACCCTGCAGGTCTCATTGTACCAACTATTTTATGTACAACTTTAAAAGTATTTTTTTATGATACTTATTTGGCCCAGTTGACAACATTGGAGGTGTCAAAGTAGGTTTCGTGCTCTTATTAATAAGGAAATAAATCCAGGTTAAATGATTTTTTTCTAACAACATATTCTCAAGTAGGGCAACTCAAACTAGAACTCCATTCTTTTGGCTCTTATTTTGGTATATTCTCTCTATTAACCCAAATTATGTTCCTTGTGCCTTTACTTATTTATTTATTTTGGACCACTTATAACCTCTGGTTCATTTGGGGACTTGGAGGCAGTTACATTTTTTAGAACTTTTCTGTCATAACTTCCATTATGTGGTCTCCCTTTATTGTTAGTTTTTGATCTAAGTATCCAGCTTTACATTTAATCTTTATTAAACAATATTATTTTTTTAAAGAATTTTTTTAGTTGTACCTTTATTTTATTTATTTATTTTTTTTATATGGTGCTGAGGATTAAACCCGGTGCTTCATACATGCTAGGTGAGCACTATACCACTGAGCCAAAACCCCAGCCCAAACAGTATTATTTTTATGATACGCAACCAGTTGATCCAGCATCTTGAAACTTTTTTTTTAAAGAGAGAGTGAGAGAGGGAGAGAGAGAGAGAGAATTTTTAATATTTAATTTTTAGTTTTCGGAGGACACAACATCTTTGTTTGTATGTGGTGTTGAGGATCGAACCCGGGCCACATGCACACCAGGCGAGCGCGCTACTGCTTGAGCCACATCCCCAGCCCAGCATCTTGAAACTTGATTTCGTATATTACCCATTTTCATAGCTCTCTTCCTTGGATTAATATTATATTTAGTTATTACAGTGATATTTGTCTGAAATGATTATTCCAAAGTCATTTTTAGAAGGTTAAGTTATTTCTAAGGTAGGAAAACAAGGAAAATGTATTTCTTTCATAAAACAGTTGTGATAAAATTCTGGCAATGTAAATGTAAATTCCCTTTCTTTTAATTTAGTGCCCATTTTGTACTAATCTTTACAAATGACCTTTTAGTTGAACCTTATATCAACACTGGGAGCATTCTTTTGTAGGAAGGGAACTAGGCCTGGAGAAATGTAGTTACTTGCTCAGGTTTTCCCATCTGGGTTGTGGGTTGTTGCAGAATTTGTATCTGGATCTGTTTAGCCTTGAAGTACCCGTATTTTCCTCATACTACTTTATAATGAAAAAGTGATTTCTAAACATTTAACTTGATGTCGCAAAAGAGTGTTTTCCAGAATTATGTTCTTATCATTTATAGTAATGAATTCTTGAATATTACTCATGCACAGGACAATTTCCCTCACTAACAAAGAAATATCTGGTCAGAGATGTTAGTAGTGCCAAAGTTGAGAAACCCTGTTAAGAGTTTTGAGAAGTCAACGTTTTGCTTTGTGTATACGCCACTTGTATTTTTATTCTTTATCATGGTGATAGATATTGGAATGCATGGAAGATTCTGAACTTTTTTTGTGCATCTAGTTCATATTCTTAATTTGTCCTCCTTCCTTCATCCCTACTTGGGAACAGGTAATAAATGATTATAAAGCATGATATTTATTCCTTCCAACTCTTTATTGCTTCCTGAGGATCAGGGATTTAATGCTAAAAGGCTTTCTGAGTGGTGATGGTTAGACTTCTTATGTTTTAGTTCTTATTTTTGTTATAACATTTGATAGGAAAAAGGTGTTTTGAAACATGCAGCTAAGCTGGCCTTTGTGTATTGACTCAATAACCAGTTTTAACTTGTGTGAGAATTTATTTATTAGTTAAAACATGGGTGTAAAGGAATGATTGTTCAGCATTCTAGTATGAGTTTCTTTTTTGGTACCAGGGATGTTGAACCTTAGGGGTGCTGAACTGCTGGACAGGGTCTCAAAAAAAAAAAAAAGTTGCTTAGGTTCTTGCTAAGTTGCTGAGACTGGCCTTGAACTTGTGCTCTTCCTGCCTCAGCCTCCTGAGTTGCTGGAGTTACCCCAAGCTTGATTTTGTATCCCTGTGGTCCAGATTACCATAACCACCTCCTTAAATTTAATTTTCATTGTGTCATTTTGAGTGTCCAAGAACTGTCAGAAGTTTCCAGTTTCATACTGTACAAGTTCAGCTTATTTGGATTTAGTGTCATTAAATGGGAAATAGCTGCCTTATCAGTATTACCAAGTTATTATTAATGCTAGCAGTTATTTTTGATGTGCTAGTAACTATTTCAAGCCCCTTACATGTATTATCTGGTTTAAATTCCCCATGATATAGTTACTTACATTTTTTTTGGTGATAAAATATATATAACAAATTTTTCTGTCAATTGTTTTTTTGTGTTAAATTCAGTAGTGTTAAGTATTTACATTGTTGAGCAACAGATATCTAGAGTGTTTTAATCTTGCAACAATAATTGTTCTTTTTCTGTTTTTGCTAGTAGCCACCTGATGGTTGTGAAAGGATGCCTCATTGTGGTTTTGATTTGCATTTCTCTAATGATAGTGATACTGAACATTTTTTCATTTTGTTGGGTTTGTTCGCATTTTATCTTTGCAGAAAGGCCTTTACCCATTTTTAAATAATTTTTTTTTGTGGGGGATTGTTGAGTTGTAGAATTTGTCATATGTTCTAGTTATATCAATCTCTGATTTCATTTTGTCCCATTCAGTGGTTTGTTTTTTTCTCTATTGATAGTGTCCTGTGTTTTTGATGTCATATGCAAGAAATCATTATCAGATCCAGTGTCATGAAGTTCCCTGTTGTCCTTTAAGAGTTTTATAGTTTTAGTTCTTATATTTAGATTGTAGAATCAATTTGAGTTAATTTTTATACCTAGTATAAGGGTCCAATTTATTTTTTATGTGAATGACCAGTGTTTCAAGTAACATTTCTGTAATCTTGTTTTTTCCAATTGAATGGTCTTAGCACTCTGTCAAAAATCATTTGAGGGGCTGGGATTGTAGTTCAGTGGTAGAGAGCTTGCCTAGCACGTGTGAGGCACTGGATTTTATCCTTAGAACCACATAAAAATAAAATAAAGGTATTATGTCCATCTACAACTAAAAAATTTTTTTTGAAAAAAATCGTTTGACAGTTGGGAGTGATGGTACATGCTTATAATCCTAACTACTTAGGAAGCTTAGGCACGAGGATCACAAGTTGGAGTCCAGCCTGGGCAATTTAGTGAGGACCCTGTCTTAAAATAATAAAAGGGGGGTGTGACTGGTGATATAACTCAGTGGTAGAGTGAGTCTCTGGGTTCCATTCTCAGTACTTCAGGGTAGTAAAATCATTTGACTGTATGTATGAGTACTCATACTAATTTTTAGATGAGGTGATTAACACTGAGATGTGACAGACAATATTCAGATTTTTTTTTTAAAAAAGAATTAGTTCACTCTGAAGTAATTTATATTTGGAACAGTAAAATGAGGATGGTTTTTAGGGGTCTTCAGGTCTTTTTTGTGTTGTAGTCTTCCCAGGAGAAAATATCAGTATCTTGGTATCCCAATTCTGATAGGTTGTCAACCCTGTGCAATAAGCCAGTGATTTTAAACTCTTTGATCAATAAAACACCCTTTTACCTAAAGTGTTAGATGGACCTTCAGCATTTCTACTGATTATTAGTAATATATTGTTGGAATTTGTGCATCTTAAAAATCAATGTACATTTTGTACTTGCGTGTGTGTGTGTGTGTGTGTGTGTGTGTGGTGCTTGGGATTAAACCCAAGGCTTTGCACATGACAGTCAAGTGCTCTACTAGTGAACTAACATACACACCCTCCCTTTATTTACTTCTTTTTGCAAAATTTGAAGATAATGCAGGTTCATGTCATTGTTCATTGTGTTAAAAACAGCATATATGATTTTAGAGTTTGTGCCTGTTATAGTTTTAAAAAATACTTAATAATGCATGGGAATGCCTTCAAATCAAATGTTTGCAGTAGGCCTCAATCTCTGCCATGGTGATCAGTGAAACAAATGCTATCTTGTGTAAGTATATTTGAGGTTCATCCTGTGATTATGAAGAACCATTTTTTCTCTGTGCAGAGTTAACTGAAGTGTTAAAGAACAGATGTGAAGATCTTGACTTTTTTAGTGATGAAACATGGGCTAATTGAAAAACTGAACAACTAGCTTAGATGGACACTTTATCCCCCCTCTCTCCTAAGGTTGTAAAGATGCAATGTCCAAAGACATTTCATTTTTTGTGTGTGTCCTGAATGGTTAAAACATAAGGCCAATTCATGTCTTATATTTTAAGATACTTAGATTGATAAAGAGATCACAGTTTTTGTCATTTGTTTTAGAGTAAGAATTTTATTCTTGGAGATTTGTTGTAAGTATGATAGCAGCATTTGTTAACTTGTAGTGGAAAATAGTAATTTTGGGTTTTAGCATTCATAGATAAAGTAAGGTCTTTAAGAAACACGTTGTACAACCCCCCATACAAAGTCTTTATGAGCTTACTGTATTTATAATGAAATGTGCGATTTTTTTAAAGCTTTGATCATTGTCTTGTTGCTTTGCAATGGCATTAATAATTTTGTTGAGCCCAAGATGTTTAAAAATTGGTGTATCTTAGTGATGTGGTGATGTTTTATATTTAGCAACAATAAGACATACTCTTACTCAGGATATATAATACAAGTTTTGAAAAATGTTTTAGTTTTTAGTTTGGTTTATCCATTCATCTGTTGAAGGACATCTAGGTTGGTTCCATAGTTTGACTATTGTGAATTGAGCTACTATAAACATTGATATGTCTGCATCACTGTAGTGTGCTATTTTTAAGTCCTTTTGGTATAGACCCAGGAGGAGTGGGATAGCTGGGTCAAATGGTGGTTCCATTCCAAGTTTTATAAGGAATCTCCATACTACTTTCCAGATTGGTTGCACAAATTTGCAGTCCCACCAACAGTGTATGAGTGTGCCTTTTCCCCTACATCCTTGCCTGAAGTTGCCTTTTTAACAATTGCATCATTACTATTCTTTGGACCACTTAAAGAGATGTTTAAATCAAGATTACTTTAACAGAACAAATTGATATTTCAACTTTGATCCTGGTAGGAAGCATTTTCATACATTTATTTGCTTAATAATATTTCCTGAAAACTATCTGATAAATTCCTCACTATCCAATTGCTGAACATAGGAGAGAGTTGGAAACAGAAAAAATATATTTTTGAGTTTGTTATGTGAAAATAGGAATTTATTTGAAAAATGGGTGCTTTGTACAGTTTTATCAGTTAAATGTAATCAATCAAAGGTCCTGGTTTTCTTTTAGTCCTTCTTTCTTTCTTTGACATGATACCTTTATTTTGTTTATTTATTTTTATGTGTTGCTGAGGATCCAACCCAGTGCCTCATAAGTAATAGGTGAGCACTCTACCACTGAGCCACAACCCCAGCCCTTCTTTTAGAATTTCTGTGTAATCAAAATGGGAGCCAGGCTTTTGCATGTGAAGAACTGATTTCATATAACTGGAGTTGTTGTGCTATAGGCCAACCTCTTCAAAGATATGAAGGGAGTCTGAACAGGAGCAAAGTCTTAGCAGATCTTTCAGATTACTTTTAGCTAGCTTTGTAACAGGGAAAAATTATGTTATTCTTAGTTTCTAGGGTTATGGATTTTAGTAGATGCAGGACAGCTTATTGGTTAAATGATCCTGAACAGGCAACAATGGTTTGGAAGTACTTCTGAGTAACTGAATTTTATGCAGTAAAATCTGAAATAACTTTTTTCCTTTTCTACTTTAGATCTTTTATTTTTATATATTTAATACATGTATATTTTAGATATTGATAGACCTTTATTTTATTCATTTATTTTTATGCAGTGCTGAGAATTGCATCCAGTGCTTCACACGTGGTAGGCAGTGTTCTCCGATTGAACCACAACCCCAGACTCCCCAGAACTTTTATTTTTATATAACTCAGTGCAGAGCCACTGTATACTTAATTTCATTCACCACATTTCTGTATTTTTGGGTCTTTGCCATTTGACCTTTGTGTCAGTTTTTGCTGCTTTCAGCTATATTTCTCTTCAAGATCATTAAATTAAAACAAAATAAGAAATTGGACTCATTTTCTTTGGGGAGTACGGTGTTTCTCTCACTACTGGTAATGTATGTTTTAAGTAGTATTTTTAAACATCTACAGGTGTTTTTTTTTTTTTTTTTTGATTAGAAATTGTTGTGGAAAGTTCTGTGTGAAGGAAACTTAAAACTTTGTACTGGGAAAACCCTTTTCATCCTTTCATGGTCATGATCCAGTCACTTTGTATTTATGTAGGAGTGTGTAGTTTTGCTGCTAAAACACTTATTTCAGATGTTCATGGACCTTGGTTTTGGAGATTAGTTACTAGCTAGTTTTTTGGGAATAATTCTTTTTTGGTTAATTATTCAGCTATAATAACTATTATGTTGGGCTAAAATATATTTTTGAGTTTGTTATGTGAAAATAGGAATTTATTTGAAAAATGGGTGTGCTTTGTACAGTTTGATCAATTGAATGTATGCTTAAAGAGTTAAATTTAAGTGTATAAATAAAGACACTATTGTTTGTATTCTGTTATACTAAGTAAGATTTTTAAAAAATATTTATTTTTTAGTTTTAGGTGGACATAATATATTTATTTTTATGTGGTGCTGAGGATTGAACCTAGGTCCTCATGCATGCTAGCCAAGCACTCTACTACTGAGCTACAAACACAGCCCCACTAAGATGTTTATTAGTTATAAAATGAGAAGTGATCTTTTTAGGCTCTTAAAATGTCAAAACTTTGATTCTTTATTTAGCTATATTCATTATTACACTTTAAGAAATAACTTTTAGATTTATAACTATGTATAAAAGCTTACAATAAATTTCTTTACTTTTTTTTAATCATGTATGACTTAAATAGAGAAAGATAACAAAGATGAGAAAACTCTGAGAAACAAAATCCATAAAAGTGGGGCTGGGGCTGTAGCTCAGTGGTAAAGCACTTGCCTTGTTGTAGTTCATCTACAACTGAAAAATATTTTTAAAAAAATCCACAAAAGCTTTCAAATAATGTTATATAAGAAGTATAATATTTATGATAAGAAATCTTAAGGCCATTTTTGTCAGTGATATTGTTTGTGTTTGACTAGAATTATCATTCCTTTATGCCCAGGTAAACAAATTATTTTTTCCACAAAAGAGGTTTAATAATTTATGGATAAACTGTACATGAAATACTGTGGCCCTTAAGTTGAGTAATGCTCATGCAGGCCTCAAATGTAAAGGTTCAATCAGCCTAGTTATTGCAGCTCATTTCATTGAAGGAGTGGGGACAAAAGTCTGTTTGTAACTACTGTGGAACTGAGTACAAAGATGCCAGTGACCTTTGAACTTCTGTGGCTGTGTATCTGAACAAGGAATTGTTTGAGAATTAGAAAAGCTGCCAGTATACTTTCTCCTTGTTTTCTGCAGAATTGTTGAATGACCCTGGCTCCAGAAAAACAAAGCAAAATGAACCAAAAAAGCCAAAAAAACTTCACTGGAGGAAATTCTTAGTCTCAGAAGAATCTTGTGCCTGCACAGCAAAATCTAATTACATATTCATATTCTAAAGTGATAGTCATTAAAAATATTGTTGCTACTTAAAAAAATGGCAACATTAATTATTGCCATGTTATTCTTTGACAAGGCTGGTAGAAGCCTGTGGTTCCTTTCTCTGTAATTCTTGTTGTATTTGTATTAAAACTGTCTAACGTCTCTAATGGCTGAAAAGTCCTGTATCTGGGTCACACTAATTCCTTGGCTTTCTTTTACATTGTTTAAATGTTGGACATTATTCTGAGAATGAAATATTTGTCATAGAATGAGTGAAGTAATAATCTACAGGAAAAGTGGTTTTGTGTGAGAACGTTAGGACTAATGATATTTGCAGTACTTTTTTTTTTTTTTCCTTCCAAATGATAGAGTAGCTTATCCTTTGAGTATACATCTCCTGTTTGCACTGGTCAGTGATCAAATTTGGCCCAGTTTACTAAGTTTTCTTTCAAATTTGTTGTCCTTGGAATGGCTTGAAGAATCAATACTGCTTTTTCTGGTTTGAAGAGAGGATGGTCCTGGTTTATACTGTTGCATGTTTCTCTTGCCCACGATTAGTAAAATAAGATGTTTGTATTTGAAATTCACATGCTAGTTTACCACGAAATAATTCATGTGCTTTGAAGTGTTTCCTCTTTTTCATCAATAATGCGTTTTTACATATCTTTTCATATTATTTTAGGAGGTTCTTTTTATGAGTATTCACTGCCATAGTCTGACTTATACATTATGATATATTGCAGAAATTTATGATCATATTGCTTAACTAGAGTTATGAGATTGAGGGTATGACTTCATTAGCATCTTTGTCTTGATAAGTGTTAAGGGGTAAGGTGGGAAAAGTTAGTATGAAAGTTATGATAAGAAAGTGGTTGACTTCATAATAACTTTTTGAAATGTGTTGACATATATATTAAAATACTGCCAGAAGTGGTAGTGCATGCCTGTAATCTCAGCAGTTTGGGAGGCTGAGGCAGGAGGATGGCAGGTTCAAAGCCAGCCTCAGCAACTTAACAAGACTCTAAGCAACTTAGTGAGATCCTGTAGCTCAGTGGTTAAGCGCCCTTGGGTTCAATCCCTGGTACCAAAACAACAACAACAACAACAACAACAGCAACAACAACAACAACAACAAAACCCAAACCTTATGTATTAGAAATTTAATAAAATCATAGCCAACTGGTACTTGGTGAATTTTATTCATCATACTCATAGAAAAAATTACTTTGGAAATTCAGCCTTGGGTCTTGATTTATCAGCTTATTTTATGAAATATAAACTGGAACAGGTTCTTTAAAATCTTTGTGCTTTTGTGTTCAGTGCCTAAGACAAGTAGATCTCCAGGAACAGGTTACTTGAGACCAGTTCCTCAGGAGGCAAAGGTGTGAAGTAGAGGGGACTACAGCTGTGAAGGGAAGTGTTTGGCTCTTAGGAAAAATGGGTGTGAAAGAATGGGAGCTTAGATCCTGAAAGGGATGAACAGGGACATAGAAGATAACATATTGCTGCAGATGAACAGCTTTTCAGACTCTTGAAAGGATATGAGAGAATGGTGTCAGAACTAGCATCTATAGGCATCACATGATCTTTATCTGGTGGAGGAGGCAGGAAGCCTTAAATGGTTCACAGATTTAAGAAACAGAAGTTAACTGCCTTGGGTTAATCAATGTGTCATTCACTCAATTTTTGCTTTGGCATATTTAAAGCAATCCTGTGATATATATTTAACTTCATTTCGATTTTAATATAATAGTTGTTTGAGAATAAACACACCATAATACAGAATAGAAAATATATTTGACAAAATGCTGTAAAACTGCCAAATAACACTTAGTGAATTGAAAATTCCCTTTTAAAAAATCTAGCATGAGGCTGGGATGTAGCTCAGTAGTAAAGTAGCAAAATAGAATATAATCCTGGCTGTTTTGTACTTCAGAGTGTTGGTATTACTGCCTCTAGGTGTTTTCATAAAAAGTAACAATTTATTTTTAAAGGGTCACAAGCTTCAGTGGATAGTAAATGTTTCTGTTTCTACATTTGTTTCCTTATTTAGTCATATTTCTTGAATGAGTAAGTTGGATTTTGCTGTGGTTGTCTTTCTTCTTACGTTTGAATTGTAGCCCTTCAAGAATGCATATATTGAAAAATAGTTTCGAGATAGGCTCATTCAAAGCCTACTTTTGGGAAACCACTTTGCCTGTGTGACTGTGAGTCAGAAGCAGTGTCTGTGCTTGGAGGCTGCAGTTGTGACCTGGCACCAACATCTCATTTCTGAAGTGTCTGATAGTTACTGAAATTGTAGGCTTTTTTTTTTTTTTTTTTTTTTGGTACCAGGGATTTAACTTAACCACTGAGCCATATCCCTATCCCTTTTTTATTTTGAGACATGGCCTCACTAAGTTGCTTAGGGCCTCGATAAGATGCTGCGGCTCTTTGAAGTTGCAATCCTCCTGCCTCAGGCTCCGGAGCCACTGGGATTATAGGCGTGTGCCAGTAGGCTTGGCGAAATCTCACTTTTAATACCAGTTCATAGTGCTTTCAGTAACTGAAATCCCTTGGGATTGATCCCTCTGAATTCTTTTCTACTCTGGTATTTGTTTTTGTTATGATTTTTTTTCCCCACTAAAAAAGCTGCAAATCTCCCCTGAATATGTTATCTTTTCAGTGAAAACAAATGTTACCATTGTATAGTCTGATCAAAAAAATGTTTTTCTCAATAGTGTCTTTATGTGTAGATACCTACATCGGTAAGTATCTGTCTCTATATATTTTTCTTCAGTACTGGAAATTGAATCCAGGGACTTATCTTCCACGGAGCTATATCTCCAGCTAGTGTCTTTATTTTCTAACTTGTCATGTACAGATAATCTCCAATTTATGGTGATTTGACAGTTTCCGATTTTAGAATGGGGCAAAAATGATATACATTAAGTAGAAACTGTACTTGGAATTTGGATTTTTTCCTGGGCTAGCAGTGTGTAGTGTGATACTCTTTGCCATTCTGGGCATCAGCATGGAGCTGCATATCCTGGTCAGCCATGTGATCACAAGGGGAAACAAAACAAGCTATACTCTATAGTTGCTGTGTTGCCAGAGTTTTTTGGATATTGTATTTTGTTTTCACAATCTACCATTTCTACAAAAATGCCCATCTGTGTGTATTCATGAGATATTCCACACTTTGTTATAAAATAAGCTTCTACAGTTTGCCAAACTGGAGGCTAATCTAAGTGTTCTGAGCATGTTTAAGGTACTGAAGCTAAGTAATGATATAAATGGTAGGTTAGGTATATTATGTGTGTTTTCAACTTGTGATATTTTCACTTAAGCGCATTTCTCAGGACATAATCCTATGGTAAGTCAAAGTTCCTCTGTAGTTGCTTGGCTCATTGTAGATTGTCTAGGCAATTTCGTGCTGTTTTTAAGGAATTCTTGAGTAGGTCTCTTTTGAATGTTTCCTTTGTCTGTTGGAAATTAGTTAACCTCCTTATCTAATTCAGTGTATTCTTGTCATCTTTGTATCACATTTATTATGAGAGCTAATCAGATTGACATTTTGTTTTCCCTTTGGTTTGTTAAATGACCATGTTAGAGAGCAAGTGCACTCGAAGCTCCACAAGGGCAAAGACCATGTCTGCTTTATTTACTGTATACTGTGTGGGCCCTGGTGATGCATGCCTGTAATCCCAGAAATTTGGAAGGCTGAGGCAGGAGGATCATAAATTCAGGGTCAGCCTCAGCAATTTAATGAGACCCAGTCTCAAAAAAAAAAAAAATAAATAAATAAAATAAATAAATAAATAAATAAATAAAAGGGCTGGGAATGTAGCTCTGTGGTAGAGTACCCCAGGGTTCAATTCCTATACCAGGAAAAAAAAAAAAGGTAACATTTCATGTACAGTGTCTGGCACACAGTAGATATACAGTAAAATTAAAGACTCAAGAATATGGCTAAGAATAATATAGCAGAAAAATCTCAGGGTCATGGTTATCTTCAGCCTGAGTTATCAGCAGTATTGATAGGAGTTGGGTACAAAAAATGGAGGAGAAGGAAGATTCAACTAGATTTTAGAAAGTGTGTAAGAAACTAGTAATAGTAATAATCATATTTTTGAAGACACATATTCTGGGTTCTGTGTTAGGAGCTTTACAAGTACATCTTATTTTAGAGAGTCCAGATAGTAATACCACATCAAAAGAATTAATCAAAGGTAGGAAAATATTCTCATTAATTTAAGAGGAGGATAAAAGTGATTTAGGTGCAAGAGAGCTGCTTACAAAGATGCTTTGTGTAGCTATTGAAGTGTTGGTGAAAGATAGCAAAATGATTTTCACTTAGATTTTGATTAGAAGGAAATTTAAAATATTTAGATAACACAAATTTAAAAAAATTAAGATAATGAGAGTCAAGACATAAAATCATTTGAATCTCATCCCAAGGAATTCAGTCATTCTTGGTATAAAGTGATGTGAGGCAGATATTGTAAAATGTTAAGTTTATACAGACTAAAAGAAAATGAGATGGATCAGATAAGATTTCAGAGTTTCCTTTTAATTGGATTCGATGAACTTGATCAAATTGGATCTAAATGACTTGCGGAAGGTGAGTTGTTTTTTGTGGTACTAGGGATTCACCCCAGGATGTTCTACCACTAAGTTACACCTCCAGCCCCCCCCCCTTTTTTTGAGATAGTTTCTCTTAAAGTTGCCCAGTCTGGTCTTGACCTTGCAATTCTTTTCTCCAGTTTAGTTTCCTGAGTAGCTGGGATTATGGGTATGTGACATTGCTTTTATTAAGTAAATTTAGAATTGATTTTAACTGAAGATAGGATAAAACAGTAATAGAAAAATTTCATTAACTCAGTTTCATTTCAGGACCCACAGTGGGTGTAGCCCACTCTATGCCTTGTCTTACTTTGTAACACTTCAGTACTCTATTATTTGTAGTTAATATGCATACTTTTTCCCATTTTGCAATTGCAAGATTTTTTATCTTCTAGAAAGCACTTTTATCAGAATGCAAAGGTTGTGCTTATAAATTGTGCAGAGTTTTAGTATGTTAAGATGACCTTCAAAAGATGGATGGAAAATTGCTGTATCATGTCTTTTGTATTTTATGAAAGAAAGTCTTTTTCTTCCTTTAATGTAAAATTGGAAGATGAAATAAACTGATTTTTAAAGATAAATTTCTTTGAAGGCAGATTAGTAAAATTGGTACATTTTTCTTCTGGAGGAAGTATTGTCAGAATAGTTTTATATTTGTCCTCCTTTGATGTGTGTATGCTATTTGTGAGGTCTTTTTTAAAATCTTTTAAAAAGTCTCATAGGTTACTTTGAAGTCATGAAACAGGAAGTATGAATGCTTGAGAAGATAAAACTATGAATGAACTTAATTAATCAACTTAAAATCTTAACTTCTGGCAACTTGCCTTGAACGATGAATAGAACTGGATCTGCACATCATTTGCATTTTTAATGAACAGACACCCTTGGTCTTTAACCAAGGTTTGTTTACACAGGAATGTGATAATTTTCTGCTTAATTCTGAGAATTGTGGAATAAGTGTTTTGTTGCTGGTTTTAGTTTCATGTTCATTATTAACCATTTGCTGGTTGCTAAAGCTTTTTGGACTTATAGGAGGATGATGAATAAGATTCAGCCCTAGCACTTCAGTATAGAAGATCCTACTAGTGAGGAGAAAAAGAGGGTCTCCTTGTGGGAAATGCTGTCTTTGAGCTGAAAGTGAAGTCACCCACCGTCAAATGCTAATATGCTATACTCCTTTTCTTATAAGATCCATTTTAGTAACATGGTTTATGATAGAAATAAACTTTGAGAGGACACAAACAGAGGCAATATTATAAAGTCCTATCCCAGTGTTACGATTGATCACCCTGGAGAATTAATTTGGAATGCTCACAGAGGTAGAGGATTGAGTGAGAATTTGCTAAAATGGATGATACCAAAAGTTTTATCTCAATATTCAATTGCCACTAATCACCTATGGTTAAAAATAGTCCCAGTGCCATGGGAGAGCATGATTTTCATGTCCCTTAGTTCCTTAAATAAGGTTAAGTATTGCCCTGTTTCTTTGAAGTGGTGGTTTATTGCTTTGTCTCATTTTTTTCCCAGACCCTCTTTGGTTTATTTTCTATATCTGTGAAGTATTTCTGATCCATGAACCAACTCCTGCAAGCTCAAGATGACTTTGATATTTAAACAAACTGTGATCTTGGGCTAGGTTGTGGCTTAGTGGTAGAGTGCTTGCCTAGCATGCGTGAGGCACTGGGTTTGATCCGTGGTACCACATAAAAATAAACAAATAAAATAAAGGTATTGTGCCCATTTACACTAAAAAAAATATTCAAAACAAAACAAAACCAAAACCAACTCTGATCTTCTTGAAGGCAGGGATTTTATTTTATTGGTTTATGCCCAGGAACTAGTATAGTACCTTGTTCTAGTGTGCTGTAAATAAGAGTTTGTTGACTAAATGGATGATAGGAATGTTGTCAAAGCTTTAATGAATATCTGAGTAGATTAAGTGCTTGATTTTCTTTTATCTATGTAAATGTTGTGAAATAACTTCCAATAAATTAGTTAGGCACAGTATCTGTTATATCATTGTTTATAACTGTAACAACAACTGCCCAAATACTGTTAGTTAAGATCAAGAATTATGCATATCATCATTTGCCTGCTTAAAATAGGAAAATGGGAAAATAATGGTGATGAGCCAATCTGATGAGGAGGCAGTGAAATTGTTAACCTCATACATGATTGGAGGCTTTATAAAATGGTTAACCCTTTTATAAAATGCATAAAAAATAACTATGAACAACCATCAGAACAACTATACTATATGACTGAATGTTATAATTTTAGAGACTAATGAAATAGTCCAAAGTAAGGAACTGTATGAACTAACCGTGTATATAGAAATGTTAATTTCAGATTTATGCAAGTTGAAGATTTGTATTACACCTCGAGTAAGTTAATTATTTGTCAGCCTTAGTTTTCTTATTGTTACAGGGAAGATTATACAAGTTGAGTATTTCCAATTCAAAATCCAAAATATTCCCAAACCTGAAACTTCCTGAACTCCAACATGATGCCCCAAGTAGAAAGTTCCACACTTGACCTCATGTGGTAGGTTGTAGTCAGAATGCTTGACCTCATGTAGTAGGTTGTAGTCAAAATGCTGGCACACTAAAAATATAGTATTAAAATTATCTTCATACTGTGTAAAAAGATGTAGTGAACATAAATGAATTTTGTATTTAGACTTGGGTCCTGTCCCAAGGATACCTCATTGTGTATATGCAAATATTCCAAAATCTGAAAAAAATCTTAAAACTGAAAAACTTCTGGCCTCAAAAATTTTGTATAAGGATTTATATTCTCAACCTGTAGTACCTTCCTCATAGAACTGCTGTGGGTAATAAATGAACTAATACACATGAAGTGCTTCACAAAAAGTCTGACATTTGTAAAGCTCTCAAATTTACTGCTACTGCTGTTGTATTTTATTATTAATGCACATGTCTCATTTCCTGGAGACTTTATTATGTTATTGTGCCAGGCATTATGTTAAGAGCTATGGGAAATAAAGTGGTTTTGTTCACAAGGAATTTACAATTCATTTGATGATAAATATAATATATTGAGAAATAATTTTAATTATAGATTCATGTGGTAAATGATGCAAGAAAGTTACAAAATGCTCTGAGCTCTAATATAGGACAACATGGATTACTTTGGGTTTATAGGGTTAAGAGGATATCCAGTGAGTTTTGAAGGATAGATAAAAATTGAGTTAAAACTATGGCGAATGGCATTTCATGGGGCCTGTGAGAAAAGCGAGTGGGGGAAAAAAAAGATATCTCAAGTAGATATGGGGTGTAAGGCTAAGGAGAGAGCATCCTCAAAATGGGATGGTTTGATTGACAAGTTGAGGAATTTTTATTTTATTCATGTAACACTGGTAAGTGAAGGCTCTTTTGACCTGATAAGAACTAGTTTTAGGAAGACTGAATAACTGTTTGGTGAAGGAAGCAGAGATGGGGAATGGAAAGACTGTTTTTGTTTCTCCATTTATTCATTCAGTTTTTCAAAAAACGTTTGTTGGGTTTGGGATGTAACTCAGTGGTAGAGTACTTACCTGGCATGCATGAGACTCTAGGTACCATCTCCAATACTGAAAAAAATATTTACTTTTGCATACGAGGCGCCTGGCTTGTCTCACTCTAATCATGTCCCTATGTGTGAAACAATTGTGATTGTAAACTTTCTTTTATAATTACTTTGTATTTTTGTCAACCAAATCATACATGTAATTGTAAAAAGCAGTTGTACTGTAAGGCTTTTAAAGGAAACAGTGGTCTCCTGAGCCTGTTTCATCTCATCTAACATAGCCACATTTTCTTTCCTATTTCTATCTGTGGAAGTAACCATGTTCATAGTTCCTTTAGCTTTTCTCCACTGAGATTTAGCACCTTGTTTCTAAATGTGATGCTTTTAATGGTAGTTCTTGGTTTATTATATTTAAGCATTAGTTCATTTAGACTTCATTGAGTTAAATTTGAGTTAAAACTATGGAGAAGCCATACTTTTTTTGGGGGGAGGGTGGTTACTGGCTCTTTTTTTAAAAAGACATATTTTTTTGTAGATGTTGATGGACCTTTATTTTATTCATTTATTTATATGCGGTTGCTCAGAATCAAACTCAGTGCCTCAAACATGCTATGCAAGTGCTCTTCTACTGAGCCACAACCCCAGCTCCTGCTATTGGCTCTTTTATTATTTAGTAATTAAGCCAAAATTATTTTTGGCTTAATTACTTTGAAGGGCCTTTATGTAAGAGTTTGGTACATAGGCTTTATTTTAACTAAATTCACCAGAATATTCAATTTGTTTAACATGTACAGTATCAAAATTGACTATGTTCTGGAGATGTCATTTTTTTCCCCTTTTCCATGCAAAAGAAAATCTAATGAAATTTTAATTAAGTGTAAATTACCATGGACCTATATCCCTTACTTAAAATGTTTAAGAAAATGTTTTTCTTAAGTTCCTTTATTAAATTTTAGCTATGTGTCAGGTATTGACGTATGCTTTTTGTGCACATGATCTCATTTATTCCTTATAATTTAGAGGTGCCAGGATTCCAGGGTGTGGAAAAGTTAGAGAAATTAAATAAATTGCCCAAAGTCAAAATGTGGGTAAACAGTGGAACAAGAATTCACTTAGGAGTATCTCCCATGTTCTGAACCACTAAGTTAAGCTTTACATGGCCCTGTCATTTGATTTCCCAGATTTCTGCAGGAATGCTCCTTTTAAATGCTGTCATTAAAATTTACACAAAATTGCCATTTGCAGACTCAAACTTTTTAATTAATTCATGTAAAAGATAGAAAAGATTTGCATAATAGTTTCTTATAAAGACTAAAAATAGAGTATGGTGTGTGTAGCTTTGTGGTAGAGTGCTTGTGTAGCAAGCACAAGAACCTGGGTTAGATCCCCAGCAAACCCTTCCCCCTATTGCACACACACATACATGTACACATACATATATGTAAATATCAAAGAAAATGTAAATTTCATGCTTTAGCATTTGGGACCTGGGAGAAAGAAGAAAATCCAATTAATCAAATTATTTACATAAATCTTTAACATTTAAGGCCCTTTGACATGTATTTCAAGGAATTTTGAGATAAATAGGATTGTCTTGGCTCTTAAGAATACTTCAAGTGAAGGTAAGTATGCCATAAAGTAATACAAATGTTCTATGAGAAGAGTAAGTTAGGTATTGTGAGAATTTGTGGAAGACACCAGGAAGACTTATAGAAAAGTAAATGATAAGCCTGCTCAAGGAAGGATAGCACAGTTATGGAAGGGTCATTTCAGTGGGAATTTAAAGAGAGGAAATTTTGGGGATGTGTTTGTGGAACAGCATGTAGGTTAGTTTGACTAGAAAGTTTCCGTCCCAAGTTCACATATCTAGTAAGTGCTAGAATTAGAAGTGGAATCTCTAGCAGTCAGACTCCAGAGTCTGCAGTAATCACTGTCATTCAAAACAACTATATAGTTACCAAGAGTCTTGCCTGTCTGGTCACCAGTAAGGCCAGAGTGAGATGGGATTCTGTAAGGAAGCTGAGAGCATAGGGGAAATTATTTGTATTGTAAAAATTCTGGAGAAATCACAGGGAAGAGATTAAGAGAGGAGGGGCAGTAATGGGGAAGGAAAGTGATGGATTCATTGAGGGATTAGTGCCCTCCAGGTTTCTAGTGGATTTGCTTTGCCTCTCTTTATTAAAGGAAGCATTTAAATTAGGTCAAGAACTTTTCTTCTGTCATAAATTTAAAAAATGCTACTTTCAGTACAATCTTAGTTGTTTCAAGGTTAGTATTGTGTTAACAATAACAACTAGTATTATAAAAAGACAAATTGCTAGACAAATTGTAGCTCCTGTCTTTAAACAGAATTGCACAGCTGTGTTTTCAAGAAGGTTCATTCAGGGAAAGATAGAAAGCATATTATCTGTAAAGAGATGTTTCAGGAACTTAATAGTGTCCAAGTATTTCAAACCTAGTAATGCTGGTATATACTCGCTTCTGAATAGGAAAGAGTTTGATTCTGTTAATTTTACCTGTTGTTGGCCACTAATAGGGGAAATCCATTTGCAGGATAAAATCCTTAATAAATAGAATTGGAAAGTGAGATACAGACATTAAAAACTTAATATTTATGCTTAGACTTAATTCTACAAACAAGTTATGTGCAGTTAATTTGTAGGAAATGGAGATTACAAACAATGGTTCCTGCCTTGGACTTCATGAGGTGAGAGAAGAAATTTTTACAGACAAGATAGAATTAACAGTGGTCCGAGAAATTACAGAAATGTTTTGTGATCTTCCAAGGGAAGAAGCTATCTTAAAAATAACTTGTGTGTCAATACTAGACCTTAAATTATACTATAGAGCTATAGTAACAAAAGTGGCATGGTGTTGGTACAAAAATAGACTTGAAGACCAGTGGAACAGAATATAAGACACAGAGATATACCCACATAAATACAGTTGTCTCATACTAGACAAAGGCACCATAAACATACATCGGAGAAAAGATAGCTTCTTCAACAAATGGCACTGGGAAAACTGGAAATTCATATATAGTAGAATGAAACATAAACACATATTGGAGGAAAGATAGCCTCTTCAACAAGTGGTGCTAGGAAAACTGAAAATCCATATGCAGTAGATTGCAATTGAACCCCTGTGTCTCAACTTGCACAAAACTCAACTCAAAGTGGATCAAGGACCTAGGCATTAGACCAGAGACCCTGTGCCTACTAGAAGAAAAAGTTGGCCCACTCTTCATCGTGTTGGCTTAGAAATGGACTTCCTCAATTAGACTCCTAAGGTCAAAAAGTAAAATTAAGAATTAATAAATGGGATGGTATCAAACTAAAGTTTCTTCAAAGCAAAGGAAAAAAATCAAGAATGTGAATAGAGAGCACACAGAATGGAAGAAAACCTTTGCCACCTGCACTTCAGATAGAGCATTAATCTCGAGAATATACAAAGAACTCCAAAAACTTAACACCAAAACAAAAAACCCCACCCCAAACAACCCAATCAATAGGGCAAAGGAATTGAACAGGCACTTCACAGAAGAAATATGAATGATCAAAAAATACATGAAAAAATGTTCAACATCTCTAGCAATTAGAGAAATGCAAATTAAAACAACACAGAGAAGCCACCTCACTCCAGTCAGAATGTCTATTATCAAGAATACAAATAACAATAAATGTTGGTGAGGATGTGGGGGAAAAGGTGGTTCATTCATACATTGCTGGTAGGACTGCAAATTGATGCAACCACTCTGGAAAGTAGTATGGAGAGTCCTTAGAAAATCTGGAATGGAACCACCATTTGATCCAGTTATTCCACTCATTAGCTTATCCCCGCAAAACTTAGAATACTGAAGTGACCCAGCCATATGAATATTTATACCAGCTCAGTTCACTATTGCCAAGCTGTGGAACCGACCTAGGTGCCCTTCAACAGATGAATAGATAAAGAAAATGTGGTAAATAACACATAATGGAATGTTAGCCATAAAGAAGAATGAAATAATGGCATTTGCCAGTAAATGGATGGAGCTGGAGACTATAATTCTAAGTGAAATAAGCCAATCCCCGCAAACCAAAGGCTGAATGTTCTTTCTGATATGTGGATGTTAACCCATAACAAGGGAGGGTAGAGAGGGGAAGTATAGAAGTTTATTGGATTAGACAAAGGAGAATGAAGGGAAGGGAGGGGGGATAGAAATAGGAAAGACAGTAGAATGAATCGGATATAGCTTTCCTGTGCTTATACATGAATACAGGACCAGTGTAATTCTACATCGTGTACAACCACAAGAATGGGATCCTAATTGGAATGTGTTGCACTCCATGTATGTATGTCAAAATATACCCTATTATCATGTATATCTACAAACAACAAATAAAAAATAACTCTCCTACTTTCTCCTGAAGCAGGAGGATTGCAAGTTTGAGGCCAACCTGGCAACTCAATGAGATCCTTAGCAACTTAGTAAGACCCTTCCTGAATATAAAGTGCCCCTTGGTTTAATCTCTAGTACCATAAAAAACAATTGTGAGTGTATGTGTTATAGGTGTTTGGAAAAAATTTCTTAAAGAGTGGCATTTGAATTGATTTTAGAGAGATGACTGTTTTCAGCAGATCAAGGATGGAAGGAAGGATTTTATGGGTTAATTAATTAATTTAAGTTGACACAGGTGAAATAGCATAGAACATATTTGGAAGATGACTGGAAGTCTATGTTGGTAATAATGTGGGATGAGAGGGTTTAATTGGAGATGATGCTATGTCTAATGTGTTAAGGAATTTGGACTCATTTTGTGAGTGGTTGAAAGCACTTGAAGTCATTTTATTTTATCAGAGCTGATATCATCCAGTTTGTATTTTTGGGAGGTTATCCTAGGTTGACTAAGAAGTGGTTGGTGTGATGGTAGTTAGGAGCATGATATTGGGAGTCATTTCTCCTGGGTCACCTCCTGGCTATCTCACCCTGGCTAATTTAGGTAATCTGACCTATCCTGAGATTACTCATCTGCAAAATGAGAGTAATGATAGTACCTACCTTCTAGACCTGCTATGAGGAATAAACAAAGTTATGCAGTAGATTGCTGATCTCTTAGCATAGAAAGATGTTAACTATAAAACTATCATTCTAAGTGAAATAAAAGAATATCATTCTGGGCTGGGGTTATGGCTCGGTGGTACAATGCTTGCCTAGCGTGTGTGAGACACTGGGTCCGATTCTCAGCACCATATATAAATAAATGAATAAAATAAAGTCCATCAACAACTAAAAAAAAGAAGAAAAAAATATCATTCTGTTAAAGGGAAAAGGTTGGAGGTAGAAGGACCACATAGAAAGTAGGAAAGTCATCTTTCACTATTTAATAAGCTATATTAATATTTAGAGCTTTAAAATTTGTAAAAATAATATTTCATTGTAATATAAAAATCTTAATTGTGTTTGTTTACTGTGTGTGTTTAAAATATAGTCTACATATAAAAAGGCAATCAGTTGTTTTGTAGCCCTCTGGTTAATATTGTGGTCTTAGTCTCATATGATTTTTTTCAAAGTTACAATTTTTTAGGCCATATAATATTTATTTAGAAGTTTCAGTCTTTAAACAGATTTTATATAAACCAAGTTTTCACACATGTTCAGAATCTCAGTTCCAAATGTCATAGAACTATATGAATGTGGTTGAATAACAAACATAGCAAATACAGTGATCCTTGCTGTCATTACATACATTTGAATTCTGGCTCCTTTTTTTAAAAAAACAGTGTCATGGGGCTGGGGTTGTGGTGGTAGAGTGCTTGCCTGGCATGTGTGGGGCACTGGGTTCAATCCTCAGCAAGCACCACATAAAAATGAAATAAAGATGTTGTGTTCACCTACAGCTTAAAAAAAAAAAAGATAGTGTCATGATTTTTAAAGAAGTTACTTAATCTTTTTTGAGTCAGTTTTCCTAAAGAGTAAAATGGGAATGATATTACCTGGCTTCCATACAGTATTGGTATGTGAATTAAATTATGAACATATATGTATCATATAGTTGGTATATAATAAGTGGGGCATAGTATTTATATGCATGGACTACTGAGTGCATGTGTTTTTATAGTTTGATAATTGTTATATATTCTAATTTTCCAAAAGCATTTAGCAATATTAGTTTACATTTAAGAATTCATTCAGTTTTCATGAAATCTGGCTACTTTCTTTTTTTTTTGTGGGGGGTACTGAGGATTAAACAGGGTCTCACCCATGCTATCCAGGTACTCTACCACTGAGTACATCCTCACCCCTTTTTAAATTTTATTTGAGGCATGGTCTTGTTAATTTGCGGGGGCTGGTACTGAACTTGTGATCCTCCTTGCCTTAGCCTCCCAAGTAGCCAGAATTACAGGTGTAAGCCACTGTACCCAGCCTTAGTAATTTCTTTATAAATAATTCATGTAGGTTAGGAATTCAGTGATTTTTTTTTTATTATTCTTTGCTCTTATTTTGGGAAATTAACTATATAAAGTTTATTTAAAGCTAAATTTGTTTTGTATTTTTATTTTAGTAAGCACCTAATTTTGTATTAATGTGTCATCTAAAACAATACTTATTGATATGAGAATGAGACATCATTCTGTTTTTAAAAATTAAAAAAATTTAAGTTGTATATTTTTGAAGTTCTATAATTTCCATACATGCTAGGCTTCGTACATGTTAGGCAAGCACTCTACCACTGAGCTATATCCCCAGCCCCTGTTCTCACCTGCTTTTTGAGACAGGGTCTGGTTAAGTTGCCCCAGTTGGCCTCAAGGTTTATATGCCTTCTGCCTCAGCCTCTAAAGTTACAGGAACCTACCACCATACTCCAGCCTGTAACTGCATTTTTTTTTTGTGTGTGTGTGTGTGTGTGTGCGCGCGCCAGGGATTGAATCCAGGGTTGTTTAACCACTGAGCTACATCCTTAGTCCTTTTTAATTTTTATTTTAAGTTGCTTAGAGTCTCACTAAGATGCTGAGGCTGGCTTTAAACTTACAAACCTCCTGCCTCAGGTGCCTGAGTTGCTGGGATTACAGGTATGCACCACCAAGTCTGGTGAATTGTAACTGCATTTAAAAAGTTATACTATGGTTGTGTTTGAATATCTTATGGATCTTAGTGTGAGCTAAACACACAATATGGTTTAGTGAAATGAAATCATGTTACAGTTTTTGAGTTTTTTACTTTTTGAGTAGATATCTTTATTAGGTAATCTTTACGTTTCTTAAGGTTCTTATTATTTTTTTTTCCTTGGTTTTTCTTTTTTTGGTGTAGTTATACTCCTTAGATGCTTTTATAATGTTGTGTCTCTCAGGTGAGATAACTAGCTTCATTGCATGAAATACAGATTTTAATAAACCAAGAGGCAACAAGAAGGAAAAAAAAACATTATTTCTTCTGAGTCTTCTGAATATGAATTAAGAGTCAATAAGATGTACATAGTGGTCTTATGAAAACAATGCTGCAATAATGACAGATAAAAAACCACCCAGTTGTTTATAACTTATTTAATATAATAACTCTTAATGGCAGTATTCTGGTCATTACCTATAGAAAAGGAACTACTTAGAAACTTCCATTGACTCTTGATATCCTACTCCTTTCTCTGCTCTGTGATAAGAAATGTTAAAAAAAATGGTTAAGAAAAATCAGTGGGTGAGAAAATGCACTAGACATTGAGGAAATAATATGAGAAACAGTTAATTTTAATTTTGCCTTAGAATCATCGAGAATGACCTGTGCAGGAATTTTGCAAATTTCATTAGGATTTGTGCAAATGTAAATGCAAATATTGAATTCTTTTGATAGTTTGCTCTCTTAAGCACTATACACAGCAGTATACTGATGGCAGCTGTTGCAACAGAAGTACCATTAGAGCTATAATATTGTACTAAAATGTATAGCACTGGAAAATAATAGCAGGGAAAGCAGTCAAAAAGGTAGCAGTCAGTGTTTGTTTAGAGGAAGTCACTTGAAAAAACTAACCAAAACAGTGCAGAAGGTGCTCAAGAGGCACTTGCTTAGCATGCACGGGGCCCTAGGTTAGATCCCTAAACCACCTGAACAATGTATGCTTTATGTGTATGAAACAATGTATTCTCTTGGTTTCTGTAGATATAAAAATAAAGGTGATTGGTTACCAGCATTGGTTTTAAGGTTAAGAATAAAGACTTGGTAAGTAGAATCTTATTTTCTCATTTGTATACATTTTTACAAAACTAGGAAAAAATCCAACTGATAGTAGGCTAACAAGTTATAAACTTTTCACTGTGCTATACCTAAGTCACCTGTGAGTTAAATAGCTCTGAATTTTTTGAAATTTTGTGTTTATCTTTATAATACCCATATCTTTTATATAATTTATGTATCATAATATTTTCATTTTATGTAAATATAACAGTGTTTAAAATTGACCCTCCAGGAAGATGTTCCATTTGAGTAGAAATTACAGGTGATTTGATAGATAAATACTTGGCTGTTTAACACCAAGCACTCCTGCCCTCTGCCTACCAAAGTTCTTCATTAGATAGCAAGTGGAGACTCTGTACTCCAAAAAACAAATAAGGCTGATTTATTTTTTTCCAGTTAAAAATATGAACTGTCTTACTAGTGATTTCAGAAGTTGGATATGGAATACTATAGATTGGTTGTATGGTTTCGGTAATACGAATAAATATTTTTTAAGCTGAAATAGATAAAATTTATATATAGATAAGAAATATTGCCTTCTAAATGTGAAGAGAGTTAACTCACTTGGTGAAATCTAACTTAAAATTCTTAAAAAGCTTCAAATAAGATTTGTCAGAACCATTGAACAATATATTCTTTTTCTGCTGACAGTATTTTTGTCATCCAGATTGTGAGTATACAAAATTAAGATGGTAAGAATAGCTGCCTTTTAATGGTTTCTCTTTTGAAAAACACATTGAGACTCATGGTAGTCTTCAGAATACATGTTTTTCATTGTAATCTCTTATTTTCAAATTTAAAATTATTTTTGAAGAGTTGAAATATTCAAATGGTTCAAGATTCAAAAGAAATTTAATTGTTTAAAATATCTAGAGATATTTTAAGCACTGGCAAGTGTGTGTGTATAATTATTATATATTTCCTTTACCTCCTTAAAATAGAAATGGTAGCTTATTATATATATTTCAAGGAAGAAATGAGCTTTTAATTTTTGTTTTGTACTTTGGAATAAAAAGTTTTTATATGTTACATAATTCACAATCTGTATGAAATGTGCCTCTGTCATCTTTTTTTAGGACTGCCTGGTATTCTTTTGAGTGTAGATGTCCCCATTTTTTTTTTTTTTTTTTGGTACCAGGTATTCAGCTTAGGGGAGCTTAACCACTGAGCCACTGCCTCAGCTTCCCAAGCTTCTGGGATTACAGGCGTGTGCCACTGTTCTTGGCATGTCTCCATTTCCCACCCCTGCAACCAGTGGTTGGTGTTAGACTTCTACTAGATTGTTGCATAATAGTCTTCACTTCATAAAATATCTCAGTGTTGAGAATCATTTGTTTCTCATTCAGCCAGAAATGTTATAGAGTTATAAAAAGAATGAAGACGAATGTTGGGGAGCTGGATTAAGGAAGTGTAGTCTTGAGGTACTTTCTAATGATGAAAGGTAAGGACTGGCAAGAGGTTAGGAAGAGTTTTTTTTATGGATAGGCAAGGCCTCCGGGAGAGTAGGACATTAAACTAACTTGGATGAAGAGGCTTCTGGGTAAAAATCAGGGTCTTCTGGTGAGGGAATACTGAACACAGAGTTCCTGGAGAAGAAGTGAATGAGGTCTACAGCAGAACTGGATGGAGAACCCTTGTGGTTGAAATTGAAGAAAGTGAGAGGAGACTGGCAGGCACCAGAGCACTACTGTGTCTGGAGTAATTGAAACAGGTGAGTGATATGATCTTCCTTGGAGTTTGAAAATATCTCTGTCTCTGCTAGGCAGTGGAAATCAGGAGCTCAAGTAGAAGTTGTTGCTAATTTAGACAAAAAAATTACAGCTTGGACTGTGGTGGAAATAATGGAAAAGAGAACTAGATTTGGGGTATGTTTTATAAGTAGAGCAGTTGGGATTTGCTCATAAGTTTTGGATTTTGAGGGAGAGATGAGCTTTCAGTATTTAAGACATGCTCTGTAATGGTAAAAAAGCAGAATATTAATTTATAAGCAATTTGCTCTATGATTTTAGTAGTGTTGACTGAAGGTCACTTGTTCACTTGAGTTGATTCTTTTGAATATTGAGCAAATATAGAAACTGGCTTTTGAATTTCCAGTCCTTTCCTATATGGTTTCTACCACTGCTTTTTTCTATGGTAGAAACCCTGGTTCTCCCACTGCCTGTCTTCTTGTAGGCCCTATTCTGGCCTCTAGCTGGGAACATCTGCCCTTGTTCCACCAGCTATTTCTTGCTCTCTTTTTCTACATTACTGTCCTGTGTTCCGATGCTGGGATGTACAGTTGCTTCTTTATCAGTAGAGCAAGAGCATTGCAGCCCATCCTGAACTGTGTTTAGAGGGTGATATCACAATTCCCAGGGATCTTGGAGATTTGGGTGACTGAAAGCAGTGGAGTATCAGCTATCAGAATTTCTGCATAATCCTATTATTTATGATTTTGTGTAGTTAGATAAGAAACCATTTGTGAACTGATCTTAGGTTTATAAACATCTTTTAATACAACCACCACATTTCAATTAGTTTGATTTTTTTAAAAAATATTTTTTACTTATAGACAGATGCAATATCTTTATTTTGTTTATTCATTTTTGTGTGGTGCTGAGGATTGAACCCAGTGCCTCACATGTGTGAAGCAAGTGCTCTGCCACTGAGCCACAACCCCTACCCCACAATTGGATTGATTTTTATAATCACATCATGTTATATTTTCTTCCAAAGTCTGTAGTTTCTCTTAACCAGATACTGTACTTCAATAATATCAGTTACTCTTGGGTTTCTTTGTTATATAACTACTGCCCAAGGGTAGTGTGTGTGTGTTTGTGTGTGTGTGTGTGTGTGTGTGTGTGTGTGTGTGTGTGTATGTGTGTATTTCCTTTTCTTATTGGAAGAGCAGGCTCAGTAGTGGTTGTCTTCTCACTCATACACTGTAATTTTGTGCATGGTGCTCTTTTATTTAGCCACTCCTGAATTCCGGTAGATAACAGCAAAAATGGTACAAACTCACTTTTGCTGTAGAAGATTGAAGTTTCAGAACAGATTATAGATATTTACATACATAGCCTCTAAGGGTAGGGACTCAGGAAAGAGTATAGGAGGAGCTCAGTGGATGTAGGAAGAAATTGTGGAGCAGGTGAAGTCCGTGGTAGGTGCTATGTATGTTAGGTAGTTGAATTAGTAGGGGAATGTTTGGGAAGTTGCCATAACCAATTATCACAAGGACAATTTAAAGCCACAAAGTTTATTCTTTTAGAGTTCTAGAAGGCAGAAGTCTGAAATGAAGATGTTTTCAGGGCTACACTCCCTCTGAAGGCTGGAGAGTTGTATTAGGGTTCTCACAGAAGGGAATATATTAGAATCAACTCACATGATCAGAAGCTGGATAGTCCCATAATGGCAGACTGTAGGCTAGAGAACCAAAGGAACCAGTAGCTGCTCAGTTCAAGAAGTTGGAGCCTCAGAACAAGAGGGACCAATAAAACAGCCCATGTCTGACCTGAAGGCCTGAAAAGTCCCTGAAGAATTGCTGGTTAGAGTCCACATTAGAAAAGTGAAGGAGCTAGAGTCTGATGTCCTCAGTCAATTGGTAGCAGCAGTAGACACACCCACTCAAGAAGAATTGAACTTGCATCTGCCATAGCTTTCTCTTTTTCTGATTGTGTTGTCTCTTTACCTCACAGCCTATTGGATGGTGCCACCCACATTCAAGGCTGATCTCCCCACTCAGTTTGCTGTCCTACATGCAGATGATTGGTCTCTGGAAACCATAGATGAACCTAGAATTCTTTTAATCCTAGGCATCTCCCAATGCAATCAAGTTGACCATCCAGATTAACTCTCAAAAAGGTTCTTTGCCTCTTGTATCTCCTGGGTGTTCCAGGTGTTCTTTGACTTGTGACTGTATCTTTCCATCAACGCCTCTGTCTCCACATGGCTTCTCTTTTTTATGTTTATTCCTTCTTCTCTCTTTTAAGGATGCTTCTCATTGAATTTAGAACCCACCTGTAATTCAGGAAGATTTCATTCCAAGATCTGTAACTTAAATCTGTAAAGATCCTTTTTCCAAATAATATAATATTCGTAGGTACCAGGTATTAGGGCGCAATGTTGACACCACATTTTTGGACTTAGTTATTCATTTTCTAAAATAATGTATTATATGTATATTGTTGGTATTGTCACAGGGCTTTCTTTAAATCACTGTTCAATTGTGTATTTTGAAATCAGATAGTTTACAGTTATGAAATAGCATGCATCAACTAGGTAACATTTGAAAAGTAAAAGAAAATCTTAGCTAAACACTTCAGAATTAGATAATTTGTGAAGTAATTTCTCCTGAATGGTTGCAGTATCATTTTTTTGGGCTTTTTAAAAAAATTTTGAAATATTCAAATATCAAAATGTTCAATATTCAATATTCAAAATATCAAATATTCAAAAATCAGCATGCCAGCTCTATTCTATTTCCCAATCTTCACATTTTGTTTAAAAAAAAGCATCACTTATATAGTTGAACTCTGATATTGTTTTCCTTTCTTTTTACCTATGAGCAAACATTATTCTGAATTTAGTACATTGTCATACTCATTCATGATACCCTCTCCATTAAGTATATAGTTCCATCCATGAACAATATATAGCAGTGTGTAGCATGCATAAAACTGTATATTGTGCAGTATTAGGCTATGAATACACAGTACATATACAGATACACATGTTTGGATATGTGTGTACATATGTTTTTAAAAAAGTTTTAAAATTTAGAGTATTATATTGATACATAGTATCTGGATTCCTTTTGACATAATTATACATACAAGGAATTTGATTGGTCCCCATTTCTCCTCCTCTTTCTTATACCCTTACCTCTTTCTCTTTTCCCTCCTCTACCCCACTGATCTTCCTTTTACACCTTTATTTATTAATTTTTGGTTGATACTTTTTTTTACATGTACATAAAAGACACTCCCTTTGGTACATTTAATATGTATATAACATGATTCTGTTAGATTAATTTCATATTTCTCTTCCCTCCCTTCTTCCCTTTTTCCTTTTTCTTTTACTCCTCTGATGTTCTCTGTATCTTTGTGATCTCTTCCTCCCACTTCTTTCTTTTAATTTTTCCCTAACTTCTTCATATGAAAGAAAATATTTGACCCTTGATCTTCTGAGTCTGGCTTATTTCACTTAGCATGATTTTCTCTATTTCCATCCATTTAAAAGCAAATGCCATTATTTCATTCTTTTTTATGGCTGAGTGAAACTCCATTGTGTATATATACCACATTTTCTCTATCCATTCATCTGTTGATGGGCATCTGGGTTGATTCCATAATTTGACTATGGTGAATTGTACTGCTCTAAACATTGTAGTGACTATATTGCTGTAGTATTCCGATTTTAGTTCATTTGGTTAGATGCCAAGTGTGGGATAAATGGATCACATGGTGGTTCCATTCTTAGGTTTTTGAGGAATATCTACACTGCTTTCGAAAGTAATTGTACTAATTTGCAGTCTCACCAACAATGTATGTATGTACCTTTCCCCCGCATCCTCACCAGCATTTTATTTTTATTCATATTTCTGATAATTGGCATTCTTACTGGAGTGAGATGAAACCTTAAAGTAGTTTTGATGATTTTCATTTCCCTGATTGCTAGAGATGTTGAATATCTTTGTGGTATTTGTGTTTCTTCTTTTTAGAAATTTCTGTTTAGTTCTTTTGCCCATTTGTTGATTTGGTTGTTTATTTTTCTGGCATTGAGTTAATTTGTTTGGTACTAGGGATTTAACCCAGGGGCACATAACCATTGAGCCACATCCCCAGTCCATTTTTGTATTTTATTTAGGGAGAGGGTCTCACTGAGTTGCTTAAGACCTTGCTAAGTTGTTGAGGCTAGCTTTGAATTTGTGATCCTCCTACTTCAGCCTCCCGAGCTGCTGGGATAACAGGTGTGCACCACCACGCCCAGCTGGCATTGAGATTTTTGAAAAATTTTTAATGTATTCTGGATATTAACCTCTTGTCAGAGGAGTAGTTGGCAAGATTTTTTTCCCATTCTGTTGGCTGTCTTCATCCTTGTGTTTTGTTTGCTGTGCAGAAGCTTGTTAATTTAATGGTATCCCATAGCACCTGTAAGATTTCTGGTCTAACTTCTAAATCTTTGATTCATTTTGATTTGATTTTTGTGCAGGTTAAAGATATGGATCTAATTTCATTCTTCTACATATAGATATCCACTTTTCCCGGCACCATTTGTTAAAAAGTCTGTCTTTTCTCTAGTATGTTTTAGTTCAGTTTTTCACTGACATTACCAAAAAACCTGAGAAGAACAATTAGAGGAGGAAAAATTTATTTTGGAGCTCAGGATTTTGGAGATCTCAATCCATAGATGGCTGACTCTGTTGGTTTGGGCCCAAGGTGAGGTAGAACATTAAGGTGAAAAAGTCGTGGAGGAGGAAAGTAGCTCAGGACATTCCACCAGGAATCAAGGGGTGGGGGGAGAGAAAGAGGGAGCGTTGCTTGCCCACGTGCTCTCCTCATCGTGGACTAAATATAAATTCCACGGGTATGCCTGGAATGCCTGGATCAACCCAGTTTCTCTAGTCACACACTACCTACCTACAGTTCCTATTCTGTTACTCCCAATCAGGATTAATGCACTGGTTAGATTAAGACTTTCTTAACCCAATCATTTCACCTCTAATCTTTCTTGCATTGTTTCACACATGAGCTTTTGAGAAATACCGCAAATCTAAACCATAAGATATTTTTTGCACCTTTGTCAAGTATCAAATGACTCTGTATGTGGCTTTGCCTTTGTGTCTTCTGTTCCATTGGTTTTTATATCTACTTTGATGCTGATATTATTGCTATTTTTGTTATTATGAGATTGGGTATTGTGATGCCTCCTGCATCACTTTTCTTATTCAGAATTGCTTTGGCTACTCTGGGTCTTCCCAATGAATTGAAGGATTCCTCCCGCCCCCATTTTAATAGGTGAAGAATGTCATTGATGTTTTGTTGGGAATTGAATTGAATCTGTATATTGGTTTTGGTAGTGTAGCCATTTTGACAATATTAATTTTGCCTCTCCAAGAACATGGGAGATGTTTTCATCTTCTGAGGTCTTCTTCAACTTCTTTCTTCAGTGTTCTTTAGCTTTCATTGTAGATATCTTTTACTTCCTGTTAGATTGATTCCCAAGTTTTTTTTTTTTTTTGACAACATTGTGAAGGGGATATTTTTCCTGATTTTCTCAGCTGAATCATGTTAGAGTATAGAATAATGTTGATTTTTTAAAAATTTTTATTGTTGGTTGTTCAAAACATTACATAGTTCTTGACATATCATATTTCATACTTTGATTCAAGTGGGTTATGAACTCCCATTTTTACCCCGTATACAGATTGCAGCATCATATCGGTTACACATCCACTGTTTTACATATTGCCATACTTGTGTCTGTTGTATTCTGCTGCCTTTCGTATCTTCTACTATCCCCCCTCCCCTCCCTTCCCCTCCCCTCCCATCCCCTCCCATCTTCTCTCTCTACCCCATCTACTGTAATTCATTTCTCCCCCTTGTTTTTTTTTTCCCCTTTCCCCTCACTTCCTCTTGTATGTAATTTTGTATAACCATGAGGGTCTTCTTCCATTTCCATGCAATTTCCCTTCTCTCTCCAAGAATGTTGATTTTTGAATGTTGATCTTATATCCTACTACTTTGCTAAATTCTTTTATGAGCTCTAGGAGTCTTCTGGTAGAATTTTTTGGGTCTTCTCGGTATAGGATCAAGTCATTGGCAAACAGTGATAGTTTGACTTCCTTCTTTTCCTATTGTATCCTTTTCATTTCCTTCTCTTACCTGATTGCTCTGTCCTGAGTTTCAAGGATTATATTGAATAGAACTGGTGAGAGTGTACATTCTTGTTGGGTTCCTGATTTGAGAGGAAATGCTTTTAGTTTTTCTCCATTTGGTATGATGTTGGCTTTGGGTTTATAATGTTGAGATAAGTGTCTTCTATCCCTAGTTTCTCCAATGTATTTTTAGTTCTTTTTTATTTTGCTGAGGATTGAACCCATGGCTTTGCACTTGCTAAACAAGTACTTTACCATTGAGCTACAATTCCAGCCTCTTTATATTTTTGTACAGCAGTAAAACTATACAGTATATTTTAGAACTTTACAAGTCTCATTTATCATTCTGTAGTTTTTGTTTGTTTGTTTGTTTGTTTTTTATACTAGGGATTGAACCCCAGGGTCTTGTGCATGCCAGGCAAATGTTCTACCACTGAACTATATCCCCAACCCTTCTCATCACTTTAAAAAATTTAGCCAGATGAGTTGGCACACGCCTATAATCCCTTCAGCTAGGGAGGTTGAGACACAAGGATCGTGAATTCAAAGCCAGCTTCAACAAAAGTGAGGCACTAAGTAACTCAGTGAGACCCTGTCTGTAAATAAAATACAAAATAGGGCTGAGAATGTGGTTCGATGGCCAAGTGCCCCTGAATTCAATCCCTGGTACCTCTCCCTCTTGAAAATTTAAATGACGTTCATTTTAACTGATATATAAAAACATAAAAAAGCATATTTATTGGTGAACTTGATATTTCAATACATGTATAGTTTGTGTGTAATATTTCAGTTCTTTAAAAATCTACTCAAACATTGAATTTTCTTTTTTATGGGGGCAGTGCATGCTAGGCATGTAGTCTACCACTAAGTTATACCCCCACCCCCTGCTTACTACTTCCTTATGCTCTCCTCTAGCTATTTGAAATACACAGTATATTATTGATATCTAGAGTCACCCTACAATGTAAAACGGCACACTAGAACTTCTTATTCTTAATAACTTAGTAACCATTATTCAACCTCTGCTTTACTTCTCCCTTCTCTTTCCAGTCTCTGGTAACCACCATTCTATTCTAAATTTCTCTGAGATCAACTGTTTTTTTTTTTTAATTCCATATATAAGTGATGACATGCAGTATTTCTTTTTCTGTGTCTGGCGTGTTTCACTTAGCACAGTGATCTTCAGTTCCATCCATTTTGATACAAATAATAAGATTTTATTTTATTTTTAATGGTGAAATAGTATTCTGTGGTATGTATGTACCACATTGAATTTACCCATTCATCACCTGATGGAAGCTTAGTTGTTTCTGCTTCTTGACTATTGTGAATAGCATTGCAGTGAACATGGGACTGCAGATGTCTCTTTTGATGTACAGTTTCATTTCCTTTGAATATATATCCAGTAGTGCAATTACTAGACCATATGGTAGTTCTATTTTTAATTTTTTGAGAAACAATTATATTGTTTTTTTTAATGTGTGTACTGAGTTACATTTCCATCAACAATATGGCCTCTCTTTTTTTCATTCCCTTGCCACCATTTATTTCTAGTGTTTTAATAATAGTCATTCTTACCGGAGTGAGAACTTCATTGTGATTTTGATGTGCATTTTTCTGATGATTACTGGTGTTGAGCATTTTTTCATATACCTGTTGTCCATTTTGTGTTTGCTTTTGAGAATGGCCTGTGAGGGTCTGTTGCTAAGTAATGTGATTTTCTGCTTTGAGATTTTGAGTTCCTTATCTGTTCTGGACATTAACCCTTTGAAAGATGTATAATTTCTAAATATTTATAATTTCTAAATATTTACCCTCATTTTCTAAGTTGTCTCTGTACTCTTCTGATTTTTTTCCTTTGCTATGCAGAAGCTTTTTAGTTTGATGTAGTATCATTTGTCTATGCTTTTTTTCCCACGTGTTTCTGGGTTTTGTCCAAAAAATTCCTGCCTTGAATAGATCTAAGAGGGAAGATTAGACAAAGTCTGACTTTCCAGTTCCTTCATGGCTTGGGATTCAAGCAATGGGAGTACTGCTCTTCAGCAAGGTGGTTGACAGAGGAATTTCACTAAATTACTAAAATTCAGTATTGGACAGAGAATCTCAGAAACTCAGAAATTTTTGTGCATTGAACAAAGAAAAAGAATGAGTGCTGATTGTGGTAAACAGGTACTGGTCTTCCATAGAGGGTAGGGATAACAGAGAGAAACAATGGATAGATTTGGTACATAAAAACCAGAGATCTGAAAAGCTGCTGTGAACTTAATTGATCCAGAGGCTATATCACAAGCTGGTATTTGAAATGTGCTCTGTTTTCTCAACTAGAAAATGAAGAGCTGAGATGGAAGCTATATTGAAGTGGCCACACTCCAGCTGCTACTATGGGAGCCCAGGAGATCATAGCAGACATTTCCATACTGCCCCGGCTAGTGCATAGGTGTACCTAGCAGAACTTGAGTGAAACAGTTACAGAGATATTGTACCCATTGGGATTCAAGTTAGAAAAATGAAGGGAGTCCAGCTTCCTTTTCCCCTTGAGTCTGGCAGCTCATATGCTCAGCTTGAAGAGCGTTGGGAATGTGAACAGGTGAATGTGAATACCCTTGGGGACTAAACTTGTGAAGATTGTGTTCATGAATATCAGAATGTGGAGGATTGGTTCCTTGCCCTATGAGCCGCTGGGCGTCTCCTCTTAGGAGTCTCCAGACTTTTCAGCAGAGATTGGCACCTACCTGGGCTTTAGGGGTGTCTTGATCTTATTTGCCCAGAGCAGATTTCACCAAACAAAGCCCTTAAGACCTTATTAGACCAGAATCCCAGTGGGAGTGTATTGATCTGGTCTGTGCAGACAAAACTCAAATTGACAGTAGTATACATTCCACTCTACCTTATACTGATGAGAATGGAAATTGAGAGCTATTTCAACCAGCTCCAGTCTTAGGTCACTCCAACTGTTAACTTGGTGAGCAACACAAAGAGAGAAAGGGTTTAATAACATTCTGGTAGACTGTTTTGACCACCTCTGTGGAGACAAGTCCTTCATTTACCATTAAGGGAACCCTGCCCCCTTTTTGTTGTTCTTGTTGTGCTGATTGGTATTTGTCTCTTTTCCCCTCATTTTTAGCATTTAAAAACTGTAGTTGTTTTTCCTTGCCTTGTGTTTTGAGGGTTAGAGTTTTTGGTTTATTGTGGTTTGGTTTTGTTTGTCTCTTTTTCCTTTCTTCTCCTGCTAACAGCCAAATTTGCTTGTTCTTTCTCTTTCCCTTTGTTTTTCCTCCTCTTCCTTTGTAACTGCCACCTGTTACATTCCTTCTGCTTACATTTTGAACATTGTAAACCCTCTTCTACCTTCCTATCACATTTTTTTTCTGTTAATGAACTGTTTTTTTATCATTTTTTTAGAGCTAATTAGTTTATGTAAATCCTGCCCTCACCATTCATGTTGCAATTACTGCTGCTGTGGAAGACATAGTTGACACCTTCAGTGTGCTTTTATGCCAGATAAAGTTCATGGTTATTTTTTTATTTTTGTTGTTGGCAATTGCTAACCCACCTTTCCTGTTTTTGTGGTAATTAGTGTTATAGATGTTATAGTGGGAACTGGGTATTTCTTTTAATTCTGTATATTGTTTGCATCAGTTGTTACCTCCTATTTGTTTCCCCCTTTTCTGTGTGATGCTAGAAGCCTTTAGGGACTCTTTAAGTTCACACCAAGTATGTGGATAAGCTTCCGAGGGGGTTTCAATCTAGATCACTCTAGGACACTTTGGCAAGAGAAGACTGTGCCCTCAAAAGGCTCACACATAAGAGTGGAAGAGAAATCCATCCCAAAAAATGCAGCAAACACAACACAGGAATAAAAGAAATATGAAAATACAAGGTGAATAATACTTCCTAAAGTTCATAATTCATCAGCAACTGACTCCAAAAGTATTAAAGTGGATGAAATATTAGATAAAGAATTCAGAAGAAAGATTATGAAAATGATAAATGAATTTCAGGAGAACATAGAAAAGCAGCCAAATGCATTAAGAAAATCAGTACAGGCTATGAATTTGAAATATAATAAAAAGATAAAGATAGAGAAAGAACTAAACAGAAATTTTGGAAGTGAGAGACACAATAAATCAAATAATATGTTCAGTTGAAAAATCACTCTAATAGAGTAAACTGTGATAAAGACAGAATTTCATTGCTGGAAGACAAAATGGCCAGCCTTGAACATTCAAACAGTATTTTAAAAAAGAAAAATAGTATCCATGATTAGAATACAAGAATTCTGGGACAACATTAACAGACCAAATTTAAGAATCACTGGAATTGAAGAAGGTCATGAGATGTAGGCTGATGGAAAAGATAACCTCTCTAGGGAAATAATAACAGAAAAATTTCCAAACATATAAAATGAGATGACCATCTAGATAAATGAGGCATTCAGAACCCTGTATTGACAAGATCAAAAAAGAACCTTCCTACAACACATTTTAATTGAAATACCTAATGTACAGAACACAGATAGAATTTTAAAAGCCTCAAGAAAAATGTGAGGTCACGTGAAGAGGGTAACCAATCATAATTAACTTCTAATTTCTTAGCACAAACTTTAAAACCAAGCAGGCTTGGGATGATGTGTTCAAAGTCCTGGAAGAAAATAACTGTCAACTAAGACTACTATATCCAGTAAAACTATCTTTCAAAATTGAATAAGAAATAAAAACATTCTAAGATAATAAAGTAAAAGAATTTCTCACTGCTAAGTTGGCACTACAGAACTTATTTTTTTAAGTATTTATTTTTTAGAAGTAGTCAGACACAATACCTTTATTTATTTATTTTTATGTGGTGCTGAGGATCGAACCCAGGGCCTCGCATGTGCTAGACGAGTGCTCTACCTCTGAGCCACAATCCCAGCCCCCAGAACTTATTTAAGTAGTTCACACATTAGAAATAAAAAATAAACTGCACATCTCACAGATGAACAAATGTCATTTGAAGTATAGCTAAGCAAATGAGACACAGTCAAACATAAGAAATTAATAAAAATGGCAGGAATTAACAAACATCTCTATAATAGCATAGAATGTAAAAATGGTCTCAACTCTCTAAAATAAAAGACACAAATTGGCAGAATGCTTTAAAAAACAAGACCCAACTATATGTTATTTGCACTTTTCAGGAAAAGACAGACTCAGACTGAAAATGAAAGGATAGAAATTGATATACCATGTGAATGGGACCCCCAAACAAGAGAGAGAAGCTCCTCTCATGTCTGTCAGAGCAGAATTCAAATAAAAATTAATCAGAGTGTCAAAGAAGGTCACCTCATACTGGTAAAGGGAACAATCCAACAAGAAGATATACCTATAGTAAATATTACACAATAAGTAAAATGTGAGCACACCTAATTACATAGAAGAGACACTACTTGAATTAAAGCCTTAGAGAGACCCCAGTACAAAAGTAGTGGATGATTTTAACCCACTTCTGTCACTAGTATGTGATCTAGACATGAACTCCATAAATTCAGTAAAGACTCTTTGAACCTAAAAAATATTTTAAATAATATTTTAAATAAAATGGACCTAACAGACATCTGTAGAATATTTCATCCAACAATAGCTGAATACACCTTCTTGTCAGTGACTCAAGGACCTTGCCCCTAAATGGATCCTATTTTGGGCTACAAAGCAACTCTTAGCAAATACAAAAAGACTGATACTATTCCTTGTGCCTTATCAGAACATAATGGAATGAAATTAGAAATCAATTCCAAACAACCCAACAGAAGCTATGGAAACACATGGAGACTCAATGATATACTTTAAAAAAATGTTTTTTTGGTACTGGGGATTAAACTCAGGGACACTCAACCACTGAGCCACATTCCTAGCCCTATTTTGTATTTTATTTAGAGACAAGGTCTCACTGAGTTGCCTAGTACCTTGTTTTTGCTGAGGCTGGCTTTGAACTTGTGATCCTCCTGCTTCACCCTCCCGAGCCACTGGGATTACAGGCGTGTGCCACTGTGCCTGGTGAATGATACAATTTTGAATGATAGAAAAAACCAGGGGAGAAATTTAAAAATTCTTAGACTCTAATGAGAATAGTGATAGAACATACCATAAATTTGGGATGCTATGAAGGCAGTCTAAGGGGAAAACTTATAGCTATAAGTACACAAAAAATAAAAAAATCAGAAAGATCCAAATAAACAACCTAATGATGCATCTCAAGGCCCTTGAATAAAAAGGACAAACCAATTCCAAAACTAGTAGAAGGAAGAAATAATTAAGAATAGAGATGAAATCAATGAAATTGAGAATGAAGAAAAGATATAAAGGATCAATGAATTGAAGAGTTGACTCATTGAAAAGATAACATTGGTAAACCCTTAGCTAAACTAACCAAAAGAAAAAGAAGACCCAAATTAATAAAATTATAGATGAAAAAGGAGAAATCACCACAGACATCAAAGAAATCCAGATGATCATTAGGAAAACGTAGAAGAAATGTATACATTTCTAAACAAATACAACCTACCAAAATTGGATCAAGAAGACATAGAAAACCTAAGCAAACCATAACTAGCAATGAGACAGAAGCAGTAATAAAAAGTCTTCCAACAAAGAACAGCCTAGTGCCAGATGGATTCTCAGCTGAATTCTACCAGATCTTTAAAGAAGAACTAATGCCATTGCTCTTTAGATTATTCTATGAAATAGAAAGGGATGGAACAATCCCAAGTTTGTTCTATGAAGCCAGTATCACATTCATATGAAAACCAGATAAGGATGCATCAAAGGAAGAAAACTATATACTAGTATTCCTAATGAAATGAGATATGAAAATCCTTAAAATATGAGCAAATCATATTCACCAGTATGTAAGAAGATTGTACATCATGACCAAGTTCGTTTCATCCCAGGGATGCAATCATATGCAAATAAATAAATATAATTCCTCACATAAATAGAATTAAGGACAAAAATTACTCAGGCATCTCAACAGATGCAGAGAAAATCTTCAACAAAATTCAGACCCATTCATGTTAAAAGCACTGGGTAGGGATAGAAGGAATATATCTCAACACCTTAAGGCTATGTATGAAAAAACCCAAAGCCAATATCATAGTGCATTAGGGAAAAACTGAATGTGTTTTCTTTAAAATCTGGACTAAGACAAGGATGTTTACTCTTACAATTCCTATTTAATATGGTACTAGATATTTTAGCCAGAGAAGTTAGGTAAGAGAAGGAAATAAAATGGCTAAAAATAGGAAAGGAAGACATTAAATTATCACTTCTATTCTTAGAAGATCCCAAAAGTGCCACCAGAAGACTGCTAGTGCCAATAAATTCAGCAAAGTAGGAGGTTAGAAAATCAACATAACAAAAGTCAATGACTTTACTATATACCAATAATGAATTTGTTATGTGAAAGATATCAGGAAAACAATTCCATTCACAATTGTCAAAAAATATATAAACAAAAAAGAACAGAAAGAAAAGGCAAGACAAAAATGTAGGAATAAATCTTACCAAGGAGGTGAAAGACCTCTACAATGAAAACTATAGAACACTGAAGAAAGAAATTGAAGAAGACACAAGATGGAAAGATCCCATGTTCATGGATAGGCAGAAATAATACTGTTTAAATGGCTATATTACCAAAATCAACATACAGGCAGTTCTCATCAAAATACAATTACAGGGCTGGAGATATAGCTCAGTTGGTAGAATACTTCCCTCACATGCACAGGCCCTGGGTTCAACCCCCAGTGCGTATGTGTGCGCACAACCCCCACCCCCCCAACTCCCACCCCCAACATAGTGACGTTCTTCACAGAACTAGGAAAAACAGCCATAGAATTTATTTGGAAGAATAAAAGATTCAGAATAGCCAAAGCAATTTTAAACCAAAAAGCAGTGCTAGATGAGTCACAATATCTGAGCCAAAATTATTCTGCAGATCTATAGTAATAAAAACTGTATGGAACTGGAATATAAACAGACTTATAGATCAATTATACAGAAGTCACAGGACAGACCCTCTCAGATGCAGTTACCTAATCTTTGTGGTCTCAAAAACAAACATTGGAGAAAAGACAGTCTTCTTAAGAAATAGTGCTGGGAAAACTGGTTATCCATATGTAGAAGAATGAAATCAAATCCTTAACTCTTACCCTGCACAAAAACAAAGTGGGTCAAAGACCTAGGAATTAGACCAGAAGCTCTGCAACTCCTAGAAGAAAACGTAGGATCAACACTTCAAATATGGGTACAGGCAATGACTTTCTCAAGAGGACTCTTGAAGCTTGAGAAGTAATGCCAAAAGTTAATAAACGGATGGCATCAAACTAAAAAGTTTCTGCACAGCTAAAGAAACAGTTAAGAATGTGAAGAGAGAATCTGCAGAATGGCAGAAAATCTTGGTAGCTATACTAATGACAGAGGATTAATATCTAGAATGTATAAAGAACTTAAAAAATAGCCAAAAACCCCAAAATGCCTATAATCCTAGTGGCTTGGGAGGCTGAGGCAGGAGGATCGTGAGTTCAAAGCCAGCCTCAACAACAGTGAGGTTCTAAGCAACTCATTGAGACCCTGTCTCTAAATAAAAAAACAAAATAGGGATGGGGATGTGGCTCAGTGGTTGAATGTCCCTGAGTTCAATCCCTGCTTACCGCCCCCTTCCAAAAAAAAAAAAAAAAGAATAAATGGACAAATGAATTCAATATTAATTTTTCAAATGAATAAGTTCAAGTGGCCAAAAAATATGTGAAGAAATGTTCAACATCAATAGCATTTAGGGAAATTCAATTCAAAACTACACTGAAATTTTATCTCAAGTTAGAATGGCAGCCATCAAGAATACAAATAATAAGAGGTTTTCAAATGGTGGAATAGAGGAGGTGGAATGAAACCAAGAAAGCAGACAGGTAGCTTTTTAGTAAGTGAGGTACTGGAAACCTCAGGGTCACTAAGTCCACAGGAAAGAAACTCTACTTCCTCAGATCCAAACTGGGTTGACATACAACATGAAAAAGCAAGGGAACAGATTGCTCCAAACAAACCAGGATTCTCCAATAAAAGAATCCATTTATACCAAAGGAAAAAATGTCAGAGAAGGAGTTTAAAATGTACAGAGTTAAATCGATCTGTGAAGTAAAGGATGGTATAAGAAATGATATCAGAAAATATAAGAAGTGAAATCACTTTAATAAAGAGGCAGAGATTCAGGGGGGAAAAAAGCAGAAATCCTCGAAATGAAGGAAAAAATAAAACAAATGAAAAATTCAATAGCAAGCATCACCAACAAACTAGACCACTTGGAAAACATAGCCTCATAGACAAAATATATAATCTTGAAAATAGAGTTGACTATGGAGAGAAGATATTAAGAAACCATGAACATAACTTTCAAGAACTGTGGGATAACATGAAAAGACCAAATTTAAGATTTATCAGGATAGATGAAAGCGTGGAGATACAAACCAAAGTTATGCACAATATTTTTAATGAAATATCAGAAAACTTTCCAAACCTAAAGAATAAAATGGAAAATAAACTACAAGAGGTTTACAGGACCCCAAATTACAACAGACACAAATCAAGGCTCGTTATGATGAAAATGCCGACATGAAGGATAAGGATAGAATTTTAAAGGCTGTGAGAAAAAAATATCAGATTAAGTGTAGGGGGAAATCAATTTGGATCTCAGTTGATTTCTTAACACAGACGCTCAAAGCTAGGAGGTTCTGAAGAACATATTCCAAGTTCTGAAAGAAAAGGAACGCCAATCAAGAATCCTATTCCAGCAAAATTAAGCTTCAGATTTGAAGATGAAATAAAAACCTTTTATGACAAACAAAAGTTAAAAGAATTTGCAACTAGAAAGTCTGCACAATAGAACAGTCTCAACAAAATATTCCATGAAGATGAAATGAAAAAAATGAAAAAGTTAAAACCAGCAAAGGGAGGAGCTACACTAAAGGAATAGTCAATCAAAGAAGAAAGTAATTCAAATTAAAAACTAGAAATAAAATGATTGGGAATGCAAAATCATATCTCAATAATAACCTTGAGCAGTATGGCCTAAACTTATCAATCAAAAGACCCAACAACATTTTGTCTCTAAGAGACTCACCTCAGGCAAAGACATCCACAGACTGAAGGTGACAGGATGGGAAAAAATATATCACTGACATGGACCATGTAAACAAGCAGTGGTTTCCATCCTCATATCAGATAAACTGGACTTAAAACAAAAGTCTGTGAAAAGGGATAAAGAGAGACAATTCATACTATTTAAGGGAATTAGACATCAACAAGACATAACAACTGTAAATATTTTGCCCCCCAAAATGGAGCATCTGTGTACATCAAACAGAGCCTTTTCAATTTCAAGAATCAAATAGACCACAACACATTAATAATGCATGACTTTTACATGCCTCTGTCACCACTGGATAGATCCTTTAAACAAAAACTAAGAAGTGGTAGAAGTGAAAAATACAATTGCTAATTTAGACTTAACAGATATATGCAAAATATTTCATCCATTGATGAATGATTACACTTTCTTCTCAGCATCACACAGATCCTTTTCTAACATAGACCATATTATGTAAGCTATCATGAATTTTGGCATATAATTATAATATTACCTTAATATATTTTTAGCATCTATAGGGTTATTTTGAAATATTTCCATTTCCATTGATATTAATTTTTGTGTTCTTGCTTTTTTCTTGATTAGACTTGTTTGATTTTCATCAAATTTTAGCTGTATTATTTCTTCTCTGTTTCATATATTTCTGCTTCTACTCTTTTTTTTCCCTTTCTACTACATAATTTGAAGACAACTTTATTGTTATTCTAGCTTCTTTCTAATACAGGTAATTTAAGATATAAATGTTCATCTGAGTACTGTTTCATTTCACAGATCCTGATTTTAAGTTTTTATTATCACTTACTTAGTTCAAAGCGCTTTTTATTTACCTTTCTTGTGCTTTCTTCCTTGACCTCTGAGATGTTTATAAGTGTGCCATTTAATTTTGAAATAGTTGACATGTAAGGATGGGATTCTATGTATATATCTTAAGGTAATTGATTTCTAATGTAGTAAATCATGCAGTAAACAGTCTGCATGATTTCACGTAAAGAAAAAGTAATGAAAATGCTTTTTATGTTGATTATATTGGTTACATACATATGAAAACTGATCAAATTGCATACTTTAATATGTGCATCTTTTTGTAATTCAGTTTTACCTCAATAAAGCTATGGGGGAAGAATAAAATACAAATAATAATAAATGGTGAAGAGAATAGCGAAAAGCACTTTTATATTGTTGGTGGAACTGCAAATTAGTAATTGTAAATTAGTACAAACACTATGGAACTCAGTATGGTGTTTCTCAGAAGACTAGGCGTGGATCTACCATTTGACCCAGCTATACCATGCCTTGGTATTATCATTGTATAGTGATAGATGCATATCCACGTTTATAGCCTAATTATGGAACCAAATCAGTCTAGGTGTCTATCAGTGGATGAATGGATAAAAGAAATACGGTGTATATACACACAGTAGAGTTTGCAATTTTTTTCACTGCATTGAGCAGTCTCTTATGGGTGTTTCCTTGTACGTGAGTGCGTGACTTCTCTGGAGGATTCTAATAGTGAGTTTGTGGGTTGAATAGTATGGGTAATTTCAGCATTGCAGATTTTAGATAGTGGGATCTATAAAGATTGGTTGTACCAAATTGTATTTAACAATGTGTATTAGTAAATGGGGGAGAAAACAATTTTGTCATTGTGTTTTCAATGCTAGAAGTTGGTAGGTCACAGATCTTTTTATTACAGAAGCCTTCAAATATATACAAAGGTAAAGTTAGAGTATAATGAGTTCCCATGTATTCCTCACCTAGCTTCAATGGTCTTTATTACATAACCAATTTTGTTTTATTCAAAGCCACCCCCACTATGCAGGATTATTTTGAAGCATATCTCTGATATAACATGATTTCATCCTATTTCAATGCATATCCCTAAAAAAAGGGCTCCTTTCTTACTAACATTGATATTTATTTAGCATATATTTTTTATTATAAAATAATTTTCATATACCAAAATGCATGTCTTACATGTGTACAGTTTGATAAGTACAGTTTACAGTTGAATATTTTTGAGTTATCGGTACCTCAATCAAGATATACAACACTTTGATCACTCCAACTGGAAGAAATCTATGCAAATCTGGCCCCTGTGAAAGAGAGGAAGTGAAGAAGATTGCATAAGAAAACCCTCAGACCAAAGTGCAGTTTCTGAAAGTTTTGCTAAAGTTGGTGGGGAATCTGTGAGAGAACCCACATGCTTCTCCCAAGTAGTCTTGCTTTTATATTCTCATGACTTTGAGTTGTTGACCAATAACAACTTGTGATAGTGTGTTAGTAATCTGAGGATATCCCCTGCCATTCTGATTCCTTGTTTTTCAAACACTAATCTAGGTACTGCTTGGAAGGGATTTTTCAAGGTATAATTAAAGTCCCAAATCAGTTGGCCTTAAGAAGATTATCTTAAATTTAATGACATGGACCCTTTAAAAGGAAATATTCTGAGCTTGTTTGCAAAGAGATTGGAAATTGAGAAGGGTGGCATGCATACTGGCTGAAAGGGATATGTGACAAGGAATGCCAGTGCCTTTTGGAAGTGAAGTGTTCCCTGGCTGACAGCCTGTAAGGAATCTCCAGTTTACAACTACAAGGGACTGAATTTTGGCAACAGCCTGGATACAATTGGAAGCAAATATTTTTCAGAACCTTCAGATCGAGTACCAAGACTGATTGACACTTTGATTTTGGCCTTGTCAGATCTTTCACTAATATCATTAATACCATTAGTGATCTTATTAAGCTGTTAGGGTCATGGCATCAGATAAAAGTTTTCCAAAATTTTAACTTACCTGAAAGTTTAAATTTTGTCGGTTGTAATGAATAGTGACAATTGTTTTCCTTTAATGACAGACTCACTTCATTCATTTTTAAGAAAATATCTGCCATGTCTAATTATTTGAGATACCCTAATTTGTCTGTCCTCCTTTCAAATAAAAATGGTATTTCATGAAAATGGAGCTAATTCATCTTGTATGTCAGTCCACTCAGGTGCTTTGTTTTGAGATAATCTTCCGTTGTACACTCTTGTATAAAATGGTATATGTATACTTTCTGTTTCACCACACAGGATATCAAAGACTTACATGTATTCAGAGGTCAATATGGGATAAAACTAATAATTTTTCTGCTTCATGAAGAAACTAGATTTTGTGTTTTGAAAGTGTTGGTGACTTACTAGTACAGTTTAATATGTTGTCTTTATTCATGCTTGCATCAACATTTTTCTTTTGTTTTTCCACCCCGAGTACAAATAGCAACATAGTAGTAAAGATTGGAAGTTTTTATGACAAGAGTTTACTTGGCAGATCTCTGAAGGGTCTTGGAATCTTCAACTGTACTTTGAGAACTGCTGCTGCCTACATCTTTACCAGCATTCCTACTGTAAGGTTTTTTTTTTTTAACCTTTGTAGGAAGTATACAGTTATATTTTGTGGTTTAATTTTCATTTCTTAGATGACTAATTGAATGCCATTTTATTTTAGATGCACATGACATTTTATTTTAGATACACATGACAGTAGAGTATATTTTGTTATTATACATATATGGAGTATAACTTAGGATCCCATTTTTGAGGTTATACATGATGTGGAGTTATATCTGATTGATTCTACTATCTTTCCTATTCCCATCCCTCCTCCCTTCCCTTCATTCACCTTTGTCTAATCCAGTGAACTTCTGTACTTCCCTTCCTCTGTTTATTGTGTTTCAGTATCCACATATCAGAGAGAACTTTTGGCCTTTGGGATTGGCTTATTTCATTTAGCATGATAATCTCCAGTTCTGTTCATTTACTGACAAATGTCATAATTTCATTTTTCTTTATGGCTGAATAATATTCCATTGTTTTATATATACATATAACATTAAAAAAACCTGTTCATCTGTTGAAGGCCACCTAGGTTGGTTCCTTAGATTAACAGTTGTGAGTTGAGCTGCCATAAACATTCATGTGTCTGTGTCACTGTAGTATGCTGATTTTGAGTCTTTTGGGTATATGCTGAGGAGTGGTATAACTGAGTGGTTCCATTCCATGATTTCTGAGGAATCTTCATACTGTTTTCCATTCCAGAGTGGTTGCACCAGTTTGCAGTCCCACCAACAATATGTGAATGAACCTTTTCTCCCACATCCTTGCAAACATTTATTATTACTTGTATCCTTGATTGTTGTATTTGCTCTCATTTGAGTGAGGTACAGTGTCAGTGTAGTTTTAATTTGCATTTCTCCAATTGCTAGAGATGATGAACACTTTTTCATATATTTATTGACCAACTGAATGCCATTTTATAGTCTTATTGATTATTTGGATATCCTCTTTGTAAAGTGCCAGTATGTTTTTGAAGTGCCTTTTCTGAACTCTCTGATGGAAGTAGTCCTGAAGAGCCTAGCTTTAGACCCAGTGCTCTTATTATATCCAGTGGGCATCTGGAAGTCAGGAAAAAATGTCATTTTAAGTAATTACAAATAAAGTTATAATTTTGTTTTCAAAATTTCTACTGTTTTTCATTGTTATTATTTTTTAAGTTTACTGATTTTCTATTTCATTACTACCCCCCTCCACCATACACAGTTTTTTTTTTTTTTTTTTTTTTTTTTTTTTTTTTTTTTGGTGTGGTGCTGGAAATTGAACCCAGGGCTTTATAAAGGCAAGACAAGTCCTCTACCACTGAGCTACATCCAAAGCCCTCTTTTTTCCCCCATTTATTTTGCCTTGTCTTCCTTCCCCTTAGATTATGTATATAAAATAGATGACTGATTTTAATGCATTTTCTTTTAAAATTTTGGCAATGAAAGCAACAAATTTCTCTCTACACACTGTTTTAGTTGCATTCTACACATTGCGATATAGTATAGTTTGGCTATTATTATAAAATATTTAAAAGGTTTTTTTCAGTTTCTTTTTTGACCAATTGGTTACTTATGGTCTTTTCTAGATATCTTACTGTTATTGATTCCTAATTTAATCATGTTGTTATCACATATTTTACTTTGTAAAAATTCAGTGTTTTGAAATTTGAGAGCTGGTTTTTATAGCATAATGTGTGCTTTACTCTGGTGAACATTCCATGTGCTTTTGAAAAAAATTTGCTGAAATTGGGTGTAGTGTTCATTGATGTCTATGAAAGCAAGTTGATTTAATATGCTATTATTCTATATCTTTAATTCTTTTTGTCCAGGATTTTCTAGAGTGGGAGAGTGGGGTTAAATTTTCTGGGTATGGTATAGATATTATTTCTCTTTAATTTCTATCAGTATTTGCTTTAATGTCTTGAATTTATTTGGAGTACATACACTTATGATTATTATGATTATTATATTTCCTTGAGGATTTAACATTTTATTATTTCCAAATATCCTTTTACCTTATGTAATACTTTTTTCTTGAAGCCTTTCTACTTTGTTGTATACTGATAATACTTAGTCAAACAGCTTTTCTGTGTTGCTTATATTTTTCTGTCCTTTTATTCTTAACCTGCCTGTACCTTTATTTTTAAAATGTATTGCTTGTTAACACCATATTTTTGGATAATACTTTTTAAAATCCAGTTTGGTGATCTCTGTATTTTAATTAGAGTGTTTAGTTTACTTTTATTTATAGGAGTTATAAATTTCAAGTCATTGCATAGTTTTTTTCTATTGGCAGTATTTTGTGTTTACTGTGGCTTAGTTATTTTTTATTATAAACTAGTACCTGATCTTTTGTTATCTTTCTTGAAGTATTAATTTGTCTCTAGTGAGTAGTTAAGTTACTAAGTGTTCACATTGAACATTTAGTATTGGTTTTATAATGTGCCATTATGGGTTAGTTTTGCCTATTCCTTTAGTTTTGGAACATAGTTCTACTCCTAAGGTATACACTACAAAGCCTGAAGTTTTACTCAGCAGTTTAGTTTTTCTTGACTCAAATTAAACACTGTTTTCCTGCAGTAGACAGCCGCTGAGATACTGTTTGACTTTTTTCCCAATGATTTTTGCTGGCTTTTGGTTGTCCTTGCAGATTGGAAGCAAACCTTTATGGAACCAAGATTAATATGAAGGAAGTTGATTATAATGATGATATCAATACTTGTGGGCAGTAAAGAGGAAATGGGAAGAGATAAGAGTTCACAACTTTAGGAAAGTCCTTTCTCTGCTGCCTCTGCAGAGAATTCTGAAATAGGGTGGTCCTTCACAGTTGTCTGTAGTGGACATATAGGCCAAATCTTTATGTCCCTTTATTAGATGTATAGTCACTTGGCACTTAATGGTGGGAATACATTTTCAGAAATGTGTTGTTATGTAATTTTGTCATGTGTAAACATTATAGGGTTTATTTAAGCAAACTAGATAATATAGCTTGTATAGCTTACTACACACCTAGTGTACAGAATTATGTATGCTGTATTTATATGTGATTGATAGTGCAGTAGGTTTGTTTGCACCAGCAGCATCACAAACACATGAGAACTGCATTGAACTACAAATTTTTAATGGCTATGATATTATTAGATGATAGGAGGTTTTCAGCTACATGATAATCTCATGGAACCACCCTCAGATGTACTGCCTGTTGTCCACTGAAATGTCATTATGCTCATGACTGTACTACTACTTTTATAGTCACTCTTCAGTCTTTTCAAGTAGTTTTCTCATGTTTTGTCTAGTCGATAGTTTTTAAGGTGTTAGAGATACAGAGTCTGTTATAGAAGTAGAAGCTCTTCCATCTTTAATAGAACCAGAACTTTCCCTAGGTTTTTTTTTAAAAAATTAAGTTATATTTAATTTAAAATTATTTATATTTTGAGTGTGTGAAGATATTCAAGGTATTGTGTATTTACTTAAATTACTTTTTTCATAGTGTATTTAACAGAAAAGTTCCTCTGTACTGAGGTTTCATCTGTATTTATGTGCCATTTAAGTATTAAAACTTTTATTTCATTTGTATTGGTTGAATGTTACATTTTAGTATCTTAATTTGATAGATTTTTACATTTTCCAAGTTAGCCAATCATTGGTTTTATATAATATAGTATTTGATACAGTTCCTATTGAAATGATTTAACTCAAAGATACACACCTTTACACACATGTACATATATACATATATGTATACATATACATATATATCTATTATTGGGAATGGAACCAAGGCCATTTAACTTCTGAGTGACATTTTCGGTTTTTTTTTTTTCCTTTTTGGGAGACAGGTTCTTGCTCAGTTGCCCACATGCTGACCTTGAACTTGTCATCCTCTTGCCTCAGCCCCCTGAGTAGCTGGAATCACAGATATGTACCATTGTGCCTAGCTACCCAAAGATATGTCAGTCTTATTTTTCTAACAGATTTTACTCTCAGATATTACTTATGAGAAAAAATATTTTAGAAATATATTCTACTTTAATTTGGTGTAACAAATTTAGAGCAGACGGAAATGCCTAAATGAACCAATTGTTTGTTTTCCTGCCATATTCTAACAAAAATGCCTTATATTTTGTAACCAAATTAAAAAAAATAAATAGAACAAACTAGTAAATATAGAGTACAAATGCATTATATGTTTTTGCTTGTGTTCTCATTGTAAACTCAGAAATAGCTTTTTGGGGGAGAGAAAGTGAAAGCTTCCTTTTATCCAGGTTCAGTAGCATCTGGAACATTTCCTCAAAGATATGTATTTTGGATTTGGAAAAATTTAGTAATTTATTTTAAAGAACGTTTTCTAAGATAATCTGGAATGGTCAGGCAGCATAATGTTAAACTTTAGGCTTATTTCCTCAGCTTTATGTCATAGTAGTTATTTCCTTTAGCAGAGTGCCACCTTATGTTCTAGTTCTTTAGTAGCAGTGAGCTGCATATTATTTCATTTAGCAGCTTAAAAATATTTTGTTGCTTGGTATCTGGCCACATTAATGTTACACCTGTGTATCTCATAATATTCAGTTGGCCTGTTCTAGCAAAGTTGATAAAAATTAAAATCTTCTGGTAAGGTAATTTTATTCTTACCCTGAAATTTCTGCTACTGTTTCTCGTGTCTTTGGAGAGTTGAATTAACATTTTGTTTTGGGGCTGGGGATGTGGCTCAAGCGGTAGTGCGCTCGCCTGGCATGCGTGCTTCCCGGGTTCGATCCTAAGCACCACATACAAAGATGTTGTGTCCGCCGAGAACTAAAATAAATAAATATTAAAATAAAAAAAAAGACTTAAAAAAAAACATTTTGTTTTGTTGTAAATCAGCTTTTACTTCTTTAGCTCGCTTTTTAAAAAATGAATCTTTGATTATTAATCAAGTTTTTATGTTAGATTTTTTAAAGGCCAATAAGGAAGTCTATATTCATAAAACTAAGAAGATATCTTCTCCCCCCTAAATTATGCCTGGATCATATCTTTTAAAATGTCACTTTCCTTTTCCCACTATTATTCATGTCTTTAACCAGCTTTCAGCCTCTTCCTTTCATATATTCTGAAGATTTGACTGCTTTTATTATGTTTTTCCTGGGCTTCAATGGTCAGTCATGGATTGTTTGGGATAAAAGGAAAATGTAAGCAATAAAAAACAAGCATTCTTCTATTCCACTGATACCACAGATTAATGACTAAGCTTTTATGAAGTTGGCTAATGGTAAATTTTTAGCATTTAAATATTCTAAGCAAGCTAGAGATATAGAATATTTGAAATTGAATATACTAGAGCTATTCTGTTCAGTAAGGTCTCCATGAGCCATATAGTGACCTTATGAGCCCTAGAGTTGTGGCTGCTCAAAATTAGGATGTGTACTGTGAGAGGAAAATTCTTGCTGGATTTAAAAACTTAGTATGGCAAAAGAATGTAAAATACTGATAATTTTAAAATACTGATTTCATGTAAAATATTGTTAATTTTAAAATACTGATTTCATGTTGAATTTGTAATGGCTTGAAATTTTTTATTTATTATTTTGGATTATGTCATGAAAATTAATTTTACCTGCTTTAAGAAGTTTTATTAATGTGGCTACTAGAACATTAAAAATAATGTCACATGCACTGTTTCTGTAGGACAACATAGTGTTGTGCTAGGCTCTTGATAATTAAGAAGATACTGCAGTTTCCTCCAAGTTTTTTGTTAGAAATGCAGAATCTTTTTCCTTTCCACCATAGTGAATCAGACTGCATTTTAACAGGATTCCCATATGATTTAGTTTGTACATTAAAGTTTGCAAAGAAGCATCACAATACTATATTATTAAAGGGTAAGTAGATATCCTCGTGAATTTTTTTTTTTTTTTTTGTAGAATTAGTTGCCAAAGATATTGCATTCAAAGAATGTTAAAAAAGTAGCTTGTGAATGATAACATTGACAACATATTTTCCCATGTACATTTTTATTTAAATGTATGACTTTAGAAATGAGGTTAGGCAGTCCCTCATTCCCCCTGCCAGCCTGCCCCTTTTTGTGGGACTGGGGATTAAACCCAGTGGTGCTTTACAATTCAGCTACATCCTCAGTCTTTTTTTGTTGTTTGTTTTGAGATGGGTCTTGTTAAGCTGCTGAGGTTCTCACTAATTTGTTGAGGCTGGCCTTGAATTTTGACTGTCCTATCTCAGTCTCCCTAGTCACTGGGATTTCAGGTATGTGCTGTTGTTACCAGCTCCTCTTCCCGCTTTTTTTTTTTTTTTTTTTTTTTTTAAAGAGAGAGTGAGAGAGGAGAGAGAGAGAGAGAGAGAATTTTTTTAATATTTATTTTTTAGTTATCGGCGGACACAACATCTTTGTTTGTACATGGTGCTGAGAATCGAACCCGGGCCGCACGCATGCCAGGCGAGCTCGCTACCACTTGAGCCACATCCCCAGCCCCTCTTCCCGCTTTTGTTATAACTTTATTCCCTGGATATAGCTGTTCTGGAGCATACAGAAATCTCTTTTCTTTGAGATATATTTATACTTTACATGTCATAGAACTTGGTATATTTCAGTTTCCCATGTCTTTTTGGTGTAGGAGGGAATAGCATTTGGAATTAAAAGATCAAGATTTAAGTTCTCGCTTTCTCACTTTGTAGCAATGTGTCCTTGGGAAAATTGTTTAATCTGTCTGGACCTGAATACTAAAGAAAAGATTAAGATGTCAGCTTTCATATACTTACTGGTAAAATTTGACCAACTAAATTACCACATTATATAAAGTCCCTTGTGATCCTTCTGTAACTCCTAGGTTCACTTGTCATATTTCTTGATAGTTACCAGGGGGGAATATGCTGTTGAGTAGCAGAAAGCCATATAAAAGAGACCATGCCTGCTTAAAATATTTGATTAATGCTGACAAGTAAATATGTGTTTCACACAGGGTGTCATTTTTTCCTCTTCTTGCTCTGTAAACTCTGGAAGTAGCTGTAGTTGTCAGTATTCCAGAAGTCATTGATACCACAATGGCCATCAATAGGACGCTTTGGGTTATGAACTTAGTGCAGAGAAGGCCAGTGACTTCGTGGGATCATGGAAGGAAAGAGGAGATATCAAGGCCTGCAATAAAACTGTGGGCACATCTGGAAGGAGCAGAGGAAGTGGTTTTGGAGCACAGGGTCCCTTGCACACTCCACTGTTGATGCTAGTTTTAGGCTGAAGCTCTCCTGCCTGCACTTCTTTTTTTCCCCATTCTCCTAGAATTCATCCATGTAGGATGAATACAGAGAGCCCCAGAGCTGAAACACACACACACACACACACACACACACACACACACACACATACACACAAATGCATACATGCATACACACACAGTAACAATTCAAAACCTAATTCTGGTTTTAGGAGGGAGAAAAATTGAAATGTATTTTCAACCCATCCTCTTCCATGTAGAAATCAAGTTCATTTTCTGATTACTCTAATTTTTTTTTACTAAATGGAAATTTATGATGTATTATTGAAATTTTGACTCCTTAAATAAGACTTCATGGTTTTGCATTGACTTGTGTATATGTGTCTGTGATTGTATGTGTGTGCATGTGCGTGTGTGACAGCAATGTAATTTTATGATTTTCTTTATATTGTCACTGGGAAAATTGTGTGTACATCACTGTCTTCAGTTTCTAGGCTTTTTTTTCTTTTCTTTTTTTAATTCTGTGAACTTTCTCCTTAATAGAATGTATAACATCTTCTAACTGACTGGTCTTAAGATATGGCCTCACCTTCAATCACTTGGGGAACTTTTAATACATACTGATGCCATCTGCTTGCCCTATAAAATCTTATTTAGTTGGTAAGTCTTAGGTTTTGGTCTGTTTTAAAAGCATGTCAGATAATTTTTAACTTGTGGTTAGGCTTCAGAACTGTTGTAACATTCAGTTCAGTTTAATCTGTTAAGTAGTTATTGTAGAAAATGAATATAACTTGGAGCAAATATGTTACCTTTACAAATTCTACACAGAAACGGTTGTTAGACTATAATCGGTGAAGGAATCATCTAGGAGTTATTCAACAATGCAGAATTCTGAGGTTTAATTAATTTTCTAGTTCTAGTGTTGATCTGAGAAAAGTGAATTTTTAGTGGCTTTGAAGGTTATTGTGATGCAGATGGTCCATAAGCCATTGCATGATATCATTCTGGATTCTCATCAGAGCAAATGTGTTTATTGAGGAGTCTGTATCTTCTCATGTTGAGGTAAAAATTTAAATATATATTTTTTTCTCACTTTGCTAGTGTTTGTATTAGTTTTAAGTTTTCTGTAATGGTTTCTTTCTATACTAATTATTAAAAAGCTGGAGAGCTGGGACTGGGGTTGTGGCTCAGCGGTAGAGCACTGGCCTAGCCTGTGGGAGGCCCTGGGTTCGATCCTCAGTACCACATAAAAAATAAATAAAGATATTAAAAATATTTAAAAAATAAATAAAAAGCTGGAGAGGGCCGGGGTTGTGGCTCAGTGGTAGAGCGCTCACTTGCCTACCATGTGTGAGGTGCTGGGTTTGAGCCTCACACCACATAAAAATAAATAAATAAATAAAAATAAAGGTATTTTAAAAAAACTGGAGAATTTGATAATGTTTTGCTATTTCTATTAAATACTAAGTGATGAGATATGAGTTGGGGTGTGATTGTAGTTCACAATTTACAATTCTATTTTAATTGAATATTCCTAGTAGTCTTATTTGGGGCCAGAGAGTAACTTTTACATCATCCTAAATGGAACACATAACCGAATAACATTTGGGCTTTCCTGTTAAGAATGCTATACACATTTTTAAGTTAATAAATCCCTTCTAGAAAGCATTTTAAAATTTTGACTGGAAGTGAGAGATGACCTTTTATTTTCTGTTGTATTTTACTTAGACCAAAATTATTTTTCTTCTCCTCCCTTTGTTCCCAAAGCTTATTAATGAATATTCTTGTGAGTATTATAGTTCTCAAAACTCCTGATCCCATGCTATACAAGGACCCTTCTATTTGTCTTATAATTCAACTCCATTGTTACCATTTTGTTTTGTTCATTTTATGTTCTCCTGGATAAGCCAAATGGCACGTAAACATTCTAGAGGGATTTAAACTAATATCTCAGTTGATGATACTCTGGTTTTAAATGTTAATCCATTTTAGACAATGTTCCAGATACAGGAAAAACATATTTATTGTTAAATGATCCGGTCTGTCTGGTCTAGTTTTCGTAAGCAATTCATGCAAGTGCTATAGCTATAAAGTCTTCATTTGTCCAGAATATAATTCCTTTTTACTGTTTGCTCATGAGCTTTAAAAAGATGTGACTGAAAGCAGGCTTGTCAGCCTTTATTTTTTCATGGCAATGTGTTACAGAGCCCTCTGTTTGAACCTTAAGTTTGAAGCCTAAATTATGTGGGATTTAGAATGAACATTGTATATGTGGGTAGTTAGTATGAATATTAATAATATCTGGATTTTAGGATCTTTTTATTTATAAGTGGGAGCATGTCTCTTTTTTTCATTCTGAGAGACTGAATGTTAATTATTATATGGCAGAAAATAAAGCTATGTTCTGGCCTGTAAGAACTTGAGGTTAGGAGTCTTACTGCCTATCTTTACAAATAATATTCTAATGTTATTGAAGTTATCTATCAAAAATTATAAAAGTTTGAAAGCTTTTGGAGAAATGATATTTCCATGCCAGATTAATTAGAGAGTATAACCAGTCTAAGAGGTTGCCTGAGAAAGTGATTTCTGCTGCTGGGTGATTTGAACTCTCTTCTGTACTTTGTGTGAAACAGATTACATTACAGATTTCAGAAAAAGCCAAAACATAGGTTTAAGTTTAAGCTTTCTTATTTATCATTTGTGAGAAAATTTACAGAAAGGGCGCCACAGCCTAAATTCAGTAAAACAAGAAGAACAGATGGAAAAGATATGCTTTATAAGTCCTTCACCATTTTTATAGTAGATAATTACAACTATCTAAACATTATGGATTAAGTATGAGAAAATAATGTTTGTATCTCTGTTCCCATTTATAGACACATGAAATTTCTATTTATTTCTGGTAGGAAAATACAGTTTCCAAAACATTTCTTTTGAAAATTATGCTTTAAATAGGAAAGGTAAAGAATCTCAAAATTCAGTTAACACTTTTCAAGAGTGTGATCTGCATTTGAGATCTAGTTAGTGTGTTTGTGAATGCAGCCCAGTGTGGCCAACAATGAGTTGATGTGAGATATAAAGGGCCTCTTCTTGCTTTGCTTGGTTCTGAGGGTCACACTAACTCCAGGGCTCCCTGAGACTTTATCTGTGTCTCTTATAGAGTCTACAGTGAAGTCCAGCTAATTTCTTTGATCAATTCTGATTTCTTCTGCTTCCTACCACAGAAGTTCTTCTCACTGGTACTCCCTAATAAGCATTCCACATGCCTGTATGACAACTTCCAGGAGGCTCTAACCTGCTAACACCCACCTTGTGTTATCATCAGGTCTTAACATTTCGTTGCAAGGAACTATAATCCTGAAAAGTGTTTAAATATATATATATTAAAATTTTGACATGAGATGAGGGTTCTTCCTTTACCTTACCAGCACACATTCAGATAATATTTTCCTCGGTCCCCTTCATTCCCAATCTGCCTTCCTTTGGTAGTTTTCCCTTTCTTTTTCTGTCTCCTCTGTCTTGCCTCATTTTATAGTTCAGACATTGCCATTTATTATTTATATAAATTTATATCTGAGGGACATCTTCTCCGTGGTGATGACACTGAACTAATTTAGAAGGACAGATAGAATTTTGTATAGGGGTGTGTGTGTGTGTGTGTGTGTGTGTGTGTGTGTGTGTATTGGGGGGAGAGGGCGAGGGCAAAACAGTGAGATATTGTGATGGAGGATATCTCATGTGAAAGGTATAAGGAATTACCATTATAAGGAACATGAAATGGCATGGTAAGGGTGAAGAACTATAAGCAGTTGCTATGGCTGATTGATAGAAACGACAAGCATGTAAGGACCAGGTCATGCATACCATATAAGGAAGTTTATATTTCATTCTTTTGCACTGGGGTACCATCATTAAGTTCGTGTATGTTCTTGGTACTAGCTTTATAACAAGTAGATGTTACTTAATAGGCTAAATACTCCACATATTTAAAACCATGTAATGATAGCATTCAGAATTTGAATTTAGTGTTGGCAGGTTTTAAAAGTAAATGTCAAAGTTGGTTTTGATATTTTTGTAACAGTCTGCACAGTAACAAGAAAATTTTATTTTAGCACTGACTGTGTTGTAGGCACAATGCTAAGTCCATTGTACATATTGTCACATTTAATTCTTCCAGTGTCTTTTTCAGGTTTGTGGTGTGTTTGTCCGGTTTTGCAGATAAAGAAATTGAGGCTTAGGTTAAGTAGTTTGCCCAAAGCCCCACAGTAATCAGATTGGGATTTAACTCAGGTTTGACTCCCAAACTAATTCTTTTAGCTACTTTACAAAGCTGACTGTAATGATATTTGTTTATCTATATGTATATTGACATAGGCTTTTTTCTTTTGACTGGAGTAATTTTTTAAAAAGTGAGACTAGGGGCTGGAGTTGTAGCCCAGAGGTAAAGCACTTGCTTCATACTTGTGAGGCACTGGGTTTGATTCCCAGCACCACATATAAATAAGCAAATAAAATAAAGGTCCATCAACAACTTAAAAAAATATTTAAAAAGTGAGACTAATCCTCCGTGACTATTCACTAGTTATTTTACTAGTCATTTTTAACATTACAATTTTCAGATATCAGAAATGAAGAATAGTATTGAATTTGTTCCTTTTTTTTTTGGACTGTGTTTTTCTAGGGAAAGTGGAAAGATATCTTAGAAGCATGTATTATGTGATTGATGAAATATAAATTGTAGAGCATATATGTATGTAGTTATAAAGGAAGATAGCTCTAGAAAATGCTCACAGCAGGGAAATACTTTTCATATTGAACTTAAAAAACAAAACAAAACAAATTAAAAAAAAAACAAAACACCAAAACAGTAGTGCTTGGGATTTAACATTTTCCTACCCTGGATGCAGTGTTAATTTTTGACAAGACATAGATTGTGGCTGACTCGGCCCCAAGAGTACCTATCTTCAGTTTCTTTATTGACTTTATATTCTTGCTTCTAGTTATTCATGACAGTTTTATTTTCAGAGCATAGAAGAAAGTTTTCTGGATTAATTGACGCAATAGCTAAGAAGAAACGAGGAGTATAGGTTTTGATATCAGACATGGTTGACAGTAGTGGACAAAATCATCAGAATTAGAAGCTGGTTAATATAAGGTAAGTCTAATTAAAATACTTAGCATTATGCTTAATAATAGAACACACTTTCTTTTCAAATTCTTTTGGAATATTATGAAAACTGATTGTATGCTTGGTCCACAAAAAAAGATCTTCCAGTAAGTTCCCCCAAATAGAAATAGTTGAAGTAGTATTCTTGGTCATATTATAATGTAGAAATTAATAATTATGAAAAAAACTAACTGTAAAACAAAAAAAAATCACTATAACCTGGAAATTTATCCTTCACTAGTCTTTGGACTAAAGAGGAAATAAAAAATAGAAAATTATAATAAAATAAAATGTATTTGAACCTGTGGGAACCTAGCTAAACCATATGTATAGAAATATTATTTGCATTAAATATGTACATTAATAAGCAAGAAATAACTGAAAAATAAATTACCCATCAAACTCAAGGGGAGAGAAAAAGAATACCAAAATATATCTAAAGAGACTAGGAGGAAATGAATAGCAATTGGTAGGCTAAATAACAGCTCTTCAATATGTTCACCCCGATAACTAGATCCTGTGATCCTTACTTTACATTGTGTATTAGTTTGCTGCAACAATAACCACTAATATGGTGACTATTTACATTAACTAGTATGGTACAGTTGTCACATATCATGAACCAGTATTGATATACTGCTGTTAACTAAAGCCTGCATTTGAAATTCTTTAGTTTATTCGTTTTCTGTTCTAAGATCTCATCCAGGTACCATTATTTTTAGCTATTCTGTTTCCGCTTGCTTGGGGTGGTTTCTCAGGCTTTACTTAGTTTTGTTGACCTTGACAATTTTGATTAGTCCCGAATAATTATTTTACAGAATGTTCCTTAGTTTGTTTTTGGCTGTTTTTTTTTTTTTTCCCCCTCAGGGTTATGTAACCAAACTATGGATTTGCCCCTCGGTGAGTACAAAACCAAGAAGCACAACCACGAATAAAAGATTGAAATGAAGAGTTTTTTTAGAGGTTTGGGGGTGCAGCTCAGTGGTAAAGCCTATGGCTAGCTTTAAGATGCAATGTGGGAGGCCCTGGATGCAATCCCCAGTACCACCAAAAAATGGAGGAGAGGTTTATTGCTTGTATGAATATCAATAAGAAGTAAGAAGAGAAGTATTGGGGATCAGTTCCCAAATCCATATCTCCCTGAACAAAGAAAGCAAGAGAATTTTATTGGGGCAACTTATGCATATTTATACTGGGTAGGCTTGTTATCACAAGTAGAGGTGGGTGCATATTCCTCAGCTTGTTCAAAAAATGGCAGGGGGGAATGCCTGCTGGGTAGAGAATTTTGCATTCTAATGAGATTCTAATGAGCAAAGTTCACTCTAGGTCACCTACTAGAGTGAGTAGAGTGACTCAGGGATTTGGCTGGTTTCTTGTGGATTTCTCCAGAGGTCTTATCTGAAGCAGCAGAGCAACTCAAAGGAGTGCTAGCAATCATTAAGGGGGCAGCAGTTTTTCCCCTGCCTCTTTTCCCCCTGGAAGTGCCTGCCTAGCAGCTAACATTTAGACTAAAGTTAGGGATTTTGGGAGAATAATGATTCTCTTTGAAAAATTGCTTCTTGAGGTACAAGTGTGTAACAAGATAAATATTTTTACTTTTCATCATTTTATAATTTTTATTTGAAAACTCATTTAAAACATACTAACCCATTTTCCCTTCACAGAACTGTAGACTATTCTTTCCTCTCGTTTCCTGTTTTTATTTGATGCCTTAATTCATCAGCCTCATAATATCAATAAAGATTTGTCATTTTGGCTCCCACAGTGCATTAATATCTTTCTGAAATAAATCTGTTTTTAAATAGCTTATGTAACATTATAAAAATGTTATACTGTTAAGAATGTTATCTACATCATGAAATTTAATTCAAGATAAGGGGAATATTTTTAGGAGTTTTAGTCCACTATTTCAGTAATGCAGAATTCATTTAATGCAGTTGAGAGGCCTGCAATATCTTTTAAGGTCCCTGTAAAGACATCTTGGATTTCTGTCATAGTCGCTTTTCTCCATTAACTAGTACTGCACCTGCTGCCAGATGCAGGGAATTTCATTACTATATGATGTCATTTGCCTTTGGCACATTGTTCTAACAAATTAAAGATTAAAATTTAGCTGCTATGCAAAACCACATCCTTTGTATCAGTTTAAATACCTATTAGACTTTTTTTTCTGATTTAACTGAAGAAGCAGTGATTTTTTTGAAATGTGAATCTCATTGAGCACAACAGCATATAAGTGTCTTAGGGACATATCTTGATTACTCTGTCTCAGTTGACATAATTTAAATTTCAAGCAGTAGAAAGACCAAGTGACTTTTCAGACACCAAAACATATAGATTTTTTAATTATACTTTATTGTATTTTAAATGTAATGTCAAAAAATAAATTTTTATATATAGTATATATTTTTATATGTTATATATATATATTGCTTGAGCAATAAAAATTAAGACATTATGTATATTTTTGTGAACAACTAAGTAAAGGTAAATTAAAACTGAGGTCCAAATTAATCATGTTTTATAGCTCAAATAAGGTTTGTTTCTTTATATATATAAATTGAGCAATTATTTTGCCCCCCAAATTAAAACTTTGTTGTTGCCATCTAGGGATTTTGGATCACCATTATTTATGTACATGTGATACCAATGAAGTATCCTACAGCATTTTGTTTGCATAAGCTTATCATACTTTTATTGCCATCTAGCATATTCCAATTGTACTATACCATTATGGACTGTAGTAGTGATAACATTTGGCAACTGTGGTAGATTTTTGTCACTTAAATAGCAAATGTTAATAAAGAAATAAGTGTAAATTATATTGAGTTAAATTAAGCAGTCTGGGGGCTAGGGATGTGGCTCAAGCAGTAGTGCGCTCGCCTGACATGCGTGCAGCCTGAGTTCGATCCTCAGCACCACATACAAACAAAGATGTTGTGTCTGTCGAAAACTAAAAAATAAATATTAAAAAAAAATCAAGCAGTCTGGTTAGTAATGGTGTAAATTATATTTATACAAATATAATAAGAATAATTTGCCTCAAAAGTCTTGATTCCAAAGTAAAAAAGTCAAGAGAAAATAGTTGACTTCTTTCAGATTGCTAGAGCTTTGTGCCAAGAAAATAGAATTTCTTGTATGTGTACTATATTACAAACATCAAGAAATTTGCTCTCATTTCCCATAGTGAGAGCTTTATTTACATATTAGGCAACTAGTTGGAGGGGATAGCTAATAGTCATGTTACTATTTCCACTCATTGAAGTCTCTTAATAATCATATGTGGCTAATGAACAGTCCTTCCATATTGATCATTTCTGAGATACATGATTTTAAAATGGCCATTTATATAATTTTAATACTCATTATTTAGGAATAATATTTTATTCACTGTGTATTTATCATTGCAGAGAGTAAAAGCAAGTTTAGGAATCAGTCTTAGTATGATTGTGCACTGCTCTTATATATATTCTGAGGAACTTTTGACTTTTGATGTATGTAGACATCATTGAGATGAAAAGGGAATGTGTAACTTCTGTTGTGCTAGATGCTCAGAATTTTTGATGGTAGCCATTTTATTTGGTAGAAAGATTTGAAAGATTTGACTGGCCATAGGAATATAAAGGGAATATTGACAAGTGTTTTTTAAAATTAAGAGTTTGGGGTGATGTGAGGAAGGGACCATGATGAGGCAAGGAATGAAAATGACCTGTAGAAACTGAAAAAGGCAAGGAAACAGATGGATTCTCCACTCCATAAAAGCAGCCAACCATGTTCACACCTTAGCTCTAGCCCAGTGAGGTTGATTTCTTTTTCTGACCTCTAGGACTGTGAGATAAGTTTGTGTTGTATTTTTTAAAAATATTTTTCTTTAGTTGTAGGTGACACAATAACTATTTTATTTATTTATTTTTATGTGGTGCTGAGAATCAAACCCAGTGCTTCACATGTGCTAGGCGAGCACTTTACCACTGAGCCACAACCCTAAACAGAGCGATAACTGCAACCTTTGTGTTGTGTCAAGCCACTAAGTTTTCAATGATTTGATAAAACAGCAACTGAAAACTTAATACAACAATCAAAGCAGAAATTAATACACATAGAAAGAACTGAGTATTAGGATATGTTCCAAGTGTTTTTGTATATATGAATTCATCAAAGTTTTCACAATAATCTTATTAGGTAGGAACTCTGATACCTAAACTGAGGCACTGAAACCCTGACTCTAACCAGATCCCAAGGAAATCCTAATCCTTGGGTCAGGAAAGAGAGAAAAATCAGAATGGAGGGCTTGGGGTTATGGCCACCTTTGGGTTGGAAGGACAGCAGCTTGTGCATTGGGATTTTTAAAACTGAGATTTTTAAAAAAACTTTTTCCAAAAAATTCACTTGGTATAATGTGATAATTTGATACACATCTGAATAATCTTGTGTCTTTATAAATTATTCACTAAAAACAAAAGGTCTGAGAAAATATAGTTGTACTAATCACTTAAAATCTATGTAGCTTTGCATATAGAGTATTAATAAGGGTGTAGTTTAAAAAACATGTCAACATTACCATTACTAATAAGCAGAGAAACATTACACTCGATGTAGAATTTTACCTTTAAAGGTGAAGGTTGCTCGATGGAAAGGGTTGTAATGAAGGATTGAGGCTATGATAACAGACAAGGAAAAAAGATATAGTAACAAGGAAGTACCATTCAAAAGCAGCAAAGCAGCATGAATGTGCATTGTACAGTATTTGGTTTATGTTAGTGGACTTTGTTAAAGTGTAAACAAACACACTTTGTAAAGCACATTAAAGTGTAGGAAGGATTGTGGTGTGCAATTTTAGTTTCATAGACATCATTCCCCTATTTATTGGCCTTGTGTGAACTCATTCACATTACAGAAGAAATCATACTTCAGGGATAAATTTGGGGAATATTTTAGTGGGTTAACGCATAATCCCTGGAGTCAGACCTCCAGCCCCACCTGTATCCTTGGGGGAAATCAAACTTTATATTTTTTTATTTTTTTTTTTGTATTTTTGAAAATATTTTGAAAGTATTTGAAAACAGTATTTTTGAAAGTATGTAGGAAAGTAGAAAGAAGAATGCTTTGGATTGGCAAATAATTTGAAAATTTCTCAGTGAAGGAGATAGGTTAGGTGTTTCTTTACAAGTAACCTGAGAGGTAAATATCAGTTGTTAATTGTGTAACCGTGATCAAGCATCAGTTTCCTCTTATGTAATACAGGAACAGTGTTGTCCTTATCACATCCTGGGTTCTTGTGGATTCCATAATCAAAATGAATTTTGATTGAAAATTTACTGTAGAATGTTAAGATAGAAAGAAGAAAATATGAATTTGTAGGATTTAGTTTTCTTGTTGACTTCAAAATAGATGATTTCCAAAGTTTCTTCTAACTGAAAATATGCGAATCTATGAAATCACGTGTTAACTGTGTTTAGTTCCATTGTTTAAAGTTCTTGAGTTGTCTGACACAAATGTTTCTTTGGCACTTCATTGTTTTCAGTGGTAAGTGGTCACTGTCTGTCATATGCATCAGATAATCAGTTAGGGAAATGTTCCATTTAAATTTTTTTTTTTTTTTAAATTTGAGATGGAGTCTCACTGTGATGTTCAGACTGACCCTCAACACTTGGACTCAAGAGATTTCCCTACCTAAGTTGCTTGCATAGCCGGGACTAAAGGCATATGCTATTAAACCTGACTGCAGTGATCTAATTTCGGAATGATAGTCTAGCAGAAATTTCAATAATAGCATAAGAAATACCTCCATATTGACTCAAAAATGGGGTCTGAGCAGTTGAGCATCCAGTCACCTTGGTGTTATTTCCAGAATGTTTGGGGAAGAATATTGGTATCCTTACTTATATTCTAGACATTCTGGTTAATGATTTATGTTTGTTTCATCTGTGAATTTTCAAAGATTATATAAAAAACTTTTCAGTTTATAGGTGGTGTGTCATTTTCTAAAAAGTACATTTTGATTAAATTTAATTGTCTTCATTTAATAAATTGAGTTTTAGTCTTCAGTTTTATGCTTTTAGAAGTTGCTAATGGAGAAGAAAAATTATTCTTATTTTTCTTTGCCATTTCTTCTGTTGCTTTTTTTTCCCCAAAACTTTTTATAGCTTTATTTTTTCTTTCATGAGATTTGTAAACCACAAATAGAATCAGTGTTTCAGTTTTGAAAACCTGTAGTTTTGACCTTGGTATATTTTTTTGTTTACAGCTTTTTAACCCATTTCTGACCTAAGAATTCAGGCCCTGTCCAGGCCTCTACAACAAAGAATGTCTGGGTATATTTATTGTCTTACTTCCTTTTCTTCTCAATTCTACTTCCTTTTTTATGCATTCATATTGCCCTTAGCTGACCAAAGACTCCAAGTCATCCTGTCCCATCTTCTCTAGTCTTTACCTTCTTCTGTGCTGCTGAGTTGAACTGAATTAAGTTCTAATTAATTTTCATCTTGAGATTTGAATATTCAACAAGCTTGATACTCTCAAAGATAATTTGCTTTATAAAAATTGTTAGTCAAAATAAATCTCTAAGTAGGTTTTGAGTTATTGTTACTAATAAGAGTGTTCATATCCTTAAACTCTTTTGGGGCAGGAAGATAAAAAGACTGAGAGTCTCTGTTCTAAAGCCATTTTTTTTTTTTTTTGAGGAAATTGTCTTAGTTTCTTCCTTTGACAACATACAACACAGCATGTATGGTAACACACTTTTATTGTAGCATACTTATTTCTTGGAATGGTTTGTACCTGTTTTATTATTAAGCTCTTTAATGTTAGACTGTAGTTATTGAAGGGTTATAGTAAATTCAATTCTGAATGCTTCTTGTTTTCTTAAAAATTTAGTTCCCTGAAATCTGTTTTAGATGCAAAATTCCCGCCATTCCCTTGGTTTTGTTTCTTTTTTGTCACTTGTCATTTGTTTTCAAATGGGAGAGTACTTTAAAAATAATAGGCTGCTATACTAGTTTAAGGTGATATTTTTATTATTCTGGTATATAGTTTGTATTTTATAGTTCATATTTGATTTTTTGGTGGTGAGGGTACCCAGGATTAAACCCAGGCACTTAACCACTCAACCACATCCCCAGTCCTTTTTAAAAAATATTTTGAGATGGGGTCTCCCTAAGTTGCTGAATCTGGCTTTGCATTTGTGATCTTCCTGCTTCAGACTCCTAAGACACCAAGATTACAGGCTTGCACCATTGTACCTGCCTATATTTAATATTCAAAAACAACATAATGTTTGGTGGTGATCATTGCCTGGTGTTTAGAAGGCAGTCAGACTAGTCCATGAATTGTCTTTCTCTTTGCTCACTGAAGAACTGATTGTTAGTTTGTGAATACTAACAACATTCACATATTTCATAATAAATAAAATTTTACATCTAATATTCTGATACTTCCAGAATCTATTGCCATTGTAACTTTCTGGTACTTTCTAAAGCATGGGTCAAATAATAACAATTTTCTTGGAGTGGGGAACAAGAAAACGACTAGTTCTCCTTGGCAAAACTATGTTACTTGGGTCCCATATGTCGAACTTCTATGCTCATGAAGGTTTTTAATTTTTATTCCTCTACTTTATATTACAAATCCATGTATTCTTAGATATGTAGCCTATTATGTTAAATCTTTCTCTGGCCTCTTAATTCCTACTAGTCATTTAATCTCTAGCATTTAAGAGTTAATACAAGCCTGGCATGGTGGTGCATGCCTGTAACCCAGCGGCTTGGGAGATTGAGGCAGGAGGATCATGAGTTCAAAGCCAACCTCAGCAATAGCAAGGTGCTGAGCAACTCAGTGAGACACTGTCTCTAAATAAAATACAAAATAGGGCTGGGGATGTGTGGTTGAGTACCCCTGAATTCAATCCTCGGCACCCCCTACCCCCAAAGAAAAGAAAAAGAGTTAGTGCAAGATGTTATTTTAGTTATGTTTAAAAAGAGTTTATTTTTTTTTTACAGATACATGCTGAATTATTTTAAGGGTAACATATCTGTGATTTGCTTATGAAATCCAGCAAGATGGCAGAATGGAAGTAGACATGAGATTTGCCATTGTTAATTTTTAAAGCCAGATAATGGACACCTGTTGGTTTGTAATTCTGTTTTTTGTACTTTTTTTAATTCTTTTTTTTTTTTGTTTTTTCTTCAGCTACTTGGGTAGGAAAACTCTAATAAATTTTATGCAATACCCTGAGCTTTTTAAGGCATGCAGCCTAAATTTTGCCAGTTTTTCATCTTGACCCTCCCTGACCTTTCCCTAGCTGAAGTGAGTCAGCTTAGATAATTTGCTTTCTCCCCTTATTATTATTTAATTTTTAATTTTTTAAATTTATATATGACAGCAAAATGCATCACAACTGTCATTACACATACAGAGCACAATTTTTCATATCTCTGGTTGTATACAAAGCACATTCACACCAATTTGTGTCTTCATAATGCACTTTGGATAATAATGATCATCACATTCCACCATCATTTCTAACCTCATGCCCCTTCCCTTCCCCTTTAACCCCTCTGCCATATCTAGCGTTTGTCCACTCCTCCCATGCTCTCTTCCTATCCCACTATGAATCAGCCTCCCTACATCACAGGCATTTGTTTCCCTGGGATTTGTTAACTTCACTTAACATTATCTTCCCCAACTCCATCCATTTACCTGCAAATGCCATGATCTCATTCTCTTTTATTGCTGAGTAATATTCCATTGTGTATATATGCCATATTTTTTTTTATCCATTTATCTATTGAAGGGCATCTAGGTTGGTTCCACAGTTTAGCTATTGTGAATTGTGCTGCTGTAAACATTGATGTGGTTGTGTCCCTGTAGTATGCTGTTTCTAGGGCCTTTTCTCCCCTGATTATTATTGTTTACATGAACATTTATTACTGCAGTAGCATTGGGAGGAGGCCCAATTGCAGCAGTGAACAGGAGTACCATATGTACAGTTCAGTTTTTGCCATGACCATTATATTCAAGGGCCCTAAATTTCTGAAAGCAATAAAGCCTTCTTCCTCTGAGTATAGCATTTTCAAGAAAAATTATACCTCAAAAATATTATTCTCAACATCATGTTCAAGAATATTCAACCTTCATTATCCTTACAAAAGCTTTGAGTAAATCATTTGTGACAAAAGTTGTCCCTAATTTTCTATAATAATATATTAATTAATTGTGTCTTACTTCCTTTGGTCCTGTAGATTTCCTTTCAAATAGAAATACTGTTTTGTTATCCAATGGGCATTCAAAAAGATGATTGATTCTGTTGAGGTTTATATATTAATGCTTTACTAGTGTTTTTGTTATTTTTACTTAATCACTACATATAAATGATGTCTTTTAGTAACCTTAAACTCATTGCTAGAAAATTGTAACTTGTTTCAGATTTTACTAACAATTGTATCATTTTGATTTGCTTTATCTGTGGATTGATATAAAAATGAATAGTCTCAGACGGAGGAGACCGTTGCTCAGATAGTGAGAAGGATTTTCTAAGATATCTCAAAAACTTTATTTTATTTTTGGTATGGGGGATTGAACCCAGGGCACTCTACCACTGAGCTACATCCACAGCCTTTTTAATTTTATCTTGAGATAGGGTTTCACTCAATTGCCTAGGCTGACCTCAAATTCGCAGATCCTTCTTCCTCAGCTTCCCAAGTTGCTGGATTACAGGCATGTGTTCACTGTGCCTAGCATAGGTCTCAATTCTAATATATCTGATAAAACAAATTTTTTTTGGTTATTTATTGGGTCTGCCAGTGGTATTCTGAAGTTAATACAATGTTCTTGTTCTGTGTATCCATGGCTAGGTAGATATATGAGTTGTTCTCTGTAGGCTTTATAATTTTATTTGGAAGAATATGGTAATGCTGATGTCATGTTCTTTTTTCTCCTTGCACAATAGTACCTTGTACTCTTGAGTGTTAAAGTATTTCTGGAATAAATTTTGTGAACTTATTGAATTGAACAGTAAGTAGATATAGTCTCTGCACTCACGTAGATACTGTGAGCATTGGATTTATTAATATGATTTGTTTCATTGAGTTTGATTCTTCATGGGTTGGAATGGAAAATATTTAGAAAAGGAATTGAATTCTTTAGTCCTGACATAAATTTATTTAATTATTCTAAGATTCTGACATGAAAAAAATCTATTTAGAGAGTTTCTTAGTAATTTATGTTTGTTTTTACTTTTTTTAAAAAATTTACTTTGGTCTGTATAAGAAAATTGTCTTCTTCAAAATGCACATTGCCATTATTTTTGAACTTACAGTCCCTATTTCTGGGACCTATTTTTTTTTTTTTGTCAAATGACTTTAATTTTTCAGTATGTGTGACTGAAATATACATGTTTTCAATAAACATTTGTTATTGACTTCTATTAGGTGGAAAAACAGCCTCCAGCTGTTCAGGAGCAGAAAGTAGAGTGGATCTTCATGCTATTAAACAGCTAATACATTTTTTCATGTCAAAATTGAAGAGTGTGCATAAGTTTTTTTTAAAAGCAATTAACTTTATAAAATACCTTTTATTTATTTATTTTTATGTTGTGCTGAAATTCAAACCCAGTGCTGCACACATGCTAGGTGAGTGCTCTACCACTGAGCTATAACACTAGCCCTCAAAGCATAAATAACTTTAAAGAAGGAAATAAAAATCATCCCAATAATCTTTGTTTTTAGTTTACCAAACTTTTAAAAATGTACATGTATATTAAAAATACTGTTTTTCTTGGACTGGGTTGTGGCTCAGTGGTAGAGTGCTTGCCTAGCATGTGTGAGGCACGGGGTTCAAATCTCAGCACCACATACAAATAAATAAAAGGAAACGTCTATTGACACCTTAAAAAACAAATAAATAAATAAGACTACTGTTTTTCTTAAAAAAGGAAATCACATTCTTTATAGTGTTTTCTAATTTTTTTTTCATTTACTGATACTAAATACACTGTAGAGCAGAGGTTAAAAATTATGTTAAGGGAATCTATTTACACTGTCATAGTATTTTTCTTAAATATTTTATGACATGATTTTTTTTGTGTGTGTGTGGTGCTGGGGATTGAACCCAGGACCTTGTGCATGCAAGGCAAGCACTCTACCAACTGAGTTATATCCCCAACCTATGACATAATTTTTGAATGTGTAATAATTGAGCATAGTTGATCTGTGATCTAATGGAAGAAATACTGAAATTATGTATTTATTGAAAGTAATTTTCTAAATCAATAATAAACATTGTATACTTTTCAAACTTGAATACCAGAAGTTTTGCTTTTAATTTTTGCTTATTGAATTGAAAGTTAAAAACAAAAAAAAAATTTCAGTTGGATATTCAGAGAACTTACTCATACAGTTGTGATGTTTTCAGTTACTTGTGGTCAGCCTGGGTCTGAAATATTACGCGGAAAGTTCCAGAAATAATTTGAAAGCTTTAAATTGTGTGTAGTTCTGAGAAGTACAGTGAAATCTCTGACCATCTTGCTCTTGGGGTTATGAAATTGACACTGTGGTATAGGAGTGCTTATGTTCAAGTAGCCCTTATTTTATTTTATTTAATAATGGCCTCAGAGCACAAGAGTAATGATGCAGGAAATTTGGATATGCCAGAGAAAACCTGTAATAGACTTCCTTTAAGTGAAAAGGTAGATAGAAACAAATCACACCTTGAAGTTACTAAGATCTATAGTAAGTTGTTGTTAATCTCTCACTATGCCTAATTTATAAATTAAACTTTATCATAGGTATGTATGCATAGAAAAAACATAGTATATGTGGGTTTTGGTACTCTCAGTTTCAGACATCCACCCATTGGGGTCTTGGAACCCATGCAAATAAGGGACACTACTGTACTTTGTAACCTTTGTATTAATGCAGTATGGGTAGAAGATGAGCTTTTTGTTGTAATTGTTTGTCTCCTTCACAATTATTAAAGTATTTAAATAATCAGAAAACATTTTAACTTAATTGGGATTTGTTTCCTTTTATTTACTAGATTACTATTCTCTTGTAAATTGTAGAAATTAGTATTTTAAAAAGCCAAAGATTTATAGATTAGATATTTCTAAGTTTTTATATAACCACAATAATGAAAAGATTTTATGGTTTTAGTCATGTTGATAATGATCATGACTGTCATTTATTGAGGACCTCTGTTCTGCCATATGACAGTTTTATTATATGTGTTATTTCTTACCCATATCTTAACCTTACTAAGTTGTTATTTTTCCTGTTGGAGATTTTCAAACTAAGACTAAATTTAAGTTACTGAGACTACAGTATTTATAAATGGCATAGTTGAGTTTTGAGCCCAAGTCCATTTGGGTTTAAATTAGGTCCTTTTTATGGAAATTTTTTTTATAGATTTATAAATAGCATTTTGAAATTGAACATATTTTTTAGGCATACCTTCCTGCAGTGGGAATGGTGTGTTAAGGTAGCCATTCAGAAAATTTATTTAGCTTTTTGAACACGTCAAAATTAGGTCTGTTGGTCAATAGATGTATATAATATAGCAAAATTTTCTCTAGTATAAAATATTCCATTATCTCATCAGGTAGACCTTTTCTCTTATGTTTAATGTGACCAGTACAGGATTGTGTTAAATCAGTTAGATTATTTGATAGTTTTTGAAATAAATTTGCCATAGTGTACACAAGAATTGTTTGCCCTTTAGATAGAGCTGTGAATTAAAGCAAATCTCAAATCTAGCATACATTATTATTCTGTAAAAAGAAGGAAATAAATTTAATTATTCCAATGTAGGAAATATCTACAAAGATTATTGTCAGAAAAATAAAGACATAAATAATCTAACATTTACAATGAATATTTAGCTAGTTTAAAAATGGTTAATGAAAGATGACATTTGTGCATTATGAATTATTTTGTATATTTGTAGGAAACTCTTTAACATGACTAAAATTGATTCTAAAATATTTAGAATAGAACAGAAATGTAAATTAGATTAGAATAGGAATTATTCTTAAATAATTTCTCTTTCCAGTTCATTTACTTGGTATATATCTACATTACACACAGTGTACATTGTTCATATTTAGAATATAACTTCTGAGGAGTGTATTTGATATATCTCTGTTTAGAGTCATAGTTGTTGAACATTCTGTGGATAAAGTCTGGTGCCATTTAAAGAGACATTTACTGACCATGCACCATGGACTGTATTGAATAATTTTGATAAAAACTGTTCCGTATTACGGTATGAAAAAAGGAACACTGAAATGAGAATATTAAGGCTGGAGTTCTACTCCTGCTTGGCTGCTGCTTTGCTGTGTGATCTCCTGTGTGTGCTTCTTCCTTGTAGTAAAGCTAATACAAACTGTGTTCAGCCACATCTAGTACAAATGAGGGAGGGATAAAGAATTGAATGTAAGTCAGCAGCATCATTCCTAAATCCCTAACAGAGTAAAATAACTGAGACCAGGAAGGTCAGGCTAATCAGCTGAATGTGGACCAAAATGGAAACCATGGTCTTTCAACAGAAATAATATTCTATATGGTGGTTTTGGATCAATTTTTGAAAAGTATTTTCGTTTATGTTTTAGGTCTAGGGATCAAAACCCAGCCCTACACATGCCAGGCAAACATTCTGCCATTGACTGAGCCACATCCCCAGCTCTTGAAAAGTATTTTCAATGCAAATTTATGAGCCAAGTAACCCTGAACAGGGCAATTATGCTAAGCCTTGGTTTCTTCACCTGTAATATGAGGAACATGATGGCTCCTACCTCATAAGGTGCATGTGAGAATTAAGAAATCATCATGAAAAGGGCTTGGCACATACAGTAAGTGCTCAGTACTTGCTGTTGTTATTATTGCTTTACTACTGCTACTAGAAAGCTTGAAGCCACTTTCAAACCAAATTTATTTTGAAAACAATTCATTTTAAGTTGGGGTTCCTCCTTGCCTCTACAGGGTTAAGCATTTCTCCTTTCTTCACCTTTTTTAACTCATGGGTAGAGGAGGCAAGAATCAACTGGTTCTAAACTACTGCTGGTGACTTCTGGTAAAATGTTTCACCGAAGCTTATTGGAGAAGTGAAGCTTGCTCAGTGTTTAAACACATCAGGAATAAAGAGGTTCAGAGCCATCCTGTGGTCTTCAGGAGTATTTGGTCCTGCTGACATTTAGTACCAATTTAGGTTGTTTTTGCTGCTGTTTTGTTATGTACTACAATGAATTTTTATCTTATATCTACCTGTGAAAGTAACATAATTTTCTAGAAGAAAGGATTACTGGGCTAAAAAGATGTGCTTTTTGTATCTTGTTAGATTTTGCAAAGTTGTCCTAAACAGAGGTTGTACTGGTTTAAACTTACACCAACATTGCATTTTTATTTTCCCATATTTCCTTCCAGTTTGTTGAAAGCTTTTATTTTGTTTATAATAATCTCGGTAGTCTGGTAATCTTATTTTTTTTAATAACATGTCTGTCACAGTGAAATATTTTTTGATGTGTTTTAAAATTCTCTCTCACTCTCTCTCTCTCTCTCTCACACACACACACACACACACACACACAAACACTCACACACATATATAAATATAAATATATGCTTTGCCTATTTATCTTTTGGCTTATTGTATCCTAAGAGATTTGTAGAAATTTTATATATTTTAAACAATTAACCCTTTGTGATATGTTCCAGTTTTTTTCTTAGTGTGTTTGATTTTGGCTTTTTTCATAATGTTTGTTGTTGTAACAGAAGATTTAAAAATCTTCATATAGTAAGATGTATTTTATAGTTTAAGGGCTTTATTGAATTATTCTTGGAACTTTAACACTGTGAGATAATAAAATAGCTTTTCCATGATATTCTTTTTAAAAATTTTATTAGTTGTTAATGGATCTTTATTTGTTTATTTATATGTAGTGCTGATAATTGAACCCAGTGCCTCACACTTGCTAGGCAAGTGCTCTACCACTGAGCCACATATTTTATATCTAAATTTCTGAACTATTGGGAATTTATTTTGATTAAGTAAAATTTGGTTTTTATGGTTTTGATCCTTACTCCTGTCTCTGACCTGATATCTTACTCCCTTATTACTCTACTCCCAAGTCTTTCTGTATTTTTTTTAAACTCTCTTGTAGTAATTTACAATTAAAGTTTTCAAGTATACCTCCTGGGTAAGCAGCCCTCAGAGTTTAGTGGCATTGTTTAGCAAAGAGGTCTTACCATCTTATAGAAACAGTGCCAATTTATTATTTCTGTTGTACTATTACAGTATTTAGGAGGCAATATTCTTGCTCTTCTTTTTCATACTTGATGCTTTCAGAGGCATTAAAAAAATCTCTGGATGAAGTTTAAAGTTTGTGCTACATATTATCACTGCCACCCAAGTGGGCAATTAAAAATCTTTTACAATTTTATGATGACTGCTTGGGGTATGATTTTCATCACATACTGTCTTTATGTTTATTGTTCAAAAAGAGTCTCAAGTTCAAGGATTACTTAATCCAGAGTTTATCTTTTAAAGTCTGTTTTTAATGATAGGATGAATTAAATATTAGGAACTCTTGGTAACCACATTGAATTTGTTAATTAAGGGTTAAAATAAATGAGAAATCTATTTAAAAATTTAAAAGAATAAATTAATGTTCAAAGTATGAAAGTGAATTGTTTCATTACCACATCTTTTTGTCTCAGTGTTCTTATTCTCCCATAATTTCATTAAACCTTTCATATTTGATCAAATCTTGAATCTTCCAAGATGTTCTGATGTTACACATGATCCTCATTTTTAATATGGTCTCTCACTAGCAGTATTTGTTGGTTTTATTTGTACTGAAACTGTTTAACCTGATTTGTTTAAGTTATTTTGGGATATTTGTCAAAGGAAAAAACAACTTGGAATTTAATTTTATTGCTGCTTTACAACAGATTTGGTACTGTAATGCTAGATTTATTTGTGAAGCACCTTCAGTCTCTCTGGGATTTTCTTTTGACACTTAAAAGCAAATCTGTGTAAGGTTGAGTTTGTCTTTTCCTGGGGAATATGTAACAGCATATTGATTCTGAGAAACTGAGCTAGCATTTGCATTGTTTTAGGAAATTATGATACCACAGGAATTTCTTTTCTATTTATATTTCCTACCACCATAACTCTCCCAAACCGAATATGTCTTTGAGATTTGATCTTAATTTAAATACAAATGCCAGAAAGAGATGTGGGTAAAACCTGATTTCTCACCTATTCAGCAGTAAGGCACGAGGAAATGTGGCTGCAGAGGGCTTTCACAACATCTACAGTATGTCCTGTAGAAATGCACAACAGAAAAAATGCATGTGGGTGTAGTTTATAATATCATCTTGTTTAAGCTGCATTTGTAACTTGGGGAAACTAAATAGTAAACTCTGTATTGTATGAGAGTTGTTTTTATAAAATTATTTTAATTAAAATATATACAACAGAATTTTAATGTGTCTTTAAAATTTGTGCTAGTTACCTATTAATTAAAACTATTATGTTGGTTGTATTTGTACACATGTACATGTGTGCACTCACACAGTTAATGAGATGAAGGCAAAACATTGTGCACTCTTTCCCGGAATAGCTTCTAAGCTAGGTTTTAAATTTACTCATAGCACCATGTCTCATAGCTAGGAGAGGGAAGTCATCCTGCACATAGAAGGTAGGTTCCTGTAGTGCCAGCCTCCACTGCTTTGGGAGGAAGTATATTGTTCTTTAGTTAATATTTGTCCATTAGCTTTTAGAATATCTTTTATTTTTGGACATAATTGAAGGAAAAGATGTTCTTATTTCTAGCACTGTAAGACATTGCCTAGTCTCTTTCATGGCAGTCATTCAAAGTTTTACTACTGACTCACAGATATCTCATTTTCTTTTTTTAAATTGATTTTATTTTTTAAATGCATGACAGCATACATTGCAATTCTTATTACCCATAAAGAGCACAATTTTTCATATCTCTGTATATAAAGTATGTTTACACCAATTCATATCTTCATACATGTCCTTTGGATAATGATGTCCATCACATTCCACCATCATTGCTAACCCCCTGCCCCCTCCCTTCCCCTCCCATCTGTCTGCCCTATCTAGAGTTCCTCTGTTCTTCCCATGCTGTGATTTCTTGTGTGCACTATGAAGTTAATAATCTGTTCTTATCTTATCACTCTGGTAGAATAGTTCTTAGACTATTTAGACTCCTTAGAATGTACTAAGTAGTCTTTAAGAACATTAGAGGATTCCTGTAAACAGGAAGGGGCAATATAAAGCAGAAAATTAAAAAAGTATTAATTCTTCAAAGGATGAACAATTTCTCCCCTTCTACCCCTCTCCCCACTCCACTACAGAATCTTGCTGAATTGCCCAAACAGGCCTTGAAATTGTGATCACCCCACATCAGTCTTCCAAGTAGCTAGGTGGTACAGATGTACACCACCACAACTGGCTTAGAAATAAAACCTTTATTTAGGGGTTATTACATGCAGTGTCCTAGGCCAAATATGGTAAGTACAGTAATTTATCTGTGAGCTGCTTATCAAGCTTATAAAGTAAATATTTTTCTATTTTCCAGATGAGGAATTTATGGCTCGGTGAGTCACATACTTCACATTGTCATAGTAGAGTCAAATTTTAGTTATCTTAGATATTTTAGTTTTTTTCTTATTTAGTTTTTTTTAATTTGTTCTTTTTAGATATTCATGACAGTAGAGTGTGTTTTGACATATTTTGACATACACAGAGTATAACTTATTCCAATTAGGATCCCATTCTTGTGGTTGTACACAATGTGGAGTTAAGTTGGTCATGGATTCTTATGTGAACAAGGAAAGTTATGTCTGATTCATTCTATTGTCTTTCTTATTCCCATGCCCTCCCTTCCTTGGATTTCTTATTATCTAATCCATTGAGCTTCTATTATCCCTCTCCCTACACTATCTTGTTATGTGTTAGCATCCACAATATCAGAGAGAACATTCACCCTTTGGTTTTTGGTGACTGGCTTATTTCACTTAGCATGACATTCTCTAGTTCTATCCATTTCACAGCAAATGTCATAATCTCATTTTTCTTTATGGCTGAGTAATATTTCATTGTGAAAGTCTACCACATTTTCTTTATCCATTAATCTGTTGTAGGGCACCTAGGTTGGTTCTATAGCTTGATATCTTGGTTTTGAAATTCTTTCTTTGAGGCTTTTCTTTGCACAGTGATGTATAGAATATGTTGATAACATAAAAGTCATGAATACAATATTGCCTTAATTTTAAAGATTCAATTTCTAGGCCTGATGTCTAATATCATTAAGTTTATAATCTCATCTTGTTTAATGTTCTTTAATATCATGTTATTGGTTGATGGACAATCTGGCATTTGAAACAGGGATAATATAGTGCATAATTGAACTGTGTTTTTTCAATTTGTGTACTTTTAATTTATAGAAGCCCAAATCCCTCAGTCATGTTTTCACTTGTATCTGCTTTTAAGAATCAGTTTTAAGTGAGAAGAGAAACTTCTGATTCCAGTTAAGCTGGATGATTTAGTGATGAGCATGCTTTAAATTTTGGGGGAATTCCTTTAATGGTTTGTAGCATTATAGGACTAATATTTGATGCACTTGATTAACTGAGTTCTTTATTACTTCTCTTCTTACTTGGAATGATGCAATAAGTTAGAAGATACTACCCAATCCAAATAGATAATAAGGGCCTGGAAAATAGTATTAACATTTCTTGTGGGTTCTTGCTTTCTTCTAGGATGATTACTTTAATGACTAATTCATCTGGAAACTCTAGAAGCTCTTTCATAGTTCCCTGCTTTTATTACTGTGACACTTTTGTCTTCTGCAGAAATTCTTGATTTTGGGATTCCCAACCAGTTTTTATAAGCATGGGAAAATGGAGAGTTAGTATTAACACTTAACCATGTTAAAAAAATATATATTACATATTTATTTATTTATTTAACAGTATCACACCCAGGACCATTGTACGTGGTATTGTTCTTCATGGGCATTTCACTCTTAATAATCAGTTATGTACAATGTCAAAAATGGTGTGTACTTTACCAAGGTATTTCTTTGCTTTATAACCTTGAAGATAAGATCTTGGAGTTAGTTTAGTTAAATAGTTTTTAGTTGTGTTACATATTCTTTCAACACACTCAATATAACCTTATTAGTGTTAGAAAAATAATGATTTTAATTGTAATCAACAGAGTTGGATGGGAACATCCCTTAATCTTTGAAAATTTTATGCAGTACTGGAGTTTAGCCATTGGTCTGTCTTTATAATTTGTGAAGTGAATCTGTCTTAACCATGAGGCATGCTTGTACAAGACTTTCCTGGTGTTTCAGTAATTAAGCCCTGTAGGATGAAGTCCAATGTGGGCCTTTCTTAACATCTGTCTATTTGAGTGTTTTGATGTTCAGGAGGGGTCTCGGAGCAGAGCAACTATCTTAAACTATATATGAGTTCCTGGTTTATTAAATTGGTTATTTAAATTTAAAACCCTTATAACCTATTTTTCCTTGATCTTTGCATTCAGCTTAAATATTGAAGTTACCCTTAAGTGGTCACTTGTACTTTCAACATTATTAAATTAAAATCTATGACACACATATGTTTTTTAAAGTTATAGTTGGACACAATACATTTATTTATTTATTTATTTATATGTGGTACTGGGGATTGAACCCAGTGCCTCATATAAGTGAGGCAAGTGCTCTGCCGCTGAGCCATGATCCCAGCCCCAAATCTCTGACACATTTGAAGTTCTGTTTATAAATATGACATAGTCTATCTTTTCGTTTTAAAATAAAATTTATCAAGTGACTAGCTTAGCAAGATTATCATCAGACTAAGCAAAACCTTCTTGGAAACTTAATTTTGGAAGTTTTGCTATATGTTTACTTTTCATTGATGATTAATTTTCCCTTCCATATTCATTTGAATTTTCTCTGTTATTATTTGAAATTAAATAATTCTTCTACTCTATTTTTTTTCTGTTTTAACTCCTTTTTCTCTTTTCCTCCCTTCCTCATCAAATAAAATCTTTAGAATATTTTACTTTCATTAGTTTTCAATTCTGTCCCCCTAAGATGAGACTTTTGAAACTCTTGCTTATCCCCATTCAACCCCAACCCTAGACCTTAGTTTTTTGTTGAGATACTATAGTATTTTCTTTTTATCATTTATTTAGATATAATTATGTATATCATCATTCAGCACTTATTATTATTTCTTCTTATCCTCAGTACATCCTATCTTAAGGTGTCTGTTCCAGAACATTTGTTACTAGGTTGTTAGTTTGTTGAATATTTTTTGTAGATAAGCTCTGTGGGTGATGTCCTCTGACTTCTTGTATACACTCAAATAGCAATCTATTTCCTCTTTTCCTTCGTGTATTAACTTTATAATGCTCTAACATATTTGAATTGAAAATCATTCTAAAAGGAGGAAAGGTTTATTTTGGCTCAAGGTTTCAGTCCATGGTCTGCTTTTATCAGTCCATGGACTGCTTTTTCAGCCCGTGACCTGCTGCTTTTGGGCCAGTGATGAGGAACTACATCATGCTGGGGAATAAATAGGTGGTGGGAAAGACTGCTCACCTAATGGCAACTAGGAAGCAAAGAGGAAGACAGGAAGGGCTAGGGGTCTCAATATCTCTTTCAAGCACACACCCACAGAGGCCTAACTTCCTTCTGCTGGGCCCAACCTTCTAAAGGTTCTGCCACCTCCCAGTAGTGCCACAGGCTGGGAACAAGTCTTCAATCTGTGGGTCTTTGGGGATGTTCAAGATACAAGTTAGCAGTTTGTAGCTTGTTCTTTCTGCCTGAATATGTGTAAGCATCTGTTAAATTTATTACATATGTTTTGTTATCCATTTTCAACTGTGAGTTCAGTGATTTTTTTTTGGTCTACAGAGTCAAATTTTTGTGTTAAAGAAGAAATTTTGTTATTTACTATTAGTAATTTAATTACTGCCTTCTTTCTATCTATAAAAGTTTTCTCTTTGTGGAACCTGTTTTTTTTTTTCCTTATTAGGTCTCTATAATCCTTTCTTTCTTGATAAATTTCTCTTTACATTTTTATTTTGTGGTTTAAAGTATTTTTGTACTTGTTTCCTTCCCTTCTTCCTTCCTTTGTCTACACTGAGGATTGAACCCAAAAGTGCTTAACCACTGAGCGATATCCCCAGCTCTTTTTATTTTTTAAATTTTTTTATTGGTTGTTCAAAATATTACAAAGCTCATGATATATCATCTTTCATACATTTGACTCAAGTGGGTTATGAACTCCCATTTTTACCCCAAATACAAATTGCAGAATCATATCGGTTACACACTCACATTTTTACATAATGGCATATTAGTTACTGTCTGCTACCTTTCCTATCCCCTACTATTCCCCCTCCCCTCCCCTCCCATCTTCCCTCTCTACCTCATCTGCTGTTGTTCAATTCTCTCCCTTGTTTCCCGCCCCCCCTTTCCCCTCACAACCTCTTATATGTAATTTTGTGTAACATTGAGGGTCTCCTACCATTTCCATATGATTTCCCTTCTCTCTCCCTTTCTCTCCCCCCACTTGACTCTGTTTAATGTTAATCTTTTCCTCATGCTCTTCCTGTTCTGTTCTTAGTTGCTCTCTTTATATCAAATAAGACATTTGGCATTTGTTTTTTAAGGATTGTCTAGCTTCCCTTAGCATAATCTGCTCTAATGCCATCCATTTCCCTGCAAATTCCATGATTTTGTCATTTTTTAGTGCTGCGTAATACTCCATTGTGTATAAATGCCACATTTTTTTTTATCGATTCATCTATTGAAGGGCATCTAGGTTGGTTCCACAGTCTAGCTATTGTAATTGTGCCACTACGATCATTGATGTGGCAGTATCCCTATAGTATGCTCTTACAGAGGTAGTGATTGTAGTGGCAGGTTGTTGAAATGTTTTGGCTAGCATTTGATATTTAGCATCACAGCCCTTTTCATCTCTGCCATTGTACACCTTGAAGGCCTCCTCAAGCACTTGAGCATGTGGAGTGAGGGGACCTTGCTCCAACTTATTAAGTTTAGCTTTAATGTCAGGAAGCTTTGGGAGAAGAAGTAGGTCATGAGTAAGTTATGACCATCAGGTGACTCGGGATCAAATTGGTGTACTGGAGCAGGGCCTGAGTCAGGCAGTTTGAAAAGGAAGAGGGGTTTTCATTTTTATCTTGACTGACCTCTTGGAGTTTATCATAACTAATGGCTTTATGAGCTGCCCTTTTTAAAACTGTCAGTAAGCAGGTTAAAAATCAGTCCCTTTTTGTTTGGCCTCCAGGGAAATTTTTTAGTCCCAATTGGTGGGCTTGATTGGCAAAGTTCCAGGCTTGTTCCCAGACTCATCTGCACTCCTCTAGGAGGAGGGTGTTGGATAGGATCACGAGCATATCATGAAAGGTGTGGTTTTGGACTATGTTATGTAATGTACTCCTTGATATATGAACTAGGGTTGGAGGTAATGGAATCTAGGCATTACTCTCTTTGGGACAGATCACCTACAAAGAAGGACACATGGACTCTGCCTACCCCCTGAGACCCAGCACTTCCTGGAGAGGGAGTAAAGGGACAGGCTCCCAAATGGTTGTGTGACATTGGGTGATGGAAGGGCTGAAGAGTGGTTGGGATGATGGTGTGGAGGGAACAGGTGGGTTTGGTGGAACTCAGTAAGGGGGAGGCTCATCAGTGGGGTTGAAAGGAGGGTTTGGGTCTCTTGTTTGTGTAGAAATAGGGTCTCTGGAGGAGACAAGTAAAAGCTGGTAGGAGAGCAAAAAGAGCAAAGGGAAGGCTTAGAACAGAGAATGGTGAAGGATGCTGGGCAGGTGGAGCAGTGGAAGCCAATGCAGCTGGCTCAGAGGCTTCTTGCCCCTCATTGCTGGCATGATTCTCAGAGTCTGGAGTCCAGTAGTGTTGACCATGAGATGTCTAATGTCTGGTATCATTTGGTTAAAATAACACAGTATTTTATCATCTTGTGAGTTTTTAGAACAGGTATGAAAGTACAATTTTAACATTTAATCATCTTGGTTTTAGTAAGGCCAGAAATAAAGCAATCTTAAACTTTCCATTGAACAAAAATTTATGGAAATAATTTTTATAATGTTATTTATGTTAAATTATTTATGTTAAATCTGATTTATCTATTTTAACTTAGATTATCCATGAAAACCAATTTAGTTAACATTTTAAGGCATTTTGTTGTTGTTGAAAAAACCTAGAAGAAACAATGGATATTATACTTAAAATATTTACTAGAAAATAAGATTTTTACATTGTCTGATCATTTGCATTAGTGATTTTGAAGACATCATTACCTTTTGTTTTTTTACCCAATTTAAAATGAAGTTTAAATCATGTGATAAGGTATTTGCCTCCATTTTTTTGAATTTTAGTTTATGAGTGCTCTGTATGTTGATTTTGATAGACACACACACATGTAGATAAGATAGTACACAGAACAAACAAGTAAAGGCCTTATAACTTTTAAAACTTATTAGATTAAGAGTCAACCCTTGTAAATTGGCCTCTGAAGAAAGCAGAGTGTAAAAAAAAAAACAACTTTTGTAGTTGGATAAAATGGGTCTGAACAGAAAGTATAATTTAGGCATTCAGGATCAAAATTATGAGCTCAAAAACAGAATTTTTTTAAAAAAAGAAGAGTCCTAGGGGCTGGGGTTGTGGCTCACCGGTAGAGTGTTTGCCTAGAATATGCGAGGCCATGGGTTTGATCCTCAATAGCACATGAAAATAAATAAATAAAAATAAAAGTATTGTGTTCAACTACAACTAAAAAATAAATATTAAAAAAAGAAGATGTGGGAGGCCATCCTCGCACGTGATTTGAGTTACCTCCCTGGCTGGGTGAGAGGCACTTGGATGCAACTGTGTCAGAGCCTTCCCCACCCTGACCCAGGTACGAGAGCTTGTCCGTGTGGAGGTGTGCCTGGCCACTGACCCGAAGACCAATTGCTGGCCCTGACCTTGGGATGCTGCCCCCTTGACCTTCATTGGATGGCATTTTCCCTTGAATTTTTGGTTCCCCAATAAAAGCTCACTCCCTGGCATGGTATCCCTCTCTCACTAGCCTCTTCTGTAAACCTGGCCACCGCATTAGGTGGCTGGAGGCGGGAGCCAGGAGAAGCCGTCTCTGGAGCTGGGAATTAAAGGTAATGAGAGTATGTCTCTTTAATTTTAAAACTCACTAGTAAATTTCTATGCTTCTAACCTTCTTTTATAAAGCGGCAGAAGAAGAGTCCTAGGAAAAAAATGATATGGCCATTAATTATTTTATTAAAGCATATAAGAGAAAAAGAGAGAGGAAGAGGGAAAGGGAGAGGGGGAGAGAGAGAGTTATTTTTGAGTGATTTTTCTGTTTGCAGCCAAGGGAAAAGTTAAAATGACACTTTTTTTTTTCCATTAGTCTTAGGCCTCTTATCAAGCCTGCTGAGTCTTTGTATTTCAATGTTAGCTTCAGTGTGTACTTGGCCAGGGATATTGCTGCCTATGGATTAACCCTCTTTTTTTTCCAGTTGGCAAATTGGCCGTGTTTGAATGTAGAAAATTATGAAACATTATTAGTGGAGCTGAGGAAGAGTGGTACCATTAGGAGAGTGAGGGGGGCTGTTGAAGTTGTCAGGTGAGGCCCATGAAAGTGAATATGAGGAGAAAAGAAAGGGAGAAGGAGAGGTGGGAGTAGGCTATGTGATGTTGAGGTCAGAAAAAGGAAGACTCCCTATGTAGTGAAGGTGCATCCGAGCAAGGTGATGAAAGTGTGGCTGGGTGGTGGCATAGCAATATAGGGTGGAGGTCAAGAAAGTGAAAAGTTATCTTATAGGTTAGAAAGGGGAGCAGAATACAACAGTCACTAATATGCCATTATGTAAAAAGGTGAGTGTATAACCGATGGGATTCTGCAATATGTACTTGGGGTAAAAATGGGAGTTCATAACCCAATTGAGTCAAATGTATGAAAGATGATTTATCTTGAGCTTTGTAATGTTTTGAACAACCAATAAAAAAAAGGGGGAAACCTGGTGGGATTGGGAGGGGTAAAGGGTTTACGGAGAGTAAGAAAGTAGTACCTGTGTAGGGTAGGATTGACACGGAGAGTAAGAACAAAGGGAATGTTTCAAATGGAGAAAAGAGAAAGATTGCATGTAAGGGATTTCCTTCCATTTATCCAAGCACTCCCAAAAGTTGTAAAGATCCCACAAAATGTTGGGATTGAAGGTGTCATTAGGTAGCCATTTGAATCCATTGTCCAGGTCATAGAAAGGCCATGACTTTGTGGAAAAATTGAATCAGTTGATGGGCCTTTAGATCTGGAGTCAAATGGAGCAGAGGTGAGGAGGCAGCTGATAGGTGAGTCAGATGGGGTTTTGGATTGAGAGTTCCCCAATGCAAGTTGGAGTGCTAAAGTGGCTAGAGGCAGGCATACCTGGCTCTAGGAAAAACCAGAGTAGAATGAGAAGGGACAAGAGTGAAGGGGGGGTTGTCACCACATGACTCACTGGCCCAGGGATAAAGTCATTCTGGGACTGAGAGAAGGGGGTCATCAACCACTACTTCACTAGTCCCAGGCTTGTGAAGCCCGTCAAGAGTCTTGGTGCCTGTTACCAGAGCTCTTGTAGCTCTCCCAGAGAGCCAAGTAGACCCCAACGGCACAAAGCCAAGACTATAGTAGAAAATCACCAAAGGGGATGGGATGAGAAAGTAGTGTCACTTGTAGTGAGTCTTGGTGCTGAGCCAAGACTTAAGATTAGTGAGTCTCCAGAGTGGAAATTTGTGAGGAGGAGGGCAGGTGAAGGGCAAGCTCACCTACCCATATAAGACCAGTGTGGAGTGGTAGAAAGAGCCCTCAGTGAATGGAAGGAGGTGTCCTGTGACCATCCTGGGCCTTCAGGCCAGGATCTTGAAGGAGTTCAAATCCCTAGAGGAGAAAGAAAGGTTGAGGGGAGAGCCTGTATCAGAGCTTGTATCCAAGTCACTGGCATCAAAAAGTGGTGCAGGACCGACCACAGGAACACCAACTGTGGAGGCATAAGCAGACTTATTGTCAGGCACCTGACAAGGCTGTCTCACACAGAGATATCAACAAGAGAGGGAGAGCAGGAGAGAGCAAAGGAGAGGGAAAGCAGCAGCAACTCCCCTTGAGCATTACCTTTTACAGGACAGAATCATAGCTGCCTGTTAGGGGCAGATTTAGCCTTTGTGACTGGCTTAGCAAGCATCACCTGATTTTGCAAAAGGCAAGTTATTGTTTCTTTTCTTTTCTCTTAATGGCATTTATTTATTTATTAAATATTTATTTATTTATTTTTTGTGCCAGGGATTGAACTCAGGGACACTTGACCACTGAGCCAAATCCCCAGCCCTTTTCTGTATTTTATTTTAGAGACAGGGTCTGAATTGCTTATCACCTCAATTTGCTGAGGCTGGCTTTGAACTCCCAATCTTCCTGCCTCAGCCTCTCAAGCTGCTGGGATTACAGGCATGTGTCACCACCCCTAGCTAAGTTACTGTTTCTTAAGCACCAAGAAGAACGATTTTTGATCTCTCAAGGAGAGAACAGAGACCCTTGGGTTTTTCTTTCTTGAGAATAAGAACAGTATTCATAAAGAGAGCAAGGAGTAAGGAAGATGGCTGCAGTTATGCCAACAGGGGTCCTCTCCCAAGGCTGCCCCACCTGGCAGATTGCCTAGTTTCAGAGGCCATAGCAGGGGATGGGGGGAGCAGCTGCCCAGTGGGATATGGCCAGTTCCAGGTGGGTCAGGTGTGGGCAGCATAAGGTCCTTAGAGGCTGCCTGGGTACCACTGCCTCCCCTGTCCTGCTTTCTGAGTAGGCTGGTTCTGCCAGGAGCAAGACCAAGGGCCTGGAGCAGCCACAGTGGAAGCCATCCCAGCTACTGGTTACATCTGACTCAGATGCTTAATGCCCCAAGCCCTCACCACTGCTGCCAGCCTGGAGCTCCTCACTACAGCCACTGGACTCCCCACATGGCTGCCAGATGCTGCCTTCACCGCCACTGCAGTTGGATTCCTGTCACTGCTGCAGGATGAAGATACTCAGGGCTGGATGCTCTATTGCTGCTGCACCAGCTTCCAGACTCTCTGGTGCCACCACTTCTGCACAGCAACAAAACTCCCAGGCCCTAGCTGGACACCAACACTGCCCCCTATGCCCCAATGTCAATGCATTGCACTCCATGCCCACACCCGCAAAGGTCCTAAACCTGACACCAGGCTCTGATGCAACTGCATGTTTCTGCTGCCACATCAGACTCTGGAGCTTCACACTTCTGCCACCAGACTCCAACATAGACACCAGAGACAATCAGCACTGTATGCCAACTTTATTGCAACTGAAGCTGGACTCCTGTCAGCACTGCAGGACAAAAATGCTCATGGTTGGAAGACTTTGTTGCCCCTAGCACTGCAACCAAACTCCCAAACCGTCCAACTGATGCCTCCACAGATGCCCCAATGCCAATGCTCAACTCCCTACTCAGGAAGTAGCTGCTTGTTGCTGTCACCAGAGGCTACCATTCCATGCTGTTGCTGCTGCTGTAGAAACTCAACCCCAAGGCTGCTGCTATGCTGCCCAAGACCACAGAAGCTGGGGAAGCTGGGCATTCTACATGACAGTGGCCTCACTACCATCCACCACATGCCATCTGGTTTTTCTCCCCTAAGGTGAGCCCCCAGTCCTTCTGGACCCTTGAGGAATTGTGGCACTGAGGGAACTCATCCTAGGGAAACAAGTGAGTACATTAAATAAAGGCTGCAGTCCTCACAGCAGGCAATAGGCTGGGCTAGGTGGGTCCAGCCAGCAGGTGAGGGGCCAGGGTGAAGCCTGGGGACTGCTGGCCAGGTCTGGACCTTGACCGTGTGGGGAAACCTGGAGAGAGATCTCTGGCTGCTCTGGGAGCACCTTCTGGTCTTTTCTCCTGAGTTTACTACCCTGGCCCCTTCCCCCACCCCCACTCCTCCCTGAACAGAACTCTGGGTCCTGGAGGCAGGGCTGATGGGCATTGAGCCTCTGGACAGTGGGGTGGAGCTGGGTACATTGCAACTCTGTGGACAGCCAGACTGGCCAGACTCCAAAAACCTGGAGTGGGGAAAAGCAGTCTCTTGGGAAAATACCCTCCTAGACCTACAAAATTTAGCCTGGCATAGATTTATTCCAAGAGATTATCAAGAAAGGAAAAATATAAGTTAGTGAGTTTCATCTTGTTAAAGGATAGTGTGAGGAGAGTCCAAGTCTTCAGAGGTGGTAGACATGGATTCAAATCCCTCTTAACCGGGTGACTTTGACCAGGGTACAGAACTAGGTACAACCTTGGTTTTACATTTTGTAAAATAAAGATGGTGAGGATGCTAAGCCTGGGGTAAATTAAGCTGCTGAGCACTACCTTAATTTGGGAGCCAGGGAGGCATTCAGCATTATTTACCCACAGAAATATATTCTGAGATTAAATGTGACACTTAGAAATGCACCTTTTGAAGAAAGCTGACATCTGAGGTAGGAAATTAAAATTTACTTCATGTTTTTAGATTAAATAAATAATAATATATGAAAGATCATAAGCCAAAGCATGAAAAGTTGGATCAGGCTTATAAAAGTGTAGGCCTATTTACAAATTTGTTTAAAGTTACATTGTATTTTTAATGGCATTTCTTTGATGATTAATGGCATTGAGTCATTTTTTTTAACCTATTCTACTGCAGGTACCAAATCTAGCCTGCACCTGCAACTGGTAATGCCACCTTATTAATTTGATATTAGAACACCAGAATCTGCCATCATCTGTTTTCTTCAGGGGTTAAAATAATGAATTATATGAGAAGATTACTGAGAAAATATTTCCTAAATCACTTAAGTCAAAGCTAGTATCACTAATATCTATCCTTCCTTTATACCCCCAGTTTGTATCTGATTTACAATTTTCTGTAGAATGAAGAATGTAATTTCAGGGTTTTCACTTGGCAACCTGAACTTTCAATCATTATGGCTTTTACTAAATACAGGCTAACAAAGTAAGGTGATTATTAGACCAGCAGATAAACTATCTGTACAGATCACATATTCAGAAACTGGGGAAATATCTGAGTATGTAACATATATGAGAAGACAATATTCTGCAGACTCATTGGATCCACTGGTCTGAAACTTGCTGTTTTAAATGTTTGTATCCCTAAAGGGTACTTCATGATTAAAAACACGGTCCTCATGGTGGCACTGTTAGGAAATGGCTGAATAGTTGGGAAGTGGGCCCCAGTTGGGAGGTCCTAAGATCATTTGGGGCATGAAACAATATGCAATCCATCTTTAGTGGTTTTCATAAGAACCCTAAATTCTCTCTGAGTATTGTTATAAAAGGAGCAATCCTGGCCCTACCCATTTCTCTCCATTCATGGCTGAAGATGTGACCACTTACTCCAACATGAACTTTTATCATTGCAATCTGTCACTTGTCATGAAGTCATACAGTCAACAACCAGCCTTTGCTGAGATTGTGATAAACAGGACTTAGAGACTCCAAAACTGTGAGTCAAATAAACATTTTTCTCTTCATAAAAAAAAGTTACATTGAGATAAATCTATGTAGTTTAAGCCTCCTGAGATATCCCCCACCTCTACCACACATACATGGAGCATTGACCACAATTCCATATTCTTCTTTACAGTGTCACCAAATATATCAACATATGTATATACATATACACAGATGTACATTTTGTAATATTTTGTTTCTTTTGGCATGTTTTGGGACCTTCTGAAAATATAATCTTATATTGTCATATACATTCTTTTGCAGCTTTCCCCCTTAATTTCCATCCCTTCAGCTGACCATCAGGAAGAAGGAAACAATAGACAATTGAGAATCAGAAGGACACCATCCCTGCTCTAGTCACTCTGGAAGCTGAAAAGCCTGCACACACCCAAAGCTTGAGGAAACATCAGCCCTGCTTCAGCCACTTGGGGGCTGGCTGATCACTGCAAGGTGGAAGATAAACCAACCAACAGGACAAATGGACTGTTTCATCTGCTGAGATGGCTCTTGTGCTATGATTTATTACTTCTGGCATGCACATGGTCATTTCCTTGGTGCTTACTACAGGACTGATAACAATCAAACACACAACTGACAATATCAGAAAACCAGTACATGTACCAGTTCAAACCTCAGAGGGCATTAAGGATTAGGATCCAAGCTCACGATTTGGATAATGGTTTTCTATTCTTTGTGGATTCAAAAGCATAATTGACATAGTAGAGATTATGTTATTAACTTGTTCATTGCTTCCATGTTTGTCTTCCCTTTACATTAAAACTATTAGGTCTACTCTAGAAGCAGATAGAGAGAGAGAGAGAGAGAGAGAGAGAGAGAGAGAGAGAGAGAGAGACAGACTAAGATATAACATCACATGAAGCTTTAAACCAAGAAGATAATGATGGCCTTAGATTTAAAAGATTAAATAATGAATATCAAAGAGAGAGTAATGGTGTACTCTCCCAAAGACTCCAAATGATGTGGTCCCCAAAGGACCCTCACCAATTGTAACATATAAGCCTCCTTTCTAGCCAAGAAGATATTTTTTTAAAAGTCAGCAGGATTTCTAGAGCGTTCATTGTGGTATGAGCTCCATTTTGTTTTAAATGTCAGGTTTCTCTTTCTTGTAAAACTCAACAGGGTTGGGGTTGTACCTCAGTAGTAAAGCACTTGCCTACATATGTGAGACACTGGTTTTGATTCTCAGTACCATATAAAAATAAATAATAAAATAAAGGTATTGTGCCCATCTACAACCAAAAAAAAGAAAAAAACAGTCTGCAATCAAGCTTTTTGATGTGCAAAATTTTCTGTTTCTGTTTTCTTAGTTAAAAACTTGTAAAATGTCTGTCTAACCTAAGATAAGAACATAGAAGAAACAGTAACTGTTATGTTAACCACCCTGTTGTGTAACCACCGACTATAAATCTCAGAGAACTTCCTCACCTAGGGTCCAGAGATTTCTTGGAATTAGTCCCTCTGGATTGCTGCAACTTAAATAAAACTGCATCCCCAAAATTCCACAGGTGATCAGCCACATCTGCCCTGCATCAATGCCTGTTTGAAATGCTCTAATGTCTCCATTCTTGAAGGGTACAAAGAGACAGTTTCTCTGACTCTGCCACAGTATGAATTCTATGCAAAGTCATTAGTTACAAAAACAAAACAAAACAAAAAAAAAAAAAACTAAAGGGAGATTACACTCTAGTGACCTCCTGGGAGTAAAGTTAATGTTGCATGATAAAACTTGTATACATATATTGAATTGCTGTGTTATACCCCATAAAGATATACAAATGCTACATCTGAATAAAATATTTTTAATCTGGAGGAAAATGTGTTTTATGAGAAATATGAATGCCATATTTGCATTTTTTGTTGTTTCTAATATTATGCTTTAACAATATTTAATTATGTCATTATATTTTTTAAATCTGAAAAATTATTCAAATTTTATATTGTAATATTGTTAGTAAAGGGAATATTACAGTGATTAGAATTTATGGTTTCCTGTTTTTAAAGCAAATATGTTGAATTAGAGGTTTGTGGCAGACACCAACTCCATCAGAACCTCAGTCTGGTGAAGCCACAACTTGGTGCCTGCCCAGGCCCAAGTGTGCCAGGCTCTTGCCACCCAGTAGAGAGGTGCCCTGACCCAGGGTGGTGGGACCTGCATTCTGGTCCCCTCACTTGCCTGGGGCAACCTTGACTTCTGTGCTCTGCTTTAATTCCTCATCTGTGAGGATTTTGCCCAATTTGCCCATGGAGCTGTTGAAGATCAGTGAGAAAATTCATCATGTTTAACAAAGTCTGGCTGGTTCAGTGTGAGGAGGGGAATCCTGCCAAAACTGGCTCTGTGACTAACCCCCGCCCTCTACCTGCTTTCCTGTGTGGTCCCAGAACGTGGCAGGTGGAATCCTATTCATCTGCCATTTAGCCTGCCAGCCCCAATACAAAAGGACCCTCTTCCTACCTTTACAAACCAAAGGTTATCATTGTCAGTTCTCTCAGGGGGTGGGAGACATTAAATAGTAGTGAGTAGTGAAATGCAATGCAATGTAATGCAGACCAATAACAGGGAAAGATCATAGATTTTCTCTAAGTTACTTAAAGATTTTCTTTATTTTTTAAGGCAAATGGGTAATCAGAAAATGCAGAAAAACAATAATTATACAAATAAACAGAACAAAGGGAGCCAATTAGAAATACATCAAGTAAGATTAGTGGGGCAATTACAAACTCTTGACAGGGTCAGCTGGTGTCATTGTAAAGCTAGTCAATGGGATCTCCTGAAAATAGGATCTTATATTCATATATACATTCTTATGGCCATAGGTGTCTCAAAATATTCCTGAAGACAAATTTTCTTAGAAATCCAGGAGCACAAAGGTAAATTCTGTCTAGTCACTGATCCCAAAACTCACATTAACATAGGATTGACTTGTAAATAAATCCCCCCTTTAATAGGATGGCCACCATGACAGTTCTGGGGAGGACCAACTAGGAACAAAAACTCTACCACCTGATGTGAAGGAGTTGAACAATCAATTGGCAAAGAGTGATGAAGGTGAACCCCAGTTCTCTAGGCAACCATAAAACAGCAGTACATTTACAAACAGCACTATTTCATTTCTCATTTTCTGATGGGAGATGACCCACTCTCATGAGAGGGCTCTTTGAGCCTTACTTTACTTTCTACTTATAATAAAGTTCTCTTGCATGGCTTTCAGTGTCTGGCTTTCTTTCTTTGGAACATAAGAACTGAAGTTTGGAGCTTCAACTTTCCACTCTCCTGTGACTTCTAACCTGGTGCCTCCATTCAGATCAACTGCCATCTACAGGACAGGTATATGAACTTCACCTTGTTCCTCTCACAGCTTTGGTTGAGATGATATGTAACTTAACCCCTGATATCTTGCCTTTTGCTTTGAGCTTTTCTGTGTACACTTTCCTCTGCCAAAAATCTCTTCCATATGTCACACCAGTGCCATCTTTTCTTACAGTAAATAACTGCAGCGGCACCTTTTTTTATCCTCTTGACATGCAGATGTACTCTCTCTCTTGCTTTTTGTGGCATCTTTTTGAGCAAGGCCACTAGAGAGGCAATGAGACTCCAATGTTTGGCTGTTACTTTTTAGTAACCTCTGACTCTCTTCAGTAATGAGCATCATACCATCTTCTATTAGAGGCTATGTTCAGAAATTGGAGGACAATGAGTTCACCATCTTTACCTACTTGCAAATCACCTCATGGGGCACTAGTTAGTTTAAGGTATCTTATAGCTAAGAAACCTTTTCTCAGCTGGTATCTTCACCAAAATGGTACTTTTTGTCCTTACTGTATAATGACTCTGCATGGACATTATGTCCCCTTGCAGTTTATATTCCAAGGGAAAAAACAGGCCATACAATGATCCTTCCTCTTTTCTATGACACTTATTGTTACTTTTGGCCTTGCTATGTTTCCAAGAGGGTGACAGAAAAACCTCTGGCTCCCTCCACTTTTCAACATCAAGTTCATCGTAATCTTCAAATTAACTGCAAAAGGGTTAAGGGTCACTCCCCAAGTCATATCAATCGTCTGGTATAAGGTTATTAAACATGTTTAATAAATAAGATTAAAGGCTTGAGAAACAGAGTTGAGCAGACAAGGCATGAGTTGCTGAACTTGGACACACATGCTACACTACATTCTAGGGAACTACACAGGGATGGCTCCTGATTCTGGGTTTAAATTGCAATGTATGTGAGGGATATCTTCATACAGTCATCTCTCTTGCAGGTCAGTACTACTGAGGAACTCCTGGGGTATCAACAGGCTGTTAATTCTTTAATTACTTATTTAGTATTTGTGTGTGTGTGTGTGTGTGTGTGTGTGTGTTGTAACAGGAATTGAACACAGGGGCACTTAACCACTGAGCCAATCCGCAGCCCTTTTTATTGTTTTATTTTGAGGCAGTCTTGCTAAGTTGCTTAGGGCCTTGCTGTGTTGCTGAGCTGGCCTTGAACTTGCACTCCTCCTGCCTTACCCTCCCTTGTCCCTGAGATTATAGGAGTATGCCATCACACCTGGCTGGCTTTTTTCACAGACAGGAAATCAACCATTGATACAAGCTACCACCTCCTTGGGGTACATCCTATGAAACTAGGATCATTTTTTTTTGCCTGGAGTCCCTCAAGAAGAGATTAATTTTATTTTATAATATTGATTGGCCTCAGTATGAATTAGGGGATAAAAAGAAATGGCCCATTAATGGAAGTCTAAACTATAATACTCTTATGAGATTCATGTTGCAGAAAGGAAGTAAAATGGCAGAAGTTCCCTATCTACAGGCTTTCTTTTTACTAAGGTACCAAAAAAATTGATGTGATAACTGCAACATTGATAAGGCCCTTCTAGCAATGATGAGTCAAAACATTACTGGCCTAGGGGACCCCTCAAACTACCTCTTCCTCTCTCTCAACAATGTACTTCACACAAAGCTGTCAAAACCTAATTCTTCCACTTTCCTCTGTACCCACCATTACCTATTGCTCCCACTCCTCCCATTGTGGTTTCCTTCACCATGAGCCTATCCGTGCCAAACCCATTGCCAGTTTACACCCATTACAAGAGACAAATGGAGAATCTGGACCAGTCAGAATGCAGGTGTCTTTTTCTATGCAAGATCTAAAGTAAATCAAGAGGATTTCAGAAGGTTTCCTGATGACCAACATTTAACCCAGGCTTTGAGTGGTGTACCTGTAATTTTGAATCAACCACTAACAGATACAGAGTGATATCAGGGCACAGAAGCTTCTAGGGTTTGGGGGGAATGATTTACATATTACTAACACTTTATACCCTGTGGTCCTTCCACTGTTGCAACTTAGCATCATCAATGGAATTATGATGAATCACCCAGAAGGTGGAACAGCAATCACATGGTTATTTATCTCAAGGCAGAAAAAACAGTAGGATGAAACATTAATTGTATGAAACTGGCAACAATTGATCAGGGGTTGGAGTGAAATCCCAGGGCTTTTGTAGAAAGATTGAAGAAGGCTTAGTAAAATATACACCCTTAGATCCTACATGTCTTGAAGGACAATTTATTTTAAAAGATAAGTTCATTCTTCAACTTGCTCCAAAATTTACATAGAAATTAGAAAATTGGTATTTTGTATGCCCTGGAATTTCCCTTGAAGGTGGCTACACAGGTCTTTTATGATTAGACCAGGAGGAACATTTAAGGGATAGATAAAAGGAAAAATGAGGGACAAGAGATCAGTCAATTATTGACTGCATTTCTTAATGTCCACCCCTTTCTTCCTCCACAGACCCTCGAACCTCTGAAAATGTTTGTCATTGTTACAGAAAGTAAGGACATTAGAAGAAAGATCACTCCATTAAGGGTAGGCTTCAAAGACTTCTTGCTCTATATGTGGCAGAAGAGGCCACTGGAAAGTTCACTCCCCTAAGGCTGAAGAAACCTCAGGTCAGACACTCAAAATGATGGCCCAAGAATGAGGAAGCCCTTTGGAATCAGCCAGCACCCCAGACAGTCACCGTCACTGGGGCTGTACTGAGGGTAACCTGAGGTAGGAAATAGGGTCATTAATTTCCTTTAGGATACTGGCACCACATATTGTGTCCCAACCTTGTTCCCTGGACACTTTTCTGCTGATTCCTGCAGAATACGCAATATAAGACATTTTATTTCTTTTCCATGTTGCAATTGGGAAGATACAATATTTACTTATTCTCTTTTGGTAATGGTTAAATATCCAACTCCATTATTGGGTCATGGTATCTTAAATTTAGGTGCTTGTCTGTTTTTCACTCAAGGTACATAGTTCTTTTGATGTCAGTAGTTTAACAATCAGAACATGGATTGACCCTAGCTTGTTGGTATGACTAGGTAAAATTATGGTCTCTAATGCTAGATCAAAGGGGAAAGATGGACTCATTATGAACCACTGCTTGTGCAGATGTTAAATTATGTCCTATAAATGAGACTTTGTCACATCCAGGTCATGGAAAAAACTTCACTGTAGAGCGAACCAATTTCCAAACTTTTGCGGTCATTAAGCCACATTTGAGTCCATCTTCACCTTATCTTCCATTATAAATGCCAGAATAGCAAAGATATAAGGAAGGTTACTATCAAATTTGGGGTTAATGGGGTTGGGGTTATGATAAAGAGCTTGCCTCACATGTATGAGGCCCTGGGTTTAATCCTCAGTACCACATTAAAAGAACTAAATAAATAGAGGTATTTTGTCCATCTACAACTAAAAATATTTTTAAAAAATTTGGGATGAATATATATGGCTTATGCCCACCAGAGGACATCTCAATCAGAAGACCACAATGTGTTGTGAATAACATAACAACACTTAGGATATGTGGCCTAGTTCCATTTGGGAGTCAGGATAGACCTCAAAATCTCAATGTCAACATATTGTGATTTCACAGGCTTATGATCGGTTTGGGACTAGATGGTACTACAGACCTGGAATTAGATGATAAGCACCCAATGGGACCTAGTGGATATGTGGGACTAACTTATGGCCCTGGCTTCCTCTAGGCTGCATGGAAAGATGTACTGTTGTATACCCTTGGATGCAAGGGAAGTAGACACAAAAAATAAGTCAACCTGCAAACATCCCCAGTCACAAGCATAGATGGGGACAATCTTTTTTTCACTGGTATAATCATTTAACTTTACTGTTTATCTCAAAAATTGGTCTAGAGGATGTAAATGTAGTACATAGAAGCTGTAGACAATTATATTCAAAAAGCTCTCAAGGACACTGAGAAAGGTAGTTCTTTCCTTAAGGCAGAGATGGTACTAATCAAAAAGCTGTTTTACAACACTAAATGGCCTTAACTGCTCTTACAGTAGCTCAGGGTGGCACTTGTGCCATCATTCAAACTGAGTGTTGCATTTACAGTCTTAACAACTCAAAGATCTGCATTTCTGGCTGGGTGCAATGGGGCATGTCTGTAATCCCATCAATTGCGAAAGCTGAGGGAGGAGGATTGCAAGTTCAAAGACAGCTTTAGCAAATTTGTTTCTGTTGTTTTATGCCATCCAGATTGTGGTGTTTTATTACATCAGCTTTATGATACTAATACACCAAGAGGGTCTGGGTGCATTTTGTCTTTCTCTAGTGCAAAATTATTATCATCTTCTAAAAAATCTACTAGGGAACTTTTAGAAAAGTTTAAATAAGACCAGGGTCATGCTAAGTGAAGTGTAGCCTGAGAATCTAGAATCATCCATACAGGAGCCTACCTGGGAATTAATGATGCCAATATCAGAACTGAAAGTCCCCCTCACATGGTCCCCAAGGCCTGAAGTGAACATCTGGGGTAAAAATAGGGAATCAGAAAGACAGGCACTTCTACAAGTTTCTACACCCACAATGGAAGCCATAGGGAAATATGCTGGCTTCAGGTCAGTGTAGTGAGTGTGGCAGGGCTATCCACCATGGAGACTCAGAAAGACTATAGATGATGAAGCAGAACACCACCACTGAGAATGCTTAGGTGTTTAACAGCATGAATTCCTGCAGAGCTGAGAACAAGATAGCATGAGTCAATCCATGGATGAGGGCTGCCTGCAGGTCCACCAAGGCAGAGCTTGCCCAAGAAAAAGCAGAAGAGTCACCTTTAGACTTCCTTCCCTGCAAACTCAAGAGCCTGGCTCCCCTCAGGCCCTGAAATACTCATTTCCTTCTCTTCTGCAGCAGTTGGGCATTGGGCTGGCTCCCTGAAGCTGGATGCCAAAGGAAATTTCCCAACAGTCCAGGAACTGTATGCTCAAGATCCACTGAAGGGAAAAGAAGATACTGACCCAGTAAGTAAAGGGTTCTGTGACGAATACTCACACTGTGAGCAAGAAAGGAAAAGGGGGCAGCACTGGGCAGGGCCATCACCAGCATACTTGGATTTGAGGGACTGCAACCCATTAGCATTTACTAAATGCTCCACTGAAGCCAGCATAAGCCACAGGCCTCACAGGAAGCATGGAGTAACCTCCAGGAAAGTGTTGTCCCAGCAGACAACACTGATGTGCAAGATAAGCTCCTATCTAATGTGCTGTGATCTGGACACACCACTGATTACATGTTGCAAAAAATCCCTGGAGTAAGTGCAGTTATGATCCCATTTTACAAGAAAAAAAAATAGGTGAGTCAGAGATCAGAAAACAAGACTGGGGAGAATCCAGCAAGGTCTGGCCCCAAAATCTGTATTTTCCCCCACAGGATATATGGTCTTGAATTTGAGATGAAGAAAAAAGAAATTAATAAGATATCCTAGGGATGAGTAAGGGCATGCCTAGAGTTACCTGAGACACTTAAAAACAAATTTATAAAATGACTCAATTAGAAAAGAAGCAACACAGAGGTGCATACACCTAGGTCTTAGATTTCCTCCTGACCATGAATGCTGGGAGTAGGTGGGTCTTTTCATTCTAAAGTGTTTGATGGGCAGTGTTAAACCACAGTGATAGTCTCTATCTAGACTCTTCTAGGGGCTGGTTTTGTTTCCAGAAGCTCAACTCCTTCAGGGGGCATTTGGAGTCCAGCACTTCAAAATGGCTTTCCAGGAAGAACCACGACCTGCAGGAAAATGAAAAATTAACTCCCATGACAAGGCACATGCCTGAGCAGAAACAGGGAGTACTGTGAGAGGCTGTGCAGCAGGAAAAGAAAGCCCACATCTCCTGGCTCACAGGACTCCAGGTGGCTTCAGTGGTCCCTAGGAAGTAAGGGGCTGCCATCATGAAGTACCTTGAACTGAGTGGCACACAGCAGAAAGCTCCACTAACATTAGAGGACAGAGACTGAAATCAAGTCTTCAGCTGGGATGTGGTCCCCCTGAGACTCTGGGTAGAAGGGTTCCTTGCCACTCCCTGGCTTTTGGTGGCAGCTGCTGACCCTCAGTGACCCCTAGCTTGTGGCTGCTTCACTCCAACCTCTGTCCCTTTGGTCACATGGTGTTCTTCCCTTGGACCTTCACACTGTCTTCTTATGAGAACACCTTTCAGATTAGACTAAGGGTTCACCCTGCTCCAGTGTGACCTCATGTTGACATCTGCAGCAATCCTAATTCCAAATAAGGCCACCTTCCGAGATACTCAGAGTCAGGACTTTGACATGTGCAGGGAGACAGAATTTACCCCACTGCAGTGAGATTCTGACTTCCAGATTGTTGAAGAAGAATAAGAAGAGGGAAGCTGCTTCTGAGTGGCAGAGCCAGAATCGTGAACCAGGTGGCCTGATCCAGATCCCCTGCTTTGCCTGCTGCTCTGGGCTGTTCCATTCGTGAAGAGTTTAGCTCAGCAAAAGCCATGTAAAAAGTGCTCGGTCAACATCAGCAAGTATCATTAAATGTCTTAATAAGTCTTACCAGGTACTAAAATAGTAAGTTTATTCATTTGATCACTACTTTATTATGGGATTTTTATTTTTTTATCCCTAAGACCTTCCTTGATGTGTTCTAAGTTTAAGCCCCCACCAATCAGGAAATTCAGAGTGAATATAGGTACAGTATCCTCTATCTAAAATGCCTGGGACCAGCAGCACTTTAGATTTTGGATTTTTTTTTTTCAGATTTTGGAATATCTGCATAGACATAATAAGATATCCTAGGGATGAGACTGAAGTCTAATCATAAAATGTCTTCATTTTTATATGTGCCTTAAACATATAGACTGAAGGCAATTTTATATCATATATTTAATAATTTTATGCATGAAACAGAATTTTATGGTGTGAAATTTTGCATTTGGGGCATTGTGTTGGTACCCCAAACATGTTGGATTTAGTAGTTTTTCCAATTTTAGATTTTCAGATTAGGAAAGCTCAACCTGTCCTAACAGCTAACACATACAAAGGCAATGCCTGCCTTAGACACTCCAGTGAAAACTACATAGGCTACCTTGATTAACCCCCTACCAGCCATAATAGATTGTATCACCCATTTTACAGATGAGAAAATTGAGGCAGTGAAGAAGCTGGACTTTGATTCTTTCCCAAAACCACAGAGCTAGAAAGTGGCAGAGCTGGGATTTGAACCCACACATACAGGTCTTACCTCCCACTCTCTAACCCATGGTGGGTGTAGACCTGGCCCTCAGATGGTGGGAGGCAGGGGGATTTTTAAATTTAACCACACAAAAACTCTCTTTGAATCTGATGTTTCCTAGGTATATGTAGTGATTTCCACTGCATCACTGCCCTGAGCAGCTTCTTGTCTCTCCCAAGTTCCCAGCTGGGGCCTTCCTTCCTGTTTTAAGGAGTGAAAGTATAGGGACACCAGCCATGCCCCATACAATTTCAGATCTAAAATTAACAACAATGACCTAGCTCCAGCCTGACCCTGAAGAGAAGAAAGGGAAGAAGGAAAGTGGGGGGAGCAACAACCAGTTCTTCACAATTTAGGATAATAATAAAGGTTCTTTCAAGTGTCAGGCATATTCTCAGCAAGGCTTTAACACCTAAATCAAGTCCAGGCTATAAAAATGGCACAATAGCCAGAAGCCAGGATACAGGCCTGAATTCTGTTAGAGAGACAGGGGATTTGCTGGGTGGCAGGAGACTGGGTGGCAGGGATGGAGCCAGGCAGTGCCTAACTCCCTGGCAGGCACATACTTCTGTCTGGCCCCCACTGAGTTCCATCTGGGGCTGCTCATATACCCCTGGGTGGGGCTCTAGAACTGGAACCTTCTGTGTTCGTCATTGTGCCTCTTGTTTACCTTCCCAGATAATCTTGAAATAGCCCAAGTGCATGTCTACAATGCCAGCTAGGTGGGCAATATGAGAACGCCTTTTGCAGACCAGCAACCTGGGTGCGCAATGGTCTGAGGGCTATGGCTGTCTGGATCTGAAAGCCTCCCACATTTACAAGAGGCCATGTGTCCCAGGGGCCACCCCTAGCCAGTGTCTGAAAGAGGCAGGACACTAAGGCAGGCCCATTTCTGCAGGACACAGAATCACCTGGACAGTTCTCAGATGCTCCAAGGCTTTGCAGAATCTTCCTCAGACTGCATGGCCACCTGGGACCACCCAATTTTCCTGCTCTCTCTCCTTCACTAGGAATCAAATCTCATCTTGCCCAGCTCCATTTTATCTCAATAAAGCACTTCCCCTAATAAAACCCTTACATATTTAATCCCCTCTTGGTGTCTGCTTCTTGCAAACCCAGACTAGCCCCATGTCTCTTCTTAGTGTTACCCTCTTCTAGGAGCTTCTTATCTCAGCAAAAGCAAATGCAAATTCCTTGCACTGGCCTCCAAGGCCAAGGACCTCTCTACTCTCAACTACTATGTTAGTTGGCTTTTTTGTTACCGTGACCCAAATACCTGATGAGAACAAGGTAGAGGAAGAAAAGTTGATTTTGGCTCCTAGCTTCAGAGGTTCTGTGGTTGGCTGAATTTCGTTGCTCTGGGTCTGAGATGAGGCAGAAGTTGATAGGAGAAGAATGTAGCAAAGAAAAGCCTTTCACGTCATGGTGATGCAGAAACAGCACAAGGAGCCAGGGACATACATAATATACAGCCTCCTGTTAGGTGCAGGACAGGCTGAGTAAGTTGTCTGCAGGGCATGCCAAACAAAGTTAGCTGCAGGATGACCTGGCCTCTCAAACCCTCTGTCTGGTTATTTATCAACTATTTGCTTCAAGCCCAAATGCCCAAGCCCCCGCTCAAGGCTGAACACTCAACCCCCTGTTCAAGGCCAAACACGTAACCCCCCCTTGTGCCAACAAGGCAGCTTGCAGACCCAGAGACCTCATTAGATTTGGGCTATAAAAACTCCCTCCTGTTGGGCCCCTCTCTCTCTTGCTATCTCTCTTGCTTTCTCTGTCTCTCTCTTGTGCGCTGTCTCTCTCTCTTCTCTTTTTCTCTTTTCTCCTCTGTTGCACTGCTGTAATAAAGATCTCTTGGTTGCTCTGAGTGTTATGGTCACTTTTCTTTTACCTCCAAGCACACCCCTGGTGACCCACCTCCTCCAACCATACAGGATGTGCCTGCAGTTGCCACCCAATAATCCCGAATAGGCTACAGCTCTCAAACTGTAATCTCGCACCTCCTGTGTCAGCACCTGACCTTTTGGAGGACACCTCATATTCAAACCATAACAACTACTAACCTTGTCCTCAGCTTAATGCTGTTCTGGAGGTTCTTTGAACACTCCAAGTTGATTCTGCCTTAGGGCCTTTGCATCTGCTCTTTCCCAGAGTCACTTAACTGGGTCAAAGTTGCACCTGCCCCCTCTTCCTCTCTGGGACAGGAATTTTCACAGTGCTCCTGGCCTCTGAAGGCCATCCCTGCTGGGAGGCCTTGAGAGGGATAGTGTGAAGAACAAATGCCCTTGTTCAGAGGCAGCTAGTGTCTCCAGGCCCCACGCCTGAGGGGTGAGGTCTGGCTGGAAGACACAGAGACGAAAGTCATTAGGACCAGGGACAAACAGTGATGGAATCCCATTATTTACCTGAACCTGAGGGGGCTGCCAAGTGTGGAACACTGAGGTCCACTGCTGGGCCTAGCGGGTGGGGAGGAGCAGCCTTCCAGTCTTTCCCCTTCCCGGCTCAACTCTACAAAAGCTGGTTCCCCAGAAGTGCAGGCGGCGCTGGCCAATGGGGGCCGAGCAGCGCCGAGGAGGCGGGGCCAGGCCGGTTGGGGGAATCCCGCTCTGAGGCGAATTGCTCAGCGGCGCTGGCGTCTCCGCAGAGCGTGCCGTTCCTTCGTCCAGGCGGGACTCCCGTTCGCTCTCGCCAGCCGCGCCAAGGCCCTCAGGAGCAGCTCCCGGACGAGGCCAGCCGTCCCCAGTGGCCCCAAACCTGGGCATCTTCTGCCTGCTCTCAACTTCCCGCGTCCGCCCAGCAGTCCCAGCCTCATGGGGAACCTTGGGCGCCGCCGGTGGATCGCTCTTGCTGCTGAAGTAAGTCCGTCTTCGCGGCTGGGGGGGTCAGGGACCGTGAACCCAAGGAGCTCAGGGCACCAGGAAGTGGGGGTCATGAGCGACTAATTAAAAAACAAACAAAACAAAAAAAACTCCAGCCCCAGAGTCGCGGGCGCGCGGGGGTGGGGGAGGGGGCGCGGGGGTGGGGGAGGGGGCGCGGGGGTGGGGGAGGGAGGCGCGGGGCTGGGCGCGCGGCTGGGCGCGCGGCTGATGGGGGGCGCGCGGGGCTGGGGGGGGCACGCGGGGCTGGGGGGGGCGCGCGGGAGCGGCTGCGAGCGTTAAATCCTGAAATTGAGGTTAAGTTTATTGTCCTTTAAGATTTTAAACTACTGCAGCTGCTGCAGGGATCGCTGTGACGAAGTACTTTTGTTACACCCACTTTGCCAGGTGTCTTTGGTCGCCCAGTAGGCTTAGAAATATCTGTCAACATACATTTTAGATTTGCCTTATCCGATATATAAGTGATTAGCACATGGTTAATTGTTCTAGATAGTGTTAGACGTCACATTAGGAAATAAAGCATTAGGACAAAAGAGTTTTAAAACCATTATTTTGTGTCTCAGTTACCAATAAAATTTTCACTACTCAATTTTGCCTGAGGAGAATCTTCCAAGAAATATAATTTTGGTGGTTTAAAGCTGCGGCTGTCAAAGTATGGACACCAGCTCAAGCACAGGGACATCAGGAGGGAATTTGTCTGAAATGCAGATTCTCAGCTTCTACCTCAAACCTGCTCAGTGGGAATTCAGGGCCTCATCTCAGCAAATGCTCCAGATGATTCTGATGTTTTAATCATTTAGCTATTGCAGAACCATAGTGGCCACAGGGAGGATGAGGGTAAAATCCTTTTGACCAAAATAATCTTGGCAAAATCATGTACAGAACAAACATTTCCTTGTTGACTAACTGCAGGGTAAGCCTTAGTTATTTTATATAAATATATATTTAGTTTTCGGCAGACACAACATCTTTGTTTGTATGTGGTGCTGAGGATCAAACCAGGGCCGCAACATGCTAGGCAAGCGCGCCACTGCCTGAGCCACATCCCCAGCCCCCTTAGTTATTCTTAATGCCATCAGTGACATACTTAGGAATATGGACTGCTAAAATGGTAAATCGTTTAATTCTTTATTATTAGGGTTTCATTACTATATTGCCATTCAATAAGCTAGAGAACTTCATTTGAATTTGACTAGTTATATTCTTACTTTTGTTCACCACTTTGTTATATTCACCACTTTGTCCAGTAGTGGCCAGCTGGAGTGTTGACACGTATCCTTTCCATAGTGCCCTCAGCCTGTGCAGAGGGGTTTTATATCTTTACAGAAGCAGTGACATCATCAGCATTAGCTAATTAGTTAGCTTGTCTGACCAGCATCCTAAGGAGCAATTGCCCTGATGTACATGTAAGAAAGTAGCTTTCTACAGGTAGCACCAACTAGCTCTGGTTTCCGTTGTGCGTAAGAGGAAACCCAGGTCCTTTAAGGTCATGCATTTTTGGACTTTCTGGTCCAGGCTTGCTCTCAATGTTTCCTTAACTTGGCAAGGTTTTTGGGAACAGAAAGGGGGCATTCAGGACTGGGGCTGTGGCTCAGTGGCAGTGCACTTGCCTAGCATGTGTGAGGCACTGGGTTTGATCCTTAGCTCCACATACAAAAATAAATAAAATAAAGGCATGCTGTCCATCTACAGCTACAAAAATAAAAAAAAAATTAAAAAAAGAAAGAGGGCATTCAGGGACATGGAGTTTTGCTGTTCTCCTTTTCTTTAGCGATGATACACTGGATAAGCTATTATACAGATCACCATGGAAATAATGATACAATATTCTCATCTAAAAATTAGGAGAAGACTCATATGTCTAGAAATTGTAATAAGGGGATTGAGTCTTTCTATAATGAATAAAATTATAAATCTGCATCTTAAAACTTCATTTGGCATTAATATGACAATATAATATGCAAAGCAAATTTGAAGACAATTATCATTGTATCTATAAATCATTAATATTTGGGGCAGATAATCAGAAAATAATTAAACAATATTGTTTATATCTTTTTTTTTTCTTTTAAATATCAGCTTTGGAGGGATTCTTGGACATGGAGTTATCAATGGTGTTGCCACATAAGAGCGTCCACTGGGTGTTTTGAAAATCTCTATTATAATGGAGTGGATATCATTGATTTGTCCAAGAAACACAAACCAGAGATAACTTTTCATGGTAAGAAAGTCCTAATGTGTGGTTAATAGAGAAGAGAGATTCAATTTGTTTCATTGATTCAGTTTTAAAATATACTTCTTCTAAAGGTACAAATCATACATAATTTTGTTTATGTTTGGTATAATTTTTCATTTATGTTTGATATAATTTTTATGTGTGAATTTAATATTTATGTGTGAAATGGCTGCATGTTGCAAAATCATGAAGTATCATCATATAACAGCTTTTAATTGACTTTTTGTGGTGATAAGAACACTCAACATGAGTATACTTTCTTTAAAAATTGTGAGTGTGCAATAACATTAACTAGACCCAATATTGTAAAGCAGATCTCTAGAACTTATTTATCTTTAGTAACTGGAACATGAGTTACATGGCAGCCTTCCATTTTTCTTTGCTCTCAGGCCCTAGTAACTACCATTCTATTCTCTGCTTCTATGAGTTTGACTGTTTTAGATACCCGATCTAAGTGAAATCATACAATATTTGTCATTCTGCAAATGACTTAATTCACTTAGCATATGGTTCCCCTGGTTCATCTATGTTTCTGCAGATAGCAGGATTTCCTTTTTAAAAGTTGAATGATATTCCATTTTGTGTGTTTGTATGTGTGCATTTTATATCCACTAATCCATCAATGGATGTTTATATTATTTATGCATTTTGGCTATTGTGGTACAATAAACGTGGGAGTGAAGTCTTTTGAGATCCTTATTTCCCAACAGAGTCCAACTATGTTCTTTCAGTTGTGAATATATAGTTTTCCCCACACCATTTGTTGAAGGGACAATCTTTTCCATATTGTACATTCTGGCACTCCTGTGGAACATCTGTTGTCTGCATATTTGTGGATTTATTTCTGGTATTCTGTTTCTTTGGTTGATATTTCTATTTTTATCCCAAACCATTCTTTTTCAATTTCTGAAACTTTATAATATATTTTGGAAAAAAGACATATAATGCTTCTTGCTCTCCTTGTCAAGATTGCTTTGGATATACGGGATTCTCTGTTCTGTATGAAATTTAAGGTTGATTTCTATTTGAATAAAAAATGCCATTAAGAATGGATTAAGTCTGTATATTACTTTGGATTGAATTGCCATTTTAACAGTATTGTTATAATATCCATGAACATGACATGTATTTCTGTCTTATTTCTTTTATCTGTGTTTTGGAGTTTTCTGTATACTTCAAGTTTTTTTTTTTTTTAACCTCCTTAGTTAATTTATCTTCAGTATTTTATTCTTTTTAATGCTACTGTAAATGAGAGTGCTTTCTTAATTTCTCTGTCAGTTTTCTATTATTGTGACAATACACCTGTGATAATCCATTTATAAGGAGGAAAGGTTTATTTTGGCTCATAGTTTCACAGGTTTTAGTCTCTGGTCACTGGACCCTGCAGAATATATTGTGCAGCATGGTATGGCACGGGAAACCTGTTTGCCTCGTGGTAGCTAAGAGGCAGAAAAGAGGGGGCCAGGGTCCCAGTATCTCTTTCAAGGACTTATCCCCAGTAAATTAGCTTTCTTCTATTAGATCCAATTTTCCAAAGGTTCTACCTCTAGTCAGTAGTACCACAGGCTAAGAACCATGCTTCTAACTCATGAGCCTTTGAGGGCTAGGGGTGGAATGCTATAGGTTGGATTTGGAATGCTCCCCAAGGCCAATATGTTAAAGGCTTGATCCCCAGCCTGTGGCACTATTGGGAGGCAGTGGAATCTTTAGGAGGTATGGTTTATTGAAAGTAAGATAGGTCACTGGGGGTACATTAAAGGGGCATTGGGACTCCAGCATTCTCTCTGTCTTTGCTTCCCAGCTGCTATCAGGTAAACAGATCTCCTTCATCATGTGCTTCAACCGTGACATACTTTCTCACTATAGGCCCAAAACAACAGAGCCAAGCAACCACAGACTGATACCTCTGCAACTGTGAGCCAAAATAAATCATTCTTTCTTATGAGTTGATTATGTATGGTATTTTGTCACAGTGTCAGAATGCTGACTAATGCAATTTCCTTAGAAACGCAACAGAATTTTGTGTTGATTTTTTTTATCCTGCAACTTTACTAATTTTTTTCATTAATTCCAATTTTTAAAATATTAGTGTTTTTGTTTCTAAAATGTCATTTGCAAAAGAAATAATTTTACTTCTTCCTTTCCAATTTGGATGCATTTTATTTCTTTATCTTGCCTAATTGCTGACTTTGCTTTTATTAAGATATTGACTACAAATAGTAAGAGTGGGCAGCTCGCTTTTTCTTTTTTTTTTTCCAGTTTCCAAAATTTTATTATTTTTATTATCAATTATGTCAGTAATTTGATTACTCTTATTACACTAATTAAAAAAAAAAAGCCCAGGCAGCAGAGGAATTTACCAGCACCATCATCGAGAAAACTGCAAATCTATCCTTGTCACAGAACAAGAGGACACTTAAGATCAACCCAAGAAAACAGCTTTAAGTGTCAACAGGGGTACCCACATCTACTTGTTACTACAGGACTTCACAGTCCCCTTTTAATTGTCCAACTCTTCATCAGCTGTTTTTTTATAGTCTGAAAATATGAAATCACTAAAGTGAGGTTCCCCTTCAGAATATTGTTGAAAACAGAGATTAAACATGGAGATATCACAGATCCCTGTTCTTAAATGTTAAATATATTTTATATTAGTACATAGAATATTTAGTCTTAGATATATTTTGTTATGTTCTAAAGAGCTTTTCTTCCCCCTTTTTGATAATAAGGTCTTCTGAGACCTTTCCTTTATAATCATTTGGTTCTATTGCCTTTTTTTGGGGGGGGGGAGTGGATACTGGGGATTTAACTCAGGAGCACTTAACTTGAGCCACATCCCCAGCCTATTTTGTATTTTTTAATTTACAGAGAGGGTCTCACTAAGTTGCTTAGTGCCTTGCTTTTGCTGAGGCTGGCTTTGAACTTGCCATCAGTCTCCAGAGCCACTGGGATTACCAGCATGTGCCACTAAGTTGTTTCTATTGCTTTTAGCCTCTCTTGATACTCCAGTGGCAAACTGTTTTCTTTTGCACCCATGCAAATAACCTTTTTATATAGTTGGGATGGGGAAGTGTGGTCATAATTTGTCATCATATAGTTTTGATAGGTTCTTTTCTTTCTTGAGTTGAAACTTTCACTTCTATTAAAACATACATTCCACTTTTAATGCCTTCTTGCCTCCATGCCACCTCTGACTGGTTTTACCTTGGAAATTGCCAAAGTCAACCTTAAAATCCTGCAGGCGGGCCAAGAATGTGACCAAGGAGTTTTAGAGGTAGCTCATCTCCATCATTAAGTTGCTGCTATAGGCGAAGTACAAAATTCCTCTCCTCCTCGCCTGTGCCTTCCTCACAACAGGTCTCACCAGATGCCTGCACCATCCTGGGGGTTGGGAAGCAGAAGTGCAAGAAACCCACAGTAACCTGGTGCTGCTGCCAACAGACCAGGACTGGTATCTGCAGCACTGCCCCCTAGGGGCTTGGGAAAACTTCCTTTATTTGTTCTTGATCTTCAAGGAAAAACTTTTTTTCACCATTGAACATATTAGCTTTCCATAGATGGCTTTTATTATGTGGAGGTAATATTCTTTTATTCTTAATTGTTGGAGTTTTTATCATGAAATGGTATTGAATTTTCTCAGATTTCTTCTCTGCATCTATTAGGATAATCAAGTGATTTTTAGTCCTTTGTTCTGTTTATTTAGTTAATCACATTAATTGATTTTCATATATTGACCCACTCTTGTATCCCAAGAATAAATCCCACTTAGTTATGATGTATTATCCCTTTAATTGTGTTGTTGAATTCAGTTCTCTGGTATTTTGATATAGATTTTTTGCTTCTGCGTTCATCACAAATATTGTTTTGTGGTTTTGCTTTTTAAATCTTCTTTAATTTTGATAGTCTCAGCATGAGTTTGGAAATGTTCTCTTCTATTTTTTTAGAAGAGTTTGATAAGGATTGGCTTCAATTCTTTAAATATTTTTTAATTCTTTAAATATTCTTGTTTTAATATTTAGTTTTTAGTTGTACATGGACACAGTAGCTTTATTTTATTTATTTATTTTTACGTGGGGCTGAGGATTGAACCCCAGGCCTTGCACATGCTAAGCGAGAGCTCTACTGCTGAGCCACAATCCCAGCCCCAAATTCTTTAAATATTCTTTAGTAGGAGATTTTTTGCTCACCAATTCAGCATTTTTACTATTCTAGCTACAAGTCTATTAAGATTGTCTTTTTCTTCATTACATGATATTAATAGGTTATATCTTTGTGAGAATTTATACATTTCTTTTATGGTCTGCAATTGGTTGGCATTGAATTGGTCTTATCAGTCTCTGAGGATCCTTTTTATTTGTATGTCATTAGTTGTAGTATCTTTTCTTTCATATCTGACTTTATTTATTTCAATCTCCTTTTGCTCGTGTGTGACTAAAACTGTGAATTCCTCAATTTTTCCAAAAATCCAACTCAATTTTATTAATTTTTTTCTTCTCTATTTCATTAAATTCTCTTCTAATATTTATGATTTTCTTTCTTTGATGAGGTGGGTGGGCTTTGTTCCTTTTTCTAGATCTTTGAGGTATAAAGTTAGGTTTTTGTTTCAGATCTTGCTTTATCTTCAGAGTGGACACATATTGTTATGCTCTATTCCATAAGTTTTGGCACAGAGTGTTCTCCTTTTCATTTGTCCCATGATATTTTCTAATTCCCCTAAATGTCTTCTTTGACACACCAGATTGTTCCAGAGAGTGTTGTTTACAGCCAGGAGTGGCAGCATGGTCTTTTAATTCTAGTTCCTCAGGAGGCTGAAGCAGGAGGATCAGAAGATCAAGGCCAGCTTGGGAAACTTAGCAAGGCCCTGTCTCAAAATTAAAATCAAAAAAAAAAAAAATTGTGGAGATATAGCTTAGTAGTGAAGTGTTTGCCTTACATAGATGGTGCCTTGAATTCTAACAATAGCACCAACAAATAAATAAATAAATGAATAAACAAACAAACAAACAATAGAAAAAAAAGCATATTGTTTAATTTTTACATATTTGTGAATTTTTCAGTCTTCCTTCACCTATTGAATTCCAGGTTTCATGGTGATCAGAAAAGAACTTTTGTGAGTTCAGTCTTCTTAAATTGGTTATGACTTGTTTTGTGACCTAGCATGTGATCTACCTTGGAGAAAGTTTCATGTGTGCTTGAGAAGAATGTATTCTTCTGCTCTTGAGTAGAATGTTCTGTTTATATCTATTTGGTCTACGTTGTTGTACAACTATGCTGTTTCTTTATTGATTTTCTATGTGGATGTTCTATTCTTTATTGGAAGTTGGGCATTGAAGTATCCTACTATCATTGAATTGCTTCAGTTCTGCAATGTTTGCTTTATATATTTAGGTTCTCTGATGTTAGTTCATTTGTGTTTATAATTATGGTATTTTCTGGTGAATTGATCCTTTTATTATCCTTTGATGTTATTAAAATTTTGTCTCTTGTAATAGTTTTTGACTCAAAATTCATTTTTTTTCTGACCGGTTTAGCCATCCTTGCTGTATTTTGGTTATAATTTGCATGGACTATTTTGTTGAATTACTTAACTCAGTCTGTATCTGTCCTTATATGTAAATCTGAATCTCTTGTAGACAACACATAGGTGGATCTTGATTTTCCATCTGTTCAACCACTCCTGTGTCTTTTGGTTGAGGAATTTAATTTATTCATAGTAAAGTCATCATTAATGAGGAAGGTGAATATTTTTGCTACAACATTTCTGACTCCAATCATGTGTGGTATTTTTCTTTCTGATGCCAAATTTATATTGCCTTTTCTAACACCATTTCTCCAACTCTTGGACACCAGTTGTGTGTCCTACAATTCAGAGCAATTCTGGTACTCAGTACCCTGAATTAGTGTCATACTCCACACTCTTAAGGAATAGTCTTACAAGATTGTCCTTTCTTAAGATGAAATTTGCAAGTATCAGGTCTCTGGGTTACCCACACTCAAGAGTTGCCTACAGAGTTATCACAATACTCCCAGGTCAGGTTCACTAATTTGCTACAATAGCTTACAAAACTCTGGAAAATCCTTTACTTTCTATAACCAACTTATTTTAAAAGCTTCTAATAAGTAGCCAAATGAGGTACAAAGGACAAATTAGGGAAGAGTCCTAAACATCATGGTTTGGGACATACCACACTCCTAACACATGGATGCTTGCATGTTCTCCAAACCCTTTTGTTTAGTGATTTTTATGAATATTTTTTGACACAGGTAGATAGAGTAAGCCATTAGCCCTTGATGATTAAGTTCAATCTTCACCCTTTCTTGCCTTCTGGGACTTGTAATGCAGCGGAAATTTCCATGCCTCTAATGATTCTTTGGTCTTTCTGGCAACAGCTCCCATTTAAAAAGTACATAGAGGTAGCATTCAGTCATCAGTCTTCTCATGAGCATACAGAAGGCACTTAGACCTTTGGAGATTTAGAGTTATGGGAGCTATGTGCCAGGAATCAGGTACAAATACCAAATATTTATTTTTTATTGTGCCACAGAAATACATTACTAGCATTTTGTTAAAGGTTTGCTGCCAATTTTATAAATCTTTTGTTCCTGTTTTTTATACTTTTTTCTTTTATATTTTGTTGATTTTTATAGTGGTATTTATTTCTTTATTTTACATATCTTCGTTGTGATTACAATCAAACTTACTTAAAACATTATATAGTTATAACAGTCTGTTTCAAGATAATAATAACCTCAGGTACATATAAAAACTACATTATTGCTGGGCATGGTGGTGCATGCCTGTAATCCTAGCAGTTCAGGAGGCTGAGGCAGGAGGATCAGGAGTTCAAAGCCAATCTCAGCAATCTCAAATCTTAGCAAGGTGCTAAGCAACTCAGTAAGACCTTCCCTCTAAATAAAATACAGAAAAGGGCTGGAGATGTGGCTCAGTGGTTGAGTGCCCCTGAGTTCAATCCCCCCCCCAAAACAAACAAAACAAAAAAACTACATTATTACCCCTCTCCATGGAACTTTATATTATTAACATCACAATTTACATCATTTTGTATTGGGTAACCATACACATATTTTATAAAATTGTTTTAAAAATTTTGTCTTTAACTTTTATACTAGCATTGAAAAGCAATTTCCACAGTACTGTCACAGAGTTACATTATTCTGTATTTTTCTATACATTTACCTCTAACAGCAAGTTTTATACTTATGTATGCATAGATAGTGTTAGATAGCTTTGGTTTGTTTCAACTTGAAGAATTCTCTTTAATGTTTCTTGTAAGACTGGTCTCTTTATGTCCTCTTCAATTTTAAAGGACAATGTTGGCAGGTTTACCTTTCTGCATTTGGAAAAATATTCCACTGCCTTTTTGTATGCAAAGTTTCTGCTGAAAAATTCATTGACTGTCTCAGGGAAGTTCCCCTGTAATGTGATCTGTCACTTTTCCCTGGCTGCTCTCACAGTTCTCTTTATGTCTGATATTTCACAATTCAATTCAATTATAGTGTCTCTCGCTGTGGAATTCTTTGGGTTCTTCTTATTTGGATTCCTAAATATAGATATTTCTCCCTTTTTTTTTCAAATTTCAGAAGTTTTTCCTCATTATTTCTTTGAGTAAGCTTTTGGCTCTGTCTTTTCTTTCTTGGACATTCAAAATTATTTATACTGGTCTACTCAATAGTGTCCTATAAGTTACCAAGTTTCTTCATTTTTTTTCACTTTTTATTTTCTTTTTATGCCATTGAGTGGCTAATTTCAAATGATTTATCTTTAAATTCAGTTATTCTTCTGCTTGATCTAGTATGATATTTTGATATAGACTGATTTCTCTAGTAAATTTTTCATTTTAGTTACTGTTTTCTTTATGGTCAAGACTTCTTTTGGCTCTTTTTATGTATCTGCTAAATTTTTCATTTTGTTCATGTTTTTTTCTCCCAAGTTTATTTTGAGTACTTTGCCAGGTAATTTATATATTACATGTTAGTAAAATTGGGGTCTAAAAGTCTCATTCCTTTTGGAGAGGCATGTTTTTCTATTTGTTCATTTTCCTTGTCTCTTAGTGTTAGTACCTGCACATTAGAAAAACAAAACAAAACAAAACACGTTTTCCAGTCTTTAGGAACAGGATTTGTATAGAATAAGACCCTCAATGGGAAGCGCTGCCACATACCTTTCAAACTCTCTGTGTATGTATCTTGGCTTTATTTAGTTGTGTAAATTCCCAGTTAGGGAATTTGCCTGTTTCTTTTTATCTTTGCTTTCTCTCTCTCTCTCTTTCTGTCTGTCTCTCTCTCCCTCCCTCCCTCCCTCCCTCCCTCCTTCCTTCCTTCCTTCTTTCCTTCTTTTTTCTTTTTTCCTTCTTTTTTTCTTTCATGAATTTTCTTTTTTCCTTCTTTCTTTCTTTCATGAATTCACAGACTTCTGCTGCTTTTGGTTCCTGTCTGTGGTACCACTGGTTTTCTGATGCAGCAGCACACCAGGATTCCTTTGAGGTCTCAGAGGCACACAGACATCTAGATTATACCAGGTCTTATTCATCCGCTGAAAATGGTGAGATTGAAGCCAGTTATGAGTGTTTGGCATATGTTTCTTTCTTTTCTCTTCATCACAGAGATGAGCCAGGTTCTGGGATTCTCATTGATTAATTTGTGCTGACCAGGAGAGGGGCTCTGGCAGTTGACTACAAAATAGTCCACCCTTTGGCTATACTCTGAGTGGCCCTCATGCATCTAGGATATGCTGGGTCCCATCAGTGTTCTAAGAGAGGTGAGATAAAAGCCAGTCCCTCAGACAGCCTCTGAAAATGTTGGAACACTGCACACTTGATCCAGCTCTCCCCTTCCAGAGAAAAGTTGAGATTTGGTGATTACTTTACTCACTTTATTGAACCACAAAGATAGGCTATATAAGTAATGACATGATAGTTCAAACTGCCACCATTTTCCCCAGTGGCTCACAGGTATCTAAAATGTTCCAGGTCTTATCAGTGCACCAAGACAAACGTGACAGAAGCCAGTCTCTTTGGCATCCCCTGAAAAAGTTGGAAACTTGTACATACAGTCCAATCCTTTTCTTCCTCAGGAACTGAAATTTGGTGGTTTCCACCTTCTTGCTTTTCTGCTCTAGTTGAGGGGCTTAGCAGGTGCTTGCTTCCTAGTCTAAATTGCCGTCTTTGTTCTCATATCTCCTAGATGTCCACAGCATGCCAGCTTCTTACTTGCTTCAAGATAGGAGAGAAGGAACCAGTCCCGTGGGTAGAAGCCAGTCACTGGAAAATTTGGAACGTTGGATACACAGTCCATCTCTTCCCCTCCCCATGAGGAACCTAGGATTTGGGGGTTTCAGCAGTGCACTCTGTGTTGAGCCTTGGGGAGGGGCTACAGGGCGTACTTGCTTGATAGATATCCTCCACACTGCTCTTTTTGTTCTCAGGGACTCCCACACAGGGTCCCTTCTTGTTAAGACTCAGATTCAGGTAAGAAGTAAATCAGACCAGACTGATGGGCAGCCCTCAGAACATTGGACTTGGATGTACAATTTAGACCTTTCCTTCCCTCCCCTGGAAGAAGCTGGTACTGCAGTTTCATAGTTCTCTGACACTGTGCTGGGAAAGGGCTTAGGGTTTCATGGGTTTTGCTACCAGCTTCAATGTGGCTAGTTTCGTGCTTCTTATGAAATAGGGTCTTCATTTTTCATAAAAAGACTTGTTCTGTGTTTCTTTGAATCTGTGTGTCCATGAGGGAAGGAAAGGCCAGAACTTACCATAGAATTTCTCTGAGGTCACTTCCCAGTTTTTCTTTCTGCTTGGCTTTCTTTTATTTCCTTCTGCTTTTTCCCTGCAGAACTGCATTTCCTCCCAACACTGTCATGTTCCTGGACTAGTTTGCCTACCTTATTGTATCCAGCATAATCAAATCTCACTTAGATCTATCACTGGCTCATATTCATGTACATGTTTATAAATACTTACCTATCTGAATTTGGCAGTTTTTACAAATTTGCTTTTCTGACTCAGTAACACATTGTGGGATTCTTTTTTTAACCAGGTATAGTTCTATTTTAATGGCTACTAACATTTCATTATGAAAGTGCACCAGTATTTTCTTCTTTTTCCTACTGAAGGTGGGTATCCTATCTCTAGTTTTTTCCCCACTACAAACATTGGCATTGGCACATGTGGTTTCAGATATTGAGGCTTTTATTTCTATGATAATTTTCAGGAGTGGAATTTCTTAGCCAAAAGGTTTTTCACCACCACACTTTCCTAATACCTTCCTTTACTGATTATTGGTTGAAAAGCTGGGAGTGAAAATAAATTTTTTCTTTCTTTTATAAACCAAAAATTCTTGACAACCAGCATGCTGAGTTTCCTTGTGAGCTGAACTGTGGTCACTAATTTGGCCAGTGTTTTGCCTGAATTTTGGTTTGTTTAGAATTACAATCTATATGCAATTGTAGCTAGAAGTATTTACAGTTGTTTTCATGTGGATACATGTTAATATATATATATGCACACACACACACACACACATATATATATACACATGTATATATGTGTGTGTGTATATATATATACACACACATATGTATATAATCATACATACTTAAACAAAGTAAAGGTAAATTTCTCCTGATATTTGATGCTTAAATTTTAAATAGATGAAAAATAATATAGTTTACAAATTTTTTTTGTCACAATGTTTTAAGTTAGAAGGGTTACATGGAAAGACCACAAGATATATTTTTTTCTTTTTATTTCACGTTGTTCTGGCTCTAAGATTACAGAATTTCTTCCTGAAGATATTTTTTTCTTTTCATTTCACGTTGTTCTGGCTCTAAGATTACAGAATTTCTTCCTGGATTCTATTTCAGAGTTAACTTCATCAAATATATTTTAAGCATCTAACCTAAATCCTCTTGTTTTTGTTTTCAGCTGTTTTTATTCTGAAGAGCAGGATCTATGACTTTTGGGGTCACATTAGAAACGTGACCCACATAAGACCCTTATGAGTCCCCAAAACCAAGTCACTAGTGAGAGATCAAGCAGAAAGGAGAAAGCTGGTTTGAAGATCTTTTGTAGGACTTGGATTTATGTGCTCATTTGCATAAGAAATACTAAAATATGATATTTAATTAGATGTAAACTGAACTTCAACAGGAAGTAAGACCACATTTTATTTGGAGATTACATCTCCACTGGGCTATAAAATGACTTCTGGCTGGGCATGGTGGTGCTTGCCTATAATCCTAGCAGTTTAGGAGTTTGATGCAGGAGAACGTGAGTTCAAAGCCAGCCTCAGCAAAAGTGAGGTGCAAAGCAACTCAGTGAGACCATGTGTTTAACTAAAAATAATATAAAATAGGGCTGGGATGTGACTCAGTGGTTAAGTACCCCTGAGTTCAATCTCCAGCCCTCCCACCCAAAAATAAAAAATAAAAGATAAATGACATCTGTTTCTATCCTTACAAAGCTGTAATCGAGGAGTGGGATAGCTGGGTTAAACAGTGGTTTCATTCCAAATTTTCTAAGGCATCTTTATACTGCTCTTCAGAGTGGTTGCACCCATTTGCAGTCTCACCAGCAATGTATGAGTGTACCTTTTTCCCCACATCCTCACCAACACTTATTGTTGCTTGTACTCTTGATAACTGCCATTCTGACTGGAGTGAGATGAAGAGTAGTTTTGATTTGCATTTATCTAGTAATTGAGGTATTAAACATTTTTTTCATATATTTGTTGATCAGCTGTCTTATCTTCTGAAAAGTGTCTGTTCTGTTCCTTAGCCCATTATTGATTGGGTTATTTATTTTTTTGGTGTTAAGTTTTTTGAGTTCTTTATATATCCTGGAGATTAGTGCTCTGATGTATATGTAAAGATTTTCTCCCGCTCTGTAGGCTCTTTCTACACATAATTGTTTACTTTGCCAAGAAGAAGCTTATTAGTTTGACTCCATACCATTTATTGATTCTTGATTTATATTGTTGTGCTTTTAGGCAAAAAAAAACCCCACTTCATTCTTCATATGTACCAGAAACATATTTGAGGTTTACAAAAGAGAACTGTCCTTTTTGTGCCTGATTACTAATTACTGTGTGTTGTTAAAATGTCCTTTGGTCAAAGTTGGTCACATGCCCAACTCTGATTCAAGGTGGAAATGCAGGCTCTGCCTATGTATGGAAAGATCTGCAGTGTCACATCACAAGGGTGTGGAAGGATGGAGGGGAAATGTATATCTGCCTATGGTCATTGCAAGCTGTTTATATCCTGGTCAGGTATGAAATCAATATTATGTTTTTATGAGAAGGAAAAACATTTTTATGATAAATAGAAAATCTGCCTGTCATAAATGCATGAGAATCAGTAGCATGCACTGCACTTACTGACTTGAGGTTGAACATTAGTTGACCTTGAGACAACTCAAGGGAAAAAACAACTATTCAATGTGAATTGATCTTATTCCCACATAAACGGTAAGAACAGACTCCACAGTCTTTGGTCCTGTTGAAATGTTTCTGTTGATTTTTGTCCTCCTTCTTTTCCTATACCATACTAGTGTGAGATACACATTTTATTATGACTGAATGTAAAAACAGCAACGTGTCTGTCCTTCTTTAGGTGTTTGCCCAGCTATTGTGAACATGGGGGTGAATGTTCCCAGTCCTTCTCCTTTGATTGCACTCATGTGGGCTGTGCAGGAGCTACCTGCCATTCCTGTAAGTTACACAACCTATTGCCTCTCCTTTCTGTTCTGATTTCCTGTTCATTATTTTGTGCATAAGTGTTTGTGTCTGTGAACCCCTGTACCAGAAGACAAGAAGCAAAAGTTTTTTACAGACTCATTTTTGGCTGGTTTATTTTTAATCAATTTTATTTCCCAGTGATGTTAAAGTAACTTTAAAAATTCATAACATCAAATACAAAAGCATAGAGAGAAAAAAAGGCAAAAGAAAATAACCAGCAAAGGTAATATAAGTGTGGTAAAATAAAATATAGAAGGAAGTTAAAACTAAATAAACTGCATCCAGAACACACAATGGGATATCTTGTTCTCTTCCTCAATCTGAGCACACATATAGTTCTCAGTTCTTGTCTTCCAAAGATAATGTGTGGCCAGAATATCAACATATAATTGAATGAGGAATGCCTCAGAAGTATGAGAAGAGGTGCAAATGTGGCCGTACTTCTAGATAATGAGAAAACAGATAAACTTTCAGGTCCTGGCCAGTCTTGCTCTTGTTTGACGGTGAAGGAGATGGAAAGAATTAACACATCTGCAGAATTTACCATATGCCTGCCCAATTTTAGTCCTCTGCATTTTTTTTTTTTTTTTTTTACTGTTCTTGCAACTGTTTTTTTTTTTTTTAATTGCTTTTATTTTTAAAATACATGACAGTGGAATGCATCATTCTCTGCATGTTTTAACTTCTTGAATCCTCAAAACAAGCATAGGAGGTAAGAGTTATTATTACCTACATTTGCACTTGAGGGAGGAAGGAGGCTTAGGAGATTAACATGGACTCACAGCTCTGAGCCTGGAGCCAGGGCTGTCAACCATCACTTATCTTCTTTCTCAAGAATTAGTCTCTGTCAGGTTTCAAGCTAACAAAACTTTACTGACTACTAATTATTAGCTTTTAGAAACATATGATTGAGCCCCTGAAATTCTCATGGTTTTCTGATTATTTACTTTTGTTTCTATTCATTTAGGACTTTTTATTTGTTTGTTTTAATTCGTATGACACTTTTTTTTTAAGATATATAATTTATTTTTTTATTTTTTTATTGGTTGCTCAAAAGGGGAAGTGCTGTGGAGATGGGACTCCAAACATCAAGAGTGTCGTATGACACTTGGTTTTTAGAGGAGGAGCATGACATTTCACTACTGCCTCCTTCAGTCCCTTCCTGTTGGGGCAATACCACCATTGTACCATTAAAAAACCTTTTATGAGCCTGGCACATTATGCATACCTGTGGGAGAATGAGACAAGAGGACTGCAAGTTCAAGACCAGCTTTGGCAATTCAACAAGACCCTGAGTGATTTAGTGAAACCCTGTCTCAAAATAAAAATTATAAAGGACTGGGGATATAGCTTAGTGGTGGAACACTTTCTTAGCATGTGCAAGGTCCTGGTTTTAATACCTAGGACTGGGGAAAAAAACTATTCCATGTGAATTAATTTTATTCACACGTAAACGGTGAGACATAATGTAGAGAATGGATTGTCACAAATCTAACTTTGTAGGAACTGAATCCCAGGGAGCTAGTGTGTCAGTTTGGAATGAGACCCCTGGGTTTCCAGATGTTAGAGTTCCACAGAGAAGCAAAAGAAGGTGACTCACCCCCTGCATATCCAGTGATCAGATCCATTTGTATGTTCATTTATTTTTACTCTGCTAGGTAAGAATTTACTAAGGAACTTCTCATTTAAAAGGGGCTGGACATTTGATCTCGGAAACCTTGGGTTAAGGATGTGGCCACAGGTGCAGAGTTAGGACTGAGATGGTTTCTTTTACTTACAGCCTCTCCTATCACACTAGAAAAGTTTCTTAGACAAAGCAGATACCCACTAAATATGTTTGGTATCAGTAGCTGTTATCTAAACATAAATCCAAGTAACCATGAGAAGAAAAACTTGACTGATAAATGTAAAGGGTCTTCCTCCTGTGGCCCATGATTTGTTTTATTAACTGATTTTATTTTATTGTGATTCTTCTATGGGTATATCAAAGGAAAGTTAAATATTGCCAAATCAAAACCAAGTGATCATGGGGCCATTATTTTTTGGTGAAGTACACAACAGGGATTGAAGTTCCAAGTATAAAATTAATGCATATATACATTCCCATTTAGGTTAAATTTTTCCTAATCATTCTTCCTCTTCCTTTGTTATTATAGGCAATTTGAGCCCCAGCCCAAATGTGTGTATGCATCACTCTGGGCTATTTTCCTAGGCGGTTATTAGCATGTTTACTTATAGAAATGTGAATGTAAGTGGCCAAAATCCAAGCATGATGGGAAAACAATACATGTTGTCTGTACTTTTATCAGTTGGAGATGGTACTAGTTGGACTCTTGATCTGGAGGCCTCTGGTTGTACACACTGGACCCTTGATCATATTTAACAAAAATTTTTTCTTTTGTAATATCCTTGAACTAAACAGACATTTCTGTGTCCTTTTATTCTGTGAGATAAGAGAAAAATAATTTTTATACACATCCCTGGATCATTCTTAACTATTTGAAATGAGGGGAATACACACACATATATAATATATACCCATACATATAGAAACACAGTGGTATATAAATGCATACTTTGTGTGAGTGTGTGTGTATATGTGTATATATACACACTCACATATACATAGAGAGAGGGAGAACAGTCACTGTGGAATGGCCTAAGTTTGTATCCTCAGTTCTACTAGGATCTCTTGTCTTGGTGTCACTTGCATAACCACTGCCCAAGTCTGTCTGTATGGACACCTCATCTGATGATTTTGCATTTCTTTTCTGGTAGCTGTGGCCTGTATTTGAGGCTTTCTGAAGGGTTTTCCCATCAAGACAATGTGTGATTCACACAGGAGATGTTATAGATTGACTATTCATTTAAAATTATGCTAAATATCAATTAGTTTCAACATGTGGAGATTTTAATCACTTGCCGTTTATATAGCAAAGCATTTGTTGTACAAATTAAAAAATTGTGAATTAGGATAAATTAAAATTAAAAAGAGACATAAAATATTTTTGTTTAATTTTTTGATAATCATTTGCAAAGCATTTAAGAAAGTGTCTTTTAAAAATGAACTTAAAAATGTTATGAAGAGCTTTTCTCCCCTGTAGTGCTGTTGGGCCTGCAGGTCTGTGTGGATCCGTGGACCCGGGCTCTGTTCCGCAGGATGGGGTTTCTTTTCTTTTCTTTTTTTTTTTTAGAGAGAGAGAGAGAATTTTAATATTTATTTTTAAGTTTTCGGTGGACACAACATCTTTGTTTGTATGTGTTGCTGAGGATCGAACCCGGGCCGCACGCATGCCAGGCAAGCACGCTCCCGCTTGAGCCACATCCCCAGCTCCAGGATGGGGTTTCTTAAAGTTTTCAAGAAGAGGGCAAAACTGATTACTATGCTCGGAAACGCTTGGTGATCCAGGACAAAAATAAGTACAACACACCCAAATACAGGATGATAGTTTGTGTAACTAACAGAGATATCATTTGCCAGATTACTTATGCCCATATAGAAGGGGATATGATAGTCTGCACAGCATATGCACATGAACTACCAAAATATGGTGTGAAAGTTGGCCTAACAAATTATGCTGCAGCATATTGTACTGGCCTGCTACTGGCCTGTAGGCTTCTCAATAGATTTGGTATGGACAAGATTTATTAAGGCTAAGTGGAGGTTACTGGAGATGAATACAGTATGGAAAGCATTGATGGTCGACCTGGTGCCTTCACCTGCTATTTGGATGCAGGCCTTGCTAGAACTACAACTGGCTATAAAGTTTTTGGGGCCCTGAAGGGAGCTGTGGATGGAGGCTTGTCTATCCCCCATAGTACCAAACGATTCCCTGGTTATGATTCTGAAAGCAAGAAGTTCAGTGCAGAAGTACATTGGAAGCACATTATGGGTCAGAATGTTGCAGATTATATGTGTTATCTAATGGAAGAAGATGAAGATGCTTACAAGAAACAATTTTCTCAGTATATAAAGAACAACATTACCCCTGACATGATGGAGGAGATGTATTAGTAAGCTCATTCTGCTATACGAGAGAATCCAGTCTATGAGAAAAAGCCCAAGAGAGAATTTAAAAAGAAGAGGTGGAACAGTCCTAAAATGTTCCTTGCCCAGAAGAAAGATCGGGTAGCTCAAAAGAAGGCAAACTTCCTCAGAGCTCAGGAAAGGGCTGCAGAGAGCTAAAACAAACAACAGTTTTTCTATGAAGTTTTTTCAGATACAGATAATAAACTTATTGAACCAGAAAATAAATGGCATGAAGAGTTGCTAATGTGAATAGTTCAACTATTGGAAAAATGTGTTTTAACATAAATTTTTTTAAGTAAACAAAAGGTATAATTACTAAGTGAAGTGTTAAAAAATTAATCATCATTAGATAATAACAGCATTTAGGCAGATTAAGCCAATGCACTTGAAATCCTTGGACTAGACTAGAATAAATCTAATTTGTTTGATTTTGAAAATAGGGATGTGTAGGATTCTGATTCAGAGTAGATATCCTCAAATTTTTCACTCTGTGCCTCCTAATCTACCTGCTGCAGAGTTGAGATGGAAGGACACTCTCTGAGAGAAGACATGACCAAGAACGATGCAAGATGAGCCTCATGGGAGAAAAGTCCCACTCCATGGGCAATACGGAGAGTTCCATTCCCTCAAAGCCCCTCTGTAACACTGTGACTTCTTTGCAGTTCTATACGAGTGGTCATCTGAAGCCTGCATGTAAGCACAGTGGAAACTCTTCAGGCCTCTACTACATTGACTTGGATGGAAGTACCCCTCTCGGATCAGCTCTTGTGTACTGTAACATGACAGGTATGTTAAGCTCTTCTGTAAAAGTTAAATTCCTATGGGTGTTTGCTCTGTGCAAAACCAAAATTAAGAAATTCAAGGATTTACTGAGTTGACATGCTTATTTAGATGTGCATTGGGATTGTAATGTGGTAGCCAAGAAGTATTTTTAAAAAGTTAGAAAACAGGTAAAATGTGGGGGTTAATGGTTGTGTCCTTATTTTCTGGAAAAGTTCTTTCCTTGTGAAATAATACCAATAAGTCTTTGCTTATTAGTTTAAAAGAAAAAAGGATAAATGATTTTTTACATCAATAAATGTCAAACACTTCAGAGAATCTTTACTCTTTTTTCCTATGATGATGGAGATGGAGCTTGTGGCCTCACATGTACTAGCAAATGCTCTACAGCTGAGCTTCATTCCCAGTTCTCTATTCACTTTCTAAATTTATGAAAATGTCCTTTGCTTTCTTTTGAATCTTTCAAAAATATTTTATTTTATTCTCTGGATTTATTGAGATGTAATTGAGGTGTAATTGACAAATAAAAAGATATATATTTAAAACAGATAACCAGATATTTTGAAATATGTATACATGGTGAAATGCTTGCCCTCATTAAGCTAATTAGCATAGCCATCACCTTATGCCATTTATAATTCTTTCATTCTTTCTTTGATGAAACAGTTGAGATCTACTCTCCTAGTAAATAGTAGGTAAACACTACAGTGTTGTTATTATAGTCACCATACTGCATATTATATTATAGGAGCTTTTTTATTCTCCATATTTGAAACTTTGTACACTTTGACCAAAATCTCTCCATTTCCTCCTTGCCCAAGCCCAGACAGGGCCATTCTACTCTGTACTTCTAAGGGTGTCTTGTTTACATCTATGTAAGCACATAAATTTTTCTGGAAGTTAATAAATGTTCCTAAATCATACATACTGTATGTAAGCATATATTTATGTGCAACAATGTGTTACCTAGAAAATAATTGTGTGGTAGATAGCAATAATACATGTTGTACACAAATCCTTGACTCTTCCTATTTGATGCCTGCTTCTCAGAAGAACTAAATTATCAAGTCTAGTGAATGACAATTACCCTTAACTTAATTGATGTGAGCCACAGTCTCTTTGAATATATAGCTCCTATCCATTTCTTTGTAACTGTGTCTGTGTGTACCTCTCCTCCTCAACATTGTTTCACCAACCAAAAAGGAATGTCCCTCCTTTGGGAAACTGTTTCTGTACTACCTTGGTGGTATAGAAACAGGTACTTTAACCTCTGCAGAATTTGAACCTGCACATTCTGAGATAATGTTAAGAAAAATATCAACTCTAGATGATACTAAGGTAATTATGAGTTAGCTATAATTTGGTATCCCTATTATTATTACTATATACTGCCCTAATAGTGTTGCAGTTTTCTACAAGGAGGGAATTATGCATGGGTTAACTTATGAGGGTTTGCAAGGAGCTTTAAAAAAAGCCTGATATAGTTTATATACCTACTACCTCTTCATAGGTAAAACAAAGTCTGAACATTTTGACAGTGGTTAATCGTGTGATGTGATCAGCATTAGATTAGATACATCTTCCTGTTTGAGAATGTACTAGCAAAATGTGGGAGCTCTTGGGGCATTGCTGTAGATGTGAGTTCAGCTGTTTTAGGATTTGGGGCAAGCATTTTATTATCAATACTGACTGAAACATTGCAGTGTGATTGCAGAGAGAAATGCACTGGCTTCATTTTACCAAAAGATGAGTGATCAATAAAATATGTGGGGAAACAAACAAAGAGATCTTCCTAGATGTTGTCAATGTCAGTGGTGATACCAGGCTTCCAAGTTATTCAGAGTCTTCTTTGTTTTGCCTTCATTATTGTAGATCAGGTGGGAACAACTAAAACTTTAAAAAGATAGTGGCATCCCAATTATACATTTCTCTTTTATTAGTTAGGTGCTTAACTATCACTGATGTCTAGGGCATGCTAAAGATTTTCATTATTTTGTCTTGTGTTAACCCTGTGAGCAGAGTCCATGTCCACTGAAAAATCCCAAGATCCATAGAAAAGTAGAGAAGATCCCAAGAAAACATTCCATGATCAGGAATGTTTTGGTGTCCAAATTTAATTTGTTAATGAATTGTTAGCAGGTGCTATGGTTTGGGTGGTGAATGTCCTCCCAAAGGCCCATGTATGAAAGACTTGTTCCCCAGGCTGGCAGTGTCAGGAACCAAAAGAACATTATGAAAGTGGTCCCTAGTGAAGACCTTCTTGTCACTGCAGACATACTCTTGAAGAAGATTGTGGGACCCTGGTCTCTTCTTCCTCTTTTGATTCTTGGCTTGATTATAGCAGTTTGCTCTGCCAGGCATTCCCCAGCATTGCCATCTGGCACACCCACTAGGACCCAAAGAGTGAGGTTCTCCTGTTTGTTAAGTTGGAAACCCCTAAACTGTGAGCTCAAGTGGATCTTTTCTCTTTATAAGTTAATTATTTTTAGTGTTTTACTGTGGTGACAGAAAGATGACTAACACAGCAGGCTTAGTGAGGAATTAAAAAAAAAGAAGTAAAGAAAGAATAGCTATTCTTTGATGATTGTCCTACCATGACCCCACATCTTTTTTATACTGGCATTTGCCTGGAAAGAGCCCTTCCTTCTCCCACTTGGGGCAGCTTACTCTGGCTGGTTTTTTTGTAGCTTCTAATAGTAGTTCCTAAACAGGCATGCTTGTGCCTCTGCCAATGGGAAATGCAACAGCATGTCCCTTAAACTGTGCCAGAGGGGGAAAATGCAGATGCTGCAGAGAAGTTTATTTTGCTGTTCTTTCTTCCAACAAAGAAAATTCCACAGCCTTACCATGAAATGAGACTTGGTGAACAATAAAAATACAAATACTCAGAACCTGGCTAGGTCTGCAGCCTGCCTGGCAGTTGCCTTAAAAGTCCAGCATGTCTAGAGTGATAACTTTGGGTCTTTAGATGCTTCTTGACCCAGTCTCTTCATTTACTAAACATAGAAATTGAGGCTCAGAGAAATTCATTTTTTTTCACTTTTCCAAGATTATAGATAATAAGCCATACTTTCTATTGAAAATGACATGGTGTTCTGTTCATGTCTCATTTTATAAGTATATGCATAGTGTTCTCCATCAACAAATGATTTTGCTGTAATGGCTTATGGTAGGTTGAAATTCAAAGGTAGACACTAATAATAATAACATCTTATGTGAACTGAGCATTTGGGTTATGTCTGGCCTGGAAAGAGATCAAGCACATATGAGATTGCCTCAAGAGAGCAGAAGTCCTTCCATGTGAGATAGTAGAAGCCCTAATGTATGGATGAGCAGACCCCCATAATTTTATTCAATGTGATTTATTAAGTGAAATGACCACCCTGTAAATGTCCATGGGAATGAGCCTGTGCAGAAGAGAAAGCTTTTAAATTGGCCTTGCAGGAGAGAGCTGTTGAAGCTGATGAGTGATAGGAATATCTTGATGCATCTCATAGCATCTTCCTGTGCTGAAAATATTCAGGTAAATCATGGAAAATCCTAAGATTCTAGAACTATTGCAAGAAGGACAGTCCTTGAAGGGTCCTAATATAAATACTGATTTAGAAGGACCCGTATTTGTGGGGTCATGACGGGTGCCACTGCTGGGCTTTCCCATGGATCTGGGGTCAGAGCTGAGATCTGAAGGCGGTCATTTAGAACCTGAAAGCTATCACTTAGAGCTGACACACCTTCACCTCAGTAAGGCACAGATACCAAATCATTCTTTAAATTGACCTTGCAGAAGACAGCTATTGATGACAACAGACAAATGGACAACATGGTAGGTCCCAATAACTCTGAGACTTAGGATAGAGACATAGTGGGTTGACCAATGTCTTTATGTGCACTTGAATGTCCATGATCTAGTTCTATTCCTCCTGGAGTTTTGTCATATGAAATATAGGTTAGGGCTTAGTTGCCGGAGGTACCTAGGAAGCCCTCAGACCTCTGCCATCTTTGAACAACTTAACTAATTCAGAAAAGCTCAATGACTAGCACTAGGTTACCCAGAAATGTGTGGTGGAGTTGAATTATTTTGTTAAGTTGGGCAAGTACATTTTTCTAGGCCTCCATTGCCTCAACTGTAAGAGAGTTGGGCTGAATAAAGGATATCACTCAACTCTAACCTGTGTTTCTCTCTGAATAGGAACATGGTGGAAGAACTTCTGAGAAAGCTCTCATGGGGCTGTACTTCTCAGAGGCACAATACAGTGACCAACTTTTCCTCGTAGATGCAGAACGGCTGCTAGTGATTTTTGTCAGTGAGTCCCTATTCATGATACTGAGCATGGGTTTCTTGACCAGTTCTTCATCTGAAGATAGAATATGACAATTTACATCATCTGGACACATTGCTCTCCTAGTGTTCTCTGAACTTGTACCCACCTTCCCCATCAGAGGAAATGTGGCAGGTGGCTTCATCTCTAGAGAGGTACTGTACTGTGTAGAAATGTATTGGACTTCTTTTTTATGAACCTTTTCTTGAATCAATTTCCAAAGTGACAGAATAAATTTCCATGATTGACAGATTCATCAATTGTAAAGACATCATATTTTTTTAATGAAATCTTTCTTTTTTCCTTTTGGGGAGGTGGACATGAGCATAGCAGGTGTGCTTTGGATATATGTTTATCTGAATGCATAAAATAAACATGTTTCTTTGTCATCAAGCCACTTGTTTTCCTGTAAACGTTCCTTACATAGCTCAAAGGTGTATTACTTGGTGTGGAAAGTTTCAAAAATTGGAAAGCAGACATAATTTAGCAAAATAAATAGAAACCAATGGACATTATATGATGCAGGGTCAGTGTTGTTGTTTGTATGTGGCTTAATCAAACCAAACCATCAAGTTAAATTACTGCAAGTTCATTTGCCTGAACTTTAGAGGGTGGATTAGGAGCTGCCAGTGGTCACTGTGCATGATGAAAGGGGCTCCAGCAAGTTGGAGGAACATGTTTTCCAAAGTTAGACCACAGCTTGAGAGCCCTGGGGTGGGGAAAGAGAGGGTGACAGCAAGGGTACTACTTGATGAGGTGATCCAGGTGGGAAACTGTGAGGACCAGCCAGAGGAATTACAAGAGCGAGGCCCAGGAAACCCCAGGGAATGCCCATGAAGGAATCCCCTCTGAACGCATGTCTAGTTCAGATAGAATCCTTGTGGGCACAGGGAAGAGCAGCACCCATCAAGTGATAATTTTCTTGCTCTTTTACTCCAGGGTAGATGCTGGACTTGATGTGGTCAGAGATAAGATCACTAGGCCTGTCTGTCAAAAGAGGTAGATGTACCAAATGCGAAGGGAGAAGTTATCTGTGGTTTGCTGGACTGGCTCTGCAGGATTCCAGTAAGTCTGGCTGTTCCTGAGAAAGAAACTCTGTGTTTCAATGCAGTGTCCTGTTTTGACTATGAACCTGGGACTGGCAGAGTAATTACTGCAACCAGACCTCATTCTGCCCCTGGAGAGAACTAGTGAATTTTTCCTTATCTGAACATAAGCAGTTAAGCCATGGGGTCCCTAGATTTCACCCAAGGGCTGGAGTAGGTGTGCCTATGCAGTGTGGAGAGAACAAAGTCAGTTTTGAAGAACTCTGTGAGTGCAGCTTGTTCACAGTCAAAATAGCAGTAACTGGGATTACAGAAAACAGTCCTTTAACACCAAAGTAAATTAGTAGAAACATGGTAAATATCATGTTCAAAAAACAATTTGAAATATTACTTGAAAGAATATTCCTTTTTTTCTCAGAAATGTAAATCTCTAGTGTGTATTAAACTTTAGCTTTTGTGCTAGAAAGTGAATTGCTTAATTCTGGAAACAATATATCACAATTGTGTGTACTTTATTTAACAAGTGTTGGCAATCATGCAGTAAAAATAAAAACAATTATAATATAAAAGTTATCCAGTTAAGTTGGTAATACTAGTAAAATAAAAATTAAAACTGATAATATCAAAATCATCTAGTAGGAATTATGCATTTTAATATTTTAACTTGTTTCCTCTTCATTACAATATTATTAATATTCATTCTCATTTTAGGAAGTGATGTTTGGAGACACTGAGTGACTTGCCTAAGTCATAGACCTAGAATGTGGAAAGTTTCACTCCAGGGACCACAGCATACAAAAGAAATTTGTGCACCTTATGAAGTTTTTCTTGATGTTGGAGACAGGTATGTAAAGTGTTCCTAGCAACAGATTATGGCAGGAATATAGAAGGGTGGTGGGATGGGCTTGCTTGCAAAGTTTCAGTAGGATTCCTGAGCCGAGAGATGTCTGGCTGGTCAAATGGTTGTTGGCATCAAATGGTAGAGATTGTGACAACATGAGGGAGCAGATGGCAGCAATTTCCAGTACTGGACAAAGGCGGGAAGGAAGAGCTGTAGACATAATGAGAGTGAATGAGGGTGAGAAAAGCAAATGCACAAAAATGATCAGACTGCAGGGCTGTGCCAGCCATGTTCCCTAGAGACAGCTTAGCATTTTCTAATCCCTATTCACTGTGGCTGGCACAACATTATTTTATAGATTTCTGGACGTTAGATTCACCTGTGTGGTTTGCGTAACTGTGGTTCCACAGGAGTGAGAAGCATGGGCCATGTGTTTATGGGGAGATGGAGGTTCTGATCAGGATACCCCAGCCCAGGGAGGGGCGCCCTAGCAGACCTCTGAGTAGTCACCTGTTTGGAATATACTGCAATCCATATTGGCCCTGGAAATAATTACAATTGATTGTGTTACAAGAATGGTTATGAACGTGACCAACCTTAGAGAACACAGGGGGAAGCCACTGGAACTGTGTGGAGTTGGATGTGTCATACTGTTTACATGGTGAGAAGGACAGAAAGTATAGCTGTGTCTGGGAAAACTTGGAGGAACTTCTTCCTGTGCGAGTTATTTATAAGTAAAAGTGCTTGACATTGTCAACAGCATTGTAGTCTCTGAAGGGGAATTTTTCCAAGAGATAACAATGTAGAATGCCTCCCTGGACAAGGCTGATGGCAAGAGAAGGGCCAGAAGCTTGTCCCCTCCTGCTTCTGATTGGTCCTTTGACTTTACTGTCTGGGGCACTTGTCCCCTCAGGAGCCTTGTTGTACCTTTTCAACTCTCTCCCACCCAGAATTTGCCACTTGGGTCCATGAGGACCCAGAAGTGCTTGGCCCAGGACCATTTTTGCTTTCACTCTGGAAAGGAGAGTGAAAGGCTCAGAAGAGGCCTGTGGTGATTGTACCCACACCCTGAGGGCTGCTCAGTTCCAGGTACAGGGAGTATCTTGATAGGCATTGAAATAGAACTCATGTTTTCTGGCTCAGTGGTGCCTCCTGGAGCAGGACTGCCCACCAGGGAATAAATGAGACCCATGGAGCAGTGCCCATTGCTCACTATATGTAGGGCACATCATGGAGCACTATGGAGAAATGGATCCTCATCTCTCTGCTTTGGCAATTTTCTGCTTTCCCAAGTGGACAGGCTGTGAGAAGAGGAAATCTGGACTGGAATCAGAGCGAGGCCCAGAAGGGACCAGTCCTGACCTGTCCCCCTACCCAGGAAACTCCCAAATTTTGAACAGGTCACTTTCCCTTGTGGGAACATATCCTCTCTGATTGCCTTTCCCCCTGGAAATCTATGGGACAAACAAGGACTAGAGCCAGGAGACTTGTTCTTGTGACCCCAGGCTGGCTCCTTGGCCCTCTTAAGTCCCGATTTCTTCCAGGTAACATAAGTAGAGCTTATATGTATGTGTAAAGGTCACTAGGCTTCAAGTCATAACCTGAGTGCCCTGGTCTTGGCTTTTCTACCAATTGTCAACTCATCTTTTCTGGAATTCAAGAGACAGTGTTGTACAGGCTTATTAATATACCCTTCAGAAATCTATCATCTCTGCTTGAAGGATTTGCTTCCTTTTGCATTTGTGTCAGAGTTAAAGGGGCTTCTCCAGGCCTGTAATCTGGGAACCAGGGCAGAGAGAGGCCTAGGGTGGAATGGGGTGAACAACTTAGTCTCTGCTGTCCCCTTCCTCTAAGCTGGTGGTTGGTACTGGGAGGGCATGGGCTTCTTGTCTGTGGCACCACTTAAGATGACCCCATGCCACTCTACCTTCTTCCTTGGCTAAAACATGTAATATTTTTCTCAAACATTTCACTCTGAACTCATCATGCCAAACCACTGGAGAGTTAGGCACCCATTGCTATAAATTTGCACTGCTTTTCCTGTTCTGATATGTTGTGGTTCCATTTCATTTGATTCAAGGAGTTTAAAAAATTTTCCATCTGATTTTTTCTATAATCTGCTATTCATTTAATAGTGTTGTTCAATCTACATGTGATTGTGTAATTTCTGCAGTTATTTCTAGTTTCTTTTCATTGTGATCAGATAAAATACAAGAAATTATTTTATTGAAAAAACTTCGGTAGGAGTTGCTCCATGATATAATATATAGTCTACTTTGGAAAACATTTTTTGTGCTGAAGAAAATAATGTGTATTTTGTAACTGTTGGATGGAATATTTTGAAGATTTTGTTAAGTCCGTTAGATCTAAAGTATATTGTAAATCTGAGGTTTCTTTTTTATTTTTTTAAATAGTTGTATACAATACTTTTATTTTGTTTATTTTTATGTGGTGCTGAGGATTGAACCCAGGGCCTCAAACATGCTAGGCAAGTGCTTTACCACTGAGCCACAACTCCAGCCCCTTATGTTTCTTTTTTTGATTTTTTTTTGGGGGGGTGTCTAGAAGATGTATTTACTGTGACCTATCTTTCCATTTATCTCTAATCATGTTTGTTTTTTAAAAATTGGTTGCTCCAAGACTTATTGCTTATACATCTATAATAATTATATCTTTGGATTAATTATTCCCTTGGTCAATATATAGTGACCTCCTTTTCTGTTCTGTTTTTATTTTAAAGTCAGTTTTATCAGTTATAAAAGTAGCTACTCCTTTTTGCTTTTGGATTCCCTTTACTTGTAATCATTTTTCATTCTTTCATTAGCACTGTGCACATGAGGTAAATTTCTTGTAGGCAGCATATTGTTAGGTCTTATTTTTTAATCCATTTAGCCAATCTGCATCTTTTATATGAGAAATTTAAAACATTTACATTCGGGGTGATTATCAAAAGGTATGTACTTATTCCTGTAATTTTGCTCCTTTTTTCTTCTGGTAGTTTTGAATGTACCATTTTTTTTTCTTCCGGTCTTATTCATTTTAGAAGTTTACCATATTGATGATATATGATTCTTTACTATTTCTCATTTGCATGTCTACTCCTCTAGTGAGATTCACTTTTTCACATTTGCTGATAATTTTATCTTCCTTCCTCTTCTGAGTATAGTACTCCCTTTTGTATTAGTTTAGCTTTTTATCACTGTGACACAATATCTGAAAAAAACTCTTAAAGGAAGAAAGATTTATTTTACCTCATGGTTACAGAGGTTTCATTCTGGGGTTGGCCAGCTCCATTCCTTTGTGCCTAAGGTGAGGCTGAACATCATGGCAGATGGGTTTGACAGAGGAAAGTTGCTCACCACCCGGCAGTTGGGAAGCAGAGAGAGGGATAGGAAGGGGCTAGTGACAAGATATGTTCCCCAAGGGCCTGCCCCCAAGGACCCACTCCCTTCAACTAGACCCTACTTCTCACAGTTTCCACCGCCTCACCCCAGTAATCCATTCATATTATGAAGCCATCAGTGGATTAATCCACTCAGGACGTCAGAGTCCTCATGATTCAATCATTTCCTAAAAAGCCCCACCTCTGAATACTACTGCGTTGGGATCAAGCAATCAGAGTATGAGCCTTTTGGAAACATTCTGGATCCAAACCATAACAGGTATCTTCAGTGGTGCTGGGTGGTCATTCATTCCCTTAATTTATTCTTATCTAAAGTCTTTCTTTATCTCTCTTGTTTTCTTGAAGACTAACACTGCTGGGTATAGCTGTCATTTTTGACACTCTACTTCTTTATCCAGAGTACTTTCTTTTTTAAAAAAATCACCAGTCAGAATGGTTTATAGTCAATCATGAAGATCTCATTTTACCTTAATTACTTCTTTAAAGGCCCAATTGCTAAATAAAGTCACATTCTGAAGTATTGGTGGTTGAGACCACGTATGAGTTTGGGGGCACATAACTCAACCGTAATAGGTAGGTGTGGAGAGTTTGGTTGTTTCTAGTGAGCATCAGGGACCTCAGGCCACCACAGTGTTTATAGCAGCAGGACTCACGGGGCCTGTGGATGAGGGTGGGTGGCATGGCTGGAGAAGCTCTGCCTTTGTTTCCCTAGCAAGTTATAATAAGTGACTTTATACATCAGTCAGTTAGTAAACAGCCCAAGAAAAACCAGTGTCTCTGAGACTTATCAAGTGGTTGATTGCTTAATAAAAATGAACGATATCGTATGCATGGTTAGTAGTCATATATAGACTATAAATCCAAAATCCAAAGTGATTGTGCAGAATAATTATGAATTATGAATCCATGTGACATAACCTAGAAGACAAAACTAGTGTGATGTCACTCCTTGAAGGTAAAATACTGACTTAATTCATCCATAAGGCCAATCTGATGTTTATAGTGATGTTGTGAGAGAAATCAACACTTTAAATATGTGATCAGCTTCGAGACACGGCTAGAAGCTTTAAACACACATTGATTCCCATCTCGCTATATTAGGCCACTGCCACCAGCATCAGTCATCCCAAAAGGATGTGATGAAGGCTCAGTGTGTCTTGTCAACACTGTTGAATAAAATGGGGTCATTTTGCATTTTCCCACCTCTTGGCCAAGACAGAATCCAAGGTCATTGAGAGTCCAGGTCTCTGGGGAATGAGAACAGCAAGAATGATGTGATAGGTTTGATGTAAGTAAAATGTGTCCAATTAAAAGTGCTGTCCTCAATTCTGAGATTAATCCACTTAGGATGTTAGAGACCTCATGATTCAATTTTGCATTAAAATTTACTTTTAAGAAATCAAAGTCATAAAATTAGTTTGAAGTTTTTAACTTTCTGTTTTATTTTAAATATTTTTACTTCTTTACTTGGCCAAGGCAAAACAAAAAATTACATCACACCTTGATTTGGGAATATCAAGTGTTTCTTTTTTTAATTTAGAGGCTCCATAAATGTATAAAGTTGAAGATTGTTCCTGTAAAGCAGCAACTCCTGGGCCCCAGGGCAGCTCCAGGAGCCATGCAGTACAGATACCTTGGGTGGGGAAGAAACTGTTGGAACCTGTGTGTGCATATCAAGCAGAAGGGGCATCCTTGTCTTCTTCATTGTTAGTGAGCAGGTGGTAGGGTGCCTCCCTGATCCTTGACAGTCCAGGTCCCTGTGGATCCTGGGTTCTGCAGTGAAGAGGAGTAACCTCTATGCAGAAGGTCTGAAGAGGGATGTCTAATTATTCCCTCTAAGCAGAGGGTGATGACCCCAGCTGTAGGTGCCCCTCTACAGGACTTGCTGATGACATTGTCTAGTTATATTTGAACAACCCAGAATGGCCTTGTGGCTTAAGAACTTTCCTGTCAAGAACCTAAAGACTATGAAGGGAACAAGCAAGATCCTGATAAAGTCATGTTCCTTGCAGGAGAACTTTGTCTGCCAGTTGACTAGTAAAGCCAATGGTAAACTAACTACAGCTGCAAGAAATGAGGAACCTGCCCTGAAGGTCATAGCAAAGCCATTAAGAACAGAGGCTTTTATTTGAATTAAATATCAGCAGTCCCTTTTGTATAATGTGCTGTGGTTTATATAATATATACTGTTAACTTTTTGTATCTGCAGTCCTTGTCCATGGATTCAACTAACCTCAAATTAAAAATATTGACAAAGAATAATTTATCTGTATTGAATACATATAGACTTTCCCTCTTGCTATTATTCCTAAACAATACTGTATAATAACCCTTTCCTGGGGCCCAGAGTCCATGGGAGATGTGAGGTAGCAGGGCACAAGGCCTGCTAGGGCATCTGAAGTTCCACACACTGGAAACACTCCTTCTGTGTACTGGGATGGTGGCACTGGGGCTGGGGAGCATCCTGATTTGGGTTTTCCTGAGGCAGTGACTGAGACTAAATTCTGACTTGTCTGGAGCTACCTACTCTCTCAGGTGGGATGTTCAAGGTGCACTGGAATATATCTGGAGAGGGGTCCTAACTTCCACATCTAAACTGATTCACCGATAGTGAGCCTGGGGCTGAGGTGATAATGATGGCTCACAGGTATCACTAACCAGACACAGTGACCACCATTTTGCATGATTTAAATAAACTGCCATGTCCTTAGCATTCAGTGGTGTGTGGGTGGGGGGTGTTGGGGGGAGGTGCTCAAACCTGCTAGCATGGCTGCTTCTCCAGACTCATTATGGGTTTATGGACCCTCTGGGAATGTGGCCAGAACTCCTGATCCTACAAATGTGCTCATGAGGCCCTTGGCAGGGACTAGTGTTTCCCTACTGATTCTAAATGCAGAAAACAGTTAATCCCCTTTGCTCACCCAGGGAGTAGCTCCTGAGGCAGGTGGTTGTTAGTTGTCCTCTACCTTCCATGGGATAATCCACAGTTCCCTGTGGTAAGGACAAACCTTCTATTTGTGGGGAGCACATACACTCTAAAGCTGAGAGATGCCTGATTTTCTACTTAGCAAAGCATGGGAAGTCTCCTCGTGAACAATATTAATTTACAGAAAGAAGTAGACATTTCAGGAGCACCCTTTCATCAGCTGTTGTTAACACCTTAGCTTGAAAAGCCCCTCATGCAAAGGAAAACTGCAGGGACTCACTCCTGCCCTTGGGAAATGTGGAGTGTGTCATACACACCCAGGGAAGTGCCAGCATTGTGCAGATGTCCTTGGGTGCATCTGATGACAGCAGATGTAAGGGAGAAACTGCTGTTTCACTGGGCTGTGGGGTTGAACTATCCTTTCTTGTAAAGGAAAAAAACATTTTTCAGTAAACTTGAAATCTGTGGCACCAATAAAAGAGGAGGAAGTGTGCCTGGCAGATGATCTTTTTAACTAAGAAACATGCCTTACATCTGCATAATTATGTTTATGAGAATTGTTTTTAGAGAACTTGAGCAAACAGTGCATTATGGGAAGGAAATTCTAAGAAAATCATCTTCATTGCACATATAAGGTTAGTAGTGGGTTACTAATATTATTTCAGGAAATATTTTGGAAAAATAGTAAATTGGAATCAAGGGTTGAATCCCATTGGTATTATTAAGTAAAACTAAAGTGCGATAAAATATATTTAGATTATTTTCATTTTCCCATTATCATTTTATTCATGAATATTAGTTAGGTTAACAAGATGAAGATATCAGAATATTCACTTTGCTCACATGCATGGTCACCACAGCAACTCAGCAAGTTATAGAAATTTAATATTATTTTGATTAATGATCATAACAGATTCATTTAGGTTCCTTATTAGCAGTTGCCAGATAGAAAACCGTGTATTGTGAAATTTTTAAGTTTCCTAATTAAACGTTCTATTTGTTCAGCTTTTTATTTTCCATTCATGTTATTTCTTGACTCATTTTCCAAGTCTCATAACCATTGTTCATAATCCCATGGAAATTACTTTCTTTCATAGTGGAGATGACACTGAGAAGTGCTGGTGGGTGGTGGGTCCGTCAGCAAAGCCGGGCTCTGCCATTACCCTAACATCAGATGGCTTTCATTGACAAATCAGGTGCCCAATCCCTTAAGCTCCCCAGACCTCTCCACCCACTCTCTGTCGTTACTCACTAGAGTAAAGCAGGATCCCACAAGTTCAGCCACCTCTGCACAGTGGCCCCTCCAAATCTACTGAGGACATCACCCTCCTGCCTCCCAAGTCCAGCACCAGGCCAGGCCGACAGGAGTTTTCTGGGCTGCTGTCAGTTTTCTGGGAAGTGACCACTTAGAGTGTCTCTAACTGCTTTCTAAGACAAATCCAGGTCATCTCTGGCCCTAAGTTCCCACTTCCTATGGATTCCATTCATGCCTTCATCAGTCATTTGTGGACATATTCCAAGTGCCTGATTCTGGCAGCCAGCTTCCCATTTCTTTGTACTTTAGGGAAGGGGGTGACAATGAATAAATACAAAAATACTGGGTCAGGCAGGGGGTATGGACTAGGAAGAGCAGACCTGGCCCTCCTGGGAACCATGGAAGATCTTGAGGATGGGCATTGAGAAAGAAGCCCATTGAGAAGAGAAGGAGCCCTGCAGCATTGAGGAGTGATCATTCCAAGCACAGGGAAATCAAGCAGGGTTTCTGTGAAGGAACAGCATCCAGAATGGTTCAGGGAAAACCTCAGCATGGGTGGCGTGCCATGGGGGAGGGTCATGGTGAGAGTGAGGCCACAGAGCCCCAGGGGCCACACCCTGCAGGACTTTGAGGCACTGGGTGAGAACCTGAGGTTGTTCTAACCAGGTGAGTTGCACAGGATTATTTTGAGGCAGATGTAGATCACTTGACTTTCGACAGTTCCCCTACTGAAGCCAGTGGTTATGGTCCCTCATTGTAGTTGCAGCTGGATGGCTGAGGGGTTTGGGCTAATTTTGTATTTTCTGCTCTGCACTATATAATTCATAGTAGCAGAATATTATCTTTTAATTCACAATATATCCCATTTTAACTACAGTGCCTAGTGTGAATTGGTTTCTCAACTTGGGTTATATTTGTGTGGGGGCGGGGAGGAGAGGCGGGGTTGAGGAGAGACTGTACACTTTCTGATAGTGGAAGCTTCTCTTTTTTCTTCTCTATCACTTTACATTTGTAACTCCATAAATTATTCTCTGTTTGTGTGGATGCCTAGGATATTGTGTGGGTGCTCAGCCCCTGGGAGGTAGATGTGAGTCCAGATGCTTGTTTGCTGGTTCATATCATTCCTAGAGTCCATCTGCTATAGGTGTTTATCGTGTTTCCAGACTAGTCAACAATCCAGAATTCAATTCCTGTCTCCAAAGAAATAAAAGGGGGGCCATTTATACATTTGACAAGATAATAACTAATACTGGACAAATAAGATGATGATTTCTCTCACTGAATGTTGTCTGCATTTTATTCGTGTTTAAAATTTGTGATTCTCTAAACTGTGGGTCAAAGTTGAGGATAGTGAACACCTGTAGAGGAAGGAATTTTTCAGGTCTACACTTAGAATCTGCAGTTCTTCTGTTCAGAGGCAATGACATTACAGAGGAACAGAAGTTCCTGAGGATTTTCCTAAGCAGAGAACGTCATCTGGGAGGCCACATTGACAGTGTCTCAGTGTCTCAGGGGTCTGGCCAGTGTCCTTGTGCTTCCAGTTGGCTAAGGAGTTTCACATGAAAGAAAAATGATGTGGGGTTTTCTGTAGAAAATTTCTGTGAAAGGTCTCTGTGTTCAGTCCCTGTGGGAATTCTGAGGTGCCTGTGTGATATCTCTGTGTGGGTCTTTTAAAATCTGTGTAAAGTCTGTATGAGGTCTCTGTGTGAGGAGGACACTCCATGTGGTCAATGTGTTTGTGTGAGATGTCTGTGTACTATCTGTGGTTGGTCTCTATGAGACCATTGAGGAAATCTGTAGGACATCTCTGTGGAGATGTTTCCCCTTGGTCTGGAACTCTGTGGGAGTTCTATGTGAGAGATCACTGCATGAGGACCATGTGGCAGTGAAAGGTTGTTGTCGGAGACTCTGTGTCTCTGAGGTCTCTCTGAGGTCTCTGTTAGTACAGATCTTTCAGAGGTTCTTTTAGGAAGTCTGTCAAGGGTTCTGTGAGATCTGTGAGGACCCTGAAGTTGGTGCTATATCTGAGGGAAGTCCTTGTGTTACTGTGACTGCTGTGTTAGAGGTTCTGTAGTGGATTCTGTGGCCATCTTTAGGTTGGGTCTGTGAATGGCTATGTGCCAGGGGGTCTTACTTGTGTCTGACAGAGGATTCTGTTACATCTCTGTGTGGGGGTCTCACTGTGGGTCTCTGGGATGTCTCCTGGTTGTTGGAATCACTGCCCTTTCTAGATGACAAAGCTGACAGAAGCAGAGGGAAACAGGACTTCCTTTCTCATGGCTCTGGCTGTCCATCAATTTCGCTATCTGTGGCATTATCCCTTCGCAATACCTGGGGTTCACATCCAGGTCCTCTTCCCAGAGAACCTGCCTCTCTGTGCTTTGAGAGGGCCCAGCAGGGCCAGATTCAAGGATCTGACTCTGTTCTATCCCATTTGGTGCCTGGGTCTTTTCTTGATCCTAGGCCTATTCTGAGGTCTGCTGTTTTCAAATAAGGGACAGGACCTGGCTCAGGGTTGGCTTGTAGGGCCTGTTCTCGCACTGGAAAGGACTACCTGGCTTTACCTATGGAGTACTTTCAGACATTAGAGCAGGACCATGCCTGTGTCATCTGCCTTGCTGGCACTTCATGGTACAGGACTCTCCATCACTAAACAGGGCAGAGGGCCCATGAGTGGTGCTGCTGCCTTCCCCAGGTGGGCCATAGCATCAAGCATTCTGCAGACATGGTTTCTCTTCTTTGTCCTTTGGGACCTGCCTGCTTTCCCATGTGGAGAGGCTGCAGGAAGAAGAAGCCTGTGTTGGAAGCAGAATGAGGTCAGGGAAGTCTGCTGGTTGTCCCCACCCAGCTTATTCCTACATTTTGGACAAGTCACTGCCATGATATGACAAGTTCTAACTGAATCACTTTTTCTTTTCTAGTCTCTGGAAAAGCAATTTCTGGAAGCCTAGAGAATCTTGCTTTGTGATTCCAGGCTACTCCTTTTGGACTTTTTAGGTCCCTGCTTTTCCACTGCAGAAGAAGAGCTAGGGCCATGTCTAAAGGTCATCTAACTGGGAGTCACAGCTGGAGTTCCTTAGTTCTGGCTACTCCAATTGATTAACTCATCCGTTCTTTCTCTCCAGCCTGTGTCTTTGCTAAAGGGGCTTCTCCAGGTCTGTGGTCTGGGAGCTAGAGAGGGTGCATAGGGTTGAGGCCAGAGTGAGTCCACAATTTTCAGTCCCTCAGGTTGGTGGCTGGTAATAGGAGTGCAGAGGCTTCCCATAAACCACACCATTTGTGATATCCCCATGTTATTCTCTTTCTTTGGCTCCATTTTAAACCTCCACATCCCATTCTCTGCCCACTCTGCCCCAATGTCAGATGGTTAGTGCACACATATTTGTGCCAACTGGGGGTTGGGGGGTTCAGGGTTAGCAAGTTGCATGTGACACAGCCCTTAGCAGCCAACTTGCTGTTCCCACCCAGACACATACAGATCTATAATTTTCATTCTGGCCACTGCTTTAGAGAGTGAGGAAGGCAGGAGCAGAAATAGGTGACATGGCCACTGCATGCAGCCTGAAGAAAAAGGAGCTGGAAAGGCCCATCTCTATGTTAACCTCCATAAGGCAAGGGTTCACAGGGCAGTTTTCCTGTGTTTCCCACCAAGACATCCAGCAGCAGGGACTTTCTGGCCACCTCTGAACTCAGGACCAGGAAAGTATAACTTTCCTGGACATGGGAAGCTACTAAGTTCCATGGTATCCTTGTACCCCAAACTGTATACCTTCACAAAGATCAGGATTGAAGGAAAGGCTGATTCAGACCTTGGGGTGGATTTCTCGTGGGGTAGCCCCATTCTTGATAAGTCCCTAAGGCATTCTCTTATTTCTAATGATCAAGTCATGAATTCTTAAGTTGTAATGAGAGGATTGATCTGGCATAAGGGTGGGTACTCAATGCCACTGTCACCTCCCTACATGTCCACTTCCTTCTAGAATCCAGAGTAATGAAGAACAGATATGACTTCCTTCCCTAGACCCAGCAAGACAGACAAAAGCCTCTCTGATTAAAAAAAAAAAAAAAAAAAAAGCAGTATTATTAAGCCATTGTCACCTCATTAAGAAGAAACCATTATCAAACAGGTTGGGCTCACATGAGGACAGTTTTTCTCAGTATGGTCTGAATTGTGGGAAAAACTTCTTCCCAGCAGGATAGGAGTGGGAAGCATGTTGATGCTGACGAGACAACAAACGTCTCTGAAGAGCACAGTGCCTTGGATAGTGCACACTGTGGCCCGAGATACCTCCCACCCTGGGTCCTCTGCTGGCAGGGGCTGGACAGAGGTGCAGACTCCTTGAGCAGCAAGGCTGGATTGTTATCCTGGTTTCTGATTCACCTGATTGGAGTATGGCTGTGGCCCCTGGGGTGGCCTGGTGACCAGGAGCCATAGCTTTCATCCCTCTCCTTTGCTCCAGGGAGGAGGAACCCCTGGAATAATGGGATTGCCTACCCACAGGGGTCTGTGGTTCCTCTTTCACATGTTTTTCTTGTGGGAAGAAAGATTATGATGAAACTTCATTTTCTGCTCTATGATCCATTCAACAGTGGTCATGAGTGCCTGGGCTTCCGATGCCCTCTTATCTGTAAGCTGTCGGCTTGTGACTGACCTTTGGCTTTGGGTAGTAGTTGATGGGGTCATGACTTTGGGTAGGGAGTTTGCCTGCCTTTTGCCTTCACTGGGGACAATATTCTGCAGAAAGTTCTTTATTCTGTCCCCAAAGTTCCTCTTTGAAGGAGCCTGGGAGGACTTGTCCCCCACAATGTCTCCTACCTTTATGACTGAGGCAGAGTGGCCCTGAAAGTCTTTCTTCTTATGCTTCTGACCTGGGCCTCACTCTGTCCTCCCTCTTGGCAGTTGGCCTTAACTTATTTCTCCTGCTCTTCCCTGAATCCTGGAGCTCAGGGATCTTGGGTTCCTGTAGGTCTTCTCTGCTGTCTTCACTGGTCAAGAGTCTATACAGCCCCCAAGAAGTTGATGAACTGCTACTGGACATGCTCCTAGGAAGCTAGGATGTCTGTAGCCAGGAGCACCTCAGGGGCACAGTCCTGATGAAACATGTCAGTGGCAAAGTCTTGCGGGATGACACCTGTAGCCAGTTCTTGAGGCTGGTTCTCTGGCTCAGTCTCTGCTTTCAGGCATGAGTAGTATCTTGGCCCTGGGAAATAGAACTTATAGGAGGGTGTTACTGATCCTCTGAGATTCTAAATTCCCCAGATTAATATGAACATTTGGGAAGTTTTATGGTCTTTCTGATTTCATTGGTGATTCCCCAGTTAGAAGACTCCTCCTCCTCATCCTCTATTTCTCTGACTTCTTCAGCCTTTAAAAATTGGTGTCCTACCTGAAGTGATGACATGCTGTGGCATGAGACTTGTAAGGTCACACCTCCACTCCCCAGGGACTCATGTCTGCCCATTTCTAGGCTTGGACTTGGTTCCAGGCTCTCTTACAGATCCCAGGACAGTACCATTGTGCCAGGTTCTGCCCATGAGAATGTAAGTGTGAGGCTGAGAGGGCAAGCTGCCCTCTTCTGTGGTTGAAGGAGCATCTGAGAGCCCACAGTTCTCACTAGATGGAGTTCTGCTCAAGGACTCAAATGAGGACTCTTCAGGGTGGGAACTGAAGTTTGTGCTACTTCCTTCAGTCCTGGACCTTTCTGGGTGGTTTTTCCCATCATGGCCAATGGAGTCAGCCGCGGAGTCACAGGAGGATGAGGAGGGGAGGGCGGGCTGTGGAGGTAGTGAAGCCTCAGAGTTTTTCATCTTCAGGACATTTATGTGCTTGAGGACCCTGAGGGGTAGGTCCCACCTGTGCCAGCATCAAGGAGGGAGATTTCCTGGGAGGTGTTCCTGAAGACTTCCCCACCTTTTAAGGATGGTCTATCCCAAGTTATCTTGTGAGTGTTTGAATTTCCAGGTGGGGCAGAGACATGATATGTGCCCAGCCTGGAATGCCAAACACCCTAGGAATCCTTCCTTCTTGGATTATCTCTGCCCTCTCTGAACCAGTCTCTTGTATAGGAGGGCTTCTGTTGTCTGGAATTACTGAGTTACAGGAAGACCCACAATTATCCTTTGCCTGATCTGCCCTTGGGATGTTGTCCCAGGACTCGTTCAGATTCAGAAGTGGGTAGATATTGGGTGGTTGTCTGTACTGGTGTAGCATAAACCTCTTCTGAAGGTGTTGCTCCCATTTCTCCTGAAGCTCAAGGCTGAAGAAATCCCCTGGGAGCTTGTTGATGGGCTTGTGATCACAGGAGGCCCTGTTCTCAGAAGTGATTTTCTGAGACTTCTGGACCAAATAAGGTAAAGCCTCTCTACTTTCTACTTGTATTCTTAAAATGTAGTATTCCAGGTGTTGAAGAGCAGAAGGGGAAAGCAGCTGGGTCTCCTCTTGGCTTGTGGGGCATGGAAATCCACATGTGATATTCAGTGGAACATGGCATTGCAAACTTGGGAGAGATGATGGGAGATGGGCCTGATGGTGGATCTGAGCCAGTGATGGTGACTGGGAGCAAGACAAGGTTGGAGTCACAGGCTGAAATTGAACAAGAGGGTGGAGCAACTGGGAGGAAAAGAGTGGCCCAGGTGCAGCCTGCACCTGCCCTGTAATGTAATCAAGCATTTCATTGAATGCAATGGAGGAAAAGTCTGCTGAGGGCCCAGACATTCTGACAGTAGCCACCAGAGACTTGCTATGCAGAATGGGGAGGCCACAAAAGAGCTGGCTGCATTTCTGCTGTAAAAATGGTGTAAAAGAGCTGCCGAGGAAAAGTAAGCATCTCTAGGCTTGCCTTTTGTGTTTCAGAAGGGTCGTGGGATAGTGGTGTCCTGCTCCCTGCCAGGGACTGTACTGTGCTTCCCAGAGAATTCAGGGAGTAGACTGGTTCATCTTTTGTCTTCACATTACAAATTTTCCTTCCTGCTCTCTTCCTGATTGGTATCTCCATCAGTTTCTGGACACCAGGGTTAATGAAAGAAGTCACTTCAGCCTCTACTTGCGAGAGTGGGTGGTTTGCCCAGAGTGAGTCCTCTGGTGGGTGGGAAGCATGATCTCTCTTGGATTCACTGTGTGGGGAGCGGGAGAGGCCACAGACTTTGGCAGTCATCTGCCACTAAGAGAGGGATGAGATGAGACAGGTGGAGAGAATATGGCCTGAGACTGCTGGGAAAGGAGATGGCAATGGGACAGGAGAAGGCAATGGCACAGGAGATGGCAATCGGATAGGAGAAGGCAACCAATAGTTGTTGTGGGGAGATAGCTCTGTGGCTTGGTTCCCAGTGAGAGTATCATTGAGTCACACTGAGGAGTCAGGTTGGGGTCTGGCAGAAATACACAATGGGCCATGGGATCAGGAGGGATAAGATGGGGGAGAGGAAAGTCCACGTGGCTGAGGTGAACATTGTTCTAGAGGAATCACAGACTCTGGTGACTGAGAGGCATTCAGGGTTGAGTGTGACTGAACAGAAACTGAGGAAGTCATTAGGTCTGCTGAAGGAAGTAGAGGCCAGGAACAAAGGCTTTGAATCTGTAAGTCATTTTGGGGAGTGTTGACCTCTTAACAATGTCACATCTCATGGCTTCTGAACCTGGAATGTCTCCCCATTTATTTTGGTCCTTAAGTTCTTTCAACAGTAGTTTGCAGTTTGCAAGTGGTGAGGTCTGCATTTCTTTTATGAAATTTACTCCTAAGTACTTTATTCCTTTGCTATTGTAACAAATTATTTTTTCAGGGCTGGGGTTGTGGCACAGTGGTAGAGCACCTGCCTAGCACTTGTGAGGCACTGGGTTTGATCCTCAGCACCACATAAAAATTAAATAAAATAAAGGTATTGTGTCCATCTACAACTAAAAAAAAAAAAAAATTTAAGAGAGAGAGAGAGAGTGAGTGAGTGAGAGAGAGAGAGAGAGAGAGAGAGAGAGAGGGAATTTTTTTTGATATTTATTTTTTAGTATTCGGCGGACACAACATCTTTGTTTGTATGTGGTGCTGAGGATCGAACCCGGGCCGCACGCATGCCAGGCTAGTACGCTACTGCTTGAGCCACATCTCCAGTCCCAAAAATATTTTTAAAAATTGTTTTCTCAAATATGTTTTTGGATTGTTTATCACTAGCACTTGGAACAGGGCAGCACCTCGTCTCTGTGGCCTACAGCTTTGCAGGCTCATTTCTTTTCTCTAGCGGGGTATCCGTGGGAGAGTACCTTCTTTGAAGTTTTGACATAGATGACCATGTTATCTGCCTGTAAGTTAGTACTTCCTTTACAATCCCAATACTTTTTTTTTTTCTTTTCCTTACCTAATTGCCCTGGATAGCAACTCTGGCACTGTGAAAGGAGTGAAATTGGCTATCCTGGTCTTGTTCTTGGAGTTTTGCCTGATACTTCTTCTGTATCTATTACAATGGTTGTGTCACTTTTTCTATCAGTATGATGTATTCATGTTTTTGTGTCTGCGTGTGTGGACTGGAGATGGAACCCAGGGGTGCTTTATCACTGAGCCACATTGCCAGCTCTTTTTGTTTTTCATTTTGAGACAGAGCTTCACTAAGTTGCTGAATCTAGCCTCCAACTTGTGATCCTCCTGCCTCAGCCTAGTGAGCTGCTGGGATTACAGGCATGTGCCCCTACACCAGGCCTATTAACTGATTTTTGATGTAAAAACATGGTTTTATTCCTGGGATAAATCTTACTTCCCTATGGTCTATAACTTTTTATTCATTGCTAATTAATGTTTTCTTTTATCCTGTTAAGTGTCAAAAGTACCTGTTATTAGTTCATCCTGTGTTTTTTATTGATCACTGAAACTTTTTCATTTTTTTACAAAAATGTGAATGCAAAGAAGAAAACTGTTTTGTTTCTTGGTGAAGCATCAGAAGGAGAATTGGAGTGTCTTTGGTGTTTGAGGGCAGTTTGTGATGTAGTGAAGTTTTCCTCATCTTGTTTTTGGCATTTTTCATGACAGGCAAGTCTAAGAGAAATACAGAAGCTGACAATGAGCTGGGAGGGTGTGTGACTTGGGGTTGTAGGGGTGTATTTGTGCATGTGTATGCATCTTCAAACCTCCGGCACCTCACATAAGGAGCCAGGCCAGGACAATGGAAATTCCCTAGGAAATATTTAGTATTTTATGTTTCTTTTCTTTTTGCAATATGGGGGATAAAACCCAGGGCCTCCAATACACCAAGCTACCAGGGGGTAGCCCAATCTCTCTTCTGTATTATTATTTTTTTTGAGGCACTATAAAACTAGCTTCAGTAGATTTATGAAATGCTCTTGGGTGCTAACTTGTGTCATTAAAAGACAAATCAGTAAAATCTTCTCAACTCTCTCTTTTAATTCATTTTCTTTTAGTCTCAGATCAGTGTACTGGAGGGAGTCTCTTGTCATGATTTGCAGAAATTTGGCAGCCTTGTGTCTGCTGTGATCACCAAGTCCTGACCCAGGAACAACAGGGAGTCTGTGGAAGGCCTGGATGAGATTCTTGAACACCTGCTCACGGGGCCTGATGTGAAGCAGCTCTTCAAGTTGCACGGTGCGTGTAGGACTGGTTGGAGTTTCTGTCCTTCCTTGGGCAAATGAAGAGGCAAGGTAGTGAACCTGGTCCTCAGCCTGCATGTGCCGAGGTTTGGTAAAGGCAGGATGCATGGAGGTGCCCAGGCAGGTGTTAGGCATAAAGAGCTTCTAACACTAGAACCATTGTCTGCTGAGTGCCTGCTGAATATGTGTTCCTGGGGGGACACACGGTCCTTGAAGCAACCTCTCTGAAAGTCCCCAAGCCCCTTGATTTCCAGATGAGGGAATGGAAGTACCCAGGGCACATTGCTTAACCAGGATGTTGGAGACTCACTGTGTCCAAGATAACAAATGATTAGAAATCAGTCCAAGCCCAGCTTGCCTCCCTGTGAAGCTCATGTGTCACATTTTGAGACCAATATTGATAACTAACACAACATGAAGTGACTCTTCAGCTATCACCTTCCCAAGTGTCGTGTGTTGCCCTGGAAATGATGGTGCAGGTTTATGTGTAAATTGCTAGATTCAGATCCTGTAGTGGGAAAGCACTTGTGTGGCAATAAAAACCCAGGGCCAATGATTGTCTCAGCCAAACCAGCTGCTCTGTTCTACACCAGGTCATAGGCAGGAGTAGTGTGTGGTTCTGACGGTGGCTGCTGTGTGCACGGGCCACAGCAGCCTGCTGGGGAAGAGTTCACTGTCACACTCCACAGCATGCATTTAAGGCTCCTCCTTGTCTTTTCCTGGCTTCATGGTTTCATTCCTTTTATCACTGAGTAAAGTCCCCTTGTCTGGATGTGCCTGGGTTGGTCCATTCTCCCACTGAAGGTCATCTCAGCTGCACTCTGTATAGGGGTGATGCTGGGGATGAACCAGGGATTCATGCCTGCTAGCCTAACACACTACCATCAAGCTGCACCCCAGCCTCCTGTTATCTTTGTTTTGTTTTGTTTTTTAAAAGAGAGAGAGAGAATTTTTTTAATATGTATTTTTTAGTTTGGGGTGGACACAACATCTTTATTTTATTTTTATGTGGTGCTGAGGATCGAACCCAGCGCCCTGTGCAGCCAGGCGAGTGTGCTACCCCTGGAGCCACATCCCCAGCCCCTTATCTTTGTTTTTTATGGTAAAAATAAACTTGGTCTTCTCATAATACTATATGAACCTCATATTACTGTGAGATAGTCTGGCAGTTAAACTAGTCATGTTTTAAAATATTGTCCTCTAGTTGCTCCAAAAGCTCATGTTCCAGGTTTTGATCCACAGACAAGATAGGCAGAGCATGAAGCTGCAGCATGGATATGCCTCCTTCCTGGGTGCTGTGCAGATGCTTCCCTGCACCCGTGGAGTGGCCTCTGATGTGAGCTTGTCCTGTTGCAGTTTATTTTCCTACTACTGCAGGGATTCTCAAGACAGATGTGCCGGGTTTCTGTACTTGTGACTAAAAGGCTCAGGGATCACTCCAGTTGAACTGGGCTGACTGGGTACACCAAATAAAATAAAAGAGACACAAATACCTTTTTGTTTGGGGTCGCAGTGACGGCTCCTCTGACTTTAAGGGTCCGCAGGAAGAGAGAGAGAGTGAGAGCACGTGCTGACCCCTTTTATTGAGGAGAAGCTATTCAAATGAGGCAAGGGGTCAGGTTTCAGGGGGCTGAGTCTATCTTTATGATGTCTGTTGTCAGCATGTTGACTGACATCTGAGTAGGCCACATCCAAGGGCATAGTAAGAGAAGGGGACACACACAGGCACTTCCATGAAAGATTCTATCCTAAGCAGGGCAAGGGGTTATATTACAAAGGAACAGGTGAGCATAACTTCACCCATGGTGCTGTAGCAAGACACATCTATGCACAAGGCACTGTCCCTCAAACCCAAGAAGGATGGGGAAAGCTTTGCCACATTTCTGTGACTGAGTACATCAGCACCCAGCCAGGGAGTATGACTCAGTCACGTGCAAGGTTGGTCTCCCACAAGGTGAATTTCCAAGAATATCATATGTAGTTCAAGAAATACGTTCACTGTAGCATGGGCTCAGGACTTCAACCCTGAGCATTGTGGTTCTCCTGGCTGACTTTGGCCATTGGAAGGGTCTCCTCCTCCCAGATAGGAGATGCACTAGGTTAAGACCTGAACCTCATAGATACAGGCATAGCTGAGTGAGGCATCAGCGCATTTGGAAACACCACTGACTGCTGCCAGCGCCGTGTGGGCATGGGGCTGGTGAGAGGTTCTAATGGCAAGGAGAGGGGAGGGCCGCATGCTCATTGTGCTCGTTATCTTCTCAGGGACAGATGAGAAACTCTTAGCCAACATCACAGAGGACGCCAAGAGGTTGATGGCTGCCGCCAGCTCTGTCTTCACAGAGGTTGCTGGTGATGTCCTGAATGGGTCCATATTGGTCAGACGATTGGAGCTGATCCTGAAGCACAAAAGTCAGTTTCTGGACCTGTGGCAGTTAGGTGAGCTGAGGCCAGGCTGGTAAGAAGCCTATGTTCACATGTGTGCTGGCTGTCCTCCTCTCTACCACCAAGTGGGGGCCTCCTTGTCCTTCTGATGGTGACTGTGGGGCACTCCCAGGGAGAGAAAGGGATATCGTGAAGTTTGTTTCCTTTGGCTGACTTTGTCATTATTTTCCAGAGACAGAAAGTTCTTCATTCCAAGAGAAAAATTGTGACATGGAAGAGACACTGGACTGGAGGATGGGCGAAGTCATGTTTCTGATGAGAGAGAAGAGACAGGTGGACAGCCTCCTGAGGCTGTGTGGGAAGGTGAAGCATCTCATCCAAGGTACTGCTCCCGCAGTTGCGCAAGGAACCCTTGAGAGCTGTCACGGAGATGAAGCAGGCCACAAATAGAGGGGCCTTATTTTTCAGGGAGAAGCTTTTAAAAAACATTCTTGACCCAGTTTTCAATGCATTTGCCCAGGGAAGCAGCTTCCCTTGTACATTCTTGTTTGTGTGCCTCTACACCCGTCGATGTCCCCAATTTCCCAGTGTCAATGTCCTATGCTGGCTTCCCAAGGAGGGGAGGTGTAGATCTTTCTCCAGTCTGTGCCCTGAACATGAGGCTCCTTGCTGCTCTGTCACTCCCAGTGGTGTCCTGAGTTACTGGTACCTTCTTCAGGGTAGGGCCTTCGCCATGGTGTGAACATAGGATTCACAGGCGAGCCGTGTGGTGGACTATGGCCACTCCATGGTTCTGGCACAAAGTTTCTGTAGCTGGTAGAATTGCATTTCTTTCCTTGGTACTTCCTTTTCCCCCTTTTTATTGTGTTTATTTCAAATTCAGCCCCAAACTGAACTAGCTATCTGAGTGGATGTCTCTGAAGATCTCCCAGGACAGAGGGCTTATTTTCCCTAGCGGGTAGTTGGCCCTTAATCTCCTCTGTCTCCCAGGGTTGCCTTGGCCTCTGGGCTGGTAGGGCAGGTCCTGCATCTCTGGCCTGTGCATGACTCCTGTTTGACAGAGGGTGGCATCTACTGCTTGCTGGGAATGGGACACAGGAGGCCAGATACAGAACTATGCCCCTGCTATAGGTTGATCATTGGGCCAGGGGCAGAATTTCCTTCAGAGTGCTGCCTGAGTGCTGCATTGGGATGTCAGATGCATTCTCGCTACTGATCCTCTGTATGGAGCTTGTTGTCCTTCTCTGGATGCTCTTGAGAACTGTCGGGCCCTAGTGTTCTGAAGTTGACATTAATCTGTGCCTGGCCTTGGGTCTCTTTTCCATCTCTAGGATGGGGCACTGGCAGGTCTCAGCCAGAGATCTAGTCTTAGAGCTCTAGGGTGTTCTCCTGAATTGGTTAATTATGCTTTCCCTGTTGCAGGGTGCACATCAGCAGCTGCTGGGCCTCCTGGCATGGTTGCCTGACTCCCATGACATCTCTCCTGCTTGGGCTTCACTTCCTGAGCCTTCTCTTCAATCTCCTCCTATAACCTGGGCATTGAATTCTTCATTTCAGCTCTTATATATAGTTAATTTGAAGGCACTCCCTTTTTTCTTTTCTTTTTTGGCACTGGAGTCGAACTCAGGGGCACTAGAACACTGAGCTACATCCCCAGCCCTATTTTTGTATTTTATTTAGAGACATGGTCTCACTGATTTGTTTATTATTTTTCTTTTGCTGAGGCTGGCTTTGAACTCGTGATCCTACTACCTCAGCCTTGCCAGCCACTGGGATTACAGGTGTGTACCATCATGCCCCAAACTTTTTTTTTTTTTAAAGATATTTTGCTTAGTTGTAGATGGACAAAATACCTTTATTTATTTATCTTTATGTGGTGCTGAGGATAGAACCCAGTGCCTCACATGTGCTAGGTGTGTGCTCTACCACTGAGCCACAATCCCAGCCCCTCCCTTTTCTCTTGAAATATTCATTTATATACTATGTTCTTGTGGTTCATGGTTGCAGCATGTTTTCCCATTTTTTCCCGTTTCATCCAAGTTGCTTTTATCTGTTGGCTTTCTTTCTTTCTTTCCTTTTTTGCATGTTGGGGATGGATGCTAGGCTTTTTTAAATTTTTTATTTATTTATTTTTTTAATGGCACTGAGGATTGAACGCATGCTAGGCAAGCATTCTACCACTGAGCTACACAATACCTATTGGCTTTTTTGGATATATTTCCCACATTAAAACTTCTTCTGTTCTGATTGGAGATTTTCGTTTGTCTGTATGAAGACAGTCCCCACAGGTGGATGGACAGGCAAAGGGCTTCTGGGCTGTGACTTGTTGGGCTCTGTGGCTGCCCTTAAATTGACCTAGTCCTTGAGGCTTCTCTTGTGAGCTGGTCATATTTGCACCCCCTGCCTGCTGCCAGATTTCTGGAGCCAAGAGGGAGAGGAGGAGAGTGAGCCCCACTTTTATTCCAGTTTTCCTGCCCTGGTGACTGTGTCATCCTCTTTGTCCTTATATTGAATACTCCCTGTCCTCTGTAGCTGCCCAAGACAGGTGTGTGTCTAGAAGTAGCCTCCAGGCCAGAGAGCCCTGCAGTTGGTCCTTCCTGCCCCTTGACAAGGGGCGGGCAGCCCCCATCTGCCTCCATGGTGGAGGCGGACTCTCACCAAATGCTTCTTAAACAGACTTTGAACCCAATTCCAGTTCCCTCTCTGCCTCCTCCAGTCTAGGGTGACCTTAACATCTAGTGTCCTTGAGTGCCAGAAACTTGTGCTGGGCCTGGCTGAACTCACCTCTGCTGTGTCCTTAGGGTCTCTGTTCTCAGGCCCCAAGTGTTATTTGCCACTGGTGTGGCCATCTTTCTACTTCTAGCTTGTGTTGTTATTGGGCTTCTTTTCTACTGTCCTTGTTCCTGCTGGTTTTGATGTTTTAAAAGCATTCTCTAATCTGTCACTGGAATGGGATTTGGGAGGGAGATGGATTTGTGTTTCCAACTGTTCTATCCACACAAGAGTTTCCAGTCTGTTCTTTATCATGAAAACTGATGAACAATCCTGTGGCAGGGTGGAGGGGAGGAGGGATGAATTCTTCTTAAGAAAAAAAAATCCCATAAATAATATTAATTTGTGTTTTCTCAAAGAAGTTATTAGAAATACTAGGAAAGTAAAATAAGATGCTACCGTGTCTAGCAGTTTAACTTCCATGTTTCCTTGTGGTTTCCAAAGTGGATTTTGGAGAGATTGAAGCAAGACACTCAGAAGACCTGAACTGCAAAAGACTGAATGAAGCCATGAGGGTGAGACAGCCAGCGTCCTCAGCCTGCAAGCTGATGACTCACTACAACCTGGACCGTGAGGTCCAAAGAATGGCTGCAAGGATAGACTTGCTGATGGACAGCCACATCTTCCAGATCTTCTGGGAAGAAGCTGCAGAGTCATTAAGCCATCTCCAAGGAGAATCTGAAAGACAAACCCTTGCACTTTTAGAGGCCTATGAGTACTTGTACTCGCCTTGTTACCAGAGGTTCATGAAACTGTTTCAGGATCTGAAGTCAGGAGAGATCACCTTTGGAGAAATTAATGTCTTCTTCAAGGACTTTGTAGGTAAATACTATGACCTGACTTTAGACCTCCAGATCATGTGTGAAGTAGACCCCCAGGCCCAGAGGGGCTGGATCTCAGAGCGTGTTGAACAGATCAAGGAGTACTATAGCCTGCACCAGGCAATCAGCTCGGCCAAGGTCATCTTGCAGTTCAAAAAGGATTTTGGATTGACTGGTGACTTCAGTGTTATTTACACTTTAATAAACTTTGTAAGTTATTTTCTGGGAACTCCTGGGAGGTAGGGGTCTACCTCAGACTCCTTAGAAGCCCCAGGTTTTCTGGGAAAATCAGTGAGGCAGCCTCCTCCATGGACTCTCATCTGGGCTGCACTAAGTCTGGAACATTCCAAGCCCTGGGTTTTTACCTTTGCTTGAGACAGTGTGACTGTTCCTTAGCTAGTGAGTTTTCTTGGGTCTATATGAGAACCAAAAATTCAGGGTAGAAAAACCAACCCCTTTCCAGAGGAATCTCATCTCTTTAGGTTATGAAAGCACAAAGGGAAATATTTTGTCATCTGTCCAGATACCTCTCCTAGTTGCAGTGGGAATGCCAAATGGTACATTGCTCCTGTTGTGCAATTGCTCCAATGGTACATTGCTCAGGCCTGAATCTCTTCCTGTTTCTTAGTCTCACATTTCTAAGGTGTGTGGATTTTCAGTAGAGACAGGTATGTTAATGCTTAAAATTTAACACATAGTGTGGAATTGTCTATACCTAGACTTGAACCCTTCGGTAAGTCTATGAGTAACTCCCCTCAGAGAAGCTAACAACATGGACCTGGCTGGGCTGCTGTGAGTAGCAGGTTTCAAAGTCTATGAAAGCTTCCTCACAGGACCTGGGTACTGGGGACAGTAGCAACTGCAGCTTAGCAAGGAGGGCTGTGGAGGTCATGCTATCTTTGGTGCAAGAATGTGTCAGGCTCTGCTATAGCAGCTGCTTGTCCAGGCATACTGGAGGGCAGGTGTGGGTGGTTGCTGGAACAGCCCATAGCAAAGCTTCATCTTGCAGATTGATGATTTCAAGGCCACCCACCATGAGAGACTGAACCAGATTAGCCCTCAGCTCATCCAGGCCAAGAAGCTGTTGCAGGACATCGGTGAGCCCCGCCGCCAGTGTCTGGAGGAGCTGGCCCTGCAGAAGGAGCTGGTCAGCTGGCTACACGACTAGCTGAGAGGTATGGTGGGAGCTCAGCTTCAGGTGTTTGCCAAATGGGGTTCCTGACCTTAAGGATGTCCTGCCTCAATCATTTGCATGTGTTGGGTTGCGGGGGCAGTGTCTGCTTCTAGGCCCACAGTGGAGTTTGCATCAGGACAGCTTTTCAGACTTCTGTTAAAACTGTTTTCCTTTGTTGCTCTTTCCATCTGTGGACACTGGCATCATTTTCATAAGCATCCTGACTCCTTTTTCTCCTTCAAGCTCATTCTGCCAGAGGCCTAGGCATGCTCTTGCCCACAGAGGGGTGTTGCTGCTGTAAGCTTGTGTAACCTGTATACTTCTCTTCCAGACTAGGGCTGGGCAGCCTATGTGGTTGTGTGAACTAGACATAGAGCCTGTGTGGTTGTGTGAACTAGATAGAGCCTGTGTGGTTGTGTGGACTAGATAGAGGCAGGGGAGGAGAGGTAAGAAAGAAAGTTCAAGGAGGTGGAGTGGGGACAGCACTCACACACCACCTCCTGCTGGCCACTGAGGCGTCACTGGCTCCAGCTCTCATCCAGAGCTTTGCTGCTTCCACCTTGTACTCCTGAGTCTGCTTTGACTTACATTCTTTGATTAGTAATTAACCTAGGGGAATTATCTCAGTTTTTTAAATAATTGATTGCCCATTATTATTATTTTTTTTATTAGTTGCTCAAAACATTACAATGATCTTGACATATACATTTGATTCAAATTATTTACCAATGGAACGTGTTTTTGTTTGGGTGATAGTGTTTGTAGATTAAAGGAAATAAGGTACACACAAGCCTAGACCAGTGCCTGGGACATTGTTTGGTAAACATTAGATGCTGGTCAGTGGTGTCATCATATGCTGCAAAAGAAAATGTGTCCTGGTGTCCTAACGGAAGGCAGGAAGTGCCACACACGCTAGGTGTTTACTTAGTGTCTATCGATGGCCTCACGAAGGATCTTGCCCCAGGTGAGAGTTGTGCAGCATCATGGAGTGTTCCTGTACTGACTCCCTCTCTGCCCCAGGCATCACTGAGCTCAAGGTATTTGTGGACCTGGCCTCCATCTCAGCTGGAGAAAGCGACATTGACGTGGACCGGGTGGCCTGCTTCCATGATGCTGTGCAGGGCTATGCGTCCCTGCTGTATAAGCTGGACAAGAAGGCAGACTTCAGAAAGTTCATGGAAATTTTAAGAGAACTCTGGAAGGCTCTGCAAAATGACCCCCATCTGCCCAGTAAGCTGGTGAGTTTTGTTCCTGATTCCAAGGTGTGGAGGTCTTGCAGCCTTGGGAAGCAGCTGTGCTTTGAGGGCATGTGGGCATGGAGGCGTGTAGGCAGCCATTTAAACTGATGTTTAAAACCAGATTTTCTTCACTATGGAAATGCTTTCTTTGTCTTGGGTTGGAAGAGAACTACAGAGCTGCATGTCAAGAGCAGTCACCACCCTACAGGACAAGTGTGGAAAGAGCACAGTAGGAAGCGTGTGAAAGGGTGTGCAGCAGTTTTCTCTGAATTTAGTAACTGTCCTTTTATTTAGTTACATTTTGGTATTTTTCACAATTGATGTTGATTAATTTTTTTATCAGAAAAATAAAACATTTAAGTAAACTACCTGTACCAGCGTCTGAGTAAACTTACACTCATAACTTACCCAATGAGAAGAGATGTCCAGAGGCCTGCACCAGCCTTGGGACAGTCCCGTATGTGGTTGGAGGGTGGGGAGATGGACAGAGAGAGCAGTTTGCAGTTTTTCTGCTAGAAGCTCATTTTCTGTTGCGATTTTTTTCTGTTCTTCTGGTCATGCTCAGGGACCAATGCAGGACATTAAGAATTTAGGGCTCCTGTTCAGTCAACCATCTCTCCTCAGAGGGCCTTTGTTCTGGGAACCCAGGAGGATGGTGGCCTGCCACCAGAGAGCACATCCTGTGGCTATCTTACCAATCAACTATAAGTGCAGGCCAAGTGCATTCTAAGTATCAGCTAGAAACTTGGCACCAGTGCAGTCACAATGAGTGGTCAGGGTCCTGAGGAACAGGCAGGGTCCTGAGGGAACAGGCAGGGGTACCTGAGGCAGCCTCAGGCAAGAAGTTATGCCTGGAGCCCTAGTGGAGGGTGGCTGGAGTTTGCCCAGCAAGGGCAGAGGCAGGAGGAGGACATCCAGGAAGATAGTCATTCGAACCCTGGCCCATGTTCTCTGCTTTTATCCCAACAGCGAGATTCTGCTAGGAACTTGGAGTGGCTGAAGACAGTGAAGAAAACCCATGGGTCCATTGAGCTCTCGTCTCTGTCCCTGGCCACAGCAATCAACAGCAGAGGCATCTATGAGATCAGGGCATCCACAAGCGACCACAAGGTGAGCCCTCCCAGATTCCAGGTGCACTGTTGGTGGCACGCACTGGTCTGCTGCAGAGTGAGCGTTTTAGCCACCAGAAAATGGCTTCTAATCACGTTTTGCCTCCCAGATCTCCCCAGATGCCATCCTGCACCTGATCCTCCTTGGGGGTCACAGTGGCCTGGAGCCAGAGCGCTCCTACACTTTAGAAGAGCTGAAGGATCTTTTAAACAAGCTGATGCTGATGTCTGGCAAGAAAGACCACAAGAATATGGAAGTGGAGAGGTTTTCTCAGGTGAGCAGGTGCCCTGTTGCCTCAGGCTGGGCATACTCACTGCCCTGCTTCCTGCAAAGGGGAAGGGGCAGGGGTTGGCTTCTGGTGGACAGAGTGGCTCCAGAGAGTGGAGCTTGTGGGTCTGCAGGGTGCACCTTGCCTGGAGCCACATCTGAGGTGGGACAGGCCCTGGAGGCCCTGGAGGCCCTGGAGGCATCCTTTAGATTTGTCACCACTGGTGGTTAATCAGCTGCATTTAGCAGGAGGTGACCAAGTAGATAGTTCTGAGAAGTATGAATGGCTTCATTTACTCTGTAAATTGGCAAAGTCAAACACCTCAATATTCTAATGGGCACTCTTCATCAAAACTAAAGTAACTGAGCCAGGTGTGGTGGCACATGCCTGTAATACCAGTGACTCAGGACGGAGTCAGGAAGAGTGTAAGTTAGAGGCCAGCGTCAGCAACTTAGTGAGATCCTGTCTCAAAATGAAAAAGGGCAGGGACATAACTCAATGGTATAACACCCTGGGTTCAATCCCTGGTAGCAACCCCCACCAAAAAAAAATAAACCAAAAAAACCCTAAAATAATTGTAGATATAGGTTGTTGGTTTTTGTAATAGTCTCTCTCTCTTTCTCTTCCCTCCTTCTCCCTCTCTCTCTCTCTCTCTCCCCCCACTCCTCCCTCCCTCCCCCCACTCCTGTTATAGGTTCTTTCCTTACAGTTTATTTGCACTTCACAGTAGACAATTTTTCCTCCAGTGCAGCCATAGAGCCAGGTCCTGGCACATACTAGGCAAGTGCTCTACCACTGAGACCAGCCCAGCCCACAGTCAACATTCTTATCTGCCACCTGATCTCTTCCTGAAGGTAGCTGCCCTCTTCTAGGCTTTTCGTGTTTCCCAATGACCCTGAAGGAGGAGTGAACCCAAAACCCTTGACTTAGAACCCATGTGTGTCTAGATTAGCATGTCCCCCTGCAGTAGCTCACTGTGACATCTGCCTTATGCCCTTATTTCCCCCAGTTATTCTGCTATGTGCAGCGGCTCATTCAAGCCTTCCTGAACCTGTACTCTGCGGGAAACATGCTGTTCCGGACCTGGACTGCCGAGGTCTACTGCTGCCCCAGGAATGGCATCTCCATCTGCATGGACTTCCACTTGGAGTTGGTAAGCCAGTTGACAGAGAGTGGGGACGTCACCCAGCTCCTGGAAGCCCTCTGTAGGCAGATGGAGCACTTCCTGGAAGACTGGAAGGAGCTGGTGAGCAGAAAGCGCAGGGAGCACTTCTACCTCAACTTCTACACGGCAGAGCAGCTGGTCCTCCTGAGCACCGAGCTCAGGAAGCAGAGTCCCAGCGAAACTGCCCTCATGATGCTGTCCTTCATCAAAGTCAACTGCACCCCAGCTGATGTCTTAAAAGCCACCAAGGGGTTCAGTGAGGCTCCCAGACACCACGTGAGGACAGTGATGGAAAAATTACCTCCATTGCAATCCGCTGAGATCAGCCTGGTGACCAAGCTGAGGGCCACCATGGAACAGTTCCTGGAGAGCATGAGTGTCTTTCTGCCTGGCTGCCTGGACCTGGAGGCCCTGGGCCATTGTCTGGCTCGCCTGGCCAGGATGGGCAGGCCTCCTGTGGAGCGGTCTCTCCCCATGGGCCTGCAGGCTGGCCAGCCCAACCTGGTCTTGTGTGGCCATTCTGAGGTGCTGTTGGGTACCTTGGCCATCTACATGCAGGCCCCAGGTCAGCCCCTGCCCACTTTCGATGAGGTGCTACTCTGCACCCCAGGGACCACATTTGAGGAGGTTGCCCTGTTCTTGCACCGATGCCTGGCCCCAGTTTCCCAGGGGCACGAGGGCTACAGCCTGCTGTTTGCGGATCAGCTGAGCTACGAGGTGGCCTGCCAGGCAGAGGCCCTCTTCTGCAGCCTGTGCACACAGTGTCCCCGGGAGGACTACCAGCTGGTGGTGGTCTGCATCGCGGCACGGGAATGGTGCTACCTGCCCTCAGCCTTTAGCCAGTACAAAGTCCACCTCATCCCCCAGGCACCCCTCCATGCCATCCAGGACTACCTGGCACATCACTACCAGGTCCCAGCACAGACCCTGTCGGTGGCAGCTGTGTTCAGAGACCGGATGTGTGTGGGGTTCGTGGTCTCAGAGAGAGCTGGAGTTGGTAATGAGAGCGCTGGGGTGGGAAGGCAGTCTCTCAGGGCTTCCCAATGACCCCTGCCTCTGCAGCAGTGGGCACCTCAGATGACACCTCTCTGCAGGTGGGAAAGTGAGTCTCAGGAGGGTCTGACTCCCTGCAGTCAGTGCTTCCTCTAGAAGGGGCCCCCTTTCCACCCAGGTTGTAGTTTCTGGGAGCCCAGCTCCTCCTGGCATGGACTTCTCTGCAGGTCACTTTTTTCTTGTGTAAACTCTTGACCTCTTCTGGGTCACATTGGTGTGATCAGAGGAGGCACAGCTGCTCTGGCTCCAGGAGAAGAGTGCTTTGCACCCTCCCTTCAGTCACTGTCATGTGTCCTTAATAAGAGGTGGTGACTTCCATTCTGTTGATTTCATCCCATGAGCATCACTGTGCCCTGTCAGGACAAAACCTGCCCTCCCCTCCCTGCTCAGGACATACCTCTGCTTTTACTTTATTATACTTCCACTGCTGTCATCATGGAGAATGCCAGGATGCTGAGTGGGTGACAGCTAGGGACTCTGGCTTCATGGTGCAATTATGCTCTAATCTGATGTTCCATTGCATCAGTTTTGATTTTTACATAGAGAAGTAACTGTTTTTTTTTTTTTTTTTTTTTTTTTTTAAATGGGGATTTACCTCAGGGGTGCCCTATCACTGAGCCATATCCTCAGCCTTTTTTATTTTTTATTTTGAGACATGGTCTCACTAAGTTGTTTAGGGCCTCACTAAGTTGCTGAGGCTGGCCTTGAATTTGCAATCTTCCTGCCTCAGCCTCCCAAGCTCCTGGGATTACAAGTGTATGCCACTGCTCTTGCCTAAGAAGTAACTTCTAATCTCTCTGGATTCTGTTCCTCTTGGTCCATGGGCTTGGGATCTCATTTCCTTATTTTAACATTACAGGGAAGTCTCTCTATGTGAAGAGATTGCATGAAAAACTGAAAAAGAAGTTAAATAGTGAAAAGGTGCCTTTAAAGATTGTTCGGTTGACTGACACTCGGGTGGATGAGGGCCGCATCCTGGGCTCCCTCCTATCTTTCTGGGATGCTCAGTTTCGGAAAACGCCTATGATATTCCACTTTGATGTGACTGCTTCGGTAAGTGCCTATTTGGCAGCTGAATGGCCACATCAGAAGGTGTAATTCCAAGGGCCCTACTTGCTTCTCCCTGTATGAAGAGTCCCTTCTTTTTACACCTACCTGTGGTCAGTACCCTTCTCTTTAGGAACAAGACAGGAGGGTCCTGGGGGTTGGAAGAAATGGTTGGCGTTTGTGTATTTTCAACCCATGCTTCTCTGTCTTTAGGTACAGACTGGAACTTGGGTTTTTCTTTTCAAACTCCTCATTTTACATTACCTAATGGATATAAGTGGGAAAATGTGGCTTCGGAACCCATGCCATTTATATATCATTTAAATCCTAGTAGGAAATTCAGTACTGCCAAAGAGGTCTTCAAAGCTGGTAAGCACACAGGGCATTTGCAGGTGATCACAGCACACCTTTGCTGCTGTGGCCTATGGCCTGAGTTGACACATCTTAATTGTTTCCCACTTTCATGTTAAGGGAGCAGCGAGTATGTGTAAGGCGAAATGCATGCTTAGACTTAGATCTTAATGATGTCTGGAATGAGAATGCTCTCGTATTTATTGATTGGCAGCGTCTTGCATTTTCTGGATCTGTCAGATCCATGCTATGTCTGGGTTGAGTCTCACCTGTGCTGAGTATTCAGGAGATTCCTCTGTTGATGGCCATTGTCTCTTTTACTGCCAGTGAAGATAGAAGGGCGACTTTGCACATAGAAAGCCATTAGCTGGTGGGAGTTCTATGGTTGCACATGTGTTCGTGCTTGGAGGAGAGATCACGCCACAGGAGACTGGGTTGGAAATGGATTCCTGGTTAATAATACAGCTACTGTAGTTGAGCTTCTTTAATACCCTAAGGTGCAGATGCCAGCCTCTGTGAATGAGAGGCTGCAGAATGCAAACAATCACTGTGTATTTAAGTGATTGTTTTCATAAAGGCCAATCCTGAGTAGATCGCGTGGAGGGTTAATATACATCTTTCAGGAAATCAAGTTCTAACTTATATTTATGTCTCTCCTTTGCAGAATTCACATGCCCCCCAGTTTAGTTTTCTTGACATCTTCCCCAGAGTCACCTGCAGACCTCCCAAAGAAGTGATAGCCATGGAGCTGAGCCCTGAGAGAAGCTTCAGAGAGCCTGGAATGGACGAGAGAGAATTCCGCAGTACCACTTTCCAAAGACCTTACCAATATTTGAAAAGATTCCATCAAAAACAAAACCTAGAGACATTTCAATACCAAGCAGGCTCTGTTGAAGGTACCCTAGGGGAGTGCATCCAGCACCTCCTCATATATTGTGGGGTCATCAACCCCTCCTGGTCAGAGCTCCAGAACTTTGCTCGGTTCCTCAACTGTCAGCTCAAGGACTGTGAGGCCTGTATGTTCTGTAATCCAGGCTTTACTGGATTTACACTACCAGGCTTCAAGAATTTTGTGGTCACCTTCATGATCTTCATGGCAAGAGACTTTGCCACACCAACGCTTCATATCTCTGACCAGAGCCCAGGGAAGCACATGGTCACCATGGATGGGGTTGATGAGGAAGAGCTCACCCCTTTCACTCTCTGGAGGAGGTGGGAATCAGAGCCTCACCCATATGTGTTCTTCAATGGTGACCACAAGACCATGACATTCATAGGCTTCCATCTTCGGCCCAATGAGAATGGCAGCGTTGATGCCATCAACCATCTCAATGGGGAGATAATCAGGAAAGATGTCATGACAAAAGAACTATACAAGGGGCTGTTGCTTCAGAGGGTGCCCTTTAATGTTGACTTTGATAATCTGCCCAGACATAAGAAACTCTTGAGACTCTGCCAATCACTAGGAATTCCTCAGGCCCTTGATCCCGATGAAACATATGAGCTTACAACAGACAACATGCTCAAGATTCTGGCCATTGAGATGCGATTCCGCTGTGGGATCCCAGTTATCATCCTGGGAGAAACAGGCTGTGGGAAAACCAGGCTCATTAAATTCCTTTGTGATCTGTGGCGTGCTGGTACCCAGACTGAGACCATGAAGTTGGTCAAGGTTCATGGAGGAACAACCACAGCCATGATCCACTCCAAAGTCTTGGAGGCTGAGAAAACTGCCTTATATAATAAAGACCAACACCAGCTGGACACCATCTTGTTATTTGATGAAGCCAACACAACAGAAGCCATAAGCTGTATTAAGGAAATCTTGTGTGACCAAACCATGGATGGCAAGTCCCTGGAGAAGGACTCAGGCTTGCACATAATAGCTGTCTGCAACCCTTATAGGAAGCACTCCCAGGAGACCATCTGCTGTTTGGAGTCAGCTGGTTTGGGGTACAGGGTCAGTGCAGAGGAGACAGCAGATAGGCTGGGCTCTATTCCCCTCAGGCAGCTGGTGTACCGTGTCCATGCCCTGCCCCTGAGCCTGATTCCTCTGGTGTGGGACTTTGGGCAACTGAATGACACTGCTGAAAAGCTCTACATCCAGCAGATTGTGCAGAGACTGGTGGATCATGTCAGGATCAGTGAGGACGAGACTCATGTGATCACAGAAGTGCTCTCTGTCTCTCAGAGGTTCATGAGGAACACTGAAAGTGAGTGCAGTTTCGTCATCCTCCGGGATGTGGAGCGCTGTGTGAAGGTGTTCACATGGTTTCATGGCCACAGCGAGATGCTCTTGGTGAAGCTGAACACCTTTCTCTGTGAGACCAGAGTCAGCAAAAATAACTTCAGGAGAGACCCCGTCCTCTGGTCCCTGGTGATGGCTGTGGGGGTCTGTTACCACGCCTCCCTAAAGGAGAAGGAGTCCTACCGCAGAGCCATTTGCAGGTATTTTCCAGAACCATATGACAACAGTGGGGTCATCCTGGACGAGATCACGCATGCACAGGATCTTTTCCTGAGTGGGGTGCCTCTGAGGAAAACCATAGCCAAGAACTTGGCTCTGAAGGAAAACGTCTTCATGATGATCATCTGCATTGAGCTGAAGATACCCCTATTCCTTGTGGGAAAGCCTGGCACCTCCAAATCTCTTTCCAAGACCATAGTTGCAGATGCCATGCAGGGCCAGGCCGCGCACTCCGCTCTCTTCCGCAGCCTGAAGCAGCGGTGTCGTTCCAGTGTAGCCCCCACTGCACCCCACAGGGCATCATAAACACTTTCAAGCAGTGTGCTCGCTTCCAGCAGGGGAAGGACCTGCAGCAGTAGGTGTCTGTGGTGGTGTTGGATGAGGTTGGCTTGGCAGAAGATTCCCCCAAAATGCCCCTGAAGGCTCTGCACCCACTGCTGGAAGATGGGTACATTGAAGGTGATCCTGCCCCCCATCAGAAAGTCGGCTTCATAGGTATTTTCAACTGGGCTCTCGACCCTGACAAGATGAACCGGGGCATCTTTGTGTCCCGCGACAGCCCCAGTGAGAAGGAGCTCATAGAGAGTGCCAGAGGGATCTGCTCTTCAGACAGCCTGGTGCAGGACAGGGTCCGAGGGTACTTCGCTCCTTTTGCCAAGGCCTATGAAACAGTGTGCAGCAGGCAGAACAAGGAATTCTTTGGGCTTCGCGACTACTATAGCCTCATCAAGATGGTCTTTGCCACCGCCAGAGCATCTAACATGAAGCCTTCTCCACAGGATATTGCACAGGCAGTCCTTCGGAACTTCAGTGGCAAAGATGACATCCCTGCTTTGGACATCTTCATGGCCAGTTTACCTGAGGCCGGGTGTGTGGAAGAGGTCAGCACCCTGGAGCTCATCAAGCAGAACATTTGTGGGAGTATGCAGAACATATTGCCAGCAGTAGGGGAACCGGAAGAAGCTGAATCCCGCTACTTGCTCATACTGACCCAAAACTATGTGGCCCTGCAGATCCTGCAGCAGTTATTCTTCAGTGAGGACCAGCAGCCCGAGATCATCTTTGGTTCCAGTTTTCCCTGGGACCAGGAGTACACCCAGATCTGCAGAAACATCAACCGGGTGAAGATCTGCATGGAGACTGGCAAGATGGTGGTGCTGCTGAACCTGCAGCACCTCTATGAGAGCCTGTACGATGCGCTCAACCAGTACTACGTCTACCTCAGGGGCCAGAAGTACGTGGACCTCGGGCTCGGCACCCATCACGTCAAGTGTCGGGTCCACCCTGACTTCCGTGTGATTGTCATTGAGGAGAAAAATGTGGTGTACGAGCAGTTCCCCGTGCCCCTCATTAACTGGGTGGAGAAGCACTACCTGGACCTCAGCTTGGTGCTGCAGGGGTGGCAGAAGAGCATTGTGCAGGAGCTCATGCAGTGGGCAGAGCAGTTTGCTGACGTGAAGGCCCATCAGTTCCTGGCTGGGCACAAGTACAGCCCTGCTGACGTCTTCATCGGCTACCACTCTGATGCCTGTGCCTCTGTGGTACTGCAGGCTGTGGAGAGGCAGGGCCCTGGGGACCTGACACAGGAGCTGTATCATAGAGTATCTGAGGAGGCCCAGCTGATCCTGCTGGACTGTGCCACACCAGATGCTGTGGTGCGGCTGAGCACCTCCACACTAGGTTCATTTGCTGCACAGACCCTGTCCCAGGAATACTGGAACAAGCAGCAGCACCACTCCTTTGCAGATTTCCTCCAGGCCCAACTTCACAATGCGGACCTGGAGCGCCACGCCATCTTCACAGAGGTGACTGCCCCCATAGCCTTTCCTTTTTCTTTCTCCCAAGAGCCCTTGCTCTCTGGTGCCAGAAGGTCTCAACTCCATTTAAGGCACTGTTCAGAAGGAAAACCAGTATGTCCCCTCCATGTTAGGCAAAACGAGGATAAGTCCATTTTGGTCTCTCTCACCTGTTTGTGAGCAGAGCTCTTTTCTGACAGCAGCACTGGGCACAATGTTCACTTCCCAGAGTGCTGGGCCCACCCGGGTTATAAGTGATTGGCCTGCTTCTCATTCTTGGACAGCTTCTCATAATGGACGAGGTTGGTTCTCCTTAAAAGACACTGGCCCGCTGTGAGGGCTGGCTGTGTATGTGTCAGAGGCAGAGGGATCCTTGGAGCACAGGTGTTGAGTCTGAATTTGCATCTGTGCAGGAGACCAGGAAGGGACTGCTGACAGAGCTTGAAATTCAAGCTGTGAGTGCTGGGTTGTGGGGATGGGATAGGTGGAGAGACATGTGGAGGGCCTTGTGGATAGCCTTGAGCTTGGTCTTGACTGCACAGAGAGGAGCTATGAATGAAAGTGTACGTAGACATGCCCCAATGACTGGGTGATGGAAAGACAGTGGAGTAAGAGAGTGACATTGAGAGGATAGATCTGTCAGGAAGTTCTGGCATGGTGCAAACTGCAAATGGTTAGCTGGCAGCATGGGTGGGCTGATCATCAATTCCATGGAGGGTGGCAGGAGGTGGAGGACAGCCTTCTTGAGCTCACTGTCGCTTTGTGCTATCATCATGGAGTTCCCAGGAAGGAACGATGGGTTTGGGAGCCAGTGGTGACATCTGTTTTGAATAGGTTTGGATGTCTGCTGTGTGGTTGGATGTAGGAATAGGAAACTTGTCAGTAAGGACAGGCCCAGAGAAGGGGACGAGATCCAGGTGGAGTGACACATGCCTATAATCCCAGTGGCTTGGGAGGCTGAGGCAAGAGTATTGAGAGTTCAAAGCCAGCCTCAGCAACTTATGGAGGCCCTAAGTAACTTAGCAAGTCCCTGTCTCGAAATAAAAACTAAAAGGAAGGGTTGGGTTATTGCTCAGTGGTTAGACATCCCTGCATTAAATCCCTGGTACAAAAAAAAATGGGGTCTGGAGAGCTTATGTGCCTGATGATGTCTGGGTTTGCACTATGGGGTGTGGTCCATGGCAGAGAATGGAGAATTACTGAGGGGAGGGAGCATTGCCAGTGGATAACTCCTGAGAGCATGAAATAAGATTACAAGAAGAAATGGCATTGTTCTGAGCCCTAAAGGATCAGGAGGCTCCCAGGTAGGGAAAAAAGCAAGAAGAGAGACATTGACCTCTCAGGAGGAGATCAAAGCATCTTTTAGTCAGGGCAAGTCTTCTCTCGGCCATCTGTTGACCCTGGAGGTTCTGCTTGCCTCAGCCACTCCTTGTATATAAAAACTGCTCTGGGTTGGGCTTCTTTCTGTCTGAGTGCCCACTGGCCCTGGGTTCTGACCTGGTGCTCTGTGCTCTTACTTAAATTCAGCTGATTGCTTGTGTGCCCATTTTGTAGGTCACCACCTTCTCCAGACTGCTGACGAACTGTGACTGCGAAGCTCTAGGGGCAGAGGTGAAGGGCCCTAAGTCTGTGATCCTGTCACTGCAGCAGTTTGACACTGAGTACTCATTCCTCAAGGAAGTCCGGTGAGGTGCCCTGCCTGCCCATCACCTTTGGCCCCTGCCCTGGGAACATGGTATCGCATGCCAGGGTGTGGTAACCACTTGTAAGGAACTCTGAGTACTATGGAGGCTCATTGCTCAGCCTCCTGGTATGCCCCTCTGGCCCCAGTTGTAAGACAGCTGTGTCCGTCTGTCTCCTGAGCACTGTGTGGCCCTTTTCTTCTCCATTGGATTGCATCCTCACCTTGTGGAGGGAGACCCCACCTGGATGCTGGGTTCTGCATGGCCTGTGTTTCCCTTCACTTTGTGGAGTGTTATGATCCATGTTTTTGTTTGTTTTGTTTTTTGCTTGTGCTGGGGATTGAACCCAGGGCTGCTCTACCACTGAGCCACATCCCCAGCCCTAATTTTTATTATTATTAATTCTGAGATAGGGTCTGGCTGTGTTGCTGAGGCTAGCCTGGAACTGGTGACCCTCCTACCTTAGCCTCCTGAGCTGTGGCTGCCCATGTTTTAGGACAGAGGACTCACTTGGGTGATTCTCTTTTCCTTTCAGAAGCAGCTTAATGAAGACAGACAGACATAAAATCCTCATTGTCCAGATGGATTTTGATGATGGCACTCACAGTGCTCAGCTCATTGCATCAGCTAAGTATGTTCTCAGTAGTTTTCTAGAAAAACATAGGAAGCCAAAATCTCCCCAGGACATCCTGAAGAATTTTTTCCATGAAAACAGTGTGGAAATAAGAATGACTCTCCCTCCCAGCTCCTGACATGGGCTAGAGAAGCTAGAGAGTAAAGGATGAAGGAAAAGGCCAGTAATGGCACAGAAATTGTGGAATGCTAGACCTATCAATAATGGAATTTTTGTAGTGTTTAGGAGAATGTGTTAAAGCTGTGTGTGCAGTCATTTACAGTCCTTTTTTGATCATTTTGATTTTGAATCACATAATTAAAATTAAAGTTCAGTCTGAGATGTAGCTTGGTGGTACAGCACTTGCCTAGCATGTCTGAGGCCCTAGGTTTGATCCCCAGTACTGCCTAAAAAAAAAAGAAAAGAACTTATCATAAGTTTAAGGGCAGTAAGACTATATAAATAAATTAATATTTATTCAACATTTTTGTGGTGTTCATAAATCTGTTGCTTTCATAATTGCTGTGTTCTGTTACCTCATGTAATTAAGAGTGACTTCTGCCCCTTTCAAGCACTGGGAGCCTAGTACAATTTAAGGCCCAGCCAGATCCTATAGGGAGGTGATCTGCGGCCACTGGGTGTGCAAGGGCCACCGTACCACACTGTACTTTCTCAAAATGGGAAGGCCAGTAAGCCCCAACCTCTGGCATGTGGGTGCCCTGAGACCTGCAGGGCGGGTGGGGATTCTGATCATCAGTGAGAGGCAGGAAGTGATCCTGCCAATTGGAAGCCACCCTTCTCCTCTCGTGAGAGATGTGGTGGCCCCTGGAATTGTGTGGAATGTGGTAAAGCCCCAACAGCTCCTGGGACACGGCAGCCATCTCACACCTTAGCTTTTGCTCCATTGCTTGCTTTGTTTTGATTTTTGTTTTCTCAATAGGTATTCTGCTATTAATGAAATCAACAAAATACAAGGAACTCAGGGCTGCGTCTTCTTCTATTTCATCACAAAACTGTCCCGGATGAGGAATAGAGCATCCTACATGGGATTCCATGGAGGTAGGGCCGCAAGATGAGTGACTGTCTTTAAGTATGTCTGAGCTGCCTCTTGGGGTCCCATGCTGCATCTAGGTTAGACACCAACCCCATCTGTCTCTGGGCTTCTCTGGGCTCACTGTTCACAGCCATCGCTCTGGGACTTGCTGCTGCTGTGTCAGCATGGCCTGATCTACCTCAGGAGTGCATGGGACACACTCCTGTTCCCACTCTTCATTATACAAATGACTCAGAGATCTTCCCCTTTCACACCAGCCCTAGTGCTGACTCCTTTGCCTGCTCCTGGGAAAGTACTGTGTTCAAATCAGCCCATCCCTTTTTTTGTGGAAGGTCACCGGTTGGCTTATGTAAGACAATTGGTATTTTGGAAAGAGGGAAACAAGTTTAATAATTTTATAGATGGAAAGTCAAACTGTCAGCACCTTGCAGCACTTTCTAATTATGGGACAGTAAGTACGGTAAGATGAACGTAAAGAACTGTGAACAGGATCCATGGAGACTTTGCATGACTATATAAATCAGCCTCAACACCCATGTTGATGGTGAGTGTGCTGATGTGATGTAGGGTGTCTGATGGGTTTTGGTGTGTTTGGGGATGTAGGCTTTGAGGTGCCAATCATCACTCTGACAGTAGTGTGATTGAGCATCTGGACAGAGGTGTGCCCCTACTCATGACACACAAGAAGAAAGCAGAAAGATGTGAGAAGACTTGGTGGCTTTGTTCTTCACAGGGCTGTGGCAGTCTGTGCACATTGATGACCTCCGAAGGTCCACAGTCATGGCTGCTGATGTGACTAAGCTGCAGAGTGTCACCATCAGCCAGCTGTTCATGCCAGGAGGCAGCCCAAAGTGTGAGTTGCAAGGTGACAGACTGCAGAGGTGGGGGCCGAAAGGCAGGTGAAAGGTGCCAAGTTAGGCAGCCTCCTGTGAAGCTGGAGTCAGGGCTGCCACATTTGAGTCACCTTTGAGTCTTGGCACCTGCCTGCAGCAGGAACTCAGAATGTGGCACTGAACTGCCTGGCTCATGGTCAACATAACCAGAGCCTTGGGAAGGCCAAGGAGCAGCATCTAGTGTATCAGCTGGTGTGCTGTGGGTCATGTGCCAGCCCTTAGCTCAGGCTGTGGGGCACCTGACTAGTGGATGATGGATGTCCCTTCAACTGGAGCTGCCACTGAAGCTTGGGACAGGAAATCCTGGTGAGGCTCAGCCTAGGCACAGACCTGATACTACCCACCCCCTTCCTTCTCCAAGTGGTGACTTGATTGTGTTCCCTTCATTTGCAGTGAAAGGCAACCAGGAGGAGGTGATGGAGGCAGAGACCAGCAAGTCAGGGGAGGTGGCAGAAATGGAAATGGAAAAGGAAGTTTCTGAGGAGATGGAATGGGATACTGCGGACCTGCGGGGCAGTGAAGTGAGTTCTCCTCTGTTCCCCTGTTGGCTGCAGGTGGCTGATCTGGAGAAGCACAGGCAGCTGTGCCAGCGTCAAACTGAGTCTTGCCTTCTCTTTATGCTGGAAGTGTAGGGGACAAGATCTGCCTTTCCCTTCTTTATGAAGGCTCTTAGTTAGCTCTAGGAGCTGTCCCTCAACTACTGGCCAAATTCAAGATGTCAGCCATCACCTTGCCAGTGGTCCTCTGGGGGTTGGGCAGTACACAGGTATCAGCCGGGTGAGGTCAGTAGGTCAGCTTCACCATGGAGATTGGTCACTGTTGATTTGGGCAGGTGGACACCAGGCCACCTTCTCGTGTGGGTAGCGTAGCTTTCACCCACCCTGGACATGGCAGCAGCAGGCGATGTGCTGTCTCCCTTGGCAGGCACAGGTCCTGGACACCACCAGACTGCTGAGGAGCTGTGTGCAAAGTGTCGTGGGGATGCTCAGGGACCAGGAGAGCTGCCCGCGCAACATGAGGAGAGTCACCATCCTCCTCAGCCTCTTGAACAGGGATAGTGTGTGCAGTGGTATGAGTCATGTCCCTGCTTCTCATCCTAGTCCAGCAAGCCCTTCCTGAGCAGTGGGAATCAGTTGGCTGAGTATGGAGAGCTGCCCTTCTAGGTTTCTGTGGCTTGGCAGATGCAGCTGGCATAGCGGGAATCTCAGGACATCTCATGAATTCTGCTCTAGAGGTGGCCTGGCCAGAGGACTTGTAGCTTCCCTCTGCGGGAGAACTGGTCAAGTAGCACAGCAGAGCCTCCAATTTGGTGCCCACAGGTGGACCAAATTATGTCCTTTCTGCCTTTTCACAGCCGCGTTCTTGCGGATATCTAAGATGCGCCTCTCCTTCCTTCTAAAGAAGCAAGAAGAGAACCAGCTCTGCAGTCTGAAGGAGTGGGTGGGGTGAGAGGCTGCAAACCAGGATGCGCTCCAGGAGGCCGGCACCTTCAGGTACTGCAAGCAGTGGGCAGTGCAGGGACCTACTATACCATCCCAGGGGAAGGAGCACACCAGGTGTTTCTTTCTCCATCTGTGCGGGGGGCAGAGCTATGTTTTTGCTCCAAGAGCCCAAAACAGACCTGGATGGTGGGCATGTGTGGGTTATTGGCCATGCAGGTGGTGGTCCTAGGGTGTTTATTGGCCACCTGGATGTTGGTCTTGGTGGATTGTTGGCCACCTGAATGGTGGTCATGGGGATGGTTGGCTTCCTTTCTCTGATTTTGTGTCCTTAACTTTTTTCATAATAGAAAACTTTAAAAAAAATTGTTCTCAGGATGTTTGCCAGCATGTCATAAACCAAAGCCAGGTTTGCCATTCAAGGTTATTGAAATTGAGATGGTTATGTGCAGGGAAGTAACAGAAATTATCTTCCCATCCCTACAGCTTGAAGTAACAGCAAGTACAAAAATAGGACCCAGGAGTGTCATTTATTATCTGTAATCATTTATTATCCTGTAATACCATGATCCTTTTCTTCAGACTTGAGACAACCTTTGAGGAGCCTGTGCTATGGGGACAGGAGGGTTGCTCAGGGTCTGAGATGGAGGGTCTGAGGGTCTGAAACCACCTGTTGGCAGGATGATCTTAGGCCACTGAGGTTCTCCAGGTCCCTCCAGCTCTGCCCTTCTGACCCCCTGGCTCCAGGCCTGCTGCACCACGTGGCCCACAGGGGGAATGTTGGCGAAGGCAGAGTCCTGGGAGGCCAGGGCCCATGGGTGCTGGCTTCCTCACCACAGGAAGTTTTCTGTTTCAAGTTCGCTCTGCAGTGCTCCTTGACTTCTTTCCTAGTTACATTATCTGAAGGAAGTTTGTGAGCCCAGAAACTGAACATGCTTTTGTCTCCCTGAATGGTCTGTCTCCCTTTCCTAGCACATGTCCAAGCCATGTCCCATCGCCCCTTTGCCACTGTTGCTCTGGTCTTGCTGGGTTTGCCAGCCTCCCTTTTCACTGCCCCAAGGTCTCCACAGCACCCGAGACCAGTTTCTTCCCCGTGGTCACCAGCAACACCCAAGAACAACTGGACCTGTTTGCATGGTACCCTCAATGCTCATTTCTGAGGCTGGCAGGATGTCATGACACTTCACCAGCACTGTGTGTCCGGGACTTAATGTCACATACCCTTGGGGCTAGATAGCCAGCCTCCTTGGAGTCCTTTAGGCCAGGAGTCCTCTGGTTTTTAGTTCATCATGTTATGCAGCCTGTTGCCTTCTTTTTTTTTTTTTTTCTGATTCTCAAGTTGTTTTAAATTTGGTCTCTTGGAGACCCTCTGTGGTGACTGTTACTCTGGAGCACTTTTCAGGGCTCTCAGCTGCTTCGGCCCAGGGCCCCTTTCACCGCCTCCCCCACATCCATTGTGTGTGTTCTAGTCTGGGGTCTTAAGTCAAGGTCATTGTCCTTGCCTAATGGATTTTTTTTTTTTTTTCTCAGTAGATGTTTTTAAGTTATCTCTAGAATCCTGTGTACTATATATCCAGAAAAAAAAATTCCCTACAAAGGGCTTCACTTTTTTCCCCCAAAACAAATATTTATTAATTCTTGTCTTTTATCATGAGTAAAAAATATATCATTTTAGCATGAACGTGAGATGTAGTTAATTCAACCAATTAAGCACTGTCAGTCTAAAGTACTCAGGGTTAGTTACAGAAACACCTATAAGAAAAGCCGAATTCTAGATAAACATATTTTCTTATTTAACTTTGTATCAAATTTAGTTTGATCTCTTCATCTTTATTATATTTTATCTATAGCTACTTTTTTTTCCTTAAAATATTCATTTAATTTTTTTTAGTGAAGTTGGTCCTTATTTGATTTGTTTATAGAACCTAGTAGGCTTGTTCTGAAAAAAAATTATATAAAAATGCAGCAAATATTTCTTCACCTTTTCAAGGCACTAGTTACTGTTATTAGATGTAGAATTAAGTTCTATCCAGTCCTGCTAACTAATCTTAAGACAATTGCATTTGTGAATCTCTTGTACTTAAAAGTGATAGAAACTTCAATTTGCAACCCTGGCTTGTAAGCTAGATGGCTTGTTGACACAGAGGAAGGAGGTGTCAAGAACAGCACTGGCTGTGATACTGAGCCACTGTCCCCTATCCCCTGTCCCACTCTGCTGCAGGCATACCCTTTGGAAGCGAGTCCAAGGCACAGTCACGCCTCTGCTGGCCAGCATGATCTCTCTCATCGACAGAGATGGCAACCTCGAGCTTCTGATCAGACCAGACTCACCAGCCTGGGCCCGGGACCTGTGGATGTATCTTTTTAGTAACACTAAGTTGCTGAACATTCCGCTTGTGATGAATAACATAAGGTGAATGAAAATCCACACGTCACCCTCAGTAGCTTGAGAATGTAGGCTCTGTTTTCCAAGGAACGTTTAGCCAGCTCCTTCTACATCCTAGAGGCCATGGCATGCTGCAGGCCTTTGTTCCATCTCCTCTCTCCTTATTTTCTTCTCTCAGGGCACCTGTGATAGCTCAGAAAGCCGGGTTAGACTCTGTGTGCAGTGGGGACATTGCCCTTTGGAAAGAATATGTCCTTAATCATGTTCATGTTCCATTATGCATGATCTCTCTCATCGACAGAGATGGCAACCTCGAGCTTCTGATCAGACCAGACTCAGTATCCCTGTTTTGTGCGGGGCCTTCCCAAGTTTCCTGTTCAGATTGCAGGGACTTCAGTTCTGGAATGTAGGCCAATAAGGTGCAAGGGAGGGACAGGCGCAGGCACTGGAGACCTGGTTCTGCCTGAGGCTTTGGGCCCCTCCTAGGCCCTGCATAGGTGGCCTGCTTTCATTCTATCTATAAACAGGGGTTATGAGGTAGCCCACCAGTTCTTGTTCAGCAGGAGTCCTGGCCATAAAAGGAGACAGCAACTGTCTATGCAGCCTTGTTTTATTTTGATGTGGTGCAGGGGATGGAACCCAGGGCCTTACACATGCCAGGCAAGCATTCTACCATGGAGCCACCTCTGGCCCATAGCACCTTCACCTCTCATTCACCTCACCTCACTGCAGATCCAAGAGTGAGATGTCCTCCATCGTGATGCAGAACTATATGAGCCTTCCCGAGGGTGCTTGCAACAGTGTCCCCTTCAGCTGGAGAATCAGGGACTATGTGGAAGAGCTCTGGGTCCAGGCCCAGTACATCATAGATGTAAAAGGTGAGACCTGCTCAAGATGGGCCCAATGCAGCCCTGGTGAAGCAGCCTTTATCCACAAAGACACTGCCTGACCATCAGTGGGCAGACAGCAGCCAGCACCTGGTAAATTCTGGGACTTGTAGTTTTCACACTTTGCATGTGGAATAGGCTCAAGTTCATGTCCTGCCTTCATTTTGAAATTTCTGCTGAAGGAGTGAGAGTCATCAGGAAGTCAGAAGCCTGTAAGTCACACCATCAAGTGAGCCTGTGAGGTGATTTAGTAGTGTACTGACCAGCAGGCTGGTGAACTGGAGCATGTTCCAGCAGGGACGGGGCTTGCTACCTGCTGCAAGTTGACCATTCCTGTCCTGAGGCTCAAACCCAGGAAAGGTCCCCTTTAAGCTTTCTCAGCAAATTCTAGCAATGAAAGTGTGTCCCCTTCTTCCATGCTAAACCGTTCATCCATCCTGAGTCACACAAGCTAGAGAGTGTGTGCTTTGCTGTCACTTGCTGGGGGCTGAGTTTGACCATAGTCATTCCAGAAAAGCCAATGGTAGGGCTGTTTTTGGAAGTCATCTTTCATGTACACATGAACTCATCTTTTCAACATTTACTTAGAGAACCAGTATGTTCAAAGTGAACTTGTTTTCCTGGGTCTGTATTCTGCTGCATATCCTAAACCAATGTGAAGCAGTCTGTTCCCTGCTGAGAGGGTGTTTCTTCACCTGGGGCAATGCCCTACCCAACCCTGCTGGTCCAGCAGAGTGTGCAGCTGGGAGCCAACTCCCCATCTGCTGGAAGGCAAATCTCCCTGGTTGGCATAGTCTCTGGCCCCAGCCCTGATGAATAGCCCACTCAGTCCTGATTCCCTAGGAACCCGGGGTTACTAGAGCCCATTACACTGAACAGTTGTGCAGCACAAAACTCAGATTCCCTCAGATATTTTTTTCTTGTTGGGGCTAACATGGCCTAAATTGAATGTTGATCCTGCCTTTTTTTCTGTGTCCCCTAGTCTATACATCCACCACTCTCTAGTCCCATAAGGCAACCAATATCACTTTGTCTCTGAGTCACCCACAGGGGCTGCTCTAGCCTATGGCTCTCCTTCCTGGGGAGCAAGCTTCTCTCAGCTTGTGGCTTCAATTGTCTCAAGCCACTCTGGCTTCCTCCCTGCAGGACGGTCAGATAAGTTAGTAGAAATCTTCCAGCAGACTCCCCTGGGCATGTTTCTTGCCAAGCTCCCTGGAGAGCAGCAGCAGGAGCTGGTTCAGTGCTACTTGAGGGACTTCTTGCTCTTCACCATGAGAGTGTCCACCTGGGAGGAGCTGAAGGTAGGTATCCACTCAAGGTCATGTGTGGAAATTGCATGGTCTGGACTGGGGGCAAACATGGGAACTCAGCTTTTGAGAGCTAGTGCTAGGTTCATCTGTGCTACCATGTAGGTTCATCTGCACTTGTCAAGTGCCAGGCATTCATTAGAACAGAATGAAGCCATGCAGAACACTAGGCTGAGAATGTCCCCTGAGCTTCTCAGAACACAGGGCCAATCCTCATCACTCCCCAAGGCCTCCAGGAATGCACATTCTAGTAACTTGAGAAGCTTTCCAGATTCCTTGTATCACCCCTCTTGAAATTGTTGAGTTTCTCTTGACAAAATTAAGATAAATATGTAACTGATCTCTTAAGGTAAGAATAATAAGTGAAATTCAGTGGAAAGATTAATAGGTTTTGTTTTTGGTGCTGGGGAGAAAACCTAGAGCCTCAGTCCCATCAGGCAGGTGCTTACTGCAGAGCCAGAGCCCAGCCCAAGATGGAAACTCAGCTGCCTGGTAGTCACACGCAGAACAGAAAAAGAAGATGGAGAATATGAGAGAATATACTCTAGCCAGCATGACGAAAGGTTAGTGAGGAGTTTGCGGAGAAGGAGCAGAATATACTCTTATTTTTAAAATGGGTAGAAGTCACAAGCAGGTACACAGGGTGTAATTGTGCAAGTTTCTAGAAAGCTTTGCTCACATGCTTAGCCCTACCAGTGACTCAAGAGAACATATAGAGTCTCTAGATGCCAGTTGTACCTGCTCATCTGGCAAAACTGAGTTTTCAAAAAGAAGGGAGGGCTTACAGGCTTCCTGGGCAGATGCTGAGCAGTGGTCACATGGCAGGGTGATTGGAGAGCCTGCCCCCCCCCCCCCCACCGCTACTCATCAGAGGCCAGGTAGGTGCTCACAGCAAGGTTTTCCTGCTTTTTGTCTGATTATGAAGAATTAGAAACAATTTAAATGCCCAATAAATGAAGAAGGGACAAATTATAGTATGTCCATTTTAAAATGGTTGTTTGCAACCGTTGAAAAACAATGTTTGCACAGATAATGAGTGATAGAGGATTCTCATAATCTAATCTTGAGTGGAAAAAAATCAGGAACACAGTGATCTTGATTTGAGAATGATTCTGAGGAAAGGCACAGCTCGGAAAATGGCTAGAGGCTCTACTGAAAAGCAATTGAAAGATAGGAAGTCTGGGTTGTAATTCTCTTTTTTGTGATTTTTGAATAGTTCTGATTTCCCACAGGAAAACATCTCTTTATAATTTAAAAATTCATACTGAAAACCTTTCAAAACCCCAGTTTCTGCAGATGGCTCTGTGGTGCTGTGTCTGTGAGCTGCGAGCAGCCTCAGAGAGGCCCGAGGAAGGGCTCTACCTGCTGTGGGTGCACCTGGCCTATCAACATTTCAAGACCCGGCTGCACAACTTCTCCAGAATCTTGACTATCCACCCACAGATTCTACAGAGCCTCTCTGAAGTTGTACAGAAGCACGACATGGCTGGCAGTGAGATGGTACAGCCCCCCTCGGGAGGCGCCTGTCCCCAGGAGCACAAGGAGAGACCCTTTAGGGGCCTGGGAGTCAGCATAGCCCAGAGGTGTTGGGAAGAGCTGGCTAGTGCTTCCTGTCAAGACCCAAAGGAGCAGGTTATGAGCCTGGAATGCAAGGACACACTCTGCCAGGACCTCTGGTCTAAGGGGCCCTGTGGGGTCATGTGACCACTCTCCTCTTCCCACTAGATGTGTTGGCTGCAATGGCCTGTGCTAAAATGCTGATAAGAGACACCCTGAAGCCGAGTCCCAAGGCCTGGCTGCAGCTGGTGAAGAAGCTGTCCATACCACTGGAGCTTGTCTGCTCGGATGGGTACTTTCGAGGCAGTGGGAGCATAGCCAGAGCTGTCACTGTGGAGGTCAGGTGAGACCCAGAGCCCGACTCTCCCTGGCATGCTCGGCCTGTGATCATCAGTGGACTCCAGGTCCTGGCACACCTGGCAGCAGGGTGAGCAGGTGCTCCTGCCACGGGAAGGGCTCTTTGTGCACTCACTCTGCGCTTGATGAACCCTGTCAAGTGCCCGGCATCTCGTTAGATGCTTGAGAAAGAGGATAACCACATGCAGGGAGGCCATGGTGCCCCAGAGCCACAGAAAGGCAGGTTATTCAGCTGCACCTGGAGAACCACTGTGGTGGCAAGGAGCCATTAGAATGGACAGGGGCAGGCAGAGCAAGCAGAGGGGCAGGCCTTCAGGGTGGGGAGGGTCCCAACCTGTGCTATGCTGTGAGGGTCAAGAGGAACTCACTGTGTGCAGGATTATGAGAGAGTGAGCACAGAGGCTGAGCATGCTGAGATAGCAAAGTGAGACCCAAAGTCCTGCCTGCATGGAGAGCCGGGGGAGTGCTGAGGGCAGGGCTGGTGGATAATCCCTCCTGTCAGCTCGCCTTCCCGTGTTGCCTTACACCTGCCTTCTCATCCCCTCCTCCTGTCTCAGAGTTCTCTGTTGGAGCTGAGTGTGTAATACCCTCTTTTGACAGAACCCAGTGGAATCGTGTTTTCTCCATTGCACTCTTTGTGGAACACGTGCTCCTGGGGACCGGGAGCCAGATTCCTGAGCTGGGTCAGCTGGTGACCAAGTACGTCTTCTCACTAGACAAGGTGAGCACTGGGCATGTCTCTTGGTGGGATGCAGAGACATGTGTTGTTCATGAGTTTGCCCTGCCTGATTGCTGTATCGTGGCATGTCACTTAGGGATAATAATGACTATGTAGAACGGGACTTTTGCAGGAAACTTGCTTGTGGATGCTTTGCAAGAGCTGAAGAGTTAGGCTCCACCCACCTCCAAGCTGACCTAGAGCAGGCCAGCATCCTAGCCCTCAGGGACAAAGTCACCACCACCCTGAGCAGGGTGAAAGTGATGCAGGAGAATGCCACTGCAGTGGGGGACTTCAAAATACACGCAATTCATTGGACCACGGGAATAGAAAACCACTGAGCCTTTGCTCCCAACACCAGATAAAGCCAATGATAGCACAACCAGTGCCCCTCAGAGAAAGCCACCATCTCTGTGGCCAGGCTGTCTGGCAACAATGGTCACTCAGCACAACCAGATTCCCACCTCTTTCACCCCATGACCTGGGCTAGGGTAACTGTTGTGTGATCTCATCCTGTGGTTGGAATGCCATTGACCTCCAGAGTGCCCACTGTCAGGGTGTCTGAGAAAGGCCATTGTAGACAGGTATGCAGCCTTTGAAATGCAGGCGGGCACACAGGTAATAGATTGGCATACCCAGACTTGACCAGAATGTCAGAGGCCTTGTGACTGTTGTGATTGCTTTGAACTTTGGTGTTCACCAACTTATTTGAGGCCTGCTTTTACTTCTTTTGGATGTATAACTAGAAGGGGACTCACAGTATTAATTTATTAAATTTCTCTGTCTCTCTTTTTTTTTTTGTCCTGGTGATGGAATGCAGGGGTGCTCTACCACTGAGCTACATCTCAGCCTTTTTTTAAATTTTGAGTCAGGATTTGGCTAAATTGCTGAGACTTGCCTTGAACATGTGATCCTCCTGCCTCAGGCTTCTTTATCGCTGAGTATGTGCCACCTTGCCTAGTTCAGAGTTTTTTGTTTTGTTTTGTTTTGTTTTAAAAATGAAGAATTTTAATAAAATTTAATAATGAAGAAGTTTGTTTTTAATAATGAAGAATAATGTTTTAATAATGAAGAGCTTTTTTAGAATACTTTTATTTATTCCTTTATTTTATTGTGGTGCTCTGGATAGAACCCAGAGCCTCACACATTCTAGGCAAGTGCTCTACCACTAAGCTACTACCCCAGCCCTCAGAGGGTTTAGATATTCATTGCCATAATAGCTAGTGATGCTGAGCTCCTTTTCTTGTGCTTCTGAGGTATTTATGTATCTTTGGAGAAATGTCTTAAGTCCTTTATCCATTGCTGAGTTGGTTTGTTAATTAACAAATCAAATTTATCAGGATAATAAACACACATCATTTCCAGTTTGATCAATCCTGGGAATTCAAGGATGGCTAAAAAATATCTATGGATGTCATGAGTTATATAAGCTAAAAAATAGACTCTAAATAATAATTTCAAAAGGTAAAGAGAGCATTTGACAAAATGTATGATTTAGAAAAAATATACCCTCTGCAAAGTAGCAATAGGGAACTATTCTTACTTGTATAATGCCCTTATAGAACATCAGTACTAACACTGATACCCCGGGTTACCAGTGACAAGTTTTGCTTCCTTACATGGTGAAGTTTGAACATTAGAGAAACACGCAGAGGCAAGCATATAAAGCATATTTAAAAATGGGTAACATAGACTTCTCCCAGAAGACAGAAGGGGGCCATAGCCGGTATCCTGGTATCCCAAGAAGTGAGGGTGTTCTGCCTTTTTATATGTTCTAGGCTTCCTTTGTTCTCCTGTTCTCTTCTCCTTTATCTCTCTCCTTCCTGTGTAAGTGACTAGGCCCAGAAGATGCTTGGTGGGATGGCCAAAAGGTGAAAAGCAGATGGGCTGGAGGGGTCAAAGTGGAGTGATCTGGGCAGGAAGGGGGCTTAATTAAAACTCCCTATAGGGAGGGACAATCCCTGGGACAGGTTACCTTAGCAACATGTTGGAGCAGGGGCAGGTTATCTTGATGAGGGTGGAGGAAGTGTTCTGAAGGAATTAACATTTCAATCCTTCCATTCTCTGAATTGACCCATCAGCCTGTCTAATTCTGGCTTCAATATCATGCCTGACCACAAACTCTCAGAAACAGCCATTAAATCATTAAATTCACTATCCTGCATTGCTGAAGATGTGCATTTCTAAATGAGTGTCCTGGAGACACTTTGATTTATTTTGTGGTCCTCAGGTGGAACTCTGGGCCTCATTCATGCCAGGAAAGGGCTGCACCACCCAGCTGCTTCCCAGCCCAACTTCTTGTTTTTACTGAAGTAGACATACGCTAGACTGTTAGTACAGCACTCTTTAGAATCGTGAAAACCCAACTACACACTAAATATCCATTACTGGAAAGAGGTATCTGAAATATTCATGGGAGCTGCCATACAGTGGTTAATGCCAGTGATCTGCAGCTGATCTCCCAACCAGGAACTCACAGAATTGGGCCTGCAGTGGGGCCTCCCAGGCCACAGGGTTTAAAGGGCAGAATGGCACAGGACAATGGCAGGATGTTTACACAGGCACACAAGACCTCAGAGAAACTTAGGAATGTGGTTACCTGGGAGCGGAGGGGGGACACTTATTTAGAAAGGGCTGCCTGTGCTGCCACAACTGGATCTATGTGTTGTTACTTTAAAATATGATATAACCAGGGTGGCAGTACATACCTGTAGCCCAGCTCCTCAGGAGGCTGAGGCAGGAAGATGGCTTAAGTCCAGGAGTTTGAGAGCAGCTTGGACAACACAGCAAGACCCCATCTCTAAATAAGTAAATAAATAAAATAAGATCTAAAGCCAATATTACAAAAATGCTGAGGTCTCTCAGAGCTTAATGGTGTGTAGCAATGGTCATTACATTATTATCATTTAAAGTTTGAAATTAATCAAGAGAAGGGAAGGGGCAGACCTGAAAAGAAAAGGAAGGAAGAGGGAAAATTTAGACACTGGGAATTTGGTTCTTCCCTTTTAAAAGCAGCAGAGCCACAAAAAGATAAAAGGATGGGAAACTGCTAAGAATCCCTGACGCCTTGGGCTGCCCCAAGGCACAGCTGACCCCTGCCCCTCCTCGATGGGTGCCACCCCTCACCAGGCCTTTCTCCTCCAGTGTGTTCAAGAGAACTCTGACCTCAAGACCCACAGGCCCTTTGTGGCTGTGATGACCATTCTCTGTGAGTGCAAGGAGCAAGCCAGCAAGAGCCTGGCCAGGTGAGAGAGGGTCTGGGCTCCAGGCGAGAGGGATTGCTGCCCCTGGGGTGCTGGCATCTGCCTTGGAGCCCATCACCTGCTTGGATTTCAGGTTTGGAGTGCAGCCATGCCTCATTTGCCTGGGAGATGCTCAAGATCCTGTGTGTCTGCCCTGTGGCCATGTGTACTGCTTGCCTTGCATCAAGATCTGGCTCGTCTCCAGGCAAATGACCTGCCCCTACTGTTTAACTGTCCTGCCAGAGGAGTTCTCTATGACAGTTTCCCAAAAGCACAGGTAAAACACTTTTCTCTTTAAAAGTCTTCCTCTTTTTTCTGTCCTTTTTTCTCAAATATAATATTCAGAAATTCAATTTCTATTAACCTCCATCTGATAAAAGCCTGGCTTCAAAGAACTCTCTGAAGTGAGACTCCCATTTGGGTACCTCAGAATTCCTCTCCCCAAGACACACATGTCCCGCAACATTTTGAGACAGCAAAATTCAGAAACTAATAAATGAAGCCCTTGAAAGAGACCCGAGAAACTTAGATACAGCTTTTCTGTCCTCCTTTTCATCTGAGTGGTGTGTACAGGGGTGGACTTCAGGCCTTGTGCAGGCTAGGCAAGCAAGCCCTCTACCATCAAGCCACACACCTGCTCTTGCCCAGTGTTTGGGAGCTGCAGGAAGAGAGCTATGGTGCTGTGGGCTTCAGACCGTGGTCGTGCTCCATCACTGGTTGCTTTGCCTTCTCTTTCCTCCCAGTAAAGGGGTTCTGGGACAGGCTTTGTCTGGTTCTATGATGGAGGCGTTCCTGAAAGAGATGTGTGTAGAAACTGTCTGCAGTTTTGAAGACAAGCTATATCAACAGAAGTAGACACTTGCATCTGTTGATGTAAAATGATTTGCTGTCTGAATCTCAAATCATTCTGCATGCAGGGATTTGGGAACACTCTCTGAATCCTCTGACTGGGGTTTTCACTGTTTCCTCAGGGTGGCCATTGGGAAACATGCCCAGTTCCGGCAGATGTTCAACAGTTTCTTCATGGATCTGGTTTTTACCAAGTGCTTCAAAGACAGTACCCCTCCTCAGAAGAGTGTGATTGATGAGCTGCTGTCTCTACTCTTTGTGCGGAAGGAGCTTTTGAGGCATGCTCCCCAACGTGAGTTACTTTTTTCCTTCAAACCTTGATTCAGTTCCTCTCTGTTTTGTGCCATGATATGAGCAGTAGCACCTTTTTCTTTCTGGCTAAGGATACTGGGAACACACCAAGTCTCTCTCGCCATTTGATGATGCTGTGGATAAGACTCCTGTCATCCGCTCCGTGGTGCTGAAGCTGCTCCTGAAGTACAGGTGGGAGCGGCTCCCTGAAGGCACACTTGTCTGAGGCCTCAGCTTCTCCGGGCTGGACTGGGCTTGGTCTTTGTGCTGCCAAATATCCTAGCTCATGATCTGGGAAAGTTTCTTCAGTGTGAGGAAACCTGGTCTCTGTTGATTATGTTTAGACCCTGAACCCTGTGTGCATGTGAGTTGGGCATTGCCAGGGTCTGGTAAAAGTAAGAAGACAGAGTTCTGGGAAGGACCCTTGGTGTGGTGAAACATGCAGAACCCATGCATTAGGAATGGTGGTTCTGACCCTCACTTCATGGCCACCCCAGGGTGTGATTTGCAGGGTGGTAACTCAGACTGTACCTTACCCTCGGTGTCCTCCAGGTCAAGATTCCACAGCACGTGGACTATGTGTTTTCTCAGTTAGACACGCGGTCAGTGATGTTCACGCATGGTGTTCTCTGGCTGATCCTGTGTGTTCATTGAGCTTCAATTCTCAGCGTGCTGGCAGAGACCCTTTGGTGGGGAGGGGGTCCCAGACCTCAGAGTTTTAAAAAATAATCCTGAGACAGTAATTTGCCTATTCAACATGTCCATATTTGCAGTAACTTTGCCAAAGCTTCTTTGCATGAAGGAAATTGCAACCATAGTCATGGTCATCTTCTCCACTGTGTATATGTAGTTTTTCAAATGCCAGTTTCACATATGAGCCTTACTAAATCTCAACCCCTGAGGTTTCGATTTTTTAAAAATATTTCTTAGTTATTGTTGAATGCATATCTTTATTTTGTTTGTTTATTTTTATGTGGTGCTGAAGATGGAACCCAGTGCCTCAAACCTGAGGAGAAAGTGCTCCACCACTGAGCTAAAACCTCAGCCTGAGGCTGTGATTTTTAATGTTGTGTAGAAGCAGGAAATAGATCCAAAACATTGCATACCAGAGGACAGTGGTTATCTCAAAGAATTCCACTCCTAAATGTCTCCAGATAAGAATTGGCTGCTTTTCTCAGGCCTTGCCGTTTTGCCTGAACCAGTGACCACCAGACCACAGATCTCTGGTGATGTTGATGAATGTAGGTAGGTATCTACAACAACAGGTTGTAGACTAAAAAGATGCCAACATCTCAAGATATGCTTTACTCAGCAAACCAAAGCTTTTCCAAATGACCAATGCCTGATGTCACAGAATCAAAAAATGATATAGTGGCTGGATATGCAGCTCAGTGGTAGAGCTTTTGACTAGCATACAGTGAGGCCCTTGGTTCAATCCATAGCACTGGGAAAAATTCATAACAGAGTAGTCTACGGAATGGTAATATAGTTGATGATGAAAATAACTGACATGGTATCAAGTCCCATAACCACCCTTCAGAAATGATCACTTTTCAAGTGTTGGTACAGTATTGAGAAAGAATAACCCCAAATATATATTAGGACTATTAAAAATTCTTCCTTTTCCAACTACATCATGTGTGAGGCCAGATTTTCTTTATACGCTTCAATGTAGCATCAGAAGCAGATGTAGGAAGTCAGCTGACTTCTGTTAAACAAGGCTTCCAAGAATTATAGGACTATAAAAAAGCCACACTTCTAAACATCATTAACACATGTGGGTTTATTCTTTTTATCTTAAATGAATTGATAAATATTCTTGAAACTTTTTAGTTTTAATTTCTAATACCATAAACATTGATAGATTTGACCCACTTGAACAAAAAGTTTCTTGCAGTTTTCAATAAAATTTAAGCCTGTAAAAGAGCCCTAAACCAAAATGTTTGAGAACAGCTGAACTGCAGTATGGAATTTCATATTCCTCCAAGAGTGTGCAAGCATTTTAAATAAAAAGCTGTTAAACCTATATACCTGCATATGTATGTATTATACCTTTATACTCACACAGAGAAATAGATGGATAATAGATTAATAGATGCGCTTTTGTGTAGGGTGATCCTGACATCACCAGGAATAATATTTCTCTTTTCACAGCTTCCAAGCAGTGAAGGACTACATCCAAGCCTATTTGTCCCTGTTAGAGAAAAAAGCGTTCATCACTGAAGATAAGGCCGAACTCTACATGCTCTTCATCAACTGCCTAGAAGTAAGCCGGCTGCCTCTTAAAACCATCTGAACCATATGGTTTAGGCAGTGGCAGAGTTTCTGAAAACTGACAGAATGCAGCTTTATTCAGTATAATTAACAGATGTTTCTTTTCCGTGTGGAAAAAGAAAGATGTTTCAAAGACGTTGCCCTGCTCTTAGATGTCACACACACAGTCAGGAGCCACTTGGTGATGTTTCCTTCACTGCATGTGTGATGGTGGTCTCGTGAGATCCTTGCCTAGTATCTGAAACTGTCTGATGTTTACACAACATTGAAAGTCCCTAAGGATGCATTCTTGCAGGTGTCCCTGTTTTTAAGCAGTATGTGACTACATTGTCAGTCACATGCGTGTAGTGCAAAGCGAAGACTCCACAGCCTGGAGGATTATACATCAGGGTTAGCAATGGTCATCCCCAGCTGGCGAGATCATGAATCCTTTTTAATGTCTTCATATTTTTATTTCCAAATTTCAAGATTATACACATTTTTTTTCTCATAGGTTTGCTTTTTCAATTGTTTTCTATGAACCAAAAATTTATACTCAGATCTATAATAATGATTTTTATTTTCCCTTGAATTCTCACTGGCAATTTTAGAAGATTGGGGAGTTGCCTGTTATAAAGTATAATATCCTTTTCTTTCTTGTTTTCTGTTCCTCAGGATTCAATTCAGGAGAAGACCAGTGCTTACTCCACAAGGAGTGAACTCGACTGCCTGAGGGAGGAAGGCCGTTTCCTACAGACCTGCTCCTCAGGGAGACAAGGCCAAGGACCTGCCACTGCGGCATCTGTAGAGTACCTGCAGGAGCTGGCCAGGACTCGCCTGTGTCTTGACAGAGCTTCTGACCTCCTCTTGGAGTTTCAGGAGGGATCAGGCAGGTCTTTTCTACCTTGGAGAAGTTAGCTACAGTTTCAGAAGGACAGGAACTGTCCTTAGGGTCTTGCTGGACCTTACCATGGTCCCCTCTTCTGGGTGTTTTTTACTGAGTTCCCCAGAAGCAGGCCCTCAGTCCCCAGTCGCTAACCAGCTTTCTCCTTGCACTCTCAGAGCTGGCTGAGGAACAGCAGTGCTACCTGCGCCATGTCCAGCAGTTCTGCACCCAGGCAGGGAACGACTGGCACCGCGTGTACCTCGTCCGGAGGCTCGCGAGCCTGCATGGGATGGAATTTGTGAAAAGCCTCTCCAGGGAGGGCCATCGGTGCCAGTGGGTGTTTCCCAAGGGAGTCATTGCACAGCAGGTGAGATTCAGGTCCCTGGCAGAGTGGGCAAGCTATGGGCACTACTCCTCACCCTCCCAGCCCTTACAACAGGCAGGACACAGGCAGGCATCTGGTCCTTGGTCTCTGCTTCAGGGTGGGCTTAGGCCACTTGCTATAGGGCAAAGGTAGGCATGGATACATGTGTGTGCACACTTGTGTGTGTTTCTGGTTCATTGTTTATCTAGGCTTCACTTCAGGGAAAGTGAAAGAGTTTTTTTTTTTTTTAATATTTGCTTCCAGTAAATTAAAAGGTGACCTCTTGCAGGCTGTGTCTTGTGCTCTGTGCCAGGCAGAGGTGGGTAGAATTGAGAGACAAGTGTAATGAGTTTGGCTTTCAGGCTTCTCTGTTCCCAGTGCTCAAAAATTTGAAAATTCTTACTGTCCTAGGATTAAAAAATATGGCACTGCAGCTCTTGGCATCTTTAATATGACCAACTGGGACTCAAAGATGACATGTTTTTTGTCACCTCTTTTGGGGTGGTGCCATGTGTAAAGAAAGCAAGAAGCTCCAGGGTCAGCCTCCCTCCTCCCTGGGCTCTCCGACCCTGTGGAAGCCATGCTCCTGAAGACTCCCAGGACTGTCATGCCTGGACCCTATAGGGAGTCCCAGCTGAGCTACCTCCAGCCTCCAGTGGTGTCTGCTGTCTTTCTTAGCCTATGGAGATGGGCCTTGCAGAACACCTCAACCCACTCCACCATGACTAACCCTTTTCTTTTGAGCTGCAGAAAGACCACACGGGCCAGATGGACCAATACCTGGTGCATGGGGACAAGTACAAGGCACTTCGTGATGCAGTGGGCAAAGCCATGCTCGAGTGCAAGGTCTCCGGCCTCGAGGCTGCTCTTATGGTAGGATGGGCTCAAAGATTCTCCCTGATGCAGGTCGCCCCCCTGACCTTGGTTATGTCAAAGGATGCAGATGTGGTGGAGAGGGCCTCTGAACAGCTTCTAGAGTGACACTATATGCCAGGAGGCAGATGCCTATGGTCTCACTGGTAAGTGAAAGATGTCAGGACAATTAGCAAAATCCATAGCTGTATGGATTCACAATCCACATATATGCTTATGTGTCTATTTTGATGTTGATACAGGGATTTAGGATTCTAATCTTTTAAAAATATTTTTAGCTGTAGATGGACACAATACCTTTATTTTATTTATTTATTTACTTTTTATGCAGTCCTAAGGATCAAACCCAGTGCCTCACACGTGCTAGGCAAGAGCTCTAACACTGAGCTACAACCCCAGCCCCAGGATTCTAATCTTTAAATTGTTCTGGTCTTGCTTCCTTTTTGAGTCCCAGTTTATCTGGGCCTTATGCTGGAAAGAGGAAATAGAAAAACTTCTCAGGAAACATTTCCAAGACCAGTGAAGTAGTTGGAGGAGAACAGGTGCTGACTTCTGTTTCTCCATCATGACTGCCTGGCCCTTGTGCACTGAGGTTAACCTGAACTCATAGCCACAGTCATGTGCGTGGAGGGCCATGGTACGTGGCCCATGGAAGGTTGCTCCAGGTAGCGCTGTGTAGCTTCTGAGTGCTCGCTCCACGCTCCACCCGCAGGCCTGCAGGAGCCCCGGAGCTCAACAGGCCGTCTACCTGCTGCTGGCGCTGTTCCGAGAAGTGGCTGCTCTCCACTGCTCCCACAACTTGAACCTCCATCCTAAGCCAGAGGTGAGTGACACATTGGGGCTTGATTCAGTCTCATGATTAGGAGGGACTTTCTGAGCACAGTAGAAGTCATAAACTTTTATTTCCTATCAGGATAAAAGAGGGTGTACCCTTGTTACGTGGAAGAACTATTTTCTGTTAACCCTAAATCTTACAGTCTCAGGAACATTACCTAATGTTTATCAAAACAGAGTGTTGAGATCTGCACTCAGGAATGAGGTTGCTGTGTTTTTATATGAAAATTCTCTTTCCTGAAGAATTTCTCCTCCATTAGTAATCCTTTAAATATATTTACCTTGATATTTGATGTGCACTCAGTATCAAAATATGTGACTTTCAAAGAGAAAACCCTAAGTTCACACAGTATTCTTCTTTGACATATCCTAACATGAAAAACATCTTTCATGCCATCAATGCGAGGCTGTGAGCAGGTTCGTTGAGGACAGCAAGATCCTGTCTCCTCCAGGGGTTAGGCCTTTCGCAGCATCCCTCGTGGCCAACACTCTGCCCTTGCTGAGCGCGGGCCCTGGTGCTGACAGTCTTGAAGGAACAGTGACAGAAATGGCTGTTCACACTGCGGCTGTCCTTCTGTGTGGACAGAGCAAAGTCTTGGTGCCCCTGAGGAACTTGGCCTTCTCCCCAGCCAGCATGGTGGTAAGCTGCATGATGATGACTTTGGTTTCACAGTGAAACTTCAGGGTTTTTCATGTTGAGACCTGGCCGGTGGCTGTGGGAACTCTCCGACTTGTCCATCTTCTAGATTCTCTGCCCTGTTGCCCCACTTGATCCTCAGCACAGTGCTGGTGAAAACATGCCCTACCCTTTGCTGTTTCACACAGAGCTGTTGTTCATCCTCTGTGAACAGCTCTCGAGCTGAGAAGAAACTTTCTCACTCTGTCCCTCTTGCTGGGTTGCAGCTGCAGCCCACAGGCTCACTCAGCAGGGCCACTTCTGCTCTTGGTCTTTCAGAATGCTTTTCTTCCAATGATGCCTGAAGACCTGCTGGCTCAAGCCCAGAAGTGGGAGGGTCTGGAAGGCGTCCACTGGTATAGTGAGTATCGGTCTAAGAGGAAGGGTCTCACTCCTCTCAGCTTGGAAGGTCAGCCTGCGGCCATGCCAGACATGAGGTTGTACTTGGCTTCACAAGGTTCTGCTGAAGGCCCATGTCACCTGCCTCCTCCTGGTGGTTCAAGGGCCACAGACTTGGCTGGCTAGATGACCAAATCATTTCCCTGCATAGTCATGGGACAAGACCCTTTGGAATGCACTGTTGCTCGGCAGAACATGCCATTTAGAATAAGGGGGACCTGGGGACCATATTGAGGCTCATTCAAAGGCTAGTCACAATCCAGGGGTTTTTGACCCAGAGAGAGCTTCCTGTAGTCTGGACCTGGGAGACAGCCATATAACCTCTGACTTTATGTGAGTTATGCTGTTGCCTTGAGTAAATAACCTTCTAAAACTATTTTTTAAGTTGTTCAAAATCATTCTCTTGCCATAAAAGGAAAAATCCAAGAGAATATAAAAGTATAAAACACTATCCCCGCTGCCACTAAGTTACCCCTGGTGTGTGTATGGAATCTAACCTCTCTCTGAAAGCTAAATGCAGACATTTTTCACTGATGACATGTGTTCACTGAGCTCCAGTTTACTTGACATGTCAAGTAAACTTAGCTGATGGCATGGCTCAAGGCTTCTGGTGAGATCATGAGGACATGGGCTGTGTGTCCTGTTGGTCAGGGCTAGAGAGGAGGGCAGCAACTTCCCCTTCCCACAGAGGTCATTTGGTGGAGACTCACTAGCTAACATGTGTCCTATTGTTCTTTGAACAGCTTGTCCCTATGGTCATCCATGTTCTGTAGGAGAGGTGAGCCATGGTGTTTGGGGGAGGCTCAAAATGTGCATTTCCCATCTGGGAGGGGAAGGAGGGCCTAGGGAATGAGGGAGACATAGGTGTATTCTGAGGGCTACTCAGGGTGTTCCAACTGAGTGTCTAAATGGCACTGTGAACATGATTCTTTCCTGCAGATCTGTCTGTGCATTGCAGGATATTTAGCAGCACGCCTAGCCTCAGCTCACTGGGTGTAGCAGCACCCCCTAGCCCAGTGTGATGCCCAAGAATGTTTGCAGGCACTGCCCAAGTCTCCTGGGATGCCATGGTGCTGCTGGCTGGGAGCCCTACCTCCCTCCCTGGCCCTGCAGCAGGGCTCAGCCACACAGACCCTCAGCTGGTTCACTAGTCAGAGAGGAATGTGGGCTAGAGACCAAAGGACAGGAGAGGACAGGAAAGACTTATGGGTGATGAGCCCTGGGAGACAAGCACAGGCTGCTCATCTGGGACTCCAGGGCATCTCCTGGGCTGCTCTATCTGCACTTGCTGAGCAACATGCTGCTGCTGGACTAGACTTATGTGTGCTGCTCCCTAAAGTGAACAGGATGCTCCTTGATGTGACTTCCCTTCCTGACTCCCACTTGCTTCCTTGTCTGAGGAGTGAAATAAGAAGAGATTCCAGGGCCCCTCTTATCACTGAGTTCTGTGGTCTGAGCACTGCAGCTGGAGGGGCCTGCTGTGGCTATGATTCATAGCATGTAGTGGGGTGCCATTTAACTTGGAAACCTGGGCCCATTAGTGGTGGCAAATCTTATGGTTGGGTTTTTTTTGGTTTTGCCAGTGGATGTGAGGAGGTCTGCTTAGAAGTTATTAACACCATCATTCCTGGTGTTAGATAACGATGTTCTAGAGGCTGGCATGCTAGACACAGGGATGGAGAAGGCGGTGAATAGGAGAAAGGAAGATGGGGCTATACACACTAGTCACTCTACTTGGGAGTAAAAAACTTTATTTTTGGAAAGTGAAGCCACATTTGCCCATGAACAGTATATGTGGTTAAGTGCCCACCCTCTCCCCAGGGCTCCTTCTCCTCCCTAACACACACATGCACCAGATGCAGTCTGTGGCACACACCACCTCCTATGCAGGGTGGCTTCTGCACATGTACCAATGCTGGATGCAGTGCTGAATGTGTGTCCTCCCTATGTCCCAGTGTGGCAAGCTGATGGAGCAGAGCTTCTGTGTTGACTGTGGTGCTAAAATAGGAGGTATCAACCATAGACCTCATGCTGGCTTCCAAAGTATCAGGTATGTGGACTCAGCTTCCGTTCCTTGGAGCCTGAGGCGCTGGGCAGTCCATTCCAGCAGATGAATCATATGAATTATAGGATCACTAACACCACTGTTCTACATCTGGGCTGTGTCATGTTGGGGATCCACATCAAGCACATCTGTAGTCATGTAGTGCTGAAGCTTTTTGGGTTTTTTGCTTTGTTTTATTTTTGTGGTACTGGGGATGGAACCCGAGGCCTCACATATCCTAGGCAAGAGCTCTGCCATTGAGTTGCACCCCTTCCCTGTTTTGTTTTTTTTAATTTGAGAAAAGTGAAAGACACATGTAATCAGTGTTTTTTAGAAACTTTTTTAGTTGTAGATGGATAGAGTGTCTTTATTTTATTTTTTCTTTTTTTCACATATAGAGCACAATTTTTCATATCTCTGGCTGTACACAAAGTAGAGCCCCATCCTTCGTGTCTTCATACATGTACTATTTTATTTATTTTTATGCGGTACTAAGGATTGAACCTAGTGCCTTACATGTGCTAGGCAAGCACTCGGCCACTGAGCTCCAGCTCGAGCCCTGTAATCAGTCATATTAACTACAGCCATTCCTCCATATCTGTGGAGACTTGTTTCCAGGACATTTTCTTCCATAGATACTCAGGTCCAGATGTTCAGTTCCTTTATATGTCATGGCACAGTATTTGCTTGTGGCCTACAAATATCCTCCTGTAAACCATTTTTTTTTTTAATGGTACTGGGGATTGAGCCTAAGGTTCTTAAGCACTGAGCCACAACACCAGCCCTTTTTATATTTTATTTAAAGACAGGGTCTTGCTAAGTTGCATAGAGTCTCACTAAGATGCTGAGGCTGGGTTTGAACTTGTGAACCTCCTACCTCAGCCTCCCAAGGCACTGGAATTACAAGTGTGCACCACTGTACTTGGCCTCCCATAGACTTTTTTTTTAAAGAGAGAGACAGAGAGAAGGGGGGGGTGGGGAGAGAGAGAGAGAGAGAGAGAGAGAGAGAGAGAGAGAGAGAATGTTTTAATATTTATTTTTTAGTTTTCTGTGGACACAACATCTTTATTTGTATGTGGTGTTGAGGATCGAACCCAGCGCCGCATGCATGCCAGGTGAGCACTCTACCGCTTGAGCCACATCCCCAGCCCTCCCATAGACTTTTAAAAAATCATCTCTAGGTTTCTTATTATACTTTATGCAAATTGAATGCTATGTAAATACCCATTTATCATATTTTTAGGAAATAGTGACAAGAAAAAAACTACTCTTCAGTACACAGTTCTTTCTGAATATTTTTGATTCACAGTTGGTTGACTTCACAGGCGCAGAACTGCAGATACATAAGGCTAACTATACCAGATTCAGAAACTAGATAAAAATCTGACCTTCAGCCAGGAATATTGGTGCACACCTGTAATCCCAGCTACTCAGGAGGCTGTGGCAGGAGGATTGAAAGTTTGAAGCCAGCTCAGAAAACTTTGTGAGACACTGTCTTAAAATAAAAATAGAAAGGACTTGGGGTGTAGCTCAAAAGTAGGGTACTTTCTTAGCACATGTGAAGCCCCCATTCAATTCCCAGAACTGAAAACAATAAATAAAAATAAAAATCTGATCTCACAGTCCCATGCTTGATCCTGAGATGAGTGTGGCTGTCAGAGCTCCCTTAAGATGACATGCAGCACCTTCTACCTCACCATTTATCTGGCTTTTCTGTTACAAAGCTTAAAATAGTCTAGACTTATCTTCTTAAATTATCAATGTCCTTGAATCTTGAAAACTTTTTCCAGTCTGTATATCCCAGTTTTTGATTTGGGAAAATTGAGAATTACATAGACAATCCTCACATGGATGCAAAAATGCCCCAAACTTGCTGTCATGAGGAAAGTGTTGGTCTCCATCCTGACACCCTGCCCTAATGGCCACATCGTGCAGCCATTTAACATTGGGAAAGTTGCAGAGTTTGCCCATCCAGCTGGGTGGGTCTAAAGAGAGAAAGATGTGGAGGGAGGTGGTCTAGGCTTGGAATAATTGGTTCTTTTAGTGTTTTCTTCAAAGCTTGAAACCTAGCTGGGTGTTGTGATGCACACCTATCATCCCAGTAACTCGGGAGGCCGAGACAGGAGGATTGTGAGTTCAAAGCCAGCCTCAGCAAAAGCAAGGCACTGAGCAACCCTGTCTGTCTAAATAAAATACCAAATAGGGCTGGGAATGTGGCTCAGTGGTCTAGTGCCCCCCAAAAAGTGGGGGCTGGGAATGTGGCTCAATGGTTGAGCCCCTGGGTTCAATCCCCATTACCATTACCAAAACCAAAAAAAAAAAAAAAAAAGAAAAAAAAAACCAAACTGGGAACCTAGTCATTAACATGTGAGGCCCCTGGAGCTGAGGAGAAACAGATATCTCTAGTCTTCACCCTGTTTCCTCTCATCCTTTCCAGAGACAGCACAGACAGAACCAAGACTGGCCATGTGCTAGGCCACCCGCAACCCAGAGATGTCATAGTAGTGTCTGACCGAGACCTGTCCCCAGTCATCTTCATTCTCATGCGCCTACTCACTCATCTGGCTATGCTTTGGGGAGCCACTCAAAATCCCGAGGTATAAGATGCTACCGCTAGACTCTCTTATGTTGATATAGGAAGAACCTGCTGTGTTTGCATCCAGTCCTTTTGTCTACAAGTCCACAGGGTAATGCAAAAGTTATAGATCCTACTTTTCCCTCTGGGGCATATGATGCAATGGGGAACTACTCCTCAGATTATGGAAAATCCTCCTCATTTTTTTAATTTTTAAAATCTGTTTTAACTGACACAAAACAATTACACGTTTGTTACAGTGTGACATCTTAGCATGTGTATACAATGCAACAATCAGATCATATAGACTACTCAGAGTATATAACTGTCCATGCCCACACCTGGGCATGGGGAGGTGGTGGGACCCTGTCACCTACACCCTTGTGGTGGCTGCAGGAGGTGCAGGGAAGCATTCCCTGTTGCTCCAGGATGACATCAGAGCCAGCAATCTCTGGCTCTACTCACCTCCCTTCCTTCCTCTGCTGCCTGCGTCATGCTGAGAGCACCCTGACCTCACCTAGAAACCACCCTCTCCCCAGTGCTGGTGCTTCGCTCCCTTGGCTTCTCACTGTGTCCTCTACGCATTGATCTCACTACACGTCTTGTCTCGTTGCCCTCACAGGCTGTGATAAATATCATCAAGCCTCCAGTGAGTGACCCAAAAGGATTCCTGCAGCAGCACATCCAGAGAGACTTGGAGCAGTTGACAAAGATGCTGGGGAAGAGTGCCGACGAGACCACCCATGTGGTCCACCTCATGCTGCGCTGCCTTCTCAAAGAGCAGCACCCACTCCCTGACTGGAGTAAGCAAGAGGCCAAGGGGCCAGGCTCCCTCAGCTCCTGGTGAATAGCATGATAGGAGTGGGAGCAAGCGCTCTGCTCTCCTTGCGGGGGCTGGAGGGGCTGCTGCACTCCTCCACACACCACCTGCCTGGCTTGGGCCTGCAGCACTGATACCTGGTGCTTGTGCATGCACCATTAACCTGTGCCCTGGGAGCACGTGGCACCCCAGCAGGTGACATGTCCCACTTCTGCTTTCCAGAGATGTCACACTTGTACCCCGACCTAATATGTACATGTACACAATTTGTTACATAAACAAAGGAAGCTACAAAACACTGTCTGCCAAGCTAACTCTTCTACTCTAAACATTTAAATCCAGGCTAAAAGCAAAGGTCTGTGAGGGGAATCTGTAAGTGGTTATCTGAGTGGCATTAGGAGGGATTTCAGTTTCTTCTTGCTTACTTGCAAAAGTCTTTTAAAACAATCATTGTACCATTGTAGAACAATGTTATTTAAAAGCATACAGATAATAACAGTAACAATAAAATGTCTGTTACCACCACCGGAGAATCTGTTCCACTTCAGGGGTGTCTTCATCAGAAACCAGCATTAGCATGTCCTTCCCATCTTAGCAACACTGATTTTGCCGAGCACCTCTTGTCCTGGTGTGTTCAGCAGTGAGGTGGCTCTGGGTAGCTGTCAGCATTGCTGTGCCCCTAGGCTTTTGATTCACGTCCTGTCCTTAGCCATTTGTTTAAAATACTTTCAAGGCCACAACTGTGGGCTGGAGGGTTATCAGAGACTAAAGTGTCTTCACAAGGCCTGGAGGCTGGTGTTGACAGTACCTGGTGAACTTAGGAAGTTATCACCCCAAAAGGAGGACTATCTCTATTAACATTATTCAGTGTTTACTGTATAGAGAGTGCTGCTTTTTGTTTGTTGGGTAACAGACACATTTTGATTTTCTTTGTAGGGCATTTAAATTTTGATGCAAAATTGTCAAAAAAAGGACATAGAAACAATTGGGAAAAACATGTCGAAGCTCTTCTTCTGCCTGAACTGGAGGTAAGTGGTGAGTGGTGACCACTCCTTAGCCCTCTGTCCAGGAGGGGGTCCCATTCATCTGTGAGCACTGTTGGCCCACTATCCTCAGGAGGGCTGTTAGAGGCCTTACCTGGAGAAACCCCTCCTTCTGCTATCCCTCTCCTGCACTAGTCTTAAGTAAGGCCAAGGATTATCAGGAGTTCCCATAGGGCAGATGGCAGCCTGCTCCACTGCTTTTTATAGCAGGATGTGAAAGTAAGAGGCAGAGACCCTCCGGAAATGCATCGACAATCTCTCTGGATTCATGACTGCTCTGCTGAGAACATCACAGAGCTGACTATCCACAGCAGGTCAGGGAAGTCAGGAAGCAAAAGGGCAGTGAAATAAAGGCCCCGAGTCTCACTCTGTTTGTGGAGGCAAAAGCCCTATGAACAAGGAACCCCCCAATCAGTGAAAGATGGCAAAAGCAAGTATCCGGGTTGTGCAGGCAGATTCCTAAGGAGCTACCGTGGGTCCAAGAGCTGCCTGGTTGTCTGTGACAATGACTCACTTGCAGAATGCTGTGTCATTTCTTTATCCAGCATCTAGATAAGACCCTGCTGACTGTGGGCGCACTCATCAGCCAGGATGAGCGCATCAGCTCTAGCCCTGTGGCCAAAATCATATATGGTGACCCAGCAAGCTTCTTGCCCCAGCTGCCCCAGAAAAGTGTGGCTCATTGCTCAAAGATTTGGAGCTGCAGGAAGATCACAGTCGAGTACCTCCAGCACGTTGTGGAGCAGAAAAACGGCAAGGAGATGGTGCCCGTGCTCTGGCAGTTCCTGCAGAAGGTGTGTCTGCTTCATGGGCTGCCCCCTTTTCCTGGTAGACTTCCCCTGAGGAATGGGAGGCTCTGTGCCTGGGTTCAAAGTCATCATTCCTGGAGGCAGAATCCTAAGCAACCCCATCAGCACTGTGATTCTGAATGCAAGACCTGTATCAGGAGTCTTAGGGAAGAGCGCAGAGATCTTAAGACACATCTGCTGAAGTCACAGGAGTAATATGCACATTACATAGTGCATGGTGAGGTTAACAGTGATCTCTAAGGAAGGCCAGGAGAGACCACACTGGTTACTCAACTGTGATACCTTGTGTTCATCCCCAGAAGCTGAGTAGGTGGTCACCAGCAAGTGCCTGCTGAACAGTCAAAAATGTACACCAAGGGGCTGGGGTTGTGGCTCAGCCATAGAGCTCTTGCCTAGCGCGTGTGAGGCACTGGGTTCAATCCTCAGCACCACATAAAAATAAATAAATAAAATAAAGGTGTTGTGTCCAACTACAATTAAAAAATATTAAAAACAAAGAATGTACACCAAAACCAAACCAGAGCCCTCCCTATGCCCTGTAGGTGGGAGGCAGTGTGCTGCATGATGGGGCTGTGGGGTGTAGAGTCACACCTGCCAGACCCAGAAACCATCCCCAGCTTTCACCCACTTGAGCTCTCCTGGGCCACAGTAGAGGTTCACACCACCTCCTTCATGGACCAGTACCACAGCTGGCAGGGAGCAGAATGATTGGGGAACATCTGGTGCTCACACTAGGAAGGACTTCATGTTAGTGTTGTGATCTCTTATTAAGACATGGTTTTATTTGACTGAGGATGCTGGATCCTGGCCCTTCAGAACAAAACCCAAAATCACATCAGCTACCACTGCAGTAGGCTTTGGTCTTTCCTTTCAGCAGCCTCACACCCAACCGTGGTCCCAAGAGTCAATTTTTAAAAAATTTTTCTCAAATTACTTATTTTTATTAATTCATTAGCTATATACATAATGGGAATTGGTGTGAAATTTCCATGTATGCATATAGCATGCATTGATGTTGTCTTTGTGTCTGGCTTGTTTCACTTAACATAATGTCCTCTAGTTCTATCGATTTTGCTGAAAATGACAGGAGTTCATTTTTCTTATAGCTGAATCATATTCTATTATGTATTTAAACTACATCTTCTTTATGCATTCATCTGCTGATGGCCTTCTAGGCTGATTCTGTGTCTTATTGTGAATGGTGCCACATAAACATGAGCATGTAGTACCTCTTTGATACCTGATTTCCTTTGGAGTGGAATAGTTGGAGCACATGGTAGATCTTTTTTTTTAGTTTGATGAACCTCCATACTGTTCTCTATTATGAGGTATTAATTAACAGTTGTACCAGAAATATATTAGATTTCCTTTTTCTCTTCATCTATGCTAGCATTTATTATTTTATGTTTGGGTTCATCTATTTTTGGGTGTGGGGGACTAGTGGCAATTGAACCCAGGGCCTTCTTGGGCTTCCTAAGCAAACAATGCTGTACTTCTGAGCTACAGCCCCCATTTCCTGCCTTTTCTTTTTTTAAGACAAGGTCTCACTAAATTGCCTAGACTAACTTAGAACTTGCTGAGGTTGGCCTTAAACTTGTGATCCTCCTGCCTAAGGCTCCCAAGTAGCTGAGATTACACACCTATATTATTATTTTTTTTAATAAGAGTCATTCTAACTATGGTAGGATGGCATCTCATTGTAGTTTTGATTTGCATTTCCTTGATGGATATTATATTGAGCATTTTTTCATATATTTGTTAACCACTTATATTTCTTTTTTTTTTTTTGAGAATTGTCTATTCAGATCATTTGCTCATGTTTAAATTGGATTACTTTGATTTTTTTAAAAAAATTGAGTTATATATTCTGGGTATTTGCCTGCTGTCAGGTGAAGAGTTGGCAGCTATTTCTCCCATTCTGTTAGGTTGTCCCTTCGGTCTGTTGGTTGTTTCCTTTGCTGTGCAGAAACTTTTTAGTTTGATGTGATCCCATTTGTCATTTTGCTCTTCCTTTGGTTTGGGGGTCCTATCCAGAAACCCATCACCTATGCCAATGTCTTGGAGTGTTTCCCCTGTTTTTCTGCTGATAGCTTCAGAGGTCAAGTCTTACATCTGGGTCTTTGGTCATCTAGAGTTGATTCTTGTGCAAACTGAGAGATGGGGCCCAGCTCAGTCCTTGAGGCAGCTTTTTATTAGAGGAGGGCGGGGACTTGATCCAGTTCATCCTACATCCCTCACCACTTGGTGAAAGGATGGGATGACTCCTTTCCCATTTGCAAGTTTCAGGGTATAATCATGTAAAACAACTCACTGACCAAATTAAACTACACAGAAAGTCCCCAGCCTGCCCTAAAATCTATACACCCCATGTTGTTTCTCAGTTAAATAGAGGAAGTGTTACTGAGCTATCTTCTCTTCTCCAGGAAGCAGAACTGAGACTGGTGAAATTCTTACCTGAGATTTTTGGCCCTGCAAAGGGATCTAGTGAAACAATTCCAGAATGTTCCAGAAGATGAATATTCCTGTTCCATCAGGAGTTTTATTAGCAGTCACAGTTCAGGTATGACTGCTGTCTGCTGCAACCAAAGATCAGGACCATCTATGTTTGGTGGTTCAAAAGGATCATTCAGGCTGAGACATGAGGGTGGGGCTCAGGTCCTAAGGTAGAGAAAGAGGCAAAGGATGCTAAATCCCAGAGATGGCCATGAGCCAATGCTGTGGCTAGAAAGCCCTCAGCCTCTCCAGCTTCTCATGCAGCCTAAAACTTGAAACTCAGGCATGCTGCTGAGTGAGGGAAGGTGCAGGGTCAGGTTCTTGGGAACACGCCTTGTGGTTTGACCCTGGCCAGCGTGGTGGTGGGGATTATTTCCATGGGGCTCTTACCAAGTGTTGTGTTCAACAGATGGGCTAAGGCAGCTATGCCACAACAGGATCACCATCTTCCTGTCCACATGGAATGCCCTGAGGCGATCACTGGAGACCAATGGTAAGTGTCCTCCTCTACGTGGCTCTTCCAGCACCCTGATGTGTGTGTGGCAACACATCCTGTTGATGGATGTGCTGAGATACATGAATCAACCTCCAAAGTAACCCTCAGTCATCTTGAGTCTATAAATATGGAATCAGAAAGGAGTTGGGGGCACTAGAAACTTAACAGCCAGGGCCTAGATCTTTGGACATGGCTGCCCATGGCTTCCCTTCTCTTCCCCTGCCTCCAGACAAACACCTGGAGCAACATCCCTTTGCTTAGTAATGACCCTGTCTTTTAAAGGTGAAATCAAGTTACCTAAAGGCTACTACAACTCTGAGTTGGATCTGGACACAGATTTTAAGGTCATCCTGCCCCGGCGTCGGGGCCTGGGTCTCTGCTCAACTGCGTTAGTTAGCTACTTGATTAATCTACATAATGAAATCATCTACACGCTGGAGAAGTTCTCCAAGGAAAACAACAGGTACTGTGTAAACTCACCACCCCTGCCACCAAGCTGGGCTGCAGACTCTAGCCAGCAACAGCTCCTGTCCCCCAGATCTTCTCTCAGCCTTCCTCAATAAAGCCCCGTATTTGCACATGGTTTTCACTTGCTTACACTATAAGGGCAGAAGCAGGAGCATATGCCCCAAAGCCCTAGGCCTCACACACCTGCTCTGGACACTAAGACCTGTATCTTGTGTCCCTCAGCTATTCTGAGGATGCCTCAGACATCACTGACCTGCATGTTGTCAGTTACGAAGTGGAGCGGGACCTGATGCCTCTGATTCTCTCCAACTGTCAGTATGAAGTGGAGCAAGGTGGGGAGACCTCACAGGAATTTGACCTGGAGAAGATCCAGCGGCAGATCAGCAGCCACTTCCTCCAGGGCAAGCCCCAGCTGACCCTCAAGGTAGGCTGGGCCCTCTGCCAACGCTTTGCTGTAGTTATGAACAGCCCTTGTGAGTTTCAGGGGGAACAGACAAGTGACACCCAGGATCTTGTCTGTGTTATCTCCTCCCTACTAGTGATCTGTGGTCCCTACACCTTCTCTGGACCGGGAGGTATCCCCAGCTCTCTTCCACATCACCATCACTGTCTGAACCTGTCCCCCAGGGCAGCCTCAAGTCTCAGTGGACTGGGTTTCCACTATAGTTAATGGCACCACCAAGAAGACCTCACTGCTGCCACCCCTTCAGTTGCATATGCAGTCCGTGCCCAGGAACCACCATGCAGAACTTCCCCATTCCCTCGTCCTCTAACTGCCATGGCCTTGGCTTCACTTCAGAGCATTCAGCTGTCAGTCCAGCTGTCCAGTGCCAGCAGCACCACTTCATCTTAGTTTCCTGCCAGAATGCCCCTATGTGGGGAGCATCAGTGCAGGCACCCCTGGAAATGGGCGGTCAGGAACCCCCACCCCCAGCAAGTCCACAGCATGTGGACAGTTACATGGCCTCCACCACACTCCCCCATCTGGCACAGAGGCCCTGTCACCTGACCCTAGCTCAACCTTCCTGGTGTCTCCAGCCCCTTCCTTCCTTGTTGCATCAAATCCTGTGAACTGCCTCCTGACTCCCTGAACACAGTGGCACTTCTATACTGTCCCTTACCGTAGCTGCACTCATCCTTACGGGTCCAGTCAGGTGTCATTCTCAGATGTATTTATTCCTTCATTATAGTCAGCCTGTCAGTTGTTTGAGCCTAAAGTCATTTTTAATTCATCCTGACAGTGGCTGCCTTGTGCACAGTCTCTGCTCAGTGTTGCTGGATAGATCACAAATGTGCACATTCCCATTCCTGTTCCTCCAGCGCTCTTCCTCTCTTGTGGTCGGCAGATACACTGTTCTACAGGGCAATATCTGCAAGGTCACTGTAGCCAGGCTAGATTTCTTGTGTTACTGTGTCCAAAGAGTGTGGGTAGAACAGAGTCATCAGAACACAACAAAGTTACATCCCAGGAATATACTGTCCGGCTTGGTACTTCCACTGAGTCACTGCTGAAGAATACATTTGTCATCAGATGGAAGCCTCCTCTATTTTAATTTCCAAAAACTTTCTTTTCTTTCTCACATAGGGAATACCCACGCTGGTATACAGACATGACTGGAACTTCGAACATCTCTTTGTGGACATTAAGAACAAAACGGCACAGGTGGTCATGATAAACCCTCACTTGCAGGGTTGTTCCATCTACATATGTAAGGACAGTACAATCTCATCCTGGTGTCTGCTGTAAGCACCAGGCTTTCTGGCTCCCTGAGGAGCTTAGGGAGCCCAGAGCTCAGAGAGGCAAGCAGGATGGCAGATCACCAAACTTTCTTGATGAGAACAGACCGACCCCTTGGGGGTTGTTTTCTCAATGATGATATCATGACCAGATATCAATATTCAGCAACAGATCAGCAGCTGCTTCAGGTGCTAAAGGTTACTCCTGCTCCTTAGGTTCTGCTACCAAAAAGTGGAGAGGCTCTTGTGCCTCTCCTTGTCCTCAAGGATCATGTGGTGGATTCAGTTAACTTGGGCTGATTTCTGTGCAAAGTCTGAAAGGCTGCGGCACTCAGCATCCCTTCAAGCACAAGCATCAGCTCTTACCATAAGTGCTGGATAGTTGGCCCCGCCTGTGCTGTCAGCTCACAGTTAGGCTCTTACTAAGTAGGAGAAGCAATAGCCTGACCCAAGACTCTGTCCTGATTTTGGTTTCAGAGCCCCCTCCCCAACTCGGGCATGGGTGCCATCAGTGGAGAGCTTCGGTCCTACAGTGATGTCTGTGAAGCACTGTCTATCATAGAGGTCACTCTGGGCTTTCTAGGCACAGCTGGTGGGGATCCAAATATGCACCTAAATGTGTATGTCCAAGACATCCTGCGAATGAGCGACCAAACAACTCCGGTTTTAAAGGTAGGTCTTTTGTGCTTTTCAAGGAGAATCAGGACCACCTGGTCTTAGTTTCCTGCCAGAATGCCACCACGCAGGAGCCTGGTGCAGGTATCTGGGGAAAGGGGTGGTCAGGAACCCTACCCCTTACCAGTCCACAGAGTTTCAGTGCACACTGAGGACGGGAGAGGCAGGGACGCTCAGTGCTGACCACCTAGTAGAGCAGGATGCACAGGTGACTGAGGACATTGACTACCTGCTCACTGCGTGATACTCACAGTTACAAGCTGCTGCAGGAGGGGGAGACTCTCAGATGTTTCCAAGATGAGACAGGTAGACTTGTGGATGGAACAGAGATAGCCTCATGATGAAAATGGACAAAATTAGGGAGAAGTGCTCTTGGGTACCACTCAGAGTGAGCCTTCACTCCTACTTGGGACTCTCTTCCTTTTCCAGGCTTTAAGCAGATGTCAGTTAAAACATGCTATTGTCCTCTGGCAATTCCTCTCTGCTCATAAATCGGAACAGCTACTGCGACTGAAGAAAGAGAGTCTGCCCTGCCTCTGCCCAGACTGAGGGTGCTGCACACTGGTCCCAGGCTTTGATGTTGTACTTGTTCATCTTTTTTAGGATCCCTTTTGGGAAATCAGTTCTAGGTACAAAGCAGACCTCAGCCCAGAAATTGCTAAGCTCCTCAGCACCTTCCTGAATCACACAGACCTAGATGCTTTCCTCATGGAGCTCCGTGAGCTGCTGGTGTTGAAACTAAGAAACACCCAGGCCCGGGAGAGCTTCAACCCTGAATGGAGGTAGGGTGTGCACTCCTAGAATGTTTGGCATCTCCCTTGACATGAAGGTAGTTCCATCTTACCACAGGACCCTCTGTCTACTGTTCTCCATCACCAGAGCAACTGAGAACTTATTTCTTTGGTTTTAATCTTTTGGGGACTTCTAAAAGATAACTATGAAATCACATATGCTCATTATAACAAGTAGACCTAACTATGTCAAAGAAGTATGCATTTTAGATTAGGTAGATTAAGCTATACCAATGTGTGAAATCTGAAATATCCAAAATTTTGTGAATTTTACATTTGTGTCAATCTAATGGCCAAAAGATGATGTCTTGTTTTCACTTGTTTTCCTACCTACTTGTGTGGCTGGGCACATTTTTAAATCTATCACCATTTGTTTATCATCCTCGGAAATAGCTCTTGGTAGCTTCTGGTTATTGGGCAGGGCAGTTGATATGTTTTTTTTTCTTTCTTTCTTTCTTTTTTTTTTTAGTACCAAAGATTGCACCCATGGTTACTTAGCTACTGAGCTGCATCCCCAGGTCTTTTTATTTTTTAATTTGAGATAGGACCTCACCAATGCTAAGGCTGGTCTCAACTATGTGATCCTCCTACCTTAGCCTCCTGAGTTGCTGGGATTGCAGGCATATACCACCACCCCTAGCCAGTTTATTCCTTTTTAAAAAATATTTTTTAGTTGTAGATGGACATAATATCTTATTTATTTATTCTTATATGGTGTTAAGAATCAAACTCAGGGCCTCACGCATGCGAGGCAAGCACTCTATCACCGAGCCACAACTCAGCCCTTATCTCACTCTTTTAAAAAATATTTATTTTTTAGTTGTAGATGGACACAATATGTTTATTTTATTTATTTATATGTGGTGCTGAGAATCAAACCCAGGTGAGTGGTCTACATAGCCCCTTTATCTCTTTTTTAATGATTTGTGAAAGCTCTTTGTATAGAATAGATTATTTCCTTTGATCTACATGTTACAATTGATAGAAGTAAGAAGTCAATTGATAGGATTTTTTTCATAAAGCCTCTGTGGGGCTGGGTGCAGTGGTGTGTGTCTGTAATCTTAGGAGCTCAGGAGGATTGTAACTTCAAAGCCGGCCTCAGCAACTTAGCAAGGCCCTTAGCAACTCAGCAAGGCCCTATCTCTAAATAAAATATTGAAAAGGGGTGGAGATGTGGGCTGGGATTGTAGCTCAGTGGTGGAGCACTTGCCTAGCATGTGTGGGGCACTGGGGGTCGCTCCTTAACATCACATATAAATAAACAAAATAAAGCTATTGCATTTATCTACAACTAAAAATATATTTCTTTTAAAGTGTGGGGGGTGGGGATGTGGCACAGTGGCTAAGCACCCTTGGGTTCAATCCCCAGTACTTCCCCTGCCTCCCCAAAAAAAGCTGCCATAGGGACATACTTCCTTATCACATCCCAGGGTGCTAAGCCATACTGTTTTCTCCTGCTGCTTTTATAGTTCTACATTGCACATTTCTCTCATTAGTTCACTTTTATGTGTGGTATGAGGCAGGTATTTCACTTGACTGGCTTTCTGGATGCACAGTCAGGCTACATTTGCTGTTTCTGCCCTCAGGCCGTATGGCACATGCCTGTACAGTAAAGTTCCTCTTCCTAGAGAATTTGCAACCTTTGGTAAGATAAACCATGAGAGGGAACACCTTCCTTTTTCTGAGTGGCAAAGCTTTGTTTCTGATGCAGCCAGACAGGCCCATCAGTGGAGTGCCTGAAATGGCCTAGCTGAGCATCATCGAGGAAGCTCCACCCCCCAGAAGCCTTGAGTCTAGGACTCCAGGTCCAGCTCAGGAACTGGGCAGCTGGCTGACCTGAAGCTGACCCTAAGTATTTCTGGTCTTAGCACCCCAGTCCTGGAAAGAGTGAGAGCTGATAGGCTCCTGAATGCTCTAAACACTGTCTCTTGTGCCTGATTTTGCAGCCTGAGGGACACTCTGGTGAGTTACATGGAAACTAAGGAGAGCGAAGTTCTTCCGGAAGTGGAATCCCAGTTCCCAGAAGAGATACTGCTGGCCAGCTGCGTCTCTATATGGAAAGTGGCAGTTGCACAGAAACAGGACCGGCAAGCAAAATAGGACTCTCTACTCTGTCCCTTTATGTGCTGGGGACATAGCTCCCCTCCCCTCCACTGTGCCTCAAGGGCAGCTGGAAAGACAGTGTTGGCATAGCACTGAATTCAAGGCTAGCATGCACTGTGCCAGCTGATGGATTTTTTTTTTTTTTACTTTTTATTGATTTTATTTTTTTTTTAAATGCACAACAGCGGAATGTATTACAATTCTTATTACACATATAGAGCACAAATTTTCATACCAATTTATGTCTATATACATGTACTTTTGTTGCATTACAATTCTTATTATACATAATCACCACAAGTTTTCATCTCTGTTTGTATATAAAGTAGATTGACACCCAATTCATGTCTTCATACATGTACTTTGGATAATGATGTTCATCACATTCCACCATCCTTGCTAATCCCCTTCTTCCTCCCTTCTCCTCCCTCCCCTCTTCCCTATCTAGAATTCATCTATTTCTCCCATGTTTCCCCTCTCTACCCCATTGTGAGTCAGCCTCCTGATATCAGAGAAAACATTCGGCATTGGTTTTTTTGGGGAGATTAGCTAACTTCACTTAGCATTATCTTCTCCAGTGCCATCCATTTACCTGCAAATGCCATGATTTTATTCTCTTTTATTGCGAGTAAAATTCCATTGTGTATATATGCCACATTATTTTTATCTATTCATCCACTGAAGGGAATCTAGGTTGACTCCACAGTTTAGCTATTGTGAATTGAGTTGCTATAAACATTGATGTGGCTGTGTCCCTGTAGTATGCTATTTTTAAGTCCTTTGGGTATAGACTGAGTGGGATAGCTGGGTCAAATGATGATTCCATCCTCAGATTTCCAAGGAATCTCCATACAGTTTTCCATATTGGCTGCACCAATTTGCAGTTCCACCAGCAATGTATGAGTGTACCTTTCCCCCCACATCCTCACCAACACTTATTGTTATTTGTCTTCATAATAGTTGCCATTCTGACTGGAGTGAGATGATATCTTAGAGTAATTTTGATTTGCATTTCTATGATTGCTAGAGATGATGAGCATTTTTCCATGTATTTATTGATTGATTGTATATCCTCTTCTGAGAAGTGTGTGTTCAGGTCCTTGGCCCATTTGTTGATTGGGTTATTTGTTTTTTTGGTGCTTAGCTTTTTGAGTTCTTTATATATCCTAGAGAATAGTGTTCTATCTGATGTATGAGGGGTAAAAATTTGCTCCCAGGATGTAGGCTCTCTGTTCACCTCACAGATTGTTGCTTTTGCTGAGAAGAAATTTTTCAGTTTGATTCCATCCTATTTATTGATTCTTGGTTTTAATTCTTGTGCTATAGGAGTCTTATTAAGGAAGTTGGGCCCTAATCCCACATGATGAAGATTAGGGCCTACTTTTTCTTCTATTAGACGCAGAGTCTCTGATTTAATTCCTAGGTCCTTTCCATTTTGAGTTAAGTTTTGTGCATGGTGAGTCAGGGGTTTAATTTCATTTTGTTGCAAATGGATTTCCAGTACCATTTGTTGAAGAGGCTATCTTTTCTCCAGTGCATGTTTTTGGTACCTTTGTCTAATATAAGATAATTGTAATTTTGGGGTTAATTTCTGTGTCCTCTATTCTGTACCATTGGTCTACCAGTCTATTTTGGTGCCAGTACCATGCTGTTTTGTTACTATTGCCCTGTAGTATAGTTTAAGATCTGGTATAGTGATGCCACCTGCTTCGCTCTTCCTGCTAAGGATTGCTTTAGCTATTCTGGGTCTCTTATTTTTCCAGATGAATTTCATGATTTATTTTTCTATTTCTATTAGGAATTCCATTGTGATTTTGTTCAGAATTGCATTAAATCTGTATAGTGCTTTTGGTAGTATGGTCATTTTGATAATATTAATTCTGCCTATCCAAGAGCAATGTAGACCTTTGTATCTTCTAAGGTCTTCTTTGATTTCTCTCTTTAGGGTTCTGTAGTTTTCTTTGTATAGATCTTTCACCTCTTTCGTTAAGTTGATACCCAAATATCTTTTTTTTGAGGTTATTGTGAATGGGGTAGTTTTCCTCATTTCCTTCTCAGAAGTATTGTCAGTGATATACAGAAATGCCTTTGATTTATGGATGTTGATTTTATATTCCTGCTACTTTGCTGAATTTATTTACTAGTTCTAAAAGTTTTCTGATGGAGTTTTTTGAGCCTTCTAGGTATAGAATCATATCATCAGTAAATAGTGCTAATTTAAGTTCTTCTTTTCCTATACATATCCCTTTGATTTCTTTCATCTAATTGCTCTGGCCAGTGTTTCAAGAACTATGTTGAATAGAAGTGATGAAAGAGGGCATCTCTGTCTTGTTCCAGTTTTTAGAGGGAATGCCTTCAATTTTTCTCCATTTAGAATGATGTTGTTCTGAGGCTTAGCGTAGATAGCCTTTACAATGTTGAGATATGTTCCTGTTATCCCTAGTTTTTCTACTATGTTGAATATAAAGGAGTGCTATATTTTGTCAAATGCTTTTTTCTGTGTCTATTGAGATGATCACATGCTTCTAAGTCTATTGATGTGGTGAATTACATTTATTGATTTCCATATGTTGAGCCAACCTTGTATCCCTAGGGTAAATCCACTTGATGATGGTGCACAATCTTTTTGATGTTTTTCTATTCGATTTGCCAGGATTTTATTGAAAATTTTTGCATCTATGTTCATTAGAGATATTGGTCTGAAGTTTTCTTTCTTTGATGTGTCTTTGCCTGGTTTTGAGACCAGGGTGATATTGGCCTCATAGAATGAGTTTGGAATTACTGCCTCTTTTTCTCTTTCCTGTAATAAATTGAAGAGTACTTGTATTGGTTTTTCTTTAAAGATCTTGTAGAATTTGGCTGTGTATCCATCTGGTCCTGGACTTTTCTTGGTTGGTAAGCTTTTTATGGTTTCTTCTATGTCCTCACTTGATATTGGTCTGTTTAAATTGTGTATATCTTCCTGACTCAATCTGGGCAAATTGTATGACTTAATAAATTTGTCAATGCCTTCAATGTCTTCTATCTTATTGGAGTATAAGATTTCAAAATAATTTCTAATTATCCTCTGTATTTCTGTAGTGTCTGTTGTGATATTAACTTTTTCATCGTGTATACTGGTAATTTTTGTTCTCTCTTTCCTTCTCTTCATTAGCCTGGCTAAGAATCTGTCAATTTTATTTATTTTTTTCAAAGAACCAATTTTTTGCTTTGTCAATTTTTTTAATTGTTTCTTTTGTTTCAATTTCATTGATTTCAGCTCTAATTTTAATTATTTATTGCCTTCTACTGCTTTTGCTGCTGGTTTGTTCTTCTTTTTCTAGGGCTTTGAGATGTAGTGTGAGGTCATTTATTTATTGACATTTTCTTCTTTTAAGGAATGAACTCCATGCAATGAATTTTCCTCTTAGTACTGCTTTCACAGTGTCCCAGAGATTTCTATATGTTGTGTCTATGTTCTCATTTACTTCTAGGAATTTTTTAATCTCCTCCTTGATGTCTTCTGTGACCCATTGTTCATTCAGTATCATATAGTTTAGTTTCCATGTGATGGAGAAATTTTTATGTTTTATTTTGTCATTGATCTACAATTTCATTCCATTATGATCTGATAAAATGCATGGTAGTATCTCTACTTTTTTATATTTGCTAAGAGTTGCTTTTTGGCATAGGATATCATCTATTTTAGAGAAGGATCCATGTGCTACTGAGAAAAAAATGTATCTGCTTGATGCAGGTTTAAGTATTCTATATATGTCAGTTAAGTGTAAGTTATTAATTGTGTTATTATTGAGTTCTGTAGTTTCTTTATTCAACTTTTTGTTTTGAAGATCTATCCAGTGGCTAGAGAGGTGTGTTAAAGTCACCCAAGATTATTGTTTTGTGGTCAATTTGACTGGAGTTTGTTTGATGAACATAGTTGCACCATTGTTTGGGACTTATATTTATGATTATTATATACTTATTGGTGTATGCTTCCCTTGAGCAGTTTATAATGTCCATCTTTATCCTTGATTAACCTTGGCTTGAAGTCTACTTTATGTTATATGATTTTGGAAACCCCTGCTTGCTTTCACAGTCTGTGTGAGTGGTATGATTATTTGGAACCTTTCAACTTTAGTATGTGTATGTCTTTTCCTATCACATGAGTCTCCTGGAGGCAGCATATTGTTGGATCTTTTTTTTAATCCAATTTGCTAGCCTGTCTTTTGATTGGTGAGTTTAAGCCATTAACATTTAGGGTTACTATTGAGACATGGTTTGTATTTCCAGCCATATTTGTTTATTTTTGTTATTTAACTTGAATTAGTTTTCCTCTTTGATTAGTTTTTCCTTTACTGTACTACCTGCCTCTGATGATTTTCAAAGTAATCATTAGCAAATATGAAAACAAAATGAAATGATTCCACATATCCTGTTTCAATGGTAATGGAGTAAAATTAAAAATCAACAGCAAGAAGTAAACCACATATACAAAGACATGGAGATTAAACAATACACACAGTAATGATGAGTGGATCATCAAAGAAATCTTACAAGAAACCAAAAAATTCTAAGACTCAACAAGATTAGAAGTACAATGTACCCAGGCCAAGAAGCTGCTGCAGCCACTGTTTAAAATCTGGTGTCTCTGGGGGACGAGGGATCTGCTGATGGGTGAAAACCAGAGAAAGTGTTGTGGCCTCAGCATATCCCAGTGCTCAACCCCTCTCCTCAGATACACTGAGTCCACTATGGGAGCACATTTAGCTGCTACTGTGGTTTCTAGGTGTGAAGGTCCTGGGTTCCAGGTAGCAATGAGGGGATAGCAGTGCCCTGCTGCTTAGTTCCTTCCTGCCCCCTGTCTGCCTAGGCACAAGGGAGGGTCAGAGGAAAGCCTTGCAGTGTGTCTGCCTCTATGCCTCACAGCCTCCCACCCAGAGTCACTGCCTAGGGGTGCCTGCTACCCAAACCTTTGCACTACAGCTGTGCAGGGTGCCTTCAGCTGCCACCTGCCACCCTGAGGCAACCACCCTCCACCCAAGCTGACACTGCTGGTGATCGTCCTGCTGATGATGATATGCAGAACTGGCCTTAACATAATTAAGGCCATAAACAACAAACCCAGTGCCAACATTGTATGGAATAGGGAAAACCTGAAAGGATTTCCTCTAAAATCAAGAACAAGACAAGAATGTCCACTCTCATCACTCTTATTCAATATATTTTTTTGAAACTCTAGCCACAGAAATTAGGTAAGAAAGGGAAATAAAAGGAATTCAAGTAGAAAAGCCAAATTGTCTCTGTTTGCAGATGATATTATACTGAACTTAGAAGATCCAAAAATCTCCACCAGTACACTTCTAATGATGATAAACAAAGTCAGCAATGTAGCAGGATCCAAAAACAACATATAGAAACAATCACTTTCCTATATACTACTGATGTGTCTGTTAAGAAATTAGAGGAAAAAATCATGAACAATAGCTTATAAGAACTTAAAACAGCAACAAGTTTAACCAAAAAGGTGAAAAGCTTCTATAGGCAAAATTTACAAAACATGGAAAAAATAAATTGAAGAAGACAACAAAATATGGGAAGACCACAAATGCTCATGATAGGAAGATTTAATATTGTTAAATGACCATACTACCAAAATCAATCTGCAGATCTAATGTAATCTTCCATGAAAATATCAATGATATTCTTTTCAAAACCATAAAAAACAAGTCCCAAGATTTATACGGAAGAACAAAAGACCCTTGATTGTCAAAATAAATCTGAGTAAAAAGATTAAAGCTAGAGGTATCACAATGCCTGACTTTAAATTATACTACAGAGTCATAGTAATGAAATCAGCTTGGTACTAACATACATTTAGATATGTAGATCAATGAAACAGAATAGAAGACACAGAAACAAACCCACAAAGGTGCCAAAAAGTTACACTGGAAACAAGAAAGCCTCCTTAACAAGTGATGCTGGGAAAACAGGATATCCATAAGATTAAAAATAGGTACTTATCTATGACTCTGTAACAAAAGTCAGCTCAATTGGACCAAAAACCTAGGAAAAGACCTTCAACTTCACAACTGAAAGAGGAGAAAAAAGGAAAAGCTCCGACATATAAGTATAGACAATGACTTTCTTAATAGGACTTCTCCAACTCAGTAAATATTAAGGACTTCTCCAACTCAGTAAATAAGAGCAATAAGTTAGAAGGCATCAGATTAAAAAGCTTCTTCACAGCAAAGGAGACAATTCATAACACAAGGACACAATCTATAGAATGCCAGCTATTCTTCTGGCAGAGGATTAATATCTAGAATATTAAAATAACTAAAAAAAAACCCTCAATATCAAAAAACCCATTCCATAAATAGGCAAAAAAGTTAAAGAGACATTTCTTAAAAGGAGAAGTACAAACAGCCAAAAAAATTTTTTTAAATGTTTGACAACTAGAGTCATCAGAAGAATGGAAATCAAAACTCCACTGAGATTTCATTTCACTCCACTTAAACTGACAGCCATTAAAAATACATATAACAATAAATGCTGGCAGAACGGGGTGGGGAAGGACCATCCGCATCATTTCTAGGAATCTATATTAGTACAGCTAATATGGAAATCATTATGGAGATTCCCCCCAAGACTGTAAAGGAACACTTGTGTGGGGAGAACTGTGGAGGAGGCGCACAAAGGACAGACACAGACACACAAGGAAGGGTGGAAACAGACAGAAGGATGGCAGACAAAAGGAATGCTTACCCCTCTCTGCCATCATTTTAATAACCCAAAAAGTTACATATTACCTACTAACAGTGATTACACTTTGACCAGTATTCCTTTAACCCTGAGTGCTAGCTAACTAAGATAAGGTCCAGGTTAATGTAAACACATAGCCTCTCTCCTTCAAAGGATGTCACTATGTAAGCCAGGTAGTGCATCAGCATAGTTATCTTAATAGCCTCAGCAGGGAATGTCTGGGCATTCCAATCATGGAAATCAGGGCACCAGTTATGTCCCCCCATCCCAGGAGTTTGCTCACTGGGGGACTGCTTCCCTATTTCCACTGTCAGAAATACCTACAGGAACCACCATATCATCCAGTAAACCATTTACTCCTCAGTATTTATCCAAAGAACTAACATCAGCATACAACTGTGACACATGCCTGTCCATGATTATAGTAGCACTATTCACTCTTGTGAATTGTGAATTATTCTATGAATTACCAATTTATGGAACCAGTCTAGGTATCAGTCAATTGATGAATGGATAAAGAAAATATGATATATAGACAATGAAATTTAATTCAGGCATAAAGAATCACAAAATTATGTCATTTGCAGGGAAATGGATGGAACTGGAGAACACTGTATTAGACAAAATAAGGTAGACTCAGAAAATCAAGAACCATGTTTTCTTTCAAACGTGGAATTTAAGAAGAAAAAGGGAAACTCCTGAAATTAGAAGGAAGAGCAGTAAGGTAGAGAAAGGGAATGAGTGGAATGGAGAAAGGGAGGGCAAGTGGGTACTAAGGATTTAAATCTATCAAATTTTGCAAGGTACATGGGTTGAGGTTGTAGCTCAGAGGTGGAGCACTTGCCTTGCATATATGAGGCACTGGGTTTGATCCTCAACACCACATAAAAATAAATAAAATAAAGGCGTTATGTTCATCTACAACTAAAAAAAATTTGCAAGGTACATATACAAATATAACACAATAAAACCCACTATTCAGTGTATTTATTCTCCTTTAAAAAAATTTCTTAATTGATTTTTAAAAAATTTGGGTTGGGGATGTGGCTCAAGCGGTAGTGCGCTCACCTGGCATGTGTGCGGCCCGGGTTCGATCCTCAGCACACATCCTCATACAAAGATGTTGTGTCTGCCGAAAACTAGAAAATAAATATTAAAAATTCTCTTTCTCTCTCTCTCTCTCTTTAAAAAAATAAATGATAGTTAAATGCATTACAATTCTTATTACACATATACAGAACAATTATTCATATCTCTGGTTGTATATAAATTATATTCACACCAATTTGTGTCTCCATACATGTTCTTTGGATAATGATGCCCATCACATTCCACCATCCTTGCTAAATTCCTGCCCCCTCCCTTTCCCTCCCACCCCTGTGCCCTATCTAGAGTTTGTCTATTCCTCCCATGCTTCCTCGCCCTACCCCACTATGAATCGGTCTCCTTGTATCAGAGAAAACATTCAGCATTTGTTTTCTTTTGGGGAGACTGGCTAACTTCACTCAGCATTGTCTTCCCCAAGACCATCTATTTACCTGCAAATGCCATGATTTTATTCTCTTTTATTGCTGAGTATAATTTTTATGGACCAATAAAAAATCAACAGTTTACAAACTGTGGATCATCAAATGCAAAACAGAAAAACTCTTGGAGACACAAGATACTGGAAATACCTATAGAGATGCTTTCTGTAGTCTTGAAACAACTTTCCTTCAAAGCCTGTTGCTAGCATCCACCTGCTTGTGTGCTGTTCCTTGTTGCTGGGTGTGTGCAGTGCATGTAAGTCACTCTAGTCATTGTCCAAGTGTTGCCTTGAGTCCTTGCTTCCAAGACACTGATCAGGAGAAGCTGAACCAAGTACAAATTGAAACATGAATCTTCAGAATTGAGTGTTATCCATTACTCAACCCTTTTTGTGATTTTCTACTTCCATTCCTAGTAGCTGAAAAGATATGGATTAAATGTCTTGACCCCAACTTTAAATATTGAAGACTTAATCTCTAATGTGATGGTGTTAGGATGTTGAGGACTTTGGAAAGGAGTGTCATGAGAGTGGAGCTCTCAAGAATGAGCTTAGCCCTCATGAACAAGCATCCCCTCTTTCTTCACTATGTGAAGACACAATGCAAAAACTGCCATCTACAATTCAGGATGACAGTCCTCCCCAGAACCCATCCATGGTGGGCCTCTAATTTTGCACTTACAGTCTCTAGAAGATGAGAAACAAGTGTCTGTTGCTTAAGCTATAGACAGCCAGAGACCTCACAAAGATACACACATGGACCCACACACAGACCCTACAATGACAGATCCAAACAAAGACCCACACAGAGAACTGCACAGAGACCTCTGACCACTAACACAGAAAACAAACAAGGATTGCCCTCAAATATAAGGGAATAGATCCTTACACAGATCTCACAGAGACCTCCACACAGTCCTCTGACAGAGATTTGCAATGAGACCTCTTACAGAGACCTAAGGCAGAGACCTGCCAGAGCAACTTCTCAGTGCCACAGGCTTCACACAGCTCCCTCACAGAGATATCACTCAGCCTCTCAGGCCCTATGGAAGCTTCAAAGATTCTCACAGAGATCTCACAGAGACCCCTGAAATTTGACTATACAAGAAACCACAGAAACAGTACAGAACTCTTGTTGCAACAACAAAACCTCACAGAGATTTCCCAGAGACCTTACAAAGCTCACCCTCAGAGACTTTCCCCAATGAGACCTCTGACACAGAACAGCACAGAGAAGCCTCAAAGAAACTTGTGTGGTGGCACCATAGGATGATCTCTCCCATAGATAACACAGAGTGACTGTCTACAGAGAAACCATGCACAGTTACCAGGTGATGGTGCTGGAGTCTCTCAGGGAGTCCTTACACAGTTATTTCCACAGGACCTCATGTTGCCTCATAGACCCAGAGGACCTCAAAAAGAGATTTTACAGGTTTCCCACAGAATTCTCCCATATACACATCACCCAGAGACAACACACAAAGACTGCCCCAGAGTGTCCTGACAGAGGTCTCTCCCAGACCTCCTACAGTGCCCCTCAGGCTTACAAAGCCCTCACAGTCTCCCACACAGACCTCCTCCTATATAGACAACCCACACTTGAGAGTATGTAGATATCTCACCACAACAGAGACCTCAAAGAAGATAAATCTTACAGAAAATCCTCTATACCTAGCTCCACAGAGACCTCACACAGTTTTCAAGAGACCCCACTCAGGTACTTCAAAGATATTGGATGTTAATCATGTATTGGGTTGTTCCCCAGAATAAGATATTGGGACCTGAGCCTTTCCCTCTCCCTATTTTCTTTCTTTTTCTCTTTTCTTCCTGGCCATAGTTTTCCTCCAGCATATTATATTGCCCAGCCTCAGGTCCAAAGGCAACAGGGCCAAGCAGTCATGGATTGTATCCTCCAAACAATGAGTCCAAATTAATCATTCTTTCATTCATGATGTTGATCTCAGATATGTTAACACTGTGACAGATGACTGACTAACCCCCCAAAAATGGTGCCAAGTGTGTGCTCATTTTTATGACACTACCTCATCAGGTGATTCAGAAGACTTTGGAACTGGTTTTTGGGATATATGGAAAAGCTTGGAGAAACAGGCTAGAGAAAGCCTAGAGTGCTAGAAGAGAGCTTTGTAGGTGATGCTGATTTGAGGTTTAGAGGTGAAGTGATTGGGTTTTGAGAGCTTAATACTAATGAGTGCTTTAACCACTGATATGGATTCACTGGATGGTAACTGTAGGCAAGTAGGGTAGACCTAGAAGTAGTCAATCAAAGGGGGCATGCCTTTAGAGTTCATAGTTTGTCCCTGGTGAGCAGAGTTCTCTGCTTCCTCATTATCATTTGAGGCTGAAGAAATAGAGGACCCAAAGCTTCAGTTGATGATAGATTCCAGTGTCAGACACATCCAATCCCATAGAGGCTCAATCTTCCACATTCTCCAGTCTTTGAGATTGTGCAGCAAGAGAGAGCTAAACACATTCCCATAAAAATTTATGATTAAAAAAAGGTGACAATGGAGTGTGATAGCACACATGTGAACATTTTTTCAGAATAGGGCACTTCTCTTGCCAGTGGAACAGCCCCTGAACATTTGGGATTCCAGATGCCCTTGGATTTGAAGTGGATAGAGCCTAGTCCAAGGTGCTATCTTCTCTCCCCCTGCCTATGTAAAGAGTCAACACACCATCTGCCTAGGACATGAGTCCATGTGGCCCAAGTATATCGAATATGGGTATCTCAAAATGTCCTCCCACATGAGGCTGGGATCATGAACCCTGGAAAGATCACCTGAGAGACCAAAGGACAGGAGAGGTCATGTGAAAATGGAAACTAAACTGAGAACATTGGGTTGCTTCCAATGAGGACTGGTTCTTTTCCTTCTCTTCCCTTGTTAGTATGCCAGGGATTATATAGAGAAAGGGCTGTAAAGTCCAGAGATATGTCCTCGGGGCATCTGAGGTGCTGGATGCCCCTGATATGCACTCCCCACTGCCACACATTCTGGAACACAAGGTTGAAGTAGTGGCCACTTTCATGAGTTATAATTGACACCACACTGTAAAGAGGTGCCAGTTCCCAGGCAGGTAGCCTGTGTGAGCCTAGTGCAACTTTTCACCTCTGCAGAGCCAACAAAGCACAAGGAGATCCTCTGGCTGAGCTGGTTAGTCCTCCCCACCCTGACCCTGAACCTCAAGGCAAAGTTGGGATCAGGAGTATGGAGGCTGCAGTTTCTGGGATTGTTGCAGAGGGAATGTCCAGGCCTCCAGCTAGAGGGAGCCGCTATCTGGAGAGCTAGATGCCTTGGAACCAAAACATGGGTAGGTGACAGGCCCTACCAGATCCTGCTGTGCAAACCATGATTCTCCAGCACTCAGGTATGGACCCTGAAACCTGACTCACTTTTCTACAGTCTCATAGAAGGCCATCCAGTCAAAGTTGCATGTGTGCTGCCATTCCTGCAAACCCTTCCACATGGTCTCCTCCATAGTTATGGTGGGCTGCAGTTTGGACAGAGACCAAAGCACTGGGCTGGAATTCATTGGAATCAGTCAGGGTCCACAAGGTCACCCTCTGTTCTTATCTTCCCAACATGCCCTCCTACCTTTGTTACATCTGCCCCATCTTGTTCATCTCAAAGCATTCGCATTGGGACTCGAGGACACTGTTCCTTATGCCAAACATTGACACCAAGGTCTGCATTGGCCTTGTGATTTTACTTGGGTTCTTCTGTGGTATGGTGTATTATGTGCTGAATATCTTTTTATCCTCCCAAATCCACCTGTTGAAACCCTAAGCCCCAAAGTGGTGATATCTGGAGATTGGCTTTAGTGCTTAGGAGGGTTAGATGAGATCCAGAGGGTGGGACATTAGTGGTCTTCCTGGAGAAGGAAGAGACACTGAAGACATGTCAGTAATGTGAGGACACAGGTGAGTCAGCCATCTTCTCTAGCAAGGAGAAGAGAGACCTCTCATGGAACTCTGGGTTAGGCACCCTTCCTGTGGGACTCCAGACTCCAGAACTGTGAGAAATGAACATGTGGGGTTTTATCTACCCAGTCTATGGCATTCAGTATGGCAGCCCAAGATAACCAAGACCATGCAAAGAATGGCCTCAGAGCAGGGCTACAAACTGGGGCAAAGATAAGCATCCCCATCCAGAATCCAAAGTGAGCTTCCCCATGAGTGCCACATCACCGCAGGATCCTGATTGGGGTTTCAGGACAAAGTGTGTGGGTGTGTGCAATGTTCACCCTTGGGGCCAGTACCCCTAAACCCACTTCTCCTTGTGATGTCTTTTGTTCCAGGAACAATCAGGTCCATGGAAGGTGAAATTGCTAGGGGAGGGACCATCTTATGGAGTGAGACAGCCAACTCCAAATCCTGGCTCAGGTTAGCTCAGGAACCTCCCCTGACCTTGAGTCTCTGAGTGATGGAGAGGATCATTGGAAACAAAGATTGCTGCACTCACAGGGCTCTCATGGGCACCTGGTTGAGGCACATTTCATCTACTTCTGCAAGATCAATGTTCCTGGGAATGTCGGTCTCTCAGCTTGTCCCCTACTCTCAGGACCTCCCTTCCATTTCTCCTACATCCCGGCCTCCTTTGTCCATCCCATGCTTTTCCCCCTGTCAGAGTTGTAGGAGCAGTTCTGGGTCCCTGGGAAGAACACTCACACAAGGAAGCAAGAAAGTGCTTCCACATCTGGAGTCTGAGGAAGGTGCCTGTGGACCAGGGTCTTGAAATGCTGCCAGTGCCTGAAATCTTCATAGTTGCTCTGAGGTCCACTGGAGTCATCTGGTGGCATCGCATCCTGGAATGTGGGCAGTGCGCCCTCCCCATACACTCCATCTGGTGATTGTTGGGCATTCACTGGGAAAGCGATGGGGGCCAGGCGGGCAAATGGTGGTGGTGCTGGTGACTCCCTAGAAATGGATCAATGTGACTCAGTTCAGTGGCACCATGCCCCTCCCCATGCTCGCCAACAGGGTAAGGGACCTTCCCCTGGGAAGTTCTAGGCACTCCAAGGTCATTTGTGAAGGTGACAGGTTCTAAAGATTATTGCCCCATCACCTCCTCAGCCTTCTTATTGCTTATACTCCTTGTGTACCCCTCCCCTTCTTTCCTAGACTTGCGCAAACAAACAAAAATCCCCAGAATAAAATATGTCCCTAGCTAGGGGCTGAGGAACCCTGAAGGTCAGCCAGAAGCACTTCCTGCTCAGAATGTGGGTGCTTCTCCCAGAATTTCCCACAGTAAACACTAAATGGGGGACTGATTCTGGCCTGCCGTGTCCCCAGTGTTCTTTGGTCCCTACCATGACACACAAGCTCTATTCTCAGGGAAGAGGTCTGTGTGTTAGACAATGAGTTCCCTGAGACCCTCCGCTGCCCTGACCAGCAATGGCTGCTGAGGATCAGGGAAGGTGATGGGATGGTGAGGATTGGGGCGTTTCAGAGATTTTCACAGCCACTGGTCATGTTGGTACTGGGACTGAGAATTGGTGCCATTCTGTGGTCCTTTTCCGTTGAGCTCCCAAACAGAGGAAGGAAAATATCACAGCAAATCAGGTCTGTGCCAGCTGCCAGGTGTGGCCAGGTTGTCTGGAGCACATCGCTGTTCACTAGTGTAGTCAAGGAATGTGAGGTCCACCACACTTCCACACTTGCAAACGTTGATCAGGACGCCTGCCTAACTTCAAGTGACAATATGAGTTAGGGCCCCTTCCTAATTGTGTGCTACTCTCCTTCTTCTCTTGAAAATAACCCAGTCATCTTCAAACCTGATCCTGGAAAAAGAAGGACACTCCACATGTGTTCATGGAGTACCAAACAAGGAAGATGAGAGAAGTCTTCCTGCCAACATGAAATAAAGGGCTTGGGCTACCCCACAGAGAGGGGCCAACACCAAGAAGCTCTGAAAGAACTCCTCTTTCCATGAAAGTGATAACAATTCAGAAGACCTCACAGGGGTCCAAATCTATGTGGGTTAGGTTTTTCTGGGTTCCTTGACCTTTAGGAATCAAGGACACCAACTGTCTGAATGGGGAAAGGAGAAGTTTTCCTGGGCAGGAATTGGCAAGGTGCCCTGGGCTGTGGCAGTTGGAGAGTCCTGCAGCCTCACCCACAGAGAGTATATCACACTGCATCTGTGGTCCTGGAGAACCCCACTGGGTTGTTTTCTAGCTAAGAATGTTTCTCACCACTGCCCACTGATCTGAGATCCTTCAGGTGAACCCCTCAGAATGATATCCCAGGCAGCTTCCATGTGTCTGAAGAATAGACTCAGGTCTCAGCCTCTCCCCCCCTCAGGGAGCCCAAACTTCCCAACATTGTGATACCATCTCTGACTGCCTAAAAAATCATGCAGTGACCTGTGTCCATTCTCAAGGACTCAATCCCTTGGCCTGTCTCCTTTCTGCTGGCCCCATGTACTTCCTGTGAGTCGTCTGGATCTATGTCTTAGAAGCCCTCTCCCCCATGGGCAGTATCAGTCTTCCCTGGGCTTCCTCAGCCATGTCAAGTGTGTCCTCTAGTGGTCTTTCCTTCCTCTACTTCTACTCACATGGAGGGAGCACTCCATTCAAATTCCGAAGGATTTAAGGAGTGATCAGAAGTCAAAAACAAAAACAAAAACAAAAACAAAACAAAAACAAACCCTCCCGGATCACCTCTTTCTAAAGGCTAGGACACTGGATACAGAGTCTCTCAGTCTCCAGAGTGCGAAATGTCAACCCAGGACTCAGAGAGTGACCTGGCTATAGCAGATGCTCAGTGTCCAACTGAGCAAAGCTTGAATGTAAACCCCAGTGGAATGTTGGGTCCAGACATTCTGCAGGTGGGGGGAGGGGCTGAGGGCAGCAGGCCTGGGTGGGGACTGGGCAGACATTCCATGAAGAGCTCTGGCAGGTATGGAAGGACCTCAAGTTCACATCAAGTAGTTTAGTAGTGATACAAGTGGTGTGTGCCTCTGGGCCATTTTGGAATAGTTCCTCAAATGCACAGGAGAGTGGAATGACAGGTGCCCCTCTATTCCAAAGCCTCACCTATCATTTTTGTTTTCTCCCCCTGCTGGGCAGGGCCAGTGAGCAGGGCTCTCATCAGCCATAACACCATGGGTATAAACAGCCAATACTCTAAGCTGTAGGGTGTGGCTTGCATTCTCCGGATATAATGGTTTTCCATCCCATCATGTCTGCAAAATGCACACTTTGGTGTTCATGAAATATTCAACATCTTGTTATAAGCCTTTTCAAAGGAACCCAGAGGCAATCTTTGATACTCAGGAACTGAAAACATGCTTCTTTTGTCTTCTTCGCTTGTCAAGTCTTCTAATTAATTCCCACATTCATGTCATTGATATTATATCTGGCAGGTTTCTTTTAATCAGTGAAATAAGTGAAATGATAGGTGCAGTATGGAAAAAGTGTCTTCTCCTCATTCCACAATCAGTATTTTTTTAAAAAAATAATGATTTACTGTAACTAATGATGGAGAGTATATTTTCGAAGCAAGGTTTATTTGCTAGACTGATAGATTTCAGGGCCCTTGCAAACTCTCTACTCAGTGCTTTGATACTTTGCTTCAGTGCTTTGATACTTTGCTTCACCTTCTACCCCATGCAATCAGTTTTGCACTGCTTCAAAATGCTAGACCCCAGATGCATATAAGCCTACTAGCTCAAATCCAATTCGTGCAAAGAGGCCATGAGAAGGAGCCGTGAAATGTCCTTCTGCCCTATCATGAAACAAAAAGATTTCTGAACATGGATGTCCACTTAATCAGGAACATTGGCCGAATGGCTAAAGGCCCTGTCTGCCTCCTGTAGAGCCTTTAGGTCTATGCAGGGGGAGGCCCTTGTCAGTGTCACCTGTGACATCTCTTCAACATTATCTTTTAGAGTGATACTAATTACCCAAATCCCCAGAGAGAGCATCAAAGGAGTGGATTTTCTTTTTCAGTCTGTTCTAAGGTCATGAGAATCCATGGTACACATTCGAACAACTTCCAGCTAAAAGTATGCCATGTAGGAGAAAAAGAAGAGGATCATTTTGCTGTCTGCTGAAATTGGTGGACATTGCCAAGTCTTCATTAAACATAGAAGAAAAACTTTTAGAGAGAACATTTGAGCATCCATATCTATTGGGAGAGCTCTCCGTATTCAGTAATATGCCGAGGACAGTAAATGCAGCAGTAGGCAAAATCAAGGAATGGGGTTTTCAGAGGTTGCCCAGACCTTATTTGTCTGCCAAAACTGTTTCTTACTGGAACCTACAGATGGACTGGGAAGAAAGCACACACTGATGTTTGGTTGAGTGAACAACAGGAATCAAAAGGACTGAGTGCAAAAGGGGTAAAATCCCTGGGCCCAAGATGAGCCTGTGTTTCAGGGTCCAGAGAATCCAAGTACTGCAGCAGGTGGTCTCTAATGCAGGGATGGCAGGTTTGCAGATGCACTCGCTGAAGGCTGAATGAAGGGCCAGCCCAGAGTCTCTGGGAAGAGGAGGAGCCGCCTTTCCTGAGACACCTGGAAGCCTTCAGCCCCACTTGGTTCTCTTCCTGGTTGCTCCTGGCTTCCAGTCAACTCTGGACCCCTCGCGCATGCGCACGTCCTTGGCTGGAGGCACTCTGGCGCTTGCGGGCCACCACCCAAGGGCTCTAGGGTCGGTTGGGACTCGGGCGTCCGTTGGGGCTCCAGCAGGGCAAGGCGCAGGCGCGAGCGCAGACGGCGGGTTCCCAACGGCCGGCTGGGCTCCCATAGCGGTGTCCAGACTTAGTCCCATAGGCCCCGAGGTACTGGATCCGCGAACCTCTCTGGTCCCCAGTGTGTCCCGGCCCGGTCCTCCGTCCCCTGTGCCATGCTGGGCAGCCCAGGCGCCGGCCTTGCCTCCCCTTGGGGCGTGGGCTGCCCGCACCAGGCCTGGAACTGAGGGGCGCAGTTGGCCAGTGAGATGGCCATTGTCCATCTGTGTCCCTTGCAGCCTGTGTGGCGCCCGGTCTCCAGGGCACCTGTGCAGTGCTTGACAAGCGAGGTCCAGGTCAGCAGGTCCATGGCTCCTGTCGGTGTCAGAGGAAGTGGTGAAGGTCATCTCCTTGTTCCTGGTGAAAGCTGTGAATGTTGGGGACACTGTCAACTGGCATCCGGGTTGTTAGGCTGAAGGACGCGCATTTCTCATGATGTTAGCAACTTTGCAGAAGGGAACACACTGAGCCGAGTGTGCTGAGTCCTCTTTGGTCACACTGTGATTGAGGAGCCCTCCTAGGTGGGCTGTTGGTGGGCACGTCGGGACAGAGCACCTAAATGATGATAGGAGAACCGTGTGACCACAAGTCGTGTGCAATAAAGAGAGTCATGTTGTATTATTGCATATTGTGGTGCTCTTCTTTTACATTAGTGAAGTTATGCGTTCTTTTTTGTAAATGTTCATTGGCCACTGGAATGTCAGAGTTTGGTTTGGGGATGCTAATCCGTTTTGATTCTTCTTTTGCCTGCGGTGCAAAATTGTGGGGTGCATGGTTGCATCTGACTATGTTGCAAGCTTTTTACCTTTTGGGGAATTATGGAAATTCAGAGGCCATGAATTTTTGGTTGCATGTCCATTTTGAAGATGGTGTTCCTAATGTGTTTATTTGCATTCATAGTTTTGGGTTTGTTATGTTTGAAGTTGGCTGGTGAGAATCTGAGATTTGTATGTTTCTGGATGGATTATTGAGAGAAAGTTTTGTATCTGCAGTGGGAGAGTAGGAAAGTTGCATTTGGAGGGTGTGAGAAATAATACATATAAACTCAGGGAGTTTGGTGTAGGTGTTTGTATTTTGGCTTTGGATATTTCACCTGTGGAACTCTGCACTGCCCGCCCCACAAATGCAGCAATTTTAGTTTATATCATGGGTTATTTGGAATAGATATGTGCATGTGCATATGGGCAATGCTTTAGTAACGTCATTGAGTATATTTTCAGTGGGTATGCAATCCATTTTGGGCAATGTAGTGGGAATGTTTGTGTACTCAGGATATCATGTATAGTTGTGGGTTTGTTTGTAGTTGTTTTATTAATTTTTGTATTTCCTTGTATGAGGTCAGGTCTATGGCTAATCTTGAGGAGTTGTCAAATGAATATGTGTGATTGTGATGTGATGTGAAGTGTATGTTATTCTCCATTTTGGGAAATGGATGATTTATTTCTTTGTGAATATTTGGAAGTGTGTGACTTTGTATATGCAGGTAGTGTGAGATGATATTTGCATATTTGTATGTAGCTATTTGATGCTTGTGGAGAGTTATGTGTGTATTGAATTTGTAGTTACTAGCATTCTTTGGTTTTGTATGGGGTGTTTTACAATCAGAGTTGTGTGAAGTAAGAATGTTTATGGGATATGGGTACAGGTATTCCAGGGGTATGGCAATTTTGATGAATATCTTCTGGGGCAATGTGGGGACTTACTAGTATGTAACTGGGAAGTAAGGCTGTCGGTATCTGATGGAATGCTGGGCTTGTGCATTTATGCCAAAACATGGGAATTATGTTTGTACGTATTACAGGTGTGTAATATGCTACACATATTGCTTAGTATTTGGGGGATGTAGGATCTGGTTTCCATTTTAAAAAATTAAAAATTTTTAAAATTTATAAGTGGTTTGATGTGTGTTTTTAAGTGGCGTGCTAGAGAATATTGTGTGTCTTTGGCATGTGTATTACTTTGTGTATATTGAGCTATGGGGTGGATGAATCATGTAAGTTTATTTTCAGAAATGTGGTTGTTATGTCAAAGTGCATATGGACAGTGTGTCTGTTGTATGTTTGTATCTAGCACATGTGAATGTGTGTGCATAGTTATGGGAATGATGTGAACGTTCAGGGTGCTAGGGTTTTCTATTTTAGGTAGAAACTGGTAATTTGTCTATGTGTTGATGGTGCAGGTGTCACCAGTGAAGGGTTTGAGAAGGTCCTCAGAAATGTAGGATCCTCAAAAATCTCAAACCTTCAGGTTTCTTGGCAGAAACAAATTTAAGGCCCAGATTTTAGGGAAAGTGAAAGAGCTTGATTGCAAAGCAAAAGTACACACTCGAAAGCCTGAGTGTGGCCGTATTTAGAGGCCGAGTAGCCTTCCAGTCAGCTGGTTGGTGGCTTATATTGTTCAGGGGAAGTAATATTTATAAGCAGGGGTTGAATATGAAGGGGGTTCTCTGGAACTGGGAGGTCTTTTGTGGAACCCTGCTCAGTTTCATTAGCATTTACTTATGCAACCAATGGGTGTATGTGTACATATGGTGATCAGCCTCAATAAGTAACAAGGTGAAAATTAGGGTTAGGAATATATCTGCAGCATCTGTGTGAGGAACCAGGCAGAGCTTGCTCGAGACTGCAGTCACTTTGTAGTTAGGTAGAATACTATTTTGTCCAGTCAGACGCAAGCAGGATATTTATGGTTGAGTAGGAGGCCTGAAACTGCAGGTATCTTTTGTTAACCAAGACCAGCTCATAAGTGGCCTGCTAAACCAAGACCCACTGACACCTACTGACCCTGTTCCCTATTTCATAGATCTGTGTCTGTGTAGGAGTTATGAGCAGTGTGTGTTTTAGAGATATGTGTTGTAGATTTATTTGTACATTTGTGGTTGGAGTTGAAGTTCCTTCTTGGGTACAGGTGTAATGTGTGCACATATTTACATATGGGCTGGAGCTGGCTGGCACTAGCTTGTGAGGGCTGTTGGTGCTCATCTCTGTCTAGTTCTGTGTTCAGTGACATCAGGTTGGTAGGCTGAAATCAGTCATGGCAGGGTGGTTACAGCACTTACATTGAAAGTGAAGGCATGGTGGCTGGGGTTGTGGCTCAGCGGTAAAGCACTTGCCTAGCATGTGTGAGCCCCTGGGTTCAATACTCAGCACCACAGAAATAAATGAATGGAGTAGGGGTATTGTGTCCAACTACAACAAAAAATAAATATTCTGTTTTTTAAAAAGTGAAGGATTGCTTGCCTCCCCTGGAGAACATCTTATTAAATATTTACTAGCATATTGTGTGTGTGTATGTGTTTGTGTGTGTGTGAGTGCTCATGATTGTGTGTGTGTGTGTGTGTGTGTGTGTGTGTGAGATCAGTAAGTATGAGTACATGTTTGTGTGAAGTAATGACATTCAGGCAACAGTCTGTTTGGATTCTCTACATGTATTGTGAGTTGGGCATCAGGGATTATGGACCCTTGGTCTATGCAGAGATAACTACATTGATCCTCGCTGGGTTAGTTGACTTTTCAGGGCCAAAGAATCCTCCTAAATTTTGATTTCTGTTCTTCTTTGTGTGGATAGATCCAGTGAGGTCTGTTCCTGAAGCAGGAACATAATTCTTCACCATTTGTGTGGTCCTGGATCTGGGTCATGAAATGGTTAGCATGGTGGGCAGATAGCTATGGAGAGCAGAACGTTCATAGCGTTGGCTACATCATGGGCAGAAGTCATAAAGTTGTGTGATTTCTTGGGCATGAGGTGAAATGGGAGATGTTCTCTCCATGCAGAACCTTCTGATAAGCAGCTGGGCAGCTACAGGGGCTGTTGGCTTCTCTGGGACACAGCTGGTTGGCAGAGATACCTGGTTTCTTGGATTAAGCTGTCGAAAGCCTGCAAAATCTGTGCCTCAGCTACCATGTGCCTCCCAAACCTCACACACACACACACACACACACACACACACACACTAGAGGTATGCTAGTAAGATGTGCTTTAGGAGTATGCAGAAGAGCCTTGACTTCTATTTTACAGGGGTGTAAGTGTCCCACCATGCTTAAATTTCCCAAACAAACTGGTGCCACTAAACACAGTGTATCACAGTGTTCAGTGATGCACTGACCCTTGGCAAGTGGCTTTGTTCAAGTGTCTTAACCTCTCTGAGCCTCAGCTTACTTTTCTATAAAACTGGAATGATAAAGCTAAATCTACACGATTGTGAAGACTAGAGTTAAGGTGTAAAGTGCTTGGAGCAGTGAATGGTGTGTTCTTAGTAGTTGCCAAAATGTTTGGTATTTTGTTTATTGGTCCATCCAGAATATCCATCTCTTTAATACGCCCCCCACTTTCCATCCATATCAGTGCATCAGCATGTATTTTATACCCCATGGGGAACATGGGCTCCCTGCTCTTGCTCCTAAAGCCCCAACTTCCACCTCTCCCTCATAAGAACATTGAGTTTAGCATCTGTCTCATGTAGGATTGATACCTCAGGGAAAGGGGGCAGTCCCATTGTCTTCAAATCCTCCAAAGCATCCTTCAGTGACTGCATTAAGTAAGCAATGAAGAATAAAAAAGAGATAGGAGGGTGTGTTTTTGACTTTCCAAAAGTTCAAGTATGATAACTTGCTCTTGGGTAAAATTTGTTCCCCAGAGTCTACACCTAGTTGAGGGAGTAGCAGAAATGACCTGGTTCCCTACCTCACTGAATCTCCCCCATGCCATATGACTCCTTGTGTCCTGGCTCTGAGATTTCTGCCTTGCTGGAAGTCCTCCTCTTTTTTTTTTTTTATCATTGGCAGGAGGACATCATGAGGCTGATTGCTGGAGGATATGGCCCTGGGAGAGCTGCATGTCCCTGTCACTTGAGTGAGGTCAGACTGGGGAAGGAGAGCTATCTGGCAGAGCCATCCCTAATCCTGGCCCTCAGATGCCATGCCTGAGAGGACAAATGCATATCATTTTGAATTGCTGAATTTTCCAGTGTTTGTTAGTCTACAATATGGGTTCACTAGGTATCTAGTGCACCCGAAAATGAATGTACATCTTAAGATAAGATTGTATCCAGTGAAGAGAAAAACACAGAAGTTGGAACCATTTAGTATGAGGGAATGCATTCTTCCATTTGCACTTTTCCTCAAGTCTATATTTGTAGCCCTTCCCTTCTTTCTGTAGAGACCCTGTCCCTTAATCTAATTTCTGACTGATCTCTCCAAAAACTCCATGTGTGAATCCATAATACATATACTTGCTTATTGTCTATTTTCTTCTGTGGGGTGAAATATCCATAAGAGGATGGTCTTTCAGTGCCTCTTGGTGCTTAATGAGTAAACATTGAAGGAATCAAAGAATGCTGTCTTATGTTGAGTTCCTTGCAGTTCAGTTCCTGAGACAGTTTTGTAAGCATGCTGGTTTTTTTTTTTTTTTAAGAAAAGTTCAACGAAGGCATAATCAGGTCGAGGAAAAGTTGAAATATGACTCAGGCCCCCAAACAGTCTCAGCTAACCTCATGTGTCAGTGGAGGATTAATATTGTCATTAGGGCTATGCTCATCTTTTTATTACCCATCTATCCATGAAACCTCCCTAGAAAGTTGTAAGAGCTCTTGAGGGTGCTCTCTATAGCTGATGCAGTGTCAAAGGAGCTGACAGCCAAGGCTGTTTCCAGCAGCCTTCTCAGAAATTGGTAAACAAGTCCCTTCATTGAGAATAGATCCAGCCTGCAGGTGTCAGTATCGAACATAGTCTAGTACTGTTCAGCTCAAATTCATTACTTTCATTTCCATTCTGAGGAAGAAAAAAAACAAATGTGTGTTTGTGTTCAGGATTGTGGGAGTTGTTTTTGTATTTTAGAGTAGTGTGTCTTTGTACAATGTTTGGGTTAATATATGTTAATTTAGGGGCAGTGAGACCAGTATATGAGAGGTTAAAAGCTAGCATAGTTGTAGATGCACACAATTCCTTTATTTTATTTATTTACTTTTATGTGGTGCTGAAAATAGAATTCAGTGCCTTAGGTGTTTTAGGCAAGTGCTCTACCACGGAGCCCCAGCCCCAGGCCCAGCCCCTAGCATATATATTTTTGATATGGAAGAATTTCAGGAGAGAATTTGTGTTCTGTTGAGCATTTTACATTGTGTGTGTGTGTTTTCACTGTAACTCAGTAGAGTCAATGACTTGAGAATTAGTGAGAGTGAGCTTTATTAGCAACAAGCTGGCCTGATGGAATGGAAGATGTTAGGCTTCAAGGAACTTATGATATTCCTAGATGGGTGCATCAGTTGTCTGGTATTTCAAAAAAGTAGCCTCTTCTGGAGTGTGGTCTGTTGATATCTTATTTTATTCATGTATGGTCACCAAGAGTTCTGGTCCAGTATACCTAAACAAGACTTAAGTGATCAAGGTTTCTCTGTTAAAATTCTTGATTAGAGTGGTTTGTGGGTTTTGTTGTGGTCAACAGTTCTTTTTCATTTTTTTCAGAGGGGGGGTTGCTTACTGGGGATTAAAACTCAGGTGTACTTGGCCACTGAGTCACATCCCCTGCCTATTTTGAGTTTTATTTAGAGACAGGTTCTCACTGAGTTGCTTAGCACCTCACAATTGCTGAGGCTTGCTTTGAATTCTCGATCCTCCTGCCTCAGCCTCCCAAGGTGCTGGTATTACAGGTGTGTGCCACCGTGCCTGGCATGGTCAACATTTCTGGCAAGCATATTTTCAGGTGTGACCTTCTCCCATAACTTTGTACTAGGGAGTTTCCAAGAAGGGAGGGTCTTGTGCATTTCTAGCTGGGTTTATAGTGTGCAGATAATCTGTGAGAGATAGGGCAAGTATAAGCTAAGAGAATTGGATTTTGATTGGGTGAAGGGCTTATATGTTATTTCATGATGACTCTTTGATTATAATTATTATAAGAGAGCCATTTGAACAAAAGGAATTTTTGCAATAAAAAGATTCATATTTTATATTCGATTTTGTGGTTCTCATGTATTACTCAGTGAAATTGATGATATGTTCTCACATGGTGTTGGTGGGCTGTTGGGCAGTCCTTGTATGTATTTCTGGATGCCAGTAAGTTTTTCTTTCATTTTGATGGGCATGAAGATCATGGGGTGGTTATTTGTATGAGAAAATGAGATGTTGCGCTTTTCCTGGAGGGATGGTAAGAATTCAGAGGGCTTGAGTGTTTTTTACTCTTTTTTTGTGGTGTGCTGGTGTCCCTAATGTGTTGAATACATTCAAAGTTTAGGGTTTGTTTTGTTTTCAACTTACCCATGAGAATCTGATAAGTATTCACCGGTGTGGGTGGTGGTGTCTGGGTGGCTATTTGAGACCAAGGGAAAGTCATGATATGTTTTGTGAGACTGTGCAGGGTTTGGTGTATTTGGAGGGCTGTTGTTTATTTGTTTAGGCTCATGAATGCACCTTTGGATGTTTGGGTGTAATATGTGTGTTTGTGTATGGGCTATGTTAATGAATGTGTTTGGGTATATATCTCTGGGTTTGCCATGTGATTGATGTATTTGGGAAGTGGAGGAGGGGTGTTTGTATATTTGGGATATGGTACTTTGTTATGTGGGTTTTATACAAAATTTCTTTATTCATGTATATGTACTTGCATGCCTGAAGGCTGGTCAGTTACTAATTTGGTGGAGTAGTAGGATGAATATGTTCAAGTGTGGTGTGGAATTGGTAGGGTTCTTCATTTTTGAAGACAAGGAGTTATTCATATTTGGGAGTGTGTGAGCTTGTATAGTATAATGTTTTGTCTATAATTGGGCATATTAGCATATTTTTATGTAATGGGTAACTGTGTAGAAATGAGATGCCTATGGATAGTTACTTCTGTCTTGAGGTTGTATTAACTACCACAATTCAGGTGTATGTGTGTTTGTGTTGCCTGTATTAGTAATAGCTGTGAGAAGGAGACTATTTAAGTGTCAATTAGTATGTGTATTTAAGGGACATGGCAGTTGATGTCTGCATTCTGGGGCCATATATGTATGATGTAGAAAGTTATTTGTAACTGGGAAGTAAGGATCTATGTATGTGATGAAGAGGTGGCATTGTGCATATATACAGGGGCTGTGGGAATTGTGTTTATATGTTTTAGGGTCACATGATACAGTTATTTGTTAGCATTTGAGTAAAATCAAATGTATTCTATTCACCTGTTTTATTTGGGATTTATAAGTGAGCTTATGTGTATTTTAGATGATATACTTGAGATAATTTTTGTGTCATGGGCATGCAAATTGATTTGTGGATTTGTAGATGGTTGGTTGAATTCTATAAATTTCTTCATTGGGAATGAGGTTGCTAGGAGTATTCAAAGTGTATTTCTTTGGAGAATGCTATGCCATTTCTGGGTGTGAAGAGGAACGTTTGGCTGGTGAGGTTGGCAGGCTGCATTCTGGAGATGTGGAATACTTTGTAGTATTTTAAAGATTCTTTATATTCATGATTTGGATATATTTATGTGTCTGTCTCTCCTTTCCTGTTTGGAAATTATGTATATATTCATACATGGATAGAGATTAATGTGTGCATTAATCGTGTGTGCTGGTATCCAACTCTCTGTCTCATTGCATGCAAGACTAGCATTTTTGTGTTTTGTATGCAGGCACCCAAGTGATTAGGTGTATGTTCATGGATTTGTGGATGTGTGTGTTTAGAATCTCTGGCCAGGAAGGAAAAAGAAAAAGAAAGGTGGTAGTGATAGATAAAGGCCCATGTCCCTATATCTGTGTATACAGGATGCTTAGTAATTGTGTTTTTTGTATATTGTGGCATGTAATTCTTGATGACTTTCATGATGTTAGTAGAATGTGTGGTCCTGATATATAATTATGTTAGTCTCACGCATTTGAGAAGTATAAGTATAAGGGTTGGGTAATCATCGTCTGGGAAAGGCTCATGAGTCAAAAGCTTGGTCTGCAGTGGATGGTGCTACTGGGAGGTAGGGGGAGGTGTTAGGAGGCAGAATGCAGTGGAAGTTAATCATAGCATTGGAGTTGTTCTCTGGAATGGGATATTGAGACATGGGCCTTTTTCTGTCACTACCTCCTTTCTTTTTCTTTTTGCTTCCTGGCCACATTGAAGTGAGCAGTTTTCTTCAAGCATATTATACTGCCCAGACTGAGGTCCAAAGGCAACAGGGCCAAGAAATCATGGGTTGTATCCTCCAAACAATGAGCCCAAATTAATCTTTTCTCTTTTCATGGTGTTGATCTCAGATATTTTAGTACTGTGGCACATGACTGATTAACTCAGAAAAGTGATCAACCCAGAAAAAGAGTGCTGAGAATGTGCACGTGTTTTTGAGTATACTTGGTCATGTGATTTAGAGGACTTTGGAACTGGTTTCCAGGAGACATTGGAAGAGCTTGGAGAAACAGGCTAGAGAAAGCCTAGATTGCTAGAAGAGAGCTTTGTGGGTGATGCTGACGTGAGGTCAGATCAGAATGTGTGGAGAAATGCAGACAGTAGAGGCTGTGTCCATGACATTTTGAGACTGAAATAAGTACCATTTTGGGAATTGGTATAGAGCCCACTCACATTACTTCTGGCAAGAATTAGCCTACATTGTACATGTCTTTAGAATTCATGGGAGGCTTATTTTAAGGTAAGAGAAGGTTATACTTTAGATATGAGGTGTCCCTGGAAAGCTCATGTGTAAGACCCATATCATAGCATCACACATGAAAGTTTAGAGGGGAAATGTTTGGGTTTTGATAGTTTAATCCTAATGAGTCCAGTTAATCCATACATGGTACCTGTAGTCAATCAAAGGGGGCATGTCTTTGGGGTACACAGTTTGTCCCTGGTGAGCAGAGTTCTCTCTCTCTGCTTCCTCATTGCCATATCCTGAGCTGCTTTCCCACTCCCTGCACTTACAACATTATTTTCTGCCTCACCTTGGCCCCAGAGCTATGGAGTTGGTGGTCAGTGGAGTGAGACCTATGAAACCATGAGCTACATATACTTGTCCTGCTCTAATTGTTGTTGTTAGATCTTTTGGTCACAGTAATGTAAAAGGCAACTAAAACACAGACTGATTAATCCAGCAGAGAATGTTTCAAGGCAGTACAGCATTTGATTTATGGCCTGGGTATTACTAGCTGCTTTTAGCCTGATTTACATTGGGGCTCACTATAAAAAGCCAGAGTAGAAAGGTATAAAATACTCTCAGGTTTTCCAGAAAGGAAAGCTTCACAATGTTGGGGCCAAGGCTGGTGTGGCTGGTAAAAGGATTATTTGTATTACAAAGAAGCTGAGTAATTGGCACCAGTACATTAGAGAAGGCAACTTGAGGCATCTCAGGAATGGGAAGGACCCACTTGTAGTAGGCTCAAGGACTTGTTGGAGAGGAGAATGTCATGGGATTCCTTACCTGAAGATTTATTTTGTTGTGTTACTAACACCATATGGACCCACAGAGGCCATGGCCCAGGCTGGTCTGGCTAATGTTCTTGTTACAGCTGACCTTGGCATTGTCCATTTGATGATGGTTATCAAAATTTCAGAATGCAAGGGTCATGGGTTTGTGGAGGTTTGCACTGATATTTTGGAGTAAAGTCTTGAGGCCCGGAAGTGCATGTCCCAGACAGAGTCCAAGCTAGTAGGCCCAGAAATGGGTATCTGTCAAATGTGAGGGTGGAGTGAGTGTTGTAATGAAGACCTCAGTAACTCATCAATGACCTATGAAACAACTGCCAAGGGAAGTCACAGACAGTGAGCACAGCTAGCTCCAGGGAGTGGCCCCACACCAGGCCAGACTGGAGGGGTGAAGATGCCCAAGCTCTCAGGGGCCCATATCACACCAGTCATGTGTCCTAATTCCACACCTGGAGCACTAGACTTAACGTTTGCACTGCTGTGCTTTTTCGTTCTTGCTTGCTGGTTTCCTGTTCTTGTGGGCCAGTTGCAATCCCCCTTGTGCCATTGTGTCTTGTAAATATGTTGTTTCTTTTTGATGATTAGAGAGGATTGCAGCTATTATAACTATAAAATGTTTGGTTGTGCTGCTTTGCTCTGTCTGAGACAGCCAGTAATGAAGAGACAGAGAGGTGTGAGAGGAAAAGGCTTCATTTTTCACCAATCCAGCTTGTTAGAGATGAATGGCTAGCTCCTGGTTTCATCTTGCTTAGTGCTGTTAAGTTCAATGTGTACAGTGTATTATGTGGTATTGCTCTCTCAGTCATGGGCAGGTGGGCACAAGGGCAGTTCACTAGAGTTGACAGAATGTCCTTTAGAGGAGCTGAGAGAGTTGTTTATGTCTGTTCACCTGTTGTTTTTTCCCTTGGATTTTTCCTTCTGCCAAGACAAAGGCCAAGACCCTAAGGATAAGTCCCCACAGGCCCCTCCCAGCCGGGGTCTATTGATGGTCCATGTGTGCACATGCCTGAGCTCTTGGTGTACATGTACTGGCAAACCCATGAGCTCTATAAATATTACACAGTCGCACTTCAGTTACATTAGGAGAGGAGTTAAAAACTAAATGTACAATGATACTGGCTTTAAATTTTTCTGAGGCGCTACCCTCAATGTTATTGTTCATTTCTTGGCAGGACTGAGTGAATAAATCATGTTTTCAACATGAACTATCCTTTCACATTTCTTACTGATCAGTTCTACTAGTGGAGAACTCTTTGGTTTTAGTTATGTTTAAATAAATAAACAAGAGATTAATTTTTATATGTGATCAAATACAGCAAAATTTTCCAAGTTAACTACTCAGAATGTGCATTAGTGGTGTTTATTTCTCTTATTTTGACATTCTTCTGATACCAGCATGAAACCATAGAAATTTTTTCTTCTTTCCAAACTGAAGCTTATTTATTAGGCAATAATTTCAATTTTTCTTATGCCCTATGAAACCACAATTCTCCTCTCTGTATTATTTCATTCTCTCTATGTGCTGTACCTCATATAAGTAGTATCATATAGTATATAGTCCTTTACTTAGCATTCTCAAGTTCCATCCCTATTCTATAATAGGTCAGAATTTCCTGTATTTTTCAGACCAAATAATATTCCATCATATGCTACATGTAAAATATTCTTCCTTGGGTTAAGAAAAGGCTGAAATAGTGGAATGAATTTGATCAAACTATCCAATGCACTTATATGAAGAGACCATAGTGAATGTCATCTTTATGTATGTCTGTAAAGCTCTAGTTAAGAAAACTATACATGCATGGAAGGAAGACCAGTAGACAAGAAGAAAGGAGAGAGAGCCAGGTAGAAGGGGAGGGAATAGGCAAGTTCTAAGACTGAATTGGAGCAAATGATATTCCATGCATATATATAACTACAATGCACAGCTAAAAATTTTTAAAAATTCTTCCTCAATGGAACCTTGAGTGTAATAAACAATCCTTGAGTGATTGTATGTGTATAAATATCTCTCCATGCCTTTTCTTGTAATGTTTTGCAGGTGTTTGCAGAGAAGTAGAATTGAAGGATCATGGAAATCTACTTTTGATAATTTGAGGAACCACCAATGAGTTTTCCACAGAGCCTGCACCACTTGTGTTCTAATTCATAGTGCAGGAGAGTTCCGGTTCCTTCACATTCTCAGGAGCACTGGTGTTTTCTGTTTCTTGATGGTAGCCCTGATGATGTGTGTGAAGCTGCATCTCATTGTGATTTTGATTTCCCCACTGATTATTGATGTTGAACATTTTCCCATGTGCTTCTGAGCCATTTGCATATCTTCTTTGGAAGTCCTTTACCTGTTTTAATACTGGGTTGTTCTTTCCTAGTTGTTGAGCTATAAGGGCTCTTTATATCATAGATCTTAATTTCTTATCAGAAATGTGATTTTCAAGTGTCTTCTTGAATTTAGGGTGTTGCCCTTTCACTGATGTTTGTGTCCCTTGAAGAATCAAGTTTTCAGGCTTGATGTAGTTTATTCTTTCTTTTGTTGGCTGTGCTTTTTGTGTTCTATTCAAAAAATCACTTTCAAATCCATTGTAATAGACTGTCTCTGTTGTGTGTTATGCATTTTATAGTTGCAGTTTTTACATTTAGGTCTTCTATCCATGTTGAGTGATTTTTTTTTCTATGGTGTCAGATAAGGGTGCAACTTCCTTGTTTGGTGAGTGGCTATCTATCCAGTTTTCTTAACAGCATTTGTTGAAAAGACTGTCCATTTCCATGGAATGCTGTTGTGAGAAATCTCTTGAGAACTTATGTTATTTTTTTAAATAAACATTTTTGTAGTTGTAGATGAACAACATGCCTTTATAATTTGTTTATTTTTAGGTGATGCTAAGGATCAAACCAGTGCTTCACACATGCTAGGCAAGTGCTTTGCCACTGAGCTACATCCCCAGCCCTGAGGGTTGTTTTGTTTTGTTTCTGGATTTTCTACTCTTTTTTATTAACCTACGTTTCTTTCTTTCATTTTTACACCATTTATTATGACTGTAGCTTTTCAGCAGGGAATATTGAAATTAAGCTGTGTCAGACCTCCAATGTTGTTCTTGTTCAGAATTGTTTCAATAGTTGGTAGCTCTTGTATTTCATGTTAATTTTAGGATGGATTTTAAAATTTTTGCAGCCAAGAATCTCCACTTTATGTACCACCACAAAACTGGGATTCTAATTAAAATAAGGTGTAGTCTGTAGTTGTATAAATATGTCAAAATATACTTTCCTCTCATGTAGAACTAAAAAGTACAAATAAAATATAATATGAAAATATGAATATAGTATTCATAAAAAAGAAGTTAGGATTTTCTTAGGGATGGCACTGAAAGTATAGATTGCTTTGGGTAATGTTGAAACTACAAAAACAAATTTGTGTTAACACATCTAAGTGTTCTTGCCCATGATATTTGATGTCTTTCACTTCTTGATGTCATTCTGTGTCTCCTTCATTGTTATATAGTTTTCAGCTAATAAATCCTTGGTCTTCTTGGTTACATAGGGTCTTGTATTATGTTTTATTTGATATGATAGATTGAATTGTTTTCTTGATTTTTTCCCATATTTTAAATTTAGTACATACAAACATAGCTTATGTGTGGTTGGATTATGTATCAGCAACTTTATTGTATTTATTCATTTTGCTAATTATTTTCTTGGGATCTCAAGGTTCTTGAGATATGAATTTATATTGGCTTTTAGTCAAAGGTAATTATACTTCTTCTTTTCCTCTTAGTATGACCATTTTCTCTACTTATTGCTGATTGATCTGGCTAGTCAAAACCTCTATCCTTGGGCTGGGGATGTGGCTCAAGCGCTAGCATGCTCGCCTGGCATGCGTGCGGCCCGGGTTCGATCCTCAACACCACATACAAAGATGTTGTGTCTGCCGAAAACTAAAAAATAAAATATTAAAATTTCTCTCTCTCTCTCTATCTAAAAAAAAAAAAACCTGTATCCTTGTCTGTTTTTCATTTTTGTGGAAAAGATTTTAATCTTTGATGATTCAATATAGTAGCTGTGTGTTTTTCCAATATGTAGTCTTTATTTTCTTGTTAGTGTTCTTTTTTTTTTTTCCTTTTACAGTACGAAGGAATTCTCCCATGGCCTCACACATGCTAGACATAATTATACCAACTACAGAAGTATATTCTGGCCCTTTTGTAAATTTTATTTTGAGACAGGGTCTGGTAAAGGGATCCAGGGTGTCCTAGAAGTTTTAATTTTTCTGCCACATTTGTTGAATATTATGAGATTACCAGTATGCTCCAGCACATCCAGCTATTTTTCTTCCTTCTATTTATAATTGTTTTGTTCTTGTAGTCATGAAAAGGTGTTGTTGCCAGATGGATGCAACAAAAGGGGGTTTTTAGTTAGGGACAGAGAATTGGAGGAGACACTCAGTAGACAGAGCAAGGGGAGTTACTGAAGTGAGAGTACACTGCTTTAGAAAGGGCCAGTGGGCTCATCCATGATAATGGGAGGCCCTGAGGCAAAGAAGGAGCTGGGAAGCTGGCTGTGAGAAATAAAACACACCAGATCTGGGATGCTAAAGTTAGTGATGGGATATGGAATATTGCTCCATAAGAGCAAGGGATGTTGATAGAAGTTTTTTCTGTAGCTTCATTTGGAAACTTTAGAAACTTGAGAGGAAGTTGAAGAGTTTGTTTTTCAACTCATTGTTTCCAGAGTCTCAGTAAAAACTGTTTTTGGTCCGGTTTCAGAAGGGCAGAGCCAAGAAGAGGAGAGATTAAAGGCTTTAGTCACTGCTCATACTTGGAGAAGTTGTCCTAAGGCAAAAGTGAAGTAGCAAAGAGAGCAAGCAAACTTCACTTAATAATTATGAAGTACATATCTGATTTTGAGGAGTTATAATGCCAGAACAGTAAGCAGATTCTTCAAGAAATTCACAGCCCATAGGATGAATTCTTTGAAACTGTGTGTGAGCCTGGAATATCTTTAGGATCCTGAGGGAGGGTTTTTTTCCCAGTAGAGGTTGATCCAACTTGTTATGTTGAGTTCCTTTATGGCCATAGAGGGAGCTAAAATGAGGTGTAAGGTACCTTCCATCTAGGTTGTAGCTGATTTGATGGCTTCACATCCTTCCAGGTCTCAAGAAAAACCTGGTCTCCTGGCTCTCCTTTCTTGTGTATCTCTATGGAATTTACTGGACATGGCCAACAGGCATTTCCTTATTCTTGGACTGTGGTCTGAACTCATCCCAGATCAATCAGGTAGTGTAGAATCTGATTCACTTCTGGTCAATGATTATATTTGCTGATATCTCATATGGATGTAACATCAGATTAACTTTCAGAGTATTTCTAACTCTCTTAAAGCCAATGTGTTATAAATTTATTCAGTTTTGGATGTTGCCTGACTACTTAGCAGAAGTACTCTTAAGGGAATGGTTGGCGCTTTTTATATTACTGGACGAAAATGATGCTTAAGGAAATGTAGATAATAGTATATCCCCAGTGCTTTTGCTACTAGCTGGGTAATTTGTGGCCTGAAATCTTGACCTTTGTCACTTTGTAGTGATCTTTGGAAGCCAAAGGAGGGATGATTTCCTTTTGGAATACCTTTGCCGCCTCTGGTGCCTTTTCTTTCTAAAAGAAAAATCTGTAACCTCCCTGTAAATGTATATATGAGGATTATTATGAGTTTATATCCTGTGAACTAGGGAATATGGGTGAAATCTTGGGTCCAGTCTCTGCCTGGGTTTGATCCCCAGTGCTGATCAGGTCCTAAGATGGGTGGTGATAGCACCTTTCTGAAGATATTGAAGGTGTAGAGAGAGTGGTTTCAGGAGAGCTGGTGGGTGGTCTTTGATGTTGGGAAGTCCATAAACATCTGAATGACTCTTATATACTGCATCTATTGCCTGTCAGTGTAATGCCTCAGGAAAATGTATTTGTTGTTTTCATATAACAAAGGCCTAGTGGAGTCTTCCTGTTTCTTCACCCACATAGGTTCCTCTTAAGACATTATTTTATTTGCATTTAGGGTGGGGAGATCTAATGGGGATTGAAATTGACCACTGACACACATACCCATCGCGATTTTGTATTCTTTTTTTTTTTTTTTTTTTTTAGAGAGTGGTTCTCACTGCTTTGTTGAGTGCCTTGCTTTTGCTCAAGCTGGCTTTTTACTTAGGATCCTTCTGCATCAGCCTCCTGAGCCACTGGGATAACAGGCATGTGCCACTGTGCTTGGCAACATTATTTGTTTTCTTTTTTTTTTGTAGTTGGGCACAATACCTATATTTTATTTATGTATTTTTATGGGTGCTCAGGATTGAACCCAGAGCCTTGCATTAGCTATGTAAGCACTCCACTGCTGAGTCACAACCCCAGCTGACATTATTTTTTTCTTGGTTGCCATTCTTTCTTTTTCTTTTTCTTTTGTAGATTATTTTTAAAAAAATAAATGACAATGGAATGCATTAGAACCCTTATTACACATATACAGAACAATTTTTCATATCTCTGGCTGTATATAAAGTATGTTGACATGTCAAAGTACATGTCTCCATACATGTACTTTGAATAATGATGTCTATCACATTCCTCCATCCTTGATAAACCCCTGCTCCCTCCCTTTCCCTCCCACCCCTCTACCCTATCTAGAATTCATCTATTCCTCCCATGCTCCCCCTCCCTACTTCACTGTGAGTCAATCTCCTTAGGAGAAAACATTGGGCATTTTTTTTTGTGTGGGGGTCTTTTTAACTTCAATTAACATTATCTTCTCCAAAGCCATCCATTTACCTGCAAATGCCATGATTTTATTCTCTTTGATTGCTGAGTAAAATTCTATTGTGTATATATGCCACATTTTATTTTAATCCATTCATTCAATTAATGGCATCTAGCTTGGCTCCACAGTTAAGATATTGTGAATTTTGGTGCTATAAACATTCATGTGGATGTGTCCCTATAGTATGCTGTTTTTAAGTCTTTTTGGGTATAGAGTGAGGAGAGGATGGCTGGGTCAAATGGTGGTTTCATTTCCATATTTCCAAGGAATCTCCATATTGCTTTCCATATTGGCTGAACCAATTTGCAGATCTACCAGCAATGTATGAGTGTGCCTTTTCCCCCACATTTTCGCCAACACTTATTGTTGTTTATCTTCATAATACCTGCCATTCTGACTGGAGTGTTACAACATCTTAGAGTAGTGTAAGCTTTCAAAATAATTTCTAATTATCCTTTTTATTTCTGTAGTGTCTTTTATATGTACTATCTTTTGCATTTATCTAATTGCTAGAGAAAATAAACATTTTTTTTATATATTTGTTGATTGATTTTATATTCTCTTCTGGGAAGTGTCTATTCAGGTCCTTGTCCCATTTATTTATTTATTTATTTATTTGTTTGTTTATTTTTGGTGCTTAGTTTTTTGAATTCTTTATATATCCTAGAGATTAGTGCTCTCTCTGATGAGTGAGGGGTAAAAATTTGCTCCCAGGATGAAGGCTCTCTGTTTATCTCACAGATTGTTTCTTTTGTGAGAAGAAACTTTTTTATTTGATTCCATCCCATTTATCAATTCTTGGTTTTAATTCTTGCACTCTCAGAGTCTTATTAAGGAAATTTGGGTCTAATCCCTCATGATGAAGATTACTACTTTTTCTACTATTAGATGCAGAGTCTCTTGTTTAATTCCTAGGTCCTGATCTACTTTTGAGTTGAGTTTTGTGCAAGGTTTTATTTCATTTTTTACATATGGATTTCCACTTTTCCCAGCACCATTTTTTGAAGATGCTATCTTTTCTCCAATGCATGTTTTTGGCACCTTTGTCTAATATAATTGTAATTTTGTGGGTTAGTCTCTGTGTCCTCTGTTTTGTACCATTGTTCTACCAATCTGTTTTGGTGCCAGTACAATGCTGTTTTTGTTACTATTGCTCTTTAGTATAGTTTAAGGTCTGGTATTGTGATTCCACCTGCTTCACTCTTCCTGCTAAGGATTGCTTTAGCTATTTTGGGTCTCTTATTTTTCTCAGAAAAATTTCATGATTGCTTTTTCTATTTCTATGAGGAATGTCATTGGTATTTTGATCAGAATTTCATTAAATCTTTATAGTGCTTTTGGTAATATGGTCATTTTGATAATATTAATTCTGCCTATCTAAGAGCAAAGTAGATCTTTCCATATTCTTAGGTCTTCTTTGATTTCTTTGTTTAGGGTTCTGTAGTTTTCATTGTATAGATCTTTCACTTCTTTCATTAAGTTCCTTCCCAAGTATTTCATTTATTTATTTTTTTAGGATATTGTAAATGGGGTAGTTTTCCTCATTTTCCTTTCTGGGGATTTGTCACTGATATACAGAAATACCTTTGGTTTATGGGTATTGATTTTACATCCTGATACTTTGCTGAATTCATTTACTAGTTCTAGAAGTTTTGTGGTGGAGCTTTTTGGGTCTTCTAAGTATAGAACCATGTTATCAGCAAACCCTGCTAATTTAATTTTTTTCTTTTCCTGTGCATATCTCTTTAATTTCTTTCATCTGTCTGATTGCGTTGGCCTGTGTTTCAAGAACTATGTTGAATAGAAGTGGTGAAAGAGGGCATCCCTGTCTTGCTCCCATTTCTGGAGGGAATGTCTTCAATTTTTTTATTTATTTAGAATGTTGTTGGACTGAGGCTTAGCCTAGATAGCCTTTATGATGTTGAGATATGTTCCTGTTATCCCTAGTTTTTCTAGTGTTTTAACATGAAAGGGTGCTGTATTTTGTTAAATGCTTTTTCTGCATCTATTGAGATGATGATATGATTTGTAGAGCCTATTGAACTGTTGAATTACATTTATTGATTTCTGTATGTTGAACCAACCTTGCATTCCTGGGATGAATCCCACTTGACCATGGTACATAATATTTTTGATATGTTTTTGTTTTTGATATGTTTTTCTATTAGATTTGCCAGAATTTTATTGAGAATTTTTGCATCTACATTCATTAGAGATATTGGTTTGAAATTTTCTTTCTTTGATGTGACTCTGCCTGGTTTTGGAATCATGGTGATATTGGCCTCATTGAATGAGTTTGGAAGTGCTGCTTCTTTTTCTATTTTCTGAAATAAATTGAAGAGTATTGGTATATTAGTTCTTCTTTAAATTCTTGTAGAACTCTGCTGTGTATCTATCCTTCCCTGGGCTTTTCTTGGTTGGTAGACTTCTGTTGGCATCTTCTATTTCATTACTTGTTATTGGTCTGTTTAAGTTGTGTATATCTTCCTGATTCAATCCAGGCAAATCATATAAATTAAGAAATCTGTCAATGCCTTCAATATCTTCTATTTTATTGGAGTAAAAGTTTTCAAAATAATTTCTAATTATCCTTTGTATTTCTATAGTGTTTGTTGTGATAGTACCTTTCTCATCACATATGCTGGTAATTTGAATTTTCTCTATCTTTCTCTTTGTTAGGGTAGCTAGGGGTCTGTCTGTTTTATTTACTTATTGAAAGAACCAACTTTTGTTTTGTCATTTTTTTCAGTTGTTTTTATTTTGCTTCAATTTCATTGATTTCAGCTGTGATTTTAATTATTTCTTGCCTTCGTCTGCTTTTGCTCTTGATTTGTTCTTCTTTTTTTAGGACTTTGAGATTTATTGTGAGGTCATTTATTTGTTGAATTTTTCTTCTTTTAAGAAATGCACTTCATGCAATGAACTTTCCTCTTATTACTGCTTTTGTAGTGTCCCAGGGATTTCAATATATTGTGTCTGTGTTCTCATTTTCCTCTAAGAATTTTGTAATTTCCTCCTTGATGTCTTCTGCAACCCATTGTTCACTCAGTAGCATATTGTTTCATCTCCAGTTGTTGGAAAAATTTTTAGTTTTTATTTTGTCAATGATTTCCAATTTTATTTCATTATGATCTGATAAAATGCATGGTAGTATCTGTATTGTTTTGTATTTGCTAAGAGTTTTTTGTGGCATAGGATATGGTCTTTTTTAGAGAAGGATCTATGTGCTGCTGAGAAGAAAGTTTATCTGCATGATGCAGATTGAAATATTCTATATATTTCAGTTAATTCTAAGGTATTTATTATATTATTTAGTTGTATAGTTTCTTTGTTCAGCTTTTGTTTGGAAGATCTATTCAGTGGAGAGAGATGTATGTTAAAGTCATTCAAGATTATTGGGTTGTGGTCAATTTGACTCTGGAACTTGAGAAGACTGTTTGATGAACATAGCTGCATAGCTGCACCATGGTTTGGAAATATATATATATATATATATATATATATATATATATATATATATATATATATTTATTTATTTACTATGTCTTGTTGGTGTATGGTTCCATTGAGTAGTATGTAATATCCACCTTTATCCCTTTTGATTAACTTTGGCTTGAAGTCTACTTTATTTGATATGAGGATTGAAAACCCTGCTTGCTTCTGCAGTTTTTTGAGTGGTATGATTTTACCCAACCTTTCACCTTCAGTCTGTATATGTATTTTCCTATCAGAAGAGTCTCTCTCACATATTATTGCTTCTTCTTCTTCTTCTTCTTCTTCTTCTTCTTCTTCTTCTTCTTCTTCTTCTTCTTCTTCTTCTTCTTCTCCTTCTCCTTCTCCTTCTCCGTCTCCTTCTCCTTCTCCTTCTCCTTCTCCTTCTCCTTCTCCTTCTCCTTCTCCTTCTCCTTCTCCTTCTCCTTCTCCTTCTCCTTCTCCTTCTCCTTCTCCTTCTCCTTCTCCTTCCTCCTCCTCCTCCTCCTCCTCCTCCTCCTCCTCCTCCTCCTCCTCCTCCTCCTCCTCCTCCTCCTCCTCCTCCTTCTTCTTCTTCTTCTTCTTCTTCTTCTTCTTCTTCTTCTTCTTCTTCTTCCTTATTTTTGATCCATTCTGCTAGTCCATATGTTCTGACTGGTGAGTTTAAGCCATTAAATTAACATTCAGGGTTACTATTGAGACATGGTTTGTATTTCCAGCCATTTTTTTTTATTTTTGATATTTATCTTGACTTGATTTTTTTCTTTGATTAGTTTTTTCTTTAGGGTACTACATCTCTCTGCTGATTTTTTTCTCTTCATGGAATATTTTGCCAAGGATATTTTGTAGTGCCAGGTTTCTAGCTATAAATTCTTTAACTTTTGTTTATCATGGAAGGTTTTTATTTCATCTTCAAATCTAAAGCTTAATTTGGGTTGACAAGATTCTTGGTTGGCACCCATATTCTTTCAGAGCTTGATATATGTTATTCCAGGATCTTCTGGCTTTCAGGGTCTGTGTTGAAAAATCTGCCATTATCCTAGTTGGTTTTCCTCTATATGTAATCTGATTCCTTTCTCTTGTGGTTTTAAAATTCTCTCCTTATTTTGTATGTTGGGCATTTTCATTATGATGTGTCTTGGTGTGGAACTGTTGAGATTTTGTGTATTTGGCATCCTGTAGGCTTCTTGAAATTGGATTTCCAACTCATTCTTCAAGTTTGGAATGTTTTCTGATATTATTGCATTGAATAGCTTGTTCATTCTTTTGATTTGGATCTTTATGCCTTCCTCTATGTCAATAACTCTTAAATTTCATCTTTTTATGCTATCCTATATTTCTTGAATGTTCTGCTCATGGTTTCTTACCATTATCACTTTGTGATTTATGTTCTTTTCATGACTTTTAATTTTATCTTTATTGTCTGATGTCCTATCTTCCTAGTCATCAACTCTGTTGGTCATGCTTTCATTTGAGATTTTAATTTGGTTTATCGTTTCTTTCATTTCAAGGATTTCTTTTTGTTTGGGTTTTATGTTTGTTTGTTTGTTAAAACTTCTATCTTCTCTTGAGGTGATCTTTTCTTCTTGTATTTGTTTACGTAGCTCCTTGTCAAAGTGATCTTTCACTGCCTGTATTTGCCCTATTATATCATCCTTGAGTTCACATAACATTTTATCCACACATCCTGAACCTTTTTTCTGTCACTTATTCTGCTGTGGCTGCCAATGATTCTAAGGACTTGGTGTCTTGATTTGTTTGGGGCTCATTCTTCGCTTGTCTTTTCATGTTGCTTGTGTGTCTTCCTTCCCAGCTCTTTGTGTCTGGAGAGTTATTGTTTTTACCCTACAGGTTTGTAGTGCTCTGGTAGGGTTCCAAGACCTCTCCTTTGTTGGGAAGAACAATGTTAGCAGATCCCAATATCATCCACATTCCCCTTATGAACAATTTGTTGTTATTAACATGTTTACTAATGAAACAGCTTGGAAAGATGGAGGGAGAGATGGAGGCAGTATTCTGTGTCCCTCTGGGATCCAGATATCACCTATTCAGAATACTGTATCTCTGAGAGTGTTAGAAGACCCCTATACAGCCAATCTCCCCAGAAATCACCAGTGCTATGAACCCGTGCAGGGCTCTGGGCCTCAGCGTTCAAGCAGGATGCCTGCTGTTGGATAAGGACCCAAAGCCCAAAGTTCTAGCCCATGCAAGACTTGGAGAGCACATTCGCAGAATCACCTATCAAAACATCTGCATATCCCCAAGGCATCACTCTGCTCCCATGCAGGTCACTCACCTGATACCCACCTACAGCACAACACCATCACCCGGCTCTCCGCACCTCACCAGATACCTGGCACTGAAAGCAGACCACCTCCATCTTGGCACAACATTTTCACCATATAAGGTGGGGGCAACTCACAGATTGGATCTCCAGTGGACAGCCATCACATCCCCAACATACATAAAACCAAGAACTTTGTAGGAAATAGGATTTTGAAAACCGAGTCATCTAAATTATATAATATAGACGTGTTTTATATGCCCTCTTTTATTCTTTTTTCTTCTTTCATTTTTCTTTCTCTCTCCAAATTTTACTATTTTAACATCTATATTTTTCTAAATACAATTGTGTGTTTGTTTTATGTACTCTACTGTTTTCCCTACTGTTTTCCCATGTACTTCACTACTCTAAATTATTCCTGTCTATTCTCTTGCTACAATCCTCTTCTTTACAGTTTGTATCTCTTGATAAATCTGTTTTGTTTACATCTCTTTCCACTTTTTCTTAGTTCTGAATGTATATTGTCCATTAGCCTTTCAGCATATTTAATTCTGGCATGTGTCCTTGTGTAAAATATCTTCAGACTTATTTTTCAGGCTTGACTTTGGTAATTCATTCTGGTCTTTTGAGTAGGTCAGGTTTTTTCCTTTTTTATTCATTGTATTTTTTTTTTTAAAAATGGATCATTTGAAGAATCACTAGTAGGCCTAGCATATGCAGACTAGATCCACACACGGGAAGATGTTCAGTTATCAGCCAAGTACATTTTTGCTTGGTTCAGTATTCTCTGGGTTTTGTATATGTTTCTCCACCAATTTTCCAGCATACTTTTATTGATTTCCTTTTAAGTGTCTTTATTTCCATGAAAGTCTCACCCATAATCTGGGATTTTTGATGTTTTATTATATTTACTCCCCACATTCCTTGTTTCCTAGTTTCCCTACATCGTGCTCATGTAGATCAGAACATCATATCAAACAGTGTTTTAATCTTTCATATGCCTGAGCTCTAAAATATGCTATACTTCCTTTCTTAACTGAGTGCTGAGTCCAGTGAGTGAAAGCTACCTGCTAGGTGTCCCTTCTTAGATATCAGAATGTTGAAAATTGTTTTTTATTTGTTCAGTAATGAGGTAGTAAATGGCAGTGGGTGGCTTGCAGAGAGTGGGCAGAAATTCTCTGCAGGCTCAGTGGATTACATGCATCTCCATACACCTATGGGTGTCCACTGTGCAAGTGAGCTCATCACTGCTCTTGCACTGTTCCATGCTACAAGCAAGTGGGGCAGGGTGAGCAAGCTTGTAATGAAATTTCCTGTTTGGATTTTTTTTTCCTAATGATGGGCAAAGAAAGAAGGCCAGGGGTACAGGGTGTGGTATTTATGAGGTAGGGGGTGAGAATATAGAGACATTAGATCTTAGGAAAAGTGAAAGAGGACTCCAAACATATTGGCTGTTAGCATGAGAAAAGAGGCAACTCCATGCAAGGCTCTCTCCTGCTTCTTCAAGAAGATGGTGGGTAATAGCACACCTAGCAGGGATAACTCTGGTGTAACCAATCCTGTAGTTGGGTTTCCTGGCCCCATCCAGTGTCCCAAGATGGAAGCTGATTCAATGAAAGATGGTGGTGGTGGCAGCAGAGGTAACCCAAGATGGTGGCAAAGAGGTCCCAAGATAGGGGTGATGGCTTTCAGAGATGGAGTTGAAAGGGTGGGCCTTGTGTTGGCATGGGTGACCTGATGGGGCTGTAGCACTGTTGTATGCAGTGCTGTGGTGGGCAGCTGCCTCTAGGCCTTGTCTGTCCATTGTCTCAAGGTGGAGGCTACTACATGTGGAGGGTTATGGTGATGTCTGCTGTGTCCTAAGAGGGGGAGGGATGAGGGAGCCCCATATTGTTATATGGGGGGCAGCAGTGCAGTCATTCCTCTGGCTCTGTGTGACTGCAGGTAGGAAGGTCCTGATCAAAGTGAAAAATGGGCGTGATGTTCATGAATGGGCTGAGAAACAGCATGGTAATATTTCCTGTGATCTCCTCAGCTTGCACAATAACAGGCTGTGGTTTAGCCTATTTGGAGGGAATCAACTCAGGTCTTTTGCTTGCAGGTCAAGTAGCACAGAGATCTTTTCAAACACCAGGTTCATACAGCCAAGTGTAGACTGCTTTTCTGTTCTCCAGGTTTTTCTATGTCATCTTTGTCCTTTGTGTTTTTCTGTTTGTGTTATTCCCTCCCCTTTGTGGTGAACCTCTGCCCCAGATGCCACTGGGTTGGCTCAAAAATCCTCTTTTCCTTTGTTCTGTAGGCTCGAATTTCTGGGTCTCTAAGAGTCTCTGCCTATCTTATAATGAATTTCAGTGAATTTCTTCATTAATCTACATTGCCGAGAAGCGGTAGCCCCAAGCACGGGAATCCAAAGAAATGGAGCAATTGCAAAAGCAAACTTTCTTTTAATCCACCACTTTCAATCTTCTCAGATCCTGTTTTTAGACCAATTTTACCAACATATGGCTTTTGATTTGGGAGTTTTACCTATTTACACTTAAAGTGACTCCTGATGGTTAAAAGAGCATCAAATTCCTTTAGATGCCAAGGGAATTACAAGTAGCATTCTAAAGTTACCACAATGCATTTTAAGCCAATATCTTTAATCACATCCAAGACTCCTCTGCAGCTTTTCCTCCTCCCCTTTGTCTTATTGTCACAAAAATTCATCTGTTGGCTACTCATTATTATCGATGTGCAATTTGCATGTTTTTTTTCCATTTCATTGCTTCAGGAAAATAAAAAGTTAAAAGTCCCAATTTAAAAATAATCTTTTATATTTTTCCATCCATACACATACATTTACATACACCAGAGAACTTTATATTAAGATATTGCATTCCTATTGAAGGTTTGTTAATTTCAATTGGAAGGACTCCCTTTAAAATTTCTTAAACAGCATCTCTACTGGCAATGTAGTTGATCACCTATTTTCTTTTTTTTTTTTTTTTTGGTGGGGGGGAGGGTCAAGAAATGTCTTAATTCCTTTCTCAATGTGAAGGACAGTTTGCTGGCCCTGGTATTCTTGTTTGTCAGTTTATTTTCTTTAAGCATTTTAAACGTATCATCCCAGATGCTATTGATGATCTAGGTTTCTGCTGAGAAATCTGATATTCTTGAGTAGAATCCCTAGTGTATTAGTGGTTTTTGTTTTTATAAATCTGCTTTCATAATTTTTTTCTTCTTTTATCATCAAGATTTCTTTCTTTCTTTCTTTCTTTTTTTTTTTTGTCCCAGGAATTAAATTCTGGGGCACATTAGCAGTGAGGGTTTCCTAGGAGGGAGGAGGCATACAAAGAATTGAACTCAGGGGCACTTAACCGCTGAGCCACATCCCCAGCCCTGTTCTGTATTTTTTTAGAGACAGGGTCTCTCTGAGTTGTGCCTCACTTTTGTTAAGGCTGGCTTTGAACTCATGATCCTCCTTCTCAAGCTCCTTAACCACTGGAATTACCCATGTGCCCGGGTGCCCAGGTGAGACACATTTTGGATAAGTGTCTTAGGACCTGGCTAAGTTGCTGGGGCCAGCTCTTAACTTGTGATCCTCCTAACTCAGGCTCCCAATTTGCTGGGTATAGTGGTGTGAACCACCATGCCCAGCTGTCATTTGGGAAGTTTTCAGCCATTATTATTTCCAATATGTCTTTCTCTCTGACTTTTCATTTGAATATTGCCATAATTCACTTTTAAGTCTGCTTTGTGGCTGTGTGCTTTAGTAGTTGTTTTTGTTTCTTCATTAATTTTATTGTCTTAAGAGTGGATATGGGAGTTCATATCCCACTTGAATCAAAGTGTGAAATATGATATATAAGAACTATGTAATATTTTGAACAACCAACAATAAAAATTAATTTAAAAAAGAGTGGATAATTTCAAATGATCTCTTTTGCAACTTACTCTTCTTCATATTTGAGTTGCAGTTTAATATTCCTATTTTATTTTATACTCAAGTTTTACTATTATTGCAAAATTTGGTTCTTCTTTACAGTTTGTACTTTTATTCATAATCTTTTTGTTGACACCTCTTTCCTGTTTTCCTTAGTTCTCTATCCTTGTTGTCCCTTAGCCCTTGAGGATATTGAAGTCTGACAGATGTCTTTTTGTAATATGTCTTAAGCCTTTTTTATTTTCTACTGTTGCTTTAGGCAGATTTATTTTGGTCTTTTGGGTAGGTCAAGTTTCCCTCCCTTCCTTCCTTCCTTCCTTCCTTCCTTCCTTCCTTCCTTCCTTCCTTTCTTTCTTTCTTTCTTTCTTTCTTTCTTTCTTTCTTTCTTTCTTTCTTTCTTTCTGTTTCTTTTTTAAACTGGTCATTTGAAGGACAGTCACTATGCCTATAGTATTTATACACTAGATCCATACAAGGCAAACCATTCAGTTATCATCCAGGAAGTACAATGACTTCTCAGTTCCATTGTGGCTCAATCTTTCCTGGAATTTCCTAATATGCTTATATTCATTCCTTTTAAGTGTCTGTTTCTCAGACAGTCCTTCATACTCATTCTCTGGGACTTCTGATGTTCTATTATATTTACTGCTCTTGTTCCTTGACCCCAGTTGCTATTAGTTGTGCATGCCTCATGAAGATCAACACCTCATATCCAATAGAGCTTTAAACTTCCTTATACCCGAGATCTAAAATATGCTACCCTTTCTTTCTGAAGTGAATACTGAGTCAAGTGAGACAGAACACAATCTCCCAGACATCCCTTCTGAGATGCCAGAATGTTGAAAATTACTTGTGTTTCTTTCTTTGGTCAGAGCAAGTTAGCAGCAGTGTGTATGTTGCTTCCAGTTTTGCTGTTCCATGTCACAAGCAAGTGGGGCAAGTTGAACCAATATGTCATAAAATTTCCTATTTGGATTTTTTTTTCCTGAAATGGGTAATCATTCATTTGATAGCTGCAGAATGTGGATTGATTGCTTCACTTGCCAAAAGTTTATTCCCTAGTATGTTGTTGTCATTTGGAGTTCTAATGGGAGAGCAAGGGCCGGGAGCATCCTAGTCTGCCATCACCATCCCTTTATTTTCTGGAGGCTCATTTTATGATATACAGTTTTTCTGTGTTTTCATTTGCATTTTTTCCCTCTTCTCAGAGTCACTTTTGTTTTTCAGTTTTGGACAGTTGGACTACAGAGTCTTGATGAGGGTCTCACTGGGTGTGTTTTCTTGGTATTTATCACCTTGGTGTATGGGTTCATGTGTATCATCATATTTGGTATGTTTTATGCACTATTTTTTTCATGTATGTTTTGATTCTCTTTACACTCTTTCTCCCTCCTCTGGTGTTTACAATTGAGTACTTGTTGGCAATGCTCATGGTTTCCAAGAAATTTCTTAGGTGGTTGTTCTAGTCATCTTTTCATCACTTTTTTCAGAAGACATGACAAGTACAGCTTTGAGGAGAAAAAGATATTTTTTTCTTGGTTTCAGTCCATGGTGAGTTGAGCACATTGTTGTCTGCCCAAAGTGTGGCAGTATATACATGATTCCTGAAGGGTATTGCATTGGAAAACAAGTCCAGATGTTGCCACCAAGAAGCAGAGAGAGCTTGAGTGCAAGTCATCAGGGATACTATAATCCCTAAGGTTATGCCCCTGGTGACATACTTTTTCTAGCAATACCATATCTGCCTCAAGTTACCACTCATGAATGTATCCAAATTATCAGTCTATCAAATGGTGTAATTTACGAATTGGTTTTCAGCTCTCATAAACTCATCATTTCAACTCTGCAATGTATAACTCATAAGCATTTGGGGGACACCTCATATCAAAAATGTTACTCTGCTGTTCATTCTTTCCATGCTCTCTTTACCTGCATGTCATTCCAGATAATCTTCTTAAGTTTGCAAACTGTTTTGCATGTTCTGATTCACTGTTTATCATCTAAGGCTTCTATTCACTTCAGTACTAAGGTTTTCAGTGCCCAGACTCTCATTTGGTTTCTCTTGTAATTTCCTTCTTTGTATTAATATTCTTCCTTTGGTGAGTAGCCATTCTCTGGGTTTCCTCTTACATTGTGTTCAAAGTTTACTTTAGTGGGGCTGGGGCTCAGTGGCAGAGTGCTTGCCTAGCATGTGTGAGGCACTAAATTCAATTCTGACTACTACATCTCAATAAATAAAATAAAGGTCCATTGACATCTTAAAAAAAACTTCAAAAAGATTTCATTAGCTTTTTAAGCATCATTTATATAGTTAACTTAAATTCTTTGAGTAGCCAGTCTTATGACATTTACACAATATCTTTGAAATAGGGCAGAGTGTCAGAAATACTGAAGGTATGAGTAATGTAAGAAATAAGGACAAGACACAGGAATAAGTGAAAAGTGGGGCACAGTGGGATGATTCACTTCTGGTGGAGTCCATGCACTTTATTCAAGTGAGTCAGAATGCCAGTGGTATTCAGAGTGAAAGACTTCCAGAGGAAAACAGGAAGAAGATGGTAAAGACAACTTGGTTGGGGCTTAGCAGGTTATGACCTTCTCCTGTGTTGGAACCAGGACTGCCTGACCCAATGGACAGGGTGTCAGCATAATCTGAGCAGTCTTGAATTGGTGGAATTTCATTGAGTGTTCCCAGAAAAGCAACCCCCTTGATATGGCTCAAATAACCCATAATTCATTCACAGCCTCCAGCATCTCCTCCTACTTAATTTTTTAAATGTAAGTGTTGTGTGATTCCATGAGGTTCTTGGATCTTTTTTCTGAGAGTGTAGCAATCTATTGTAATAACACAGAAGAAAATTAGTAGCAAACACATCATTCCAAAAATAAAGCATGCAGAATGTTTCAACATATTCCCAGGATTAAAGCCATTTAAGTCATGAAGTATTTCTTAAGCTACAGATGCAGGATCCATGAGATTGATCCTGCTTTTCTGAATATCCTAGATGTGATGATATCACCCCATAAGGTCCGCACTTTTGTTATTGCTATGCAAAATGCCCACCAGATGATTTTTTGCCTTTATCCAATCCAATTGGGAAGAATTATATTTGGCTGCAGTAACACAGACATAGCCAGCATGGCATCTAAGCCTTTGCTTAAATTTGAGAGTGGAAAGTTAATTACAACAGTAGCTTTCAAAGAATTTAATTTAGTCTCAAACTTTTCATCAATATTTACCTGATTCACAAGGAATTGGAAGTATTTTGAGCCACATTATAAAGAAAATGAGTATTTTGAATGTTTTGAGATAAGGATAAAGAAGGTGTCACAGTTGAAACTATACAGGATGTTATATAACATTTTTCTGTTTTTATTCTTGCTCTTATATTTCCAGAAGTTAAACTATAAGGAGATTGAGCACTGGCCCACAGGCCACAGTTGGAGCCCTCTTCACAGTTCCTGTCTATAAAGTCAGGCATATGGCTGTTTATATAATGGAGAAAATCCAAGTCAACCATTAAATGCCACAGATCTTTTTGGATGCCATCATCACTTGAAGTCAGAATATTACCACCAAATCCTCCAGGAATCATGGAATCCTGACATTGCTGTCTCTTACCAGTTCTTTGAGACCAATACAAAGTATATCCACCATTTCTAGAGATTTCATGTTGCACTGGGAAGACATTTGCACATTCCATCCATTTAGGAAAGCTGCTAAGTTCCATTGCAGAATGATTATTGCTGTAAGTGCTATAATGATTAGCCAGTCTAGGCCCCCTCATATGCTACCTTTTCATCAAAGGTTACTTTTCAGCAGCCAGCATGTTTATCATGGGACCAACATTTGGTAAATTTCCACTATAGCCAGTATCATTAAACCCAGTTACATGAATAGGTGTAACGTGTTTATCTGTAAAACCTCCTATCATATGAGTGTCATTAGTAAGTACTGGGATGGACTCTCCAGTCCACCCTGCTGGGTGTACTGAAGGTGCGTCTGAGAAATAGGTCCAAAAAGTTTCCCCATGAACTCCACTTACTTGGAAGCTCAATGGAGCCAACATAGCCACAAACATTGTGGTTGGAGACTTAGTACCTCCCTGTTGTTCAATCATCTGGTTGGCCTTATACATCAGCATTTTTAGTTGTCTCTATAATTGCATGTTGAGCTTTCTGGAAAAAAGGCTGTATCCTCTATCATTATGGAATCTGGTCTCATTCATTGTCCTGTTTGTCTTTCCACAAAACTAAGCCTGACAAGTATTGTAGGAGCCCTGTGTTGCTCAGCAGCGGTGAGACTTTTTTTTTTTGGGGGGGGTACCAGGGATTGAATTAAGTGACATTCAATTACTGAGGAGCATCTCCAGCTGTTTTTTGTACTTAGAGACAGGGTCTCACTGAGTTGCTGAGGATAGTTTGAACTTCCTCAGCCACCTGGGCCACTGAGATCACAGGTGTGCACAACCAAACTGGCTGGCAGCAGGAAGACTTTTAAAAATTTAAAAATTGTAATGATAAAACAAGAAGAGCATGACAAACAAATTTGTGGGGTACTATCACCCCCTTTTGTCTTTTGTAAAATAGTTGAATAGTTGGTATATGCTGGAACATCATTAGCCTTAAATTATAAAAAATAAATGAGTACTGTCAAAGAAGCTAAGTAATGAGACACAACATGAGTGTTTTCTTTATATGAGCAGTGGCAAAAATGAAACAAGAACAAGTATAACATGGTTTGCCAAAGTTGAGGGGTATGAGTTACATCCATTTGCCACAGTTGATGTGCCTATAAACCATGGAGATTTACCCAAGTGGGTGAAGCTGAAATGTGAATCATACACTGTGGGCAAGAGTGAACAATTTGCTGAGCTTCCTGTCATATAATATGGTTTTTGTGTGTGGATTGGAAGCATTCTGATTATGTGAGGAGTGAGAAGCTTGAGTACAGTCATATGGAGACATTTGTACATGGGCCACTATAAGTTTATCAGGCTTAGCATTATCTGATGTTAAAGACCTGGAAGTTTAGAATGAGCTCTAGTATGACCAATAAAACAAAGATATTGATGCACTTGAACTGTTTATTGTAAAGTATGGAATAAATGGAAACAGAAGACACAGGGAAGAATTGATGTTGCAGATCAAATTTGAAGGTCGTCTTCTGGCAGAATTCTTTCCTGTGAGATGTCAGTCTGTTCTCTTCAGTTTTTGAACTGATTGGATGACACCTTCCCACAATGGAAGGTAATCTGTTTTAATCAAAGTCCACTGACTGGATATATGAATTCCCACCGCACGCCCAAAACAAAAACTTTCACAGTAACATTTAACTGGTGTTTGGCCCAAACTGCTGGGTATTTGTGCCTAGCCAAATCAGTACATGGAATTAACTATTACAGTAACATTGAATAATCTTCCTTATAGAATGCAGCATGTCCCAGGGTGGACAAGCAGAAAATTAAGTTTGGCTGAACCAATTTTCAGAGAAGTTCAGGAAAGACAGTTACGATATGTGCCTGAGAAGCAGAGAACCGACTGATAAACTGAACTACTACCACTTGTAGTTGGCTCTCTCTTCCACCCTCTCATGAAACGTGCTTACCCCTCCAAAAGAGATACAATCAAAGTGTTCATTCACTGCCAGAATGTAGTCAGAATCCCATATCTCTGTATGATTCACACCAGTCCACATGTGAGACCCAGTTTGACCTTGCTTAAGTCACAGCTGTGAATTCCAAATACCAGCATACAGTGTTAGGCATATGCATCCTGATGTAAGAAGTATAGAATGAAATATGTGTTGTGTTTTGGATCTCAAATATCCACGAAAGGTCTATAATGTAAATATTTCCTCATCAGCCTCTAGCAATATGGAGAGGTGATGAAACAGTATGCGGTGGGTCCTGCTGGAAGGAGGTTGAGTGGTTGTGGACATGCCCTTGAGGGGGATATTGGGACCCTGGCCTCATGCTGTCTACTTCCCAGCTGCCATGAGGTGAGCAGCATTACTCCAATATGTGATCTCTGCCATGATGTTCTGCCTCCATGGAGTCTCCAGAACCATGAAGCTGACCAAGTATACATAGAAAGAACTCTCTGAAATGTTCAGTCAAAATAAAGTTTTCTTCCTTGTAATTGGTTTACCTTACATATGCTTTCAAAGCCACAGAAAGATGACTAATGTAATGAGATAGATTAAAGATCAAAATGCCTGCTCTAAAACACTCCTTAGATATTGCAGAGCAGATAATTTAATGCTGTCTTTTATGCAGTGGAGATTATTACTCAATTTGACAAGAGTTCTTTCACATTATTGTTTATCTCATTTTTGTAGGGCTCTTGGGTCTTTTCTCTGAGAAAACTTTCTGTTGTCATCTTGGATTTTTCTATTTAAGTTTTTTTTTTTCTGTAGATGCCGATTGACATGATTTGTTTGTTTGTTTGATTTACACTTATGGCTCAAACCCAGGGCCTCACACATCCTAGACAAGCACCCTGGCACTGAGCTAGAACCCCAGCCCCTTGGCCTTTTCTTAAGTAGACATTGAACAATATGCCCTTATCTTTCTTAGAGTAATTAGGATTCTCATCCTGAGTCTTGCATCTAGATAATTGGGAATACAAGTGTTGTTTTAAGTCTCAAAGATATTTGAACCCAGACTGGGCACTATTTTGATAAATATTTTCTCACAATTTTCTTAATTCCTACAGTTATTCCTTAATCACTCTCCCTGATTCCATGGCATGCCCATGGTAACCAGAAATAAATTCCACCCCAGAAAGCCACTATTCTATTGAGCATATCATTCATGATACAGCCAGTAAACAATATTCACCCTTGTAATTTGAATTAGAACACATATATGTGTATAGTAGACATATGAATCTATGCATACATGTGTATATATGTATGTGTGGTATCATATGTGAAGTACAGATAACACGAAAGTGTAAATGAGAACCACAAGATGTAATAGAGCTTTGTTTCAAGGAACAAGGGAAAGTAAATAAGGAAGAATTGTCAATATACAGAAGAGGCCCCTGAGGCCTAGATTCAGAAGTAAGCACAAAGTGCACTGCTGCAAGAAAATGTGGCCTTCTCCAGGTAGATGTAGGCTGATGTGGTGATGTGCAGAGGGGACATTATTTGGAAGAACTGAAGAACTCTCACATGAGTAAACCTGCATGAACACATGTTTGGGCTGCTTACAGAGGAAGTTGTTCTCTTAGTGCCCTTTCTGCATGTTGCTCACCCACTAAGCATTAAAACCTTCATATCCTGGTATGTATGGGGCAGGAAGGAAATTCAGAATTAGCATCAGGAGAGAAGAGGTTCTCAAACATCTTAGGCTTCTTTGGATTAATTTAGATGCAATCACAAATAGGCAGAGTACACCTAGCTCCCTTAGTATTAGCAGTTCTGTGGTTGGAGTACCAGTGGCTCTCAGATTGTAGCATTAGCAGAACGCCCCATATGTTCCTGGCACCCTGAGACAGCAACTCTCTATCATGGAAAGCCATCACCAAAATGCTTCAAAACTTCATACATCTTTAAACCTCTTGAATTCAGTAAAGAGAGAAAAGTATTTATGCACTGTTTTATGATATCTTAATGTGTCATTTCCGTATTACACCATGTGAAATGTAACACTAGACAACCTTTCTCACACTGCACATTGTCTTTAGAATTCATGGAAATGCAGGGTTGTGAGTTGAAGTTTCAGCTCAGAGGTGTGTAGAGCACTCACCTAGCATGCATGAGGCACTGGGTTTGATCTTCAGTACCACATGAAAATAAAATGAAGATATTGTGTCCATCTGTAATTAAAACATAAATATTCTAAACAATGCATGTAGGTAGTCAGAAATTGTTTTGCACTTGGGAATTCCATTGGTTCAACTTCACTTTTTTCCTGAGTAAAAAATATTTATTGTCTTTATTAATTGGAAGGAGAACCAATACTATTGGTCAAGTATATGCTAATTGGGGTTTGGAAAAGTTGTGCAGTGGGCATCCCCACTGTGGGCAGGATTTGTTGCAGAAGGATAGCAGATCGGCTTGCCTCAGCTCACTTTGGTTTTGGCCTGCCAGGCTCAGGTCTTCCTGAGGCAGGGGTAGAAGAGTCAAGGTCAATTAGATGGACTTATCAGAGGTTTGAGAGGCATTAGAAAAAATGGTACCAGTGTCAAGAAAGAAATTAATTTTCCATACCTTGACAGTCAAGGTCATCCTGGGCTCCTGTACAGAAATAAAACAGTCTGAATAGTTGGAACCTAAGAAGGATTCCCCAGGACCCATCATTCCTATTGTTGGACTGTTTGAAGTGAGGGATTTGTCCACTGGTCCTTGCCTGTGTGCGTATTCGAAACACCTGTGATCCACTTCAGTGACAGGTTAGGGTGTTGGTGGGATTGCTTTGTTTCATGGGCAGTCTTTCTTGTAATGTCCCTCTTGGCCACAGTTCTAGCCAGCTATGGTGGGAGCAATACCACTCTGGGGACCTTGTCTACTGGATTTAGCCATCTGTAGGGCTGTCATAAGGGCAGTTGCTTTCTTTTGTTCTCTCTCTCTCTCTCTCTCTCTCTCTCTCTCTCCTCATCTTCTTCCTCCTCCTTCTCTTGGTCATGATTGTAAAACACCCAAGTGGCATGTTTTAAGAAACTATCTAAAGTGTTGTCTCCCTTTTGCAGTTGATTTTGTAATTTTTTCCTAATGATTGAGTTATGAATTTGTTTTTCAGGTTGTTATGCTGGGGAAACAGGGGACATTGTGGTGTATTTAATTAATGCTTCCCTGAGTTTTTCTAAAATGTTTGTGGAAGTTTCTGCATTCTCCAGATTGTTTGAAATAATTTGGAGATTTAGTATGGGTTTTCCTAAAGCCCTGTACCACACAATCCTGAAAGTACTTTCCCTTCCATTGCCCCATGTGACCCATCTGTATCCCATTTTTGATCCTCCTAGAGAACTGCCTATTGCTTTGTTGGCTATGTTTCTTCTGAGTCCATTTCAGTTAGAAGGAGAAGGCCTCCTGGGACTTGCACTATATATCATTCATCCCCAGAGGATTCAGCCACCCATAAAGCATCCTAGTGTTCAGTGCTAGAGAGAATTTGGTTCATTAACATCATTATGTCTTTCCAAGGTAGGTCAAAGTTTGGTTAATGCCATGAAATATCTCTGTATATTTATCAAGGTCATCCTGGAATCTTTCTAAGTCACTCTTAATTTGTCTCAAGTCTTGCACAGAAAAGTGACGTGTATTATAATGAGTCTTTTGGGACTCTTTCCTATGACTTGTAGGTATAGGGAGGAGCTGAAGTGCATTCCTCCTGATTTTCTATTTCCTCAGCATGTTGGGGCTCTGTTGGCAAAACCTGAGTAAGGAGGGTATAAGTGTTTAGAAAAAGGCTTTTCTGTATTTGATCCTTCTCTAAGAGAAACTGCTTTCCATTTTAGCCTTTCCTGATATATTTGCAATCATACTCATACTTAGAGCCAGTAAATTTCTATTCTATTTGCTGAAAATATTGGTGCTGATATAGCTTGAGAATCCTTGGATTGCATTTTTTTAGTGTAGCCAAGAGTGAAGAATCTAATTTACATTGGTTGCATAATTTTGGGTTGTGTCTCCAGGAATAAAAAAAAAAAGCTTGCTATGTATCGGGTACCTGTGGCCACTTTTTTCTCCCTTTTACAATTTATGTTTAAGTGTAAACTGGATTACAGTTTATACTTGCCTCTGGAGGCTATTTTTCCACATCCTCCATCTGGTATTCAGGCCAAGCTTGGGCTCAGAAAAATACCAGACACTTCTTTAGGGTCCGAGTGTCAAAGAAATACCAATGTTTCAAAATACTTCTTCAAGGAGTCGGGTTCCAGGTGGAGTATAACCCATCTAAAAGACAAAGGGGAAGAAGACCTCCTTTGGCATCCCTCCATTGGCATATTGAGGTATCCCTCAGTGCCATGTGGACCTGAAAGCCATGGATGACCACCCTTTGAATCCTGCTAGGTGGAGTAGTTGCTCTTAGCACCACAAAGTACTATGATCCTCAAGACGTGAATGACCACATTCTGAGGCCTTCATAACATATTAGTTGTGCTGACCAATGCATTATTCAAAAATCCTTTCCTGTGTCATTTCCCTCTTCAAAGGAGTGATCTTCTGTTTTTCTGTACTGTTTTGCCATGCATTGTGGAGGCAGTATAAAGAGAGTTACATGTCCTTGAGGAACCTAGTTATTATGCTAAAAGAGACCCATGTCCCTCTAGGTTAAGTGCCCTTAAGAAGATTCTAGTCTTTCCTAATATATTTGTTATCATACTCATTCTTAGGGCCACTAAAGTCCTGTTGTATTAGCACAAACATTAAATCTAATATGGTTTAAGAGACTTTGAATTGTGGATTGTCATGCTGTGTCTCCTTCTTCCTGGGTTCTGAGCACCAGAATCCCCTCCATGCTGTGGGGAAAAAAAGTTTTTTGGCTCTCTCCCCTGGTGGAGGCAAAGTTCCTAATCTGAAGTCTAGACTAGGAGAGGGATGAACTGGCAGGGTTCTTCTCTGAACAGGCAGGGTTTGGAAACCCAGAGAATGGGACCTTGCTCCTGAGTGAAGCTCACCAGAGACAGCATGGGATTTGGGTCCTAACAGGTGCGCTAAGGATTGAAAATTCCTCAAAACCTCATTCATGTGTTCTATTGAAACAATTGGGATTTAAATGAGTATAAGAAATCAGAATCTACATGATGTTTACAGCGCATGTGTGAGAGAGACACAGAAAGGAAAAGAAGGGAAGAAAACTGGAGCAATAGACAATGTGGCTCACCCTCTGGGGATTAGTGTCTTACTGTTTTTCAAAGACCTTGGATCCGACAAAGACATTGTGTTAGGATCCAAGATACACCAGGTAAGGGACCCCTTCCCACCATTGAGTCCAGTCAGTCTTAAAGTGGAAAAAAAAGCAAACACTTAATGGATCCATTGATCTGTTGTATTCCTCAGAGAGAGGTTGAAGCTGAGCTTGACCAACATTCCTACTTTAGTGACAAAAGATATTGAACAAGCCTCCTCCAGTAAGTCTGACACTTGTGGCTTTAGACTACCAGGTGCTCTACTGAATTTTAGATGGGTGACAGACATTAATTATTTTTGTAAGAGAGAGTTATTTCTAAAAGGAGTATAGAACTCCAGAAATGAAGGAGACAGTTTGTTGCTCCATTTCAGTCACTCTCCATAGAAGTCCCAATTTGGGCACAGAAAGAAGAATCTTGATTTTCTACCCCTGTTAGCAGGTGAAACTGGGTTTTTTCTGCTTCTGCTGGCAGGTTAAGACTGTGTGAAGTGCAGTTTTCTGCAGCTAAGAATTTGTGCTCCTCTCAAAGGTGGGTTATACACTTGTATGTAAATGCAGAACCCAGTGGCTCACCATCAATTCCTTTTCCTGGGATCTTTCTTGCAAATTCAAAGAATGAACTCTGCAGACCAGGAAGAGTGAGTGTAACAGTAGGATTTATTGAAGAACATGTATCGAACTCCTGCAGTGCAAGAGGGGACCTGATAGCTGGCTTTCTCTGACCAAGTGTGCTAGTCTAGGGGTTTATATAGCCCTTGCATCACTGTGATGTGTCCAAGCTTATGCTGGTAAGGCTCTGGAAAAAGACAAATGCTATTGGTCCCAATTTATGCTAACTAGCATTTGGAAAAGCACTAACACTATTAGTTAGCCCCAATCTCACTCTGTATTTCCTCACTTTCATTTACTGTATGCTTTGGGAAAAAAGAATTTGAGTCATTGAATTGTGCATGCTTAGTGGTGTGTCAGGAACTTCAGGGCCTGTGTACAGTGTGCTTCTGCAGTGGCCATCACCCATGTGTGTAGGTGGGGATCTTGCAGGGTGATGGATCAGCTTGCCCCAGCTCACCTCAGTTCTTGAATGATGCTCCAACTTACGTGGTCCATCACTCCCCTGTTTTCTAAAATTGTTATCAGTGATCTGTAGGATGCCTGTCTGGCTTGCCATCTGGGGAGTAATGACAACAGGCAGAATGTATCTTGACTGTGTTGTTAGCTGAAGTTTCAAAGGGGGCCATGACTTCTTTCCCTAGAAACCAAGCCTTGTCCACCTATGCAGGAAGCCCTTTGTGATGCTGAATATTTGTTCAGCCTGGATATCTAGCCTCTTCCACAGGATCAGAAATAAGCTATCTAAGTAAAATGCCATCCCCATTGCCAATTCTAGAAAATTCTATGATGGTTTAAAAGACGGAAGGCTCCAAACATCTCTCTTACATGAGACAGAAGAGAAAGGGCCAACACTTTCCAAAAGGCATTTAAAGAAAACTTTGGGGGCTTGGGTTGTGGCACAGTGATAAAATACTTGCCTAGCATGTGTGAGGTCCAGAGTTCAATAACCTGTACCACCAAAAATACCAAAAGGAAAGAAAAACATTGGTTTCCCTGTCTTTGACATTCATGGCTGACCCAATTATGTCACTGTGACCTAGAATTATATTTGGTCAAAGTATATTTGAGATCACTCCATCCTTCAATCTCTTTCAATGATACCACCATTTTGAATCTCCTTAGCTGGTTTTGGTCTGCTGTATGAGGAGCCTCTTCCTACCCATACCTCAGGGAAGTCCCATGGTTTCCTGGAAGGATACTGTGTGTGCTTGAGCCCACCTTGTTTTTTCTTTTTAAGTAATTGAGCTTCCTTCCCAATCTCCTTATGCAAAAAGTTCCTTTAACACTTACCCTTGTGGTGCAGCATAACTCCTAGTGAGGCCTCAAGTACATTGTTATATTCAACCTATGCATGCCTTTTATCTCAAGTAGAGCAGGTAGAGCTGATTTTACTAAGAACTGGTTACAGGAAAGGCTGCTGGCACTGAAAGCAGACCTGGAAGGTCACCCTGAGGACAGTTATGAAAGAGAATGACAGAGAGCAATGGAGAGCTGCTAAGAGCTACTAGGTCTGGTTGTTGAAAGAGTTCCAGGGAACTCTCAGTAGCTACTCGTTCCTCCTGTCAGGAACACAATGGCAGAGCTGCTCTCACTGGACACTGAGGGTCACTGTCATTCACTCTTAGGGCTGTGAATGCTAAGATCTGGGATATGTTGGCCCTGGAAACTGAGAACGGATAATATTAAGGGAGGTGCACTTTTCCTATTTGTGGTTGCTCTCCAGATGGATGTTTGAATCCTCAGCCAATTGGTAACAGAGATGGTTATGGGACACAGTTCATGAAGGGATGTACAGAGAAGGCCCCTTAAATTAACTGAGGCTATGTAAACAACATAATGACTGGGTTTCTGTTAAGCTTTTGTTCTGTTTTTCTTCCAGCATCAGTGGAAGGTGCAGGCTAAATATGGAGGCAAGGGCTTGGCCCTGCATCTGTGCACCCTGAGGAATGGAATCTGCAGATACCTCCTCCTCTCAGTCCTCACCCCACAGAGTAGCACAGACACCACAGCAGAAGGCAGCAGCCATGAGAACATTTCTCTACTAAATGCTTTTTCTTCACTCTTGACAGTCAACTCCCGCCATGTATAGCTTTGCCCCAGGTATGCACCTCTCTCCTTCTCCCTTCCCAGTTCCCACCTTTGGCCTTCCTCCTACATTCCCAGTGCCCTCTCCTTGCCCTCCCTTTCCTGAGGACTAGCAGGATCGGATCAGTTCTGAATGACAAGGATCTTTGCCCCTTGTGTTGCAGGATGTAGTGAAGGTGAGATCTCACCAAGACCCTGCCTGAGAGGTTGGCTCACCCGATACCTATCCTACTGTCTTCAATGCCTCTTCTTCTTTCTCTGGGGTCTGATGACTGACATTCCTCTCAGATGCTGGGCAATAGGAATCAGCCCCAGAGCCATATGTTTCTTTCCAGAGACCTGGAGATGAGACCCAGAGTAGGTTGTCTTTCCTGCATGCATTGGGTGTCAATCTGTAGTTCACTTCATAGATTGGCATCAGGAGGGGGATAGAGATGAGGACTCTTCTTTTGGGCAGAGGAGCCTGTAGTGCTCAGCCTCCAGGGATGAAGGGGCCTTTGTGAAGTCCTGGGTCTGGGACAGTTGCAGCACAGCAGAAGGTGCTGGGAAGCCAGGAGGATGTTCGGGGTATGGAGGGTCATGGTTGTCCTCACTAAACACCTCTGCTTTCTCATGTGGCTCCTGTAGGAGAAGTTCTGCTGGGACCCACTGCCCTTCACTGGCCCAGGCTTAGAGAAGAGATTCTGTGGTCCAGGGAAGAGTTGAGGACTGGATGGGCCCCATTGAGGAAGACTCACAACAGTGCAGGAAGATACCAGTGTGCTTTCATTATAGGACCTAGGGTTATGTGACCCCTGGTGGGCCAGATCTCCATATAGGACTCATGTTCAGTGCTATCACTATGTCCCTCTATACCTTGGCTGGCAGTTGATTTAGAAGCACTATAGTCGGGGTACAACATAACTTTCAGGCACCTACACTGATCATTTCTACTTTGAGGGCAATAGTTGCATTTTCACCAGCTACAGAACAGAAATGGCCCATGCTCAGTCTGTATTGGGTATGAGGGTAGACAGAGGGACTTGTGGGATGTGTAAAAATGAATGGGAGGTATCACCTGTCTTGGTGTCAGACTGAAGTTCTGATGGCCATTCTGCTGGGTGAGTCCTTCCTCCTGGTCCAGCTCTTTGGTTAGGGTCAAGATATCCATGTGTAGTCCTATGAAAAGCAACACTTCCAAGAAATGGGGGTGTGGAAATTGAAGCCTGTGCCTGGAGAAGAAGAAATTGTGTGTGGCCTTGGTAGGAAGGGTCCCCAAGCCCAAGACACCTCTGGGAGTTGTAGGAAGCATGGATGGTGTCTTCTGGTTCACACCGTGGAGTTGCTAAATCAAGACCATGAGCTACCCCACCCAACAGACAAACAGTGCTGAGAATGTAAAGAATAAAACATAATTCCATGAGTCCAGGCTGACATTCCCAAAGTCTTGTAGACACCTGGATTCCCAGCCCAGCCCACCTTGGTGAAAAAGTCCTCTTGGAGCACAGCTCATCAGTCTAGGGCAGGAGATTTAGATCTTGATACAAATTGTCCCCTTTTAGATGTCACTCCATTTCATTCACTTCCAAGTTTCCCATGGACTTCGCTATGGCCAAATGTGGGCCTATCCACATGGTGAAGTTGGGAAACCCCACCAGATGTTCATGATATCCATCTATACAGTTATGACTTCAAGTGTGATCTAGTCAGGAACTTTGGTCTCTGGATACCTGCAGTATTACACTTCTGGTGGGTGAGCCTCAGGGCCAGTCTTTCTGGAGGTTCACACTAGGACAGAGGGTAAGAGGGTGATGCGTACATGGTTGTTCTAGCTGTGCTCCATCCATTCAGTGAAAGAAAGTGTTTAAGGGATCTACTCTGGTCCAGGATGGCCCTGCACATTCTGACATCAGGAACCATTAGAGGAGACTCTGCACCAGTGGGACAATGTATGTCATGTGGGAGGACATTTTGAGATACCCATATTCGATATACTTGGGCCACATGGACTCATGTCCTAGGCAGACGGTGTGTTGACTCTTTACATAGGCAGGGGGAGAGAAGATAGCACCTTGGAATAGGCTATATCCACTTCAAATCCAAGGGCATCTGGAATCCCAAATGCTCAGGGGCTGTTCCACTGGCAAGAGAAGTGCCCTATTCTGAAAGAATGTTCACATGTGTGCTATCACACCCCATTATCACCTTTTTTTTAATCATAAATTTTTATGGGAATGTGTTTAGCTCTCTCTTGCTGCACAATCTCAAAGACTGGAGAATGTGGAAGATTGAGCCTCTATGGGATTGGATGTGTCTGACACTGGAATCTATCATCAACTGAAGCTTTGGGTCCTCTATCTCTTCAGCTTCAAAATCCACAAACCTGACAGGTAAGCAAGACATAGGATTATTTTAAAAAAAGATGTCTTATTGGAAAACTCAAGCTGTAGCTTCATAGCAATGAGGAGCTGGTAGCAGGCATGGGGAGTAGTGCTCAGACCATGGGATGGGCTGGTCCCAGGAGGGATTATTTCCCAATGCAGAAACCATTCTGAGTGCTCCTGACATCACTTAGCACCTGAAGAGAACCATGTGGTCCTTAGTGAACCAGGCACATTTCTCTAAGATCCTCCCACACTTATTCCAGGCTTCTCATGTCCCTGCCCTGAACCACGCAGAAAAGCCAAGCATCAGCATCTGGTCAAAGATATGATTTATGGAAGACAACTCTCTCTCTATTAATGGTGGGGTTAGGACTATATACCAAGAACCCAAGACTCAGGAGATGTCATGTGAAAGTCCAAGCTGTGCTGAAAGTAGTGGAACACCTGGGTTCCCACCCTAACCCACCTTCCAAAGAGGGCTGTATTTCATTTGTTTGAATAGTGAGAATTACATGAATTATGATGCCAGAGGTGTGTGCTTGGGGTATCTGAGACACAGGCATTCCCTGATCATGTTTTTTGAACTCTAAATGTTTCTGAAACATCAGGGTGTTATTGTGGCATTGTTCATGAGCAGGGGTGATCCATATGCTAGAAGATGGTTTATTTTCCAGGTGGTTGGCCAACCCCAAGGTAGTGAAACTTGTACCCTGTGAACAGACCTCACTAATGGTGGACACCCCCTGAGCTTGCCTGGTTACTGCCCTACACCCTAACCCTGAACAGACAGTGGTGGAACTAAGGCAGTGGTGGAACTAAGAACATTGAGGCCAGAGCTTCTGGAACTGTTAGAGAGTGTCTAGCGCTCCAGGTAGAGGGAAGTAATGCTTGGAGATGTAAGCGATCAGTGGTTTTCTCTGTGGTAGCAGATGCCCTTCCTGGCTGGGTGAGAAGCTCCAACAGAGCCAGCTGTTCAACCCATGTTCCCTAGCACTTAGGCCTAGCCCCAGATATCTGACACACTTTTCTGCCCTTTCATAGATCATCTGATCAAAGGTATGCATTGACATTCCTGAAGAGCCCTCCACAATCCCTCCTCCAGATTCATGGTAGGCTCCAGTCCAGATAGGGGCCAAAGCACTGGCCTGGGTTCATCAGGATCAGTCACAATCCACAACCCACACTTCCCTGCAAGTTGACCTGACCCAACACAGGCCTTGCCTTTGCCTCTTCTGTTCAGTCACTTTGACCACCCCATGTGGGCTCCCTGCATCCAGGACATGCTCTATATACTAGAGAGAACATCAAGTACTATCCTGGAATCTGATTTCTCTTGAGTTCTTGATGTTTTTGTGTATTGTGACCTGAAAGTTTTGGCCTGCAGAATGCATGAGTGAATGCCCTAACCTCCATGAGATGGTGGCTTCAGTGGCTCTTAAGATTTTAATGATGTCATCAGGGTAGATTTCCTATGATAGTACTAGTGCCCTTCTAGAAAAAGGAAGGGATGCTAAAGCTCTCTTAGCCCTAGGAGGTCACAGGCAAGGTAGCCATTTTCTCAAGCCTGGAGGGGAAAACTCACTGGACATTAAATCTCACACCATCTTTCTGGGGTTTCCCAAATTCAGAAGTGTGAGAGATGAATGCCTGTGGTTTCAACTTCCCATTCTCTAGCAGTACATATGGCAGCCTTATTTGAGTGAGACAGAGTACAGAGTGCCCTGGGAGCAGAGTTAAAGCCTGAGACAATGATGTACATGTCCACGGAGGATTCAAATGGAATGAGTACTCACTCATGTATTCTGCACCACCTCAATATCCTAAACAGAAATTCCTCGGAACAATGTGGTTGGGTGTCCAGAGAGATCTATACTGGTGCCTCCCCCCGTATCTCCGACACTAGCTGTGATGTTGTCTGCCATGAACAATCAGATCAATGCAAGAAGGTGAAAATACTGAGAGAGGGACAATCATATGGAGTCAGAGAACCAATTCTAAATCCTGGCTCCCATTACTTCCAGGAACCTCCTGTGACCTTACATCCCCTGAGTGATGGTGATGCTCATTGAGCACCAAGATTGCTGCACTCACAGGATTGTGATGGGCACCAGAGATAAGGCCCATTTCCTCCCCTGGTGTGATGAACTGGGTTGGGAATGTAGGTCTCTCAGCTTATCCCTTCACCCTCAGGATGTTCCCTCTAGTTTCCCTACATCCCAGCCTCCTTTCTCCATGCCACACTTTTCCATCCATCCCCACTCTCCAGCATCACTCAGTAGTCTTCAGAAACACTATTTCCAGGCTTACTTCTAGAAACCTGATTAATGTCAGAGGGGCCTGAAGGCTCAAAAGCAGGTCTCTATCCAACTGAGACAGGGGGGCTCAAGGTTGTCAATAGGTACTTGATAAAAATTTGTGACCCTGATACTGATGGCATGGAACCTGGGCCCTATGAAGAACCATGGAGTTTGATTGCACATGACAGACCACAAACGACTTCACTTCCAATCACTTTTGTGCATGTCTGAAGTCACCCCATTTCTTCATCTCACAAATGGCACTAAAATTTGGGCTCCTTGCTGTTTAAGTATTCTCTTTGGTAAACTTCCACATTTTGTTGATTGGCAAACCATGTGATGTGTAGCCTTCTTTTTTCCTCATTGATTTGTAGGAGAACTTGATTACATTACATTTGGGCCAGTCACACTCAGTATTGGTCAGGCTGGGGTCAGGGTGGGGCCAATACTACATATGGAAGGGTCAGAGCACTGCATGAGTGGCGGGTGGGTCTGTCTTCGGATGAAGTCAGGACTTGCAGCCTGCTGGGTCCTAGTGAGTTGCGGTCAGAACTGTAGGGGGGAGAGGAATAAAGGTCGGCCTTGTCTTCTCATCAGGAAGCCTACGCAGGAAGACCACAGCCATACTGGGGATCAGTTGAATAATATTGTTCATCATCATTCTGGAGTGGAGAAAGAAGCTGTCTAGGAAAAAATTATTCCCAGGCTTATTTCTAGAATTTATTTAATTGCACAGGGGCTTGAAGGCTCAAAAGCAGCTCTCCATGTAAATGAGACAGAAGGGCCCAATGTTCTCAATAAATTAATAAAAAATTGTGCCCCTGTCTGTGGTGGCCTTGGCTGCCACAAATGCCTCACAGTCACTCAGAGTGTTTTGCTTCCATAGCAGGTCCTCCCCAGATGATCCAATCTGCAGTGCTCAACAGGACTCAACCCTTTGGGACCCTTCAATGGTCCTTAGTGTGGAGTGCAAGGAGCCCCTGCCCTAACCATGCCTAAGCAGACATACTATGGGTATCTTGGAAGGACACTGTGCATGCCTGAGTTCACCTTTTAAATCAAAAGCAGTGGAGAACTGCAGGCACTGCTAGGTGCAGTTGTCAGATGATCTCCAGGGAACTGATGGAAGTGGCTGGCTACTGATCCCATGAAGGCAACATGGCAGTTTCGATCACTAGGAGCTGAGGGTCCCTGACATTCAATCTCAGAACTAGTAACACTAAGATCTGAGAGCCACCAGTTCCTCCTCAGACCTCAGAACTGTGAATACCAAGGGAGATGTGCTTTGCCTCATTGTTATTTCTCTTCATAGCAGGCCCTCAGATGATTGGTAAGGGAGATGTTTAACAGCCAAAGATCATGGAGGGATACACAGAGAAGATCCCCTAAACCAAGAGAGGCATTTCCCACGGGGTGATGAGTTGGGTTTTGGAATCTTGTCTGTTTTCTCTCAGGATTAGGGGGAGGACTCATCTAAATCTGGAAACAAGACCCAATAGATGGACACTTGTGCACCCTGGGTCCTAGCAACCCCAGTTATCACCTCTCAATTCTCACTGCATTTAGGTGCACAGAAAACATGGCAGAAGGCAGAAGCTGGAGATTTTTTTCCTACCAAAGTGCCTTTATTCCCAGTTACAGTCAAACAAGGTACAGCTTCCCACCCAGGATTGAACATTGTGACCCTCCCCTCTCAGTACCTCCCCCTACCCTCTTTCTACATTTACTATACCCTCCCACTCCCTTCATTTTTCTGAGAACCCACAGGAACTGTCCTATGTGATGAAGAACCTTTGGACCTTCCAAAACAGAATGAAGCAAGGTGAGATCTTGCCTGAGGGGCAGACACCCCAGAGGCCACTGGTCAACAGGACTGTCCTCAGGGCCTCTTCTCCTTTAGGTTGCCTGATGATGTGCACTTCCTCTTCAGAGGCTGTGAGGTTTTAGCCAGCTCCAGATCCACATCTTGCCCTCCAGTGACCTGGAGGGGAGGCCCAGTGCAGGGTGTGTTTTTCATGAAGCATGTGCGTCCAGTGAGAGCACTCTTCATGGACATGGCACCTGGAGGAGGGTGGGAGCTGAGGAGTCCTCTCTGGGGAGGTGGGGCCTGGATTGCTTGATCTCCTGAGCACAGGGTTTCTATTGGAGGGGCCTGGCTCTGGGACAGTTCCCAGGGCAGCAGGCGGTGCTGGGAGATAAGGAGGAAATCCAGGCTTTGGAGGTCCTCGTCCACACTGCAGCTATTGGCTGTCTTATGTGGCCGCCCAGAAGAAGTGGCTTTTCTGGGACCCACTACACTTTTGTTCCCCAGGTTTGAGGAGGAGGATCTGCGGTTTGGGGGAGGATGGTTGGAGTGAATGTTCCCCAATGAAGAAGACCCGTGACAGCCTTGGAGGATAGCAGTGTCCTTTGAACCCAGCGACTCTGGCTCGATGGTCCTGCTCCTCTTCATGACCTGGGAAGCCACCTCTGTGGACCAGTCCTCCATGCTGGCCCCTTGATCAGTGTGATGTTTCCGCTTCTCTGCACCGTGTTTTGCAGCTGCCTCGGAAGTTCTTGTGTCCTGTTGGGACATATTATGACCTTGAGGCACCTGCAAAGGTGCTTCTTCACAAGCTGAAGGAGGATATGGGCACTGGCCAACTCTTCTTCATGCATGAAATGGGCCACAGGGATCAGGACAATCATATTTCAGTGGGAAGTGGATCTGTTACTCATCTTGGTCTCATAAAAACACACTGAGTGTCTGCTGGCCACACTCCTGGGCTTCCTTTCTGCTTGATATCCTGAACCCTTTCATGGCTCTCATGTCTCCTTCCTTTTTTTTCCCATCCTACATCCTGTATCCTGGAACAGACTCACTCAGGGAGCCATCACAGACAGGATAATGATAACATCCTGTGGGCCACATGAGTAAGGTCCTGTGCCTTCCTCATCTACCTGCTATCCCTTGCTCCCCTCTCCACCTGTGGTAACTCCCTTTCCTGTATACTTGTGTCCCTTTGTCTCCTAGTCTGCCATATATTGCTCTGTGCCTTGGTGTCTGTTCTGAAACCCTGGTAAACCTCGTGTCTCTATCTCCTTGTTCTACCTGGTGCCCTTTTCTTCTTGTCTACCTCTTGTTTCTTCCCAACCACTGTTATTCCTGGTGTCCCTGCACTTCTTTATCAGGTGTCCATGCCTCTCTTCTGTATCACCTACCCCTGGTCTACTGGGAGACCTTCCTTCTGCTTTCTACCTGGTCAGTAGTGAGTCCTTCCTGCTGCTCCAGTTCTTTTGTTAGGGCCAAGATATTTATATATGGTTTGGAGGAAAGCATTTCTTGCAGGAAGCGAGGATGAATTATATTCTCTGCCTGGGATGAGAAGGAAGAGAGTGTGAGTGACCTTGGGAGGAAATGGCCCCAAGTCAGGAGGACTTCTAGGAGAAAGAGGAAGCAATAATAATCCCATGCCCATTTGCACCATGGGGTTGTTATATCCCAAGTACCAGCTACACCCATGTATGAGTGCACACGTGTGCATGCACATTCTCTCTCTCTCTCTCTCTCTCTTTCTCTTTCTCTCTCTCTCTCTCTCTCTCTCTCTCTCTCTCTCTCTCTCTCTAACACACAGACACACGCACAAAATTAATCTGAGATTCTAAGCCAGGAAACTCAATTCCATGAGTGCCAAAACCTTGTATACACCAAGATTGTAAGCCCAGCTCACCTTGTTGACAAAGTTCTCATCAACATAGCTCATGAGACTTGGATCTGGGTATAAATCATCCTGTTGCTCTAGTCCTTCCTCTCCCAAGTTTGCCGCAAGCTCTTCTGTAGACAAGTAGGAGGGCTCCCACGTGGCAAAGTTCGTAGGCCCGAATAGCTCATCCATGATGTCCATGTACTCTTGGATGGCTTCAGGTGGGATCTCGTCGGGCGCCTTTTTCTCAGGCCCTTTGGTCTTGGCCACCTTGTTCTTGCGTGCCTTTGTCTCAGGCACCTTGGTCTCTGGTGCCTTGGTTTTGGCCGCTAATGAGCGGGCAGACCATACCTTAGTGTTGGTCTTTCTGGAGGTGCACACTAGGACAGGGAGGACCAGAGTGGTGTGTGAATGAGGATTCCATGTTCATCCCAAACACTTGGTAGTAGGCAGGGTTCAGGGGTTCAGGGGACCTAACCTGGTATGCCATGCATGAGGACAACCTGACCCAGGAACCGAGGGATATAATAGTGCACCAGATGCAACATCTAGGAGAGTCAAGTGGGAGGACATTTGTAGTGACTGGTATTGCATGCACTCTACCCTACCGGGACCCAAGTCCCAGGCAGATCTTGTGTTGTTTCTTTGGATAGACAAGGAGAGAAAGGAGATCTGTACTTGGCCCAGTCAATACACAGTTCATAGCTGGGTGGCAGGGACCTCAGGTGTTAGGGGCTTTTTTTCTTGTAAGAGTGAATATCCAATACTGAAGGAAAAGTTCTTATTTGGGACAACAACTTGCCTTGGCCTTTTTCACTGTTTGGACACTATCATGGACTACTGTGTGAATGTGGGTACCCTACCTGGCTGTTGGACAGCCTCAGGGACTGGAGGACTTCGGATTTCCAGCCTCGGAGTTGCAGGAGGATGTCGGCACTGGAAGACCCCTGACAACTGCATCCTTGGATCCTCCATCTCCTCTGCAGCCTCAAACTCCATGAACCTTGATGGGATTTGGGTAAGGCAGGCACAGGCTGAGCTGAGAATCAGGTTAGCCATACCAGGCAGGTGCTGGTGTGGGATTCTAGGCGATGGAGTATTCTAAGCTACCAGTCAGGAGCTAGTGGCAGGAATGTGGAGTTTCGTCCTGGAGTAGGTCTGGCCAGTGACAGGAGGGAGCTGCTACAGAGGAAGAACTAGAGTTCTCGGGAAACACTACATCAACTAGCACCTTAAGGGAATCAGATCTGAGGGACCCAGGCAGGGCCCCTAGCTGATCCTTGTTCTGGCTCTCTCCTGTTTCTGCCAGGAGGAACCACATCATCAGTTTAGTTGTAGAAACTGGTCAGGGATGTGATTTATATCAGGGAACACCAGAGGTCCTGACCCAATTCAGGGGTACCGAGGCTGGGACCTTGGGCCCTGAAAGGATCACCTGGGAGACCAAATTACAGGCAGGGTCATGTGGAAGTGAAAGCTAAGCTGAGAACATTGGGTTTCTTCCAAGGAGGGTGGGTTCTTCCCTTCCCTTGTTAGAAAGGCTGGGATTACATAGAGCAAAGGCAGTAAGGACCAGAGACATGTCCTGGGGGCACCTGAGGTGGTGGCTGGCCCTGACAATGCACTCCCCACCACCACCCTCTTCTGGAACATCAGGTTGAAGTAGTGGCCACTTTGATGAGTTATAATGGACTTCACTCTAGAAAGAGGTACCAGTTCCCAGGCAGGTGGCCCGAGTGAATCTAGTGCAACTTTTCCCCTCTGCAGAGCCAGCAAAGCAGCAGCAGACCCTCTGGCTGGGCTGGTACCTCCTCCCCATCCTGACCCTGAACCTCAAGGCAGAGTTGGAATCAAGAGTATGGAGCCTGGAGTTTCTGGGATTGTTGCCGAGAGAATGCCCAGGCCTCAAGCTAGAAGGAGCCGCTATTTGGAGAGCTAGATGCCTCGGAGCCAAAACATAGGTAGGTGACAGTCTGTACCAGACCTTGCTGTGCAAACCATGATCCCCCATCAGAAGGCTCTGGGCCTTGAAAACTGGCTCACTTTTCTGCAGTCTCATAGAAGACCATCCGATCAAAGTTGCTGGTGCGCTGCCATTCCTGCAAACCCTTCCTCAGGCCCTCTTCCATGGTCATGGTGGGCTCTCAACGGGACAGAGACCGAAGCACTGGGCTGGAATTCATCAGGATCAGTGTCCACAAGGTCACCCTCCTTTATCAGTAGACCAACAGCATAATTTCCTACCTTTGTTTTATTTGCCCCATGATGTTCAACACAAAGTATTGACATTGGGACTCCAGGAGACTTATACAAAACTTGAACACCAAGGGCTGCATTGACCAGCATGATTGTGATTGGATTCCTCAAATATCATTGAGGTGTACTATGTGATGAATGTTTTTATCCCCCAACATTCACCTGTTGAAGCCCTAACCCCCAATGGAATGGTATCTGGACACTGCATTTAGTGCTTAGAAGGTTAGATGAGATCCTGAGGGTGGCGCCTCATGAGGGCATTAGTGTTCTTCTGGGAGAAGGAGGAGACACTGTGAGGACACAGGTGAGCCAGCTGTCTTTTCAAGCAAGGAGAAGAGAGAGCAATCATGGGATTTTAGGTCAGTTACCCTTTACCTGGGAATCCTGACTAAAGAACGGTGAGAAAGGAATGCCTTTTTGTTTTTTCACAAATTTTCCATAGCATCATGGTGGCCCAGGCTGACTGAAGACAGGGCACAGAATGGCCTGGGAGCAGTTACAAACTGGGGCAAAGTTGAACATGCCCATGCAGTATCCAAAGACAGCTTCCCCTCGAGTGTGACATCACCAGAGGGTCCTGATCAGGAGTTCATGACAATGTGTATGGGGAGCCATAGATTTCTGTGTTGGAGCCAGCACCACTAAACCCACTTGTGGTTGGGATGTCCCTGGTGCTGAGAACAATCAGGTCTATGGTGGAAGGTGAAATGACTGGGGGAGGCATGGAGTCAGTCAGATAGCCAACTTCGATTCCTGGCCCACATTACCCCCAGGAACCTCCTCTGACCTTGAGTCCTCCATGTGATGGTGATGATCATTGGAGACAAAGATTGCCTGCACTCACAGGGCTGTGATAGGCACCGGACATAAGGCACGTTTCATTCCCTGGTCTCAGCTTGTCCCCTCACCCTCAGGACCTTTCGTCCAGTTCCCCTACATCCCAGCCTCCTCTTTCCAACCCATGCTTTTCCTCCTGACAGAGCTCAATGGGGAGCCTGAGGAGAACACTCACATGAGGAAGCAGGAAAGTGCTTCCACATCAGGAGTCTGAGGAAGGTGCCTGCGGACCAGGGTCTTGAAGCGCTGCCAGCGCCGGAAGTTCTCATACATGCTGGGAGGTCTGCTGGAGTCATCTAGTGGCACTGCAGCTGGGAAGGTGGGTAGTGTGCCCTCCCCGTACACTGTACCTGGCCATTGGCGTGCATTCATTGGGAACATGATGGGGGCCATCTGGGCAAATGGTCGTGGTGCTGGAGGGCGAAGGCCCAGGTGCCAGTGGATCCCATAGTTTTGAATCCCTCCACTGTCTGAGGCAGGTACAGTGGTCCTCAGGGCAGAAGGTGCTGTGAGGAATGGAGCAGGATGCTCCACACCCCCACAGAAGGCCCCTGGGGCCCTCCAGTTGAGGGGTGTCTGAGTGTGGATAATGTTGTGAATATGAGGAGGCCCCACTGGCCTCAGTTGTGGCCCATGTTTTCCAGAGGTGGACAGCCCTGGCACATATGACTGTCCAGGGTAAGTGGACAGCACTAGAGGGTTACCCTGGGAGATAGGTGCAGTCACCCTTGGTGCCAGGGGCAACTCCCAGAATGGCTGATGTGTTGGCACAGGGGCAGCTGGAAGAAAGGGTAGGCCCCTGAATGCAGACATGTGGGCACCAGGATTGAAGTTCATGCCTGGTCTCCGCGATGCAGATGCTGTGGAGGCAAAGCAAAGCGGAGAATGGGGGAGGGAACATGACAGCAGGATTGAGGACCCCCAGTTTCTTACTCAGTGGAAATCTGCGAACAAATGCTCACAGCTCAGGGCCCTTGGGCAGGGAAATTGTGCAGTTTGCAAATGTCCCTGAGTGAATTTCTTGCTCCGTTCCTTTAGTCATAGTTCTACCCAGAGAAATCTCATTTTCAGTACACCAGGATTCCCAGTTGACTGTGACACCTCAGCTTTTTCTGATTCTGAGAGGCCCCTTGTGCATCCTTTGCAGACACTCCATTGGCCTCCTAGGTGACTCCCTAGAAATGGATCAACTTGACTCTATTCAGTGGCACCATGCTCCTCCTCATTCTCACCAACAGGAAAGGGACCTTCTCCAGGGCAGATGCAGGGACTTTAGGGTCACTTGTGAAGGTGACAGGTTCTAAACCTATTCCCCCATCACCTCCTCAGCCTTCCTTTTGCTAATACTCCTTATATACCCCTCCACTTTATTCCTAGGCATCCACACACAAACAAGAAACACCTGATTGAGATCTCTGCCTAGCTAGAGGCTGAGGAATTCTGTAGTTCACCCAGGAGCACATCCTGCCCAGCATGGGGGTGCTTCTCCCAGCACTTCCCACACCAAACACGAATGGGGGACAGATCCTGGCCATCTGTGATCCTAGTGCTCACTGGTTGCTGCCATAATGCAGGGAGCTCCTTTCCCAGGGAAGAGGTCTATATGATAGACACTGAGTCCCGGAGATCCTCTCCAGGGCTGACCAGCAAAGGTTACTGAGGTTTATGAAGTTGATGGGATGGTGAGGATTGGGGTTTTCCAGAGGTTTTCACAGACACTGGTCATTTTTTTATTGGGCCTGGGAATTAGAGCCATTCTGATGTCCTTTTCCTTTGCACTCCTAATAATGGGAAGGAAAGTGTCCCAGAGACTCAGGCCTGCACCAGCTGCTACCTGTAGCAAGTTGTTGGGAGCACATTCCTGTTCACCAGGACATTATGCTGAGTGAGGTCAAAGAATGGGAGGTGTACCACACTTCAACACTTGCATGTATCCATCGGGACAGCTGCCTAAGTTCCAATGACAATATGAGTAGAGCCCCTTCCTAACTGTGTGCTATTCTCCTTCCTGTCTTCAAAAGAACCCAGTCATCTTCAAACGTGATCCTGGAAAATGAAGAACACCCCACATGTGCTCCCTTATCATGGAGTACCAACCAAACCATGAAGATAAGCAAAAGTCTTGTGTGTTGTCTTGAAAACAATGAGCTGAGGCTACACACACAGAGTGTGAAAGTGATAACGATTCAGAAGATCCCCCAGAGGCCCAAATCTATGTTGGCTAAGGTTTCCTGGGTTCCCTGCCCTTCTGGAATCAATGACACCTGCTGTCTGAATGGAAGGAGAAGTTTTCCTGGGCAGGAAGTCTGTGAGGGACCCTGGGCTATGGCAGTTGGAGTGCCCTGCAGCCTCACCCACAGAGACTATATCGCACTGCATCTGTGGTCATTGAGATCCCCATTGGGCAGTTTTCTAACTAAGAACACTTCTTACCCCTGCCCACTTATGATCTGAGACTCCCAGTCAGTCCCCTCAGAATGATATCCCAGGCAGCTTCCATGTGTCTGAAGAATGGACACAGGGCTCAGCATCTTGACTCCAGGAAGGCCTCACTGGGACCCCATCTGTGACTGCCTAAAAAACCATGCAGTGACCTGTGTCCATTCTACAAGGAATCAATCCCGTGGCCTCTCTCCTTTCTGCTGACCCAGTGTACTTCCCGGATTAGACTGGACCTGGGTCTTAGGAGCCCTCCTCCCCATGAGCAGTATCAGTCTTCCCAGGGCTTCCTGGGCCATTTCAAGTGTATTGTCTAAGGCTCTTTCCTTCCCTTACTTCTGTTCAATCAGTTGACCACAGGGTAAGTGCTCCATTCTTACTCCCAAGGGTTTTTGGGGTGACTGCCCTCAGATAACAGACCCCTGACTGTCCAGGCTCACCTCCTTCTGAAGGCCAGGCAGGACACCTGACACAGTGTCTCACAGTCTCCACAGTGGGAAACGTCAGTACAGGACCCAGAGAGTGACCTGTCTGTAACAGATGCTCAGGGTCCAACTGAGCCAAGCTGGTCAAAGTTTAAATGTAAACCACAGTGGAATGTTGGATCCAGACATTCTGTAGGGGGGGAGGGGCCAAGGACAGCTGGCCTGGGGGGGGGGCTGGGCAGACATTCCAGGAAGAGCTCTAATAGGTAAAGAAGAACTTTGAGTTCCCTTCAGGCAATTCAGGGGTGACACAAGTGGTGTGTGCCTCCAGGTCATTTTGAAGTAGTTTCTGAAATCCACAGGAGAGGGGTGTGACAGGTGACCCTCTCTTTCAACAACCAAATTGTCTTTGCTTCCAATGATGGGCAGGACCAGTGAACCATGGCTCTCATGGGCCACAAAATCACCAGTATACACAGTCAGTACTCTAAAACTGTCGGGTATGGATTGTGTTTTATGTATAAAGTGTTTTTCTCTTGTTGTTTTTGTTGGTGATGATTTTTTTTTCTCCCATCCCTGGCTTGCAAAACACACAGTTCGGTGTTCATGAAATATTAACACCTTATTATAAGTCTTTTCAATAAATGGCAGGAGGGGGGCAAACCATGATATTCAGGCACTAAAAAGAAGCTTCTTCCATTCTGTCTTCCCTTGTTATTTCTTTTGAAGCAGTGATATAAAATATGCAGTGCAGAAAAACTCTGTTCTCATTCCACAGGTTTTTTAAATTTTTTAAAAAATAATTATACACTGTAATGAATGCTGGAGACCAGATTTTTCAAAGCAAATTTTATTTGCTAAACCAAAGTCGAATTCAGGGTCTTGTATGCTCTTGGTCAGTGCTTTGCCACTGAGCTTCAGCCCTTACCCATGCAATCAGTTTGCACTGCTTCAAACTGCTATACCACAGGTGCTCATATGATAACACTAGTCAAATTCAATTTGTGCAAACTGGCCATGGGAAGGAGCACAGGGTAGAGAGCTTCCTTAGCTTCCAAGGACTGCAGCAGGGTGGTCTCTACTGTAGGCATGAGCAGTTTGTAACTGCGAAGATCACTTTGTCATTTCAGGTGCTCCCACTGAATGAAGGACCAGCCCAGATGCTCTTTATGGGGAGCCTTCTTGCCGGAGACACCTTGCAGGCTTCCCTGCCCATTTCTTCCTCCTGCAGGGCCACGGGTGTCCCTCCTGCATCCCTCGCGCCTGAGCACATGCTTGGTTGGAAGGGCGCGCGCACAGGCTGCCATGCAAAGGCGCCAAAGTCCATTGGGGCTCCTGCTGGGAAAGGCACAGGCGCCAGCACAGACAGCGGGTTCCCAACGGCCAGCTGGGCTCCCATGGCGGCGTCCAGACTCAGTCCCATAAGCCTCTAGGTACTGGACCCGCGAACCTCTTCCATTCCCACTATGTCCCTGCCCGTTCCTCTGGCCCCTGCGCCTCGCCAGGCAGCCCAGGGGATGCAGGCCGCTTGCAGCAGGCCTGGCAGTGAGGGGTGAGATGGCCAGTGCGGCGCCCACGTCGAAGCATCCTCCATCCATGTCCCTTGCAGCCTGTGTGAAACCCGGCTCCAGGGCACCTGTTTGGTGCCTGAGAAGCGCAGTCCTGGTCAGCAGGTCTGAGGCTCCTGTAGGTGTCTGACAAAGTGGTGACTGTCATCTTCTTGTTCCGCCTGAAACCTGTGAATGTAGAGGACACTGTCACCTGGCATCCGGGTTGTTAGCTGAACGACGCTCATTTCCCAGGCCTTAGCAACTTTGCAGAAGGGAACACACTGAGCCAAGTGTGTTGAGTCTGCTGTAGTCACCCCGTGATTGACGGGCCATCGTAGGTGGGCTGTTGCGGGGCTCGTCTGGACAGAGCACCTAAATGATGATGGGAGAACGGGGTGACCACAAGTCCTGTGCAATAAAGAGAGTCATGTTGTCTTATTAATTTGTGGTGCTTGTGTATGGCGGCAGTGAAGTTGATGATATGGTCTCACGTATGCGTTGCTGGGCTGTTGGGGACCCCTGTGGATATTTCTGGGTGCCAGGAAGATTTCCTTCCGTTTTGATGGGCATGAGATCACGGGGTGATTGTTTGGGTGAGAACATGAGACGCTGCGCTGGTCCTGGAGGGTTAGTAGGAGTTCAGAGGGCTCTGGTTGTTTTCACTGTTCCTTTGATGGGGTGGTGGGGTCCCTAATGTGTTGATGTGCATTCATAATTTGGATCTTGCTCTGTTTCGACTGCCTGACGAGAATGTGGTATGTGTTCAGAAGTGTGGGTCAGATGAAGTGGTAATGGTCATCTTCTTGTTCTGTGTGGATATGGGAGATCAAGGGAAAGTCAGCTCTGGTTTTTGTAATATTTTTCTTGTGGTGGTCTTGTATATATATAGTTTTCCCACGAACACACCCTGGGGAGTTTGGATACACATGTGTTTGCATATGGGCTATGTTAAGGAAGGCATTTGGGTAGTTTTCTCTGCACTTGCAATGTGATTATTATAGTTGGGAAATGGAGGAGGGATATTTGTACATTCTGGACATCATGTTTTTGTACAAGGGATTTTGAATAAATTTTATTTTCATTACCCATGCACATGTACTTGAGTGTGTGAAGGCTGGTCGGTTACTAATTTTGTGGAGCAGTCGGATGAATATATTCATTGTGTGGTGTGCAGATGGCAGGCTTCTGCATTTTGGAAGACAGAGTTATTTCTTCATATTTGGGAGTGTGTGAGCTTGTACATGAAGATGAGATACCTATGGAGAGTTACTTGTGTATTGAGTTTGTATTAACTACCCCACCTCAGGTGTGTGTGTGTGTGCGTGTGTTTGTCTTGAAGTAGTAGCAATAGTTGTGAAGTGGAAAAATATTTAGGTGTCTGTTAGTAAATGTATTTAAGGGACATGGCAATTGATGTCTGCTTCCTGGGGCCATATATGTATGAAGTAGATGAGACCCCCGACAGTGGAAGGTAATCTGTTTTAATCAAAGTCCACTGAGTGGATATACGAATTCCCACCCCACGCCCCAAACAAAAACTTTCACAGTAACATTTAACTGGTGTTTGGCCCAAACTGCTGGGTATTTGTGCCTAGCCAAATCAGTACATGGAATTAACTATTACAGTAACATTGAATAATCTTCCTTAGAGAATGCAGCATGTCCCAGGGTGGACAAGCAGAAAATTAAGTTTGGCTGAACCAATTTTCAGAGAAGTTCAGGAAAGACAGTTATGATATGTGCCTGAGAATCAGAGAACCGACTGATAAACTGAACTACTACCACTTGTAGTTGGCTCTCTCTTCAACCCTCTCATGAAATGTGCTTACCCCTCCCAAAGAGATAACAACCAAAGTGTTCATTCACTGCCAGAATGTAGTCAGAATCCCATATCTCTGTATGATTCACACCAGTCCACATGTGAGACCCAGTTTGACCTTGCTTAAGTCACAGCTGTGAATTCCAAATACCAGCATGCAGTGTTAGGCATATGCATCCTGATGTAGGAAGTATAGAATGAAATATGTGTTGTGATTTGGATCTTAAATATCCACGAAAGGTCTATAAATATTTCCTCATCAGCCTCTGGCAATATTGAGAGGTGATGAAACAGTAGGCGGTGGGTCCTGCTGGAAGGAGGTTGCATGGTTGTGGACATGCCCTTGAGGAGGATATTGGGATCCTGGCCTCATGCTGTCTACTTCCCAGCTGCCATGAGGTGAGCAGCATTACTCCAATATGTGATCTCTGCCATGATGTTCTGCCTCCAGGGAGTCTCCAGAACCATGAAGCTGACCAAATATACATAGAAAGAAATCTCTGAAATGTTCAGTCAAAATAAAGTTTTCTTCCTTGTAATTGGTTTACCTTACATATGGTTTCAAAGCCACAGAAAGATGACTAATGTAATGAGGTAAATTAAAGATCAAAATGCCTGCTCTATAACACTCCTTACATATTGCAGGGCAGATAATTTAATGTTATCTTTTATGGAGTGGAGTTTATTACTCAATTTGACAAGAGTTCTTTCACATTATTGTTTATCTCAATTTTTGTAGGGCTCTTGGGTCTTTTGTCTGAGAAAACTTTCTGTTGTCATTTTGGATTTTCCTTTTTTTAAGTTTTTTTTTTTTTTCCTGTAGATGCCGATGGACATGATTTATTTATTTGTTTGTTTGTTTGATTTACTCTTAAGGCTCAAACCCAGGGCCTCACACATCCTAGACAAGCATCCTGGCACTGAGCTAGAACCCCAGCCCCTTGGCCTTTTCTTAAGTAGACATTGAACAATATGCCCTTATCTTTCTTAGAGTAATTAGGTTTCTCATCCAGAGTCTTGCATCTAGATAATTGGGAATACAAGTGTTGTTTTAAGTCTCAAAGATATTTGAACCCAGACTGGGCACTATTTTGATAAGTATTTTCTCACAAACAATTTTCTTAATTCCTACAGTTATTCCTTAATCACTCTCCCTGATTCCATGGCATGCCCATGGTAACCAGAAATAAATTCCACCCCAGAAAGCCACTATTCTATTGAGCATATCATTCATGATACAGCCAGTAAACAATATTCACCCTTGTAATTTGAATTGGAACACATATATGTGTATAAGTAGACATATGAATCTATGCATACATGTGTATATATGTATGTGTGGTATCATATGTGAAGTACAAATAACACTGAAAGTGTAAATGAGAACCACAAGATGTAATAGAGCTTTGTTTCAAGGAACAAGGGAAAGTAAATAAGGAAGAATTGTCAATATACAGAAGAGGCCCCTGAGGCCTAGATTCAGAAGTAAGCACAAAGTGCACTGCTGCAAGAAAATGTGGCCTTCTCCAGGTAGATGTAGGCTGATGTGGTGATGTGCAGAGGGGACATTATTTGGAAGAACTGAAGAACTCTCACATGAGTAAACCTGCATGAACACATGTTTGGGCTGCTTACAGAGGAAGTTGTTCTCTTAGTGCCCTTTCTGCATGTTGCTCACCCACTAAGCATTAAAACCTTCATATCCTGGTATGTATGGGGCAGGAAGGAAATTCAGAATTAGCATCAGGAGAGAAGAGGTTCTCAAACATCTTAGGCTTCTTTGGATTAATTTAGATGCAATCACAAATAGGCAGAGTACACCTAGCTCCCTTAGTATTAGCAGTTCTGTGGTTGGAGTACCAGTGGCTCTCAGATTGTAGCATTAGCAGAACGCCCCATATGTTCCTGGCACCCTGAGACAGCAACTCTCTATCATGGAAAGCCATCACCAAAATGCTTCAAAACTTCATACATCTTTAAACCTCTTGAATTCAGTAAAGAGAGAAAAGTATTTATGCACTGTTTTATGATATCTTAATGTGTCATTTCCGTATTACACCATGTGAAATGCAACACTAGACAACCTTTCTCACACTGCACATTGTCTTTAGAATTCATGGAAATGCAGGGTTGTGAGTTGAAGTTTCAGCTGAGAGGTGTGTAGAGCACTCACCTAGCATGCATGAGGCACTGGGTTTGATCTTCAGTACCACATGAAAATAAAATGAAGATATTGTGTCCATCTGTAATTAAAACATAAATATTCTAAACAATGCATGTAGGTAGTCAGAAATTGTTTTGCACTTGGGAATTCCATTGGTTCAACTTCACTTTTTTCCTGAGTAAAAAATATTTATTGTCTTTATTAATTGGAAGGAGAACCAATACTATTGGTCAAGTTTATGCTAATTGGGGTTTGGAAAAGTTGTGCAGTGGGCATCCCCACTGTGGGCAGGATTTGTTGCAGAAGGATAGCAGATCGGCTTGCCTCAGCTCACTTTGGTTTTGGCCTGCCAGGCTCAGGTCTTCCTGAGGCAGGGGTAAAAGAGTCAAGGCCAATTAGATGGACTTATCAGAGGTTTGAGAGGCATTAGAAAAAATGGTACCAGTGTCAAGATAGAAATTAATTTTCCGTTCCTCGACAGTCAAGGTCATCCTAGGCTCCTGTACAGAAATAAAACAGTCTGAATAGTTGGAACCTAAGAAGGATTCCCCAGGACCCATCATTCCTATTGTTGGACTGTTTGAAGTGAGGGATTTGTAAACTGGTCTTAGCCTGTGTGCGTATTTGAAACACCTGTGATCCACTTCAGTGACAGGTTAGGGTGTTGGTGGCATTGCTTTGTTTCATGGGCAGTCTTTCTTGTAATGTCCCTCTTGGCCACAGTTCTAGCCAGCTATGGTGGGAGCAATACCACTCTGGGGACCTTGTCTACTGGATTTAGCCATCTGTAGGGCTGTCATAAGGGCAGTTGCTTTCTTTTGTTCTCTCTCTCTCTCTCTCTCTCTCTCTCTCTCTCTCTCTCTCTCTCCTCTCTCTCTCCTCATCTTCTTCCTCCTCTTCCTCTTGGTCATGATTGTAAAACACCCAAGTGGCATGTTTTAAGAAACTATCTAAAGTGTTGTCTCCCTTTTGCAGTTGATTTTGTAATTTTTTCCTAATGATTGAGTTATGAATTTGTTTTTCAGGTTGTTATGCTGGGGAAACAGGGGACGTTGTGGTGTATTTAATTAATGCTTCCCTGAGTTTTTCTAAAATGTTTGTGGAAGTTTCTGCATTCTCCAGATTGTTTGAAATAATTTGGAGATTTAGTATGGGTTTTCCTAAAGCCCTGTACCACACAATCCTGAAAGTACTTTCCCTTCCATTGCCCCATGTGACCCATCTGTATCCCATTTTTGATCCTCCTAGAGAACTGCCTATTGCTTTGTTGGCTATGTTTCTTCTGAGTCCATTTCAGTTAGAAGGAGAAGGCCTCCTGGGACTTGCACTATATATCATTCATCCCCAGAGGATTCAGCCACCCATAAAGCATCCTAGTGTTCAGTGCTAGAGAGAATTTGGTTCATTAACATCATTATGTCTTTCCAAGGTAGGTCAAAGTTTGGTTAATGCCATGAAATATCTCTGTATATTTATCAAGGTCATCCTGGAATCTTTCTAAGTCACTCTTAATTTGTCTCAAGACTTGCAGAGAAAAGTGACCTGTAGTATAATGGGTCTTTTGGGACTCTTTCCTATGACTTGTAGGTATAGGAAGGAGCTCAAGTGCATTCCTCCTGATTTTCTATTTCCTCAGCATGTTGGGGCTCTGTTGGCAAAACCTGAGTAAGGAGGATATAAGTGTTTAGAAAAAAGGCTTTTCTGTATTTGATTCTTCTCTAAGAGAAACTGCTTTCCATTTTAGCCTTTCCTGATATATATGCAATCATACTCATACTTAGAGCCAGTAAAGTTCTATTCTATTTGCTGAAAATATTGGTGCTGATATAGCTTGAGAATCTTTGGATTGCATTTTTTTAGTGTAGCCAAGAGTGAAGAATCTAATTTACATTGGTTGCATAATTTTGGGTTGTGTCTCCAGGAAGAAAAAAAAAAGCTTGTTATGTATAGGGTACCTGTGGCCACTTTTTTCTCCCTTTTACAATTTATGTTTAAGTGTAAACTGGATTACGGTTTATACTTGCCTCAGGAGGCTATTTTTCCACATCCTCCAGCTGGTATTCAGGCCAAGCTTGGGCTCAGAAAAATACCAGACACTTCTTTAGGGTCTGAGTGTCAAAGAAATACCAATGTTTCCAAATACTTCTTCAAGGAGTCGGGTGCCAGGTGGAGTATAACCCATCTAAAAGACAAAGGGGAAGAAGACCTCCTTTGGCATCCCTCCATTGGCATATTGAGGTATCCCTCAGTGCCATGTGGACCTGAAAGCCATGGATGACCACCCTTTGAATCCTGCTAGGTGGAGTAGTTGCTCTTAGCACCACAAAGTACTATGATCCTCAAGACATGAGTGAGCACATTCTGAGGCCTTCATAACATATTAGTTGTGCTGACCAATGCATTATTCAAAAATCCTTTCCTCTGTCATTTCCCTCTTCAAAGGAGTGATCTTCTGTTTTTCTGTACTGTTTTGCCATGCATTGTGGGGGCAGTATAAAGAGAGTTACATGTCCTTGAGGAACCTAGTTATTATGCTAAAAGAGAGCCATGTCCCTCTAGGTTAAGTGCCCTAAAGAAGATTCTAGTCTTTCCTAATATATTTCTTATCATACTCATTCTTAGGGCCACTACAATCCTGTTGCATCAGCACAAACATTAAATCAAATATGGTTTAAGAGACTTTGAATTGTGGATTGTCATGCGGTGTCTTTTTGTTCCTGGGTTCTGAGCACCAGAATCCCCTCCATGCTGTGGGGAAAAAAAAAGTTTTTTGGCTCTCTCCCCTGGTGGAGGCAAAGTTCCTAATCTGAAGTCTAGACTAGGAGAGGGATGAACTGGCAGGGTTCTTCTCTGAACAGGCAGGGTTTGGAAACCCAGAGAATGGGACCTTGCTCCTGAGTGAAGCTCACCAGAGACAGCATGGGATTTGGGTTCTAACAGGTGCTCTAAGGATTGAAAATTCCTCAAAACCTCATTCATGTGTTCTATTGAAACAATTGGGATTTAAATGAGTATAAGAAATCAGAATCTACATGATGTTTACAGCGCATGTGTGAGAGAGACACAGAAAGGAAAAGAAGGGAAGAAAACTGGAGCAATAGACAATGTGGCTCACCCTCTGGGGATTAGTGTCTTACTGTTTTTCAAAGACCTTGGATCAGACTAAGACATTGTGTTAGGATCCAAGATACACCAGGTAAGGGACCCCTTCCCACCATTGAGTCCAGTCAGTCTTAAAGTGGAAAAAAAAAAGCAAACACTTAATGGATCCATTGATGTGTTGTATTCCTCAGAGAGATGTTGAAGCTGAGCTTGACCAACATTTCTACTTTAGTGACAAAAGATATTGAACAAGCCTCCTCCAGTAAGTCTGACACTTGTGGCTTTAGACTAGCAGGTGCTCTACTAAATTTTAGATGGGTGACAGACATTAATTATTTTTGAAAGAGAGAGTTATTTCTATAAGGAGTATAGAACTCCAGAAATGAAGGAGACAGTTTGTTGCTCCATTTCAGTCACCCTCCATAGAAGCCCCAATTTTGCACAGAAAGAAGAATGTTGATTTTCTACCCCTGTTAGCAGGTGAAACTGGGTTTTTTCTACTTCCGCTGGCAGGTTAAGACTGTGTGAAGTGCAGTTTTCTGCAGCTAAGAATTTGTACTCCTCTTAAAGGTGGTTTATACACTTCTATGTCAATGCAGAACCCAGTGGCTCACCATCAATTCCTTTTCCTGGGATCTTTCTTGCAAATTCAAAGAATGAACTCTGCAGACCAGGAAGAGTGAGTGTAACAGTAGGATTTATTGAAGAACATGTATCGAACTCCTGCAGTGCAAGAGGGGACCTGATAGCTGGCTTTCTCTGACCAAGTGTGCTAGTCTAGGGGTTTATATTGCCCTTGCATCACTGTGATGTGTCCAAGCTTATGCCTGTAAGGCTCTGGAAAAAGACAAATGCTATTGGTCCCAATTTATGCTAACTAGCATTTGGAAAAGCACTAACACTATTAGTTAGCCCCAATCTCACTCTGTATTTCCTCACTTTCATTTACTGTATGCTTTGGGAAAAAAGAATTTGAGTCATTGAATTGTGCATGCTTAGTGGTGTGTCAGGAACTTCAGGGCCTGTGTACAGTGTGCTTCTGCAGTGGCCATCACCCATGTGTGTAGGTGGGGATCTTGCAGGGTGATGGATCAGCTTGCCCCAGCTCACCTCAGTTCTAGAATGATGCTCCAACTTACGTGGTCCATCACTCCCCTGTTTTCTAAAATTGTTATCAGTGATCTGTAGGATGCCTGTCTGGCTTGCCATCTGGGGAGTAATGACAACAGGCAGAATGTATCTTGACTGTGTTGTTAGCTGAAGTTTCAAAGGGGGCCATGACTTCTTTCCCTAGAAACCAAGCCTTGTCCACCTATGCAGGAAGCCCTTTGTGATGCTGAATATTTGTTCAGCCTGGATATCTAGCCTCTTCCACAGGATCAGAAATAAGCTATCTAAGTAAAATGCCATCCCCATTGCCAATTCTAGAAAATTCTATGATGGTTTAAAAGACGGAAGGCTCCAAACATCTCTCTTACATGAGACAGAAGAGAAAGGGCCAACACTTTCCAAAAGGCATTTAAAGAAAACTTTGGGGGCTTGGGTTGTGGCACAGTGATAAAATACTTGCCTAGCATGTGTGAGGTCCAGAGTTCAATAACCTGTACCACCAAAAATACCAAAAGGAAAGAAAAACATTGGTTTCCCTGTCTTTGACATTCATGGCTGACCCAGTTATGTCACTGTGACCTAGAATTATATTTGGTCAAAGTATATTTGAGATCACTCCATCCTTCAATCTCTTTCAATGATACCACCATTTTGAATCTCCTTAGCTGGTTTTGGTCTGCTGTATGAGGAGCCTCTTCCTACCCATACCTCAGGGAAGTCCCATGGTTTCCTGGAAGGATACTGTGTGTGCTTGAGCCCACCTTGTTTTTTTCTTTTTAAGTAAATGAGCTTCCTTCCCAATCTCCTTATGCAAAAAGTTCCTTTAACACTTACCCTTGTGGTGCAGCATAACTCCTAGTGAGGCCTCAAGTACATTGTTATATTCAACCTATGCATGCCTTTTTCTCAAGTAGAGCAGGTAGAGCCGATTTTACTAAGAACTGGTTACAGGAAAGGCTGCTGGCACTGAAAGCAGACCTGGAAGGTCACCCTGAGGACAGTTATGAAAGAGAATGACAGAGAGCAATGGAGAGCTGCTAAGAGCTACTAGGTCTGGTTGTTGAAAGAGTTCCAGGGAACTCTCAGTAGCTACTCTTTCCTCCTGTCAGGAACACAATGGCAGAGCTGCTCTCACTGGACACTGAGGGTCACTGTCATTCACTCTTAGGGCTGTGAATGCTAAGATCTGGGATATGTTGGCCCTGGAAACTGAGAACGGATAATATTAAGGGAGGTGCACTTTTCCTATTTGTGGTTGCTCTCCAGATGGATGTTTGAATCCTCAGCCAATTGGTAACAGAGATGGTTATGGGACACAGTTCATGAAGGGATGTACAGAGAAGGCCCCTTAAAGTAACTGAGGCTATGTAAACAACATAAAGACTGGGTTTCTGTTAAGCTTTTGTTCTGTTTTTCTTCCAGCATCAGTGGAAGGTGCAGGCTAAATATGGAGGCAAGGGCTTGGCCCTGCATCTGTGCACCCTGAGGAATGGAATCTGCAGATACCTCCTCCTCTCAGTCCTCACCCCACAGAGTAGCACAGACACCACAGCAGAAGGCAGCAGCCATGAGAACATTTCTCTACTAAATGCTTTTTCTTCACTCTTGACAGTCAACTCCCGCCATGTATAGCTTTGCCCCAGGTATGCACCTCTCTCCTTCTCCCTTCCCAGTTCCCACCTTTGGCCTTCCTCCTACATTCCCAGTGCCCTCTCCTTGCCCTCCCTTTCCTGAGGACTAGCAGGATCAGTTCTGAATGACAAGGATCTTTGCCCCTTGTGTTGCAGGATGTAGTGAAGGTGAGATCTCACCAAGACCCTGCCTGAGAGGTTGGCTCACCCGATACCTATCCTACTGTCTTCAATGCCTCTTCTTCTTTCTCTGGGGTCTGATGACTGACATTCCTCTTAGATGCTGGGCAATAGGAATCAGCCCCAGAGCCATATGTTTCTTTCCAGAGACCTGGAGATGAGACCCAGAGTAGGGTGTCTTTCCTGCATGCATTGGGTGTCAATCTGTAGTTCACTTCATAGATTGGCATCAGGAGGGGGATAGAGATGAGGACTCTTCTTTTGGGCAGAGGAGCCTGTAGTGCTCAGCCTCCAGGGATGAAGGGGCCTTTGTGAAGTCCTGGGTCTGGGACAGTTGCAGCACAGCAGAAGGTGCTGGGAAGCCAGGAGGATGTTCGGGGTATGGAGGGTCATGGTTGTCCTCACTAAACACCTCTGCTTTCTCATGTGGCTCCTGTAGGAGAAGTTCTGCTGGGACCCACTACCCTTCACTGGCCCAGGCTTAGAGAAGAGATTCTGTGGTCCAGGGAAGAGTTGAGGACTGGATGGGCCCCATTGAGGAAGACTCACAACAGTGCAGGAAGATACCAGTGTGCTTTCATTATAGGACCTAGGGTTATGTGACCCCTGGTGGGCCAGATCTCCATATAGGACTCATGTTCAGTGCTATCACTATGTCCCTCTATACCTTGGCTGGCAGTTGATTTAGAAGCACTATAGTCGGGGTAGAACATAACTTTCAGGCACCTACACTGATCATTTCTACTTTGAGGGCACTAGTTGCATTTTCACCAGCTACAGAACAGAAATGGCCCATGCTCAGTCTGTATTGGGTATGAGGGTAGACAGAGGGACTTGTGGGATGTGTAAAAATGAATGGGAGGTATCACCTGTCTTGGTGTCAGACTGAAGTTCTGATGGCCATTCTGCTGGGTGAGTCCTTCCTCCTGGTCCAGCTCTTTGGTTAGGGTCAAGATATCCATGTGTAGTCCTATGAAAAGCAACACTTCCAAGAAATGGGGGTGTGGAAATTGAAGCCTGTGCCTGGAGAAGAAGAAATTGTGTGTGGCCTTGGTAGGAAGGGTCCCCAAGCCCAAGACACCTCTGGGAGTTGTAGGAAGCATGGATGGTGTCTTCTGGTTCACACCGTGGAGTTGCTAAATCAAGACCATGAGCTACCCCACCCAACAGACAAACAGTGCTGAGAATGTAAAGAATAAAACATAATTCCATGAGTCCAGGCTGACATTCCCAAAGTCTTGTAGACACCTGGATTCCCAGCCCAGCCCACCTTGGTGAAAAAGTCCTCTTGGAGCACAGCTCATCAGTCTAGGGCAGGAGATTTAGATCTTGGTACAAATTGTCCCCTTTTAGATGTCACTCCATTTCATTCTCTTCCAAGTTTCCCATGGACTTCGCTATGGCCAAATGTGGGCCTATCCACATGGTGAAGTTGGGAAACCCCACCAGATGTTCATGATATCCATCTATACAGTTATGACTTCAAGTGTGATCTAGTCAGGAACTTTGGTCTCTGGATACCTGCAGTATTAGACTTCTGGTGGGGGAGCCTCAGGGCCAGTCTTTCTGGAGGTTCACACTAGGACAGAGGGTAAGAGGGTGATGCGTACATGGTTGTTCTAGCTGTGCTCCATCCATTCAGTGAAAGAAAGTGTTTAAGGGATCTACTCTGGTCCAGGATGGCCCTGCACATTCTGACATCAGGAACCATTAGAGGAGACTCTGCACCAGTGGGACAATGTATGTCATGTGGGAGGACATTTTGAGATACCCATATTCGATTGCACATGACAGACCACAAACGACTTCACTTCCAATCACTTTTGTGCATGTCTGAAGTCACCCCATTTCTTCATCTCACAAATGGCACTAAAATTTGGGCTCCTTGCTATTTAAGTATTCTCTTTGGTAAACTTCCACATTTTGTTGATTGGCAAACCATGTGATGTGTAGCCTTCTTTTTTCCTCATTGATTTGTAGGAGAACTTGATTACATTACATTTGGGCCAGTCACACTCAGTATTGGTCAGGCTGGGGTCAGGGTGGGGCCAATACTACATATGGGAGGGTCAGAGCACTGCATGAGTGGCGGGTGGGTCTGTCTTCGGATGAAGTCAGGACTTGCAGCCTGCTGGGTCCCTAGTGAGTTGCGGTCAGAACTGTAGGGGGGAGAGGTATAAAGGTCGGCCTTGTCTTCTCATCAGGAAGCCTACACAGGAAGACCACAGCCATACTGGGTATCAGTTGAATAATATTGTTCATCATCATTCTGGAGTGGAGAAAGAAGCTGTCTAGGAAAAAATTGTTCCCAGGCTTATTTCTAGAATTTATTTAATTGCACAGGGGCTTGAAGGCTCAAAAGCAGCTCTCCATGTAAATGAGACAGAAGGGCCCAATGTTCTCAATAAATTGATAAAAAATTGTGCCCCTGTCTGTGGTGGCCTTGGCTGCCACAAATGCCTCACAGTCACTCAGAGTGTTTTGCTTCCATAGCAGGTCCTCCCCAGATGATCCAATCTGCAGTGCTCAACAGGACTCAACCCTTTGGGACCCTTCAATGGTCCTTAGTGTGGAGTGCAAGGAGCCCCTGCCCTAACCATGCCTAAGCAGACATACTATGGGTATCTTGGAAGGACACTGTGCATGCCTGAGTTCACCTTTTAAATCAAAAGCAGTGGAGAACTGCAGGCACTGCTAGGTGCAGTTGTCAGATGATATCCAGGGAACTGATGGAAGTGGCTGGCTACTGATCCCATGAAGGCAACATGGCAGTTTCGATCACTAGGAGCTGAGGGTCCCTGACATTCAATTTCAGAACTAGTAACACTAAGATCTGAGAGCCACCAGTTCCTCCTCAGACCTCAGAACTGTGAATACCAAGGGAGATGTGCTTTGCCTCATTGTTATTTCTCTTCATAGCAGGCCCTCAGATGATTGGTAAGGGAGATGTTTAACAGCCAAAGATCATGGAGGGATACACAGAGAAGATCCCCTAAACCAAGAGAGGCATTTCCCACGGGGTGATGAGTTGGGTTTTGGAATCTTGTCTGTTTTCTCTCAGGATTAGGGGGAGGACTCATCTAAATCTGGAAACAAGACCCAATAGATGGACACTTGTGCACCCTGGGTCCTAGCAACCCCAGTTATCACCTCTCAATTCTCACTGCATTTAGGTGCACAGAAAACATGGCAGAAGGCAGAAGCTGGAGATTTTTTTCCTACCAAAGTGCCTTTATTCCCAGTTACAGTCAAACAAGGTACAGCTTCCCACCCAGGATTGAACATTGTGACCCTCCCCTCTCAGTACCTCCCCCTACCCTCTTTCTACATTTACTATACCCTCCCACTCCCTTCATTTTTCTGAGAACCCACAGGAACTGTCCTATGTGATGAAGAACCTTTGGACCTTCCAAAACAGAATGAAGCAAGGTGAGATCTTGCCTGAGGGGCAGACACCCCAGAGGCCACTGGTCAACAGGACTGTCCTCAGGGCCTCTTCTCCTTTAGGTTGCCTGATGATGTGCACTTCCTCTTCAGAGGCTGTGAGGTTTTAGCCAGCTCCAGATCCACATCTTGCCCTCCAGTGACCTGGAGGGGAGGCCCAGTGCAGGGTGTGTTTTTCATGAAGCATGTGCGTCCAGTGAGAGCACTCTTCATGGACATGGCACCTGGAGGAGGGTGGGAGCTGAGGAGTCCTCTCTGGGGAGGTGGGGCCTGGATTGCTTGATCTCCTGAGCACAGGGTTTCTATTGGAGGGGCCTGGCTCTGGGACAGTTCCCAGGGCAGCAGGCGGTGCTGGGAGATAAGGAGGAAATCCAGGCTTTGGAGGTCCTCGTCCACACTGCAGCTATTGGCTGTCTTATGTGGCCACCCAGAAGAAGTGGCTTTTCTGGGACCCACTACACTTTTGTTCCCCAGGTTTGAGGAGGAGGATCTGCGGTTTGGGGGAGGATGGTTGGAGTGAATGTTCCCCAATGAAGAAGACCCGTGACAGCCTTGGAGGATAGCAGTGTCCTTTGAACCCAGCAACTCTGGCTCGATGGTCCTGCTCCTCTTCATGACCTGGGAAGCCACCTCTGTGGACCAGTCCTCCATGCTGGCCCCTTGATCAGTGTGATGTTTCCGCTTCTCTGCACCGTGTTTTGCAGCTGCCTCGGAAGTTCTTGTGTCCTGTTGGGACATATTATGACCTTGAGGCACCTGCAAAGGTGCTTCTTCACAAGCTGAAGGAGGATATGGGCACTGGCCAACTCTTCTTCATGCATGAAATGGGCCACAGGGATCAGGACAATCATATTTCAGTGGGAAGTGGATCTGTTACTCATCTTGGTCTCATAAAAACACACTGAGTGTCTGCTGGCCACACTCCTGGGCTTCTTTCTACTTGATATCCTGAACCCTTTCATGGCTCTCATGTCTCCTTCCTTTTTTTTCCCATCCTACATCCTGTATCCTGGAACAGACTCACTCAGGGAGCCATCACAGACAGGATAATGATAACATCCTGTGGGCCACATGAGTAAGGTCCTGTGCCTTCCTCATCTACCTGCTATCCCTTGCTCCCCTCTCCACCTGTGGTAACTCCCTTTCCTGTATACTTGTGTCCCTTTGTCTCCTAGTCTGCCATATATTGCTCTGTGCCTTGGTGTCTGTTCTGAAACCCTGGTAAACCTCGTGTCTCTATCTCCTTGTTCTACCTGGTGCCCTTTTCTTCTTGTCTACCTCTTGTTTCTTCCCAACCACTGTTATTCCTGGTGTCCCTGCACTTCTTTATCAGGTGTCCATGCCTCTCTTCTGTATCACCTACCCCTGGTCTACTGGGAGACCTTCCTTCTGCTTTCTACCTGGTCAGTAGTGAGTCCTTCCTGCTGCTCCAGTTCTTTTGTTAGGGCCAAGATATTTATACATGGTTTGGAGGAAAGCATTTCTTGCAGGAAGCGAGGATGAATTATATTCTCTGCCTGGGATGAGAAGGAAGAGAGTGTGAGTGACCTTGGGAGGAAATGGCCCCAAGTCAGGAGGACTTCTAGGAGAAAGAGGAAGCAATAATAATCCCATGCCCATTTGCACCATGGGGTTGTTATATCCCAAGTACCAGCTACACCCATGTATGAGTGCACACGTGTGCATGCACATTCTCTCTCTCTGTCTCTCTCTGTCTGTCTCTTTCTCTTTCTCTCTCTCTCTCTCTCTCTCTCTCTCTCTCTCTCTCTCTCTAACACACAGACACACGCACAAAATTAATCTGAGATTCTAAGCCAGGAAACTCAATTCCATGAGTGCCAAAACCTTGTATACACCAAGATTGTAAGCCCAGCTCACCTTGTTGACAAAGTTCTCATCAACATAGCTCATGAGACTTGGATCTGGGTATAAATCATCCTGTTGCTCTAGTCCTTCCTCTCCCAAGTTTGCCGCAAGCTCTTCTGTAGACAAGTAGGAGGGCTCCCACGTGGCAAAGTTCGTAGGCCCGAATAGCTCATCCATGATGTCCATGTACTCTTGGATGGCTTCAGGTGGGATCTCGTCGGGCGCCTTTTTCTCAGGCCCTTTGGTCTTGGCCACCTTGTTCTTACGTGCCTTGGACTTGCGTGCCTTTGTCTCAGGCACCTTGGTCTCTGGTGCCTTGGTTTTGGCCGCTAATGAGCGGGCAGACCATACCTTAGTGTTGGTCTTTCTGGAGGTGCACACTAGGACAGGGAGGACCAGAGTGGTGTGTGAATGAGGATTCCATGTTCATCCCAAACACTTGGTAGTAGGCAGGGTTCAGGGGTTCAGGGGACCTAACCTGGTATGCCATGCATGAGGACAACCTGACCCAGGAACCGAGGGATATAATAGTGCACCAGATGCAACATCTAGGAGAGTCAAGTGGGAGGACATTTGTAGTGACTGGTATTGCATGCACTCTACCCTACCGGGACCCAAGTCCCAGGCAGATCTTGTGTTGTTTCTTTGGATAGACAAGGAGAGAAAGGAGATCTGTACTTGGCCCAGTCAATACACAGTTCATAGCTGGGTGGCAGGGACCTCAGGTGTTAGGGGCTTTTTTTCTTGTAAGAGTGAATCTCCAATACTGAAGGAAAAGTTCTTATTTGGGACAACAAATTGCCTTGGCCTTTTTCACTGTTTGGACACTATCATGGACTACTGTGTGAATGTGGGTACCCTACCTGGCTGTTGGACAGCCTCAGGGACTGGAGGCCTTCGGATTTCAAGCCTCGGAGTTGCAGGAGGAGGTCGGCACTGGAAGACCCCTGACAACTGCATCCTTGGATCCTCCATCTCCTCTGCAGCCTCAAACTCCATGAACCTTGATGGGATTTGGGTAAGGCAGGCACAGGCTGAGCTGAGAATCAGGTTAGCCATACCAGGCAGGTGCTGGTGTGGGATTCTAGGCGATGGAGTATTCTAAGCTACCAGTCAGGAGCTAGTGGCAGGAATGTGGAGTTGCGTCCTGGAGTAGGTCCGGCCAGTGACAGGAGGGAGCTGCTACAGAGGAAGAACCAGAGTTCTCGGGAAACACTACATCAACTAGCACCTTAAGGGAATCAGATCTGAGGGACCCAGGCAGGGCCCCTAGCTGATCCTTGTTCTGGCTCTCTCCTGTTTCTGCCAGGAGGAACCACATCATCAGTTTAGTTGTAGAAACTGGTCAGGGATGTGATTTATATCAGGGAACACCAGAGGTCCTGACCCAATTCAGGGGTACCGAGGCTGGGACCTTGGGCCCTGAAAGGATCACCTGGGAGACCAAATTACAGGCAGGGTCATGTGGAAGTGAAAGCTAAGCTGAGAACATTGGGTTTCTTCCAAGGAGGGTGGGTTCTTCCCTTCCCTTGTTAGAAAGGCTGGGATTACATAGAGCAAAGGCAGTAAGGACCAGAGACATGTCCTGGGGGCACCTGAGGTGGTGGCTGGCCCTGACAATGCACTCCCCACCACCACCCTCTTCTGGAACATCAGGTTGAAGTAGTGGCCACTTTGATGAGTTATAATGGACCTCACTCTAGAAAGAGGTACCAGTTCCCAGGCAGGTGGCCCGAGTGAATCTAGTGCAACTTTTCCCCTCTGCAGAGCCAGCAAAGCAGCAGCAGACCCTCTGGCTGGGCTGGTACCTCCTCCCCATCCTGACCCTGAACCTCAAGGCAGAGTTGGAATCAAGAGTATGGAGCCTGGAGTTTCTGGGATTGTTGCCGAGAGAATGCCCAGGCCTCAAGCTAGAAGGAGCCGCTATTTGGAGAGCTAGATGCCTCGGAGCCAAAACATAGGTAGGTGACAGTCTGTACCAGACCTTGCTGTGCAAACCATGATCCCCCATCAGTAGGCTCTGGGCCTTGAAAACTGGCTCACTTTTCTGCAGTCTCATAGAAGACCATCCGATCAAAGTTGCTGGTGCGCTGCCATTCCTGCAAACCCTTCCTCAGGCCCTCTTCCATGGTCATGGTGGGCTCTCGTCGGGACAGAGACCGAAGCACTGGGCTGGAATTCATCAGGATCAGTGTCCACAAGGTCACCCTCCTTTATCAGTAGACCAACAGCATAATTTCCTACCTTTGTTTTATTTGCCCCATGATGTTCAACTCAAAGTATTGACATTGGGACTCCAGGAGACTTATACAAAACTTGAACACCAAGGGCTGCATTGACCAGCATGATTGTGATTGGATTCCTCAAATATCATTGAGGTGTACTATGTGATGAATGTTTTTATCCCCCAACATTCACCTGTTGAAGCCCTAACCCCCAATGGAATGGTATCTGGACACTGCATTTAGTGCTTAGAAGGTTAGATGAGATCCTGAGGGTGGCGCCTCATGAGGGCATTAGTGTTCTTCTGGGAGAAGGAGGAGACACTGTGAGGACACAGGTGAGCCAGCTGTCTTTTCAAGCAAGGAGAAGAGAGAGCAATCATGGGATTTTAGGTCAGTTACCCTTTACCTGGGAATCCTGACTAAAGAACTGTGAGAAAGGAATGCCTTTTTGTTTTTTCACAAATTTTCCATAGCATCATGGTGGCCCAGGCTGACTGAAGACAGGGCACAGAATGGCCTGGGAGCAGTTACAAACTGGGACAAAGTTGAACATGCCCATGCAGTATCCAAAGACAGCTTCCCCTCGAGTGTGACATCACCAGAGGGTCCTGATCAGGAGTTCATGACAATGTGTATGGGGAGCCATAGATTTCTGTGTTGGAGCCAGCACCACTAAACCCACTTGTGGTTGGGATGTCCCTGGTGCTGAGAACAATCAGGTCTATGGTGGAAGGTGAAATGACTGGGGGAGGCATGGAGTCAGACAGCCAACTTCGATTCCTGGCCCACATTACCCCCAGGAACCTCCTCTGACCTTGAGTCCTCCATGTGATGGTGATGATCATTGGAGACAAAGATTGCCTGCACTCACAGGGCTGTGATAGGCACCGGACATAAGGCACGTTTCATTCCCTGGTCTCAGCTTGTCCCCTCACCCTCAGGACCTTTCGTCCAGTTCCCCTACATCCCAGCCTCCTCTTTCCAACCCATGCTTTTCCTCCTGACAGAGCTCAAGGGGGAGCCTGAGGAGAACACTCACATGAGGAAGCAGGAAAGTGCTTCCACATCAGGAGTCTGAGGAAGGTGCCTGCGGACCAGGGTCTTGAAGCGCTGCCAGCGCCGGAAGTTCTCATACACGCTGGGAGGTCTGCTGGAGTCATCTAGTGGCACTGCAGCTGGGAAGGTGGGTAGTGTGCCCTCCCCGTACACTGTACCTGGCCATTGGCGTGCATTCATTGGGAACATGATGGGGGCCATCTGGGCAAATGGTCGTGGTGCTGGAGGGCGAAGGCCCAGGTGCCAGTGGATCCCATAGTTTTGAATCCCTCCACTGTCTGAGGCAGGTACAGTGGTCCCCAGGGCAGAAGGTGCTGTGAGGAATGGAGCAGGATGCTCCACACCCCCACAGAAGGCCCCTGGGGCCCTCCAGTTGAGGGGTGTCTGAGTGTGGATAATGTTGTGAATATGAGGAGGCCCCACTGGCCTCAGTTGTGGCCCATGTTTTCCAGAGGTGGACAGCCCTGGCACATATGACTGTCCAGGGTAAGTGGACAGCACTAGAGGGTTACCCTGGGAGATAGGTGCAGTCACCCTTGGTGCCAGGGGCAACTCCCAGAATGGCTGGTGTGTTGGCACAGGGGCAGCTGGAAGAAAGGGTAGGCCCCTGAATGCAGACATGTGGGCACCAGGATTGAAGTTCATGCCTGGTCTCCGCGATGCAGATGCTGTGGAGGCAAAGCAAAGCGGAGAATGGGGGAGGGAAAATGACAGCAGGATTGAGGACCCCCAGTTTCTTACTCAGAGGAAATCTGCGAACAAATGCTCACAGCTCAGGGCCCTTGGGCAGGGAAATTGTGCAGTTTGCAAATGTCCCTGAGTGAATTTCTTGCTCCGTTCCTTTAGTCATAGTTCTACCCAGAGAAATCTCATTTTCAGTACACCAGGATTCCCAGTTGACTGTGACACCTCAGCTTTTTCTGATTCTGAGAGGCCCCTTGTGCATCCTTTGCAGACACTCCATTGACCTCCTAGGTGACTCCCTAGAAATGGATCAACTTGACTCTATTCAGTGGCACCATGCTCCTCCTCATTCTCACCAACAGGAAAGGGACCTTCTCCAGGGCAGATGCAGGGACTTTAGGGTCACTTGTGAAGGTGACAGGTTCTAAACCTATTCCCCCATCACCTCCTCAGCCTTCCTTTTGCTAATACTCCTTATATACCCCTCCACTTTATTCCTAGGCATCCACACACAAACAAGAAACACCTGATTGAGATCTCTGCCTAGCTAGAGGCTGAGGAATTCTGTAGTTCACCCAGGAGCACATCCTGCCCAGCATGGGGGTGCTTCTCCCAGCACTTCCCACACCAAACGCAAATGGGGGACAGATCCTGGCCATCTGTGATCCTAGTGCTCACTGGTTGCTGCCCTAATGCAGGGAGCTCCTTTCCCAGGGAAGAGGTCTATGTGATAGACACTGAGTCCCGGAGATCCTCTCCAGGGCTGACCAGCAAAGGTTACTGAGGTTTATGAAGTTGATGGGATGGTGAGGATTGGGGTTTTCCAGAGGTTTTCACAGACACTGGTCATTTTTTTATTGGGCCTGGGAATTAGAGCCATTCTGATGTCCTTTTCCTTTGCACTCCTAATAATGGGAAGGAAAGTGTCCCAGAGACTCAGGCCTGCACCAGCTGCTACCTGTAGCAAGTTGTTGGGAGCACATTCCTGTTCACCAGGACATTATGCTGAGTGAGGTCAAAGAATGGGGGGTGTACCACACTTCAACACTTGCATGTATCCATCGGGACAGCTGCCTAAGTTCCAATGACAATATGAGTAGAGCCCCTTCCTAACTGTGTGCTATTCTCCTTCCTGTCTTCAAAAGAACCCAGTCATCTTCAAACGTGATCCTGGAAAATGAAGAACACCCCACATGTGCTCCCTTATCATGGAGTACCAACCAAACCATGAAGATAAGCAAAAGTCTTGTGTGTTGTCTTGAAAACAATGAGCTGAGGCTACACACACAGAGTGTGAAAGTGATAACGATTCAGAAGATCCCCCAGAGGCCCAAATCTATGTTGGCTAAGGTTTCCTGGGTTCCCTGCCCTTCTGGAATCAATGACACCTGCTGTCTGAATGGAAGGAGAAGTTTTCCTGGGCAGGAAGTCTGTGAGGGACCCTGGGCTATGGCAGTTGGAGTGCCCTGCAGCCTCACCCACAGAGACTATATCGCACTGCATCTGTGGTCATTGAGATCCCCATTGGGCAGTTTTCTAACTAAGAACACTTCTTACCCCTGCCCACTTATGATCTGAGACTCCCAGTCAGTCCCCTCAGAATGATATCCCAGGCAGCTTCCATGTGTCTGAAGAATGGACACAGGGCTCAGCATCTTGACTCCAGGAAGGCCTCACTGGGACCCCATCTGTGACTGCCTAAAAAACCATGCAGTGACCTGTGTCCATTCTACAAGGAATCAATCCCGTGGCCTCTCTCCTTTCTGCTGACCCAGTGTACTTCCCCGGATTAGACTGGACCTGGGTCTTAGGAGCCCTCCTCCCCATGAGCAGTATCAGTCTTCCCAGGGCTTCCTGGGCCATTTCAAGTGTATTGTCTAAGGCTCTTTCCTTCCCTTACTTCTGTTCAATCAGTTGACCACAGGGTAAGTGCTCCATTCTTACTCCCAAGGGTTTTTGGGGTGACTGCCCTCAGATAACAGACCCCTGACTGTCCAGGCTCACCTCCTTCTGAAGGCCAGGCAGGACACCTGACACAGTGTCTCACAGTCTCCACAGTGGGAAACGTCAGTACAGGACCCAGAGAGTGACCTGTCTGTAACAGATGCTCAGGGTCCAACTGAGCCAAGCTGGCCAAAGTTTAAATGTAAACCACAGTGGAATGTTGGATCCAGACATTCTGTAGGGGGGGAGGGGCCAAGGACAGCTGGCCTGGTGGGGAGGGGGGCTGGGCGGACATTCCAGGAAGAGCTCTAATAGGTATAGAAGAACTTTGAGTTCCCTTCAGGCAATTCAGGGGTGACACAAGTGGTGTGTGCCTCCGGGTCATTTTGAAGTAGTTTCTAAAATCCACAGGAGAGGGGTGTGACAGGTGACCCTCTCTTTCAACAACCAAATTGTCTTTGCTTCCAATGATGGGCAGGACCAGTGAACCATGGCTCTCATGAGCCACAAAATCACCAGTATACACAGTCAGTACTCTAAAAAACTGTGGGGTATGGATTGTGTTTTATGTATAAAGTGTTTTTTTCTTGTTTTTTGTTGGTGATGATTTTTTTTTCTCCCATCCCTGGCTTGCAAAACACACAGTTCGGTGTTCATGAAATATTAACACCTTATTATAAGTCTTTTCAATAAATGGCAGGAGGGGGGCAAACCATGATATTCAGGCACTAAAAAGAAGCTTCCTCCATTCTTTCTTCCCTTGTTATTTCTTTTGAAGCAGTGATATAAAATATGCAGTGCAGAAAAACTCTGTTCTCATTCCACAGGTTTTTTAAATTTTTTAAAAAATAATTATACACTGTAATGAATGCTGGAGACCAGATTTTTCAAAGCAAATTTTATTTGCTAAACCAAGGTCGAATTCAGGGTCTTGTATCCTCTTGGTCAGTGCTTTGCCACTGAGCTTCAGCCCTTACCCATGCAATCAGTTTGCACTGCTTCAAACTGCTATACCACAGGTGCTCATATGATAACACTAGTCAAATTCAATTTGTGCAAACTGGCCATGGGAAGGAGCACAGGGTAGAGAGCTTCCTTAGCTTCCAAGGACTGCAGCAGGGTGGTCTCTACTGTAGGCATGAGCAGTTTGTAACTGCGAAGATCACTTTGTCATTTCAGGTGCTCCCACTGAATGAAGGACCAGCCCAGATGCTCTTTATGGGGAGCCTTCTTGCCGGAGACACCTTGCAGGCTTCCCTGCCCATTTCTTCCTCCTGCAGGGCCACGGGTGTCCCTCCTGCATCCCTCGCGCCTGAGCACATGCTTGGTTGGAAGGGCGCGCGCACAGGCTGCCATGCAAAGGCTCCAACGTCCATTGGGGCTCCTGCTGGGAAAGGCACAGGCGCGAGCACAGACAGCGGGTTCCCAACGGCCAGCTGGGCTCCCATAGCGGCGTCCAGACTCAGTCCCATAAGCCTCTAGGTACTGGACCCGCGAACCTCTTCCGTTCCCACTATGTTCCTGCCCGTTCCTCTGGCCCCTGCGCCTCGCCAGGCAGCCCAGGGGATGCAGGCCGCTTGCAGGAGGCCTGGCAGTGAGGGGTGAGATGGCCAGTGCGGCGCCCACGTCGAAGCATCCTCCATCCATGTCCCTTGCAGCCTGTGTGAAACCCGGCTCCAGGGCACCTGTTTGGTGCCTGAGAAGCGCAGTCCTGGTCAGCAGGTCTGAGGCTCCTGTAGGTGTCTGACAAAGTGGTGATTGTCATCTTCTTGTTCCGCCTGAAACCTGTGAATGTAGAGGACACTGTCACCTGGCATCCGGGTTGTTAGCTGAAGGACGCTCATTTCCCAGGCCTTAGCAACTTTGCAGAAGGGAACACACTGAGCCAAGTGTGTTGAGTCTGCTGTAGTCACCCCGTGATTGACGGGCCATCGTAGGTGGGCTGTTGGGGGGCTCGTCTGGACAGAGCACCTAAATGATGATGGGAGAACCGGGTGACCACAAGTCCTGTGCAATAAAGAGAGTCATGTTGTCTTATTAATTTGTGGTGCTTGTGTATGGCGGCAGTGAAGTTGATGATATGGTCTCACGTATGCGTTGCTGGGCTGTTGGGGGCCCCTGTGGATATTTCTGGGTGCCAGGAAGTTTTCCTTCTGTTTTGATGGGCATGAGATCACGGGGTGATTGTTTGGGTGAGAACATGAGACGCTGCGCTGGTCCTGGAGGGTTAGTAGGAATTGAGAGGGCTCTGGTTGTTTTCACTGTTCCTTTGATGGAGTGGTTGGGACCCTAATGTGTTGATGTGCATTCATAATTTGGATCTTGCTCTGTTTCGACTGCCTGACGAGAATGTGGTATGTGTTCAGAAGTGTGGGTCAGATGAAGTGGTGATGGTCATCTTCTTGTTCTGTGTGGATATGGGAGATCAAGGGAAAGTCAGCTCTGGTTTTTGTAATATTTTTCTTGTGGTGGTCTTGTATATATATAGTTTTCCCACGAACACACCCTGGGGAGTTTGGATACACATGTGTTTGCATATGGGCTATGTTAAGGAAGGCATTTGGGTAGTTTTCTCTGCACTTGCAATGTGATTATTATAGTTGGGAAATGGAGGAGGGATATTTGTACATTCTGGACATCATGTTGTGGTACAAGGGATTTTGAATAAATTTTATTTTCATTACCCATGCACATGTACTTGAGTGTGTGAAGGCTGGTCGGTTACTAATTTTGTGGAGCAGTCGGATGAATATATTCATTGTGTGGTGTGCAGATGGCAGGCTTCTGCATTTTGGAAGACAGAGTTATTTCTTCATATTTGGGAGTGTGTGAGCTTGTATATGAAGATGAGATACCTATGGAGAGTTACTTGTGTATTGAGTTTGTATTAACTACCCCACCTCAGGTGTGTGTGTGTGTGTGTGTTTGTCTTGAAGTAGTAGCAATAGTTCTGAAGTGGAAAAATATTTAGGTGTCTGTTAGTAGATGTATTTAAGGGACATGGCAACTGATGTCTGCTTCCTGGGGCCATATATGTATGAAGTAGATGAGACCCCCGACAGTGGAAGGTAATCTGTTTTAATCAAAGTCCACTGAGTGGATATACGAATTCCCACCCCACGCCCAAACAAAAACTTTCACAGTAACATTTAACTGGTGTTTGGCCCAAACTGCTGGGTATTTGTGCCTAGCCAAATCAGTACATGGAATTAACTATTACAGTAACATTGAATAATCTTCCTTATAGAATGCAGCATGTCCCAGGGTGGACAAGCAGAAAATTAAGTTTGGCTGAACCAATTTTCAGAGAAGTTCAGGAAAGACAGTTATGATATGTGCCTGAGAAGCAGAGAACCGACTGATAAACTGAACTACTACCACTTGTAGTTGGCTCTCTCTTCCACCCTCTCATGAAATGTGCTTACCCCTCCCAAAGAGATAACAACCAAAGTGTTCATTCACTGCCAGAATGTAGTCAGAATCCCATATCTCTGTATGATTCACACCAGTCCACATGTGAGACCCAGTTTGACCTTGCTTAAGTCACAGCTGTGAATTCCAAATACCAGCATGCAGTGTTAGGCATATGCATCCTGATGTAGGAAGTATAGAATGAAATATGTGTTGTGATTTGGATCTTAAATATCCACGAAAGGTCTATAAATATTTCCTCATCAGCCTCTGGCAATATTGAGAGGTGATGAAACAGTAGGCGGTGGGTCCTGCTGGAAGGAGGTTGCATGGTTGTGGACAAGCCCTTGAGGAGGATATTGGGATCCTGGTCTCATGCTGTCTACTTCCCAGCTACCATGAGGTGAGCAGCATTACTCCAATATGTGATCTCTGCCATGATGTTCTGCCTCCAGGGAGTCTCCAGAGCCATGAAGCTGATCAAGTATACATAGAAAGAAATCTCTGAAATGTTCAGTCAAAATAAAGTTTTCTTCCTTGTAATTGGTTTACCTTACATATGGTTTCAAAGCCACAGAAAGATGACTAATGTAATGAGGTAAATTAAAGATCAAAATGCCTGCTCTATAACACTCCTTACATATTGCAGGGCAGATAATTTAATGTTATCTTTTATGGAGTGTAGTTTATTACTCAATTTGACAAGAGTTCTTTCACATTATTGTTTATCTCAATTTTTGTTGGGCTCTTGGGTCTTTTGTCTGAGAAAACTTTCTGTTGTCATTTTGGATTTTCCTTTTTTTAAGTTTTTGTTTTTTTCCTGTAGATGCCGATGGACATGATTTATTTATTTGTTTGTTTGTTTGATTTACTCTTAAGGCTCAAACCCAGGGCCTCACACATCCTAGACAAGCATCCTGGCACTGAGCTAGAACCCCAGCCCCTTGGCCTTTTCTTAAGTAGACATTGAACAATATGCCCTTATCTTTCTTAGAGTAATTAGGTTTCTCATCCAGAGTCTTGCATCTAGATAATTGGGAATACAAGTGTTGTTTTAAGTCTCAAAGATATTTGAACCCAGACTGGGCACTATTTTGATAAATATTTTCTCACAATTTTCTTAATTCCTACAGTTATTCCTTAATCACTCTCCCTGATTCCATGGCATGCCCATGGTAACCAGAAATAAATTCCACCCCAGAAAGCCACTATTCTATTGAGCATATCATTCATGATACAGCCAGTAAACAATATTCACCCTTGTAATTTGAATTAGAACACATATATGTGTATAGTAGACATATGAATCTATGCATACATGTGTATATATGTATGTGTGGTATCATATGTGAAGTACAGATAACACGAAAGTGTAAATGAGAACCACAAGATGTAATAGAGCTTTGTTTCAAGGAACAAGGGAAAGTAAATAAGGAAGAATTGTCAATATACAGAAGAGGCCCCTGAGGCCTAGATTCAGAAGTAAGCACAAAGTGCACTGCTGCAAGAAAATGTGGCCTTCTCCAGGTAGATGTAGGCTGATGTGGTGATGTGCAGAGGGGACATTATTTGGAAGAACTGAAGAACTCTCACATGAGTAAACCTGCATGAACACATGTTTGGGCTGCTTACAGAGGAAGTTGTTCTCTTAGTGCCCTTTCTGCATGTTGCTCACCCACTAAGCATTAAAACCTTCATATCCTGGTATGTATGGGGCAGGAAGGAAATTCAGAATTAGCATCAGGAGAGAAGAGGTTCTCAAACATCTTAGGCTTCTTTGGATTAATTTAGATGCAATCACAAATAGGCAGAGTACACCTAGCTCCCTTAGTATTAGCAGTTCTGTGGTTGGAGTACCAGTGGCTCTCAGATTGTAGCATTAGCAGAACGCTCCATATGTTCCTGGCACCCTGAGACAGCAACTCTCTATCATGGAAAGCCATCACCAAAATGCTTCAAAACTTCATACATCTTTAAACCTCTTGAATTCAGTAAAGAGAGAAAAGTATTTATGCACTGTTTTATGATATCTTAATGTGTCATTTCCGTATTACACCATGTGAAATGTAACACTAGACAACCTTTCTCACACTGCACATTGTCTTTAGAATTCATTTAAATGCAGGGTTGTGAGTTGAAGTTTCAGCTCAGAGGTGTGTAGAGCACTCACCTAGCATGCATGAGGCACTGGGTTTGATCTTCAGTACCACATGAAAATAAAATGAAGATATTGTGTCCATCTGTAATTAAAAAATAAATATTCTAAAAAATGCATGTAGGTAGTCACAAATTGTTTTGCACTTGGGAATTCCATTGGTTCAACTTCACTTTTTTCCTGAGTAAAAAATATTTATTGTCTTTATTAATTGGAAGGAGAACCAATACTATTGGTCAAGTATATGCTAATTGGGGTTTGGAAAAGTTGTGCAGTGGGCATCCCCACTGTGGGCAGGATTTGTTGCAGAAGGATAGCAGATCGGCTTGCCTCAGCTCACTTTGGTTTTGGCCTGCCAGGCTCAGGTCTTCCTGAGGCAGGGGTAGAAGAGTCAAGGTCAATTAGATGGACTTATCAGAGGTTTGAGAGGCATTAGAAAAAATGGTACCAGTGTCAAGAAAGAAATTAATTTTCCATACCTTGACAGTCAAGGTCATCCTGGGCTCCTGTACAGAAATAAAACAGTCTGAATAGTTGGAACCTAAGAAGGATTCCCCAGGACCCATCATTCCTATTGTTGGACTGTTTGAAGTGAGGGATTTGTCCACTGGTCCTTGCCTGTGTGCGTATTCGAAACACCTGTGATCCACTTCAGTGACAGGTTAGGGTGTTGGTGGGATTGCTTTGTTTCATGGGCAGTCTTTCTTGTAATGTCCCTCTTGGCCACAGTTATAGCCAGCTATGGTGGGAGCAATACCACTCTGGGGACCTTGTCTACTGGATTTAGCCATCTGTAGGGCTGTCATAAGGGCAGTTGCTTTCTTTTGTTCTCTCTCTCTCTCTCTCTCTCTCTCTCTCTCTCTCTCTCTCTCTCTCTCTCCTCTCTCTCTCCTCATCTTCTTCCTCCTCTTCCTCTTGGTCATGATTGTAAAACACCCAAGTGGCATGTTTTAAGAAACTATCTAAAGTGTTCTCTCCCTTTTGCAGTTGATTTTGTAATTTTTTCCTAATGATTGAGTTATGAATTTGTTTTTCAGGTTGTTATGCTGGGGAAACAGGGGACGTTGTGGTGTATTTAATTAATGCTTCCCTGAGTTTTTCTAAAATGTTTGTGGAAGTTTCTGCATTCTCCAGATTGTTTGAAATAATTTGGAGATTTAGTATGGGTTTTCCTAAAGCCCTGTACCACACAATCCTGAAAGTACTTTCCCTTCCATTGCCCCATGTGACCCATCTGTATCCCATTTTTGATCCTCCTAGAGAACTGCCTATTGCTTTGTTGGCTATGTTTCTTCTGAGTCCATTTCAGTTAGAAGGAGAAGGCCTCCTGGGACTTGCACTATATATCATTCATCCCCAGAGGATTCAGCCACCCATAAAGCATCCTAGTGTTCAGTGCTAGAGAGAATTTGGTTCATTAACATCATTATGTCTTTCCAAGGTAGGTCAAAGTTTGGTTAATGCCATGAAATATCTCTGTATATTTATCAAGGTCATCCTGGAATCTTTCTAAGTCACTCTTAATTTGTCTCAAGACTTGCAGAGAAAAGTGACCTGTAGTATAATGGGTCTTTTGGGACTCTTTCCTATGACTTGTAGGTATAGGAAGGAGCTGAAGTGCATTCCTCCTGATTTTCTATTTCCTCAGCATGTTGGGGCTCTGTTGGCAAAACCTGAGTAAGGAGGATATAAGTGTTTAGAAAAAAGGCTTTTCTGTATTTGATTCTTCTCTAAGAGAAACTGCTTTCCATTTTAGCCTTTCCTGATATATTTGCAATCATACTCATACTTAGAGCCAGTAAATTTCTATTCTATTTGCTGAAAATATTGGTGCTGATATAGCTTGAGAATCTTTGGATTGCATTTTTTTAGTGTAGCCAAGAGTGAAGAATCTAATTTACATTGGTTGCATAATTTTGGGTTGTGTCTCCAGGAAGAAAAAAAAAAGCTTGTTATGTATAGGGTACCTGTGGCCACTTTTTTCTCCCTTTTACAATTTATGTTTAAGTATAAACTGGATTACAGTTTATACTTGCCACAGGAGGCTATTTTTCCACATCCTCCAGCTGGTATTCAGGCCAAGCTTGGGCTCAGAAAAATACCAGACACTTCTTTAGGGTCTGAGTGTCAAAGAAATACCAATGTTTCCAAATACTTCTTCAAGGAGTCGGGTGCCAGGTGGAGTATAACCCATCTAAAAGACAAAGGGGAAGAAGACCTCCTTTGGCATCCCTCCATTGGCATATTGAGGTATCCCTCAGTGCCATGTGGACCTGAAAGCCATGGATGACCACCCTTTGAATCCTGCTAGGTGGAGTAGTTGCTCTTAGCACCACAAAGTACTATGATCCTCAAGACATGAGTGACCACATTCTGAGGCCTTCATAACATATTAGTTGTGCTGACCAATGCATTATTCAAAAATCCTTTCCTCTGTCATTTCCCTCTTCAAAGGAGTGATCTTCTGTTTTTCTGTACTGTTTTGCCATGCATTGTGGGGGCAGTATAAAGAGAGTTACATGTCCTTGAGGAACCTAGTTATTATGCTAAAAGAGAGCCATGTCCCTCTAGGTTAAGTGCCCTAAAGAAGATTCTAGTCTTTCCTAATATATTTCTTATCATACTCATTCTTAGGGCCACTACAATCCTGTTGCATCAGCACAAACATTAAATCAAATATGGTTTAAGAGACTTTGAATTGTGGATTGTCATGCGGTGTCTTTTTGTTCCTGGGTTCTGAGCACCAGAATCCCCTCCATGCTGTGGGGAAAAAAAAAGTTTTTTGGCTCTCTCCCCTGGTGGAGGCAAAGTTCCTAATCTGAAGTCTAGACTAGGAGAGGGATGAACTGGCAGGGTTCTTCTCTGAACAGGCAGGGTTTGGAAACCCAGAGAATGGGACCTTGCTCCTGAGTGAAGCTCACCAGAGACAGCATGGGATTTGGGTCCTAACAGGTGCGCTAAGGATTGAAAATTCCTCATAACCTCATTCATGTGTTCTATTGAAACAATTGGGATTTAAATGAGTATAAGAAATCAGAATCTACATGATGTTTACAGCGCATGTGTGAGAGAGACACAGAAAGGAAAAGAAGGGAAGAAAACTGGAGCAATAGACAATGTGGCTCACCCTCTGGGGATTAGTGTCTTACTGTTTTTCAAAGACCTTGGATCAGACTAAGACATTGTGTTAGGATCCAAGATACACCAGGTAAGGGACCCCTTCCCACCATTGAGTCCAGTCAGTCTTAAAGTGGAAAAAAAAAAGCAAACACTTAATGGATCCATTGATGTGTTGTATTCCTCAGAGAGATGTTGAAGCTGAGCTTGACCAACATTTCTACTTTAGTGACAAAAGATATTGAACAAGCCTCCTCCAGTAAGTCTGACACTTGTGGCTTTAGACTAGCAGGTGCTCTACTATATTTTAGATGGGTGACAGACATTAATTATTTTTGAAAGAGAGAGTTATTTCTATAAGGAGTATAGAACTCCAGAAATGAAGGAGACAGTTTGTTGCTCCATTTCAGTCACCCTCCATAGAAGCCCCAATTTGGGCACAGAAAGAAGAATATTGATTTTCTACCCCTGTTAGCAGGTGAAACTGGGTTTTTTCTACTTCCGCTGGCAGGTTAAGACTGTGTGAAGTGCAGTTTTCTGCAGCTAAGAATTTGTGCTCCTCTCAAAGGTGGTTTATACACTTCTATGTCAATGCAGAACCCAGTGGCTCACCATCAATTCCTTTTCCTGGGATCTTTCTTGCAAATTCAAAGAATGAACTCTGCAGACCAGGAAGAGTGAGTGTAACAGTAGGATTTATTGAAGAACATGTATCGAACTCCTGCAGTGCAAGAGGGGACCTGATAGCTGGCTTTCTCTGACCAAGTGTGCTAGTCTAGGGGTTTATATTGCCCTTGCATCACTGTGATGTGTCCAAGCTTATGCCTGTAAGGCTCTGGAAAAAGACAAATGCTATTGGTCCCAATTTATGCTAACTAGCATTTGGAAAAGCACTAACACTATTAGTTAGCCCCAATCTCACTCTGTATTTCCTCACTTTCATTTACTGTATGCTTTGGGAAAAAAGAATTTGAGTCATTGAATTGTGCATGCTTAGTGGTGTGTCAGGAACTTCAGGGCCTGTGTACAGTGTGCTTCTGCAGTGGCCATCACCCATGTGTGTAGGTGGGGATCTTGCAGGGTGATGGATCAGCTTGCCCCAGCTCACCTCAGTTCTTGAATGATGCTCCAACTTACGTGGTCCATCACTCCCCTGTTTTCTAAAATTGTTATCAGTGATCTGTAGGATGCCTGTCTGGCTTGCCATCTGGGGAGTAATGACAACAGGCAGAATGTATCTTGACTGTGTTGTTAGCTGAAGTTTCAAAGGGGGCCATGACTTCTTTCCCTAGAAACCAAGCCTTGTCCACCTATGCAGGAAGCCCTTTGTGATGCTGAATATTTGTTCAGCCTGGATATCTAGCCTCTTCCACAGGATCAGAAATAAGCTATCTAAGTAAAATGCCATCCCCATTGCCAATTCTAGAAAATTCTATGATGGTTTAAAAGACGGAAGGCTCCAAACATCTCTCTTACATGAGACAGAAGAGAAAGGGCCAACACTTTCCAAAAGGCATTTAAAGAAAACTTTGGGGGCTTGGGTTGTGGCACAGTGATAAAATACTTGCCTAGCATGTGTGAGGTCCAGAGTTCAATAACCTGTACCACCAAAAATACCAAAAGGAAAGAAAAACATTGGTTTCCCTGTCTTTGACATTCATGGCTGACCCAATTATGTCACTGTGACCTAGAATTATATTTGGTCAAAGTATATTTGAGATCACTCCATCCTTCAATCTCTTTCAATGATACCACCATTTTGAATCTCCTTAGCTGGTTTTGGTCTGCTGTATGAGGAGCCTCTTCCTACCCATACCTCAGGGAAGTCCCATGGTTTCCTGGAAGGATACTGTGTGTGCTTGAGCCCACCTTGTTTTTTCTTTTTAAGTAATTGAGCTTCCTTCCCAATCTCCTTATGCAAAAAGTTCCTTTAACACTTACCCTTGTGGTGCAGCATAACTCCTAGTGAGGCCTCAAGTACATTGTTATATTCAACCTATGCATGCCTTTTATCTCAAGTAGAGCAGGTAGAGCTGATTTTACTAAGAACTGGTTACAGGAAAGGATGCTGGCACTGAAAGCAGACCTGGAAGGTCACACTGAGGACAGTTATGAAAGAGAATGACAGAGAGCAATGGAGAGCTGCTAAGAGCTACTAGGTCTGGTTGTTGAAAGAGTTCCAGGGAACTCTCAGTAGCTACTCGTTCCTCCTGTCAGGAACACAATGGCAGAGCTGCTCTCACTGGACACTGAGGGTCACTGTCATTCACTCTTAGGGCTGTGAATGCTAAGATCTGGGATATGTTGGCCCTGGAAACTGAGAACGGATAATATTAAGGGAGGTGCACTTTTCCTATTTGTGGTTGCTCTCCAGATGGATGTTTGAATCCTCAGCCAATTGGTAACAGAGATGGTTATGGGACACAGTTCATGAAGGGATGTACAGAGAAGGCCCCTTAAATTAACTGAGGCTATGTAAACAACATAATGACTGGGTTTCTGTTAAGCTTTTGTTCTGTTTTTCTTCCAGCATCAGTGGAAGGTGCAGGCTAAATATGGAGGCAAGGGCTTGGCCCTGCATCTGTGCACCCTGAGGAATGGAATCTGCAGATACCTCCTCCTCTCAGTCCTCACCCCACAGAGTAGCACAGACACCACAGCAGAAGGCAGCAGCCATGAGAACATTTCTCTACTAAATGCTTTTTCTTCACTCTTGACAGTCAACTCCCGCCATGTATAGCTTTGCCCCAGGTATGCACCTCTCTCCTTCTCCCTTCCCAGTTCCCACCTTTGGCCTTCCTCCTACATTCCCAGTGCCCTCTCCTTGCCCTCCCTTTCCTGAGGACTAGCAGGATCAGTTCTGAATGACAAGGATCTTTGCCCCTTGTGTTGCAGGATGTAGTGAAGGTGAGATCTCACCAAGACCCTGCCTGAGAGGTTGGCTCACCCGATACCTATCCTACTGTCTTCAATGCCTCTTCTTCTTTCTCTGGGGTCTGATGACTGACATTCCTCTCAGATGCTGGGCAATAGGAATCAGCCCCAGAGCCATATGTTTCTTTCCAGAGACCTGGAGATGAGACCCAGAGTAGGGTGTCTTTCCTGCATGCATTGGGTGTCAATCTGTAGTTCACTTCATAGATTGGCATCAGGAGGGGGATAGAGATGAGGACTCTTCTTTTGGGCAGAGGAGCCTGTAGTGCTCAGCCTCCAGGGATGAAGGGGCCTTTGTGAAGTCCTGGGTCTGGGACAGTTGCAGCACAGCAGAAGGTGCTGGGAAGCCAGGAGGATGTTCGGGGTATGGAGGGTCATGGTTGTCCTCACTAAACACCTCTGCTTTCTCATGTGGCTCCTGTAGGAGAAGTTCTGCTGGGACCCACTGCCCTTCACTGGCCCAGGCTTAGAGAAGAGATTCTGTGGTCCAGGGAAGAGTTGAGGACTGGATGGGCCCCATTGAGGAAGACTCACAACAGTGCAGGAAGATACCAGTGTGCTTTCATTATAGGACCTAGGGTTATGTGACCCCTGGTGGGCCAGATCTCCATATAGGACTCATGTTCAGTGCTATCACTATGTCCCTCTATACCTTGGCTGGCAGTTGATTTAGAAGCACTATAGTTGGGGTACAACATAACTTTCAGGCACCTACACTGATCATTTCTACTTTGAGGGCAATAGTTGCATTTTCACCAGCTACAGAACAGAAATGGCCCATGCTCAGTCTGTATTGGGTATGAGGGTAGACAGAGGGACTTGTGGGATGTGTAAAAATGAATGGGAGGTATCACCTGTCTTGGTGTCAGACTGAAGTTCTGATGGCCATTCTGCTGGGTGAGTCCTTCCTCCTGGTCCAGCTCTTTGGTTAGGGTCAAGATATCCATGTGTAGTCCTATGAAAAGCAACACTTCCAAGAAATGGGGGTGTGGAAATTGAAGCCTGTGCCTGGAGAAGAAGAAATTGTGTGTGGCCTTGGTAGGAAGGGTCTCCAAGCCCAAGACACCTCTGGGAGTTGTAGGAAGCATGGATGGTGTCTTCTGGTTCACACTGTGGAGTTGCTAAATCAAGACCATGAGCTACCCCACCCAACAGACAAACAGTGCTGAGAATGTAAAGAATAAAACATAATTCCATGAGTCCAGGCTGACATTCCCAAAGTCTTGTAGACACCTGGATTCCCAGCCCAGCCCACCTTGGTGAAAAAGTCCTCTTGGAGCACAGCTCATCAGTCTAGGGCAGGAGATTTAGATCTTGATACAAATTGTCCCCTTTTAGATGTCACTCCATTTCATTCACTTCCAAGTTTCCCATGGACTTCGCTATGGCCAAATGTGGGCCTATCCACATGGTGAAGTTGGGAAACCCCACCAGATGTTCATGATATCCATCTATACAGTTATGACTTCAAGTGTGATCTAGTCAGGAACTTTGGTCTCTGGATACCTGCAGTATTACACTTCTGGTGGGTGAGCCTCAGGGCCAGTCTTTCTGGAGGTTCACACTAGGACAGAGGGTAAGAGGGTGATGCGTACATGGTTGTTCTAGCTGTGCTCCATCCATTCAGTGAAAGAAAGTGTTTAAGGGATCTACTCTGGTCCAGGATGGCCCTGCACATTCTGACATCAGGAACCATTAGAGGAGACTCTGCACCAGTGGGACAATGTATGTCATGTGGGAGGACATTTTGAGATACCCATATTCGATATACTTGGGCCACATGGACTCATGTCCTAGGCAGACGGTGTGTTGACTCTTTACATAGGCAGGGGGAGAGAAGATAGCACCTTGGAATAGGCTATATCCACTTCAAATCCAAGGGCATCTGGAATCCCAAATGCTCAGGGGCTGTTCCACTGGCAAGAGAAGTGCCCTATTCTGAAAGAATGTTCACATGTGTGCTATCACACCCCATTATCACCTTTTTTTTAATCATAAATTTTTATGGGAATGTGTTTGGCTCTCTCTTGCTGCACAATCTCAAAGACTGGAGAATGTGGAAGATTGAGCCTCTATGGGATTGGATGTGTCTGACACTGGAATCTATCATCAACTGAAGCTTTGGGTCCTCTATCTCTTCAGCTTCAAAATCCACAAACCTGACAGGTAAGCAAGACATAGGATTATTTTAAAAAAAGATGTCTTATTGGAAAACTCAAGCTGTAGCTTCATAGCAATGAGGAGCTGGTAGCAGGCATGGGGAGTAGTGCTCAGACCATGGGATGGGCTGGTCCCAGGAGGGATTATTTCCCAATGCAGAAACCATTCTGAGTGCTCCTGACATCACTTAGCACCTGAAGAGAACCATGTGGTCCTTAGTGAACCAGGCACATTTCTCTAAGATCCTCCCACACTTATTCCAGGCTTCTCATGTCCCTGCCCTGAACCACGCAGAAAAGCCAAGCATCAGCATCTGGTCAAAGATATGATTTATGGAAGACAACTCTCTCTCTATTAATGGTGGGGTTAGGACTATATACCAAGAACCCAAGACTCAGGAGATGTCATGTGAAAGTCCAAGCTGTGCTGAAAGTAGTGGAACACCTGGGTTCCCACCCTAACCCACCTTCCAAAGAGGGCTGTATTTCATTTGTTTGAATAGTGAGAATTACATGAATTATGATGCCAGAGGTGTGTGCTTGGGGTATCTGAGACACTGGCATTCCCTGATCATGTTTTTTGAACTCTAAATGTTTCTGAAACATCAGGGTGTTATTGTGGCATTGTTCATGAGCAGGGGTGATCCATATGCTAGAAGATGGTTTATTTTCCAGGTGGTTGGCCAACCCCAAGGTAGTGAAACTTGTACCCTGTGAACAGACCTCACTGATGGTGGACACCCCCTGAGCTTGCCTGGTTACTGCCCTACACCCTAACCCTGAACATCCAGGCAGTGGTGGAACTAAGAACATTGAGGCCAGAGCTTCTGGAACTGTTAGAGAGTGTCTAGCGCTCCAGGTAGAGGGAAGTAATGCTTGGAGATGTAAGCGATCAGTGGTTTTCTCTGTGGTAGCAGATGCCCTTCCTGGCTGGGTGAGAAGCTCCAACAGAGCCAGCTGTTCAACCCATGTTCCCTAGCACTTAGGCCTAGCCCCAGATATCTGACACACTTTTCTGCCCTTTCATAGATCATCTGATCAAAGGTATGCATTGACATTCCTGAAGAGCCCTCCACAATCCCTCCTCCAGATTCATGGTAGGCTCCAGTCCAGATAGGGGCCAAAGCACTGGCCTGGGTTCATCAGGATCAGTCACAATCCACAACCCACACTTCCCTGCAAGTTGACCTGACCCAACACAGGCCTTGCCTTTGCCTCTTCTGTTCAGTCACTTTGACCACCCCATGTGGGCTCCCTGCATCCAGGACATGCTCTATATACTAGAGAGAACATCAAGTACTATCCTGGAATCTGATTTCTCTTGAGTTCTTGATGTTTTTGTGTATTGTGACCTGAAAGTTTTGGCCTGCAGAATGCATGAGTGAATGCCCTAACCTCCATGAGATGGTGGCTTCAGTGGCTCTTAAGATTTTAATGATGTCATCAGGGTAGATTTCCTATGATAGTACTAGTGCCCTTCTAGAAAAAGGAAGGGATGCTAAAGCTCTCTTAGCCCTAGGAGGTCACAGGCAAGGTAGCCATTTTCTCAAGCCTGGAGGGGAAAACTCACTGGACATTAAATCTCACACCATCTTTCTGGGGTTTCCCAAATTCAGAAGTGTGAGAGATGAATGCCTGTGGTTTCAACTTCCCATTCTCTAGCAGTACATATGGCAGCCTTATTTGAGTGAGACAGAGTACAGAGTGCCCTGGGAGCAGAGTTAAAGCCTGAGACAATGATGTACATGTCCACGGAGGATTCAAATGGAATGAGTACTCACTCATGTATTCTGCACCACCTCAATATCCTAAACAGAAATTCCTCGGAACAATGTGGTTGGGTGTCCAGAGAGATCTATACTGGTGCCTCCCCCCGTATCTCCGACACTAGCTGTGATGTTGTCTGCCATGAACAATCAGATCAATGCAAGAAGGTGAAAATACTGAGAGAGGGACAATCATATGGAGTCAGAGAACCAATTCTAAATCCTGGCTCCCATGACTTCCAGGAACCTCCTGTGACCTTACATCCCCTGAGTGATGGTGATGCTCATTGAGCACCAAGATTGCTGCACTCACAGGATTGTGATGGGCACCAGAGATAAGGCCCATTTCCTCCCCTGGTGTGATGAACTGGGTTGGGAATGTAGGTCTCTCAGCTTATCCCTTCACCCTCAGGATGTTCCCTCTAGTTTCCCTACATCCCAGCCTCCTTTCTCCATGCCACACTTTTCCATCCATCCCCACTCTCCAGCATCACTCAGTAGTCTTCAGAAACACTATTTCCAGGCTTACTTCTAGAAACCTGATTAATGTCAGAGGGGCCTGAAGGCTCAAAAGCAGGTCTCTATCCAACTGAGACAGGGGGGCTCAAGGTTGTCAATAGGTACTTGATAAAAATTTGTGACCCTGATACTGATGGCATGGAACCTGGGCCCTATGAAGAACCATGGAGTTTGATTGCACATGACAGACCACAAACGACTTCACTTCCAATCACTTTTGTGCATGTCTGAAGTCACCCCATTTCTTCATCTCACAAATGGCACTAAAATTTGGGCTCCTTGCTATTTAAGTATTCTCTTTGGTAAACTTCCACATTTTGTTGATTGGCAAACCATGTGATGTGTAGCCTTCTTTTTTCCTCATTGATTTGTAGGAGAACTTGATTACATTACATTTGGGCCAGTCACACTCAGTATTGGTCAGGCTGGGGTCAGGGTGGGGCCAATACTACATATGGGAGGGTCAGAGCACTGCATGAGTGGCGGGTGGGTCTGTCTTCGGATGAAGTCAGGACTTGCAGCCTGCTGGGTCCCTAGTGAGTTGCGGTCAGAACTGTAGGGGGGAGAGGTATAAAGGTCGGCCTTGTCTTCTCATCAGGAAGCCTACACAGGAAGACCACAGCCATACTGGGTATCAGTTGAATAATATTGTTCATCATCATTCTGGAGTGGAGAAAGAAGCTGTCTAGGAAAAAATTGTTCCCAGGCTTATTTCTAGAATTTATTTAATTGCACAGGGGCTTGAAGGCTCAAAAGCAGCTCTCCATGTAAATGAGACAGAAGGGCCCAATGTTCTCAATAAATTGATAAAAAATTGTGCCCCTGTCTGTGGTGGCCTTGGCTGCCACAAATGCCTCACAGTCACTCAGAGTGTTTTGCTTCCATAGCAGGTCCTCCCCAGATGATCCAATCTGCAGTGCTCAACAGGACTCAACCCTTTGGGACCCTTCAATGGTCCTTAGTGTGGAGTGCAAGGAGCCCCTGCCCTAACCATGCCTAAGCAGACATACTATGGGTATCTTGGAAGGACACTGTGCATGCCTGAGTTCACCTTTTAAATCAAAAGCAGTGGAGAACTGCAGGCACTGCTAGGTGCAGTTGTCAGATGATCTCCAGGGAACTGATGGAAGTGGCTGGCTACTGATCCCATGAAGGCAACATGGCAGTTTCGATCACTAGGAGCTGAGGGTCCCTGACATTCAATCTCAGAACTAGTAACACTAAGATCTGAGAGCCACCAGTTCCTCCTCAGACCTCAGAACTGTGAATACCAAGGGAGATGTGCTTTGCCTCATTGTTATTTCTCTTCATAGCAGGCCCTCAGATGATTGGTAAGGGAGATGTTTAACAGCCAAAGATCATGGAGGGATACACAGAGAAGATCCCCTAAACCAAGAGAGGCATTTCCCACGGGGTGATGAGTTGGGTTTTGGAATCTTGTCTGTTTTCTCTCAGGATTAGGGGGAGGACTCATCTAAATCTGGAAACAAGACCCAATAGATGGACACTTGTGCACCCTGGGTCCTAGCAACCCCAGTTATCACCTCTCAATTCTCACTGCATTTAGGTGCACAGAAAACATGGCAGAAGGCAGAAGCTGGAGATTTTTTTCCTACCAAAGTGCCTTTATTCCCAGTTACAGTCAAACAAGGTACAGCTTCCCACCCAGGATTGAACATTGTGACCCTCCCCTCTCAGTACCTCCCCCTACCCTCTTTCTACATTTACTATACCCTCCCACTCCCTTCATTTTTCTGAGAACCCACAGGAACTGTCCTATGTGATGAAGAACCTTTGGACCTTCCAAAACAGAATGAAGCAAGGTGAGATCTTGCCTGAGGGGCAGACACCCCAGAGGCCACTGGTCAACAGGACTGTCCTCAGGGCCTCTTCTCCTTTAGGTTGCCTGATGATGTGCACTTCCTCTTCAGAGGCTGTGAGGTTTTAGCCAGCTCCAGATCCACATCTTGCCCTCCAGTGACCTGGAGGGGAGGCCCAGTGCAGGGTGTGTTTTTCATGAAGCATGTGCGTCCAGTGAGAGCACTCTTCATGGACATGGCACCTGGAGGAGGGTGGGAGCTGAGGAGTCCTCTCTGGGGAGGTGGGGCCTGGATTGCTTGATCTCCTGAGCACAGGGTTTCTATTGGAGGGGCCTGGCTCTGGGACAGTTCCCAGGGCAGCAGGCGGTGCTGGGAGATAAGGAGGAAATCCAGGCTTTGGAGGTCCTCGTCCACACTGCAGCTATTGGCTGTCTTATGTGGCCGCCCAGAAGAAGTGGCTTTTCTGGGACCCACTACACTTTTGTTCCCCAGGTTTGAGGAGGAGGATCTGCGGTTTGGGGGAGGATGGTTGGAGTGAATGGTCCCCAATGAAGAAGACCCGTGACAGCCTTGGAGGATAGCAGTGTCCTTTGAACCCAGCAACTCTGGCTCGATGGTCCTGCTCCTCTTCATGACCTGGGAAGCCACCTCTGTGGACCAGTCCTCCATGCTGGCCCCTTGATCAGTGTGATGTTTCCGCTTCTCTGCACCGTGTTTTGCAGCTGCCTCGGAAGTTCTTGTGTCCTGTTGGGACATATTATGACCTTGAGGCACCTGCAAAGGTGCTTCTTCACAAGCTGAAGGAGGATATGGGCACTGGCCAACTCTTCTTCATGCATGAAATGGGCCACAGGGATCAGGACAATCATATTTCAGTGGGAAGTGGATCTGTTACTCATCTTGGTCTCATAAAAACACACTGAGTGTCTGCTGGCCACACTCCTGGGCTTCCTTTCTGCTTGATATCCTGAACCCTTTCATGGCTCTCATGTCTCCTTCCTTTTTTTTCCCATCCTACATCCTGTATCCTGGAACAGACTCACTCAGGGAGCCATCACAGACAGGATAATGATAACATCCTGTGGGCCACATGAGTAAGGTCCTGTGCCTTCCTCATCTACCTGCTATCCCTTGCTCCCCTCTCCACCTGTGGTAACTCCCTTTCCTGTATACTTGTGTCCCTTTGTCTCCTAGTCTGCCATATATTGCTCTGTGCCTTGGTGTCTGTTCTGAAACCCTGGTAAACCTCGTGTCTCTATCTCCTTGTTCTACCTGGTGCCCTTTTCTTCTTGTCTACCTCTTGTTTCTTCCCAACCACTGTTATTCCTGGTGTCCCTGCACTTCTTTATCAGGTGTCCATGCCTCTCTTCTGTATCACCTACCCCTGGTCTACTGGGAGACCTTCCTTCTGCTTTCTACCTGGTCAGTAGTGAGTCCTTCCTGCTGCTCCAGTTCTTTTGTTAGGGCCAAGATATTTATACATGGTTTGGAGGAAAGCATTTCTTGCAGGAAGCGAGGATGAATTATATTCTCTGCCTGGGATGAGAAGGAAGAGAGTGTGAGTGACCTTGGGAGGAAATGGCCCCAAGTCAGGAGGACTTCTAGGAGAAAGAGGAAGCAATAATAATCCCATGCCCATTTGCACCATGGGGTTGTTATATCCCAAGTACCAGCTATACCCATGTATGAGTGCACACGTGTGCATGCACATTCTCTCTCTCTCTCTCTCTCTGTCTGTCTCTTTCTCTTTCTCTCTCTCTCTCTCTCTCTCTCTCTCTCTAACACACAGACACACGCACAAAATAAATCTGAGATTCTAAGGCAGGAAACTCAATTCCATGAGTGCCAAAACCTTGTATACACCAAGATTGTAAGCCCAGCTCACCTTGTTGACAAAGTTCTCATCAACATAGCTCATGAGACTTGGATCTGGGTATAAATCATCCTGTTGCTCTAGTCCTTCCTCTCCCAAGTTTGCCGCAAGCTCTTCTGTAGACAAGTAGGAGGGCTCCCACGTGGCAAAGTTCGTAGGCCCGAATAGCTCATCCATGATGTCCATGTACTCTTGGATGGCTTCAGGTGGGATCTCGTTGGGTGCCTTTTTCTCAGGCCCTTTGGTCTTGGCCACCTTGTTGTTGCGTGCCTTGGACTTGCGTGCCTTTGTCTCAGGCACCTTGGTCTCTGGTGCCTTGGTTTTGGCCGCTAATGAGCGGGCAGACCATACCTTAGTGTTGGTCTTTCTGGAGGTGCACTCTAGGACAGGGAGGACCAGAGTGGTGTGTGAATGAGGATTCCATGTTCATCCCAAACACTTGGTAGTAGGCAGGGTTCAGGGGTTCAGGGGACCTAACCTGGTATGCCATGCATGAGGACAACCTGACCCAGGAACCGAGGGATATAATAGTGCACCAGATGCAACATCTAGGAGAGTCAAGTGGGAGGACATTTGTAGTGACTGGTATTGCATGCACTCTACCCTACCGGGACCCAAGTCCCAGGCAGATCTTGTGTTGTTTCTTTGGATAGACAAGGAGAGAAAGGAGATCTGTACTTGGCCCAGTCAATACACAGTTCATAGCTGGGTGGCAGGGACCTCAGGTGTTAGGGGCTTTTTTTCTTGTAAGAGTGAATCTCCAATACTGAAGGAAAAGTTCTTATTTGGACAACAAATTGCCTTGGCCTTTTTCACTGTTTGGACACTATCATGGACTACTGTGTGAATGTGGGTACCATACCTGGCTGTTGGACAGCCTCAGGGACTGGAGGCCTTCGGATTTCAAGCCTCGGAGTTGCAGGAGGATGTCGGCACTGGAAGACCCCTGACAACTGCATCCTTGGATCCTCCATCTCCTCTGCAGCCTCAAACTCCATGAACCTTGATGGGATTTGGGTAAGGCAGGCACAGGCTGAGCTGAGAATCAGGTTAGCCATACCAGGCAGGTGCTGGTGTGGGATTCTAGGCGATGGAGTATTCTAAGCTACCAGTCAGGAGCTAGTGGCAGGAATGTGGAGTTGCGTCCTGGAGTAGGTCCGGCCAGTGACAGGAGGGAGCTGCTACAGAGGAATCAGATCTGAGGGACCCAGGCAGGGCCCCTAGCTGATCCTTGTTCTGGCTCTCTCCTGTTTCTGCCAGGAGGAACCACATCATCAGTTTAGTTGTAGAAACTGGTCAGGGATGTGATTTATATCAGGGAACACCAGAGGTCCTGACCCAATTCAGGGGTACCGAGGCTGGGACCTTGGGCCCTGAAAGGATCACCTGGGAGACCAAATTACAGGCAGGGTCATGTGGAAGTGAAAGCTAAGCTGAGAACATCGGGTTTCTTCCAAGGAGGGTGGGTTCTTCCCTTCCCTTGTTAGAAAGGCTGGGATTACATAGAGCAAAGGCAGTAAGGACCAGAGACATGTCCTGGGGGCACCTGAGGTGGTGGCTGGCCCTGACAATGCACTCCCCACCACCACCCTCTTCTGGAACATCAGGTTGAAGTAGTGGCCACTTTGATGAGTTATAATGGACCTCACTCTAGAAAGAGGTACCAGTTCCCAGGCAGGTGGCCCGAGTGAATCTAGTGCAACTTTTCCCCTCTGCAGAGCCAGCAAAGCAGCAGCAGACCCTCTGGCTGGGCTGGTACCTCCTCCCCATCCTGACCCTGAACCTCAAGGCAGAGTTGGAATCAAGAGTATGGAGCCTGGAGTTTCTGGGATTGTTGCCGAGAGAATGCCCAGGCCTCAAGCTAGAAGGAGCCGCTATTTGGAGAGCTAGATGCCTCGGAGCCAAAACATAGGTAGGTGACAGTCTGTACCAGACCTTGCTGTGCAAACCATGATCCCCCATCAGTAGGCTCTGGGCCTTGAAAACTGGCTCACTTTTCTGCAGTCTCATAGAAGACCATCCGATCAAAGTTGCTGGTGCGCTGCCATTCCTGCAAACCCTTCCTCAGGCCCTCTTCCATGGTCATGGTGGGCTCTCGTCGGGACAGAGACCGAAGCACTGGGCTGGAATTCATCAGGATCAGTGTCCACAAGGTCACCCTCCTTTATCAGTAGACCAACAGCATAATTTCCTACCTTTGTTTTATTTGCCCCATGATGTTCAACTCAAAGTATTGACATTGGGACTCCAGGAGACTTATACAAAACTTGAACACCAAGGGCTGCATTGACCAGCATGATTGTGATTGGATTCCTCAAATATCATTGAGGTGTACTATGTGATGAATGTTTTTATCCCCCAACATTCACCTGTTGAAGCCCTAACCCCCAATGGAATGGTATCTGGACACTGCATTTAGTGCTTAGAAGGTTAGATGAGATCCTGAGGGTGGCGCCTCATGAGGGCATTAGTGTTCTTCTGGGAGAAGGAGGAGACACTGTGAGGACACAGGTGAGCCAGCTGTCTTTTCAAGCAAGGAGAAGAGAGAGCAATCATGGGATTTTAGGTCAGTTACCCTTTACCTGGGAATCCTGACTAAAGAACTGTGAGAAAGGAATGCCTTTTTGTTTTTTCACAAATTTTCCATAGCATCATGGTGGCCCAGGCTGACTGAAGACAGGGCACAGAATGGCCTGGGAGCAGTTACAAACTGGGGCAAAGTTGAACATGCCCATGCAGTATCCAAAGACAGCTTCCCCTCGAGTGTGACATCACCAGAGGGTCCTGATCAGGAGTTCATGACAATGTGTATGGGGAGCCATAGATTTCTGTGTTGGAGCCAGCACCACTAAACCCACTTGTGGTTGGGATGTCCCTGGTGCTGAGAACAATCAGGTCTATGGTGGAAGGTGAAATGACTGGGGGAGGCATGGAGTCAGTCAGATAGCCAACTTCGATTCCTGGCCCACATTACCCCCAGGAACCTCCTCTGACCTTGAGTCCTCCATGTGATGGTGATGATCATTGGAGACAAAGATTGCCTGCACTCACAGGGCTGTGATAGGCACCGGACATAAGGCACGTTTCATTCCCTGGTCTCAGCTTGTCCCCTCACCCTCAGGACCTTTCGTCCAGTTCCCCTACATCCCAGCCTCCTCTTTCCAACCCATGCTTTTCCTCCTGACAGAGCTCAAGGGGGAGCCTGAGGAGAACACTCACATGAGGAAGCAGGAAAGTGCTTCCACATCAGGAGTCTGAGGAAGGTGCCTGCGGACCAGGGTCTTGAAGCGCTGCCAGCGCCGGAAGTTCTCATACACGCTGGGAGGTCTGCTGGAGTCATCTAGTGGCACTGCAGCTGGGAAGGTGGGTAGTGTGCCCTCCCCGTACACTGTACCTGGCCATTGGCGTGCATTCATTGGGAACATGATGGGGGCCATCTGGGCAAATGGTCGTGGTGCTGGAGGGCGAAGGCCCAGGTGCCAGTGGATCCCATAGTTTTGAATCCCTCCACTGTCTGAGGCAGGTACAGTGGTCCCCAGGGCAGAAGGTGCTGTGAGGAATGGAGCAGGATGCTCCACACCCCCACAGAAGGCCCCTGGGGCCCTCCAGTTGAGGGGTGTCTGAGTGTGGATAATGTTGTGAATATGAGGAGGCCCCACTGGCCTCAGTTGTGGCCCATGTTTTCCAGAGGTGGACAGCCCTGGCACATATGACTGTCCAGGGTAAGTGGACAGCACTAGAGGGTTACCCTGGGAGATAGGTGCAGTCACCCTTGGTGCCAGGGGCAACTCCCAGAATGGCTGGTGTGTTGGCACAGGGGCAGCTGGAAGAAAGGGTAGGCCCCTGAATGCAGACATGTGGGCACCAGGATTGAAGTTCATGCCTGGTCTCCGCGATGCAGATGCTGTGGAGGCAAAGCAAAGCGGAGAATGGGGGAGGGAAAATGACAGCAGGATTGAGGACCCCCAGTTTCTTACTCAGAGGAAATCTGCGAACAAATGCTCACAGCTCAGGGCCCTTGGGCAGGGAAATTGTGCAGTTTGCAAATGTCCCTGAGTGAATTTCTTGCTCCGTTCCTTTAGTCATAGTTCTACCCAGAGAAATCTCATTTTCAGTACACCAGGATTCCCAGTTGACTGTGACACCTCAGCTTTTTCTGATTCTGAGAGGCCCCTTGTGCATCCTTTGCAGACACTCCATTGGCCTCCTAGGTGACTCCCTAGAAATGGATCAACTTGACTCTATTCAGTGGCACCATGCTCCTCCTCATTCTCACCAACAGGAAAGGGACCTTCTCCAGGGCAGATGCAGGGACTTTAGGGTCACTTGTGAAGGTGACAGGTTCTAAACCTATTCCCCCATCACCTCCTCAGCCTTCCTTTTGCTAATACTCCTTATATACCCCTCCACTTTATTCCTAGGCATCCACACACAAACAAGAAACACCTGATTGAGATCTCTGCCTAGCTAGAGGCTGAGGAATTCTGTAGTTCACCCAGGAGCACATCCTGCCCAGCATGGGGGTGCTTCTCCCAGCACTTCCCACACCAAACATGAATGGGGGACAGATCCTGGCCATCTGTGATCCTAGTGCTCACTGGTTGCTGCCCTAATGCAGGGAGCTCCTTTCCCAGGGAAGAGGTCTATGTGATAGACACTGAGTCCCGGAGATCCTCTCCAGGGCTGACCAGCAAAGGTTACTGAGGTTTATGAAGTTGATGGGATGGTGAGGATTGGGGTTTTCCAGAGGTTTTCACAGACACTGGTCATTTTTTTATTGGGCCTGGGAATTAGAGCCATTCTGATGTCCTTTTCCTTTGCACTCCTAATAATGGGAAGGAAAGTGTCCCAGAGACTCAGGCCTGCACCAGCTGCTACCTGTAGCAAGTTGTTGGGAGCACATTCCTGTTCACCAGGACATTATGCTGAGTGAGGTCAAAGAATGGGGGGTGTACCACACTTCAACACTTGCATGTATCCATCGGGACAGCTGCCTAAGTTCCAATGACAATATGAGTAGAGCCCCTTCCTAACTGTGTGCTATTCTCCTTCCTGTCTTCAAAAGAACCCAGTCATCTTCAAACGTGATCCTGGAAAATGAAGAACACCCCACATGTGCTCCCTTATCATGGAGTACCAACCAAACCATGAAGATAAGCAAAAGTCTTGTGTGTTGTCTTGAAAACAATGAGCTGAGGCTACACACACAGAGTGTGAAAGTGATAACGATTCAGAAGATCCCCCAGAGGCCCAAATCTATGTTGGCTAAGGTTTCCTGGGTTCCCTGCCCTTCTGGAATCAATGACACCTGCTGTCTGAATGGAAGGAGAAGTTTTCCTGGGCAGGAAGTCTGTGAGGGACCCTGGGCTATGGCAGTTGGAGTGCCCTGCAGCCTCACCCACAGAGACTATATCGCACTGCATCTGTGGTCATTGAGATCCCCATTGGGCAGTTTTCTAACTAAGAACACTTCTTACCCCTGCCCACTTATGATCTGAGACTCCCAGTCAGTCCCCTCAGAATGATATCCCAGGCAGCTTCCATGTGTCTGAAGAATGGACACAGGGCTCAGCATCTTGACTCCAGGAAGGCCTCACTGGGACCCCATCTGTGACTGCCTAAAAAACCATGCAGTGACCTGTGTCCATTCTACAAGGAATCAATCCCGTGGCCTCTCTCCTTTCTGCTGACCCAGTGTACTTCCCGGATTAGACTGGACCTGGGTCTTAGGAGCCCTCCTCCCGATGAGCAGTATCAGTCTTCCCAGGGCTTCCTGGGCCATTTCAAGTGTATTGTCTAAGGCTCTTTCCTTCCCTTACTTCTGTTCAATCAGTTGACCACAGGGTATGTGCTCCATTCTTACTCCCAAGGGTTTTTGGGGTGACTGCCCTCAGATAACAGACCCCTGACTGTCCAGGCTCACCCCCTTCTGAAGGCCAGGCAGGACACCTGACACAGTGTCTCACAGTCTCCACAGTGGGAAACGTCAGTACAGGACCCAGAGAGTGACCTGTCTGTAACAGATGCTCAGGGTCCAACTGAGCCAAGCTGGTCAAAGTTTAAATGTAAACCACAGTGGAATGTTGGATCCAGACATTCTGTAGGGGGGGAGGGGCCAAGGACAGCTGGCCTGGGGGGGGGGGCTGGGCAGACATTCCAGGAAGACCTCTAATAGGTAAAGAAGAACTTTGAGTTCCCTTCAGGCAATTCAGGGGTGACACAAGTGGTGTGTGCCTCCAGGTCATTTTGAAGTAGTTTCTGAAATCCACAGGAGAGGGGTGTGACAGGTGACCCTCTCTTTCAACAACCAAATTGTCTTTGCTTCCAATGATGGGCAGGACCAGTGAACCATGGCTCTCATGGGCCACAAAATCACCAGTATACACAGTCAGTACTCTAAAAAACTGTGGGGTATGGATTGTGTTTTATGTATAAAGTGTTTTTTTCTTGTTGTTTTTGTTGGTGATGATTTTTTTTTCTCCCATCCCTGGCTTGCAAAACACACAGTTCGGTGTTCATGAAATATTAACACCTTATTATAAGTCTTTTCAATAAATGGCAGGAGGGGGGCAAACCATGATATTCAGGCACTAAAAAGAAGCTTCTTCCATTCTGTCTTCCCTTGTTATTTCTTTTGAAGCAGTGATATAAAATATGCAGTGCAGAAAAACTCTGTTCTCATTCCACAGGTTTTTTAAATTTTTTAAAAAATAATTATACACTGTAATGAATGCTGGAGACCAGATTTTTCAAAGCAAATTTTATTTGCTAAACCAAGGTCGAATTCAGGGTCTTGTATGCTCTTGGTCAGTGCTTTGCCACTGAGCTTCAGCCCTTACCCATGCAATCAGTTTGCACTGCTTCAAACTGCTATACCACAGGTGCTCATATGATAACACTAGTCAAATTCAATTTGTGCAAACTGGCCATGGGAAGGAGCACAGGGTAGAGAGCTTCCTTAGCTTCCAAGGACTGCAGCAGGGTGGTCTCTACTGTAGGCATGAGCAGTTTGTAACTGCGAAGATCACTTTGTCATTTCAGGTGCTCCCACTGAATGAAGGACCAGCCCAGATGCTCTTTATGGGGAGCCTTCTTGCCGGAGACACCTTGCAGGCTTCCCTGCCCATTTCTTCCTCCTGCAGGGCCACGGGTGTCCCTCCTGCATCCCTCGCGCCTGAGCACATGCTTGGTTGGAAGGGCGCGCGCACAGGCTGCCATGCAAAGGCGCCAAAGTCCATTGGGGCTCCTGCTGGGAAAGGCACAGGCGCGAGCACAGACAGCGGGTTCCCAACGGCCAGCTGGGCTCCCATGGCGGCGTCCAGACTCAGTCCCATAAGCCTCTAGGTACTGGACCCGCGAACCTCTTCGGTTCCCACTATGTCCCTGCCCGTTCCTCTGGCCCCTGCGCCTCGCCAGGCAGCCCAGGGGATGCAGGCCGCTTGCAGGAGGCCTGGCAGTGAGGGGTGAGATGGCCAGTGCGGCGCCCACGTCGAAGCATCCTCCATCCATGTCCCTTGCAGCCTGTGTGAAACCCGGCTCCAGGGCACCTGTTTGGTGCCTGAGAAGCGCAGTCCTGGTCAGCAGGTCTGAGGCTCCTGTAGGTGTCTGACAAAGTGGTGACTGTCATCTTCTTGTTCCGCCTGAAACCTGTGAATGTAGAGGACACTGTCACCTGGCATCCGGGTTGTTAGCTGAACGACGCTCATTTCCCAGGCCTTAGCAACTTTGCAGAAGGGAACACACTGAGCCAAGTGTGTTGAGTCTGCTGTAGTCACCCCGTGATTGACGGGCCATCGTAGGTGGGCTGTTGTGGGGCTCGTCTGGACAGAGCACCTAAATGATGATGGGAGAACGGGGTGACCACAAGTCCTGTGCAATAAAGAGAGTCATGTTGTCTTATTAATTTGTGGTGCTTGTGTATGGCGGCAGTGAAGTTGATGATATGGTCTCACGTATGCGTTGCTGGGCTGTTGGGGACCCCTGTGGATATTTCTGGGTGCCAGGAAGTTTTCCTTCCGTTTTGATGGGCATGAGATCACGGGGTGGTTGTTTGGGTGAGAACATGAGACGCTGCGCTGGTCCTGGAGGGTTAGTAGGAGTTCAGAGGGCTCTGGTTGTTTTCACTGTTCCTTTGATGGGGTGGTGGGGTCCCTAATGTGTTGATGTGCATTCATAATTTGGATCTTGCTCTGTTTCGACTGCCTGACGAGAATGTGGTATGTGTTCAGAAGTGTGGGTCAGATGAAGTGGTAATGGTCATCTTCTTGTTCTGTGTGGATATGGGAGATCAAGGGAAAGTCAGCTCTGGTTTTTGTAATATTTTTCTTGTGGTGGTCTTGTATATATATAGTTTTCCCACGAACACACCCTGGGGAGTTTGGATACACATGTGTTTGCATATGGGCTATGTTAAGGAAGGCATTTGGGTAGTTTTCTCTGCACTTGCAATGTGATTATTATAGTTGGGAAATGGAGGAGGGATATTTGTACATTCTGGACATCATGTTTTTGTACAAGGGATTTTGAATAAATTTTATTTTCATTACCCATGCACATGTACTTGAGTGTGTGAAGGCTGGTCGGTTACTAATTTTGTGGAGCAGTCGGATGAATATATTCATTGTGTGGTGTGCAGATGGCAGGCTTCTGCATTTTGGAAGACAGAGTTATTTCTTCATATTTGGGAGTGTGTGAGCTTGTACATGAAGATGAGATACCTATGGAGAGTTACTTGTGTATTGAGTTTGTATTAACTACCCCACCTCAGGTGTGTGTGTGTGTGCGTGTGTTTGTCTTGAAGTAGTAGCAATAGTTGTGAAGTGGAAAAATATTTAGGTGTCTGTTAGTAAATGTATTTAAGGGACATGGCAATTGATGTCTGCTTCCTGGGGCCATATATGTATGAAGTAGATGAGACCCCCGACAGTGGAAGGTAATCTGTTTTAATCAAAGTCCACTGAGTGGATATACGAATTCCCACCCCACGCCCCAAACAAAAACTTTCACAGTAACATTTAACTGGTGTTTGGCCCAAACTGCTGGGTATTTGTGCCTAGCCAAATCAGTACATGGAATTAACTATTACAGTAACATTGAATAATCTTCCTTAGAGAATGCAGCATGTCCCAGGGTGGACAAGCAGAAAATTAAGTTTGGCTGAACCAATTTTCAGAGAAGTTCTTGAAAGACAGTTATGTTATGTGCCTGAGAATCAGAGAACCGACTGATAAACTGAACTACTACCACTTGTAGTTGGCTCTCTCTTCCACCCTCTCATGAAATGTGCTTACCCCTCCCAAAGAGATAACAACCAAAGTGTTCATTCACTGCCAGAATGTAGTCAGAATCCCATATCTCTCTATGATTCACACCAGTCCACATGTGAGACCCAGTTTGACCTTGCTTAAGTCACAGCTGTGAATTCCAAATACCAGCATGCAGTGTTAGGCATATGCATCCTGATGTAGGAAGTATAGAATGAAATATGTGTTGTGATTTGGATCTTAAATATCCACGAAAGGTCTATAAATATTTCCTCATCAGCCTCTGGCAATATTGAGAGGTGATGAAACAGTAGGCGGTGGGTCCTGCTGGAAGGAGGTTGCATGGTTGTGGACATGCCCTTGAGGAGGATATTGGGATCCTGGCCTCATGCTGTCTACTTCCCAGCTGCCATGAGGTGAGCAGCATTACTCCAATATGTGATCTCTGCCATGATGTTCTGCCTCCAGGGAGTCTCCAGAACCATGAAGCTGACCAAGTATACATAGAAAGAAATCTCTGAAATGTTCAGTCAAAATAAAGTTTTCTTCCTTGTAATTGGTTTACCTTACATATGGTTTCAAAGCCACAGAAAGATGACTAATGTAATGAGGTAAATTAAAGATCAAAATGCCTGCTCTATAACACTCCTTACATATTGCAGGGCAGATAATTTAATGTTATCTTTTATGGAGTGGAGTTTATTACTCAATTTGACAAGAGTTCTTTCACATTATTGTTTATCTCAATTTTTGTAGGGCTCTTGGTTCTTTTGTCTGAGAAAACTTTCTGTTGTCATTTTGGATTTTCCTTTTTTTTAGTTTTTTTTTTTTTCCTGTAGATGCCGATGGACATGATTTATTTTTTTGTTTGTTTGTTTGATTTACTCTTAAGGCTCAAACCCAGGGCCTCACACATCCTAGACAAGCATCCTGGCACTGAGCTAGAACCCCAGCCCCTTGGCCTTTTCTTAAGTAGACATTGAACAATATGCCCTTATCTTTCTTAGAGTAATTAGGTTTCTCATCCAGAGTCTTGCATCTAGATAATTGGGAATACAAGTGTTGTTTTAAGTCTCAAAGATATTTGAACCCAGACTGGGCACTATTTTGATAAGTATTTTCTCACAAACAATTTTCTTAATTCCTACAGTTATTCCTTAATCACTCTCCCTGATTCCATGGCATGCCCATGGTAACCAGAAATAAATTCCACCCCAGAAAGCCACTATTCTATTGAGCATATCATTCATGATACAGCCAGTAAACAATATTCACCCTTGTAATTTGAATTGGAACACATATATGTGTATAAGTAGACATATGAATCTATGCATACATGTGTATATATGTATGTGTGGTATCATATGTGAAGTACAGATAACACTGAAAGTGTAAATGAGAACCACAAGATGTAATAGAGCTTTGTTTCAAGGAACAAGGGAAAGTAAATAAGGAAGAATTGTCAATATACAGAAGAGGCCCCTGAGGCCTAGATTCAGAAGTAAGCACAAAGTGCACTGCTGCAAGAAAATGTGGCCTTCTCCAGGTAGATGTAGGCTGATGTGGTGATGTGCAGAGGGGACATTATTTGGAAGAACTGAAGAACTCTCACATGAGTAAACCTGCATGAACACATGTTTGGGCTGCTTACAGAGGAAGTTGTTCTCTTAGTGCCCTTTCTGCATGTTGCTCACCCACTAAGCATTAAAACCTTCATATCCTGGTATGTATGGGGCAGGAAGGAAATTCAGAATTAGCATCAGGAGAGAAGAGGTTCTCAAACATCTTAGGCTTCTTTGGATTAATTTAGATGCAATCACAAATAGGCAGAGTACACCTAGCTCCCTTAGTATTAGCAGTTCTGTGGTTGGAGTACCAGTGGCTCTCAGATTGTAGCATTAGCAGAATGCCCCATATGTTCCTGGCACCCTGAGACAGCAACTCTCTATCATGGAAAGCCATCACCAAAATGCTTCAAAACTTCATACATCTTTAAACCTCTTGAATTCAGTAAAGAGAGAAAAGTATTTATGCACTGTTTTATGATATCTTAATGTGTCATTTCCGTATTACACCATGTGAAATGCAACACTAGACAACCTTTCTCACACTGCACATTGTCTTTAGAATTCATGGAAATGCAGGGTTGTGAGTTGAAGTTTCAGCTGAGAGGTGTGTAGAGCACTCACCTAGCATGCATGAGGCACTGGGTTTGATCTTCAGTACCACATGAAAATAAAATGAAGATATTGTGTCCATCTGTAATTAAAAAATAAATATTCTAAACAATGCATGTAGGTAGTCAGAAATTGTTTTGCACTTGGGAATTCCATTGGTTCAACTTCACTTTTTTCCTGAGTAAAAAATATTTATTGTCTTTATTAATTGGAAGGAGAACCAATACTATTGGTCAAGTTTATGCTAATTGGGGTTTGGAAAAGTTGTGCAGTGGGCATCCCCACTGTGGGCAGGATTTGTTGCAGAAGGATAGCAGATCGGCTTGCCTCAGCTCACTTTGGTTTTGGCCTGCCAGGCTCAGGTCTTCCTGAGGCAGGGGTAAAAGAGTCAAGGCCAATTAGATGGACTTATCAGAGGTTTGAGAGGCATTAGAAAAAATGGTACCAGTGTCAAGATAGAAATTAATTTTCCGTTCCTCGACAGTCAAGGTCATCCTAGGCTCCTGTACAGAAATAAAACAGTCTGAATAGTTGGAACCTAAGAAGGATTCCCCAGGACCCATCATTCCTATTGTTGGACTGTTTGAAGTGAGGGATTTGTAAACTGGTCTTAGCCTGTGTGCGTATTTGAAACACCTGTGATCCACTTCAGTGACAGGTTAGGGTGTTGGTGGCATTGCTTTGTTTCATGGGCAGTCTTTCTTGTAATGTCCCTCTTGGCCACAGTTCTAGCCAGCTATGGTGGGAGCAATACCACTCTGGGGACCTTGTCTACTGGATTTAGCCATCTGTAGGGCTGTCATAAGGGCAGTTGCTTTCTTTTGTTCTCTCTCTCTCTCTCTCTCTCTCTCTCTCTCTCTCTCCTCTCTCTCTCCTCATCTTCTTCCTCCTCTTCCTCTTGGTCATGATTGTAAAACACCCAAGTGGCATGTTTTAAGAAACTATCTAAAGTGTTCTCTCCCTTTTGCAGTTGATTTTGTAATTTTTTCCTAATGATTGAGTTATGAATTTGTTTTTCAGGTTGTTATGCTGGGGAAACAGGGGACGTTGTGGTGTATTTAATTAATGCTTCCCTGAGTTTTTCTAAAATGTTTGTGGAAGTTTCTGCATTCTCCAGATTGTTTGAAATAATTTGGAGATTTAGTATGGGTTTTCCTAAAGCCCTGTACCACACAATCCTGAAAGTACTTTCCCTTCCATTGCCCCATGTGACCCATCTGTATCCCATTTTTGATCCTCCTAGAGAACTGCCTATTGCTTTGTTGGCTATGTTTCTTCTGAGTCCATTTCAGTTAGAAGGAGAAGGCCTCCTGGGACTTGCACTATATATCATTCATCCCCAGAGGATTCAGCCACCCATAAAGCATCCTAGTGTTCAGTGCTAGAGAGAATTTGGTTCATTAACATCATTATGTCTTTCCAAGGTAGGTCAAAGTTTGGTTAATGCCATGAAATATCTCTGTATATTTATCAAGGTCATCCTGGAATCTTTCTAAGTCACTCTTAATTTGTCTCAAGACTTGCAGAGAAAAGTGACCTGTAGTATAATGGGTCTTTTGGGACTCTTTCCTATGACTTGTAGGTATAGGAAGGAGCTGAAGTGCATTCCTCCTGATTTTCTATTTCCTCAGCATGTTGGGGCTCTGTTGGCAAAACCTGAGTAAGGAGGATATAAGTGTTTAGAAAAAAGGCTTTTCTGTATTTGATTCTTCTCTAAGAGAAACTGCTTTCCATTTTAGCCTTTCCTGATATATTTGCAATCATACTCATACTTAGAGCCAGTAAATTTCTATTCTATTTGCTGAAAATATTGGTGCTGATATAGCTTGAGAATCTTTGGATTGCATTTTTTTAGTGTAGCCAAGAGTGAAGAATCTAATTTACATTGGTTGCATAATTTTGGGTTGTGTCTCCAGGAAGAAAAAAAAAAGCTTGTTATGTATAGGGTACCTGTGGCCACTTTTTTCTCCCTTTTACAATATATGTTTAAGTGTAAACTGGATTACGGTTTATACTTGCCTCCGGAGGCTATTTTTCCACATCCTCCAGCTGGTATTCAGGCCAAGCTTGGGCTCAGAAAAATACCAGACACTTCTTTAGGGTCTGAGTGTCAAAGAAATACCAATGTTTCCAAATACTTCTTCAAGGAGTCGGGTGCCAGGTGGAGTATAACCCATCTAAAAGACAAAGGGGAAGAAGACCTCCTTTGGCATCCCTCCATTGGCATATTGAGGTATCCCTCAGTGCCATGTGGACCTGAAAGCCATGGATGACCACCCTTTGAATCCTGCTAGGTGGAGTAATTGCTCTTAGCACCACAAAGTACTATGATCCTCAAGACATGAGTGACCACATTCTGAGGCCTTCATAACATATTAGTTGTGCTGACCAATGCATTATTCAAAAATCCTTTCCTCTGTCATTTCCCTCTTCAAAGGAGTGATCTTCTGTTTTTCTGTACTGTTTTGCCATGCATTGTGGGGGCAGTATAAAGAGAGTTACATGTCCTTGAGGAACCTAGTTATTATGCTAAAAGAGAGCCATGTCCCTCTAGGTTAAGTGCCCTAAAGAAGATTCTAGTCTTTCCTAATATATTTCTTATCATACTCATTCTTAGGGCCACTACAATCCTGTTGCATCAGCACAAACATTAAATCAAACATGGTTTAAGAGACTTTGAATTGTGGATTGTCATGCGGTGTCTTTTTGTTCCTGGGTTCTGAGCACCAGAATCCCCTCCATGCTGTTGGGAAAAAAAAAGTTTTTTGGCTCTCTCCCCTGGTGGAGGCAAAGTTCCTAATCTGAAGTCTAGACTAGGAGAGGGATGAACTGGCAGGGTTCTTCTCTGAACAGGCAGGGTTTGGAAACCCAGAGAATGGGACCTTGCTCCTGAGTGAAGCTCACCAGAGACAGCATGGGATTTGGGTTCTAACAGGTGCGCTAAGGATTGAAAATTCCTCATAACCTCATTCATGTGTTCTATTGAAACAATTGGGATTTAAATGAGTATAAGAAATCAGAATCTACATGATGTTTACAGCGCATGTGTGAGAGAGACACAGAAAGGAAAAGAAGGGAAGAAAACTGGAGCAATAGACAATGTGGCTCACCCTCTGGGGATTAGTGTCTTACTGTTTTTCAAAGACCTTGGATCAGACTAAGACATTGTGTTAGGATCCAAGATACACCAGGTAAGGGACCCCTTCCCACCATTGAGTCCAGTCAGTCTTAAAGTGGAAAAAAAAAAGCAAACACTTAATGGATCCATTGATGTGTTGTATTCCTCAGAGAGATGTTGAAGCTGAGCTTGACCAACATTTCTACTTTAGTGACAAAAGATATTGAACAAGCCTCCTCCAGTAAGTCTGACACTTGTGGCTTTAGACTAGCAGGTGCTCTACTAAATTTTAGATGGGTGACAGACATTAATTATTTTTGAAAGAGAGAGTTATTTCTATAAGGAGTATAGAACTCCAGAAATGAAGGAGACAGTTTGTTGCTCCATTTCAGTCACCCTCCATAGAAGCCCCAATTTGGGCACAGAAAGAAGAATATTGATTTTCTACCCCCCTTAGCAGGTGAAACTGGGTTTTTTCTACTTCTGCTGGCAGGTTAAGACTGTGTGAAGTGCAGTTTTCTGCAGCTAAGAATTTGTGCTCCTCTCAAAGGTGGTTTATACACTTCTATGTCAATGCAGAACCCAGTGGCTCACCATCAATTCCTTTTCCTGGGATCTTTCTTGCAAATTCAAAGAATGAACTCTGCAGACCAGGAAGAGTGAGTGTAACAGTAGGATTTATTGAAGAACATGTATCGAACTCCTGCAGTGCAAGAGGGGACCTGATAGCTGGCTTTCTCTGACCAAGTGTGCTAGTCTAGGGGTTTATATTGCCCTTGCATCACTGTGATGTGTCCAAGCTTATGCCTGTAAGGCTCTGGAAAAAGACAAATGCTATTGGTCCCAATTTATGCTAACTAGCATTTGAAAAAGCACTAACACTATTAGTTAGCCCCAATCTCACTCTGTATTTCCTCACTTTCATTTACTGTATGCTTTGGGAAAAAAGAATTTGAGTCATTGAATTGTGCATGCTTAGTGGTGTGTCAGGAACTTCAGGGCCTGTGTACAGTGTGCTTCTGCAGTGGCCATCACCCATGTGTGTAGGTGGGGATCTTGCAGGGTGATGGATCAGCTTGCCCCAGCTCACCTCAGTTCTTGAATGATGCTCCAACTTACGTGGTCCATCACTCCCCTGTTTTCTAAAATTGTTATCAGTGATCTGTAGGATGCCTGTCTGGCTTGCCATCTGGGGAGTAATGACAACAGGCAGAATGTATCTTGACTGTGTTGTTAGCTGAAGTTTCAAAGGGGGCCATGACTTCTTTCCCTAGAAACCAAGCCTTGTCCACCTATGCAGGAAGCCCTTTGTGATGCTGAATATTTGTTCAGCCTGGATATCTAGCCTCTTCCACAGGATCAGAAATAAGCTATCTAAGTAAAATGCCATCCCCATTGCCAATTCTAGAAAATTCTATGATGGTTTAAAAGACGGAAGGCTCCAAACATCTCTCTTACATGAGACAGAAGAGAAAGGGCCAACACTTTCCAAAAGGCATTTAAAGAAAACTTTGGGGGCTTGGGTTGTGGCACAGTGATAAAATACTTGCCTAGCATGTGTGAGGTCCAGAGTTCAATAACCTGTACCACCAAAAATACCAAAAGGAAAGAAAAACATTGGTTTCCCTGTCTTTGACATTCATGGCTGACCCAGTTATGTCACTGTGACCTAGAATTATATTTGGTCAAAGTATATTTGAGATCACTCCATCCTTCAATCTCTTTCAATGATACCACCATTTTGAATCTCCTTAGCTGGTTTTGGTCTGCTGTATGAGGAGCCTCTTCCTACCCATACCTCAGGGAAGTCCCATGGTTTCCTGGAAGGATACTGTGTGTGCTTGAGCCCACCTTGTTTTTTCTTTTTAAGTAAATGAGCTTCCTTCCCAATCTCCTTATGCAAAAAGTTCCTTTAACACTTACCCTTGTGGTGCAGCATAACTCCTAGTGAGGCCTCAAGTACATTGTTATATTCAACCTATGCATGCCTTTTATCTCAAGTAGAGCAGGTAGAGCCGATTTTACTAAGAACTGGTTACAGGAAAGGCTGCTGGCACTGAAAGCAGACCTGGAAGGTCACCCTGAGGACAGTTATGAAAGAGAATGACAGAGAGCAATGGAGAGCTGCTAAGAGCTACTAGGTCTGGTTGTTGAAAGAGTTCCAGGGAACTCTCAGTAGCTACTCTTTCCTCCTGTCAGGAACACAATGGCAGAGCTGCTCTCACTGGACACTGAGGGTCACTGTCATTCACTCTTAGGGCTGTGAATGCTAAGATCTGGGATATGTTGGCCCTGGAAACTGAGAACGGATAATATTAAGGGAGGTGCACTTTTCCTATTTGTGGTTGCTCTCCAGATGGATGTTTGAATCCTCAGCCAATTGGTAACAGAGATGGTTATGGGACACAGTTCATGAAGGGATGTACAGAGAAGGCCCCTTAAAGTAACTGAGGCTATGTAAACAACATAAAGACTGGGTTTCTGTTAAGCTTTTGTTCTGTTTTTCTTCCAGCATCAGTGGAAGGTGCAGGCTAAATATGGAGGCAAGGGCTTGGCCCTGCATCTGTGCACCCTGAGGAATGGAATCTGCAGATACCTCCTCCTCTCAGTCCTCACCCCACAGAGTAGCACAGACACCACAGCAGAAGGCAGCAGCCATGAGAACATTTCTCTACTAAATGCTTTTTCTTCACTCTTGACAGTCAACTCCCGCCATGTATAGCTTTGCCCCAGGTATGCACCTCTCTCCTTCTCCCTTCCCAGTTCCCACCTTTGGCCTTCCTCCTACATTCCCAGTGCCCTCTCCTTGCCCTCCCTTTCCTGAGGACTAGCAGGATCAGTTCTGAATGACAAGGATCTTTGCCCCTTGTGTTGCAGGATGTAGTGAAGGTGAGATCTCACCAAGACCCTGCCTGAGAGGTTGGCTCACCCGATACCTATCCTACTGTCTTCAATGCCTCTTCTTCTTTCTCTGGAGTCTGATGACTGACATTCCTCTCAGATGCTGGGCAATAGGAATCAGCCCCAGAGCCATATGTTTCTTTCCAGAGACCTGGAGATGAGACCCAGAGTAGGGTGTCTTTCCTGCATGCATTGGGTGTCAATCTGTAGTTCACTTCATAGATTGGCATCAGGAGGGGGATAGAGATGAGGACTCTTCTTTTGGGCAGAGGAGCCTGTAGTGCTCAGCCTCCGGGGATGAAGGGGCCTTTGTGAAGTCCTGGGTCTGGGACAGTTGCAGCACAGCAGAAGGTGCTGGGAAGCCAGGAGGATGTTCGGGGTATGGAGGGTCATGGTTGTCCTCACTAAACACCTCTGCTTTCTCATGTGGCTCCTGTAGGAGAAGTTCTGCTGCGACCCACTGCCCTTCACTGGCCCAGGCTTAGAGAAGAGATTCTGTGGTCCAGGGAAGAGTTGAGGACTGGATGGGCCCCATTGAGGAAGACTCACAACAGTGCAGGAAGATACCAGTGTGCTTTCATTATAGGACCTAGGGTTATGTGACCCCTGGTGGGCCAGATCTCCATATAGGACTCATGTTCAGTGCTATCACTATGTCCCTCTATACCTTGGCTGGCAGTTGATTTAGAAGCACTATAGTCGGGGTAGAACATAACTTTCAGGCACCTACACTGATCATTTCTACTTTGAGGGCAATAGTTGCATTTTCACCAGCTACAGAACAGAAATGGCCCATGCTCAGTCTGTATTGGGTATGAGGGTAGACAGAGGGACTTGTGGGATGTGTAAAAATGAATGGGAGGTATCACCTGTCTTGGTGTCAGACTGAAGTTCTGATGGCCATTCTGCTGGGTGAGTCCTTCCTCCTGGTCCAGCTCTTTGGTTAGGGTCAAGATATCCATGTGTAGTCCTATGAAAAGCAACACTTCCAAGAAATGGGGGTGTGGAAATTGAAGCCTGTGCCTGGAGAAGAAGAAATTGTGTGTGGCCTTGGTAGGAAGGGTCCCCAAGCCCAAGACACCTCTGGGAGTTGTAGGAAGCATGGATGGTGTCTTCTGGTTCACACCGTGGAGTTGCTAAATCAAGACCATGAGCTACCCCACCCAACAGACAAACAGTGCTGAGAATGTAAAGAATAAAACATAATTCCATGAGTCCAGGCTGACATTCCCAAAGTCTTGTAGACACCTGGATTCCCAGCCCAGCCCACCTTGGTGAAAAAGTCCTCTTGGAGCACAGCTCATCAGTCTAGGGCAGGAGATTTAGATCTTGATACAAATTGTCCCCTTTTAGATGTCACTCCATTTCATTCACTTCCAAGTTTCCCATGGACTTCGCTATGGCCAAATGTGGGCCTATCCACATGGTGAAGTTGGGAAACCCCACCAGATGTTCATGATATCCATCTATACAGTTATGACTTCAAGTGTGATCTAGTCAGGAACTTTGGTCTCTGGATACCTGCAGTATTAGACTTCTGGTGGGTGAGCCTCAGGGCCAGTCTTTCTGGAGGTTCACACTAGGACAGAGGGTAAGAGGGTGATGCGTACATGGTTGTTCTAGCTGTGCTCCATCCATTCAGTGAAAGAAAGTGTTTAAGGGATCTACTCTGGTCCAGGATGGCCCTGCACATTCTGACATCAGGAACCATTAGAGGAGACTCTGCACCAGTGGGACAATGTATGTCATGTGGGAGGACATTTTGAGATACCCATATTCGATATACTTGGGCCACATGGACTCATGTCCTAGGCAGACGGTGTGTTGACTCTTTACATAGGCAGGGGGAGAGAAGATAGCACCTTGGAATAGGCTATATCCACTTCAAATCCAAGGGCATCTGGAATCCCAAATGCTCAGGGGCTGTTCCACTGGCAAGAGAAGTGCCCTATTCTGAAAGAATGTTCACATGTGTGCTATCACACCCCATTATCACCTTTTTTTTAATCATAAATTTTTATGGGAATGTGTTTAGCTCTCTCTTGCTGCACAATCTCAAAGACTGGAGAATGTGGAAGATTGAGCCTCTATGGGATTGGATGTGTCTGACACTGGAATCTATCATCAACTGAAGCTTTGGGTCCTCTATCTCTTCAGCCTCAAAATCCACAAACCTGACAGGTAAGCAAGACATAGGATTATTTTAAAAAAAGATTTCTTATTGGAAAACTCAAGCTGTAGCTTCATAGCAATGAGGAGCTGGTAGCAGGCATGGGGAGTAGTGCTCAGACCATGGGATGGGCTGGTCCCAGGAGGGATTATTTCCCAATGCAGAAACCATTCTGAGTGCTCCTGACATCACTTAGCACCTGAAGAGAACCATGTGGTCCTTAGTGAACCAGGCACATTTCTCTAAGATCCTCCCACACTTATTCCAGGCTTCTCATGTCCCTGCCCTGAACCACGCAGAAAAGCCAAGCATCAGCATCTGGTCAAAGGTATGATTTATGGAAGACAACTCTCTCTCTATTAATGGTGGGGTTAGGACTATATACCAAGAACCCAAGACTCAGGAGAGGTCATGTGAAAGTCCAAGCTGTGCTGAAAGTAGTGGAACACCTGGGTTCCCACCCCAACCCACCTTCCAAAGAGGGCTGTATTTCATTTGTTTGAATAGTGAGAATTACATGAATTATGATGCCAGAGGTGTGTGCTTGGGGCATCTGAGACACTGGCATTCCCTGATCATGTTTTTTGAACTCTAAATGTTTCTGAAACATCAGGGTGTTATTGTGGCATTGTTCATGAGCAGGGGTGATCCATATGCTAGAAGATGGTTTATTTTCCATGTGGTTGGCCAACCCCAAGGTAGTGAAACTTGTACCCTGTGAACAGACCTCACTGATGGTGGACACCCCCTGAGCTTGCCTGGTTACTGCCCTACACCCTAACCCTGAACATCCAGGCAGTGGTGGAACTAAGAACATTGAGGCCAGAGCTTCTGGAACTGTTAGAGAGTGTCTAGCGCTCCAGGTAGAGGGAAGTAATGCTTGGAGATGTAAGCGATCAGTGGTTTTCTCTGTGGTAGCAGATGCCCTTCCTGGCTGGGTGAGAAGCTCCAACAGAGCCAGCTGTTCAACCCATGTTCCCTAGCACTTAGGCCTAGCCCCAGATATCTGACACACTTTTCTGCCCTTTCATAGATCATCTGATCAAAGGTATGCATTGACATTCCTGAAGAGCCCTCCACAATCCCTCCTCCAGATTCATGGTAGGCTCCAGTCCAGATAGGGGCCAAAGCACTGGCCTGGGTTCATCAGGATCAGTCACAATCCACAACCCACACTTCCCTGCAAGTTGACCTGACCCAACACAGGCCTTGCCTTTGCCTCTTCTGTTCAGTCACTTTGACCACCCCATGTGGGCTCCCTGCATCCAGGACATGCTCTATATACTAGAGAGAACATCAAGTACTATCCTGGAATCTGATTTCTCTTGAGTTCTTGATGTTTTTGTGTATTGTGACCTGAAAGTTTTGGCCTGCAGAATGCATGAGTGAATGCCCTAACCTCCATGAGATGGTGGCTTCAGTGGCTCTTAAGATTTTAATGATGTCATCAGGGTAGATTTCCTATGATAGTACTAGTGCCCTTCTAGAAAAAGGAAGGGATGCTAAAGCTCTCTTAGCCCTAGGAGGTCACAGGCAAGGTAGCCATTTTCTCAAGCCTGGAGGGGAAAACTCACTGGACATTAAATCTCACACCATCTTTCTGGGGTTTCCCAAATTCAGAAGTGTGAGAGATGAATGCCTGTGGTTTCAACTTCCCATTCTCTAGCAGTACATATGGCAGCCTTATTTGAGTGAGACAGAGTACAGAGTGCCCTGGGAGCAGAGTTAAAGCCTGAGACAATGATGTACATGTCCACGGAGGATTCAAATGGAATGAGTACTCACTCATGTATTCTGCACCACCTCAATATCCTAAACAGAAATTCCTCGGAACAATGTGGTTGGGTGTCCAGAGAGATCTATACTGGTGCCTCCCCCCGTATCTCCGACACTAGCTGTGATGTTGTCTGCCATGAACAATCAGATCAATGCAAGAAGGTGAAAATACTGAGAGAGGGACAATCATATGGAGTCAGAGAACCAATTCTAAATCCTGGCTCCCATGACTTCCAGGAACCTCCTGTGACCTTACATCCCCTGAGTGATGGTGATGCTCATTGAGCACCAAGATTGCTGCACTCACAGGATTGTGATGGGCACCTGAGATAAGGCCCATTTCCTCCCCTGGTGTGATGAACTGGGTTGGGAATGTAGGTCTCTCAGCTTATCCCTTCACCCTCAGGATGTTCCCTCTAGTTTCCCTACATCCCAGCCTCCTTTCTCCATGCCACACTTTTCCATCCATCCCCACTCTCCAGCATCACTCAGTAGTCTTCAGAAACACTATTTCCAGGCTTACTTCTAGAAACCTGATTAATGTCAGAGGGGCCTGAAGGCTCAAAAGCAGGTCTCTATCCAACTGAGACAGGGGGGCTCAAAGTTGTCAATAGGTACTTGATAAAAATTTGTGACCCTGATACTGATGGCATGGAACCTGGGCCCTATGAAGAACCATGGAGTTTGATTGCACATGACAGACCACAAACGACTTCACTTCCAATCACTTTTGTGCATGTCTGAAGTCACCCCATTTCTTCATCTCACAAATGGCACTAAAATTTGGGCTCCTTGCTATTTAAGTATTCTCTTTGGTAAACTTCCACATTTTGATGATTGGCAAACCATGTGATGTGTAGCCTTCTTTTTTCCTCATTGATTTGTAGGAGAACTTGATTACATTACATTTGGGCCAGTCACACTCAGTATTGGTCAGGCTGGGGTCAGGGTGGGGCCAATACTACATATGGGAGGGTCAGAGCACTGCATGAGTGGGGGGTGGGTCTGCTTGGGATGAAGTCAGGACTTGCAGGCTGCTGGGTCCCTAGTGAGTTGCGGTCAGAACTGTAGGGGGGAGAGGTATAAAGGTCGGCCTTGTCTTCTCATCAGGAAGCCTACACAGGAAGACCACAGCCATACTGGGTATCAGTTGAATAATATTGTTCATCATCATTCTGGAGTGGAGAAAGAAGCTGTCTAGGAAAAAATTGTTCCCAGGCTTATTTCTAGAATTTATTTAATTGCACAGGGGCTTGAAGGCTCAAAAGCAGCTCTCCATGTAAATGATACAGAAGGGCCCAATGTTCTCAATAAATTGATAAAAAATTGTGCCCCTGTCTGTGGTGGCCTTGGCTGCCACAAATGTCTCACAGTCACTCAGAGTGTTTTGCTTCCATAGCAGGTCCTCCCCAGATGACTCCAATCTGCAGTGCTCAACAGGACTCAACCCTTTGGGACCCTTCAATGGTCCTTAGTGTGTGAAGTGCAAGGAGCCCCTGCCCTAACCATGCCTAAGCAGACATACTATGGGTATCTTGGAAGGACACTGTGCATGCCTGAGTTCACCTTTTAAATCAAAAGCAGTGGAGAACTGCAGGCACTGCTAGGTGCAGTTGTCAGATGATCTCCAGGGAACTGATGGAAGTGGCTGACTACTGATCCCATGAAGGCAACATGGCAGTTTCGATCACTGGGAGCTGAGGGTCCCTGACATTCAATCTCAGAACTAGTAACACTAAGATCTGAGAGCCACCAGTTCCTCCTCAGACCTCAGAACTGTGAATACCAAGGGAGATGTGCTTTGCCTCATTGTTATTTCTCTTCATAGCAGGCCCTCAGATGATTGGTAAGGGAGATGTTTGACAGCCAAAGATCATGGAGGGATACACAGAGAAGATCCCCTAAACCAAGAGAGGCATTTCCCACGGGGTGATGAGTTGGGTTTTGGAATCTTGTCTGTTTTCTCTCAGGATTAGGGGGAGGACTCATCTAAATCTGGAAACAAGACCCAATAGATGGACACTTGTGCACCCTGGGTCCTAGCAACCCCAGTTATCACCTCTCAATTCTCACTGCATTTAGGTGCACAGAAAACATGGCAGAAGGCAGAAGCTGGAGATTTTTTTCCTACCAAAGTGCCTTTATTCCCAGTTACAGTCAAACAAGGTACAGCTTCCCACCCAGGATTGAACATTGTGACCCTCCCCTCTCAGTACCTCCCCCTACCCTCTTTCTACATTTACTATACCCTCCCACTCCCTTCATTTTTCTGAGAACCCACAGGAACTGTCCTATGTGATGAAGAACCTTTGGACCTTCCAAAACAGAATGAAGCAAGGTGAGATCTTGCCTGAGGGGCAGACACCCCAGAGGCCACTGGTCAACAGGACTGTCCTCAGGGCCTCTTCTCCTTTAGGTTGCCTGATGATGTGCACTTCCTCTTCAGAGGCTGTGAGGTTTTAGCCAGCTCCAGATCCACATCTTGCCCTCCAGTGACCTGGAGGGGAGCTCCAGTGCAGGGTGTGTTTTTCATGAAGCATGTGCGTCCAGTGAGAGCACTCTTCATGGACATGGCACCTGGAGGAGGGTGGGAGCTGAGGAGTCCTCTCTGGGGAGGTGGGGCCTGGATTGCTTGATCTCCTGAGCACAGGGTTTCTATTGGAGGGGCCTGGCTCTGGGACAGTTCCCAGGGCAGCAGGCGGTGCTGGGAGATAAGGAGGAAATCCAGGCTTTGGAGGTCCTCGTCCACACTGCAGCTATTGGCTGTCTTATGTGGCCGCCCAGAAGAAGTGGCTTTTCTGGGACCCACTACACTTTTGTTCCCCAGGTTTGAGGAGGAGGATCTGCGGTTTGGGGGAGGATGGTTGGAGTGAATGTTCCCCAATGAAGAAGACCCGTGACAGCCTTGGAGGATAGCAGTGTCCTTTGAACCCAGCAACTCTGGCTCGATGGTCCTGCTCCTCTTCATGACCTGGGAAGCCACCTCTGTGGACCAGTCCTCCATGCTGGCCCCTTGATCAGTGTGATGTTTCCGCTTCTCTGCACCGTGTTTTGCAGCTGCCTCGGAAGTTCTTGTGTCCTGTTGGGACATATTATGACCTTGAGGCACCTGCAAAGGTGCTTCTTCACAAGCTGAAGGAGGATATGGGCACTGGCCAACTCTTCTTCATGCATGAAATGGGCCACAGGGATCAGGACAATCATATTTCAGTGGGAAGTGGATCTGTTACTCATCTTGGTCTCATAAAAACACACTGAGTGTCTGCTGGCCACACTCCTGGGCTTCCTTTCTGCTTGATATCCTGAACCCTTTCATGGCTCTCATGTCTCCTTCCTTTTTTTTCCCATCCTACATCCTGTATCCTGGAACAGACTCACTCAGGGAGCCATCACAGACAGGATAATGATAACATCCTGTGGGCCACATGAGTAAGGTCCTGTGTCTTCCTCATCTACCTGCTATCCCTTGCTCCCCTCTCCACCTGTGGTAACTCCCTTTCCTGTATACTTGTGTCCCTTTGTCTCCTAGTCTGCCATATATTGCTCTGTGCCTTGGTGTCTGTTCTGAAACCCTGGTAAACCTCGTGTCTCTATCTCCTTGTTCTACCTGGTGCCCTTTTCTTCTTGTCTACCTCTTGTTTCTTCCCAACCACTGTTATTCCTGGTGTCCCTGCACTTCTTTATCAGGTGTCCATGCCTCTCTTCTGTATCACCTACCCCTGGTCTACTGGGAGACCTTCCTTCTGCTTTCTACCTGGTCAGTAGTGAGTCCTTCCTGCTGCTCCAGTTCTTTTGTTAGGGCCAAGATATTTATATATGGTTTGGAGGAAAGCATTTCTTGCAGGAAGCGAGGATGAATTATATTCTCTGCCTGGGATGAGAAGGAAGAGAGTGTGAGTGACCTTGGGAGGAAATGGCCCCAAGTCAGGAGGACTTCTAGGAGAAAGAGGAAGCAATAATAATCCCATGCTCATTTGCACCATGGGGTTGTTATATCCCAAGTACCAGCTACACCCATGTATGAGTGCACACGTGTGCATGCACATTCTCTCTCTCTCTCTCTCTCTCTCTCTCTCTCTGTCTGTCTCTTTCTCTATCTCTCTTTCTCTCTCTCTCTCTCTCTCTCTCTCTCTCTCTCTCTAACACACAGACACACGCACAAAATAAATCTGAGATTCTAAGGCAGGAAACTCAATTCCATGAGTGCCAAAACCTTGTATACACCAAGATTGTAAGCCCAGCTCACCTTGTTGACAAAGTTCTCATCAACATAGCTCATGAGACTTGGATCTGGGTATAAATCATCCTGTTGCTCTAGTCCTTCCTCTCCCAAGTTTGCCGCAAGCTCTTCTGTAGACAAGTAGGAGGGCTCCCACGTGGCAAAGTTCGTAGGCCCGAATAGCTCATCCATGATGTCCATGTACTCTTGGATGGCTTCAGGTGGGATCTCGTCGGGCGCCTTTTTCTCAGGCCCTTTGGTCTTGGCCACCTTGTTCTTGCGTGCCTTGGACTTGCGTGCCTTTGTCTCAGGCACCTTGGTCTCTGGTGCCTTGGTTTTGGCCGCTAATGAGCGGGCAGACCATACCTTAGTGTTGGTCTTTCTGGAGGTGCACACTAGGACAGGGAGGACCAGAGTGGTGTGTGAATGAGGATTCCATGTTCATCCCAAACACTTGGTAGTAGGCAGGGTTCAGGGGTTCAGGGGACCTAACCTGGTATGCCATGCATGAGGACAACCTGACCCAGGAACCGAGGGATATAATAGTGCACCAGATGCAACATCTAGGAGAGTCAAGTGGGAGGACATTTGTAGTGACTGGTATTGCATGCACTCTACCCTACCGGGACCCAAGTCCCAGGCAGATCTTGTGTTGTTTCTTTGGATAGACAAGGAGAGAAAGGAGATCTGTACTTGGCCCAGTCAATACACAGTTCATAGCTGGGTGGCAGGGACCTCAGGTGTTAGGGGCTTTTTTTCTTGTAAGAGTGAATCTCCAATACTGAAGGAAAAGTTCTTATTTGGGACAACAACTTGCCTTGGCCTTTTTCACTGTTTGGACAGTATCATGGACTACTGTGTGAATGTGGGTACCCTACCTGGCTGTTGGACAGCCTCAGGGACTGGAGGCCTTCGGATTTCCAGCCTCGGAGTTGCAGGAGGAGGTAGGCACTGGAAGACCCCTGACAACTGCATCCTTGGATCCTCCATCTCCTCTGCAGCCTCAAACTCCATGAACCTTGATGGGATTTGGGTAAGGCAGGCACAGGCTGAGCTGAGAATCAGGTTAGCCATACCAGGCAGGTGCTGGTGTGGGATTCTAGGCGATGGAGTATTCTAAGCTACCAGTCAGGAGCTAGTTTCAGGAATGTGGAGTTGCGTCCTGGAGTAGGTCCGGCCAGTGACAGGAGGGAGCTGCTACAGAGGAAGAACTAGAGTTCTTGGGAAACACTACATCAACTAGCAGCTTAAGGGAATCAGATCTGAGGGACCCAGGCAGGGCCCCTAGCTGATCCTTGTTCTGGCTCTCTCCTGTTTCTGCCAGGAGGAACCACATCATCAGTTTAGTTGTAGAAACTGGTCAGGGATGTGATTTATATCAGGGAACACCAGAGGTCCTGACCCAATTCAGGGGTACCGTGGCTGGAATCTTGGGCCCTGAAAGGATCACCTGGGAGACCAAATTACAGGCAGGGTCATGTGGAAGTGAAAGCTAAGCTGAGAACATTGGGTTTCTTCCAAGGAGGGTGGGTTCTTCCCTTCCCTTGTTAGAAAGGCTGGGATTACATAGAGCAAAGGCAGTAAGGACCAGAGACATGTCCTGGGGGCACCTGAGGTGGTGGCTGGCCCTGACAATGCACTCCCCACCACCACCCTCTTCTGGAACATCAGGTTGAAGTAGTGGCCACTTTGATGAGTTATAATGGACCTCACTCTAGAAAGAGGTACCAGTTCCCAGGCAGGTGGCCCGAGTGAATCTAGTGCAACTTTTCCCCTCTGCAGAGCCAGCAAAGCAGCAGCAGACCCTCTGGCTGGGCTGGTACCTCCTCCCCATCCTGACCCTGAACCTCAAGGCAGAGTTGGAATCAAGAGTATGGAGCCTGGAGTTTCTGGGATTGTTGCCGAGAGAATGCCCAGGCCTCAAGCTAGAAGGAGCCGCTATTTGGAGAGCTAGATGCCTCGGAGCCAAAACATAGGTAGGTGACAGTCTGTACCAGACCTTGCTGTGCAAACCATGATCCCCCATCAGTAGGCTCTGGGCCTTGAAAACTGGCTCACTTTTCTGCAGTCTCATAGAAGACCATCCGATCAAAGTTGCTGGTGCGCTGCCATTCCTGCAAACCCTTCCTCAGGCCCTCTTCCATGGTCATGGTGGGCTCTCGTCGGGACAGAGACCGAAGCACTGGGCTGGAATTCATCAGGATCAGTGTCCACAAGGTCACCCTCCTTTATCAGTAGACCAACAGCATAATTTCCTACCTTTGTTTTATTTGCCCCATGATGTTCAACTCAAAGTATTGACATTGGGACTCCAGGAGACTTATACAAAACTTGAACACCAAGGGCTGCATTGACCAGCATGATTGTGATTGGATTCCTCAAATATCATTGAGGTGTACTATGTGATGAATGTTTTTATCCCCCAACATTCACCTGTTGAAGCCCTAACCCCCAATGGAATGGTATCTGGACACTGCATTTAGTGCTTAGAAGGTTAGATGAGATCCTGAGGGTGGCGCCTCATGAGGGCATTAGTGTTCTTCTGGGAGAAGGAGGAGACACTGTGAGGACACAGGTGAGCCAGCTGTCTTTTCAAGCAAGGAGAAGAGAGAGCAATCATGGGATTTTAGGTCAGTTACCCTTTACCTGGGAATCCTGACTAAAGAACTGTGAGAAAGGAATGCCTTTTTGTTTTTTCACAAATTTTCCATAGCATCATGGTGGCCCAGGCTGACTGAAGACAGGGCACAGAATGGCCTGGGAGCAGTTACAAACTGGGGCAAAGTTGAACATGCCCATGCAGTATCCAAAGACAGCTTCCCCTCGAGTGTGACATCACCAGAGGGTCCTGATCAGGAGTTCATGACAATGTGTATGGGGAGCCATAGATTTCTGTGTTGGAGCCAGCACCACTAAACCCACTTGTGGTTGGGATGTCCCTGGTGCTGAGAACAATCAGGTCTATGGTGGAAGGTGAAATGACTGGGGGAGGCATGGAGTCAGTCAGATAGCCAACTTCGATTCCTGGCCCACATTACCCCCAGGAACCTCCTCTGACCTTGAGTCCTCCATGTGATGGTGATGATCATTGGAGACAAAGATTGCCTGCACTCACAGGGCTGTGATAGGCACCGGACATAAGGCACGTTTCATTCCCTGGTCTCAGCTTGTCCCCTCACCCTCAGGACCTTTCGTCCAGTTCCCCTACATCCCAGCCTCCTCTTTCCAACCCATGCTTTTCCTCCTGACAGAGCTCAAGGGGGAGCCTGAGGAGAACACTCACATGAGGAAGCAGGAAAGTGCTTCCACATCAGGAGTCTGAGGAAGGTGCCTGCGGACCAGGGTCTTGAAGCGCTGCCAGCGCCGGAAGTTCTCATACACGCTGGGAGGTCTGCTGGAGTCATCTAGTGGCACTGCAGCTGGGAAGGTGGGTAGTGTGCCCTCCCCGTACACTGTACCTGGCCATTGGCGTGCATTCATTGGGAACATGATGGGGGCCATCTGGGCAAATGGTCGTGGTGCTGGAGGGCGAAGGCCCAGGTGCCAGTGGATCCCATAGTTTTGAATCCCTCCACTGTCTGAGGCAGGTACAGTGGTCCCCAGGGCAGAAGGTGCTGTGAGGAATGGAGCAGGATGCTCCACACCCCCACAGAAGGCCCCTGGGGCCCTCCAGTTGAGGGGTGTCTGAGTGTGGATAATGTTGTGAATATGAGGAGGCCCCACTGGCCTCAGTTGTGGCCCATGTTTTCCAGAGGTGGACAGCCCTGGCACATATGACTGTCCAGGGTAAGTGGACAGCACTAGAGGGTTACCCTGGGAGATAGGTGCAGTCACCCTTGGTGCCAGGGGCAACTCCCAGAATGGCTGGTGTGTTGGCACAGGGGCAGCTGGAAGAAAGGGTAGGCCCCTGAATGCAGACATGTGGGCACCAGGATTGAAGTTCATGCCTGGTCTCCGCGATGCAGATGCTGTGGAGGCAAAGCAAAGCGGAGAATGGGGGAGGGAAAATGACAGCAGGATTGAGGACCCCCAGTTTCTTACTCAGAGGAAATCTGCGAACAAATGCTCACAGCTCAGGGCCCTTGGGCAGGGAAATTGTGCAGTTTGCAAATGTCCCTGAGTGAATTTCTTGCTCCGTTCCTTTAGTCATAGTTCTACCCAGAGAAATCTCATTTTCAGTACACCAGGATTCCCAGTTGACTGTGACACCTCAGCTTTTTCTGATTCTGAGAGGCCCCTTGTGCATCCTTTGCAGACACTCCATTGGCCTCCTAGGTGACTCCCTAGAAATGGATCAACTTGACTCTATTCAGTGGCACCATGCTCCTCCTCATTCTCACCAACAGGAAAGGGACCTTCTCCAGGGCAGATGCAGGGACTTTAGGGTCACTTGTGAAGGTGACAGGTTCTAAACCTATTCCCCCATCACCTCCTCAGCCTTCCTTTTGCTAATACTCCTTATATACCCCTCCACTTTATTCCTAGGCATCCACACACAAACAAGAAACACCTGATTGAGATCTCTGCCTAGCTAGAGGCTGAGGAATTCTGTAGTTCACCCAGGAGCACATCCTGCCCAGCATGTGGGTGCTTCTCCCAGCACTTCCCACACCAAACACGAATGGGGGACAGATCCTGGCCATCTGTGATCCTAGTGCTCACTGGTTGCTGCCATAATGCAGGGAGCTCCTTTCCCAGGGAAGAGGTCTATGTGATAGACACTGAGTCCCGGAGATCCTCTCCAGGGCTGACCAGCAAAGGTTACTGAGGTTTATGAAGTTGATGGGATGGTGAGGATTGGGGTTTTCCAGAGGTTTTCACAGACACTGGTCATTTTTTTATTGGGCCTGGGAATTAGAGCCATTCTGATGTCCTTTTCCTTTGCACTCCTAATAATGGGAAGGAAAGTGTCCCAGAGACTCAGGCCTGCACCAGCTGCTACCTGTAGCAAGTTGTTGGGAGCACATTCCTGTTCACCAGGACATTATGCTGAGTGAGGTCAAAGAATGGGAGGTGTACCACACTTCAACACTTGCATGTATCCATCGGGACAGCTGCCTAAGTTCCAATGACAATATGAGTAGAGCCCCTTCCTAACTGTGTGCTATTCTCCTTCCTGTCTTCAAAAGAACCCAGTCATCTTCAAACGTGATCCTGGAAAATGAAGAACACCCCACATGTGCTCCCTTATCGTGGAGTACCAACCAAACCATGAAGATAAGCAAAAGTCTTGTGTGTTGTCTTGAAAACAATGAGCTGAGGCTACACACACAGAGTGTGAAAGTGATAATGATTCAGAAGATCCCCCAGAGGCCCAAATCTATGTTGGCTAAGGTTTCCTGGGTTCCCTGCCCTTCTGGAATCAATGACACCTGCTGTCTGAATGGAAGGAGAAGTTTTCCTGGGCAGGAAGTCTGTGAGGGACCCTGGGCTATGGCAGTTGGAGTGCCCTGCAGCCTCACCCACAGAGACTATATCGCACTGCATCTGTGGTCATTGAGATCCCCATTGGGCAGTTTTCTAACTAAGAACACTTCTTACCCCTGCCCACTTATGATCTGAGACTCCCAGTCAGTCCCCTCAGAATGATATCCCAGGCAGCTTCCAAGTGTCTGAAGAATGGACACAGGGCTCAGCATCTTGACTCCAGGAAGGCCTCACTGGGACCCCATCTGTGACTGCCTAAAAAACCATGCAGTGACCTGGGTCCATTCTACAAGGAATCAATCCCGTGGCCTCTCTCCTTTCTGCTGACCCAGTGTACTTCCCCGGATTAGACTGGACCTGGGTCTTAGGAGCCCTCCTCCCCATGAGCAGTATCAGTCTTCCCAGGGCTTCCTGGGCCATTTCAAGTGTATTGTCTAAGGCTCTTTCCTTCCCTTACTTCTGTTCAATCAGTTGACCACAGGGTAAGTGCTCCATTCTTACTCCCAAGGGTTTTTGGGGTGACTGCCCTCAGATAACAGACCCCTGACTGTCCAGGCTCACCTCCTTCTGAAGGCCAGGCAGGACACCTGACACAGTGTCTCACAGTCTCCACAGTGGGAAACGTCAGTACAGGACCCAGAGAGTGACCTGTCTGTAACAGATGCTCAGGGTCCAACTGAGCCAAGCTGGCCAAAGTTTAAATGTAAACCACAGTGGAATGTTGGATCCAGACATTCTGTGGGGGGGAGGGCCCAAGGACAGCTGGCCTGGGGGCAGGGGGCTGGGCAGACATTCCAGGAAGAGCTCTAATAGGTATAGAAGAACTTTGAGTTCCCTTCAGGCAATTCAGGGGTGACACAAGTGGTGTGTGCCTCCGGGTCATTTTGAAGTAGTTTCTAAAATCCACAGGAGAGGGGTGTGACAGGTGACCCTCTCTTTCAACAACCAAATTGTCTTTGCTTCCAATGATGGGCAGGACAAGTGAACCATGGCTCTCATGAGCCACAAAATCACTGGTATACACAGTCAGTACTCTAAAAAACTCTGGGGTATGGATTGTGTTTTATGTATAAAGTGTTTTTTTCTTGTTGTTTTTGTTGGTGATGATTTTTTTTTCTCCCATCCCTGGCTTGCAAAACACACAGTTCGGTGTTCATGAAATATTAACACCTTATTATAAGTCTTTTCAATAAATGGCAGGAGCGGGGCAAACCATGATATTCAGGCACTAAAAAGAAGCTTCCTCCATTCTTTCTTCCCTTGTTATTTCTTTTGAAGCAGTGATATAAAATATGCAGTGCAGAAAAACTCTGTTCTCATTCCACAGGTTTTTTAAATTTTTTAAAAAATAATTATACACTGTAATGAATGCTGGAGACCAGATTTTTCAAAGCAAATTTTATTTGCTAAACCAAGGTCGAATTCAGGGTCTTGTATCCTCTTGGTCAGTGCTTTGCCACTGAGCTTCAGCCCTTACCCATGCAATCAGTTTGCACTGCTTCAAACTGCTATACCACAGGTGCTCATATGATAACACTAGTCAAATTCAATTTGTGCAAACTGGCCATGGGAAGGAGCACAGGGTAGAGAGCTTCCTTAGCTTCCAAGGACTGCAGCAGGGTGGTCTCTACTGTAGGCATGAGCAGTTTGTAACTGCGAAGATCACTTTGTCATTTCAGGTGCTCCCACTGAATGAAGGACCAGCCCAGATGCTCTTTATGGGGAGCCTTCTTGCCGGAGACACCTTGCAGGCTTCCCTGCCCATTTCTTCCTCCTGCAGGGCCACGGGTGTCCCTCCTGCATCCCTCGCGCCTGAGCACATGCTTGGTTGGAAGGGCGCGCGCACAGGCTGCCATGCAAAGGCTCCAACGTCCATTGGGGCTCCTGCTGGGAAAGGCACAGGCGCGAGCACAGACAGCGGGTTCCCAACGGCCAGCTGGGCTCCCATAGCGGCGTCCAGACTCAGTCCCATAAGCCTCTAGGTACTGGACCCGCGAACCTCTTCGGTTCCCACTATGTCCCTGCCCGTTCCTCTGGCCCCTGCGCCTCGCCAGGCAGCCCAGGGGATGCAGGCCGCTTGCAGGAGGCCTGGCAGTGAGGGGTGAGATGGCTAGTGCGGCGCCCACGTCGAAGCATCCTCCATCCATGTCCCTTGCAGCCTGTGTGAAACCCGGCTCCAGGGCACCTGTTTGGTGCCTGAGAAGCGCAGTCCTGGTCAGCAGGTCTGAGGCTCCTGTAGGTGTCTGACAAAGTGGTGATTGTCATCTTCTTGTTCCGCCTGAAACCTGTGAATGTAGAGGACACTGTCACCTGGCATCCGGGTTGTTAGCTGAAGGACGCTCATTTCCCAGGCCTTAGCAACTTTGCAGAAGGGAACACACTGAGCCAAGTGTGTTGAGTCTGCTGTAGTCACCCCGTGATTGACGGGCCATCGTAGGTGGGCTGTTGGGGGGCTCGTCTGGACAGAGCACCTAAATGATGATGGGAGAACCGGGTGACCACAAGTCCTGTGCAATAAAGAGAGTCATGTTGTCTTATTAATTTGTGGTGCTTGTGTATGGCGGCAGTGAAGTTGATGATATGGTCTCACATATGCGTTGCTGGGCTGTTGGGGGCCCCTGTGGATATTTCTGGGTGCCAGGAAGTTTTCCTTCTGTTTTGATGGGCATGAGATCACGGGGTGATTGTTTGGGTGAGAACATGAGACGCTGCGCTGGTCCTGGAGGGTTAGTAGGAGTTGAGAGGGCTCTGGTTGTTTTCACTGTTCCTTTGATGGGGTGGTTGGGTCCCTAATGTGTTGAAGTGCATTAGTAATTTGGATCTTGCTCTGTTTCGACTGCCTGATGAGAATGTGGTATGTGTTCAGAAGTGTGGGTCAGATGAAGTGGTGATGGTCATCTTCTTGTTCTGTGTGGATATGGGAGATCAAGGGAAAGTCAGCTCTGGTTTTTGTAATATTTTTCTTGTGGTGGTCTTGTATATATATAGTTTTCCCACGAACACACCCTGGGGAGTTTGGATACACATGTGTTTGCATATGGGCTATGTTAAGGTAGGCATTTGGGTAGTTTTCTCTGCACTTGCAATGTGATTATTATAGTTGGGAAATGGAGGAGGGATATTTGTACATTCTGGACATCATGTTGTGGTACAAGGGATTTTGAATAAATTTTATTTTCATTACCCATGCACATGTACTTGAGTGTGTGAAGGCTGGTCGGTTACTAATTTTGTGGAGCAGTCGGATGAATATATTCATTGTGTGGTGTGCAGATGGCAGGCTTCTGCATTTTGGAAGACAGAGTTATTTCTTCATATTTGGGAGTGTGTGAGCTTGTATATGAAGATGAGATACCTATGGAGAGTTACTTGTGTATTGAGTTTGTATTAACTACCCCACCTCAGGTGTGTGTGTGTGTGTGTGTTTGTCTTGAAGTAGTAGCAATAGTTCTGAAGTGGAAAAATATTTAGGTGTCTGTTAGTAGATGTATTTAAGGGACATGGCAACTGATGTCTGCTTCCTGGGGCCATATATGTATGAAGTAGATGAGACCCCCGACAGTGGAAGGTAATCTGTTTTAATCAAAGTCCACTGAGTGGATATACGAATTCCCACCCCACACCCAAAACAAAAACTTTCACAGTAACATTTCACTGGTGTTTGGCCCAAACTGCTGGGTATTTGTGCCTAGCCAAATCAGTACATGGAATTAACTATTACAGTAACATTGAATAATCTTCCTTATAGAATGCAGCATGTCCTAGGGTGGACAAGCAGAAAATTAAGTTTGGCTGAACCGATTTTCAGAGAAGTTCAGGAAAGACAGTTATGATATGTGCCTGAGAAGCAGAGAACCGACTGATAAACTGAACTACTACCACTTGTAGTTGGCTCTCTCTTCCACCCTCTCATGAAATGTGCTTACCCCTCCCAAAGAGATAACAACCAAAGTGTTCATTCACTGCCAGAATGTAGTCAGAATCCCATATCTCTGTATGATTCACACCAGTCCACATGTGAGACCCAGTTTGACCTTGCTTAAGTCACAGCTGTGAATTCCAAATACCAGCATGCAGTCTTAGGCATATGCATCCTGATGTAGGAAGTATAGAATGAAATATGTGTTGTGATTTGGATCTTAAATATCCACGAAAGGTCTATAAAAATTTCCTCATCAGCCTCTGGCAATATTGAGAGGTGATGAAACAGTAGGCGTTGGGTCCTGCTGGAAGGAGGTTGCATGGTTGTGGACAAGCCCTTGAGGAGGATATTGGGATCCTGGCCTCATGCTGTCTACTTCCCAGCTGCCATGAGGTGAGCAGCATTACTCCAATATGTGATCTCTGCCATGATCTTCTGCCTCCAGGGAGTCTCCAGAACCATGAAGCTGACCAAGTATACATAGAAAGAAATCTCTGAAATGTTCAGTCAAAATAAAGTTTTCTTCCTTGTAATTGGTTTACCTTACATATGGTTTCAAAGCCACAGAAAGATGACTAATGTAATGAGGTAAATTAAAGATCAAAATGCCTGCTCTATAACACTTCTTACATATTGCAGGGCAGATAATTTAATGTTATCTTTTATGGAGTGGAGTTTATTACTCAATTTGACAAGAGTTCTTTCACATTATTGTTTATCTCAATTTTTGTAGGGCTCTTGGTTCTTTTGTCTGAGAAAACTTTCTGTTGTCATTTTGGATTTTCCTTTTTTTAAGTTTTTCTTTTTTTCCTGTAGATGCTGATGGACATGATTTATTTATTTGTTTGTTTGTTTGATTTACTCTTAAGGCTCAAACCCAGGGCCTCACACATCCTAGAAAAGCACCCTGGCACTGAGCTAGAACCCCAGCCCCTTGGCCTTTTCTTAATAGACATTGAACAATATGCCCTTATCTTTCTTAGAGTAATTAGGTTTCTCATCCAGAGTCTTGCATCTAGATAATTGGGAATACAAGTGTTGTTTTAAGTCTCAAAGATATTTGAACCCAGACTGGGCACTATTTTGATAAGCATTTTCTCACAAACAATTTTCTTAATTCCTACAGTTATTCCTTAATCACTCTCCCTGATTCCATGGCATGCCCATGGTAACCAGAAATAAATTCCACCCCAGAAAGCCACTATTCTATTGAGCATATCATTCATGATACAGCCAGTAAACAATATTCACCCTTGTAATTTGAGTTGGAACACATATATGTGTATAAGTAGACATATGAATCTATGCATACATGTGTATATATGTATGTGTGGTATCATATGTGAAGTACAAATAACACTGAAAGTGTAAATGAGAACCACAAGATGTAATAGAGCTTTGTTTCAAGGAACAAGGGAAAGTAAATAAGGAAGAATTGTCAATATACAGAAGAGGCCCCTGAGGCCTAGATTCAGAAGTAAGCACAAAGTGCACTGCTGCAAGAAAATGTGGCCTTCTCCAGGTAGATGTAGGCTGATGTGGTGATGTGCAGAGGGGACATTATTTGGAAGAACTGAAGAACTCTCACATGAGTAAACCTGCATGAACACATGTTTGGGCTGCTTACAGAGGAAGTTGTTCTCTTAGTGCCCTTTCTGCATGTTGCTCACCCACTAAGCATTAAAACCTTCATATCCTGGTATGTATGGGGCAGGAAGGAAATTCAGAATTAGCATCAGGAGAGAAGAGGTTCTCAAACATCTTAGGCTTCTTTGGATTAATTTAGATGCAATCACAAATAGGCAGAGTACACCTAGCTCCCTTAGTATTAGCAGTTCTGTGGTTGGAGTACCAGTGGCTCTCAGATTGTAGCATTAGCAGAATGCCCCATATGTTCCTGGCACCCTGAGACAGCAACTCTCTATCATGGAAAGCCATCACCAAAATGCTTCAAAACTTCATACATCTTTAAACCTCTTGAATTCAGTAAAGAGAGAAAAGTATTTATGCACTGTTTTATGATATCTTAATGTGTCATTTCCGTATTACACCATGTGAAATGCAACACTAGACAACCTTTCTCACACTGCACATTGTCTTTAGAATTCATGGAAATGCAGGGTTGTGAGTTGAAGTTTCAGCTCAGAGGTGTGTAGAGCACTCACCTAGCATGCATGAGGCACTGGGTTTGATCTTCAGTACCACATGAAAATAAAATGAAGATATTGTGTCCATCTGTAATTAAAACATAAATATTCTAAACAATGCATGCAGGTAGTCAGAAATTGTTTTGCACTTGGGAATTCCATTGGTTCAACTTCACTTTTTTCCTGAGTAAAAAATATTTATTGTCTTTATTAATTGGAAGGAGAACCAATACTATTGGTCAAGTTTATGCTAATTGGGGTTTGGAAAAGTTGTGCAGTGGGCATCCCCACTGTGGGCAGGATTTGTTGCAGAAGGATAGCAGATCGGCTTGCCTCAGCTCACTTTGGTTTTGGCCTGCCAGGCTCAGGTCTTCCTGAGGCAGGGGTAAAAGAGTCAAGGCCAATTAGATGGACTTATCAGAGGTTTGAGAGGCATTAGAAAAAATGGTACCAGTGTCAAGATAGAAATTAATTTTCCGTTCCTCGACAGTCAAGGTCATCCTAGGCTCCTGTACAGAAATAAAACAGTCTGAATAGTTGGAACCTAAGAAGGATTCCCCAGGACCCATCATTCCTATTGTTGGACTGTTTGAAGTGAGGGATTTGTAAACTGGTCTTAGCCTGTGTGCGTATTTGAAACACCTTTGATCCACTTCAGTGACAGGTTAGGGTGTTGGTGGCATTGCTTTGTTTCATGGGCAGTCTTTCTTGTAATGTCCCTTTTGGCCACAGTTCTAGCCAGCTATGGTGGGAGCAATACCACTCTGGGGACCTTGTCTACTGGATTTAGCCATCTGTAGGGCTGTCATAAGGGCAGTTGCTTTCTTTTGTTCTCTCTCTCTCTCTCTCTCTCTCTCTCTCTCTCTCTCTCTCTCTCTCTCTCCTCTCTCTCTCCTCATCTTCTTCCTCCTCTTCCTCTTGGTCATGATTGTAAAACACCCAAGTGGCATGTTTTAAGAAACTATCTAAAGTGTTCTCTCCCTTTTGCAGTTGATTTTGTAATTTTTTCCTAATGATTGAGTTATGAATTTGTTTTTCAGGTTGTTATGCTGGGGAAACAGGGGACGTTGTGGTGTATTTAATTAATGCTTCCCTGAGTTTTTCTAAAATGTTTGTGGAAGTTTCTGCATTCTCCAGATTGTTTGAAATAATTTGGAGATTTAGTATGGGTTTTCCTAAAGCCCTGTACCACACAATCCTGAAAGTACTTTCCCTTCCATTGCCCCATGTGACCCATCTGTATCCCATTTTTGATCCTCCTAGAGAACTGCCTATTGCTTTGTTGGCTATGTTTCTTCTGAGTCCATTTCAGTTAGAAGGAGAAGGCCTCCTGGGACTTGCACTATATATCATTCATCCCCAGAGGATTCAGCCACCCATAAAGCATCCTAGTGTTCAGTGCTAGAGAGAATTTGGTTCATTAACATCATTATGTCTTTCCAAGGTAGGTCAAAGTTTGGTTAATGCCATGAAATATCTCTGTATATTTATCAAGGTCATCCTGGAATCTTTCTAAGTCACTCTTAATTTGTCTCAAGACTTGCAGAGAAAAGTGACCTGTAGTATAATGGGTCTTTTGGGACTCTTTCCTATGACTTGTAGGTATAGGAAGGAGCTGAAGTGCATTCCTCCTGATTTTCTATTTCCTCAGCATGTTGGGGCTCTGTTGGCAAAACCTGAGTAAGGAGGATATAAGTGTTTAGAAAAAAGGCTTTTCTGTATTTGATTCTTCTCTAAGAGAAACTGCTTTCCATTTTAGCCTTTCCTGATATATTTGCAATCATACTCATATTTAGAGCCAGTAAAGTTCTATTCTATTTGCTGAAAATATTGGTGCTGATATAGCTTGAGAATCTTTGGATTGCATTTTTTTAGTGTAGCCAAGAGTGAAGAATCTAATTTACATTGGTTGCATAATTTTGGGTTGTGTCTCCAGGAAGAAAAAAAAAAGCTTGTTATGTATAGGGTACCTGTGGCCACTTTTTTCTCCCTTTTACAATTTATGTTTAAGTATAAACTGGATTACAGTTTATACTTGCCACAGGAGGCTATTTTTCCACATCCTCCAGCTGGTATTCAGGCCAAGCTTGGGCTCAGAAAAATACCAGACACTTCTTTAGGGTCTGAGTGTCAAAGAAATACCAATGTTTCCAAATACTTCTTCAAGGAGTCGGGTGCCAGGTGGAGTATAACCCATCTAAAAGACAAAGGGGAAGAAGACCTCCTTTGGCATCCCTCCATTGGCATATTGAGGTATCCCTCAGTGCCATGTGGACCTGAAAGCCATGGATGACCACCCTTTGAATCCTGCTAGGTGGAGTAGTTGCTCTTAGCACCACAAAGTACTATGATCCTCAAGACATGAGTGAGCACATTCTGAGGCCTTCATAACATATTAGTTGTGCTGACCAATGCATTATTCAAAAATCCTTTCCTCTGTCATTTCCCTCTTCAAAGGAGTGATCTTCTGTTTTTCTGTACTGTTTTGCCATGCATTGTGGGGGCAGTATAAAGAGAGTTACATGTCCTTGAGGAACCTAGTTATTATGCTAAAAGAGAGCCATGTCCCTCTAGGTTAAGTGCCCTAAAGAAGATTCTAGTCTTTCCTAATATATTTCTTATCATACTCATTCTTAGGGCCACTACAATCCTGTTGCATCAGCACAAACATTAAATCAAATATGGTTTAAGAGACTTTGAATTGTGGATTGTCATGCGGTGTCTTTTTGTTCCTGGGTTCTGAGCACCAGAATCCCCTCCATGCTGTGGGGAAAAAAAAAGTTTTTTGGCTCTCTCCCCTGGTGGAGGCAAAGTTCCTAATCTGAAGTCTAGACTAGGAGAGGGATGAACTGGCAGGGTTCTTCTCTGAACAGGCAGGGTTTGGAAACCCAGAGAATGGGACCTTGCTCCTGAGTGAAGCTCACCAGAGACAGCATGGGATTTGGGTCCTAACAGGTGCGCTAAGGATTGAAAATTCCTCATAACCTCATTCATGTGTTCTATTGAAACAATTGGGATTTAAATGAGTATAAGAAATCAGAATCTACATGATGTTTACAGCGCATGTGTGAGAGAGACACAGAAAGGAAAAGAAGGGAAGAAAACTGGAGCAATAGACAATGTGGCTCACCCTCTGGGGATTAGTGTCTTACTGTTTTTCAAAGACCTTGGATCAGACTAAGACATTGTGTTAGGATCCAAGATACACCAGGTAAGGGACCCCTTCCCACCATTGAGTCCAGTCAGTCTTAAAGTGGAAAAAAAAAAGCAAACACTTAATGGATCCATTGATGTGTTGTATTCCTCAGAGAGATGTTGAAGCTGAGCTTGACCAACATTTCTACTTTAGTGACAAAAGATATTGAACAAGCCTCCTCCAGTAAGTCTGACACTTGTGGCTTTAGACTAGCAGGTGCTCTACTATATTTTAGATGGGTGACAGACATTAATTATTTTTGAAAGAGAGAGTTATTTCTATAAGGAGTATAGAACTCCAGAAATGAAGGAGACAGTTTGTTGCTCCATTTCAGTCACCCTCCATAGAAGCCCCAATTTGGGCACAGAAAGAAGAATATTGATTTTCTACCCCTGTTAGCAGGTGAAACTGGGTTTTTTCTACTTCCGCTGGCAGGTTAAGACTGTGTGAAGTGCAGTTTTCTGCAGCTAAGAATTTGTGCTCCTCTCAAAGGTGGTTTATACACTTCTATGTCAATGCAGAACCCAGTGGCTCACCATCAATTCCTTTTCCTGGGATCTTTCTTGCAAATTCAAAGAATGAACTCTGCAGACCAGGAAGAGTGAGTGTAACAGTAGGATTTATTGAAGAACATGTATCGAACTCCTGCAGTGCAAGAGGGGACCTGATAGCTGGCTTTCTCTGACCAAGTGTGCTAGTCTAGGGGTTTATATTGCCCTTGCATCACTGTGATGTGTCCAAGCTTATGCCTGTAAGGCTCTGGAAAAAGACAAATGCTATTGGTCCCAATTTATGCTAACTAGCATTTGGAAAAGCACTAACACTATTAGTTAGCCCCAATCTCACTCTGTATTTCCTCACTTTCATTTACTGTATGCTTTGGGAAAAAAGAATTTGAGTCATTGAATTGTGCATGCTTAGTGGTGTGTCAGGAACTTCAGGGCCTGTGTACAGTGTGCTTCTGCAGTGGCCATCACCCATGTGTGTAGGTGGGGATCTTGCAGGGTGATGGATCAGCTTGCCCCAGCTCACCTCAGTTCTTGAATGATGCTCCAACTTACGTGGTCCATCACTCCCCTGTTTTCTAAAATTGTTATCAGTGATCTGTAGGATGCCTGTCTGGCTTGCCATCTGGGGAGTAATGACAACAGGCAGAATGTATCTTGACTGTGTTGTTAGCTGAAGTTTCAAAGGGGGCCATGACTTCTTTCCCTAGAAACCAAGCCTTGTCCACCTATGCAGGAAGCCCTTTGTGATGCTGAATATTTGTTCAGCCTGGATATCTAGCCTCTTCCACAGGATCAGAAATAAGCTATCTAAGTAAAATGCCATCCCCATTGCCAATTCTAGAAAATTCTATGATGGTTTAAAAGACGGAAGGCTCCAAACATCTCTCTTACATGAGACAGAAGAGAAAGGGCCAACACTTTCCAAAAGGCATTTAAAGAAAACTTTGGGGGCTTGGGTTGTGGCACAGTGATAAAATACTTGCCTAGCATGTGTGAGGTCCAGAGTTCAATAACCTGTACCACCAAAAATACCAAAAGGAAAGAAAAACATTGGTTTCCCTGTCTTTGACATTCATGGCTGACCCAATTATGTCACTGTGACCTAGAATTATATTTGGTCAAAGTATATTTGAGATCACTCCATCCTTCAATCTCTTTCAATGATACCACCATTTTGAATCTCCTTAGCTGGTTTTGGTCTGCTGTATGAGGAGCCTCTTCCTACCCATACCTCAGGGAAGTCCCATGGTTTCCTGGAAGGATACTGTGTGTGCTTGAGCCCACCTTGTTTTTTCTTTTTAAGTAATTGAGCTTCCTTCCCAATCTCCTTATGCAAAAAGTTCCTTTAACACTTACCCTTGTGGTGCAGCATAACTCCTAGTGAGGCCTCAAGTACATTGTTATATTCAACCTATGCATGCCTTTTATCTCAAGTAGAGCAGGTAGAGCTGATTTTACTAAGAACTGGTTACAGGAAAGGCTGCTGGCACTGAAAGCAGACCTGGAAGGTCACCCTGAGGACAGTTATGAAAGAGAATGACAGAGAGCAATGGAGAGCTGCTAAGAGCTACTAGGTCTGGTTGTTGAAAGAGTTCCAGGGAACTCTCAGTAGCTACTCGTTCCTCCTGTCAGGAACACAATGGCAGAGCTGCTCTCACTGGACACTGAGGGTCACTGTCATTCACTCTTAGGGCTGTGAATGCTAAGATCTGGGATATGTTGGCCCTGGAAACTGAGAACGGATAATATTAAGGGAGGTGCACTTTTCCTATTTGTGGTTGCTCTCCAGATGGATGTTTGAATCCTCAGCCAATTGGTAACAGAGATGGTTATGGGACACAGTTCATGAAGGGATGTACAGAGAAGGCCCCTTAAATTAACTGAGGCTATGTAAACAACATAATGACTGGGTTTCTGTTAAGCTTTTGTTCTGTTTTTCTTCCAGCATCAGTGGAAGGTGCAGGCTAAATATGGAGGCAAGGGCTTGGCCCTGCATCTGTGCACCCTGAGGAATGGAATCTGCAGATACCTCCTCCTCTCAGTCCTCACCCCACAGAGTAGCACAGACACCACAGCAGAAGGCAGCAGCCATGAGAACATTTCTCTACTAAATGCTTTTTCTTCACTCTTGACAGTCAACTCCCGCCATGTATAGCTTTGCCCCAGGTATGCACCTCTCTCCTTCTCCCTTCCCAGTTCCCACCTTTGGCCTTCCTCCTACATTCCCAGTGCCCTCTCCTTGCCCTCCCTTTCCTGAGGACTAGCAGGATCAGTTCTGAAAGACAAGGATCTTTGCCCCTTGTGTTGCAGGATGTAGTGAAGGTGAGATCTCACCAAGACCCTGCCTGAGAGGTTGGCTCACCCGATACCTATGCTACTGTCTTCAATGCCTCTTCTTCTTTCTCTGGGGTCTGATGACTGACATTCCTCTCAGATGCTGGGCAATAGGAATCAGCCCCAGAGCCATATGTTTCTTTCCAGAGACCTGGAGATGAGACCCAGAGTAGGGTGTCTTTCCTGCATGCATTCGGTGTCAATCTGTAGTTCACTTCATAGATTGGCATCAGGAGGGGGATAGAGATGAGGACTCTTCTTTTGGGCAGAGGAGCCTGTAGTGCTCAGCCTCCAGGGATGAAGGGGCCTTTGTGAAGTCCTGGGTCTGGGACAGTTGCAGCACAGCAGAAGGTGCTGGGAAGCCAGGAGGATGTTCGGGGTATGGAGGGTCATGGTTGTCCTCACTAAACACCTCTGCTTTCTCATGTGGCTCCTGTAGGAGAAGTTCTGCTGGGACCCACTGCCCTTCACTGGCCCAGGCTTAGAGAAGAGATTCTGTGGTCCAGGGAAGAGTTGAGGACTGGATGGGCCCCATTGAGGAAGACTCACAACAGTGCAGGAAGATACCAGTGTGCTTTCATTATAGGACCTAGGGTTATGTGACCCCTGGTGGGCCAGATCTCCATATAGGACTCATGTTCAGTGCTATCACTATGTCCCTCTATACCTTGGCTGGCAGTTGATTTAGAAGCACTATAGTCGGGGTACAACATAACTTTCAGGCACCTACACTGATCATTTCTACTTTGAGGGCAATAGTTGCATTTTCACCAGCTACAGAACAGAAATGGCCCATGCTCAGTCTGTATTGGGTATGAGGGTAGACAGAGGGACTTGTGGGATGTGTAAAAATGAATGGGAGGTATCACCTGTCTTGGTGTCAGACTGAAGTTCTGATGGCCATTCTGCTGGGTGAGTCCTTCCTCCTGGTCCAGCTCTTTGGTTAGGGTCAAGATATCCATGTGTAGTCCTATGAAAAGCAACACTTCCAAGAAATGGGGGTGTGGAAATTGAAGCCTGTGCCTGGAGAAGAAGAAATTGTGTGTGGCCTTGGTAGGAAGGGTCCCCAAGCCCAAGACACCTCTGGGAGTTGTAGGAAGCATGGATGGTGTCTTCTGGTTCACACCGTGGAGTTGCTAAATCAAGACCATGAGCTACCCCACCCAACAGACAAACAGTGCTGAGAATGTAAAGAATAAAACATAATTCCATGAGTCCAGGCTGACATTCCCAAAGTCTTGTAGACACCTGGATTCCCAGCCCAGCCCACCTTGGTGAAAAAGTCCTCTTGGAGCACAGCTCATCAGTCTAGGGCAGGAGATTTAGATCTTGATACAAATTGTCCCCTTTTAGATGTCACTCCATTTCATTCACTTCCAAGTTTCCCATGGACTTCGCTATGGCCAAATGTGGGCCTATCCACATGGTGAAGTTGGGAAATCCCACCAGATGTTCATGATATCCATCTATACAGTTATGACTTCAAGTGTGATCTAGTCAGGAACTTTGGTCTCTGGATACCTGCAGTATTAGACTTCTGGTGGGGGAGCCTCAGGGCCAGTCTTTCTGGAGGTTCACACTAGGACAGAGGGTAAGAGGGTGATGCGTACATGGTTGTTCTAGCTGTGCTCCATCCATTCAGTGAAAGAAAGTGTTTAAGGGATCTACTCTGGTCCAGGATGGCCCTGCACATTCTGACATCAGGAACCATTAGAGGAGACTCTGCACCAGTGGGACAATGTATGTCATGTGGGAGGACATTTTGAGATACCCATATTCGATATACTTGGGCCACATGGACTCATGTCCTAGGCAGACGGTGTGTTGACTCTTTACATAGGCAGGGGGAGAGAAGATAGCACCTTGGAATAGGCTATATCCACTTCAAATCCAAGGGCATCTGGAATCCCAAATGCTCAGGGGCTGTTCCACTGGCAAGAGAAGTGCCCTATTCTGAAAGAATGTTCACATGTGTGCTATCACACCCCATTATCACCTTTTTTTTAATCATAAATGTTTATGGGAATGTGTTTAGCTCTCTCTTGCTGCACAATCTCAAAGACTGGAGAATGTGGAAGATTGAGCCTCTATGGGATTGGATGTGTCTGACACTGGAATCTATCATCAACTGAAGCTTTGGGTCCTCTATCTCTTCAGCCTCAAAATCCACAAACCTGACAGGTAAGCAAGACATAGGATTATTTTAAAAAAAGATTTCTTATTGGAAAACTCAAGCTGTAGCTTCATAGCAATGAGGAGCTGGTAGCAGGCATGGGGAGTAGTGCTCAGACCATGGGATGGGCTGGTCCCAGGAGGGATTATTTTCCAATGCAGAAACCATTCTGAGTGCTCCTGACATCACTTAGCACCTGAAGAGAACCATGTGGTCCTTAGTGAACCAGGCACATTTCTCTAAGATCCTCCCACACTTATTCCAGGCTTCTCATGTCCCTGCGCTGAACCACGCAGAAAAGCCAAGCATCAGCATCTGGTCAAAGATATGATTTATGGAAGACAACTCTCTCTCTATTAATGGTGGGGTTAGGACTATATACTAAGAACCCAAGACTCAGGAGAGGTCATGTGAAAGTCCAAGCTGTGCTGAAAGTAGTGGAACACCTGGGTTCCCACCCCAACCCACCTTCCAAAGAGGGCTGTATTTCATTTGTTTGAATAGTGAGAATTACATGAATTATGATGCCAGAGGTGTGTGCTTGGGGCATCTGAGACACTGGCATTCCCTGATCATGTTTTTTGAACTCTAAATGTTTCTGAAACATCAGGGTGTTATTGTGGCATTGTTCATGAGCAGGGGTGATCCATATGCTAGAAGATGGTTTATTTTCCATGTGGTTGGCCAACCCCAAGGTAGTGAAACTTGTACCCTGTGAACAGACCTCACTGATGGTGGACACCCCCTGAGCTTGCCTGGTTACTGCCCTACACCCTAACCCTGAACATCCAGGCAGTGGTGGAACTAAGAACATTGAGGCCAGAGCTTCTGGAACTGTTAGAGAGTGTCTAGCGCTCCAGGTAGAGGGAAGTAATGCTTGGAGATGTAAGCGATCAGTGGTTTTCTCTGTGGTAGCAGATGCCCTTCCTGGCTGGGTGAGAAGCTCCAACAGAGCCAGCTGTTCAACCCATGTTCCCTAGCACTTAGGCCTAGCCCCAGATATCTGACACACTTTTCTGCCCTTTCATAGATCATCTGATCAAAGGTATGCATTGACATTCCTGAAGAGCCCTCCACAATCCCTCCTCCAGATTCATGGTAGGCTCCAGTCCAGATAGGGGCCAAAGCACTGGCCTGGGTTCATCAGGATCAGTCACAATCCACAACCCACACTTCCCTGCAAGTTGACCTGACCCAACACAGGCCTTGCCTTTGCCTCTTCTGTTCAGTCACTTTGACCACCCCATGTGGGCTCCCTGCATCCAGGACATGCTCTATATACTAGAGAGAACATCAAGTACTATCCTGGAATCTGATTTCTCTTGAGTTCTTGATGTTTTTGTGTATTGTGACCTGAAAGTTTTGGCCTGCAGAATGCATGAGTGAATGCCCTAACCTCCATGAGATGGTGGCTTCAGTGGCTCTTAAGATTTTAATGATGTCATCAGGGTAGATTTCCTATGATAGTACTAGTGCCCTTCTAGAAAAAGGAAGGGATGCTAAAGCTCTCTTAGCCCTAGGAGGTCACAGGCAAGGTAGCCATTTTCTCAAGCCTGGAGGGGAAAACTCACTGGACATTAAATCTCACACCATCTTTCTGGGGTTTCCCAAATTCAGAAGTGTGAGAGATGAATGCCTGTGGTTTCAACTTCCCATTCTCTAGCAGTACATATGGCAGCCTTATTTGAGTGAGACAGAGTACAGAGTGCCCTGGGAGCAGAGTTAAAGCCTGAGACAATGATGTACATGTCCACGGAGGATTCAAATGGAATGAGTACTCACTCATGTATTCTGCACCACCCCAATATCCTAAACAGAAATTCCTCGGAACAATGTGGTTGGGTGTCCAGAGAGATCTATACTGGTGCCTCCCCCCGTATCTCCGACACTAGCTGTGATGTTGTCTGCCATGAACAATCAGATCAATGCAAGAAGGTGAAAATACTGAGAGAGGGACAATCATATGGAGTCAGAGAACCAATTCTAAATCCTGGCTCCCATGACTTCCAGGAACCTCCTGTGACCTTACATCCCCTGAGTGATGGTGATGCTCATTGAGCACCAAGATTGCTGCACTCACAGGATTGTGATGGGCACCTGAGATAAGGCCCATTTCCTCCCCTGGTGTGATGACCTCGGTTGGGAATGTAGGTCTCTCAGCTTATCCCTTCACCCTCAGGATGTTCCCTCTAGTTTCCCTACATCCCAGCCTCCTTTCTCCATGCCACACTTTTCCATCCATCCCCACTCTCCAGCATCACTCAGTAGTCTTCAGAAACACTATTTCCAGGCTTACTTCTAGAAACCTGATTAATGTCAGAGGGGCCTGAAGGCTCAAAAGCAGGTCTCTATCCAACTGAGACAGGGGGGCTCAAAGTTGTCAATAGGTACTTGATAAAAATTTGTGACCCTGATACTGATGGCATGGAACCTGGGCCCTATGAAGAACCATGGAGTTTGATTGCACATGACAGACCACAAACGACTTCACTTCCAATCACTTTTGTGAATGTCTGAAGTCACTCCATTTCTTCATCTCACAAATGGCACTAAAATTTGGGCTCCTTGCTATTTAAGTATTCTCTTTGGTAAACTTCCACATTTTGTTGATTGGCAAACCATGTGATGTGTAGCCTTCTTTTTTCCTCATTGATTTGTAGGAGAACTTGATTACATTACATTTGGGCCAGTCACACTCAGTATTGGTCAGGCTGGGGTCAGGGTGGGGCCAATACTACATATGGGAGGGTCAGAGCACTGCATGAGTGACGGGTGGGTCTGTCTTGGGATGAAGTCAGGACTTGCAGCCTGCTGGGTCCCTAGTGAGTTGCGGTCAGAACTGTAGGGGGGAGAGGTATAAAGGTCGGCCTTGTCTTCTCATCAGGAAGCCTACACAGGAAGACCACAGCCATACTGGGGATCAGTTGAATAATATTGTTCATCATCATTCTGGAGTGGAGAAAGAAGCTGTCTAGGAAAAAATTGTTCCCAGGCTTATTTCTAGAATTTATTTAATTGCACAGGGGCTTGAAGGCTCAAAAGCAGCTCTCCATCTAAATGAGACAGAAGGGCCCAATGTTCTCAATAAATTGATAAAAAATTGTGCCCCTGTCTGTGGTGGCCTTGGCTGCCACAAATGCCTCACAGTCACTCAGAGTGTTTTGCTTCCATAGCAGGTCCTCCCCAGATGACTCCAATCTGCAGTGCTCAACAGGACTCAACCCTTTGGGACCCTTCAATGGTCCTTAGTGTGGAGTGCAAGGAGCCCCTGCCCTAACCATGCCTAAGCAGACATACTATGGGTATCTTGGAAGGACACTGTGCATGCCTGAGTTCACCTTTTAAATCAAAAGCAGAGGAGAACTGCAGGCACTGCTAGGTGCAGTTGTCAGATGATCTCCAGGGAACTGATGGAAGTGGCTGGCTACTGATCCCATGAAGGCAACATGGCAGTTTCGATCACTAGGAGCTGAGGGTCCCTGACATTGAATCTCAGAACTAGTAACACTAAGATCTGAGAGCCACCAGTTCCTCCTCAGACCTCAGAACTGTGAATACCAAGGGAGATGTGCTTTGCCTCATTGTTATTTCTCTTCATAGCAGGCCCTCAGATGATTGGTAAGGGAGATGTTTAACAGCCAAAGATCATGGAGGGATACACAGAGAAGATCCCCTAAACCAAGAGAGGCATTTCCCACGGGGTGATGAGTTGGGTTTTGGAATCTTGTCTGTTTTCTCTCAGGATTAGGGGGAGGACTCATCTAAATCTGGAAACAAGACCCAATAGATGGACACTTGTGCACCCTGGGTCCTAGCAACCCCAGTTATCACCTCTCAATTCTCACTGCATTTAGGTGCACAGAAAACATGGCAGAAGGCAGAAGCTGGAGATTTTTTTCCTACCAAAGTGCCTTTATTCCCAGTTACAGTCAAACAAGGTACAGCTTCCCACCCAGGATTGAACATTGTGACCCTCCCCTCTCAGTACCTCCCCCTACCCTCTTTCTACATTTACTATACCCTCCCACTCCCTTCATTTTTCTGAGAACCCACAGGAACTGTCCTATGTGATGAAGAACCTTTGGACCTTCCAAAACAGAATGAAGCAAGGTGAGATCTTGCCTGAGGGGCAGACACCCCAGAGGCCACTGGTCAACAGGACTGTCCTCAGGGCCTCTTCTCCTTTAGGTTGCCTGATGATGTGCACTTCCTCTTCAGAGGCTGTGAGGTTTTAGCCAGCTCCAGATCCACATCTTGCCCTCCAGTGACCTGGAGGGGAGGCCCAGTGCAGGGTGTGTTTTTCATGAAGCATGTGCTTCCAGTGAGAGCACTCTTCATGGACATGGCACCTGGAGGAGGGTGGGAGCTGAGGAGTCCTCTCTGGGGAGGTGGGGCCTGGATTGCTTGATCTCCTGAGCACAGGGTTTCTATTGGAGGGGCCTGGCTCTGGGACAGTTCCCAGGGCAGCAGGCGGTGCTGGGAGATAAGGAGGAAATCCAGGCTTTGGAGGTCCTCATCCACACTGCAGCTATTGGCTGTCTTATGTGGCCGCCCAGAAGAAGTGGCTTTTCTGGGACCCACTACACTTTTGTTCCCCAGGTTTGAGGAGGAGGATCTGCGGTTTGGGGGAGGATGGTTGGAGTGAATGTTCCCCAATGAAGAAGACCCGTGACAGCCTTGGAGGATAGCAGTGTCCTTTGAACCCAGCAACTCTGGCTCGATGGTCCTGCTCCTCTTCATGACCTGGGAAGCCACCTCTGTGGACCAGTCCTCCATGCTGGCCCCTTGATCAGTGTGATGTTTCCGCTTCTCTGCACCGTGTTTTGCAGCTGCCTCGGAAGTTCTTGTGTCCTGTTGGGACATATTATGACCTTGAGGCACCTGCAAAGGTGCTTCTTCACAAGCTGAAGGAGGATATGGGCACTGGCCAACTCTTCCTCATGCATGAAATGGGCCACAGGGATCAGGACAATCATATTTCAGTGGGAAGTGGATCTGTTACTCATCTTGGCCTCATAAAAACACACTGCATGTCTGCTGGCCACACTCCTGGGCTTCCTTTCTGCTTGATATCCTGAACACTTTCATGGCTCTCATGTCTCCTTCCTTTTTTTCCCCATCCTACATCCTGTATCCTGGAACAGACTCACTCAGGGAGCCATCACAGACAGGATAATGATAACATCCTGTGGGCCACATGAGTAAGGTCCTGTGCCTTCCTCATCTACCTGCTATCCCTTGCTCCCCTCTCCACCTGTGGTAACTCCCTTTCCTGTATACTTGTGTCCCTTTGTCTCCTAGTCTGCCATATATTGCTCTGTGCCTTGGTGTCTGTTCTGAAACCCTGGTAAACCTCGTGTCTCTATCTCCTTGTTCTACCTGGTGCCCTTTTCTTCTTGTCTACCTCTTGTTTCTTCCCAACCACTGTTATTCCTGGTGTCCCTGCACTTCTTTATCAGGTGTCCATGCCTCTCTTCTGTATCACCTACCCCTGGTCTACTGGGAGACCTTCCTTCTGCTTTCTACCTGGTCAGTAGTGAGTCCTTCCTGCTGCTCCAGTTCTTTTGTTAGGGCCAAGATATTTATACATGGTTTGGAGGAAAGCATTTCTTGCAGGAAGCGAGGATGAATTATATTCTCTGCCTGGGATGAGAAGGAAGAGAGTGTGAGTGACCTTGGGAGGAAATGGCCCCAAGTCAGGAGGACTTCTAGGAGAAAGAGGAAGCAATAATAATCCCATGCCCATTTGCACCATGGGGTTGTTATATCCCAAGTACCAGCTACACCCATGTATGAGTGCACACGTGTGCATGCACATTCTCTCTCTCTGTCTCTCTCTGTCTGTCTCTTTCACTTTCTCTCTCTCTCTCTCTCTCTCTCTCTCTCTCTCTCTCTCTAACACACAGACACATGCACAAAATAAATCTGAGATTCTAAGCCAGGAAACTCAATTCCATGAGTGCCAAAACCTTGTATACACCAAGATTGTAAGCCCAGCTCACCTTGTTGACAAAGTTCTCATCAACATAGCTCATGAGACTTGGATCTGGGTATAAATCATCCTGTTGCTCTAGTCCTTCCTCTCCCAAGTTTGCCGCAAGCTCTTCTGTAGACAAGTAGGAGGGCTCCCACGTGGCAAAGTTCGTAGGCCCGAATAGCTCATCCATGATGTCCATGTACTCTTGGATGGCTTCAGGTGGGATCTCGTCGGGCGCCTTTTTCTCAGGCCCTTTGGTCTTGGCCACCTTGTTCTTGCGTGCCTTGGACTTGCGTGCCTTTGTCTCAGGCACCTTGGTCTCTGGTGCCTTGGTTTTGGCCGCTAATGAGCGGGCAGACCATACCTTAGTGTTGGTGTTTCTGGAGGTGCACACTAGGACAGGGAGGACCAGAGTGGTGTGTGAATGAGGATTCCATATTCATCCAAAACACTTGGTTGTAGGCAGGGTTCAGGGGTTCAGGGGACCTAACCTGGTATGCCATGCATGAGGACAACCTGACCCAGGAACCGAGGGATATAATAGTGCACCAGATGCAACATCTAGGAGAGTCAAGTGGGAGGACATTTGTAGTGACTGGTATTGCATGCACTCTACCCTACCGGGACCCAAGTCCCAGGCAGATCTTGTGTTGTTTCTTTGGATAGACAAGGAGAGAAAGGAGATCTGTACTTGGCCCAGTCAATACACAGTTCATAGCTGGGTGGCAGGGACCTCAGGTGTTAGGGGCTTTTTTTCTTGTAAGAGTGAATCTCCACTACTGAAGGAAAAGTTCTTATTTGGGACAACAACTTGCCTTGGCCTTTTTCACTGTTTGGACACTATCATGGACTACTGTGTGAATGTGGGTACCCTACCTGGCTGTTGGACAGCCTCAGGGACTGGAGGCCTTCGGATTTCCAGCCTCGGAGTTGCAGGAGGAGGTCGGCACTGGAAGACCCCTGACAACTGCATCCTTGGATCCTCCATCTCCTCTGCAGCCTCAAACTCCATGAACCTTGATGGGATTTGGGTAAGGCAGGCACAGGCTGAGCTGAGAATCAGGTTAGCCATACCAGGCAGGTGCTGGTGTGGGATTCTAGGCGATGGAGTATTCTAAGCTACCAGTCAGGAGCTAGTGGCAGGAATGTGGAGTTGCGTCCTGCAGTAGGTCCGGCCAGTGACAGGAGGGAGCTGCTACAGAGGAAGAACTAGAGTTCTCGGAAATACTACATCAACTAGCACCTTAAGGGAGTCAGATCTGAGGGACCCAGGCAGGGCCCCTAGCTGATCCTTGTTCTGGCTCTCTCCTGTTTCTGCCAGGAGGAACCACATCATCAGTTTAGTTGTAGAAACTGGTCAGGGATGTGATTTATATCAGGGAACACCAGAGGTCCTGACCCAATTCAGGGGTACCGAGGCTGGGACCTTGGGCCCTGGAAGGATCACCTGGGAGACCAAATTACAGGCAGGGTCATGTGGAAGTGAAAGCTAAGCTGAGAACATTGGGTTTCTTCCAAGGAGGGTGGGTTCTTCCCTTCCCTTGTTAGAAAGGCTGGGATTACATAGAGCAAAGGCAGTAAGGACCAGAGACATGTCCTGGGGGCACCTGAGGTGGTGGCTGGCCCTGACAATGCACTCCCCACCACCACCCTCTTCTGGAACATCAGGTTGAAGTAGTGGCCACTTTGATGAGTTATAATGGACCTCACTCTAGAAAGAGGTACCAGTTCCCAGGCAGGTGGCCCGAGTGAATCTAGTGCAACTTTTCCCCTCTGCAGAGCCAGCAAAGCAGCAGCAGACCCTCTGGCTGGGCTGGTACCTCCTCCCCATCCTGACCCTGAACCTCAAGGCAGAGTTGGAATCAAGAGTATGGAGCCTGGAGTTTCTGGGATTGTTGCCGAGAGAATGCCCAGGCCTCAAGCTAGAAGGAGCCGCTATTTGGAGAGCTAGATGCCTCGGAGCCAAAACATAGGTAGGTGACAGTCTGTACCAGACCTTGCTGTGCAAACCATGATCCCCCATCAGTAGGCTCTGGGCCTTGAAAACTGGCTCACTTTTCTGCAGTCTCATAGAAGACCATCCGATCAAAGTTGCTGGTGCGCTGCCATTCCTGCAAACCCTTCCTCAGGCCCTCTTCCATGGTCATGGTGGGCTCTCGTCGGGACAGAGACCGAAGCACTGGGCTGGAATTCATCAGGATCAGTGTCCACAAGGTCACCCTCCTTTATCAGTAGACCAACAGCATAATTTCCTACCTTTGTTTTATTTGCCCCATGATGTTCAACTCAAAGTATTGACATTGGGACTCCAGGAGACTTATACAAAACTTGAACACCAAGGGCTGCATTGACCAGCATGATTGTGATTGGATTCCTCAAATATCATTGAGGTGTACTATGTGATGAATGTTTTTATCCCCCAACATTCACCTGTTGAAGCCCTAACCCCCAATGGAATGGTATCTGGACACTGCATTTAGTGCTTAGAAGGTTAGATGAGATCCTGAGGGTGGCGCCTCATGAGGGCATTAGTGTTCTTCTGGGAGAAGGAGGAGACACTGTGAGGACACAGGTGAGCCAGCTGTCTTTTCAAGCAAGGAGAAGAGAGAGCAATCATGGGATTTTAGGTCAGTTACCCTTTACCTGGGAATCCTGACTAAAGAACTGTGAGAAAGGAATGCCTTTTTGTTTTTTCACAAATTTTCCATAGCATCATGGTGGCCCAGGCTGACTGAAGACAGGGCACAGAATGGCCTGGGAGCAGTTACAAACTGGGACAAAGTTGAACATGCCCATGCAGTATCCAAAGACAGCTTCCCCTCGAGTGTGACATCACCAGAGGGTCCTGATCAGGAGTTCATGACAATGTGTATGGGGAGCCATAGATTTCTGTGTTGGAGCCAGCACCACTAAACCCACTTGTGGTTGGGATGTCCCTGGTGCTGAGAACAATCAGGTCTATGGTGGAAGGTGAAATGACTGGGGGAGGCATGGAGTCAGACAGCCAACTTCGATTCCTGGCCCACATTACCCCCAGGAACCTCCTCTGACCTTGAGTCCTCCATGTGATGGTGATGATCATTGGAGACAAAGATTGCCTGCACTCACAGGGCTGTGATAGGCACCGGACATAAGGCACATTTCATTCCCTGGTCTCAGCTTGTCCCCTCACCCTCAGGACCTTTCGTCCAGTTCCCCTACATCCCAGCCTCCATGCTTTTCCTCCTGACAGAGCTCAAGGGGGAGCCTGAGGAGAACACTCACATGAGGAAGCAGGAAAGTGCTTCCACATCAGGAGTCTGAGGAAGGTGCCTGCGGACCAGGGTCTTGAAGCGCTGCCAGCACCGGAAGTTCTCATACACGCTGGGAGGTCTGCTGGAGTCATCTAGTGGCACTGCAGCTGGGAAGGTGGGTAGTGTGCCCTCCCCGTACACTGTACCTGGCCATTGGCATGCATTCATTGGGAACATGATGGGGGCCATCTGGGCAAATGGTCGTGGTGCTGGAGGGCGAAGGCCCAGGTGCCAGTGGATCCCATAGTTTTGAATCCCTCCACTGTCTGAGGCAGGTACAGTGGTCCCCAGGGCAGAAGGTGCTGTGAGGAATGGAGCAGGATGCTCCACACCCCCACAGAAGGCCCCTGGGGCCCTCCAGTTGAGGGGTGTCTGAGTGTGGATAATGTTGTGAATATGAGGAGGCCCCACTGGCCTCAGTTGTGGCCCATGTTTTCCAGAGGTGGACAGCCCTGGCACATATGACTGTCCAGGGTAAGTGGACAGCACTAGAGGGTTACCCTGGGAGATAGGTGCAGTCACCCTTGGTGCCAGGGGCAACTCCCAGAATGGCTGGTGTGTTGGCACAGGGGCAGCTGGAAGAAAGGGTAGGCCCCTGAATGCAGACATGTGGGCACCAGGATTGAAGTTCATGCCTGGTCTCCGCGATGCAGATGCTGTGGAGGCAAAGCAAAGCGGAGAATGGGGGAGGGAAAATGACAGCAGGATTGAGGACCCCCAGTTTCTTACTCAGAGGAAATCTGCGAACAAATGCTCACAGCTCAGGGCCCTTGGGCAGGGAAATTGTGCAGTTTGCAAATGTCCCTGAGTGAATTTCTTGCTCCGTTCCTTTAGTCATAGTTCTACCCAGAGAAATCTCATTTTCAGTACACCAGGATTCCCAGTTGACTGTGACACCTCAGCTTTTTCTGATTCTGAGAGGCCCCTTGTGCATCCTTTGCAGACACTCCATTGGCCTCCTAGGTGACTCCCTAGAAATGGATCAACTTGACTCTATTCAGTGGCACCATGCTCCTCCTCATTCTCACCAACAGGAAAGGGACCTTCTCCAGGGCAGATGCAGGGACTTTAGGGTCACTTGTGAAGGTGACAGGTTCTAAACCTATTCCCCCATCACCTCCTCAGCCTTCCTTTTGCTAATACTCCTTATATACCCCTCCACTTTATTCCTAGGCATCCACACACAAACAAGAAACACCTGATTGAGATCTCTGCCTAGCTAGAGGCTGAGGAATTCTGTAGTTCACCCAGGAGCACATCCTGCCCAGCATGGGGGTGCTTCTCCCAGCACTTCCCACACCAAACATGAATGGGGGACAGATCCTGGCCATCTGTGATCCTAGTGCTCACTGGTTGCTGCCCTAATGCAGGGAGCTCCTTTCCCAGGGAAGAGGTCTATGTGATAGACACTGAGTCCCGGAGATCCTCTCCAGGGCTGACCAGCAAAGGTTACTGAGGTTTATGAAGTTGATGGGATGGTGAGGATTGGGGTTTTCCAGAGGTTTTCACAGACACTGGTCATTTTTTTATTGGGCCTGGGAATTAGAGCCATTCTGATGTCCTTTTCCTTTGCACTCCTAATAATGGGAAGGAAAGTGTCCCAGAGACTCAGGCCTGCACCAGCTGCTACCTGTAGCAAGTTGTTGGGAGCACATTCCTGTTCACCAGGACATTATGCTGAGTGAGGTCAAAGAATGGGGGGTGTACCACACTTCAACACTTGCATGTATCCATCGGGACAGCTGCCTAAGTTCCAATGACAATATGAGTAGAGCCCCTTCCTAACTGTGTGCTATTCTCCTTCCTGTCTTCAAAAGAACCCAGTCATCTTCAAACGTGATCCTGGAAAATGAAGAACACCCCACATGTGCTCCCTTATCATGGAGTACCAACCAAACCATGAAGATAAGCAAAAGTCTTGTGTGTTGTCTTGAAAACAATGAGCTGAGGCTACACACACAGAGTGTGAAAGTGATAACGATTCAGAAGATCCCCCAGAGGCCCAAATCTATGTTGGCTAAGGTTTCCTGGGTTCCCTGCCCTTCTGGAATCAATGACACCTGCTGTCTGAATGGAAGGAGAAGTTTTCCTGGGCAGGAAGTCTGTGAGGGACCCTGGGCTATGGCAGTTGGAGTGCCCTGCAGCCTCACCCACAGAGACTATATCGCACTGCATCTGTGGTCATTGAGATCCCCATTGGGCAGTTTTCTAACTAAGAACACTTCTTACCCCTGCCCACTTATGATCTGAGACTCCCAGTCAGTCCCCTCAGAATGATATCCCAGGCAGCTTCCATGTGTCTGAAGAATGGACACAGGGCTCAGCATCTTGACTCCAGGAAGGCCTCACTGGGACCCCATCTGTGACTGCCTAAAAAACCATGCAGTGACCTGTGTCCATTCTACAAGGAATCAATCCCGTGGCCTCTCTCCTTTCTGCTGACCCAGTGTACTTCCCCGGATTAGACTGGACCTGGGTCTTAGGAGCCCTCCTCCCCATGAGCAGTATCAGTCTTCCCAGGGCTTCCTGGGCCATTTCAAGTGTATTGTCTAAGGCTCTTTCCTTCCCTTACTTCTGTTCAATCAGTTGACCACAGGGTAAGTGCTCCATTCTTACTCCCAAGGGTTTTTGGGGTGACTGCCCTCAGATAACAGACCCCTGACTGTCCAGGCTCACCTCCTTCTGAAGGCCAGGCAGGACACCTGACACAGTGTCTCACAGTCTCCACAGTGGGAAACGTCAGTACAGGACCCAGAGAGTGACCTGTCTGTAACAGATGCTCAGGGTCCAACTGAGCCAAGCTGGCCAAAGTTTAAATGTAAACCACAGTGGAATGTTGGATCCAGACATTCTGTAGGGGGGGAGGGGCCAAGGACAGCTGGCCTGGTGGGGGGGGGGCTGGGCGGACATTCCAGGAAGAGCTCTAATAGGTATAGAAGAACTTTGAGTTCCCTTCAGGCAATTCAGGGGTGACACAAGTGGTGTGTGCCTCCGGGTCATTTTGAAGTAGTTTCTAAAATCCACAGGAGAGGGGTGTGACAGGTGACCCTCTCTTTCAACAACCAAATTGTCTTTGCTTCCAATGATGGGCAGGACCAGTGAACCATGGCTCTCATGAGCCACAAAATCACCAGTATACACAGTCAGTACTCTAAAAAACTGTGGGGTATGGATTGTGTTTTATGTATAAAGTGTTTTTTTCTTGTTTTTTGTTGGTGATGATTTTTTTTTCTCCCATCCCTGGCTTGCAAAACACACAGTTCGGTGTTCATGAAATATTAACACCTTATTATAAGTCTTTTCAATAAATGGCAGGAGGGGGGCAAACCATGATATTCAGGCACTAAAAAGAAGCTTCCTCCATTCTTTCTTCCCTTGTTATTTCTTTTGAAGCAGTGATATAAAATATGCAGTGCAGAAAAACTCTGTTCTCATTCCACAGGTTTTTTAAATTTTTTAAAAAATAATTATACACTGTAATTAATGCTGGAGACCAGATTTTTCAAAGCAAATTTTATTTGCTAAACCAAGGTCGAATTCAGGGTCTTGTATCCTCTTGGTCAGTGCTTTGCCACTGAGCTTCAGCCCTTACCCATGCAATCAGTTTGCACTGCTTCAAACTGCTATACCACAGGTGCTCATATGATAACACTAGTCAAATTCAATTTGTGCAAACTGGCCATGGGAAGGAGCACAGGGTAGAGAGCTTCCTTAGCTTCCAAGGACTGCAGCAGGGTGGTCTCTACTGTAGGCATGAGCAGTTTGTAACTGCGAAGATCACTTTGTCATTTCAGGTGCTCCCACTGAATGAAGGACCAGCCCAGATGCTCTTTATGGGGAGCCTTCTTGCCGGAGACACCTTGCAGGCTTCCCTGCCCATTTCTTCCTCCTGCAGGGCCACGGGTGTCCCTCCTGCATCCCTCGCGCCTGAGCACATGCTTGGTTGGAAGGGCGCGCGCACAGGCTGCCATGCAAAGGCTCCAACGTCCATTGGGGCTCCTGCTGGGAAAGGCCCAGGCGCGAGCACAGACAGCGGGTTCCCAACGGCCAGCTGGGCTCCCATAGCGGCGTCCAGACTCAGTCCTATAAGCCTCTAGGTACTGGACCCGCGAACCTCTTCCGTTCCCACTATGTTCCTGCCCGTTCCTCTGGCCCCTGCGCCTCGCCAGGCAGCCCAGGGGATGCAGGCCGCTTGCAGGAGGCCTGGCAGTGAGGGGTGAGATGGCCAGTGCGGCGCCCACGTCGAAGCATCCTCCATCCATGTCCCTTGCAGCCTGTGTGAAACCCGGCTCCAGGGCACCTGTTTGGTGCCTGAGAAGCGCAGTCCTGGTCAGCAGGTCTGAGGCTCCTGTAGGTGTCTGACAAAGTGGTGACTGTCATCTTCTTGTTCCGCCTGAAACCTGTGAATGTAGAGGACACTGTCACCTGGCATCCGGGTTGTTAGCTGAACGACGCTCATTTCCCAGGCCTTAGCAACTTTGCAGAAGGGAACACACTGAGCCAAGTGTGTTGAGTCTGCTGTAGTCACCCCGTGATTGACGGGCCATCGTAGGTGGGCTGTTGGGGGGCTCGTCTGGACAGAGCACCTAAATGATGATGGGAGAACCGGGTGACCACAAGTCCTGTGCAATAAAGAGAGTCATGTTGTCTTATTAATTTGTGGTGCTTGTGTATGGCGGCAGTGAAGTTGATGATATGGTCTCACGTATGCGTTGCTGGGCTGTTGGGGGCCCCTGTGGATATTTCTGGGTGCCAGGAAGTTTTCCTTCTGTTTTGATGGGCATGAGATCACGGGGTGATTGTTTGGGTGAGAACATGAGACGCTGCGCTGGTCCTGGAGGGTTAGTAGGAGTTGAGAGGGCTCTGGTTGTTTTCACTGTTCCTTTGATGGAGTGGTTGGGACCCTAATGTGTTGATGTGCATTCGTAATTTGGATCTTGCTCTGTTTCGACTGCCTGACGAGAATGTGGTATGTGTTCAGAAGTGTGGGTCAGATGAAGTGGTGATGGTCATCTTCTTGTTCTGTGTGGATATGGGAGATCAAGGGAAAGTCAGCTCTGGTTTTTGTAATATTTTTCTTGTGGTGGTCTTGTATATATATAGTTTTCCCACGAACACACCCTGGGGAGTTTGGATACACATGTGTTTGCATATGGGCTATGTTAAGGAAGGCATTTGGGTAGTTTTCTCTGCAGTTGCAATGTGATTATTATAGTTGGGAAATGGAGGAGGGATATTTGTACATTCTGGACATCATGTTGTGGTACAAGGGATTTTGAATAAATTTTATTTTCATTACCCATGCACATGTACTTGAGTGTGTGAAGGCTGGTCGGTTACTAATTTTGTGGAGCAGTCGGATGAATATATTCATTGTGTGGTGTGCAGATGGCAGGCTTCTGCATTTTGGAAGACAGAGTTATTTCTTCATATTTGGGAGTGTGTGAGCTTGTATATGAAGATGAGATACCTATGGAGAGTTACTTGTGTATTGAGTTTGTATTAACTACCCCACCTCAGGTGTGTGTGTGTGTGTGTGCGTGTGTTTGTCTTGAAGTAGTAGCAATAGTTGTGAAGTGGAAAAATATTTAGGTGTCTCTTAGTAGATGTATTTAAGGGACATGGCAATTGATGTCTGCTTCCTGGGGCCATATATGTATGAAGTAGATGAGACCCCCGACAGTGGAAGGTAATCTGTTTTAATCAAAGTCCACCGAGTGGATATACGAATTCCCACCCCACGCCCAAAACAAAAACTTTCACAGTAACATTTAACTGGTGTTTGGCCCAAACTGCTGGGTATTTGTGCCTAGCCAAATCAGTACATGGAATTAACTATTACAGTAACATTGAATAATCTTCCTTATAGAATGCAGCATGTCCCAGGGTGGACAAGCAGAAAATTAAGTTTGGCTGAACCAATTTTCAGAGAAGTTCAGGAAAGACAGTTATGATATGTGCCTGAGAAGCAGAGAACCGACTGATAAACTGAACTACTACCACTTGTAGTTGGCTCTCTCTTCCACCCTCTCATGAAATGTGCTTACCCCTCCCAAAGAGATAACAACCAAAGTGTTCATTCACTGCCAGAATGTAGTCAGAATCCCATATCTCTGTATGATTCACACCAGTCCACATGTGAGACCCAGTTTGACCTTGCTTAAGTCACAGCTGTGAATTCCAAATACCAGCATGCAGTGTTAGGCATATGCATCCTGATGTAGGAAGTATAGAATGAAATATGTGTTGTGATTTGGATCTTAAATATCCACGAAAGGTCTATAAATATTTCCTCATCAGCCTCTGGCAATATTGAGAGGTGATGAAACAGTAGGCGGTGGGTCCTGCTGGAAGGAGGTTGCATGGTTGTGGACATGCCCTTGAGGAGGATATTGGGATCCTGGTCTCATGCTGTCTACTTCCCAGCTGCCATGAGGTGAGCAGCATTACTCCAATATGTGATCTCTGCCATGATGTTCTGCCTCCAGGGAGTCTCCAGAACCATGAAGCTGACCAAGTATACATAGAAAGAAATCTCTGAAATGTTCAGTCAAAATAAAGTTTTCTTCCTTGTAATTGGTTTACCTTACATATGGTTTCAAAGCCACAGAAAGATGACTAATGTAATGAGGTAAATTAAAGATCAAAATGCCTGCTCTATAACACTCCTTACATATTGCAGGGCAGATAATTTAATGTTATCTTTTATGGAGTGGAGTTTATTACTCAATTTGACAAGAGTTCTTTCACATTATTGTTTATCTCAATTTTTGTAGGGCTCTTGGGTATTTTGTCTGAGAAAACTTTCTGTTGTCATTTTGGATTTTCCTTTTTTTAAGTTTTTTTTTTTTCCTGTAGATGCCGATGGACATGATTTATTTATTTGTTTGTTTGTTTGATTTACTCTTAAGGCTCAAACCCAGGGCCTCACACATCCTAGACAAGCATCCTGGCACTGAGCTAGAACCCCAGCCCCTTGGCCTTTTCTTAAGTAGACATTGAACAATATGCCCTTATCTTTCTTAGAGTAATTAGGTTTCTCATCCAGAGTCTTGCATCTAGATAATTGGGAATACAAGTGTTGTTTTCAGTCTCAAAGATATTTGAACCCAGACTGGGCACTATTTTGATAAGTATTTTCTCACAAACAATTTTCTTAATTCCTACAGTTATTCCTTAATCACTCTCCCTGATTCCATGGCATGCCCATGGTAACCAGAAATAAATTCCACCCCAGATAGCCACTATTCTATTGAGCATATCATTCATGATACAGCCAGTAAACAATATTCACCCTTGTAATTTGAATTGGAACACATATATGTGTATAAGTAGACATATGAATCTATGCATACATGTGTATATATGTATGTGTGGTATCATATGTGAAGTACACATAACACTGAAAGTGTAAATGAGAACCACAAGATGTAATAGAGCTTTGTTTCAAGGAACAAGGAAAAGTAAATAAGGAAGAATTGTCAATATACAGAAGAGGCCCCTGAGGCCTAGATTCAGAAGTAAGCACAAAGTGCACTGCTGCAAGAAAATGTGGCCTTCTCCAGGTAGATGTAGGCTGATGTGGTGATGTGCAGAGGGGACATTATTTGGAAGAACTGAAGAACTCTCACATGAGTAAACCTGCATGAACACATGTTTGGGCTGCTTACAGAGGAAGTTGTTCTCTTAGTGCCCTTTCTGCATGTTGCTCACCCACTAAGCATTAAAACCTTCATATCCTGGTATGTATGGGGCAGGAAGGAAATTCAGAATTAGCATCAGGAGAGAAGAGGTTCTCAAACATCTTAGGCTTCTTTGGATTAATTTAGATGCAATCACAAATAGGCAGAGTACACCTAGCTCCCTTAGTATTAGCAGTTCTGTGGTTGGAGTACCAGTGGCTCTCAGATTGTAGCATTAGCAGAACGCTCCATATGTTCCTGGCACCCTGAGACAGCAACTCTCTATCATGGAAAGCCATCACCAAAATGCTTCAAAACTTCATACATCTTTAAACCTCTTGAATTCAGTAAAGAGAGAAAAGTATTTATGCACTGTTTTATGATATCTTAATGTGTCATTTCCGTATTACACCATGTGAAATGCAACACTAGACAACCTTTCTCACACTGCACATTGTCTTTAGAATTCATGGAAATGCAGGGTTGTGAGTTGAAGTTTCAGCTCAGAGGTGTGTAGAGCACTCACCTAGCATGCATGAGGCACTGGGTTTGATCTTCAGTACCACATGAAAATAAAATGAAGATATTGTGTCCATCTGTAATTAAAACATAAATATTCTAAACAATGCATGTAGGTAGTCAGAAATTGTTTTGCACTTGGGAATTCCATTGGTTCAACTTCACTTTTTTCCTGAGTAAAAAATATTTATTGTCTTTATTAATTGGAAGGAGAACCAATACTATTGGTCAAGTTTATGCTAATTGGGGTTTGGAAAAGTTGTGCAGTGGGCATCCCCACTGTGGGCAGGATTTGTTGCAGAAGGATAGCAGATCGGCTTGTCTCAGCTCATTTTGGTTTTGGCCTGCCAGGCTCAGGTCTTCCTGAGGCAGGGGTAAAAGAGTCAAGGTCAATTAGATGGACTTATCAGAGGTTTGAGAGGCATTAGAAAAAATGGTACCAGTGTCAAGATAGAAATTAATTTTCCGTTCCTCGACAGTCAAGGTCATCCTAGGCTCCTGTACAGAAATAAAACAGTCTGAATAGTTGGAACCTAAGAAGGATTCCCCAGGACCCATCATTCCTATTGTTGGACTGTTTGAAGTGAGGGATTTGTAAACTGGTCTTAGCCTGTGTGCGTATTCGAAACACCTGTGATCCACTTCAGTGACAGGTTAGGGTGTTGGTGGCATTGCTTTGTTTCATGGGCAGTCTTTCTGGTAATGTCCCTCTTGGCCACAGTTCTAGCCAGCTATGGTGGGAGCAATACCACTCTGGGGACCTTGTCTACTGGATTTAGCCATCTGTAGGGCTGTCATAAGGGCAGTTGCTTTCTTTTGTTCTCTCTCTCTCTCTCTCTCTCTCTCTTTCTCTCTCTCTCTCTCTCCTCTCTCTCTCCTCATCTTCTTCCTCCTCTTCCTCTTGGTCATGATTGTAAAACACCCAAGTGGCATGTTTTAAGAAACTATCTAAAGTGTTGTCTCCCTTTTGCAGTTGATTTTGTAATTTTTTTCTAATGATTGAGTTATGAATTTGTTTTTCAGGTTGTTATGCTGGGGAAACAGGGGACGTTGTGGTGTATTTAATTAATGCTTCCCTGAGTTTTTCTAAAATGTTTGTGGAAGTTTCTGCATTCTCCAGATTGTTTGAAATAATTTTGAGATTTAGTATGGGTTTTCCTAAAGCCCTGTACCACACAATCCTGAAAGTACTTTCCCTTCCATTGCCCCATGTGACCCATCTGTATCCCATTTTTGATCCTCCTAGAGAACTGCCTATTGCTTTGTTGGCTATGTTTCTTCTGAGTCCATTTCAGTTAGAAGGAGAAGGCGTCCTGGGACTTGCACTATATATCATTCATCCCCAGAGGATTCAGCCACCCATAAAGCATCCTAGTGTTCAGTGATAGAGAGAATTTGGTTCATTAACATCATTATGTCTTTCCAAGGTAGGTCAAAGTTTGGTTAATGCCATGAAATATCTCTGTATATTTATCAAGGTCATCCTGGAATCTTTCTAAGTCACTCTTAATTTGTCTCAAGCCTTGCAGAGAAAAGTGACCTGTAGTATAATGGGTCTTTTGGGACTCTTTCCTATGACTTGTAGGTATAGGAAGGAGCTGAAGTGCATTCCTCCTGATTTTCTATTTCCTCAGCATGTTGGGGCTCTGTTGGCAAAACCTGAGTAAGGAGGATATAAGTGTTTAGAAAAAAGGCTTTTCTTTATTTGATCCTTCTCTAAGAGAAACTGCTTTCCATTTTAGCCTTTTCTGATATATTTGCAATCATACTCATACTTAGAGCCAGTAAATTTCTATTCTATTTGCTGAAAATATTGGTGCTGATATAGCTTGAGAATCTTTGGATTGCATTTTTTTAGTGTAGCCAAGAGTGAAGAATCTAATTTACATTGGTTGCATCATTTTGGGTTGTGTCTCCAGGAAGAAAAACAAAGCTTGTTATGTATAGGGTACCTGTGGCCACTTTTTTCTCCCTTTTACAATTTATGTTTAAGTGTAAACTGGATTACAGTTTATACTTGCCTCAGGAGGCTATTTTTCCACATCCTCCAGCTGGTATTCAGGCCAAGCTTGGGCTCAGAAAAATACCAGACACTTCTTTAGGGTCTGAGTGTCAAAGAAATACCAATGTTTCCAAATACTTCTTCAAGGAGTCGGGTGCCAGGTGGAGTATAACCCATCTAAAAGACAAAGGGGAAGAAGACCTCCTTTGGCATCCCTCCATTGGCATATTGAGGTATCCCTCAGTGCCATGTGGACCTGAAAGCCATGGATGACCACCCTTTGAATCCTGCTAGGTGGAGTAGTTGCTCTTAGCACCACAAAGTACTATGATCCTCAAGACATGAGTGAGCACATTCTGAGGCCTTCATAACATATTAGTTGTGCTGACCAATGCATTATTCAAAAATCCTTTCCTGTGTCATTTCCCTCTTCAAAGGAGTGATCTTCTGTTTTTCTGTACTGTTTTGCCATGCATTGTGGGGGCAGTATAAAGAGAGTTACATGTCCTTGAGGAACCTAGTTATTATGCTAAAAGAGAGCCATGTCCCTCTAGGTTAAGTGCCCTAAAGAAGATTCTAGTCTTTCCTAATATATTTCTTATCATACTCATTCTTAGGGCCACTACAATCCTGTTGCATCAGCACAAACATTAAATCAAATATGGTTTAAGAGACTTTGAATTGTGGATTGTCATGCGGTGTCTTTTTGTTCCTGGGTTCTGAGCACCAGAATCCCCTCCATGCTGTGGGGAAAAAAAAAGTTTTTTGGCTCTCTCCCCTGGTGGAGGCAAAGTTCCTAATCTGAAGTCTAGACTAGGAGAGGGATGAACTGGCAGGGTTCTTCTCTGAACAGGCAGGGTTTGGAAACCCAGAGAATGGGACCTTGCTCCTGAGTGAAGCTCACCAGAGACAGCATGGGATTTGGGTTCTAACAGGTGCGTTAAGGATTGAAAATTCCTCAAAACCTCATTCATGTGTTCTATTGAAACAATTGGGATTTAAATGAGTATAAGAAATCAGAATCTACATGATGTTTACAGCGCATGTGTGAGAGAGACACAGAAAGGAAAAGAAGGGAAGAAAACTGGAGCAATAGACAATGTGGCTCACCCTCTGGGGATTAGTGTCTTACTGTTTTTCAAAGACCTTGGATCAGACTAAGACATTGTGTTAGGATCCAAGATACACCAGGTAAGGGACCCCTTCCCACCATTGAGTCCAGTCAGTCTTAAAGTGGAAAAAAAAAAGCAAACACTTAATGGATCCATTGATGTGTTGTATTCCTCAGAGAGATGTTGAAGCTGAGCTTGACCAACATTTCTACTTTAGTGACAAAAGATATTGAACAAGCCTCCTCCAGTAAGTCTGACACTTGTGGCTTTAGACTAGCAGGTGCTCTACTATATTTTAGATGGGTGACAGACATTAATTATTTTTGAAAGAGAGAGTTATTTCTATAAGGAGTATAGAACTCCAGAAATGAAGGAGACAGTTTGTTGCTCCATTTCAGTCACCCTCCATAGAAGCCCCAATTTGGGCACAGAAAGAAGAATATTGATTTTCTACCCCTGTTAGCAGGTGAAACTGGGTTTTTTCTACTTCCGCTGGCAGGTTAAGACTGTGTGAAGTGCAGTTTTCTGCAGCTAAGAATTTGTGCTCCTCTCAAAGGTGGTTTATACACTTCTATGTCAATGCAGAACCCAGTGGCTCACCATCAATTCCTTTTCCTGGGATCTTTCTTGCAAATTCAAAGAATGAACTCTGCAGACCAGGAAGAGTGAGTGTAACAGTAGGATTTATTGAAGAACATGTATCGAACTCCTGCAGTGCAAGAGGGGACCTGATAGCTGGCTTTCTCTGACCAAGTGTGCTAGTCTAGGGGTTTATATTGCCCTTGCATCACTGTGATGTGTCCAAGCTTATGCCTGTAAGGCTCTGGAAAAAGACAAATGCTATTGGTCCCAATTTATGCTAACTAGCATTTGGAAAAGCACTAACACTATTAGTTAGCCCCAATCTCACTCTGTATTTCCTCACTTTCATTTACTGTATGCTTTGGGAAAAAAGAATTTGAGTCATTGAATTGTGCATGCTTAGTGGTGTGTCAGGAACTTCAGGGCCTGTGTACAGTGTGCTTCTGCAGTGGCCATCACCCATGTGTGTAGGTGGGGATCTTGCAGGGTGATGGATCAGCTTGCCCCAGCTCACCTCAGTTCTTGAATGATGCTCCAACTTACGTGGTCCATCACTCCCCTGTTTTCTAAAATTGTTATCAGTGATCTGTAGGATGCCTGTCTGGCTTGCCATCTGGGGAGTAATGACAACAGGCAGAATGTATCTTGACTGTGTTGTTAGCTGAAGTTTCAAAGGGGGCCATGACTTCTTTCCCTAGAAACCAAGCCTTGTCCACCTATGCAGGAAGCCCTTTGTGATGCTGAATATTTGTTCAGCCTGGATATCTAGCCTCTTCCACAGGATCAGAAATAAGCTATCTAAGTAAAATGCCATCCCCATTGCCAATTCTAGAAAATTCTATGATGGTTTAAAAGACGGAAGGCTCCAAACATCTCTCTTACATGAGACAGAAGAGAAAGGGCCAATACTTTCCAAAAGGCATTTAAAGAAAACTTTGGGGGCTTGGGTTGTGGCACAGTGATAAAATACTTGCCTAGCATGTGTGAGGTCCAGAGTTCAATAACCTGTACCACCAAAAATACCAAAAGGAAAGAAAAACATTGGTTTCCCTGTCTTTGACATTCATGGCTGACCCAATGATGTCACTGTGACCTAGAATTATATTTGGTCAAAGTATATTTGAGATCACTCCATCCTTCAATCTCTTTCAATGATACCACCATTTTGAATCTCCTTAGCTGGTTTTGGTCTGCTGTATGAGGAGCCTCTTCCTACCCATACCTCAGGGAAGTCCCATGGTTTCCTGGAAGGATACTGTGTGTGCTTGAGCCCACCTTGTTTTTTCTTTTTAAGTAAATGAGCTTCCTTCCCAATCTCCTTATGCAAAAAGTTCCTTTAACACTTACCCTTGTGGTGCAGCATAACTCCTAGTGAGGCCTCAAGTACATTGTTATATTCAACCTATGCATGCCTTTTATCTCAAGTAGAGCAGGTAGAGCCGATTTTACTAAGAACTGGTTACAGGAAAGGATGCTGGCACTGAAAGCAGACCTGGAAGGTCACCCTGAGGACATTTATGAAAGAGAATGACAGAGAGCAATGGAGAGCTGCTAAGAGCTACTAGGTCTGGTTGTTGAAAGAGTTCCAGGGAACTCTCAGTAGCTACTCTTTCCTCCTGTCAGGAACACAATGGCAGAGCTGCTCTCACTGGACACTGAGAGTCACTGTCATTCACTCTTAGGGCTGTGAATGCTAAGATCTGGGATATGTTGGCCCTGGAAACTGAGAACGGATAATATTAAGGGAGGTGCACTTTTCCTATTTGTGGTTGCTCTCCAGATGGATGTTTGAATCCTCAGCCAATTGGTAACAGAGATGGTTATGGGACACAGTTCATGAAGGGATGTACAGAGAAGGCCCCTTAAAGTAACTGAGGCTATGTAAACAACATAAAGACTGGGTTTCTGTTAAGCTTTTGTTCTGTTTTTCTTCCAGCATCAGTGGAAGGTGCAGGCTAAATATGGAGGCAAGGGCTTGGCCCTGCATCTGTGCACCCTGAGGAATGGAATCTGCAGATACCTCCTCCTCTCAGTCCTCACCCCACAGAGTAGCACAGACACCACAGCAGAAGGCAGCAGCCATGAGAACATTTCTCTACTAAATGCTTTTTCTTCACTCTTGACAGTCAACTCCCGCCATGTATAGCTTTGCCCCAGGTATGCATCTCTCTCCTTCTCCCTTCCCAGTTCCCACCTTTGGCCTTCCTCCTACATTCCCAGTGCCCTCTCCTTGCCCTCCCTTTCCTGAGGACTAGCAGGATCAGTTCTGAATGACAAGGATCTTTGCCCCTTGTGTTGCAGGATGTAGTGAAGGTGAGATCTCACCAAGACCCTGCCTGAGAGGTTGGCTCACCCGATACCTATCCTACTGTCTTCAATGCCTCTTCTTCTTTCTCTGGAGTCTGATGACTGACATTCCTCTCAGATGCTGGGCAATAGGAATCAGCCCCAGAGCCATATGTTTCTTTCCAGAGACCTGGAGATGAGACCCAGAGTAGGGTGTCTTTCCTGCATGCATTGGGTGTCAATCTGTAGTTCACTTCATAGATTGGCATCAGGAGGGGGATAGAGATGAGGACTCTTCTTTTGGGCAGAGGAGCCTGTAGTGCTCAGCCTCCGGGGATGAAGGGGCCTTTGTGAAGTCCTGGGTCTGGGACAGTTGCAGCACAGCAGAAGGTGCTGGGAAGCCAGGAGGATGTTCGGGGTATGGAGGGTCATGGTTGTCCTCACTAAACACCTCTGCTTTCTCATGTGGCTCCTGTAGGAGAAGTTCTGCTGGGACCCACTGCCCTTCACTGGCCCAGGCTTAGAGAAGAGATTCTGTGGTCCAGGGAAGAGTTGAGGACTGGATGGGCCCCATTGAGGAAGACTCACAACAGTGCAGGAAGATACCAGTGTGCTTTCATTATAGGACCTAGGGTTATGTGACCCCTGGTGGGCCAGATCTCCATATAGGACTCATGTTCAGTGCTATCACTATGTCCCTCTATACCTTGGCTGGCAGTTGATTTAGAAGCACTATAGTCGGGGTACAACATAACTTTCAGGCACCTACACTGATCATTTCTACTTTGAGGGCAATAGTTGCATTTTCACCAGCTACAGAACAGAAATGGCCCATGCTCAGTCTGTATTGGGTATGAGGGTAGACAGAGGGACTTGTGGGATGTGTAAAAATGAATGGGAGGTATCACCTGTCTTGGTGTCAGACTGAAGTTCTGATGGCCATTCTGCTGGGTGAGTCCTTCCTCCTGGTCCAGCTCTTTGGTTAGGGTCAAGATATCCATGTGTAGTCCTATGAAAAGCAACACTTCCAAGAAATGGGGGTGTGGAAATTGAAGCCTGTGCCTGGAGAAGAAGAAATTGTGTGTGGCCTTGGTAGGAAGGGTCCCCAAGCCCAAGACACCTCTGGGAGTTGTAGGAAGCATGGATGGTGTCTTCTGGTTCACACCGTGGAGTTGCTAAATCAAGACCATGAGCTACCCCACCCAACAGACAAACAGTGCTGAGAATGTAAAGAATAAAACATAATTCCATGAGTCCAGGCTGACATTCCCAAAGTCTTGTAGACACCTGGATTCCCAGCCCAGCCCACCTTGGTGAAAAAGTCCTCTTGGAGCACAGCTCATCAGTCTAGGGCAGGAGATTTAGATCTTGGTACAAATTGTCCCCTTTTAGATGTCACTCCATTTCATTCTCTTCCAAGTTTCCCATGGACTTCGCTATGGCCAAATGTGGGCCTATCCACATGGTGAAGTTGGGAAACCCCACCAGATGTTCATGATGTCCATCTATACAGTTATGACTTCAAGTGTGATCTAGTCAGGAACTTTGGTCTCTGGATACCTGCAGTATTAGACTTCTGGTGGGGGAGCCTCAGGGCCAGTCTTTCTGGAGGTTCACACTAGGACAGAAGGTAAGAGGGTGATGCGTACATGGTTGTTCTAGCTGTGCTCCATCCATTCAGTGAAATAAAGTGTTTAAGGGATCTACTCTGGTCCAGGATGGCCCTGCACATTCTGACATCAGGAACCATTAGAGGAGACTCTGCACCAGTGGGACAATGTATGTCATGTGGGAGGACATTTTGAGATACCCATATTCGATATACTTGGGCCACATGGACTCATGTCCTAGGCAGAGGGTGTGTTGACTCTTTACATAGGCAGGGGGAGAGAAGATAGCACCTTGGAATAGGCTATATCCACTTCAAATCCAAGGGCATCTGGAATCCCAAATGCTCAGGGGCTGTTCCACTGGCAAGAGAAGTGCCCTATTCTGAAAGAATGTTCACATATGTGCTATCACACCCCATTATCACCTTTTTTTAATCATAAATTTTTATGGGAATGTGTTTAGCTCTCTCTTGCTGCACAATCTCAAAGACTGGAGAATGTGGAAGATTGAGCCTCTATGGGATTGGATGTGTCTGACACTGGAATCTATCATCAACTGAAGCTTTGGGTCCTCTATCTCTTCAGCCTCAAATCCACAAACCTGACAGGTAAGCAAGACATAGGATTATTTTAAAAAAAGATGTCTTATTGGAAAACTCAAGCTGTAGCTTCATAGCAATGAGGAGCTGGTAGCAGGCATGGGGAGTAGTGCTCAGACCATGGGATGGGCTGGTCCCAGGAGGGATTATTTCCCAATGCAGAAACCATTCTGAGTGCTCCTGACATCACTTAGCACCTGAAGAGAACCATGTGGTCCTTAGTGAACCAGGCACATTTCTCTAAGATCCTCCCACACTTATTCCAGGCTTCTCATGTCCCTGCGCTGAACCACGCAGAAAAGCCAAGCATCAGCATCTGGTCAAAGATATGATTTATGGAAGACAACTCTCTCTCTATTAATGGTGGGGTTAGGACTATATACCAAGAACCCAAGACTCAGGAGAGGTCATGTGAAAGTCCAAGCTGTGCTGAAAGTAGTGGAACACCTGGGTTCCCACCCCAACCCACCTTCCAACGAGGGCTGTATTTCATTTGTTTGAATAGTGAGAATTACATGAATTATGATGCCAGAGGTGTGTGCTTGGGGCATCTGAGACACTGGCATTCCCTGATCATGTTTTTTGAACTCTAAATGTTTCTGAAACATCAGGGTGTTATTGTGGCATTGTTCATGAGCAGGGGTGATCCATATGCTAGAAGATGGTTTATTTTCCAGGTGGTTGGCCAACCCCAAGGTAGTGAAACTTGTACCCTGTGAACAGACCTCACTGATGGTGGACACCCCCTGAGCTTGCCTGGTTACTGCCCTACACCCTAACCCTGAACATCCAGGCAGTGGTGGAACTAAGAACATTGAGGCCAGAGCTTCTGGAACTGTTAGAGAGTGTCTAGCGCTCCAGGTAGAGGGAAGTAATGCTTGGAGATGTAAGCGATCAGTGGTTTTCTCTGTGGTAGCAGATGCCCTTCCTGGCTGGGTGAGAAGCTCCAACAGAGCCAGCTGTTCAACCCATGTTCCCTAGCACTTAGGCCTAGCCCCAGATATCTGACACACTTTTCTGCCCTTTCATAGATCATCTGATCAAAGGTATGCATTGACATTCCTGAAGAGCCCTCCACAATCCCTCCTCCAGATTCATGGTAGGCTCCAGTCCAGATAGGGGCCAAAGCACTGGCCTGGGTTCATCAGGATCAGTCACAATCCACAACCCACACTTCCCTGCAAGTTGACCTGACCCAACACAGGCCTTGCCTTTGCCTCTTCTGTTCAGTCACTTTGACCACCCCATGTGGGCTCCCTGCATCCAGGACATGCTCTATATACTAGAGAGAACATCAAGTACTATCCTGGAATCTGATTTCTCTTGAGTTCTTGATGTTTTTGTGTATTGTGACCTGAAAGTTTTGGCCTGCAGAATGCATGAGTGAATGCCCTAACCTCCATGAGATGGTGGCTTCAGTGGCTCTTAAGATTTTAATGATGTCATCAGGGTAGATTTCCTATGATAGTACTAGTGCCCTTCTAGAAAAAGGAAGGGATGCTAAAGCTCTCTTAGCCCTAGGAGGTCACAGGCAAGGTAGCCATTTTCTCAAGCCTGGAGGGGAAAACTCACTGGACATTAAATCTCACACCATCTTTCTGGGGTTTCCCAAATTCAGAAGTGTGAGAGATGAATGCCTGTGGTTTCAACTTCCCATTCTCTAGCAGTACATATGGCAGCCTTATTTGAGTGAGACAGAGTACAGAGTGCCCTGGGAGCAGAGTTAAAGCCTGAGACAATGATGTACATGTCCACGGAGGATTCAAATGGAATGAGTACTCACTCATGTATTCTGCACCACCCCAATATCCTAAACAGAAATTCCTCGGAACAATGTGGTTGGGTGTCCAGAGAGATCTATACTGGTGCCTCCCCCCGTATCTCCGACACTAGCTGTGATGTTGTCTGCCATGAACAATCAGATCAATGCAAGAAGGTGAAAATACTGAGAGAGGGACAATCATATGGAGTCAGAGAACCAATTCTAAATCCTGGCTCCCATTACTTCCAGGAACCTCCTGTGACCTTACATCCCCTGAGTGATGGTGATGCTCATTGAGCACCAAGATTGCTGCACTCACAGGATTGTGATGGGCACCTGAGATAAGGCCCATTTCCTCCCCTGGTGTGATGAACTGGGTTGGGAATGTAGGTCTCTCAGCTTATCCCTTCACCCTCAGGATGTTCCCACTAGTTTCCCTACATCCCAGCCTCCTTTCTCCATGCCACACTTTTCCATCCATCCCCACTCTCCAGCATCACTCAGTAGTCTTCAGAAACACTATTTCCAGGCTTACTTCTAGAAACCTGATTAATGTCAGAGGGGCCTGAAGGCTCAAAAGCAGGTCTCTATCCAACTGAGACAGGGGGGCTCAAAGTTGTCAATAGGTACTTGATAAAAATTTGTGACCCTGATACTGATGGCATGGAACCTGGGCCCTATGAAGAACCATGGAGTTTGATTGCACATGACAGACCACAAACGACTTCACTTCCAATCACTTTTGTGCATGTCTGAAGTCACCCCATTTCTTCATCTCACAAATGGCACTAAAATTTGGGCTCCTTGCTATTTAAGTATTCTCTTTGGTAAACTTCCACATTTTGATGATTGGCAAACCATGTGATGTGTAGCCTTCTTTTTTCCTCATTGATTTGTAGGAGAACTTGATTACATTACATTTGGGCCAGTCACACTCAGTATTGGTCAGGCTGGGGTCAGGGTGGGGCCAATACTACATATGGGAGGGTCAGAGCACTGCATGAGTGGGGGGTGGGTCTGTCTTGGGATGAAGTCAGGACTTGCAGCCTGCTGGGTCCCTAGTGAGTTGCGGTCAGAACTGTAGGGGGGAGAGGTATAAAGGTCGGCCTTGTCTTCTCATCAGGAAGCCTACACAGGAAGACCACAGCCATACTGGGGATCAGTTGAATAATATTGTTCATCATCATTCTGGAGTGGAGAAAGAAGCTGTCTAGGAAAAAATTGTTCCCAGGCTTATTTCTAGAATTTATTTAATTGCACAGGGGCTTGAAGGCTCAAAAGCAGCTCTCCATGTAAATGATACAGAAGGGCCCAATGTTCTCAATAAATTGATAAAAAATTGTGCCCCTGTCTGTGGTGGCCTTGGCTGCCACAAATGTCTCACAGTCACTCAGAGTGTTTTGCTTCCATAGCAGGTCCTCCCCAGATGACTCCAATCTGCAGTGCTCAACAGGACTCAACCCTTTGGGACCCTTCAATGGTCCTTAGTGTGTGAAGTGCAAGGAGCCCCTGCCCTAACCATGCCTAAGCAGACATACTATGGGTATCTTGGAAGGACACTGTGCATGCCTGAGTTCACCTTTTAAATCAAAAGCAGTGGAGAACTGCAGGCACTGCTAGGTGCAGTTGTCAGATGATCTCCAGGGAACTGATGGAAGTGGCTGACTACTGATCCCATGAAGGCAACATGGCAGTTTCGATCACTGGGAGCTGAGGGTCCCTGACATTCAATCTCAGAACTAGTAACACTAAGATCTGAGAGCCACCAGTTCCTCCTCAGACCTCAGAACTGTGAATACCAAGGGAGATGTGCTTTGCCTCATTGTTATTTCTCTTCATAGCAGGCCCTCAGATGATTGGTAAGGGAGATGTTTGACAGCCAAAGATCATGGAGGGATACACAGAGAAGATCCCCTAAACCAAGAGAGGCATTTCCCACGGGGTGATGAGTTGGGTTTTGGAATCTTGTCTGTTTTCTCTCAGGATTAGGGGGAGGACTCATCTAAATCTGGAAACAAGACCCAATAGATGGACACTTGTGCACCCTGGGTCCTAGCAACCCCAGTTATCACCTCTCAATTCTCACTGCATTTAGGTGCACAGAAAACATGGCAGAAGGCAGAAGCTGGAGATTTTTTTCCTACCAAAGTGCCTTTATTCCCAGTTACAGTCAAACAAGGTACAGCTTCCCACCCAGGATTGAACATTGTGACCCTCCCCTCTCAGTACCTCCCCCTACCCTCTTTCTACATTTACTATACCCTCCCACTCCCTTCATTTTTCTGAGAACCCACAGGAACTGTCCTATGTGATGAAGAACCTTTGGACCTTCCAAAACAGAATGAAGCAAGGTGAGATCTTGCCTGAGGGGCAGACACCCCAGAGGCCACTGGTCAACAGGACTGTCCTCAGGGCCTCTTCTCCTTTAGGTTGCCTGATGATGTGCACTTCCTCTTCAGAGGCTGTGAGGTTTTAGCCAGCTCCAGATCCACATCTTGCCCTCCAGTGACCTGGAGGGGAGCTCCAGTGCAGGGTGTGTTTTTCATGAAGCATGTGCGTCCAGTGAGAGCACTCTTCATGGACATGGCACCTGGAGGAGGGTGGGAGCTGAGGAGTCCTCTCTGGGGAGGTGGGGCCTGGATTGCTTGATCTCCTGAGCACAGGGTTTCTATTGGAGGGGCCTGGCTCTGGGACAGTTCCCAGGGCAGCAGGCGGTGCTGGGAGATAAGGAGGAAATCCAGGCTTTGGAGGTCCTCGTCCACACTGCAGCTATTGGCTGTCTTATGTGGCCGCCCAGAAGAAGTGGCTTTTCTGGGACCCACTACACTTTTGTTCCCCAGGTTTGAGGAGGAGGATCTGCGGTTTGGGGGAGGATGGTTGGAGTGAATGTTCCCCAATGAAGAAGACCCGTGACAGCCTTGGAGGATAGCAGTGTCCTTTGAACCCAGCAACTCTGGCTCGATGGTCCTGCTCCTCTTCATGACCTGGGAAGCCACCTCTGTGGACCAGTCCTCCATGCTGGCCCCTTGATCAGTGTGATGTTTCCGCTTCTCTGCACCGTGTTTTGCAGCTGCCTCGGAAGTTCTTGTGTCCTGTTGGGACATATTATGACCTTGAGGCACCTGCAAAGGTGCTTCTTCACAAGCTGAAGGAGGATATGGGCACTGGCCAACTCTTCCTCATGCATGAAATGGGCCACAGGGATCAGGACAATCATATTTCAGTGGGAAGTGGATCTGTTACTCATCTTGGTCTCATGAAAACACACTGAGTGTCTGCTGGCCACACTCCTGGGCTTCCTTTCTGCTTGATATCCTGAACCCTTTCATGGCTCTCATGTCTCCTTCCTTTTTTTTCCCATCCTACATCCTGTATCCTGGAACAGACTCACTCAGGGAGCCATCACAGACAGGATAATGATAACATCCTGTGGGCCACATGAGTAAGGTCCTGTGCCTTCTTCATCTACCTGCTATCCCTTGCTCCCCTCTCCACCTGTGGTAACTCCCTTTCCTGTATACTTGTGTCCCTTTGTCTCCTAGTCTGCCATATATTGCTCTGTGCCTTGGTGTCTGTTCTGAAACCCTGGTAAACCTCGTGTCTCTATCTCCTTGTTCTACCTGGTGCCCTTTTCTTCTTGTCTACCTCTTGTTTCTTCCCAACCACTGTTATTCCTGGTGTCCCTGCACTTCTTTATCAGGTGTCCATGCCTCTCTTCTGTATCACCTACTCCTGGTCTACTGGGAGACCTTCCTTCTGCTTTCTACCTGGTCAGTAGTGAGTCCTTCCTGCTGCTCCAGTTCTTTTGTTAGGGCCAAGATATTTATATATGGTTTGGAGGAAAGCATTTCTTGCAGGAAGCGAGGATGAATTATATTCTCTGCCTGGGATGAGAAGGAAGAGAGTGTGAGTGACCTTGGGAGGAAATGGCCCCAAGTCAGGAGGACTTCTAGGAGAAAGAGGAAGCAATAATAATCCCATGCCCATTTGCACCATGGGGTTGTTATATCCCAAGTACCAGCTACACCCATGTATGAGTGCACACGTGTGCATGCACATTCTCTCTCTCTGTCTCTCTCTGTCTGTCTCTTTCTCTTTCTCTCTCTCTCTCTCTCTCTCTCTCTCTCTCTCTCTCTCTCTCTCTAACACACAGACACACGCACAAAATAAATCTGAGATTCTAAGCCAGGAAACTCAATTCCATGAGTGCCAAAACCTTGTATACACCAAGATTGTAAGCCCAGCTCACCTTGTTGACAAAGTTCTCATCAACATAGCTCATGAGACTTGGATCTGGGTATAAATCATCCTGTTGCTCTAGTCCTTCCTCTCCCAAGTTTGCCGCAAGCTCTTCTGTAGACAAGTAGGGGGGCTCCCACGTGGCAAAGTTCGTAGGCCCGAATAGCTCATCCATGATGTCCATGTACTCTTGGATGGCTTCAGGTGGGATCTCGTCGGGCGCCTTTTTCTCAGGCCCTTTGGTCTTGGCCACCTTGTTCTTACGTGCCTTGGACTTGCGTGCCTTTGTCTCAGGCACCTTGGTCTCTGGTGCCTTGGTTTTGGCCGCTAATGAGCGGGCAGACCATACCTTAGTGTTGGTCTTTCTGGAGGTGCACACTAGGACAGGGAGGACCAGAGTGGTGTGTGAATGAGGATTCCATGTTCATCGCAAACACTTGGTAGTAGGCAGGGTTCAGGGGTTCAGGGGACCTAACCTGGTATGCCATGCATGAGGACAACCTGACCCAGGAACCGAGGGATATAATAGTGCACCAGATGCAACATCTAGGAGAGTCAAGTGGGAGGACATTTGTAGTGACTGGTATTGCATGCACTCTACCCTACCGGGACCCAAGTCCCAGGCAGATCTTGTGTTGTTTCTTTGGATAGACAAGGAGAGAAAGGAGATCTGTACTTGGCCCAGTCAATACACAGTTCATAGCTGGGTGGCAGGGACCTCAGGTGTTAGGGGCTTTTTTTCTTGTAAGAGTGAATCTCCAATACTGAAGGAAAAGTTCTTATTTGGGACAACAAATTGCCTTGGCCTTTTTCACTGTTTGGACACTATCATGGACTACTGTGTGAATGTGGGTACCCTACCTGGCTGTTGGACAGCCTCAGGGACTGGAGGCCTTCGGATTTCAAGCCTCGGAGTTGCAGGAGGAGGTCGGCACTGGAAGACCCCTGACAACTGCATCCTTGGATCCTCCATCTCCTCTGCAGCCTCAAACTCCATGAACCTTGATGGGATTTGGGTAAGGCAGGCACAGGCTGAGCTGAGAATCAGGTTAGCCATACCAGGCAGGTGCTGGTGTGGGATTCTAGGCGATGGAGTATTCTAAGCTACCAGTCAGGAGCTAGTGGCAGGAATGTGGAGTTGCGTCCTGGAGTAGGTCCGGCCAGTGACAGGAGGGAGCTGCTACAGAGGAAGAACCAGAGTTCTCGGGAAACACTACATCAACTAGCACCTTAAGGGAATCAGATCTGAGGGACCCAGGCAGGGCCCCTAGCTGATCCTTGTTCTGGCTCTCTCCTGTTTCTGCCAGGAGGAACCACATCATCAGTTTAGTTGTAGAAACTGGTCAGGGATGTGATTTATATCAGGGAACACCAGAGGTCCTGACCCAATTCAGGGGTACCGAGGCTGGGACCTTGGGCCCTGAAAGGATCACCTGGGAGACCAAATTACAGGCAGGGTCATGTGGAAGTGAAAGCTAAGCTGAGAACATTGGGTTTCTTCCAAGGAGGGTGGGTTCTTCCCTTCCCTTGTTAGAAAGGCTGTAATTACATAGAGCAAAGGCAGTAAGGACCAGAGACATGTCCTGGGGGCACCTGAGGTGGTGGCTGGCCCTGACAATGCACTCCCCGCCACCACCCTCTTCTGGAACATCAGGTTGAAGTAGTGGCCACTTTGATGAGTTATAATGGACCTCACTCTAGAAAGAGGTACCAGTTCCCAGGCAGGTGGCCCGAGTGAATCTAGTGCAACTTTTCCCCTCTGCAGAGCCAGCAAAGCAGCAGCAGACCCTCTGGCTGGGCTGGTACCTCCTCCCCATCCTGACCCTGAACCTCAAGGCAGAGTTGGAATCAAGAGTATGGAGCCTGGAGTTTCTGGGATTGTTGCCGAGAGAATGCCCAGGCCTCAAGCTAGAAGGAGCCGCTATTTGGAGAGCTAGATGCCTCGGAGCCAAAACATAGGTAGGTGACAGTCTGTACCAGACCTTGCTGTGCAAACCATGATCCCCCATCAGTAGGCTCTGGGCCTTGAAAACTGGCTCACTTTTCTGCAGTCTCATAGAAGACCATCCGATCAAAGTTGCTGGTGCGCTGCCATTCCTGCAAACCCTTCCTCAGGCCCTCTTCCATGGTCATGGTGGGCTCTCGTCGGGACAGAGACCGAAGCACTGGGCTGGAATTCATCAGGATCAGTGTCCACAAGGTCACCCTCCTTTATCAGTAGACCAACAGCATAATTTCCTACCTTTGTTTTATTTGCCCCATGATGTTCAACTCAAAGTATTGACATTGGGACTCCAGGAGACTTATACAAAACTTGAACACCAAGGGCTGCATTGACCAGCATGATTGTGATTGGATTCCTCAAATATCATTGAGGTGTACTATGTGATGAATGTTTTTATCCCCCAACATTCACCTGTTGAAGCCCTAACCCCCAATGGAATGGTATCTGGACACTGCATTTAGTGCTTAGAAGGTTAGATGAGATCCTGAGGGTGGCGCCTCATGAGGGCATTAGTGTTCTTCTGGGAGAAGGAGGAGACACTGTGAGGACACAGGTGAGCCAGCTGTCTTTTCAAGCAAGGAGAAGAGAGAGCAATCATGGGATTTTAGGTCAGTTACCCTTTACCTGGGAATCCTGACTAAAGAACTGTGAGAAAGGAATGCCTTTTTGTTTTTTCACAAATTTTCCATAGCATCATGGTGGCCCAGGCTGACTGAAGACAGGGCACAGAATGGCCTGGGAGCAGTTACAAACTGGGACAAAGTTGAACATGCCCATGCAGTATCCAAAGACAGCTTCCCCTCGAGTGTGACATCACCAGAGGGTCCTGATCAGGAGTTCATGACAATGTGTATGGGGAGCCATAGATTTCTGTGTTGGAGCCAGCACCACTAAACCCACTTGTGGTTGGGATGTCCCTGGTGCTGAGAACAATCAGGTCTATGGTGGAAGGTGAAATGACTGGGGGAGGCATGGAGTCAGACAGCCAACTTCGATTCCTGGCCCACATTACCCCCAGGAACCTCCTCTGACCTTGAGTCCTCCATGTGATGGTGATGATCATTGGAGACAAAGATTGCCTGCACTCACAGGGCTGTGATAGGCACCGGACATAAGGCACGTTTCATTCCCTGGTCTCAGCTTGTCCCCTCACCCTCAGGACCTTTCGTCCAGTTCCCCTACATCCCAGCCTCCTCTTTCCAACCCATGCTTTTCCTCCTGACAGAGCTCAAGGGGGAGCCTGAGGAGAACACTCACATGAGGAAGCAGGAAAGTGCTTCCACATCAGGAGTCTGAGGAAGGTGCCTGCGGACCAGGGTCTTGAAGCGCTGCCAGCGCCGGAAGTTCTCATACACGCTGGGAGGTCTGCTGGAGTCATCTAGTGGCACTGCAGCTGGGAAGGTGGGTAGTGTGCCCTCCCCGTACACTGTACCTGGCCATTGGCGTGCATTCATTGGGAACATGATGGGGGCCATCTGGGCAAATGGTCGTGGTGCTGGAGGGCGAAGGCCCAGGTGCCAGTGGATCCCATAGTTTTGAATCCCTCCACTGTCTGAGGCAGGTACAGTGGTCCCCAGGGCAGAAGGTGCTGTGAGGAATGGAGCAGGATGCTCCACACCCCCACAGAAGGCCCCTGGGGCCCTCCAGTTGAGGGGTGTCTGAGTGTGGATAATGTTGTGAATATGAGGAGGCCCCACTGGCCTCAGTTGTGGCCCATGTTTTCCAGAGGTGGACAGCCCTGGCACATATGACTGTCCAGGGTAAGTGGACAGCACTAGAGGGTTACCCTGGGAGATAGGTGCAGTCACCCTTGGTGCCAGGGGCAACTCCCAGAATGGCTGGTGTGTTGGCACAGGGGCAGCTGGAAGAAAGGGTAGGCCCCTGAATGCAGACATGTGGGCACCAGGATTGAAGTTCATGCCTGGTCTCCGCGATGCAGATGCTGTGGAGGCAAAGCAAAGCGGAGAATGGGGGAGGGAAAATGACAGCAGGATTGAGGACCCCCAGTTTCTTACTCAGAGGAAATCTGCGAACAAATGCTCACAGCTCAGGGCCCTTGGGCAGGGAAATTGTGCAGTTTGCAAATGTCCCTGAGTGAATTTCTTGCTCCGTTCCTTTAGTCATAGTTCTACCCAGAGAAATCTCATTTTCAGTACACCAGGATTCCCAGTTGACTGTGACACCTCAGCCTTTTCTGATTCTGAGAGGCCCCTTGTGCATCCTTTGCAGACACTCCATTGGCCTCCTAGGTGACTCCCTAGAAATGGATCAACTTGACTCTATTCAGTGGCACCATGCTCCTCCTCATTCTCACCAACAGGAAAGGGACCTTCTCCAGGGCAGATGCAGGGACTTTAGGGTCACTTGTGAAGGTGACAGGTTCTAAACCTATTCCCCCATCACCTCCTCAGCCTTCCTTTTGCTAATACTCCTTATATACCCCTCCACTTTATTCCTAGGCATCCACACACAAACAAGAAACACCTGATTGAGATCTCTGCCTAGCTAGAGGCTGAGGATTTCTGTAGTTCACCCAGGAGCACATCCTACCCAGCATGGGGGTGCTTCTCCCAGCACTTCCCATACCAAACATGAATGGGGGACAGATCCTGGCCATCTGTGATCCTAGTGCTCACTGGTTGCTGCCATAATGCAGGGAGCTCCTTTCCCAGGGAAGAGGTCTATGTGATAGACACTGAGTCCCGGAGATTCTCTCCAGGGCTGAACAGCAAAGGTTACTGAGGTTTATGAAGTTGATGGGATGGTGAGGATTGGGGTTTTCCAGAGGTTTTCACAGACACTGGTCATTTTTTTATTGGGCCTGGGAATTAGAGCCATTCTGATGTCCTTTTCCTTTGCACTCCTAATAATGGGAAGGAAAGTGTCCCAGAGACTCAGGCCTGCACCAGCTGCTACCTGTAGCAAGTTGTTGGGAGCACATTCCTGTTCACCAGGACATTATGCTGAGTGAGGTCAAAGAATGGGAGGTGTACCACACTTCAACACTTGCATGTATCCATCGGGACAGCTGCCTAAGTTCCAATGACAATATGAGTAGAGCCCCTTCCTAACTGTGTGCTATTCTCCTTCCTGTCTTCAAAAGAACCCAGTCATCTTCAAACGTGATCCTGGAAAATGAAGAACACCCCACATGTGCTCCCTTATCATGGAGTACCAACCAAACCATGAAGATAAGCAAAAGTCTTGTGTGTTGTCTTGAAAACAATGAGCTGAGGCTACACACACAGAGTGTGAAAGTGATAACGATTCAGAAGATCCCCCAGAGGCCCAAATCTATGTTGGCTAAGGTTTCCTGGGTTCCCTGCCCTTCTGGAATCAATGACACCTGCTGTCTGAATGGAAGGAGAAGTTTTCCTGGGCAGGAAGTCTGTGAGGGACCCTGGGCTATGGCAGTTGGAGTGCCCTGCAGCCTCACCCACAGAGACTATATCGCACTGCATCTGTGGTCATTGAGATCCCCATTGGGCAGTTTTCTAACTAAGAACACTTCTTACCCCTGCCCACTTATGATCTGAGACTCCCAGTCAGTCCCCTCAGAATGATATCCCAGGCAGCTTCCATGTGTCTGAAGAATGGACACAGGGCTCAGCATCTTGACTCCAGGAAGGCCTCACTGGGACCCCATCTGTGACTGCCTAAAAAACCATGCAGTGACCTGTGTCCATTCTACAAGGAATCAATCCCGTGGCCTCTCTCCTTTCTGCTGACCCAGTGTACTTCCCGGATTAGACTGGACCTGGGTCTTAGGAGCCCTCCTCCCCATGAGCAGTATCAGTCTTCCCAGGGCTTCCTGGGCCATTTCAAGTGTATTGTCTAAGGCTCTTTCCTTCCCTTACTTCTGTTCAATCAGTTGACCACAGGGTAAGTGCTCCATTCTTACTCCCAAGGGTTTTTGGGGTGACTGCCCTCAGATAACAGACCCCTGACTGTCCAGGCTCACCTCCTTCTGAAGGCCAGGCAATACACCTGACACAGTGTCTCACAGTCTCCACAGTGGGAAACGTCAGTACAGGACCCAGAGAGTGACCTGTCTGTAACAGATGCTCAGGGTCCAACTGAGCCAAGCTGGTCAAAGTTTAAATGTAAACCACAGTGGAATGTTGGATCCAGACATTCTGTAGGGGGGGGAGGGGCCAAGGACAGCTGGCCTGGTGGGGGGGCTGGGCAGACATTCCAGGAAGAGCTCTAATAGGTAAAGAAGAACTTTGAGTTCCCTTCAGGCAATTCAGGGGTGACACAAGTGGTGTGTGCCTCCGGGTCATTTTGAAGTAGTTTCTAAAATCCACAGGAGAGGGGTGTGACAGGTGACCCTCTCTTTCAACAACCAAATTGTCTTTGCTTCCAATGATGGGCAGGACCAGTGAACCATGGCTCTCATGAGCCACAAAATCACCAGTATACACAGTCAGTACTCTAAAAAACTGTGGGGTATGGATTGTGTTTTATGTATAAAGTGTTTTTCTCTTGTTGTTTTTGTTGGTGATGATTTTTTTTCTCCCATCCCTGGCTTGCAAAACACACAGTTCGGTGTTCATGAAATATTAACACCTTATTATAAGTCTTTTCAATAAATGGCAGGAGGGGGGCAAACCATGATATTCAGGCACTAAAAAGAAGCTTCTTCCATTCTGTCTTCCCTTGTTATTTCTTTTGAAGCAGTGATATAAAATATGCAGTGCAGAAAAACTCTGTTCTCATTCCACAGGTTTTTTAAATTTTTTAAAAAATAATTATACACTGTAATGAATGCTGGAGACCAGATTTTTCAAAGCAAATTTTATTTGCTAAACCAAGGTCGAATTCAGGGTCTTGTATGCTCTTGGTCAGTGCTTTGCCACTGAGCTTCAGCCCTTACCCATGCAATCAGTTTGCACTGCTTCAAACTGCTATACCACAGGTGCTCATATGATAACACTAGTCAAATTCAATTTGTGCAAACTGGCCATGGGAAGGAGCACAGGGTAGAGAGCTTCCTTAGCTTCCAAGGACTGCAGCAGGGTGGTCTCTACTGTAGGCATGAGCAGTTTGTAACTGCGAAGATCACTTTGTCATTTCAGGTGCTCCCACTGAATGAAGGACCAGCCCAGATGCTCTTTATGGGGAGCCTTCTTGCCGGACACCTTGCAGGCTTCCCTGCCCATTTCTTCCTCCTGCAGGGCCACGGGTGTCCCTCCTGCATCCCTCGCGCCTGAGCACATGCTTGGTTGGAAGGGCGCGCGCACAGGCTGCCATGGAAAGGCGCCAAAGTCCATTGGGGCTCCTGCTGGGAAAGGCACAGGCGCGAGCACAGACAGCGGGTTCCCAACGGCCAGCTGGGCTCCCATGGCGGCGTCCAGACTCAGTCCCATAAGCCTCTAGGTACTGGACCCGCGAACCTCTTCCGTTCCCACTATGTCCCTGCCCGTTCCTCTGGCCCCTGCGCCTCGCCAGGCAGCCCAGGGGATGCAGGCCGCTTGCAGCAGGCCTGGCAGTGAGGGGTGAGATGGCCAGTGCGGCGCCCACGTCGAAGCATCCTCCATCCATGTCCCTTGCAGCCTGTGTGAAACCCGGCTCCAGGGCACCTGTTTGGTGCCTGAGAAGCGCAGTCCTGGTCAGCAGGTCTGAGGCTCCTGTAGGTGTCTGACAAAGTGGTGACTGTCATCTTCTTGTTCCGCCTGAAACCTGTGAATGTAGAGGACACTGTCACCTGGCATCCGGGTTGTTAGCTGAAGGACGCTCATTTCCCAGGCCTTAGCAACTTTGCAGAAGGGAACACACTGAGCCAAGTGTGTTGAGTCTGCTGTAGTCACCCCGTGATTGACGGGCCATCGTAGGTGGGCTGTTGCGGGGCTCGTCTGGACAGAGCACCTAAATGATGATGGGAGAACGGGGTGACCACAAGTCCTGTGCAATAAAGAGAGTCATGTTGTCTTATTAATTTGTGGTGCTTGTGTATGGCGGCAGTGAAGTTGATGATATGGTCTCACGTATGCGTTGCTGGGCTGTTGGGGGCCCCTGTGGATATTTCTGGGTGCCAGGAAGTTTTCCTTCCATTTTGATGGGCATGAGATCACGGGGTGTTTGTTTGGGTGAGAACATGAGACGCTGCGCTGGTCCTGGAGGGTTAGTAGGAGTTCAGAGGGCTCTGGTTGTTTTCACTGTTCCTTTGATGGGGTGGTGGGGTCCCTAATGTGTTGATGTGCATTCATAATTTGGATCTTGCTCTGTTTCGACTGCCTGACGAGAATGTGGTATGTGTTCAGAAGTGTGGGTCAGATGAAGTGGTGATGGTCATCTTCTTGTTCTGTGTGGATATGGGAGATCAAGGGAAAGTCAGCTCTGGTTTTTGTAATATTTTTCTTGTGGTGGTCTTGTATATATATAGTTTTCCCATGAACACACCCTGGGGAGTTTGGATACACATGTGTTTGCATATGGGCTATGTTAAGGAAGGCATTTGGGTAGTTTTGTCTGCACTTGCAATGCGATTATTATAGTTGGGAAATGGAGGAGGGATATTTGTACATTCTGGACATCATGTTTTTGTACAAGGGATTTTGAATAAATTTTATTTTCATTACCCATGCACATGTACTTGAGTGTGTGAAGGCTGGTCGGTTACTAATTTTGTGGAGCAGTCGGATGAATATATTCATTGTGTGGTGTGCAGATGGCAGGCTTCTGCATTTTGGAAGACAGAGTTATTTCTTCATATTTGGGAGTGTGTGAGCTTGTACATGAAGATGAGATACCTATGGAGAGTTACTTGTGTATTGAGTTTGTATTAACTACCCCACCTCAGGTGTGTGTGTGTGTGCGTGTGTTTGTCTTGAAGTAGTAGCAATAGTTGTGAAGTGGAAAAATATTTAGGTGTCTGTTAGTAAATGTATTTAAGGGACATGGCAATTGATGTCTGCTTCCTGGGGCCATATATGTATGAAGTAGATGAGACCCCCGACAGTGGAAGGTAATCTGTTTTAATCAAAGTCCACTGAGTGGATATACGAATTCCCACCCCGCGCCCAAAACAAAAACTTTCACAGTAACATTTAACTGGTGTTTGGCCCAAACTGCTGGGTATTTGTGCCTAGCCAAATCAGTACATGGAATTAACTATTACAGTAACATTGAATAATCTTCCTTATAGAATGCAGCATGTCCCAGGGTGGACAAGCAGAAAATTAAGTTTGGCTGAACCGATTTTCAGAGAAGTTCAGGAAAGACAGTTATGATATGTGCCTGAGAAGCAGAGAACCGACTGATAAACTGAACTACTACCACTTGTAGTTGGCTCTCTCTTCCACCCTCTCATGAAATGTGCTTACCCCTCCCAAAGAGATAACAACCAAAGTGTTCATTCACTGCCAGAATGTAGTCAGAATCCCATATCTCTGTATGATTCACACCAGTCCACATGTGAGACCCAGTTTGACCTTGCTTAAGTCACAGCTGTGAATTCCAAATACCAGCATGCAGTGTTAGGCATATGCATCCTGATGTAGGAAGTATAGAATGAAATATGTGTTGTGATTTGGATCTTAAATATCCACAAAGGTCTATAAATATTTCCTCATCAGCCTCTGGCAATATTGAGAGGTGATGAAACAGTAGGCGATGGGTCCTGCTGGAAGGAGGTTGCATGGTTGTGGACATGCCCTTGAGGAGGATATTGGGATCCTGGCCTCATGCTGTCTACTTCCCAGCTGCCATGAGGTGAGCAGCATTACTCCAATATGTGATCTCTGCCATGATGTTCTGCCTCCAGGGAGTCTCCAGAACCATGAAGCTGACCAAGTATACATAGAAAGAAATCTCTGAAATGTTCAGTCAAAATAAAGTTTTCTTCCTTGTAATTGGTTTACCTTACATATGGTTTCAAAGCCACAGAAAGATGACTAATGTAATGAGGTAAATTAAAGATCAAAATGCCTGCTCTATAACACTCCTTACATATTGCAGGGCAGATAATTTAATGTTATCTTTTATGGAGTGGAGTTTATTACTCAATTTGACAAGAGTTCTTTCACATTATTGTTTATCTCAATTTTTGTAGGGCTCTTGGGTCTTTTGTCTGAGAAAACTTTCTGTTGTCATTTTGGATTTTCCTTTTTTTTACGTTTTTTTTTTTTTTTCCTGTAGATGCCGATGGACATGATTTATTTATTTGTTTGTTTGTTTGATTTACTCTTAAGGCTCAAACCCAGGGCCTCACACATCCTAGACAAGCATCCTGGCACTGAGCTAGAACCCCAGCCCCTTGGCCTTTTCTTAAGTAGACATTGAACAATATGCCCTTATCTTTCTTAGAGTAATTAGGTTTCTCATGCAGAGTCTTGCATCTAGATAATTGGGAATACAAGTGTTGTTTTCAGTCTCAAAGATATTTGAACCCAGACTGGGCACTATTTTGATAAGTATTTTCTCACAAACAATTTTCTTAATTCCTACAGTTATTCCTTAATCACTCTCCCTGATTCCATGGCATGCCCATGGTAACCAGAAATAAATTCCACCCCAGAAAGCCACTATTCTATTGAGCATATCATTCATGATACAGCCAGTAAACAATATTCACCCTTGTAATTTGAATTGGAACACATATATGTGTATAAGTAGACATATGAATCTATGCATACATGTGTATATATGTATGTGTGGTATCATATGTGAAGTACAGATAACACTGAAAGTGTAAATGAGAACCACAAGATGTAATAGAGCTTTGTTTCAAGGAACAAGGGAAAGTAAATAAGGAAGAATTGTCAATATACAGAAGAGGCCCCTGAGGCCTAGATTCAGAAGTAAGCACAAAGTGCACTGCTGCAAGAAAATGTGGCCTTCTCCAGGTAGATGTAGGCTGATGTGGTGATGTGCAGAGGGGACATTATTTGGAAGAACTGAAGAACTCTCACATGAGTAAACCTGCATGAACACATATTTGGGCTGCTTACAGAGGAAGTTGTTCTCTTAGTGCCCTTTCTGCATGTTGCTCACCCACTAAGCATTAAAACCTTCATATCCTGGTATGTATGGGGCAGGAAGGAAATTCAGAATTAGCATCAGGAGAGAAGAGGTTCTCAAACATCTTAGGCTTCTTTGGATTAATTTAGATGCAATCACAAATAGGCAGAGTACACCTAGCTCCCTTAGTATTAGCAGTTCTGTGGTTGGAGTACCAGTGGCTCTCAGATTGTAGCATTAGCAGAATGCCCCATATGTTCCTGGCACCCTGAGACAGCAACTCTCTATCATGGAAAGCCATCACCAAAATGCTTCAAAACTTCATACATCTTTAAACCTCTTGAATTCAGTAAAGAGAGAAAAGTATTTATGCACTGTTTTATGATATCTTAATGTGTCATTTCCGTATTACACCATGTGAAATGCAACACTAGACAACCTTTCTCACACTGCACATTGTCTTTAGAATTCATGGAAATGCAGGGTTGTGAGTTGAAGTTTCAGCTCAGAGGTGTGTAGAGCACTCACCTAGCATGCATGAGGCACTGGGTTTGATCTTCAGTACCACATGAAAATAAAATGAAGATATTGTGTCCATCTGTAATTAAAAAATAAATATTCTAAACAATGCATGTAGGTAGTCAGAAATTGTTTTGCACTTGGGAATTCCATTGGTTCAACTTCACTTTTTTCCTGAGTAAAAAATATTTATTGTCTTTATTAATTGGAAGGAGAACCAATACTATTGGTCAAGTTTATGCTAATTGGGGTTTGGAAAAGTTGTGCAGTGGGCATCCCCACTGTGGGCAGGATTTGTTGCAGAAGGATAGCAGATCGGCTTGCCTCAGCTCACTTTGGTTTTGGCCTGCCAGGCTCAGGTCTTCCTGAGGCAGGGGTAAAAGAGTCAAGGTCAATTAGATGGACTTATCAGAGGTTTGAGAGGCATTAGAAAAAATGGTACCAGTGTCAAGATAGAAATTAATTTTCCGTTCCTCGACAGTCAAGGTCATCCTAGGCTCCTGTACAGAAATAAAACAGTCTGAATAGTTGGAACCTAAGAAGGATTCCCCAGGACCCATCATTCCTATTGTTGGACTGTTTGAAGTGAGGGATTTGTAAACTGGTCTTAGCCTGTGTGCGTATTTGAAACACCTGTGATCCACTTCAGTGACAGGTTAGGGTGTTGGTGGCATTGCTTTGTTTCATGGGCAGTCTTTCTTGTAATGTCCCTCTTGGCCACAGTTCTAGCCAGCTATGGTGGGAGCAATACCACTCTGGGGACCTTGTCTACTGGATTTAGCCATCTGTAGGGCTGTCATAAGGGCAGTTGCTTTCTTTTGTTCTCTCTCTCTCTCTCTCTCTCTCTCTCTCTCTCTCTCTCTCTCTCTCTCTCTCCTCTCTCTCTCCTCATCTTCTTCCTCCTCTTCCTCTTGGTCATGATTGTAAAACACCCAAGTGGCATGTTTTAAGAAACTATCTAAAGTGTTGTCTCCCTTTTGCAGTTGATTTTGTAATTTTTTCCTAATGATTGAGTTATGAATTTGTTTTTCAGGTTGTTATGCTGGGGAAACAGGGGACGTTGTGGTGTATTTAATTAATGCTTCCCTGAGTTTTTCTAAAATGTTTGTGGAAGTTTCTGCATTCTCCAGATTGTTTGAAATAATTTGGAGATTTAGTATGGGTTTTCCTAAAGCCCTGTACCACACAATCCTGAAAGTACTTTCCCTTCCATTGCCCCATGTGACCCATCTGTATCCCATTTTTGATCCTCCTAGAGAACTGCCTATTGCTTTGTTGGCTATGTTTCTTCTGAGTCCATTTCAGTTAGAAGGAGAAGGCGTCCTGGGACTTGCACTATATATCATTCATCCCCAGAGGATTCAGCCACCCATAAAGCATCCTAGTGTTCAGTGCTACAGAGAATTTGGCTCATTAACATCATTATGTCTTTCCAAGGTAGGTCAAAGTTTGGTTAATGCCATGAAATATCTCTGTATATTTATCAAGGTCATCCTGGAATCTTTCTAAGTCACTCTTAATTTGTCTCAAGACTTGCAGAGAAAAGTGACCTGTAGTATAATGGGTCTTTTGGGACTCTTTCCTATGACTTGTAGGTATAGGAAGGAGCTGAAGTGCATTCCTCCTGATTTTCTATTTCCTCAGCATGTTGGGGCTCTGTTGGCAAAACCTGAGTAAGGAGGATATAAGTGTTTAGAAAAAAGGCTTTTCTGTATTTGATCCTCCTCTAAGAGAAACTGCTTTCCATTTTAGCCTTTCCTGATATATTTGCAATCATACTCATACTTAGAGCCAGTAAATTTCTATTCTATTTGCTGAAAATATTGGTGCTGATATAGCCTGAGAATATTTGGATTGCATTTTTTTAGTGTAGCCAAGAGTGAAGAATCTAATTTACATTGGTTGCATAATTTTGGGTTGTGTCTCCAGGAAGAAAAAAAAAGCTTGTTATGTATAGGGTACCTGTGGCCACTTTTTTCTCCCTTTTACAATTTATGTTTAAGTATAAACTGGATTACAGTTTATACTTGCCTCAGGAGGCTATTTTTCCACATCCTCCAGCTGGTATTCAGGCCAAGCTTGGGCTCAGAAAAATACCAGACACTTCTTTAGGGTCTGAGTGTCAAAGAAATACCAATGTTTCCAAATACTTCTTCAAGGAGTCGGGTGCCAGGTGGAGTATAACCCATCTAAAAGACAAAGGGGAAGAAGACCTCCTTTAGCATCCCTCCATTGGCATATTGAGGTATCCCTCAGTGCCATGTGGACCTGAAAGCCATGGATGACCACCCTTTGAATCCTGCTAGGTGGAGTAGTTGCTCTTAGCACCACAAAGTACTATGATCCTCAAGACATGAGTGAGCACATTCTGAGGCCTTCATAACATATTAGTTGTGCTGACCAATGCATTATTCAAAAATCCTTTCCTGTGTCATTTCCCTCTTCAAAGGAGTGATCTTCTGTTTTTCTGTACTGTTTTGCCATGCATTGTGGGGGCAGTATAAAGAGAGTTACATGTCCTTGAGGAACCTAGTTATTATGCTAAAAGAGAGCCATGTCCCTCTAGGTTAAGTGCCCTAAAGAAGATTCTAGTCTTTCCTAATATATTTCTTATCATACTCATTCTTAGGGCCACTACAATCCTGTTGCATCAGCACAAACATTAAATCAAGTATGGTTTAAGAGACTTTGAATTGTGGATTGTCATGCGGTGTCTTTTTGTTCCTGGGTTCTGAGCACCAGAATCCCCTCCATGCTGTGGGGAAAAAAAAAGTTTTTTGGCTCTCTCCCCTGGTGGAGGCAAAGTTCCTAATCTGAAGTCTAGACTAGGAGAGGGATGAACTGGCAGGGTTCTTCTCTGAACAGGCAGGGTTTGGAAACCCAGAGAATGGGACCTTGCTCCTGAGTGAAGCTCACCAGAGACAGCATGGGATTTGGGTCCTAACAGGTGCGCTAAGGATTGAAAATTCCTCAAAACCTCATTCATGTGTTCTATTGAAACAATTGGGATTTAAATGAGTATAAGAAAAATCAGAATCTATATGATGTTTACAGCGCATGTGTGAGAGAGACACAGAAAGGAAAAGAAGGGAAGAAAACTGGAGCAATAGACAATGTGGCTCACCCTCTGGGGATTAGTGTCTTACTGTTTTTCAAAGACCTTGGATCAGACTAAGACATTGTGTTAGGATCCAAGATACACCAGGTAAGGGACCCCTTCCCACCATTGAGTCCAGTCAGTCTTAAAGTGGAAAAAAAAAGCAAACACTTAATGGATCCATTGATGTGTTGTATTCCTCAGAGAGAGGTTGAAGCTGAGCTTGACCAACATTTCTACTTTAGTGACAAAAGATATTGAACAAGCCTCCTCCAGTAAGTCTGACACTTGTGGCTTTAGACTAGCAGGTGCTCTACTAAATTTTAGATGGGTGACAGACATTAATTATTTTTGAAAGAGAGAGTTATTTCTATAAGGAGTATAGAACTCCAGAAATGAAGGAGACAGTTTGTTGCTCCATTTCAGTCACCCTCCATAGAAGCCCCAATTTGGGCACAGAAAGAAGAATATTGATTTTCTACCCCTGTTAGCAGGTGAAACTGGGTTTTTTCTACTTCTGCTGGCAGGTTAATACTGTGTGAAGTGCAGTTTTCTGCAGCTAAGAATTTGTGCTCCTCTCAAATGTGGTTTATACACTTCTATGTCAATGCAGAACCCAGTGGCTCACCATCAATTCCTTTTCCTGGGATCTTTCTTGCAAATTCAAAGAATGAACTCTGCAGACCAGGAAGAGTGAGTGTAACAGTAGGATTTATTGAAGAACATGTATCGAACTCCTGCAGTGCAAGAGGGGACCTGATAGCTGGCTTTCTCTGACCAAGTGTGCTAGTCTAGGGGTTTATATTGCCCTTGCATCACTGTGATGTGTCCAAGCTTATGCCTGTAAGGCTCTGGAAAAAGACAAATGCTATTGGTCCCAATTTATGCTAACTAGCATTTGGAAAAGCACTAACACTATTAGTTAGCCCCAATCTCACTCTGTATTTCCTCACTTTCATTTACTGTATGCTTTGGGAAAAAAGAATTTGAGTCATTGAATTGTGCATGCTTAGTGGTGTGTCAGGAACTTCAGGGCCTGTGTACAGTGTGCTTCTGCAGTGGCCATCACCCATGTGTATAGGTGGGGATCTTGCAGGGTGATGGATCAGCTTGCCCCAGCTCACCTCAGTTCTTGAATGATGCTCCAACTTACGTGGTCCATCACTCCCCTGTTTTCTAAAATTGTTATCAGTGATCTGTAGGATGCCTGTCTGGCTTGCCATCTGGGGAGTAATGACAACAGGCAGAATGTATCTTGACTGTGTTGTTAGCTGAAGTTTCAAAGGGGGCCATGACTTCTTTCCCTAGAAACCAAGCCTTGTCCACCTATGCAGGAAGCCCTTTGTGATGCTGAATATTTGTTCATCCTGGATATCTAGCCTCTTCCCCAGGATCAGAAATAAGCTATCTAAGTAAAATGCCATCCCCATTGCCAATTCTAGAAAATTCTATGATGGTTTAAAAGACGGAAGGCTCCAAACATCTCTCTTACATGAGACAGAAGAGAAAGGGCCAACACTTTCCAAAAGGCATTTAAAGAAAACTTTGGGGGCTTGGGTTGTGGCACAGTGATAAAATACTTGCCTAGCATGTGTGAGGTCCAGAGTTCAATAACCTGTACCACCAAAAATACCAAAAGGAAAGAAAAACATTGGTTTCCCTGTCTTTGACATTCATGGCTGACCCAATTATGTCACTGTGACCTAGAATTATATTTGGTCAAAGTATATTTGAGATCACTCCATCCTTCAATCTCTTTCAATGATACCACCATTTTGAATCTCCTTAGCTGGTTTTGGTCTGCTGTATGAGGAGCCTCTTCCTACCCATACCTCAGGGAAGTCCCATGGTTTCCTGGAAGGATACTGTGTGTGCTTGAGCCCACCTTGTTTTTTCTTTTTAAGTAAATGAGCTTCCTTCCCAATCTCCTTATGCAAAAAGTTCCTTTAACACTTACCCTTGTGGTGCAGCATAACTCCTAGTGAGGCCTCAAGTACATTGTTATATTCAACCTATGCATGCTTTTTACCTCATGTAGAGCAGGTAGAGCTGATTTTACTAAGAACTGGTTACAGGAAAGGCTGCTGGCACTGAAAGCAGACCTGGAAGGTCACCCTGAGGACAGTTATGAAAGAGAATGACAGAGAGCAATGGAGAGCTGCTAAGAGCTACTAGGTCTGGTTGTTGAAAGAGTTCCAGGGAACTCTCAGTAGCTACTCGTTCCTCCTGTCAGGAACACAATGGCAGAGCTGCTCTCACTGGACACTGAGGGTCACTGTCATTCACTCTTAGGGCTGTGAATGCTAAGATCTGGGATATGTTGGCCCTGGAAACTGAGAACGGATAATATTAAGGGAGGTGCACTTTTCCTATTTGTGGTTGCTCTCCAGATGGATGTTTGAATCCTCAGCCAATTGGTAACAGAGATGGTTATGGGACACAGTTCATGAAGGGATGTACAGAGAAGGCCCCTTAAAGTAACTGAGGCTATGTAAACAACATAATGACTGGGTTTCTGTTAAGCTTTTGTTCTGTTTTTCTTCCAGCATCAGTGGAAGGTGCAGGCTAAATATGGAGGCAAGGGCTTGGCCCTGCATCTGTGCACCCTGAGGAATGGAATCTGCAGATACCTCCTCCTCTCAGTCCTCACCCCACAGAGTAGCACAGACACCACAGCAGAAGGCAGCAGCCATGAGAACATTTCTCTACTAAATGCTTTTTCTTCACTCTTGACAGTCAACTCCCGCCATGTATAGCTTTGCCCCAGGTATGCACCTCTCTCCTTCTCCCTTCCCAGTTCCCACCTTTGGCCTTCCTCCTACATTCCCAGTGCCCTCTCCTTGCCCTCCCTTTCCTGAGGACTAGCAGGATCAGTTCTGAATGACAAGGATCTTTGCCCCTTGTGTTGCAGGATGTAGTGAAGGTGAGATCTCACCAAGACCCTGCCTGAGAGGTTGGCTCACCCGATACCTATCCTACTGTCTTCAATGCCTCTTCTTCTTTCTCTGGGGTCTGATGACTGACATTCCTCTCAGATGCTAGGCAATAGGAATCAGCCCCAGAGCCATATGTTTCTTTCCAGAGACCTGGAGATGAGACCCAGAGTAGGGTGTCTTTCCTGCATGCATTGGGTGTCAATCTGTAGTTCACTTCATAGATTGGCATCAGGAGGGGGATAGAGATGAGGACTCTTCTTTTGGGCAGAGGAGCCTGTAGTGCTCAGCCTCCAGGGATGAAGGGGCCTTTGTAAGTCCTGGGTCTGGGACAGTTGCAGCACAGCAGAAGGTGCTGGGAAGCCAGGAGGATGTTCGGGGTATGGAGGGTCATGGTTGTCCTCACTAAACACCTCTGCTTTCTCATGTGGCTCCTGTAGGAGAAGTTCTGCTGGGACCCACTGCCCTTCACTGGCCCAGGCTTAGAGAAGAGATTCTGTGGTCCAGGGAAGAGTTGAGGACTGGATGGGCCCCATTGAGGAAGACTCACAACAGTGCAGGAAGATACCAGTGTGCTTTCATTATAGGACCTAGGGTTATGTGACCCCTGGTGGGCCAGATCTCCATATAGGACTCATGTTCAGTGCTATCACTATGTCCCTCTATACCTTGGCTGGCAGTTGATTTAGAAGCACTATAGTCGGGGTACAACATAACTTTCAGGCACCTACACTGATCATTTCTACTTTGAGGGCAATAGTTGCATTTTCACCAGCTACAGAACAGAAATGGCCCATGCTCAGTCTGTATTGGGTATGAGGGTAGACAGAGGGACTTGTGGGATGTGTAAAAATGAATGGGAGGTATCACCTGTCTTGGTGTCAGACTGAAGTTCTGATGGCCATTCTGCTGGGTGAGTCCTTCCTCCTGGTCCAGCTCTTTGGTTAGGGTCAAGATATCCATGTGTAGTCCTATGAAAAGCAACACTTCCAAGAAATGGGGGTGTGGAAATTGAAGCCTGTGCCTGGAGAAGAAGAAATTGTGTGTGGCCTTGGTAGGAAGGGTCCCCAAGCCCAAGACACCTCTGGGAGTTGTAGGAAGCATGGATGGTGTCTTCTGGTTCACACCGTGGAGTTGCTAAATCAAGACCATGAGCTACCCCACCCAACAGACAAACAGTGCTGAGAATGTAAAGAATAAAACATAATTCCATGAGTCCAGGCTGACATTCCCAAAGTCTTGTAGATACCTGGATTCCCAGCCCAGCCCACCTTGGTGAAAAAGTCCTCTTGGAGCACAGCTCATCAGTCTAGGGCAGGAGATTTAGATCTTGATACAAATTGTCCCCTTTTAGATGTCACTCCATTTCATTCTCTTCCAAGTTTCCCATGGACTTCGCTATGGCCAAATGTGGGCCTATCCACATGGTGAAGTTGGGAAACCCCACCAGATGTTCATGATATCCATCTATACAGTTATGACTTCAAGTGTGATCTAGTCAGGAACTTTGGTCTCTGGATACCTGCAGTATTAGACTTCTGGTGGGGGAGCCTCAGGGCCAGTCTTTCTGGAGGTTCACACTAGGACAGAGGGTAAGAGGGTGATGCGTACATGGTTGTTCTAGCTGTGCTCCATCCATTCAGTGAAAGAAAGTGTTTAAGGGATCTACTCTGGTCCAGGATGGCCCTGCACATTCTGACATCAGGAACCATTAGAGGAGACTCTGCACCAGTGGGACAATGTATGTCATGTGGGAGGACATTTTGAGATACCCATATTCGATATACTTGGGCCACATGGACTCATGTCCTAGGCAGAGGGTGTGTTGACTCTTTACATAGGCAGGGGGAGAGAAGATAGCACCTTGGAATAGGCTATATCCACTTCAAATCCAAGGGCATCTGGAATCCCAAATGCTCAGGGGCTGTTCCACTGGCAAGAGAAGTGCCCTATTCTGAAAGAATGTTCACATGTGTGCTATCACACCCCATTATCACCTTTTTTTTAATCATAAATGTTTATGGGAATGTGTTTAGCTCTCTCTTGCTGCACAATCTCAAAGACTGGAGAATGTGGAAGATTGAGCCTCTATGGGATTGGATGTGTCTGACACTGGAATCTATCATCAACTGAAGCTTTGGGTCCTCTATCTCTTCAGCCTCAAAATCCACAAACCTGACAGGTAAGCAAGACATAGGATTATTTTAAAAAAAGATTTCTTATTGGAAAACTCAAGCTGTAGCTTCATAGCAATGAGGAGCTGGTAGCAGGCATGGGGAGTAGTGCTCAGACCATGGGATGGGCTGGTCCCAGGAGGGATTATTTTCCAATGCAGAAACCATTCTGAGTGCTCCTGACATCACTTAGCACCTGAAGAGAACCATGTGGTCCTTAGTGAACCAGGCACATTTCTCTAAGATCCTCCCACACTTATTCCAGGCTTCTCATGTCCCTGCGCTGAACCACGCAGAAAAGCCAAGCATCAGCATCTGGTCAAAGATATGATTTATGGAAGACAACTCTCTCTCCATTAATGGTGGGGTTAGGACTATATACTAAGAACCCAAGACTCAGGAGAGGTCATGTGAAAGTCCAAGCTGTGCTGAAAGTAGTGGAACACCTGGGTTCCCACCCCAACCCACCTTCCAAAGAGGGCTGTATTTCATTTGTTTGAATAGTGAGAATTACATGAATTATGATGCCAGAGGTGTGTGCTTGGGGCATCTGAGACACTGGCATTCCCTGATCATGTTTTTTGAACTCTAAATGTTTCTGAAACATCAGGGTGTTATTGTGGCATTGTTCATGAGCAGGGGTGATCCATATGCTAGAAGATGGTTTATTTTCCATGTGGTTGGCCAACCCCAAGGTAGTGAAACTTGTACCCTGTGAACAGACCTCACTGATGGTGGACACCCCCTGAGCTTGCCTGGTTACTGCCCTACACCCTAACCCTGAACATCCAGGCAGTGGTGGAACTAAGAACATTGAGGCCAGAGCTTCTGGAACTGTTAGAGAGTGTCTAGCGCTCCAGGTAGAGGGAAGTAATGCTTGGAGATGTAAGCGATCAGTGGTTTTCTCTGTGGTAGCAGATGCCCTTCCTGGCTGGGTGAGAAGCTCCAACAGAGCCAGCTGTTCAACCCATGTTCCCTAGCACTTAGGCCTAGCCCCAGATATCTGACACACTTTTCTGCCCTTTCATAGATCATCTGATCAAAGGTATGCATTGACATTCCTGAAGAGCCCTCCACAATCCCTCCTCCAGATTCATGGTAGGCTCCAGTCCAGATAGGGGCCAAAGCACTGGCCTGGGTTCATCAGGATCAGTCACAATCCACAACCCACACTTCCCTGCAAGTTGACCTGACCCAACACAGGCCTTGCCTTTGCCTCTTCTGTTCAGTCACTTTGACCACCCCATGTGGGCTCCCTGCATCCAGGACATGCTCTATATACTAGAGAGAACATCAAGTACTATCCTGGAATCTGATTTCTCTTGAGTTCTTGATGTTTTTGTGTATTGTGACCTGAAAGTTTTGGCCTGCAGAATGCATGAGTGAATGCCCTAACCTCCATGAGATGGTGGCTTCAGTGGCTCTTAAGATTTTAATGATGTCATCAGGGTAGATTTCCTATGATAGTACTAGTGCCCTTCTAGAAAAAGGAAGGGATGCTAAAGCTCTCTTAGCCCTAGGAGGTCACAGGCAAGGTAGCCATTTTCTCAAGCCTGGAGGGGAAAACTCACTGGACATTAAATCTCACACCATCTTTCTGGGGTTTCCCAAATTCAGAAGTGTGAGAGATGAATGCCTGTGGTTTCAACTTCCCATTCTCTAGCAGTACATATGGCAGCCTTATTTGAGTGAGACAGAGTACAGAGTGCCCTGGGAGCAGAGTTAAAGCCTGAGACAATGATGTACATGTCCACGGAGGATTCAAATGGAATGAGTACTCACTCATGTATTCTGCACCACCCCAATATCCTAAACAGAAATTCCTCGGAACAATGTGGTTGGGTGTCCAGAGAGATCTATACTGGTGCCTCCCCCCGTATCTCCGACACTAGCTGTGATGTTGTCTGCCATGAACAATCAGATCAATGCAAGAAGGTGAAAATACTGAGAGAGGGACAATCATATGGAGTCAGAGAACCAATTCTAAATCCTGGCTCCCATGACTTCCAGGAACCTCCTGTGACCTTACATCCCCTGAGTGATGGTGATGCTCATTGAGCACCAAGATTGCTGCACTCACAGGATTGTGATGGGCACCTGAGATAAGGCCCATTTCCTCCCCTGGTGTGATGACCTGGGTTGGGAATGTAGGTCTCTCAGCTTATCCCTTCACCCTCAGGATGTTCCCTCTAGTTTCCCTACATCCCAGCCTCCTTTCTCCATGCCACACTTTTCCATCCATCCCCACTCTCCAGCATCACTCAGTAGTCTTCAGAAACACTATTTCCAGGCTTACTTCTAGAAACCTGATTAATGTCAGAGGGGCCTGAAGGCTCAAAAGCAGGTCTCTATCCAACTGAGACAGGGGGGCTCAAAGTTGTCAATAGGTACTTGATAAAAATTTGTGACCCTGATACTGATGGCATGGAACCTGGGCCCTATGAAGAACCATGGAGTTTGATTGCACATGACAGACCACAAACGACTTCACTTCCAATCACTTTTGTGAATGTCTGAAGTCACTCCATTTCTTCATCTCACAAATGGCACTAAAATTTGGGCTCCTTGCTATTTAAGTATTCTCTTTGGTAAACTTCCACATTTTGTTGATTGGCAAACCATGTGATGTGTAGCCTTCTTTTTTCCTCATTGATTTGTAGGAGAACTTGATTACATTACATTTGGGCCAGTCACACTCAGTATTGGTCAGGCTGGGGTCAGGGTGGGGCCAATACTACATATGGGAGGGTCAGAGCACTGCATGAGTGACGGGTGGGTCTGTCTTGGGATGAAGTCAGGACTTGCAGCCTGCTGGGTCCCTAGTGAGTTGCGGTCAGAACTGTAGGGGGGAGAGGTATAAAGGTCGGCCTTGTCTTCTCATCAGGAAGCCTACACAGGAAGACCACAGCCATACTGGGGATCAGTTGAATAATATTGTTCATCATCATTCTGGAGTGGAGAAAGAAGCTGTCTAGGAAAAAATTGTTCCCAGGCTTATTTCTAGAATTTATTTAATTGCACAGGGGCTTGAAGGCTCAAAAGCAGCTCTCCATCTAAATGAGACAGAAGGGCCCAATGTTCTCAATAAATTGATAAAAAATTGTGCCCCTGTCTGTGGTGGCCTTGGCTGCCACAAATGCCTCACAGTCACTCAGAGTGTTTTGCTTCCATAGCAGGTCCTCCCCAGATGACTCCAATCTGCAGTGCTCAACAGGACTCAACCCTTTGGGACCCTTCAATGGTCCTTAGTGTGGAGTGCAAGGAGCCCCTGCCCTAACCATGCCTAAGCAGACATACTATGGGTATCTTGGAAGGACACTGTGCATGCCTGAGTTCACCTTTTAAATCAAAAGCAGAGGAGAACTGCAGGCACTGCTAGGTGCAGTTGTCAGATGATCTCCAGGGAACTGATGGAAGTGGCTGGCTACTGATCCCATGAAGGCAACATGGCAGTTTCGATCACTAGGAGCTGAGGGTCCCTTACATTGAATCTCAGAACTAGTAACACTAAGATCTGAGAGCCACCAGTTCCTCCTCAGACCTCAGAACTGTGAATACCAAGGGAGATGTGCTTTGCCTCATTGTTATTTCTCTTCATAGCAGGCCCTCAGATGATTGGTAAGGGAGATGTTTAACAGCCAAAGATCATGGAGGGATACACAGAGAAGATCCCCTAAACCAAGAGAGGCATTTCCCACGGGGTGATGAGTTGGGTTTTGGAATCTTGTCTGTTTTCTCTCAGGATTAGGGGGAGGACTCATCTAAATCTGGAAACAAGACCCAATAGATGGACACTTGTGCACCCTGGGTCCTAGCAACCCCAGTTATCACCTCTCAATTCTCACTGCATTTAGGTGCACAGAAAACATGGCAGAAGGCAGAAGCTGGAGATTTTTTTCCTACCAAAGTGCCTTTATTCCCAGTTACAGTCAAACAAGGTACAGCTTCCCACCCAGGATTGAACATTGTGACCCTCCCCTCTCAGTACCTCCCCCTACCCTCTTTCTACATTTACTATACCCTCCCACTCCCTTCATTTTTCTGAGAACCCACAGGAACTGTCCTATGTGATGAAGAACCTTTGGACCTTCCAAAACAGAATGAAGCAAGGTGAGATCTTGCCTGAGGGGCAGACACCCCAGAGGCCACTGGTCAACAGGACTGTCCTCAGGGCCTCTTCTCCTTTAGGTTGCCTGATGATGTGCACTTCCTCTTCAGAGGCTGTGAGGTTTTAGCCAGCTCCAGATCCACATCTTGCCCTCCAGTGACCTGGAGGGGAGGCCCAGTGCAGGGTGTGTTTTTCCTGAAGCATGTGCTTCCAGTGAGAGCACTCTTCATGGACATGGCACCTGGAGGAGGGTGGGAGCTGAGGAGTCCTCTCTGGGGAGGTGGGGCCTGGATTGCTTGATCTCCTGAGCACAGGGTTTCTATTGGAGGGGCCTGGCTCTGGGACAGTTCCCAGGGCAGCAGGCGGTGCTGGGAGATAAGGAGGAAATCCAGGCTTTGGAGGTCCTCATCCACACTGCAGCTATTGGCTGTCTTATGTGGCCGCCCAGAAGAAGTGGCTTTTCTGGGACCCACTACACTTTTGTTCCCCAGGTTTGAGGAGGAGGATCTGCGGTTTGGGGGAGGATGGTTGGAGTGAATGGTCCCCAATGAAGAAGACCCGTGACAGCCTTGGAGGATAGCAGTGTCCTTTGAACCCAGCAACTCTGGCTCGATGGTCCTGCTCCTCTTCATGACCTGGGAAGCCACCTCTGTGGACCAGTCCTCCATGCTGGCCCCTTGATCAGTGTGATGTTTCCGCTTCTCTGCACCGTGTTTTGCAGCTGCCTCGGAAGTTCTTGTGTCCTGTTGGGACATATTATGACCTTGAGGCACCTGGAAAGGTGCTTCTTCACAAGCTGAAGGAGGATATGGGCACTGGCCAACTCTTCCTCATGCATGAAATGGGCCACAGGGATCAGGACAATCATATTTCAGTGGGAAGTGGATCTGTTACTCATCTTGGTCTCATAAAAACACACTGAGTGTCTGCTGGCCACACTCCTGGGCTTCCTTTCTGCTTGATATCCTGAACACTTTCATGGCTCTCATGTCTCCTTCCTTTTTTTTCCCATCCTACATCCTGTATCCTGGAACAGACTCACTCAGGGAGCCATCACAGACAGGATAATGATAACATCCTGTGGGCCACATGAGTAAGGTCCTGTGCCTTCCTCATCTACCTGCTATCCCTTGCTCCCCTCTCCACCTGTGGTAACTCCCTTTCCTGTATACTTGTGTCCCTTTGTCTCCTAGTCTGCCATATATTGCTCTGTGCCTTGGTGTCTGTTCTGAAACCCTGGTAAACCGCGTGTCTCTATCTCCTTGTTCTACCTGGTGCCCTTTTCTTCTTGTCTACCTCTTGTTTCTTCCCAACCACTGTTATTCCTGGTGTCCCTGCACTTCTTTATCAGGTGTCCATGCCTCTCTTCTGTATCACCTACCCCTGGTCTACTGGGAGACCTTCCTTCTGCTTTCTACCTGGTCAGTAGTGAGTCCTTCCTGCTGCTCCAGTTCTTTTGTTAGGGCCAAGATATTTATACATGGTTTGGAGGAAAGCATTTCTTGCAGGAAGCGAGGATGAATTATATTCTCTGCCTGGGATGAGAAGGAAGAGAGTGTGAGTGACCTTGGGAGGAAATGGCCCCAAGTCAGGAGGACTTCTAGGAGAGAGAGGAAGCAATAATAATCCCATGCCCATTTGCACCATGGGGTTGTTATATCCCAAGTACCAGCTACACCCATGTATGAGTGCACACGTGTGCATGCACATTCTCTCTCTCTGTCTCTCTCTGTCTGTCTCTTTCTCTTTCTCTCTCTCTCTCTCTCTCTCTCTCTCTCTCTCTCTAACACACAGACACACGCACAAAATAAATCTGAGATTCTAAGCCAGGAAACTCAATTCCATGAGTGCCAAAACCTTGTATACACCAAGATTGTAAGCCCAGCTCACCTTGTTGACAAAGTTCTCATCAACATAGCTCATGAGACTTGGATCTGGGTATAAATCATCCTGTTGCTCTAGTCCTTCCTCTCCCAAGTTTGCCGCAAGCTCTTCTGTAGACAAGTAGGGGGGCTCCCACGTGGCAAAGTTCGTAGGCCCGAATAGCTCATCCATGATGTCCATGTACTCTTGGATGGCTTCAGGTGGGATCTCGTCGGGCGCCTTTTTCTCAGGCCCTTTGGTCTTGGCCACCTTGTTCTTGCGTGCCTTGGACTTGCGTGCCTTTGTCTCAGGCACCTTGGTCTCTGGTGCCTTGGTTTTGGCCGCTAATGAGCGGGCAGACCATACCTTAGTGTTGGTCTTTCTGGAGGTGCACACTAGGACAGGGAGGACCAGAGTGGTGTGTGAATGAGGATTCCATGTTCATCGCAAACACTTGGTAGTAGGCAGGGTTCAGGGGTTCAGGGGACCTAACCTGGTATGCCATGCATGAGGACAACCTGACCCAGGAACCGAGGGATATAATAGTGCACCAGATGCAACATCTAGGAGAGTCAAGTGGGAGGACATTTGTAGTGACTGGTATTGCATGCACTCTACCCTACCGGGACCCAAGTCCCAGGCAGATCTTGTGTTGTTTCTTTGGATAGACAAGGAGAGAAAGGAGATCTGTACTTGGCCCAGTCAATACACAGTTCATAGCTGGGTGGCAGGGACCTCAGGTGTTAGGGGCTTTTTTTCTTGTAAGAGTGAATCTCCAATACTGAAGGAAAAGTTCTTATTTGGGACAACAAATTGCCTTGGCCTTTTTCACTGTTTGGACACTATCATGGACTACTGTGTGAATGTGGGTACCCTACCTGGCTGTTGGACAGCCTCAGGGACTGGAGGCCTTCGGATTTCAAGCCTCGGAGTTGCAGGAGGAGGTCGGCACTGGAAGACCCCTGACAACTGCATCCTTGGATCCTCCATCTCCTCTGCAGCCTCAAACTCCATGAACCTTGATGGGATTTGGGTAAGGCAGGCACAGGCTGAGCTGAGAATCAGGTTAGCCATACCAGGCAGGTGCTGGTGTGGGATTCTAGGCGATGGAGTATTCTAAGCTACCAGTCAGGAGCTAGTGGCAGGAATGTGGAGTTGCGTCCTGGAGTAGGTCCGGCCAGTGACAGGAGGGAGCTGCTACAGAGGAAGAACCAGAGTTCTCGGGAAACACTACATCAACTAGCACCTTAAGGGAATCAGATCTGAGGGACCCAGGCAGGGCCCCTAGCTGATCCTTGTTCTGGCTCTCTCCTGTTTCTGCCAGGAGGAACCACATCATCAGTTTAGTTGTAGAAACTGGTCAGGGATGTGATTTATATCAGGGAACACCAGAGGTCCTGACCCAATTCAGGGGTACCGAGGCTGGGACCTTGGGCCCTGAAAGGATCACCTGGGAGACCAAATTACAGGCAGGGTCATGTGGAAGTGAAAGCTAAGCTGAGAACATTGGGTTTCTTCCAAGGAGGGTGGGTTCTTCCCTTCCCTTGTTAGAAAGGCTGGGATTACATAGAGCAAAGGCAGTAAGGACCAGAGACATGTCCTGGGGGCACCTGAGGTGGTGGCTGGCCCTGACAATGCACTCCCCACCACCACCCTCTTCTGGAACATCAGGTTGAAGTAGTGGCCACTTTGATGAGTTATAATGGACCTCACTCTAGAAAGAGGTACCAGTTCCCAGGCAGGTGGCCCGAGTGAATCTAGTGCAACTTTTCCCCTCTGCAGAGCCAGCAAAGCAGCAGCAGACCCTCTGGCTGGGCTGGTACCTCCTCCCCATCCTGACCCTGAACCTCAAGGCAGAGTTGGAATCAAGAGTATGGAGCCTGGAGTTTCTGGGATTGTTGCCGAGAGAATGCCCAGGCCTCAAGCTAGAAGGAGCCGCTATTTGGAGAGCTAGATGCCTCGGAGCCAAAACATAGGTAGGTGACAGTCTGTACCAGACCTTGCTGTGCAAACCATGATCCCCCATCAGTAGGCTCTGGGCCTTGAAAACTGGCTCACTTTTCTGCAGTCTCATAGAAGACCATCCGATCAAAGTTGCTGGTGCGCTGCCATTCCTGCAAACCCTTCCTCAGGCCCTCTTCCATGGTCATGGTGGGCTCTCGTCGGGACAGAGACCGAAGCACTGGGCTGGAATTCATCAGGATCAGTGTCCACAAGGTCACCCTCCTTTATCAGTAGACCAACAGCATAATTTCCTACCTTTGTTTTATTTGCCCCATGATGTTCAACTCAAAGTATTGACATTGGGACTCCAGGAGACTTATACAAAACTTGAACACCAAGGGCTGCATTGACCAGCATGATTGTGATTGGATTCCTCAAATATCATTGAGGTGTACTATGTGATGAATGTTTTTATCCCCCAACATTCACCTGTTGAAGCCCTAACCCCCAATGGAATGGTATCTGGACACTGCATTTAGTGCTTAGAAGGTTAGATGAGATCCTGAGGGTGGCGCCTCATGAGGGCATTAGTGTTCTTCTGGGAGAAGGAGGAGACACTGTGAGGACACAGGTGAGCCAGCTGTCTTTTCAAGCAAGGAGAAGAGAGAGCAATCATGGGATTTTAGGTCAGTTACCCTTTACCTGGGAATCCTGACTAAAGAACTGTGAGAAAGGAATGCCTTTTTGTTTTTTCACAAATTTTCCATAGCATCATGGTGGCCCAGGCTGACTGAAGACAGGGCACAGAATGGCCTGGGAGCAGTTACAAACTGGGACAAAGTTGAACATGCCCATGCAGTATCCAAAGACAGCTTCCCCTCGAGTGTGACATCACCAGAGGGTCCTGATCAGGAGTTCATGACAATGTGTATGGGGAGCCATAGATTTCTGTGTTGGAGCCAGCACCACTAAACCCACTTGTGGTTGGGATGTCCCTGGTGCTGAGAACAATCAGGTCTATGGTGGAAGGTGAAATGACTGGGGGAGGCATGGAGTCAGACAGCCAACTTCGATTCCTGGCCCACATTACCCCCAGGAACCTCCTCTGACCTTGAGTCCTCCATGTGATGGTGATGATCATTGGAGACAAAGATTGCCTGCACTCACAGGGCTGTGATAGGCACCGGACATAAGGCACGTTTCATTCCCTGGTCTCAGCTTGTCCCCTCACCCTCAGGACCTTTCGTCCAGTTCCCCTACATCCCAGCCTCCTCTTTCCAACCCATGCTTTTCCTCCTGACAGAGCTCAAGGGGGAGCCTGAGGAGAACACTCACATGAGGAAGCAGGAAAGTGCTTCCACATCAGGAGTCTGAGGAAGGTGCCTGCGGACCAGGGTCTTGAAGCGCTGCCAGCGCCGGAAGTTCTCATACACGCTGGGAGGTCTGCTGGAGTCATCTAGTGGCACTGCAGCTGGGAAGGTGGGTAGTGTGCCCTCCCCGTACACTGTACCTGGCCATTGGCGTGCATTCATTGGGAACATGATGGGGGCCATCTGGGCAAATGGTCGTGGTGCTGGAGGGCGAAGGCCCAGGTGCCAGTGGATCCCATAGTTTTGAATCCCTCCACTGTCTGAGGCAGATACAGTGGTCCTCAGGGCAGAAGGTGCTGTGAGGAATGGAGCAGGATGCTCCACACCCCCACAGAAGGCCCCTGGGGCCCTCCAGTTGAGGGGTGTCTGAGTGTGGATAATGTTGTGAATATGAGGAGGCCCCACTGGCCTCAGTTGTGGCCCATGTTTTCCAGAGGTGGACAGCCCTGGCACATATGACTGTCCAGGGTAAGTGGACAGCACTAGAGGGTTACCCTGGGAGATAGGTGCAGTCACCGTTGGTGCCAGGGGCAACTCCCAGAATGGCTGGTGTGTTGGCACAGGGGCAGCTGGAAGAAAGGGTAGGCCCCTGAATGCAGACATGTGGGCACCAGGATTGAAGTTCATGCCTGGTCTCTGCGATGCAGATGCTGTGGAGGCAAAGCAAAGCGGAGAATGGGGGAGGGAAAAATGACAGCAGGATTGAGGACCCCCAGTTTCTTACTCAGTGGAAATCTGCTTACAAATGCTCACAGCTCAGGGCCCTTGGGCAGGGAAATTGTGCAGTTTGCAAATGTCCCTGAGTGAATTTCTTGCTCCGTTCCTTTAGTCATAGTTCTACCCAGAGAAATCTCATTTTCAGTACACCAGGATTCCCAGTTGACTGTGACACCTCAGCTTTTTCTGATTCTGAGAGGCCCCTTGTGCATCCTTTGCAGACACTCCATTGGCCTCCTAGGTGACTCCCTAGAAATGGATCAACTTGACTCTATTCAGTGGCACCATGCTCCTCCTCATTCTCACCAACAGGAAAGGGACCTTCTCCAGGGCAGATGCAGGGACTTTAGGGTCACTTGTGAAGGTGACAGGTTCTAAACCTATTCCCCCATCACCTCCTCAGCCTTCCTTTTGCTAATACTCCTTATATACCCCTCCACTTTATTCCTAGGCATCCACACACAAACAAGAAACACCTGATTGAGATCTCTGCCTAGCTAGAGGCTGAGGAATTCTGTAGTTCACCCAGGAGCACATCCTGCCCAGCATGGGGGTGCTTCTCCCAGCACTTCCCACACCAAACGCAAATGGGGGACAGATCCTGGCCATCTGTGATCCTAGTGCTCACTGGTTGCTGCCCTAATGCAGGGAGCTCCTTTCCCAGGGAAGAGGTCTATGTGATAGACACTGAGTCCCGGAGATCCTCTCCAGGGCTGACCAGCAAAGGTTACTGAGGTTTATGAAGTTGATGGGATGGTGAGGATTGGGGTTTTCCAGAGGTTTTCACAGACACTGGTCATTTTTTTATTGGGCCTGGGAATTAGAGCCATTCTGATGTCCTTTTCCTTTGCACTCCTAATAATGGGAAGGAAAGTGTCCCAGAGACTCAGGCCTGCACCAGCTGCTACCTGTAGCAAGTTGTTGGGATCACATTCCTGTTCACCAGGACATTATGCTGAGTGAGGTCAAAGAATGGGAGGTGTACCACACTTCAACACTTGCATGTATCCATCGGGACAGCTGCCTAAGTTCCAATGACAATATGAGTAGAGCCCCTTCCTAACTGTGTGCTATTCTCCTTCCTGTCTTCAAAAGAACCCAGTCATCTTCAAACGTGATCCTGGAAAATGAAGAAGACCCCACATGTGCTCCCTTATCATGGAGTACCAACCAAACCATGAAGATAAGCAAAAGTCTTCTGTGTTGTCTTGAAAACAATGAGCTGAGGCTACACACACAGAGTGTGAAAGTGATAACGATTCAGAAGATCCCCCAGAGGCCCAAATCTATGTTGGCTAAGGTTTCCTGGGTTCCCTGCCCTTCTGGAATCAATGACACCTGCTGTCTGAATGGAAGGAGAAGTTTTCCTGGGCAGGAAGTCTGTGAGGGACCCTGGGCTATGGCAGTTGGAGTGCCCTGCAGCCTCACCCACAGAGACTATATCGCACTGCATCTGTGGTCATTGAGATCCCCATTGGGCAGTTTTCTAACTAAGAACACTTCTTACCCCTGCCCACTTATGATCTGAGACTCCCAGTCAGTCCCCTCAGAATGATATCCCAGGCAGCTTCCATGTGTCTGAAGAATGGACACAGGGCTCAGCATCTTGACTCCAGGAAGGCCTCACTGGGACCCCATCTGTGACTGCCTAAAAAACCATGCAGTGACCTGGGTCCATTCTACAAGGAATCAATCCCGTGGCCTCTCTCCTTTCTGCTGACCCAGTGTACTTCCCCGGATTAGACTGGACCTGGGTCTTAGGAGCCCTCCTCCCCATGAGCAGTATCAGTCTTCCCAGGGCTTCCTGGGCCTTTTCAAGTGTATTGTCTAAGGCTCTTTCCTTCCCTTACTTCTGTTCAATCAGTTGACCACAGGGTAAGTGCTCCATTCTTACTCCCAAGGGTTTTTGGGGTGACTGCCCTCAGATAACAGACCCCTGACTGTCCAGGCTCACCTCCTTCTGAAGGCCAGGCAGGACACCTGACACAGTGTCTCACAGTCTCCACAGTGGGAAACGTCAGTACAGGACCCAGAGAGTGACCTGTCTGTAACAGATGCTCAGGGTCCAACTGAGCCAAGCTGGCCAAAGTTTAAATGTAAACCACAGTGGAATGTTGGATCCAGACATTCTGTAGGGGGGGAGGGGCCAAGGACAGCTGGCCTGGGGGCAGGGGGCTGGGCAGACATTCCAGGAAGAGCTCTAATAGGTATAGAAGAACTTTGAGTTCCCTTCAGGCAATTCAGGGGTGACACAAGTGGTGTGTGCCTCTGGGTCATTTTGAAGTAGTTTCTAAAATCCACAGGAGAGGGGTGTGACAGGTGACCCTCTCTTTCAACAACCAAATTGTCTTTGCTTAAAATGATGGGCAGGACCAGTGAACCATGGCTCTCATGAGCCACAAAATCACCAGTATACACAGTCAGTACTCTAAAAAACTGTGGGGTATGGATTGTGTTTTATGTATAAAGTGGTTTTTTCTTGTTGTTTTTGTTGGTGATGATTTTTTTTCTCCCATCCCTGGCTTGCAAAACACACAGTTCGGTGTTCATGAAATATTAACACCTTATTATAAGTCTTTTCAATAAATGGCAGGAGGGGGGCAAACCATGATATTCAGGCACTAAAAAGAAGCTTCTTCCATTCTTTCTTCCCTTGTTATTTCTTTTGAAGCAGTGATATAAAATATGCAGTGCAGAAAAACTCTGTTCTCATTCCACAGGTTTTTAAAATTTTTTAAAAAATAATTATACACTGTAATGAATGCTGGAGACCAGATTTTTCAAAGCAAATTTTATTTGCTAAACCAAGGTCGAATTCAGGGTCTTGTATGCTCTTGGTCAGTGCTTTGCCACTGAGCTTCAGCCCTTACCCATGCAATCAGTTTGCACTGCTTCAAACTGCTATACCACAGGTGCTCATATGATAACACTAGTCAAATTCAATTTGTGCAAACTGGCCATGGGAAGGAGCTCAGGGTAGAGAGCTTCCTTAGCTTCCAAGGACTGCAGCAGGGTGGTCTCTACTGTAGGCATGAGCAGTTTGTAACTGCGAAGATCACTTTGTCATTTCAGGTGCTCCCACTGAATGAAGGACCAGCCCAGAAGCTCTTTATGGGGAGCCTTCTTGCCTGAGACACCTTGCAGGCTTCCCTGCCCATTTCTTCCTCCTGCAGGGCCACGGGTGTCCCTCCTGCATCCCTCGCGCCTGAGCACATGCTTGGTTGGAAGGGCGCGCGCACAGGCTGCCATTCAAAGGCTCCAACTTCCATTGGGGCTCCTGCTGGGAAAGGCACAGGCGCGAGCACAGACAGCGGGTTCCCAATGGCCAGCTGGGTTCCCATGGCGGCGTCCAGACTCAGTCCCATAAGCCTCTAGGTACTGGACCCGCGAACCTCTTCTGTTCCCACTATGTCCCTGCCCGTTCCTCTGGCCCCTGCGCCTCGCCAGGCAGCCCAGGGGATGCAGGCCGCTTGCAGCAGGCCTGGCAGTGAGGGGTGAGATGGCCAGTGCGGCGCCCACGTCGAAGCATCCTCCATCCATGTCCCTTGCAGCCTGTGTGAAACCCGGCTCCAGGGCACCTGTTTGGTGCCTGAGAAGCGCAGTCCTGGTCAGCAGGTCTGAGGCTCCTGTAGGTGTCTGACAAAGTGGTGACTGTCATCTTCTTGTTCCGCCTGAAACCTGTGAATGTAGAGGACACTGTCACCTGGCATCCGGGTTGTTAGCTGAACGACGCTCATTTCCCAGGCCTTAGCAACTTTGCAGAAGGGAACACACTGAGCCAAGTGTGTTGAGTCTGCTGTAGTCACCCCGTGATTGACGGGCCATCGTAGGTGGGCTGTTGCGGGGCTCGTCTGGACAGAGCACCTAAATGATGATGGGAGAACGGGGTGACCACAAGTCCTGTGCAATAAAGAGAGTCATGTTGTCTTATTAATTTGTGGTGCTTGTGTATGGCGGCAGTGAAGTTGATGATATGGTCTCACGTATGCGTTGCTGGGCTGTTGGGGACCCCTGTGGATATTTCTGGGTGCCAGGAAGATTTCCTTCCGTTTTGATGGGCATGAGATCACGGGGTGATTGTTTGGGTGAGAACATGAGACGCTGCGCTGGTCCTGGAGGGTTAGTAGGAGTTCAGAGGGCTCTGGTTGTTTTCACTGTTCCTTTGATGGGGTGGTGGGGTCCCTAATGTGTTGATGTGCATTCATAATTTGGATCTTGCTCTGTTTCGACTGCCTGACGAGAATGTGGTATGTGTTCAGAAGTGTGGGTCAGATGAAGTGGTAATGGTCATCTTCTTGTTCTGTGTGGATATGGGAGATCAAGGGAAAGTCAGCTCTGGTTTTTGTAATATTTTTCTTGTGGTGGTCTTGTATATATATAGTTTTCCCACGAACACACCCTGGGGAGTTTGGATACACATGTGTTTGCATATGGGCTATGTTAAGGAAGGCATTTGGGTAGTTTTCTCTGCACTTGCAATGTGATTATTATAGTTGGGAAATGGAGGAGGGATATTTGTACATTCTGGACATCATGTTTTTGTACAAGGGATTTTGAATAAATTTTATTTTCATTACCCATGCACATGTACTTGAGTGTGTGAAGGCTGGTCGGTTACTAATTTTGTGGAGCAGTCGGATGAATATATTCATTGTGTGGTGTGCAGATGGCAGGCTTCTGCATTTTGGAAGACAGAGTTATTTCTTCATATTTGGGAGTGTGTGAGCTTGTACATGAAGATGAGATACCTATGGAGAGTTACTTGTGTATTGAGTTTGTATTAACTACCCCACCTCAGGTGTGTGTGTGTGTGCGTGTGTTTGTCTTGAAGTAGTAGCAATAGTTGTGAAGTGGAAAAATATTTAGGTGTCTGTTAGTAAATGTATTTAAGGGACATGGCAATTGATGTCTGCTTCCTGGGGCCATATATGTATGAAGTAGATGAGACCCCCGACAGTGGAAGGTAATCTGTTTTAATCAAAGTCCACTGAGTGGATATACGAATTCCCACCCCACGCCCCAAACAAAAACTTTCACAGTAACATTTAACTGGTGTTTGGCCCAAACTGCTGGGTATTTGTGCCTAGCCAAATCAGTACATGGAATTAACTATTACAGTAACATTGAATAATCTTCCTTAGAGAATGCAGCATGTCCCAGGGTGGACAAGCAGAAAATTAAGTTTGGCTGAACCAATTTTCAGAGAAGTTCAGGAAAGACAGTTATGATATGTGCCTGAGAATCAGAGAACCGACTGATAAACTGAACTACTACCACTTGTAGTTGGCTCTCTCTTCCACCCTCTCATGAAATGTGCTTACCCCTCCCAAAGAGATAACAACCAAAGTGTTCATTCACTGCCAGAATGTAGTCAGAATCCCATATCTCTGTATGATTCACACCAGTCCACATGTGAGACCCAGTTTGACCTTGCTTAAGTCACAGCTGTGAATTCCAAATACCAGCATGCAGTGTTAGGCATATGCATCCTGATGTAGGAAGTATAGAATGAAATATGTGTTGTGATTTGGATCTTAAATATCCACGAAAGGTCTATAAATATTTCCTCATCAGCCTCTGGCAATATTGAGAGGTGATGAAACAGTAGGCGGTGGGTCCTGCTGGAAGGAGGTTGCATGGTTGTGGACATGCCCTTGAGGAGGATATTGGGATCCTGGCCTCATGCTGTCTACTTCCCAGCTGCCATGAGGTGAGCAGCATTACTCCAATATGTGATCTCTGCCATGATGTTCTGCCTCCAGGGAGTCTCCAGAACCATGAAGCTGACCAAGTATACATAGAAAGAAATCTCTGAAATGTTCAGTCAAAATAAAGTTTTCTTCCTTGTAATTGGTTTACCTTACATATGGTTTCAAAGCCACAGAAAGATGACTAATGTAATGAGGTAAATTAAAGATCAAAATGCCTGCTCTATAACACTCCTTACATATTGCAGGGCAGATAATTTAATGTTATCTTTTATGGAGTGGAGTTTATTACTCAATTTGACAAGAGTTCTTTCACATTATTGTTTATCTCAATTTTTGTAGGGCTCTTGGTTCTTTTGTCTGAGAAAACTTTCTGTTGTCATTTTGGATTTTCCTTTTTTTAAGTTTTTTTTTTTTTTCCTGTAGATGCCGATGGACATGATTTATTTATTTGTTTGTTTGTTTGATTTACTCTTAAGGCTCAAACCCAGGGCCTCACACATCCTAGACAAGCATCCTGGCACTGAGCTAGAACCCCAGCCCCTTGGCCTTTTCTTAAGTAGACATTGAACAATATGCCCTTATCTTTCTTAGAGTAATTAGGTTTCTCATCCAGAGTCTTGCATCTAGATAATTGGGAATACAAGTGTTGTTTTAAGTCTCAAAGATATTTGAACCCAGACTGGGCACTATTTTGATAAGTATTTTCTCACAAACAATTTTCTTAATTCCTACAGTTATTCCTTAATCACTCTCCCTGATTCCATGGCATGCCCATGGTAACCAGAAATAAATTCCACCCCAGAAAGCCACTATTCTATTGAGCATATCATTCATGATACAGCCAGTAAACAATATTCACCCTTGTAATTTGAGTTGGAACACATATATGTGTATAAGTAGACATATGAATCTATGCATACATGTGTATATATGTATGTGTGGTATCATATGTGAAGTACAAATAACACTGAAAGTGTAAATGAGAACCACAAGATGTAATAGAGCTTTGTTTCAAGGAACAAGGGAAAGTAAATAAGGAAGAATTGTCAATATACAGAAGAGGCCCCTGAGGCCTAGATTCAGAAGTAAGCACAAAGTGCACTGCTGCAAGAAAATTTGGCCTTCTCCAGGTAGATGTAGGCTGATGTGGTGATGTGCAGAGGGGACATTATTTGGAAGAACTGAAGAACTCTCACATGAGTAAACCTGCATGAACACATGTTTGGGCTGCTTACAGAGGAAGTTGTTCTCTTAGTGCCCTTTCTGCATGTTGCTCACCCACTAAGCATTAAAACCTTCATATCCTGGTATGTATGGGGCAGGAAGGAAATTCAGAATTAGCATCAGGAGAGAAGAGGTTCTCAAACATCTTAGGCTTCTTTGGATTAATTTAGATGCAATCACAAATAGGCAGAGTACACCTAGCTCCCTTAGTATTAGCAGTTCTGTGGTTGGAGTACCAGTGGCTCTCAGATTGTAGCATTAGCAGAATGCCCCATATGTTCCTGGCACCCTGAGACAGCAACTCTCTATCATGGAAAGCCATCACCAAAATGCTTCAAAACTTCATACATCTTTAAACCTCTTGAATTCAGTAAAGAGAGAAAAGTATTTATGCACTGTTTTATGATATCTTAATGTGTCATTTCCGTATTACACCATGTGAAATGCAACACTAGACAACCTTTCTCACACTGCACATTGTCTTTAGAATTCATGGAAATGCAGGGTTGTGAGTTGAAGTTTCAGCTCAGAGGTGTGTAGAGCACTCACCTAGCATGCATGAGGCACTGGGTTTGATCTTCAGTACCACATGAAAATAAAATGAAGATATTGTGTCCATCTGTAATTAAAAAATAAATATTCTAAACAATGCATGTAGGTAGTCAGAAATTGTTTTGCACTTGGGAATTCCATTGGTTCAACTTCACTTTTTTCCTGAGTAAAAAATATTTATTGTCTTTATTAATTGGAAGGAGAACCAATACTATTGGTCAAGTTTATGCTAATTGGGGTTTGGAAAAGTTGTGCAGTGGGCATCCCCACTGTGGGCAGGATTTGTTGCAGAAGGATAGCAGATCGGCTTGCCTCAGCTCACTTTGGTTTTGGCCTGCCAGGCTCAGGTCTTCCTGAGGCAGGGGTAAAAGAGTCAAGGCCAATTAGATGGACTTATCAGAGGTTTGAGAGGCATTAGAAAAAATGGTACCAGTGTCAAGATAGAAATTAATTTTCCGTTCCTCGACAGTCAAGGTCATCCTAGGCTCCTGTACAGAAATAAAACAGTCTGAATAGTTGGAACCTAAGAAGGATTCCCCAGGACCCATCATTCCTATTGTTGGACTGTTTGAAGTGAGGGATTTGTAAACTGGTCTTAGCCTGTGTGCGTATTTGAAACACCTGTGATCCACTTCAGTGACAGGTTAGGGTGTTGGTGGCATTGCTTTGTTTCATGGGCAGTCTTTCTTGTAATGTCCCTCTTGGCCACAGTTCTAGCCAGCTATGGTGGGAGCAATACCACTCTGGGGACCTTGTCTACTGGATTTAGCCATCTGTAGGGCTGTCATAAGGGCAGTTGCTTTCTTTTGTTCTCTCTCTCTCTCTCTCTCTCTCTCTCTCTCTCTCTCCTCTCTCTCTCCTCATCTTCTTCCTCCTCTTCCTCTTGGTCATGATTGTAAAACACCCAAGTGGCATGTTTTAAGAAACTATCTAAAGTGTTGTCTCCCTTTTGCAGTTGATTTTGTAATTTTTTCCTAATGATTGAGTTATGAATTTGTTTTTCAGGTTGTTATGCTGGGGAAACAGGGGACGTTGTGGTGTATTTAATTAATGCTTCCCTGAGTTTTTCTAAAATGTTTGTGGAAGTTTCTGCATTCTCCAGATTGTTTGAAATAATTTGGAGATTTAGTATGGGTTTTCCTAAAGCCCTGTACCACACAATCCTGAAAGTACTTTCCCTTCCATTGCCCCATGTGACCCATCTGTATCCCATTTTTGATCCTCCTAGAGAACTGCCTATTGCTTTGTTGGCTATGTTTCTTCTGAGTCCATTTCAGTTAGAAGGAGAAGGCCTCCTGGGACTTGCACTATATATCATTCATCCCCAGAGGATTCAGCCACCCATAAAGCATCCTAGTGTTCAGTGCTAGAGAGAATTTGGTTCATTAACATCATTATGTCTTTCCAAGGTAGGTCAAAGTTTGGTTAATGCCATGAAATATCTCTGTATATTTATCAAGGTCATCCTGGAATCTTTCTAAGTCACTCTTAATTTGTCTCAAGACTTGCAGAGAAAAGTGACCTGTAGTATAATGGGTCTTTTGGGACTCTTTCCTATGACTTGTAGGTATAGGAAGGAGCTGAAGTGCATTCCTCCTGATTTTCTATTTCCTCAGCATGTTGGGGCTCTGTTGGCAAAACCTGAGTAAGGAGGATATAAGGGTTTAGAAAAAAGGCTTTTCTGTATTTGATTCTTCTCTAAGAGAAACTGCTTTCCATTTTAGCCTTTCCTGATATATTTGCAATCATACTCATACTTAGAGCCAGTAAATTTCTATTCTATTTGCTGAAAATATTGGTGCTGATATAGCTTGAGAATCTTTGGATTGCATTTTTTTAGTGTAGCCAAGAGTGAAGAATCTAATTTACATTGGTTGCATAATTTTGGGTTGTGTCTCCAGGAAGAAAAAAAAAAGCTTGTTATGTATAGGGTACCTGTGGCCACTTTTTTCTCCCTTTTACAATATATGTTTAAGTGTAAACTGGATTACGGTTTATACTTGCCTCAGGAGGCTATTTTTCCACATCCTCCAGCTGGTATTCAGGCCAAGCTTGGGCTCAGAAAAATACCAGACACTTCTTTAGGGTCTGAGTGTCAAAGAAATACCAATGTTTCCAAATACTTCTTCAAGGAGTCGGGTGCCAGGTGGAGTATAACCCATCTAAAAGACAAAGGGGAAGAAGACCTCCTTTGGCATCCCTCCATTGGCATATTGAGGTATCCCTCAGTGCCATGTGGACCTGAAAGCCATGGATGACCACCCTTTGAATCCTGCTAGGTGGAGTAGTTGCTCTTAGCACCACAAAGTACTATGATCCTCAAGACATGAGTGACCACATTCTGAGGCCTTCATAACATATTAGTTGTGCTGACCAATGCATTATTCAAAAATCCTTTCCTCTGTCATTTCCCTCTTCAAAGGAGTGATCTTCTGTTTTTCTGTACTGTTTTGCCATGCATTGTGGGGGCAGTATAAAGAGAGTTACATGTCCTTGAGGAACCTAGTTATTATGCTAAAAGAGAGCCATGTCCCTCTAGGTTAAGTGCCCTAAAGAAGATTCTAGTCTTTCCTAATATATTTCTTATCATACTCATTCTTAGGGCCACTACAATCCTGTTGCATCAGCACAAACATTAAATCAAACATGGTTTAAGAGACTTTGAATTGTGGATTGTCATGCGGTGTCTTTTTGTTCCTGGGTTCTGAGCACCAGAATCCCCTCCATGCTGTGGGGAAAAGAAAGTTTTTTGGCTCTCTCCCCTGGTGGAGGCAAAGTTCCTAATCTGAAGTCTAGACTAGGAGAGGGATGAACTGGCAGGGTTCTTCTCTGAACAGGCAGGGTTTGGAAACCCAGAGAATGGGACCTTGCTCCTGAGTGAAGCTCACCAGAGACAGCATGGGATTTGGGTTCTAACAGGTGCGCTAAGGATTGAAAATTCCTCATAACCTCATTCATGTGTTCTATTGAAACAATTGGGATTTAAATGAGTATAAGAAATCAGAATCTACATGATGTTTACAGCGCATGTGTGAGAGAGACACAGAAAGGAAAAGAAGGGAAGAAAACTGGAGCAATAGACAATGTGGCTCACCCTCTGGGGATTAGTGTCTTACTGTTTTTCAAAGACCTTGGATCAGACTAAGACATTGTGTTAGGATCCAAGATACACCAGGTAAGGGACCCCTTCCCACCATTGAGTCCAGTCAGTCTTAAAGTGGAAAAAAAAAAGCAAACACTTAATGGATCCATTGATGTGTTGTATTCCTCAGAGAGATGTTGAAGCTGAGCTTGACCAACATTTCTACTTTAGTGACAAAAGATATTGAACAAGCCTCCTCCAGTAAGTCTGACACTTGTGGCTTTAGACTAGCAGGTGCTCTACTAAATTTTAGATGGGTGACAGACATTAATTATTTTTGAAAGAGAGAGTTATTTCTATAAGGAGTATAGAACTCCAGAAATGAAGGAGACAGTTTGTTGCTCCATTTCAGTCACCCTCCATAGAAGCCCCAATTTGGGCACAGAAAGAAGAATATTGATTTTCTACCCCCCTTAGCAGGTGAAACTGGGTTTTTTCTACTTCTGCTGGCAGGTTAAGACTGTGTGAAGTGCAGTTTTCTGCAGCTAAGAATTTGTGCTCCTCTCAAAGGTGGTTTATACACTTCTATGTCAATGCAGAACCCAGTGGCTCACCATCAATTCCTTTTCCTGGGATCTTTCTTGCAAAGTCAAAGAATGAACTCTGCAGACCAGGAAGGGTGAGTGTAACAGTAGGATTTATTGAAGAACATGTATCGAACTCCTGCAGTGCAAGAGGGGACCTGATAGCTGGCTTTCTCTGACCAAGTGTGCTAGTCTAGGGGTTTATATTGCCCTTGCATCACTGTGATGTGTCCAAGCTTATGCCTGTAAGGCTCTGGAAAAAGACAAATGCTATTGGTCCCAATTTATGCTAACTAGCATTTGAAAAAGCACTAACACTATTAGTTAGCCCCAATCTCACTCTGTATTTCCTCACTTTCATTTACTGTATGCTTTGGGAAAAAAGAATTTGAGTCATTGAATTGTGCATGCTTAGTGGTGTGTCAGGAACTTCAGGGCCTGTGTACAGTGTGCTTCTGCAGTGGCCATCACCCATGTGTGTAGGTGGGGATCTTGCAGGGTGATGGATCAGCTTGCCCCAGCTCACCTCAGTTCTTGAATGATGCTCCAACTTACGTGGTCCATCACTCCCCTGTTTTCTAAAATTGTTATCAGTGATCTGTAGGATGCCTGTCTGGCTTGCCATCTGGGGAGTAATGACAACAGGCAGAATGTATCTTGACTGTGTTGTTAGCTGAAGTTTCAAAGGGGGCCATGACTTCTTTCCCTAGAAACCAAGCCTTGTCCACCTATGCAGGAAGCCCTTTGTGATGCTGAATATTTGTTCAGCCTGGATATCTAGCCTCTTCCACAGGATCAGAAATAAGCTATCTAAGTAAAATGCCATCCCCATTGCCAATTCTAGAAAATTCTATGATGGTTTAAAAGACGGAAGGCTCCAAACATCTCTCTTACATGAGACAGAAGAGAAAGGGCCAACACTTTCCAAAAGGCATTTAAAGAAAACTTTGGGGGCTTGGGTTGTGGCACAGTGATAAAATACTTGCCTAGCATGTGTGAGGTCCAGAGTTCAATAACCTGTACCACCAAAAATACCAAAAGGAAAGAAAAACATTGGTTTCCCTGTCTTTGACATTCATGGCTGACCCAGTTATGTCACTGTGACCTAGAATTATATTTGGTCAAAGTATATTTGAGATCACTCCATCCTTCAATCTCTTTCAATGATACCACCATTTTGAATCTCCTTAGCTGGTTTTGGTCTGCTGTATGAGGAGCCTCTTCCTACCCATACCTCAGGGAAGTCCCATGGTTTCCTGGAAGGATACTGTGTGTGCTTGAGCCCACCTTGTTTTTTCTTTTTAAGTAAATGAGCTTCCTTCCCAATCTCCTTATGCAAAAAGTTCCTTTAACACTTACCCTTGTGGTGCAGCATAACTCCTAGTGAGGCCTCAAGTACATTGTTATATTCAACCTATGCATGCCTTTTATCTCAAGTAGAGCAGGTAGAGCCGATTTTACTAAGAACTGGTTACAGGAAAGGCTGCTGGCACTGAAAGCAGACCTGGAAGGTCACCCTGAGGACAGTTATGAAAGAGAATGACAGAGAGCAATGGAGAGCTGCTAAGAGCTACTAGGTCTGGTTGTTGAAAGAGTTCCAGGGAACTCTCAGTAGCTACTCTTTCCTCCTGTCAGGAACACAATGGCAGAGCTGCTCTCACTGGACACTGAGGGTCACTGTCATTCACTCTTAGGGCTGTGAATGCTAAGATCTGGGATATGTTGGCCCTGGAAACTGAGAACGGATAATATTAAGGGAGGTGCACTTTTCCTATTTGTGGTTGCTCTCCAGATGGATGTTTGAATCCTCAGCCAATTGGTAACAGAGATGGTTATGGGACACAGTTCATGAAGGGATGTACAGAGAAGGCCCCTTAAAGTAACTGAGGCTATGTAAACAACATAATGACTGGGTTTCTGTTAAGCTTTTGTTCTGTTTTTCTTCCAGCATCAGTGGAAGGTGCAGGCTAAATATGGAGGCAAGGGCTTGGCCCTGCATCTGTGCACCCTGAGGAATGGAATCTGCAGATACCTCCTCCTCTCAGTCCTCACCCCACAGAGTAGCACAGACACCACAGCAGAAGGCAGCAGCCATGAGAACATTTCTCTACTAAATGCTTTTTCTTCACTCTTGACAGTCAACTCCCGCCATGTATAGCTTTGCCCCAGGTATGCACCTCTCTCCTTCTCCCTTCCCAGTTCCCACCTTTGGCCTTCCTCCTACATTCCCAGTGCCCTCTCCTTGCCCTCCCTTTCCTGAGGACTAGCAGGATCAGTTCTGAATGACAAGGATCTTTGCCCCTTGTGTTGCAGGATGTAGTGAAGGTGAGATCTCACCAAGACCCTGCCTTAGAGGTTGGCTCACCCGATACCTATCCTACTGTCTTCAATGCCTCTTCTTCTTTCTCTGGAGTCTGATGACTGACATTCCTCTCAGATGCTGGGCAATAGGAATCAGCCCCAGAGCCATATGTTTCTTTCCAGAGACCTGGAGATGAGACCCAGAGTAGGGTGTCTTTCCTGCATGCATTGGGTGTCAATCTGTAGTTCACTTCATAGATTGGCATCAGGAGAAGGATAGAGATGAGGACTCTTCTTTTGGGCAGAGGAGCCTGTAGTGCTCAGCCTCCGGGGATGAAGGGGCCTTTGTGAAGTCCTGGGTCTGGGACAGTTGCAGCACAGCAGAAGGTGCTGGGAAGCCAGGAGGATGTTCGGGGTATGGAGGGTCATGGTTGTCCTCACTAAACACCTCTGCTTTCTCATGTGGCTCCTGTAGGAGAAGTTCTGCTGGGACCCACTGCCCTTCACTGGCCCAGGCTTAGAGAAGAGATTCTGTGGTCCAGGGAAGAGTTGAGGACTGGATGGGCCCCATTGAGGAAGACTCACAACAGTGCAGGAAGATACCAGTGTGCTTTCATTATAGGACCTAGGGTTATGTGACCCCTGGTGGGCCAGATCTCCATATAGGACTCATGTTCAGTGCTATCACTATGTCCCTCTATACCTTGGCTGGCAGTTGATTTAGAAGCACTATAGTCGGGGTACAACATAACTTTCAGGCACCTACACTGATCATTTCTACTTTGAGGGCAATAGTTGCATTTTCACCAGCTACAGAACAGAAATGGCCCATGCTCAGTCTGTATTGGGTATGAGGGTAGACAGAGGGACTTGTGGGATGTGTAAAAATGAATGGGAGGTATCACCTGTCTTGGTGTCAGACTGAAGTTCTGATGGCCATTCTGCTGGGTGAGTCCTTCCTCCTGGTCCAGCTCTTTGGTTAGGGTCAAGATATCCATGTGTAGTCCTATGAAAAGCAACACTTCCAAGAAATGGGGGTGTGGAAATTGAAGCCTGTGCCTGGAGAAGAAGAAATTGTGTGTGGCCTTGGTAGGAAGGGTCCCCAAGCCCAAGACACCTCTGGGAGTTGTAGGAAGCATGGATGGTGTCTTCTGGTTCACACCGTGGAGTTGCTAAATCAAGACCATGAGCTACCCCACCCAACAGACAAACAGTGCTGAGAATGTAAAGAATAAAACATAATTCCATGAGTCCAGGCTGACATTCCCAAAGTCTTGTAGACACCTGGATTCCCAGCCCAGCCCACCTTGGTGAAAAAGTCCTCTTGGAGCACAGCTCATCAGTCTAGGGCAGGAGATTTAGATCTTGATACAAATTGTCCCCTTTTAGATGTCACTCCATTTCATTCACTTCCAAGTTTCCCATGGACTTCGCTATGGCCAAATGTGGGCCTATCCACATGGTGAAGTTGGGAAACCCCACCAGATGTTCATGATATCCATCTATACAGTTATGACTTCAAGTGTGATCTAGTCAGGAACTTTGGTCTCTGGATACCTGCAGTATTAGACTTCTGGTGGGTGAGCCTCAGGGCCAGTCTTTCTGGAGGTTCACACTAGGACAGAGGGTAAGAGGGTGATGCGTACATGGTTGTTCTAGCTGTGCTCCATCCATTCAGTGAAAGAAAGTGTTTAAGGGATCTACTCTGGTCCAGGATGGCCCTGCACATTCTGACATCAGGAACCATTAGAGGAGACTCTGCACCAGTGGGACAATGTATGTCATGTGGGAGGACATTTTGAGATACCCATATTCGATATACTTGGGCCACATGGACTCATGTCCTAGGCAGACGGTGTGTTGACTCTTTACATAGGCAGGGGGAGAGAAGATAGCACCTTGGAATAGGCTATATCCACTTCAAATCCAAGGGCATCTGGAATCCCAAATGCTCAGGGGCTGTTCCACTGGCAAGAGAAGTGCCCTATTCTGAAAGAATGTTCACATGTGTGCTATCACACCCCATTATCACCTTTTTTTTAATCATAAATTTTTATGGGAATGTGTTTAGCTCTCTCTTGCTGCACAATCTCAAAGACTGGAGAATGTGGAAGATTGAGCCTCTATGGGATTGGATGTGTCTGACACTGGAATCTATCATCAACTGAAGCTTTGGGTCCTCTATCTCTTCAGCCTCAAAATCCACAAACCTGACAGGTAAGCAAGACATAGGATTATTTTAAAAAAAGATTTCTTATTGGAAAACTCAAGCTGTAGCTTCATAGCAATGAGGAGCTGGTAGCAGGCATGGGGAGTAGTGCTCAGACCATGGGATGGGCTGGTCCCAGGAGGGATTATTTCCCAATGCAGAAACCATTCTGAGTGCTCCTGACATCACTTAGCACCTGAAGAGAACCATGTGGTCCTTAGTGAACCAGGCACATTTCTCTAAGATCCTCCCACACTTATTCCAGGCTTCTCATGTCCCTGCCCTGAACCACGCAGAAAAGCCAAGCATCAGCATCTGGTCAAAGGTATGATTTATGGAAGACAACTCTCTCTCTATTAATGGTGGGGTTAGGACTATATACCAAGAACCCAAGACTCAGGAGAGGTCATGTGAAAGTCCAAGCTGTGCTGAAAGTAGTGGAACACCTGGGTTCCCACCCCAACCCACCTTCCAAAGAGGGCTGTATTTCATTTGTTTGAATAGTGAGAATTACATGAATTATGATGCCAGAGGTGTGTGCTTGGGGCATCTGAGACACTGGCATTCCCTGATCATGTTTTTTGAACTCTAAATCTTTCTGAAACATGAGGGTGTTATTGTGGCATTGTTCATGAGCAGGGGTGATCCATATGCTAGAAGATGGTTTATTTTCCAGGTGGTTGGCCAACCCCAAGGTAGTGAAACTTGTACCCTGTGAACAGACCTCACTGATGGTGGACACCCCCTGAGCTTGCCTGGTTACTGCCCTACACCCTAACCCTGAACATCCAGGCAGTGGTGGAACTAAGAACATTGAGTCCAGAGCTTCTGGAACTGTTAGAGAGTGTCTAGCGCTCCAGGTAGAGGGAAGTAATGCTTGGAGATGTAAGCGATCAGTGGTTTTCTCTGTGGTAGCAGATGCCCTTCCTGGCTGGGTGAGAAGCTCCAACAGAGCCAGCTGTTCAACCCATGTTCCCTAGCACTTAGGCCTAGCCCCAGATATCTGACACACTTTTCTGCCCTTTCATAGATCATCTGATCAAAGGTATGCATTGACATTCCTGAAGAGCCCTCCACAATCCCTCCTCCAGATTCATGGTAGGCTCCAGTCCAGATAGGGGCCAAAGCACTGGCCTGGGTTCATCAGGATCAGTCACAATCCACAACCCACACTTCCCTGCAAGTTGACCTGACCCAACACAGGCCTTGCCTTTGCCTCTTCTGTTCAGTCACTTTGACCACCCCATGTGGGCTCCCTGCATCCAGGACATGCTCTATATACTAGAGAGAACATCAAGTACTATCCTGGAATCTGATTTCTCTTGAGTTCTTGATGTTTTTGTGTATTGTGACCTGAAAGTTTTGGCCTGCAGAATGCATGAGTGAATGCCCTAACCTCCATGAGATGGTGGCTTCAGTGGCTCTTAAGATTTTAATGATGTCATCAGGGTAGATTTCCTATGATAGTACTAGTGCCCTTCTAGAAAAAGGAAGGGATGCTAAAGCTCTCTTAGCCCTAGGAGGTCACAGGCAAGGTAGCCATTTTCTCAAGCCTGGAGGGGAAAACTCACTGGACATTAAATCTCACACCATCTTTCTGGGGTTTCCCAAATTCAGAAGTGTGAGAGATGAATGCCTGTGGTTTCAACTTCCCATTCTCTAGCAGTACATATGGCAGCCTTATTTGAGTGAGACAGAGTACAGAGTGCCCTGGGAGCAGAGTTAAAGCCTGAGACAATGATGTACATGTCCACGGAGGATTCAAATGGAATGAGTACTCACTCATGTATTCTGCACCACCCCAATATCCTAAACAGAAATTCCTCGGAACAATGTGGTTGGGTGTCCAGAGAGATCTATACTGGTGCCTCCCCCCGTATCTCCGACACTAGCTGTGATGTTGTCTGCCATGAACAATCAGATCAATGCAAGAAGGTGAAAATACTGAGAGAGGGACAATCATATGGAGTCAGAGAACCAATTCTAAATCCTGGCTCCCATGACTTCCAGGAACCTCCTGTGACCTTACATCCCCTGAGTGATGGTGATGCTCATTGAGCACCAAGATTGCTGCACTCACAGGATTGTGATGGGCACCTGAGATAAGGCCCATTTCCTCCCCTGGTGTGATGAACTGGGTTGGGAATGTAGGTCTCTCAGCTTATCCCTTCACCCTCAGGATGTTCCCTCTAGTTTCCCTACATCCCAGCCTCCTTTCTCCATGCCACACTTTTCCATCCATCCCCACTCTCCAGCATCACTCAGTAGTCTTCAGAAACACTATTTCCAGGCTTACTTCTAGAAACCTGATTAATGTCAGAGGGGCCTGAAGGCTCAAAAGCAGGTCTCTATCCAACTGAGACAGGGGGGCTCAAAGTTGTCAATAGGTACTTGATAAAAATTTGTGACCCTGATACTGATGGCATGGAACCTGGGCCCTATGAAGAACCATGGAGTTTGATTGCACATGACAGACCACAAACGACTTCACTTCCAATCACTTTTGTGCATGTCTGAAGTCACCCCATTTCTTCATCTCACAAATGGCACTAAAATTTGGGCTCCTTGCTATTTAAGTATTCTCTTTGGTAAACTTCCACATTTTGATGATTGGCAAACCATGTGATGTGTAGCCTTCTTTTTTCCTCATTGATTTGTAGGAGAACTTGATTACATTACATTTGGGCCAGTCACACTCAGTATTGGTCAGGCTGGGGTCAGGGTGGGGCCAATACTACATATGGGAGGGTCAGAGCACTGCATGAGTGGGGGGTGGGTCTGCTTGGGATGAAGTCAGGACTTGCAGGCTGCTGGGTCCCTAGTGAGTTGCGGTCAGAACTGTAGGGGGGAGAGGTATAAAGGTCGGCCTTGTCTTCTCATCAGGAAGCCTACACAGGAAGACCACAGCCATACTGGGGATCAGTTGAATAATATTGTTCATCATCATTCTGGAGTGGAGAAAGAAGCTGTCTAGGAAAAAATTGTTCCCAGGCTTATTTCTAGAATTTATTTAATTGCACAGGGGCTTGAAGGCTCAAAAGCAGCTCTCCATGTAAATGATACAGAAGGGCCCAATGTTCTCAATAAATTGATAAAAAATTGTGCCCCTGTCTGTGGTGGCCTTGGCTGCCACAAATGTCTCACAGTCACTCAGAGTGTTTTGCTTCCATAGCAGGTCCTCCCCAGATGACTCCAATCTGCAGTGCTCAACAGGACTGAACCCTTTGGGACCCTTCAATGGTCCTTAGTGTGTGAAGTGCAAGGAGCCCCTGCCCTAACCATGCCTAAGCAGACATACTATGGGTATCTTGGAAGGACACTGTGCATGCCTGATTTCACCTTTTAAATCAAAAGCAGTGGAGAACTGCAGGCACTGCTAGGTGCAGTTGTCAGATGATCTCCAGGGAACTGATGGAAGTGGCTGACTACTGATCCCATGAAGGCAACATGGCAGTTTCGATCACTGGGAGCTGAGGGTCCCTGACATTCAATCTCAGAACTAGTAACACTAAGATCTGAGAGCCACCAGTTCCTCCTCAGACCTCAGAACTGTGAATACCAAGGGAGATGTGCTTTGCCTCATTGTTATTTCTCTTCATAGCAGGCCCTCAGATGATTGGTAAGGGAGATGTTTGACAGCCAAAGATCATGGAGGGATACACAGAGAAGATCCCCTAAACCAAGAGAGGCATTTCCCACGGGGTGATGAGTTGGGTTTTGGAATCTTGTCTGTTTTCTCTCAGGATTAGGGGGAGGACTCATCTAAATCTGGAAACAAGACCCAATAGATGGACACTTGTGCACCCTGGGTCCTAGCAACCCCAGTTATCACCTCTCAATTCTCACTGCATTTAGGTGCACAGAAAACATGGCAGAAGGCAGAAGCTGGAGATTTTTTTCCTACCAAAGTGCCTTTATTCCCAGTTACAGTCAAACAAGGTACAGCTTCCCACCCAGGATTGAACATTGTGACCCTCCCCTCTCAGTACCTCCCCCTACCCTCTTTCTACATTTACTATACCCTCCCACTCCCTTCATTTTTCTGAGAACCCACAGGAACTGTCCTATGTGATGAAGAACCTTTGGACCTTCCAAAACAGAATGAAGCAAGGTGAGATCTTGCCTGAGGGGCAGACACCCCAGAGGCCACTGGTCAACAGGACTGTCCTCAGGGCCTCTTCTCCTTTAGGTTGCCTGATGATGTGCACTTCCTCTTCAGAGGCTGTGAGGTTTTAGCCAGCTCCAGATCCACATCTTGCCCTCCAGTGACCTGGAGGGGAGCTCCAGTGCAGGGTGTGTTTTTCATGAAGCATGTGCGTCCAGTGAGAGCACTCTTCATGGACATGGCACCTGGAGGAGGGTGGGAGCTGAGGAGTCCTCTCTGGGGAGGTGGGGCCTGGATTGCTTGATCTCCTGAGCACAGGGTTTCTATTGGAGGGGCCTGGCTCTGGGACAGTTCCCAGGGCAGCAGGCGGTGCTGGGAGATAAGGAGGAAATCCAGGCTTTGGAGGTCCTCGTCCACACTGCAGCTATTGGCTGTCTTATGTGGCCGCCCAGAAGAAGTGGCTTTTCTGGGACCCACTACACTTTTGTTCCCCAGGTTTGAGGAGGAGGATCTGCGGTTTGGGGGAGGATGGTTGGAGTGAATGTTCCCCAATGAAGAAGACCCGTGACAGCCTTGGAGGATAGCAGTGTCCTTTGAACCCAGCAACTCTGGCTCGATGGTCCTGCTCCTCTTCATGACCTGGGAAGCCACCTCTGTGGACCAGTCCTCCATGCTGGCCCCTTGATCAGTGTGATGTTTCCGCTTCTCTGCACCGTGTTTTGCAGCTGCCTCGGAAGTTCTTGTGTCCTGTTGGGACATATTATGACCTTGAGGCACCTGCAAAGGTGCTTCTTCACAAGCTGAAGGAGGATATGGGCACTGGCCAACTCTTCTTCATGCATGAAATGGGCCACAGGGATCAGGACAATCATATTTCAGTGGGAAGTGGATCTGTTACTCATCTTGGTCTCATAAAAACACACTGAGTGTCTGCTGGCCACACTCCTGGGCTTCCTTTCTGCTTGATATCCTGAACCCTTTCATGGCTCTCATGTCTCCTTCCTTTTTTTTCCCATCCTACATCCTGTATCCTGGAACAGACTCACTCAGGGAGCCATCACAGACAGGATAATGATAACATCCTGTGGGCCACATGAGTAAGGTCCTGTGCCTTCCTCATCTACCTGCTATCCCTTGCTCCCCTCTCCACCTGTGGTAACTCCCTTTCCTGTATACTTGTGTCCCTTTGTCTCCTAGTCTGCCATATATTGCTCTGTGCCTTGGTGTCTGTTCTGAAACCCTGGTAAACCTCGTGTCTCTATCTCCTTGTTCTACCTGGTGCCCTTTTCTTCTTGTCTACCTCTTGTTTCTTCCCAACCACTGTTATTCCTGGTGTCCCTGCACTTCTTTATCAGGTGTCCATGCCTCTCTTCTGTATCACCTACCCCTGGTCTACTGGGAGACCTTCCTTCTGCTTTCTACCTGGTCAGTAGTGAGTCCTTCCTGCTGCTTCAGTTCTTTTGTTAGGGCCAAGATATTTATATATGGTTTGGAGGAAAGCATTTCTTGCAGGAAGCGAGGATGAATTATATTCTCTGCCTGGGATGAGAAGGAAGAGAGTGTGAGTGACCTTGGGAGGAAATGGCCCCAAGTCAGGAGGACTTCTAGGAGAAAGAGGAAGCAATAATAATCCCATGCTCATTTGCACCATGGGGTTGTTATATCCCAAGTACCAGCTACACCCATGTATGAGTGCACACGTGTGCATGCACATTCTCTCTCTCTCTCTCTCTCTCTCTCTCTCTGTCTGTCTCTTTCTCTTTCTCTCTTTCTCTCTCTCTCTCTCTCTCTCTCTCTCTCTCTCTCTCTCTCTCTCTCTCTCTAACACACAGACACACGCACAAAATAAATCTGAGATTCTAAGGCAGGAAACTCAATTCCATGAGTGCCAAAACCTTGTATACACCAAGATTGTAAGCCCAGCTCACCTTGTTGACAAAGTTCTCATCAACATAGCTCATGAGACTTGGATCTGGGTATAAATCATCCTGTTGCTCTAGTCCTTCCTCTCCCAAGTTTGCCGCAAGCTCTTCTGTAGACAAGTAGGAGGGCTCCCACGTGGCAAAGTTCGTAGGCCCGAATAGCTCATCCATGATGTCCATGTACTCTTGGATGGCTTCAGGTGGGATCTCGTCGGGCGCCTTTTTCTCAGGCCCTTTGGTCTTGGCCACCTTGTTCTTGCGTGCCTTGGACTTGCGTGCCTTTGTCTCAGGCACCTTGGTCTCTGGTGCCTTGGTTTTGGCCGCTAATGAGCGGGCAGACCATACCTTAGTGTTGGTCTTTCTGGAGGTGCACACTAGGACAGGGAGGACCAGAGTGGTGTGTGAATGAGGATTCCATGTTCATCCCAAACACTTGGTAGTAGGCAGGGTTCAGGGGTTCAGGGGACCTAACCTGGTATGCCATGCATGAGGACAACCTGACCCAGGAACCGAGGGATATAATAGTGCACCAGATGCAACATCTAGGAGAGTCAAGTGGGAGGACATTTGTAGTGACTGGTATTGCATGCACTCTACCCTACCGGGACCCAAGTCCCAGGCAGATCTTGTGTTGTTTCTTTGGATAGACAAGGAGAGAAAGGAGATCTGTACTTGGCCCAGTCAATACACAGTTCATAGCTGGGTGGCAGGGACCTCAGGTGTTAGGGGCTTTTTTTCTTGTAAGAGTGAATCTCCAATACTGAAGGAAAAGTTCTTTTTTGGGACAACAACTTGCCTTGGCCTTTTTCACTGTTTGGACAGTATCATGGACTACTGTGTGAATGTGGGTACCCTACCTGGCTGTTGGACAGCCTCAGGGACTGGAGGCCTTCGGATTTCCAGCCTCGGAGTTGCAGGAGGAGGTCGGCACTGGAAGACCCCTGACAACTGCATCCTTGGATCCTCCATCTCCTCTGCAGCCTCAAACTCCATGAACCTTGATGGGATTTGGGTAAGGCAGGCACAGGCTGAGCTGAGAATCAGGTTAGCCATACCAGGCAGGTGCTGGTGTGGGATTCTAGGCGATGGAGTATTCTAAGCTACCAGTCAGGAGCTAGTTTCAGGAATGTGGAGTTGCGTCCTGGAGTAGGTCCGGCCAGTGACAGGAGGGAGCTGCTACAGAGGAAGAACTAGAGTTCTTGGGAAACACTACATCAACTAGCAGCTTAAGGGAATCAGATCTGAGGGACCCAGGCAGGGCCCCTAGCTGATCCTTGTTCTGGCTCTCTCCTGTTTCTGCCAGGAGGAACCACATCATCAGTTTAGTTGTAGAAACTGGTCAGGGATGTGATTTATATCAGGGAACACCAGAGGTCCTGACCCAATTCAGGGGTACCGTGGCTGGAATCTTGGGCCCTGAAAGGATCACCTGGGAGACCAAATTACAGGCAGGGTCATGTGGAAGTGAAAGCTAAGCTGAGAACATTGGGTTTCTTCCAAGGAGGGTGGGTTCTTCCCTTCCCTTGTTAGAAAGGCTGGGATTACATAGAGCAAAGGCAGTAAGGACCAGAGACATGTCCTGGGGGCACCTGAGGTGGTGGCTGGCCCTGACAATGCACTCCCCACCACCACCCTCTTCTGGAACATCAGGTTGAAGTAGTGGCCACTTTGATGAGTTATAATGGACCTCACTCTAGAAAGAGGTACCAGTTCCCAGGCAGGTGGCCCGAGTGAATCTAGTGCAACTTTTCCCCTCTGCAGAGCCAGCAAAGCAGCAGCAGACCCTCTGGCTGGGCTGGTACCTCCTCCCCATCCTGACCCTGAACCTCAAGGCAGAGTTCGAATCAAGAGTATGGAGCCTGGAGTTTCTGGGATTGTTGCCGAGAGAATGCCCAGGCCTCAAGCTAGAAGGAGCCGCTATTTGGAGAGCTAGATGCCTCGGAGCCAAAACATAGGTAGGTGACAGTCTGTACCAGACCTTGCTGTGCAAACCATGATCCCCCATCAGTAGGCTCTGGGCCTTGAAAACTGGCTCACTTTTCTGCAGTCTCATAGAAGACCATCCGATCAAAGTTGCTGGTGCGCTGCCATTCCTGCAAACCCTTCCTCAGGCCCTCTTCCATGGTCATGGTGGGCTCTCGTCGGGACAGAGACCGAAGCACTGGGCTGGAATTCATCAGGATCAGTGTCCACAAGGTCACCCTCCTTTATCAGTAGACCAACAGCATAATTTCCTACCTTTGTTTTATTTGCCCCATGATGTTCAACTCAAAGTATTGACATTGGGACTCCAGGAGACTTATACAAAACTTGAACACCAAGGGCTGCATTGACCAGCATGATTGTGATTGGATTCCTCAAATATCATTGAGGTGTACTATGTGATGAATGTTTTTATCCCCCAACATTCACCTGTTGAAGCCCTAACCCCCAATGGAATGGTATCTGGACACTGCATTTAGTGCTTAGAAGGTTAGATGAGATCCTGAGGGTGGCGCCTCATGAGGGCATTAGTGTTCTTCTGGGAGAAGGAGGAGACACTGTGAGGACACAGGTGAGCCAGCTGTCTTTTCAAGCAAGGAGAAGAGAGAGCAATCATGGGATTTTAGGTCAGTTACCCTTTACCTGGGAATCCTGACTAAAGAACTGTGAGAAAGGAATGCCTTTTTGTTTTTTCACAAATTTTCCATAGCATCATGGTGGCCCAGGCTGACTGAAGACAGGGCACAGAATGGCCTGGGAGCAGTTACAAACTGGGGCAAAGTTGAACATGCCCATGCAGTATCCAAAGACAGCTTCCCCTCGAGTGTGACATCACCAGAGGGTCCTGATCAGGAGTTCATGACAATGTGTATGGGGAGCCATAGATTTCTGTGTTGGAGCCAGCACCACTAAACCCACTTGTGGTTGGGATGTCCCTGGTGCTGAGAACAATCAGGTCTATGGTGGAAGGTGAAATGACTGGGGGAGGCATGGAGTCAGTCAGACAGCCAACTTCGATTCCTGGCCCACATTACCCCCAGGAACCTCCTCTGACCTTGAGTCCTCCATGTGATGGTGATGATCATTGGAGACAAAGATTGCCTGCACTCACAGGGCTGTGATAGGCACCGGACATAAGGCACGTTTCATTCCCTGGTCTCAGCTTGTCCCCTCACCCTCAGGACCTTTCGTCCAGTTCCCCTACATCCCAGCCTCCTCTTTCCAACCCATGCTTTTCCTCCTGACAGAACTCAAGGGGGAGCCTGAGGAGAACACTCACATGAGGAAGCAGGAAAGTGCTTCCACATCAGGAGTCTGAGGAAGGTGCCTGCGGACCAGGGTCTTGAAGCGCTGCCAGCGCCGGAAGTTCTCATACACGCTGGGAGGTCTGCTGGAGTCATCTAGTGGCACTGCAGCTGGGAAGGTGGGTAGTGTGCCCTCCCCGTACACTGTACCTGGCCATTGGCGTGCATTCATTGGGAACATGATGGGGGCCATCTGGGCAAATGGTCGTGGTGCTGGAGGGCGAAGGCCCAGGTGCCAGTGGATCCCATAGTTTTGAATCCCTCCACTGTCTGAGGCAGGTACAGTGGTCCTCAGGGCAGAAGGTGCTGTGAGGAATGGAGCAGGATGCTCCACACCCCCACAGAAGGCCCCTGGGGCCCTCCAGTTGAGGGGTGTCTGAGTGTGGATAATGTTGTGAATATGAGGAGGCCCCACTGGCCTCAGTTGTGGCCCATGTTTTCCAGAGGTGGACAGCCCTGGCACATATGACTGTCCAGGGTAAGTGGACAGCACTAGAGGGTTACCCTGGGAGATAGGTGCAGTCACCCTTGGTGCCAGGGGCAACTCCCAGAATGGCTGGTGTGTTGGCACAGGGGCAGCTGGAAGAAAGGGTAGGCCCCTGAATGCAGACATGTGGGCACCAGGATTGAAGTTCATGCCTGGTCTCCGCGATGCAGATGCTGTGGAGGCAAAGCAAAGCGGAGAATGGGGGAGGGAAAATGACAGCAGGATTGAGGACCCCCAGTTTCTTACTCAGAGGAAATCTGCGAACAAATGCTCACAGCTCAGGGCCCTTGGGCAGGGAAATTGTGCAGTTTGCAAATGTCCCTGAGTGAATTTCTTGCTCCGTTCCTTTAGTCATAGTTCTACCCAGAGAAATCTCATTTTCAGTACACCAGGATTCCCAGTTGACTGTGACACCTCAGCTTTTTCTGATTCTGAGAGGCCCCTTGTGCATCCTTTGCAGACACTCCATTGGCCTCCTAGGTGACTCCCTAGAAATGGATCAACTTGACTCTATTCAGTGGCACCATGCTCCTCCTCATTCTCACCAACAGGAAAGGGACCTTCTCCAGGGCAGATGCAGGGACTTTAGGGTCACTTGTGAAGGTGACAGGTTCTAAACCTATTCCCCCATCACCTCCTCAGCCTTCCTTTTGCTAATACTCCTTATATACCCCTCCACTTTATTCCTAGGCATCCACACACAAACAAGAAACACCTGATTGAGATCTCTGCCTAGCTAGAGGCTGAGGAATTCTGTAGTTCACCCAGGAGCACATCCTGCCCAGCATGTGGGTGCTTCTCCCAGCACTTCCCACACCAAACACGAATGGGGGACAGATCCTGGCCATCTGTGATCCTAGTGCTCACTGGTTGCTGCCCTAATGCAGGGAGCTCCTTTCCCAGGGAAGAGGTCTATGTGATAGACACTGAGTCCCGGAGATCCTCTCCAGGGCTGACCAGCAAAGGTTACTGAGGTTTATGAAGTTGATGGGATGGTGAGGATTGGGGTTTTCCAGAGGTTTTCACAGACACTGGTCATTTTTTTATTGGGCCTGGGAATTAGAGCCATTCTGATGTCCTTTTCCTTTGCACTCCTAATAATGGGAAGGAAAGTGTCCCAGAGACTCAGGCCTGCACCAGCTGCTACCTGTAGCAAGTTGTTGGGAGCACATTCCTGTTCACCAGGACATTATGCTGAGTGAGGTCAAAGAATGGGAGGTGTACCACACTTCAACACTTGCATGTATCCATCGGGACAGCTGCCTAAGTTCCAATGACAATATGAGTAGAGCCCCTTCCTAACTGTGTGCTATTCTCCTTCCTGTCTTCAAAAGAACCCAGTCATCTTCAAACGTGATCCTGGAAAATGAAGAACACCCCACATGTGCTCCCTTATCGTGGAGTACCAACCAAACCATGAAGATAAGCAAAAGTCTTGTGTGTTGTCTTGAAAACAATGAGCTGAGGCTACACACACAGAGTGTGAAAGTGATAATGATTCAGAAGATCCCCCAGAGGCCCAAATCTATGTTGGCTAAGGTTTCCTGGGTTCCCTGCCCTTCTGGAATCAATGACACCTGCTGTCTGAATGGAAGGAGAAGTTTTCCTGGGCAGGAAGTCTGTGAGGGACCCTGGGCTATGGCAGTTGGAGTGCCCTGCAGCCTCACCCACAGAGACTATATCGCACTGCATCTGTGGTCATTGAGATCCCCATTGGGCAGTTTTCTAACTAAGAACACTTCTTACCCCTGCCCACTTATGATCTGAGACTCCCAGTCAGTCCCCTCAGAATGATATCCCAGGCAGCTTCCAAGTGTCTGAAGAATGGACACAGGGCTCAGCATCTTGACTCCAGGAAGGCCTCACTGGGACCCCATCTGTGACTGCCTAAAAAACCATGCAGTGACCTGGGTCCATTCTACAAGGAATCAATCCCGTGGCCTCTCTCCTTTCTGCTGACCCAGTGTACTTCCCCGGATTAGACTGGACCTGGGTCTTAGGAGCCCTCCTCCCCATGAGCAGTATCAGTCTTCCCAGGGCTTCCTGGGCCATTTCAAGTGTATTGTCTAAGGCTCTTTCCTTCCCTTACTTCTGTTCAATCAGTTGACCACAGGGTAAGTGCTCCATTCTTACTCCCAAGGGTTTTTGGGGTGACTGCCCTCAGATAACAGACCCCTGACTGTCCAGGCTCACCTCCTTCTGAAGGCCAGGCAGGACACCTGACACAGTGTCTCACAGTCTCCACAGTGGGAAACGTCAGTACAGGACCCAGAGAGTGACCTGTCTGTAACAGATGCTCAGGGTCCAACTGAGCCAAGCTGGCCAAAGTTTAAATGTAAACCACAGTGGAATGTTGGATCCAGACATTCTGTGGGGGGGAGGGCCCAAGGACAGCTGGCCTGGGGGCAGGGGGCTGGGCAGACATTCCAGGAAGAGCTGTAATAGGTATAGAAGATCTTTGAGTTCCCTTCAGGCAATTCAGGGGTGACACAAGTGGTGTGTGCCTCCGGGTCATTTTGAAGTAGTTTCTAAAATCCACAGGAGAGGGGTGTGACAGGTGACCCTCTCTTTCAACAACCAAATTGTCTTTGCTTCCAATGATGGGCAGGACAAGTGAACCATGGCTCTCATGAGCCACAAAATCACTGGTATACACAGTCAGTACTCTAAAAAACTCTGGGGTATGGATTGTGTTTTATGTATAAAGTGTTTTTTTCTTGTTGTTTTTGTTGGTGATGATTTTTTTTTCTCCCATCCCTGGCTTGCAAAACACACAGTTCGGTGTTCATGAAATATTAACACCTTATTATAAGTCTTTTCAATAAATGGCAGGAGCGGGGCAAACCATGATATTCAGGCACTAAAAAGAAGCTTCCTCCATTCTTTCTTCCCTTGTTATTTCTTTTGAAGCAGTGATATAAAATATGCAGTGCAGAAAAACTCTGTTCTCATTCCACAGGTTTTTTAAATTTTTTAAAAAATAATTATACACTGTAATGAATGCTGGAGACCAGATTTTTCAAAGCAAATTTTATTTGCTAAACCAAGGTCGAATTCAGGGTCTTGTATGCTCTTGGTCAGTGCTTTGCCACTGAGCTTCAGCCCTTACCCATGCAATCAGTTTGCACTGCTTCAAACTGCTATACCACAGGTGCTCATATGATAACACTAGTCAAATTCAATTTGTGCAAACTGGCCATGGGAAGGAGCACAGGGTAGAGAGCTTCCTTAGCTTCCAAGGACTGCAGCAGGGTGGTCTCTACTGTAGGCATGAGCAGTTTGTAACTGCGAAGATCACTTTGTCATTTCAGGTGCTCCCACTGAATGAAGGACCAGCCCAGATGCTCTTTATGGGGAGCCTTCTTGCCGGAGACACCTTGCAGGCTTCCCTGCCCATTTCTTCCTCCTGCAGGGCCACGGGTGTCCCTCCTGCATCCCTCGCGCCTGAGCACATGCTTGGTTGGAAGGGCGCGCGCACAGGCTGCCATGCAAAGGCTCCAACGTCCATTGGGGCTCCTGCTGGGAAAGGCACAGGCGCGAGCACAGACAGCGGGTTCCCAACGGCCAGCTGGGCTCCCATAGCGGCGTCCAGACTCAGTCCCATAAGCCTCTAGGTACTGGACCCGCGAACCTCTTCGGTTCCCACTATGTCCCTGCCCGTTCCTCTGGCCCCTGCGCCTCGCCAGGCAGCCCAGGGGATGCAGGCCGCTTGCAGCAGGCCTGGCAGTGAGGGGTGAGATGGCCAGTGCGGCGCCCACGTCGAAGCATCCTCCATCCATGTCCCTTGCAGCCTGTGTGAAACCCGGCTCCAGGGCACCTGTTTGGTGCCTGAGAAGCGCAGTCCTGGTCAGCAGGTCTGAGGCTCCTGTAGGTGTCTGACAAAGTGGTGATTGTCATCTTCTTGTTCCGCCTGAAACCTGTGAATGTAGAGGACACTGTCACCTGGCATCCGGGTTGTTAGCTGAACGACGCTCATTTCCCAGGCCTTAGCAACTTTGCAGAAGGGAACACACTGAGCCAAGTGTGTTGAGTCTGCTGTAGTCACCCCGTGATTGACGGGCCATCGTAGGTGGGCTGTTGGGGGGCTCGTCTGGACAGAGCACCTAAATGATGATGGGAGAACCGGGTGACCACAAGTCCTGTGCAATAAAGAGAGTCATGTTGTCTTATTAATTTGTGGTGCTTGTGTATGGCGGCAGTGAAGTTGATGATATGGTCTCACATATGCGTTGCTGGGCTGTTGGGGGCCCCTGTGGATATTTCTGGGTGCCAGGAAGTTTTCCTTCTGTTTTGATGGGCATGAGATCACGGGGTGATTGTTTGGGTGAGAACATGAGACGCTGCGCTGGTCCTGGAGGGTTAGTAGGAGTTGAGAGGGCTCTGGTTGTTTTCACTGTTCCTTTGATGGGGTGGTTGGGTCCCTAATGTGTTGAAGTGCATTAGTAATTTGGATCTTGCTCTGTTTCGACTGCCTGATGAGAATGTGGTATGTGTTCAGAAGTGTGGGTCAGATGAAGTGGTGATGGTCATCTTCTTGTTCTGTGTGGATATGGGAGATCAAGGGAAAGTCAGCTCTGGTTTTTGTAATATTTTTCTTGTGGTGGTCTTGTATATATATAGTTTTCCCACGAACACACCCTGGGGAGTTTGGATACACATGTGTTTGCATATGGGCTATGTTAAGGTAGGCATTTGGGTAGTTTTCTCTGCACTTGCAATGTGATTATTATAGTTGGGAAATGGAGGAGGGATATTTGTACATTCTGGACATCATGTTGTGGTACAAGGGATTTTGAATAAATTTTATTTTCATTACCCATGCACATGTACTTGAGTGTGTGAAGGCTGGTCGGTTACTAATTTTGTGGAGCAGTCGGATGAATATATTCATTGTGTGGTGTGCAGATGGCAGGCTTCTGCATTTTGGAAGACAGAGTTATTTCTTCATATTTGGGAGTGTGTGAGCTTGTATATGAAGATGAGATACCTATGGAGAGTTACTTGTGTATTGAGTTTGTATTAACTACCCCACCTCAGGTGTGTGTGTGTGTGTGTGTTTGTCTTGAAGTAGTAGCAATAGTTCTGAAGTGGAAAAATATTTAGGTGTCTGTTAGTAGATGTATTTAAGGGACATGGCAACTGATGTCTGCTTCCTGGGGCCATATATGTATGAAGTAGATGAGACCCCCGACAGTGGAAGGTAATCTGTTTTAATCAAAGTCCACCGAGTGGATATACGAATTCCCACCCCACACCCAAAACAAAAACTTTCACAGTAACATTTAACTGGTGTTTGGCCCAAACTGCTGGGTATTTGTGCCTAGCCAAATCAGTACATGGAATTAACTATTACAGTAACATTGAATAATCTTCCTTATAGAATGCAGCATGTCCTAGGGTGGACAAGCAGAAAATTAAGTTTGGCTGAACCGATTTTCAGAGAAGTTCAGGAAAGACAGTTATGATATGTGCCTGAGAAGCAGAGAACCGACTGATAAACTGAACTACTACCACTTGTAGTTGGCTCTCTCTTCCACCCTCTCATGAAATGTGCTTACCCCTCCCAAAGAGATAACAACCAAAGTGTTCATTCACTGCCAGAATGTAGTCAGAATCCCATATCTCTGTATGATTCACACCAGTCCACATGTGAGACCCAGTTTGACCTTGCTTAAGTCACAGCTGTGAATTCCAAATACCAGCATGCAGTCTTAGGCATATGCATCCTGATGTAGGAAGTATAGAATGAAATATGTGTTGTGATTTGGATCTTAAATATCCACGAAAGGTCTATAAAAATTTCCTCATCAGCCTCTGGCAATATTGAGAGGTGATGAAACAGTAGGCGTTGGGTCCTGCTGGAAGGAGGTTGCATGGTTGTGGACAAGCCCTTGAGGAGGATATTGGGATCCTGGCCTCATGCTGTCTACTTCCCAGCTGCCATGAGGTGAGCAGCATTACTCCAATATGTGATCTCTGCCATGATCTTCTGCCTCCAGGGAGTCTCCAGAACCATGAAGCTGACCAAGTATACATAGAAAGAAATCTCTGAAATGTTCAGTCAAAATAAAGTTTTCTTCCTTGTAATTGGTTTACCTTACATATGGTTTCAAAGCCACAGAAAGATGACTAATGTAATGAGGTAAATTAAAGATCAAAATGCCTGCTCTATAACACTTCTTACATATTGCAGGGCAGATAATTTAATGTTATCTTTTATGGAGTGGAGTTTATTACTCAATTTGACAAGAGTTCTTTCACATTATTGTTTATCTCAATTTTTGTAGGGCTCTTGGGTCTTTTGTCTGAGAAAACTTTCTGTTGTCATTTTGGATTTTCCTTTTTTTAAGTTTTTCTTTTTTTCCTGTAGATGCTGATGGACATGATTTATTTATTTGTTTGTTTGTTTGATTTACTCTTAAGGCTCAAACCCAGGGCCTCACACATCCTAGAAAAGCACCCTGGCACTGAGCTAGAACCCCAGCCCCTTGGCCTTTTCTTAATAGACATTGAACAATATGCCCTTATCTTTCTTAGAGTAATTAGGTTTCTCATCCAGAGTCTTGCATCTAGATAATTGGGAATACAAGTGTTGTTTTAAGTCTCAAAGATATTTGAACCCAGACTGGGCACTATTTTGATAAGCATTTTCTCACAAACAATTTTCTTAATTCCTACAGTTATTCCTTAATCACTCTCCCTGATTCCATGGCATGCCCATGGTAACCAGAAATAAATTCCACCCCAGAAAGCCACTATTCTATTGAGCATATCATTCATGATACAGCCAGTAAACAATATTCACCCTTGTAATTTGAGTTGGAACACATATATGTGTATAAGTAGACATATGAATCTATGCATACATGTGTATATATGTATGTGTGGTATCATATGTGAAGTACAAATAACACTGAAAGTGTAAATGAGAACCACAAGATGTAATAGAGCTTTGTTTCAAGGAACAAGGGAAAGTAAATAAGGAAGAATTGTCAATATACAGAAGAGGCCCCTGAGGCCTAGATTCAGAAGTAAGCACAAAGTGCACTGCTGCAAGAAAATGTGGCCTTCTCCAGGTAGATGTAGGCTGATGTGGTGATGTGCAGAGGGGACATTATTTGGAAGAACTGAAGAACTCTCACATGAGTAAACCTGCATGAACACATGTTTGGGCTGCTTACAGAGGAAGTTGTTCTCTTAGTGCCCTTTCTGCATGTTGCTCACCCACTAAGCATTAAAACCTTCATATCCTGGTATGTATGGGGCAGGAAGGAAATTCAGAATTAGCATCAGGAGAGAAGAGGTTCTCAAACATCTTAGGCTTCTTTGGATTAATTTAGATGCAATCACAAATAGGCAGAGTACACCTAGCTCCCTTAGTATTAGCAGTTCTGTGGTTGGAGTACCAGTGGCTCTCAGATTGTAGCATTAGCAGAATGCCCCATATGTTCCTGGCACCCTGAGACAGCAACTCTCTATCATGGAAAGCCATCACCAAAATGCTTCAAAACTTCATACATCTTTAAACCTCTTGAATTCAGTAAAGAGAGAAAAGTATTTATGCACTGTTTTATGATATCTTAATGTGTCATTTCCGTATTACACCATGTGAAATGCAACACTAGACAACCTTTCTCACACTGCACATTGTCTTTAGAATTCATGGAAATGCAGGGTTGTGAGTTGAAGTTTCAGCTCAGAGGTGTGTACAGCACTCACCTAGCATGCATGAGGCACTGGGTTTGATCTTCAGTACCACATGAAAATAAAATGAAGATATTGTGTCCATCTGTAATTAAAACATAAATATTCTAAACAATGCATGTAGGTAGTCAGAAATTGTTTTGCACTTGGGAATTCCATTGGTTCAACTTCACTTTTTTCCTGAGTAAAAAATATTTATTGTCTTTATTAATTGGAAGGAGAACCAATACTATTGGTCAAGTTTATGCTAATTGGGGTTTGGAAAAGTTGTGCAGTGGGCATCCCCACTGTGGGCAGGATTTGTTGCAGAAGGATAGCAGATCGGCTTGCCTCAGCTCACTTTGGTTTTGGCCTGCCAGGCTCAGGTCTTCCTGAGGCAGGGGTAAAAGAGTCAAGGCCAATTAGATGGACTTATCAGAGGTTTGAGAGGCATTAGAAAAAATGGTACCAGTGTCAAGATAGAAATTAATTTTCCGTTCCTCGACAGTCAAGGTCATCCTAGGCTCCTGTACAGAAATAAAACAGTCTGAATAGTTGGAACCTAAGAAGGATTCCCCAGGACCCATCATTCCTATTGTTGGACTGTTTGAAGTGAGGGATTTGTAAACTGGTCTTAGCCTGTGTGCGTATTTGAAACACCTTTGATCCACTTCAGTGACAGGTTAGGGTGTTGGTGGCATTGCTTTGTTTCATGGGCAGTCTTTCTTTTAATGTCCCTTTTGGCCACAGTTCTAGCCAGCTATGGTGGGAGCAATACCACTCTGGGGACCTTGTCTACTGGATTTAGCCATCTGTAGGGCTGTCATAAGGGCAGTTGCTTTCTTTTGTTCTCTCTCTCTCTCTCTCTCTCTCTCTCTCTCTCTCTCCTCTCTCTCTCCTCATCTTCTTCCTCCTCTTCCTCTTGGTCATGATTGTAAAACACCCAAGTGGCATGTTTTAAGAAACTATCTAAAGTGTTCTCTCCCTTTTGCAGTTGATTTTGTAATTTTTTCCTAATGATTGAGTTATGAATTTGTTTTTCAGGTTGTTATGCTGGGGAAACAGGGGACGTTGTGGTGTATTTAATTAATGCTTCCCTGAGTTTTTCTAAAATGTTTGTGGAAGTTTCTGCATTCTCCAGATTGTTTGAAATAATTTGGAGATTTAGTATGGGTTTTCCTAAAGCCCTGTACCACACAATCCTGAAAGTACTTTCCCTTCCATTGCCCCATGTGACCCATCTGTATCCCATTTTTGATCCTCCTAGAGAACTGCCTATTGCTTTGTTGGCTATGTTTCTTCTGAGTCCATTTCAGTTAGAAGGAGAAGGCCTCCTGGGACTTGCACTATATATCATTCATCCCCAGAGGATTCAGCCACCCATAAAGCATCCTAGTGTTCAGTGCTAGAGAGAATTTGGTTCATTAACATCATTATGTCTTTCCAAGGTAGGTCAAAGTTTGGTTAATGCCATGAAATATCTCTGTATATTTATCAAGGTCATCCTGGAATCTTTCTAAGTCACTCTTAATTTGTCTCAAGACTTGCAGAGAAAAGTGACCTGTAGTATAATGGGTCTTTTGGGACTCTTTCCTATGACTTGTAGGTATAGGAAGGAGCTGAAGTGCATTCCTCCTGATTTTCTATTTCCTCAGCATGTTGGGGCTCTGTTGGCAAAACCTGAGTAAGGAGGATATAAGGGTTTAGAAAAAAGGCTTTTCTGTATTTGATTCTTCTCTAAGAGAAACTGCTTTCCATTTTAGCCTTTCCTGATATATTTGCAATCATACTCATATTTAGAGCCAGTAAAGTTCTATTCTATTTGCTGAAAATATTGGTGCTGATATAGCTTGAGAATCTTTGGATTGCATTTTTTTAGTGTAGCCAAGAGTGAAGAATCTAATTTACATTGGTTGCATAATTTTGGGTTGTGTCTCCAGGAAGAAAAAAAAAAGCTTGTTATGTATAGGGTACCTGTGGCCACTTTTTTCTCCCTTTTACAATTTATGTTTAAGTATAAACTGGATTACAGTTTATACTTGCCACAGGAGGCTATTTTTCCACATCCTCCAGCTGGTATTCAGGCCAAGCTTGGGCTCAGAAAAATACCAGACACTTCTTTAGGGTCTGAGTGTCAAAGAAATACCAATGTTTCCAAATACTTCTTCAAGGAGTCGGGTGCCAGGTGGAGTATAACCCATCTAAAAGACAAAGGGGAAGAAGACCTCCTTTGGCATCCCTCCATTGGCATATTGAGGCTAGATATCCAGGCTGAACAAATATTCAGCATCACAAAGGGCTTCCTGCATAGGTGGACAAGGCTTGGTTTCTAGGGAAAGAAGTCATGGCCCCCTTTGAAACTTCAGCTAACAACACAGTCAAGATACATTCTGCCTGTTGTCATTACTCCCCAGATGGCAAGCCAGACAGGCATCCTACAGATCACTGATAACAATTTTAGAAAACAGGGGAGTGATGGACCACGTAAGTTGGAGCATCATTCAAGAACTGAGGTGAGCTGGGGCAAGCTGATCCATCACCCTGCAAGATCCCCACCTACACACATGGGTGATGGCCACTGCAGAAGCACACTGTACACAGGCCCTGAAGTTCCTGACACACCACTAAGCATGCACAATTCAATGACTCAAATTCTTTTTTCCCAAAGCATACAGTAAATGAAAGTGAGGAAATACAGAGTGAGATTGGGGCTAACTAATAGTGTTAGTGCTTTTCCAAATGCTAGTTAGCATAAATTGGGACCAATAGCATTTGTCTTTTTCCAGAGCCTTACAGGCATAAGCTTGGACACATCACAGTGATGCAAGGGCAATATAAACCCCTAGACTAGCACACTTGGTCAGAGAAAGCCAGCTATCAGGTCCCCTCTTGCACTGCAGGAGTTCGATACATGTTCTTCAATAAATCCTACTGTTACACTCACTCTTCCTGGTCTGCAGAGTTCATTCTTTGAATTTGCAAGAAAGATCCCAGGAAAAGGAATTGATGGTGAGCCACTGGGTTCTGCATTGACATAGAAGTGTATAAACCACCTTTGAGAGGAGCACAAATTCTTAGCTGCAGAAAACTGCACTTCACACAGTCTTAACCTGCCAGCGGAAGTAGAAAAAACCCAGTTTCACCTGCTAACAGGGGTAGAAAATCAATATTCTTCTTTCTGTGCCCAAATTGGGGCTTCTATGGAGGGTGACTGAAATGGAGCAACAAACTGTCTCCTTCATTTCTGGAGTTCTATACTCCTTATAGAAATAACTCTCTCTTTCAAAAATAATTAATGTCTGTCACCCATCTAAAATATAGTAGAGCACCTGCTAGTCTAAAGCCACAAGTGTCAGACTTACTGGAGGAGGCTTGTTCAATATCTTCCACAGGATCAGAAATAAGCTATCTAAGTAAAATGCCATCCCCATTGCCAATTCTAGAAAATTCTATGATGGTTTAAAAGACGGAAGGCTCCAAACATCTCTCTTACATGAGACAGAAGAGAAAGGGCCAATACTTTCCAAAAGGCATTTAAAGAAAACTTTGGGGGCTTGGGTTGTGGCACAGTGATAAAATACTTGCCTAGCATGTGTGAGGTCCAGAGTTCAATAACCTGTACCACCAAAAATACCAAAAGGAAAGAAAAACATTGGTTTCCCTGTCTTTGACATTCATGGCTGACCCAATGATGTCACTGTGACCTAGAATTATATTTGGTCAAAGTATATTTGAGATCACTCCATCCTTCAATCTCTTTCAATGATACCACCATTTTGAATCTCCTTAGCTGGTTTTGGTCTGCTGTATGAGGAGCCTCTTCCTACCCATACCTCAGGGAAGTCCCATGGTTTCCTGGAAGGATACTGTGTGTGCTTGAGCCCACCTTGTTTTTTCTTTTTAAGTAAATGAGCTTCCTTCCCAATCTCCTTATGCAAAAAGTTCCTTTAACACTTACCCTTGTGGTGCAGCATAACTCCTAGTGAGGCCTCAAGTACATTGTTACATTCAACCTATGCATGCCTTTTATCTTAAGTAGAGCAGGTAGAGCCGATTTTACTAAGAACTGGTTACAGGAAAGGATGCTGGCACTGAAAGCAGACCTGGAAGGTCACCCTGAGGACAGTTATGAAAGAGAATGACAGAGAGCAATGGAGAGCTGCTAAGAGCTACTAGGTCTGGTTGTTGAAAGAGTTCCAGGGAACTCTCAGTAGCTACTCTTTCCTCCTGTCAGGAACACAATGGCAGAGCTGCTCTCACTGGACACTGAGAGTCACTGTCATTCACTCTTAGGGCTGTGAATGCTAAGATCTGGGATATGTTGGCCCTGGAAACTGAGAACGGATAATATTAAGGGAGGTGCACTTTTCCTATTTGTGGTTGCTCTCCAGATGGATGTTTGAATCCTCAGCCAATTGGTAACAGAGATGGTTATGGGACACAGTTCATGAAGGGATGTACAGAGAAGGCCCCTTAAAGTAACTGAGGCTATGTAAACAACATAAAGACTGGGTTTCTGTTAAGCTTTTGTTCTGTTTTTCTTCCAGCATCAGTGGAAGGTGCAGGCTAAATATGGAGGCAAGGGCTTGGCCCTGCATCTGTGCACCCTGAGGAATGGAATCTGCAGATACCTCCTCCTCTCAGTCCTCACCCCACAGAGTAGCACAGACACCACAGCAGAAGGCAGCAGCCATGAGAACATTTCTCTACTAAATGCTTTTTCTTCACTCTTGACAGTCAACTCCCGCCATGTATAGCTTTGCCCCAGGTATGCACCTCTCTCCTTCTCCCTTCCCAGTTCCCACCTTTGGCCTTCCTCCTACATTCCCAGTGCCCTCTCCTTGCCCTCCCTTTCCTGAGGACTAGCAGGATCAGTTCTGAATGACAAGGATCTTTGCCCCTTGTGTTGCAGGATGTAGTGAAGGTGAGATCTCACCAAGACCCTGCCTGAGAGGTTGGCTCACCCGATACCTATCCTACTGTCTTCAATGCCTCTTCTTCTTTCTCTGGAGTCTGATGACTGACATTCCTCTCAGATGCTGGGCAATAGGAATCAGCCCCAGAGCCATATGTTTCTTTCCAGAGACCTGGAGATGAGACCCAGAGTAGGGTGTCTTTCCTGCATGCATTGGGTGTCAATCTGTAGTTCACTTCATAGATTGGCATCAGGAGGGGGATAGAGATGAGGACTCTTCTTTTGGGCAGAGGAGCCTGTAGTGCTCAGCCTCCAGGGATGAAGGGGCCTTTGTGAAGTCCTGGGTCTGGGACAGTTGCAGCACAGCAGAAGGTGCTGGGAAGCCAGGAGGATGTTCGGGGTATGGAGGGTCATGGTTGTCCTCACTAAACACCTCTGCTTTCTCATGTGGCTCCTGTAGGAGAAGTTCTGCTGGGACCCACTGCCCTTCACTGGCCCAGGCTTAGAGAAGAGATTCTGTGGTCCAGGGAAGAGTTGAGGACTGGATGGGCCCCATTGAGGAAGACTCACAACAGTGCAGGAAGATACCAGTGTGCTTTCATTATAGGACCTAGGGTTATGTGACCCCTGGTGGGCCAGATCTCCATATAGGACTCATGTTCAGTGCTATCACTATGTCCCTCTATACCTTGGCTGGCAGTTGATTTAGAAGCACTATAGTCGGGGTACAACATAACTTTCAGGCACCTACACTGATCATTTCTACTTTGAGGGCAATAGTTGCATTTTCACCAGCTACAGAACAGAAATGGCCCATGCTCAGTCTGTATTGGGTATGAGGGTAGACAGAGGGACTTGTGGGATGTGTAAAAATGAATGGGAGGTATCACCTGTCTTGGTGTCAGACTGAAGTTCTGATGGCCATTCTGCTGGGTGAGTCCTTCCTCCTGGTCCAGCTCTTTGGTTAGGGTCAAGATATCCATGTGTAGTCCTATGAAAAGCAACACTTCCAAGAAATGGGGGTGTGGAAATTGAAGCCTGTGCCTGGAGAAGAAGAAATTGTGTGTGGCCTTGGTAGGAAGGGTCCCCAAGCCCAAGACACCTCTGGGAGTTGTAGGAAGCATGGATGGTGTCTTCTGGTTCACACCGTGGAGTTGCTAAATCAAGACCATGAGCTACCCCACCCAACAGACAAACAGTGCTGAGAATGTAAAGAATAAAACATAATTCCATGAGTCCAGGCTGACATTCCCAAAGTCTTGTAGACACCTGGATTCCCAGCCCAGCCCACCTTGGTGAAAAAGTCCTCTTGGAGCACAGCTCATCAGTCTAGGGCAGGAGATTTAGATCTTGGTACAAATTGTCCCCTTTTAGATGTCACTCCATTTCATTCTCTTCCAAGTTTCCCATGGACTTCGCTATGGCCAAATGTGGGCCTATCCACATGGTGAAGTTGGGAAACCCCACCAGATGTTCATGATGTCCATCTATACAGTTATGACTTCAAGTGTGATCTAGTCAGGAACTTTGGTCTCTGGATACCTGCAGTATTAGACTTCTGGTGGGGGAGCCTCAGGGCCAGTCTTTCTGGAGGTTCACACTAGGACAGAAGGTAAGAGGGTGATGCGTACATGGTTGTTCTAGCTGTGCTCCATCCATTCAGTGAAAGAAAGTGTTTAAGGGATCTACTCTGGTCCAGGATGGCCCTGCACATTCTGACATCAGGAACCATTAGAGGAGACTCTGCACCAGTGGGACAATGTATGTCATGTGGGAGGACATTTTGAGATACCCATATTCGATATACTTGGGCCACATGGACTCATGTCCTAGGCAGAGGGTGTGTTGACTCTTTACATAGGCAGGGGGAGAGAAGATAGCACCTTGGAATAGGCTATATCCACTTCAAATCCAAGGGCATCTGGAATCCCAAATGCTCAGGGGCTGTTCCACTGGCAAGAGAAGTGCCCTATTCTGAAAGAATGTTCACATGTGTGCTATCACACCCCATTATCACCTTTTTTTTAATCATAAATGTTTATGGGAATGTGTTTAGCTCTCTCTTGCTGCACAATCTCAAAGACTGGAGAATGTGGAAGATTGAGCCTCTATGGGATTGGATGTGTCTGACACTGGAATCTATCATCAACTGAAGCTTTGGGTCCTCTATCTCTTCAGCCTCAAAATCCACAAACCTGACAGGTAAGCAAGACATAGGATTATTTTAAAAAAAGATTTCTTATTGGAAAACTCAAGCTGTAGCTTCATAGCAATGAGGAGCTGGTAGCAGGCATGGGGAGTAGTGCTCAGACCATGGGATGGGCTGGTCCCAGGAGGGATTATTTCCCAATGCAGAAACCATTCTGAGTGCTCCTGACATCACTTAGCACCTGAAGAGAACCATGTGGTCCTTAGTGAACCAGGCACATTTCTCTAAGATCCTCCCACACTTATTCCAGGCTTCTCATGTCCCTGCGCTGAACCACGCAGAAAAGCCAAGCATCAGCATCTGGTCAAAGATATGATTTATGGAAGACAACTCTCTCTCTATTAATGGTGGGGTTAGGACTATATACCAAGAACCCAAGACTCAGGAGAGGTCATGTGAAAGTCCAAGCTGTGCTGAAAGTAGTGGAACACCTGGGTTCCCACCCCAACCCACCTTCCAACGAGGGCTGTATTTCATTTGTTTGAATAGTGAGAATTACATGAATTATGATGCCAGAGGTGTGTGCTTGGGGCATCTGAGACACTGGCATTCCCTGATCATGTTTTTTGAACTCTAAATGTTTCTGAAACATCAGGGTGTTATTGTGGCATTGTTCATGAGCAGGGGTGATCCATATGCTAGAAGATGGTTTATTTTCCAGGTGGTTGGCCAACCCCAAGGTAGTGAAACTTGTACCCTGTGAACAGACCTCACTGATGGTGGACACCCCCTGAGCTTGCCTGGTTACTGCCCTACACCCTAACCCTGAACATCCAGGCAGTGGTGGAACTAAGAACATTGAGGCCAGAGCTTCTGGAACTGTTAGAGAGTGTCTAGCGCTCCAGGTAGAGGGAAGTAATGCTTGGAGATGTAAGCGATCAGTGGTTTTCTCTGTGGTAGCAGATGCCCTTCCTGGCTGGGTGAGAAGCTCCAACAGAGCCAGCTGTTCAACCCATGTTCCCTAGCACTTAGGCCTAGCCCCAGATATCTGACACACTTTTCTGCCCTTTCATAGATCATCTGATCAAAGGTATGCATTGACATTCCTGAAGAGCCCTCCACAATCCCTCCTCCAGATTCATGGTAGGCTCCAGTCCAGATAGGGGCCAAAGCACTGGCCTGGGTTCATCAGGATCAGTCACAATCCACAACCCACACTTCCCTGCAAGTTGACCTGACCCAACACAGGCCTTGCCTTTGCCTCTTCTGTTCAGTCACTTTGACCACCCCATGTGGGCTCCCTGCATCCAGGACATGCTCTATATACTAGAGAGAACATCAAGTACTATCCTGGAATCTGATTTCTCTTGAGTTCTTGATGTTTTTGTGTATTGTGACCTGAAAGTTTTGGCCTGCAGAATGCATGAGTGAATGCCCTAACCTCCATGAGATGGTGGCTTCAGTGGCTCTTAAGATTTTAATGATGTCATCAGGGTAGATTTCCTATGATAGTACTAGTGCCCTTCTAGAAAAAGGAAGGGATGCTAAAGCTCTCTTAGCCCTAGGAGGTCACAGGCAAGGTAGCCATTTTCTCAAGCCTGGAGGGGAAAACTCACTGGACATTAAATCTCACACCATCTTTCTGGGGTTTCCCAAATTCAGAAGTGTGAGAGATGAATGCCTGTGGTTTCAACTTCCCATTCTCTAGCAGTACATATGGCAGCCTTATTTGAGTGAGACAGAGTACAGAGTGCCCTGGGAGCAGAGTTAAAGCCTGAGACAATGATGTACATGTCCACGGAGGATTCAAATGGAATGAGTACTCACTCATGTATTCTGCACCACCCCAATATCCTAAACAGAAATTCCTCGGAACAATGTGGTTGGGTGTCCAGAGAGATCTATACTGGTGCCTCCCCCCGTATCTCCGACACTAGCTGTGATGTTGTCTGCCATGAACAATCAGATCAATGCAAGAAGGTGAAAATACTGAGAGAGGGACAATCATATGGAGTCAGAGAACCAATTCTAAATCCTGGCTCCCATTACTTCCAGGAACCTCCTGTGACCTTACATCCCCTGAGTGATGGTGATGCTCATTGAGCACCAAGATTGCTGCACTCACAGGATTGTGATGGGCACCTGAGATAAGGCCCATTTCCTCCCCTGGTGTGATGAACTGGGTTGGGAATGTAGGTCTCTCAGCTTATCCCTTCACCCTCAGGATGTTCCCTCTAGTTTCCCTACATCCCAGCCTCCTTTCTCCATGCCACACTTTTCCATCCATCCCCACTCTCCAGCATCACTCAGTAGTCTTCAGAAACACTATTTCCAGGCTTACTTCTAGAAACCTGATTAATGTCAGAGGGGCCTGAAGGCTCAAAAGCAGGTCTCTATCCAACTGAGACAGGGGGGCTCAAAGTTGTCAATAGGTACTTGATAAAAATTTGTGACCCTGATACTGATGGCATGGAACCTGGGCCCTATGAAGAACCATGGAGTTTGATTGCACATGACAGACCACAAACGACTTCACTTCCAATCACTTTTGTGCATGTCTGAAGTCACCCCATTTCTTCATCTCACAAATGGCACTAAAATTTGGGCTCCTTGCTATTTAAGTATTCTCTTTGGTAAACTTCCACATTTTGATGATTGGCAAACCATGTGATGTGTAGCCTTCTTTTTTCCTCATTGATTTGTAGGAGAACTTGATTACATTACATTTGGGCCAGTCACACTCAGTATTGGTCAGGCTGGGGTCAGGGTGGGGCCAATACTACATATGGGAGGGTCAGAGCACTGCATGAGTGGGGGGTGGGTCTGTCTTGGGATGAAGTCAGGACTTGCAGGCTGCTGGGTCCCTAGTGAGTTGCGGTCAGAACTGTAGGGGGGAGAGGTATAAAGGTCGGCCTTGTCTTCTCATCAGGAAGCCTACACAGGAAGACCACAGCCATACTGGGGATCAGTTGAATAATATTGTTCATCATCATTCTGGAGTGGAGAAAGAAGCTGTCTAGGAAAAAATTGTTCCCAGGCTTATTTCTAGAATTTATTTAATTGCACAGGGGCTTGAAGGCTCAAAAGCAGCTCTCCATCTAAATGAGACAGAAGGGCCCAATGTTCTCAATAAATTGATAAAAAATTGTGCCCCTGTCTGTGGTGGCCTTGGCTGCCACAAATGTCTCACAGTCACTCAGAGTGTTTTGCTTCCATAGCAGGTCCTCCCCAGATGACTCCAATCTGCAGTGCTCAACAGGACTCAACCCTTTGGGACCCTTCAATGGTCCTTAGTGTGTGAAGTGCAAGGAGCCCCTGCCCTAACCATGCCTAAGCAGACATACTATGGGTATCTTGGAAGGACACTGTGCATGCCTGAGTTCACCTTTTAAATCAAAAGCAGTGGAGAACTGCAGGCACTGCTAGGTGCAGTTGTCAGATGATCTCCAGGGAACTGATGGAAGTGGCTGACTACTGATCCCATGAAGGCAACATGGCAGTTTCGATCACTGGGAGCTGAGGGTCCCTGACATTCAATCTCAGAACTAGTAACACTAAGATCTGAGAGCCACCAGTTCCTCCTCAGACCTCAGAACTGTGAATACCAAGGGAGATGTGCTTTGCCTCATTGTTATTTCTCTTCATAGCAGGCCCTCAGATGATTGGTAAGGGAGATGTTTGACAGCCAAAGATCATGGAGGGATACACAGAGAAGATCCCCTAAACCAAGAGAGGCATTTCCCACGGGGTGATGAGTTGGGTTTTGGAATCTTGTCTGTTTTCTCTCAGGATTAGGGGGAGGACTCATCTAAATCTGGAAACAAGACCCAATAGATGGACACTTGTGCACCCTGGGTCCTAGCAACCCCAGTTATCACCTCTCAATTCTCACTGCATTTAGGTGCACAGAAAACATGGCAGAAGGCAGAAGCTGGAGATTTTTTTCCTACCAAAGTGCCTTTATTCCCAGTTACAGTCAAACAAGGTACAGCTTCCCACCCAGGATTGAACATTGTGACCCTCCCCTCTCAGTACCTCCCCCTACCCTCTTTCTACATTTACTATACCCTCCCACTCCCTTCATTTTTCTGAGAACCCACAGGAACTGTCCTATGTGATGAAGAACCTTTGGACCTTCCAAAACAGAATGAAGCAAGGTGAGATCTTGCCTGAGGGGCAGACACCCCAGAGGCCACTGGTCAACAGGACTGTCCTCAGGGCCTCTTCTCCTTTAGGTTGCCTGATGATGTGCACTTCCTCTTCAGAGGCTGTGAGGTTTTAGCCAGCTCCAGATCCACATCTTGCCCTCCAGTGACCTGGAGGGGAGCTCCAGTGCAGGGTGTGTTTTTCATGAAGCATGTGCGTCCAGTGAGAGCACTCTTCATGGACATGGCACCTGGAGGAGGGTGGGAGCTGAGGAGTCCTCTCTGGGGAGGTGGGGCCTGGATTGCTTGATCTCCTGAGCACAGGGTTTCTATTGGAGGGGCCTGGCTCTGGGACAGTTCCCAGGGCAGCAGGCGGTGCTGGGAGATAAGGAGGAAATCCAGGCTTTGGAGGTCCTCGTCCACACTGCAGCTATTGGCTGTCTTATGTGGCCGCCCAGAAGAAGTGGCTTTTCTGGGACCCACTACACTTTTGTTCCCCAGGTTTGAGGAGGAGGATCTGCGGTTTGGGGGAGGATGGTTGGAGTGAATGTTCCCCAATGAAGAAGACCCGTGACAGCCTTGGAGGATAGCAGTGTCCTTTGAACCCAGCAACTCTGGCTCGATGGTCCTGCTCCTCTTCATGACCTGGGAAGCCACCTCTGTGGACCAGTCCTCCATGCTGGCCCCTTGATCAGTGTGATGTTTCCGCTTCTCTGCACCGTGTTTTGCAGCTGCCTCGGAAGTTCTTGTGTCCTGTTGGGACATATTATGACCTTGAGGCACCTGCAAAGGTGCTTCTTCACAAGCTGAAGGAGGATATGGGCACTGGCCAACTCTTCCTCATGCATGAAATGGGCCACAGGGATCAGGACAATCATATTTCAGTGGGAAGTGGATCTGTTACTCATCTTGGTCTCATGAAAACACACTGAGTGTCTGCTGGCCACACTCCTGGGCTTCCTTTCTGCTTGATATCCTGAACCCTTTCATGGCTCTCATGTCTCCTTCCTTTTTTTTCCCATCCTACATCCTGTATCCTGGAACAGACTCACTCAGGGAGCCATCACAGACAGGATAATGATAACATCCTGTGGGCCACATGAGTAAGGTCCTGTGCCTTCTTCATCTACCTGCTATCCCTTGCTCCCCTCTCCACCTGTGGTAACTCCCTTTCCTGTATACTTGTGTCCCTTTGTCTCCTAGTCTGCCATATATTGCTCTGTGCCTTGGTGTCTGTTCTGAAACCCTGGTAAACCTCGTGTCTCTATCTCCTTGTTCTACCTGGTGCCCTTTTCTTCTTGTCTACCTCTTGTTTCTTCCCAACCACTGTTATTCCTGGTGTCCCTGCACTTCTTTATCAGGTGTCCATGCCTCTCTTCTGTATCACCTACTCCTGGTCTACTGGGAGACCTTCCTTCTGCTTTCTACCTGGTCAGTAGTGAGTCCTTCCTGCTGCTCCAGTTCTTTTGTTAGGGCCAAGATATTTATATATGGTTTGGAGGAAAGCATTTCTTGCAGGAAGCGAGGATGAATTATATTCTCTGCCTGGGATGAGAAGGAAGAGAGTGTGAGTGACCTTGGGAGGAAATGGCCCCAAGTCAGGAGGACTTCTAGGAGAAAGAGGAAGCAATAATAATCCCATGCCCATTTGCACCATGGGGTTGTTATATCCCAAGTACCAGCTACACCCATGTATGAGTGCACACGTGTGCATGCACATTCTCTCTCTCTGTCTCTCTCTGTCTGTCTCTTTCTCTTTCTCTCTCTCTCTCTCTCTCTCTCTCTCTAACACACAGACACACGCACAAAATAAATCTGAGATTCTAAGCCAGGAAACTCAATTCCATGAGTGCCAAAACCTTGTATACACCAAGATTGTAAGCCCAGCTCACCTTGTTGACAAAGTTCTCATCAACATAGCTCATGAGACTTGGATCTGGGTATAAATCATCCTGTTGCTCTAGTCCTTCCTCTCCCAAGTTTGCCGCAAGCTCTTCTGTAGACAAGTAGGGGGGCTCCCACGTGGCAAAGTTCGTAGGCCCGAATAGCTCATCCATGATGTCCATGTACTCTTGGATGGCTTCAGGTGGGATCTCGTCGGGCGCCTTTTTCTCAGGCCCTTTGGTCTTGGCCACCTTGTTCTTACGTGCCTTGGACTTGCGTGCCTTTGTCTCAGGCACCTTGGTCTCTGGTGCCTTGGTTTTGGCCGCTAATGAGCGGGCAACCATACCTTAGTGTTGGTCTTTCTGGAGGTGCACACTAGGACAGGGAGGACCAGAGTGGTGTGTGAATGAGGATTCCATGTTCATCCCAAACACTTGGTAGTAGGCAGGGTTCAGGGGTTCAGGGGACCTAACCTGGTATGCCATGCATGAGGACAACCTGACCCAGGAACCGAGGGATATAATAGTGCACCAGATGCAACATCTAGGAGAGTCAAGTGGGAGGACATTTGTAGTGACTGGTATTGCATGCACTCTACCCTACCGGGACCCAAGTCCCAGGCAGATCTTGTGTTGTTTCTTTGGATAGACAAGGAGAGAAAGGAGATCTGTACTTGGCCCAGTCAATACACAGTTCATAGCTGGGTGGCAGGGACCTCAGGTGTTAGGGGCTTTTTTTCTTGTAAGAGTGAATCTCCAATACTGAAGGAAAAGTTCTTATTTGGGACAACAAATTGCCTTGGCCTTTTTCACTGTTTGGACACTATCATGGACTACTGTGTGAATGTGGGTACCCTACCTGGCTGTTGGACAGCCTCAGGGACTGGAGGCCTTCGGATTTCAAGCCTCGGAGTTGCAGGAGGAGGTCGGCACTGGAAGACCCCTGACAACTGCATCCTTGGATCCTCCATCTCCTCTGCAGCCTCAAACTCCATGAACCTTGATGGGATTTGGGTAAGGCAGGCACAGGCTGAGCTGAGAATCAGGTTAGCCATACCAGGCAGGTGCTGGTGTGGGATTCTAGGCGATGGAGTATTCTAAGCTACCAGTCAGGAGCTAGTGGCAGGAATGTGGAGTTGCGTCCTGGAGTAGGTCCGGCCAGTGACAGGAGGGAGCTGCTACAGAGGAAGAACCAGAGTTCTCGGGAAACACTACATCAACTAGCACCTTAAGGGAATCAGATCTGAGGGACCCAGGCAGGGCCCCTAGCTGATCCTTGTTCTGGCTCTCTCCTGTTTCTGCCAGGAGGAACCACATCATCAGTTTAGTTGTAGAAACTGGTCAGGGATGTGATTTATATCAGGGAACACCAGAGGTCCTGACCCAATTCAGGGGTACCGAGGCTGGGACCTTGGGCCCTGAAAGGATCACCTGGGAGACCAAATTACAGGCAGGGTCATGTGGAAGTGAAAGCTAAGCTGAGAACATTGGGTTTCTTCCAAGGAGGGTGGGTTCTTCCCTTCCCTTGTTAGAAAGGCTGGGATTACATAGAGCAAAGGCAGTAAGGACCAGAGACATGTCCTGGGGGCACCTGAGGTGGTGGCTGGCCCTGACAATGCACTCCCCACCACCACCCTCTTCTGGAACATCAGGTTGAAGTAGTGGCCACTTTGATGAGTTATAATGGACCTCACTCTAGAAAGAGGTACCAGTTCCCAGGCAGGTGGCCCGAGTGAATCTAGTGCAACTTTTCCCCTCTGCAGAGCCAGCAAAGCAGCAGCAGACCCTCTGGCTGGGCTGGTACCTCCTCCCCATCCTGACCCTGAACCTCAAGGCAGAGTTGGAATCAAGAGTATGGAGCCTGGAGTTTCTGGGATTGTTGCCGAGAGAATGCCCAGGCCTCAAGCTAGAAGGAGCCGCTATTTGGAGAGCTAGATGCCTCGGAGCCAAAACATAGGTAGGTGACAGTCTGTACCAGACCTTGCTGTGCAAACCATGATCCCCCATCAGTAGGCTCTGGGCCTTGAAAACTGGCTCACTTTTCTGCAGTCTCATAGAAGACCATCCGATCAAAGTTGCTGGTGCGCTGCCATTCCTGCAAACCCTTCCTCAGGCCCTCTTCCATGGTCATGGTGGGCTCTCGTCGGGACAGAGACCGAAGCACTGGGCTGGAATTCATCAGGATCAGTGTCCACAAGGTCACCCTCCTTTATCAGTAGACCAACAGCATAATTTCCTACCTTTGTTTTATTTGCCCCATGATGTTCAACTCAAAGTATTGACATTGGGACTCCAGGAGACTTATACAAAACTTGAACACCAAGGGCTGCATTGACCAGCATGATTGTGATTGGATTCCTCAAATATCATTGAGGTGTACTATGTGATGAATGTTTTTATCCCCCAACATTCACCTGTTGAAGCCCTAACCCCCAATGGAATGGTATCTGGACACTGCATTTAGTGCTTAGAAGGTTAGATGAGATCCTGAGGGTGGCGCCTCATGAGGGCATTAGTGTTCTTCTGGGAGAAGGAGGAGACACTGTGAGGACACAGGTGAGCCAGCTGTCTTTTCAAGCAAGGAGAAGAGAGAGCAATCATGGGATTTTAGGTCAGTTACCCTTTACCTGGGAATCCTGACTAAAGAACTGTGAGAAAGGAATGCCTTTTTGTTTTTTCACAAATTTTCCATAGCATCATGGTGGCCCAGGCTGACTGAAGACAGGGCACAGAATGGCCTGGGAGCAGTTACAAACTGGGACAAAGTTGAACATGCCCATGCAGTATCCAAAGACAGCTTCCCCTCGAGTGTGACATCACCAGAGGGTCCTGATCAGGAGTTCATGACAATGTGTATGGGGAGCCATAGATTTCTGTGTTGGAGCCAGCACCACTAAACCCACTTGTGGTTGGGATGTCCCTGGTGCTGAGAACAATCAGGTCTATGGTGGAAGGTGAAATGACTGGGGGAGGCATGGAGTCAGACAGCCAACTTCGATTCCTGGCCCACATTACCCCCAGGAACCTCCTCTGACCTTGAGTCCTCCATGTGATGGTGATGATCATTGGAGACAAAGATTGCCTGCACTCACAGGGCTGTGATAGGCACCGGACATAAGGCACGTTTCATTCCCTGGTCTCAGCTTGTCCCCTCACCCTCAGGACCTTTCGTCCAGTTCCCCTACATCCCAGCCTCCTCTTTCCAACCCATGCTTTTCCTCCTGACAGAGCTCAAGGGGGAGCCTGAGGAGAACACTCACATGAGGAAGCAGGAAAGTGCTTCCACATCAGGAGTCTGAGGAAGGTGCCTGCGGACCAGGGTCTTGAAGCGCTGCCAGCGCCAGAAGTTCTCATACACGCTGGGAGGTCTGCTGGAGTCATCTAGTGGCACTGCAGCTGGGAAGGTGGGTAGTGTGCCCTCCCCGTACACTGTACCTGGCCATTGGCGTGCATTCATTGGGAACATGATGGGGGCCATCTGGGCAAATGGTCGTGGTGCTGGAGGGCGAAGGCCCAGGTGCCAGTGGATCCCATAGTTTTGAATCCCTCCACTGTCTGAGGCAGGTACAGTGGTCCTCAGGGCAGAAGGTGCTGTGAGGAATGGAGCAGGATGCTCCACACCCCCACAGAAGGCCCCTGGGGCCCTCCAGTTGAGGGGTGTCTGAGTGTGGATAATGTTGTGAATATGAGGAGGCCCCACTGGCCTCAGTTGTGGCCCATGTTTTCCAGAGGTGGACAGCCCTGGCACATATGACTGTCCAGGGTAAGTGGACAGCACTAGAGGGTTACCCTGGGAGATAGGTGCAGTCACCCTTGGTGCCAGGGGCAACTCCCAGAATGGCTGGTGTGTTGGCACAGGGGCAGCTGGAAGAAAGGGTAGGCCCCTGAATGCAGACATGTGGGCACCAGGATTGAAGTTCATGCCTGGTCTCCGCGATGCAGATGCTGTGGAGGCAAAGCAAAGCGGAGAATGGGGGAGGGAAAATGACAGCAGGATTGAGGACCCCCAGTTTCTTACTCAGTGGAAATCTGCGAACAAATGCTCACAGCTCAGGGCCCTTGGGCAGGGAAATTGTGCAGTTTGCAAATGTCCCTGAGTGAATTTCTTGCTCCGTTCCTTTAGTCATAGTTCTACCCAGAGAAATCTCATTTTCAGTACACCAGGATTCCCAGTTGACTGTGACACCTCAGCCTTTTCTGATTCTGAGAGGCCCCTTGTGCATCCTTTGCAGACACTCCATTGGCCTCCTAGGTGACTCCCTAGAAATGGATCAACTTGACTCTATTCAGTGGCACCATGCTCCTCCTCATTCTCACCAACAGGAAAGGGACCTTCTCCAGGGCAGATGCAGGGACTTTAGGGTCACTTGTGAAGGTGACAGGTTCTAAACCTATTCCCCCATCACCTCCTCAGCCTTCCTTTTGCTAATACTCCTTATATACCCCTCCACTTTATTCCTAGGCATCCACACACAAACAAGAAACACCTGATTGAGATCTCTGCCTAGCTAGAGGCTGAGGAATTCTGTAGTTCACCCAGGAGCACATCCTGCCCAGCATGGGGGTGCTTCTCCCAGCACTTCCCATACCAAACATGAATGGGGGACAGATCCTGGCCATCTGTGATCCTAGTGCTCACTGGTTGCTGCCATAATGCAGGGAGCTCCTTTCCCAGGGAAGAGGTCTATGTGATAGACACTGAGTCCCGGAGATTCTCTCCAGGGCTGAACAGCAAAGGTTACTGAGGTTTATGAAGTTGATGGGATGGTGAGGATTGGGGTTTTCCAGAGGTTTTCACAGACACTGGTCATTTTTTTATTGGGCCTGGGAATTAGAGCCATTCTGATGTCCTTTTCCTTTGCACTCCTAATAATGGGAAGGAAAGTGTCCCAGAGACTCAGGCCTGCACCAGCTGCTACCTGTAGCAAGTTGTTGGGAGCACATTCCTGTTCACCAGGACATTATGCTGAGTGAGGTCAAAGAATGGGAGGTGTACCACACTTCAACACTTGCATGTATCCATCGGGACAGCTGCCTAAGTTCCAATGACAATATGAGTAGAGCCCCTTCCTAACTGTGTGCTATTCTCCTTCCTGTCTTCAAAAGAACCCAGTCATCTTCAAACGTGATCCTGGAAAATGAAGAACACCCCACATGTGCTCCCTTATCATGGAGTACCAACCAAACCATGAAGATAAGCAAAAGTCTTGTGTGTTGTCTTGAAAACAATGAGCTGAGGCTACACACACAGAGTGTGAAAGTGATAACGATTCAGAAGATCCCCCAGAGGCCCAAATCTATGTTGGCTAAGGTTTCCTGGGTTCCCTGCCCTTCTGGAATCAATGACACCTGCTGTCTGAATGGAAGGAGAAGTTTTCCTGGGCAGGAAGTCTGTGAGGGACCCTGGGCTATGGCAGTTGGAGTGCCCTGCAGCCTCACCCACAGAGACTATATCGCACTGCATCTGTGGTCATTGAGATCCCCATTGGGCAGTTTTCTAACTAAGAACACTTCTTACCCCTGCCCACTTATGATCTGAGACTCCCAGTCAGTCCCCTCAGAATGATATCCCAGGCAGCTTCCATGTGTCTGAAGAATGGACACAGGGCTCAGCATCTTGACTCCAGGAAGGCCTCACTGGGACCCCATCTGTGACTGCCTAAAAAACCATGCAGTGACCTGTGTCCATTCTACAAGGAATCAATCCCGTGGCCTCTCTCCTTTCTGCTGACCCAGTGTACTTCCCGGATTAGACTGGACCTGGGTCTTAGGAGCCCTCCTCCCCATGAGCAGTATCAGTCTTCCCAGGGCTTCCTGGGCCATTTCAAGTGTATTGTCTAAGGCTCTTTCCTTCCCTTACTTCTGTTCAATCAGTTGACCACAGGGTAAGTGCTCCATTCTTACTCCCAAGGGTTTTTGGGGTGACTGCCCTCAGATAACAGACCCCTGACTGTCCAGGCTCACCTCCTTCTGAAGGCCAGGCAGGACACCTGACACAGTGTCTCACAGTCTCCACAGTGGGAAACGTCAGTACAGGACCCAGAGAGTGACCTGTCTGTAACAGATGCTCAGGGTCCAACTGAGCCAAGCTGGTCAAAGTTTAAATGTAAACCACAGTGGAATGTTGGATCCAGACATTCTGTAGGGGGGGGAGGGGCCAAGGACAGCTGGCCTGGTGGGGGGGCTGGGCAGACATTCCAGGAAGAGCTCTAATAGGTAAAGAAGAACTTTGAGTTCCCTTCAGGCAATTCAGGGGTGACACAAGTGGTGTGTGCCTCCGGGTCATTTTGAAGTAGTTTCTAAAATCCACAGGAGAGGGGTGTGACAGGTGACCCTCTCTTTCAACAACCAAATTGTCTTTGCTTCCAATGATGGGCAGGACCAGTGAACCATGGCTCTCATGAGCCACAAAATCACCAGTATACACAGTCAGTACTCTAAAAAACTGTGGGGTATGGATTGTGTTTTATGTATAAAGTGTTTTTCTCTTGTTGTTTTTGTTGGTGATGATTTTTTTTCTCCCATCCCTGGCTTGCAAAACACACAGTTCGGTGTTCATGAAATATTAACACCTTATTATAAGTCTTTTCAATAAATGGCAGGAGGGGGGCAAACCATGATATTCAGGCACTAAAAAGAAGCTTCTTCCATTCTGTCTTCCCTTGTTATTTCTTTTGAAGCAGTGATATAAAATATGCAGTGCAGAAAAACTCTGTTCTCATTCCACAGGTTTTTTAAATTTTTTAAAAAATAATTATACACTGTAATGAATGCTGGAGACCAGATTTTTCAAAGCAAATTTTATTTGCTAAACCAAGGTCGAATTCAGGGTCTTGTATGCTCTTGGTCAGTGCTTTGCCACTGAGCTTCAGCCCTTACCCATGCAATCAGTTTGCACTGCTTCAAACTGCTATACCACAGGTGCTCATATGATAACACTAGTCAAATTCAATTTGTGCAAACTGGCCATGGGAAGGAGCACAGGGTAGAGAGCTTCCTTAGCTTCCAAGGACTGCAGCAGGGTGGTCTCTACTGTAGGCATGAGCAGTTTGTAACTGCGAAGATCACTTTGTCATTTCAGGTGCTCCCACTGAATGAAGGACCAGCCCAGATGCTCTTTATGGGGAGCCTTCTTGCCGGAGACACCTTGCAGGCTTCCCTGCCCATTTCTTCCTCCTGCAGGGCCACGGGTGTCCCTCCTGCATCCCTCGCGCCTGAGCACATGCTTGGTTGGAAGGGCGCGCGCACAGGCTGCCATGGAAAGGCGCCAAAGTCCATTGGGGCTCCTGCTGGGAAAGGCACAGGCGCGAGCACAGACAGCGGGTTCCCAACGGCCAGCTGGGCTCCCATGGCGGCGTCCAGACTCAGTCCCATAAGCCTCTAGGTACTGGACCCGCGAACCTCTTCCGTTCCCACTATGTCCCTGCCCGTTCCTCTGGCCCCTGCGCCTCGCCAGGCAGCCCAGGGGATGCAGGCCGCTTGCAGCAGGCCTGGCAGTGAGGGGTGAGATGGCCAGTGCGGCGCCCACGTCGAAGCATCCTCCATCCATGTCCCTTGCAGCCTGTGTGAAACCCGGCTCCAGGGCACCTGTTTGGTGCCTGAGAAGCGCAGTCCTGGTCAGCAGGTCTGAGGCTCCTGTAGGTGTCTGACAAAGTGGTGACTGTCATCTTCTTGTTCCGCCTGAAACCTGTGAATGTAGAGGACACTGTCACCTGGCATCCGGGTTGTTAGCTGAAGGACGCTCATTTCCCAGGCCTTAGCAACTTTGCAGAAGGGAACACACTGAGCCAAGTGTGTTGAGTCTGCTGTAGTCACCCCGTGATTGACGGGCCATCGTAGGTGGGCTGTTGCGGGGCTCGTCTGGACAGAGCACCTAAATGATGATGGGAGAACGGGGTGACCACAAGTCCTGTGCAATAAAGAGAGTCATGTTGTCTTATTAATTTGTGGTGCTTGTGTATGGCGGCAGTGAAGTTGATGATATGGTCTCACGTATGCGTTGCTGGGCTGTTGGGGGCCCCTGTGGATATTTCTGGGTGCCAGGAAGTTTTCCTTCTGTTTTGATGGGCATGAGATCACGGGGTGTTTGTTTGGGTGAGAACATGAGACGCTGCGCTGGTCCTGGAGGGTTAGTAGGAGTTCAGAGGGCTCTGGTTGTTTTCACTGTTCCTTTGATGGGGTGGTGGGGTCCCTAATGTGTTGATGTGCATTCATAATTTGGATCTTGCTCTGTTTCGACTGCCTGACGAGAATGTGGTATGTGTTCAGAAGTGTGGGTCAGATGAAGTGGTGATGGTCATCTTCTTGTTCTGTGTGGATATGGGAGATCAAGGGAAAGTCAGCTCTGGTTTTTGTAATATTTTTCTTGTGGTGGTCTTGTATATATATAGTTTTCCCATGAACACACCCTGGGGAGTTTGGATACACATGTGTTTGCATATGGGCTATGTTAAGGAAGGCATTTGGGTAGTTTTCTCTGCACTTGCAATGCGATTATTATAGTTGGGAAATGGAGGAGGGATATTTGTACATTCTGGACATCATGTTTTTGTACAAGGGATTTTGAATAAATTTTATTTTCATTACCCATGCACATGTACTTGAGTGTGTGAAGGCTGGTCGGTTACTAATTTTGTGGAGCAGTCGGATGAATATATTCATTGTGTGGTGTGCAGATGGCAGGCTTCTGCATTTTGGAAGACAGAGTTATTTCTTCATATTTGGGAGTGTGTGAGCTTGTACATGAAGATGAGATACCTATGGAGAGTTACTTGTGTATTGAGTTTGTATTAACTACCCCACCTCAGGTGTGTGTGTGTGTGCGTGTGTTTGTCTTGAAGTAGTAGCAATAGTTGTGAAGTGGAAAAATATTTAGGTGTCTGTTAGTAAATGTATTTAAGGGACATGGCAATTGATGTCTGCTTCCTGGGGCCATATATGTATGAAGTAGATGAGACCCCCGACAGTGGAAGGTAATCTGTTTTAATCAAAGTCCACTGAGTGGATATACGAATTCCCACCCCGCGCCCAAAACAAAAACTTTCACAGTAACATTTAACTGGTGTTTGGCCCAAACTGCTGGGTATTTGTGCCTAGCCAAATCAGTACATGGAATTAACTATTACAGTAACATTGAATAATCTTCCTTATAGAATGCAGCATGTCCCAGGGTGGACAAGCAGAAAATTAAGTTTGGCTGAACCGATTTTCAGAGAAGTTCAGGAAAGACAGTTATGATATGTGCCTGAGAAGCAGAGAACCGACTGATAAACTGAACTACTACCACTTGTAGTTGGCTCTCTCTTCCACCCTCTCATGAAATGTGCTTACCCCTCCCAAAGAGATAACAACCAAAGTGTTCATTCACTGCCAGAATGTAGTCAGAATCCCATATCTCTGTATGATTCACACCAGTCCACATGTGAGACCCAGTTTGACCTTGCTTAAGTCACAGCTGTGAATTCCAAATACCAGCATGCAGTGTTAGGCATATGCATCCTGATGTAGGAAGTATAGAATGAAATATGTGTTGTGATTTGGATCTTAAATATCCACAAAGGTCTATAAATATTTCCTCATCAGCCTCTGGCAATATTGAGAGGTGATGAAACAGTAGGCGATGGGTCCTGCTGGAAGGAGGTTGCATGGTTGTGGACATGCCCTTGAGGAGGATATTGGGATCCTGGCCTCATGCTGTCTACTTCCCAGCTGCCATGAGGTGAGCAGCATTACTCCAATATGTGATCTCTGCCATGATGTTCTGCCTCCAGGGAGTCTCCAGAACCATGAAGCTGACCAAGTATACATAGAAAGAAATCTCTGAAATGTTCAGTCAAAATAAAGTTTTCTTCCTTGTAATTGGTTTACCTTACATATGGTTTCAAAGCCACAGAAAGATGACTAATGTAATGAGGTAAATTAAAGATCAAAATGCCTGCTCTATAACACTCCTTACATATTGCAGGGCAGATAATTTAATGTTATCTTTTATGGAGTGGAGTTTATTACTCAATTTGACAAGAGTTCTTTCACATTATTGTTTATCTCAATTTTTGTAGGGCTCTTGGGTCTTTTGTCTGAGAAAACTTTCTGTTGTCATTTTGGATTTTCCTTTTTTTACGTTTTTTTTTTTTTTTTCCTGTAGATGCCGATGGACATGATTTACTTATTTGTTTGTTTGTTTGATTTACTCTTAAGGCTCAAACCCAGGGCCTCACACATCCTAGACAAGCATCCTGGCACTGAGCTAGAACCCCAGCCCCTTGGCCTTTTCTTAAGTAGACATTGAACAATATGCCCTTATCTTTCTTAGAGTAATTAGGTTTCTCATGCAGAGTCTTGCATCTAGATAATTGGGAATACAAGTGTTGTTTTCAGTCTCAAAGATATTTGAACCCAGACTGGGCACTATTTTGATAAGTATTTTCTCACAAACAATTTTCTTAATTCCTACAGTTATTCCTTAATCACTCTCCCTGATTCCATGGCATGCCCATGGTAACCAGAAATAAATTCCACCCCAGAAAGCCACTATTCTATTGAGCATATCATTCATGATACAGCCAGTAAACAATATTCACCCTTGTAATTTGATTTAAAACACATATATGTGTATAAGTAGACATATGAATCTATGCATACATGTGTATATATGTATGTGTGGTATCATATGTGAAGTACAGATAACACGAAAGTGTAAATGAGAACCACAAGATGTAATAGAGCTTTGTTTCAAGGAACAAGGGAAAGTAAATAAGGAAGAATTGTCAATATACAGAAGAGGCCCCTGAGGCCTAGATTCAGAAGTAAGCACAAAGTGCACTGCTGCAAGAAAATGTGGCCTTCTCCAGGTAGATGTAGGCTGATGTGGTGATGTGCAGAGGGGACATTATTTGGAAGAACTGAAGAACTCTCACATGAGTAAACCTGCATGAACACATATTTGGGCTGCTTACAGAGGAAGTTGTTCTCTTAGTGCCCTTTCTGCATGTTGCTCACCCACTAAGCATTAAAACCTTCATATCCTGGTATGTATGGGGCAGGAAGGAAATTCAGAATTAGCATCAGGAGAGAAGAGGTTCTCAAACATCTTAGGCTTCTTTGGATTAATTTAGATGCAATCACAAATAGGCAGAGTACACCTAGCTCCCTTAGTATTAGCAGTTCTGTGGTTGGAGTACCAGTGGCTCTCAGATTGTAGCATTAGCAGAACGCCCCATATGTTCCTGGCACCCTGAGACAGCAACTCTCTATCATGGAAAGCCATCACCAAAATGCTTCAAAACTTCATACATCTTTAAACCTCTTGAATTCAGTAAAGAGAGAAAAGTATTTATGCACTGTTTTATGATATCTTAATGTGTCATTTCCGTATTACACCATGTGAAATGCAACACTAGACAACCTTTCTCACACTGCACATTGTCTTTAGAATTCATGGAAATGCAGGATTGTGAGTTGAAGTTTCAGCTCAGAGGTGTGTAGAGCACTCACCTAGCATGCATGAGGCACTGGGTTTGATCTTCAGTACCACATGAAAATAAAATGAAGATATTGTGTCCATCTGTAATTAAAACATAAATATTCTAAACAATGCATGTAGGTAGTCAGAAATTGTTTTGCACTTGGGAATTCCATTGGTTCAACTTCACTTTTTTCCTGAGTAAAAAATATTTATTGTCTTTATTAATTGGAAGGAGAACCAATACTATTGGTCAAGTTTATGCTAATTGGGGTTTGGAAAAGTTGTGCAGTGGGCATCCCCACTGTGGGCAGGATTTGTTGCAGAAGGATAGCAGATCGGCTTGCCTCAGCTCACTTTGGTTTTGGCCTGCCAGGCTCAGGTCTTCCTGAGGCAGGGGTAAAAGAGTCAAGGCCAATTAGATGGACTTATCAGAGGTTTGAGAGGCATTAGAAAAAATGGTACCAGTGTCAAGATAGAAATTAATTTTCCGTTCCTCGACAGTCAAGGTCATCCTAGGCTCCTGTACAGAAATAAAACAGTCTGAATAGTTGGAACCTAAGAAGGATTCCCCAGGACCCATCATTCCTATTGTTGGACTGTTTGAAGTGAGGGATTTGTAAACTGGTCTTAGCCTGTGTGCGTATTTGAAACACCTGTGATCCACTTCAGTGACAGGTTAGGGTGTTGGTGGCATTGCTTTGTTTCATGGGCAGTCTTTCTTGTAATGTCCCTCTTGGCCACAGTTCTAGCCAGCTATGGTGGGAGCAATACCACTCTGGGGACCTTGTCTACTGGATTTAGCCATCTGTAGGGCTGTCATAAGGGCAGTTGCTTTCTTTTGTTCTCTCTCTCTCTCTCTCTCTCTCTCTCTCTCTCTCCTCTCTCTCTCCTCATCTTCTTCCTCCTCTTCCTCTTGGTCATGATTGTAAAACACCCAAGTGGCATGTTTTAAGAAACTATCTAAAGTGTTGTCTCCCTTTTGCAGTTGATTTTGTAATTTTTTTCTAATGATTGAGTTATGAATTTGTTTTTCAGGTTGTTATGCTGGGGAAACAGGGGACGTTGTGGTGTATTTAATTAATGCTTCCCTGAGTTTTTCTAAAATGTTTGTGGAAGTTTCTGCATTCTCCAGATTGTTTGAAATAATTTTGAGATTTAGTATGGGTTTTCCTAAAGCCCTGTACCACACAATCCTGAAAGTACTTTCCCTTCCATTGCCCCATGTGACCCATCTGTATCCCATTTTTGATCCTCCTAGAGAACTGCCTATTGCTTTGTTGGCTATGTTTCTTCTGAGTCCATTTCAGTTAGAAGGAGAAGGCCTCCTGGGACTTGCACTATATATCATTCATCCCCAGAGGATTCAGCCACCCATAAAGCATCCTAGTGTTCAGTGCTAGAGAGAATTTGGTTCATTAACATCATTATGTCTTTCCAAGGTAGGTCAAAGTTTGGTTAATGCCATGAAATATCTCTGTATATTTATCAAGGTCATCCTGGAATCTTTCTAAGTCACTCTTAATTTGTCTCAAGACTTGCAGAGAAAAGTGACCTGTAGTATAATGGGTCTTTTGGGACTCTTTCCTATGACTTGTAGGTATAGGAAGGAGCTGAAGTGCATTCCTCCTGATTTTCTATTTCCTCAGCATGTTGGGGCTCTGTTGGCAAAACCTGAGTAAGGAGGATATAAGTGTTTAGAAAAAAGGCTTTTCTGTATTTGATTCTTCTCTAAGAGAAACTGCTTTCCATTTTAGCCTTTCCTGATATATTTGCAATCATACTCATACTTAGAGCCAGTAAATTTCTATTCTATTTGCTGAAAATATTGGTGCTGATATAGCTTGAGAATCTTTGGATTGCATTTTTTTAGTGTAGCCTAGAGTGAAGAATCTAATTTACATTGGTTGCATAATTTTGGGTTGTGTCTCCAGGAAGAAAAAAAAAAGCTTGTTATGTATAGGGTACCTGTGGCCACTTTTTTCTCCCTTTTACAATATATGTTTAAGTGTAAACTGGATTACGGTTTATACTTGCCTCAGGAGGCTATTTTTCCACATCCTCCAGCTGGTATTCAGGCCAAGCTTGGGCTCAGAAAAATACCAGACACTTCTTTAGGGTCTGAGTGTCAAAGAAATACCAATGTTTCCAAATACTTCTTCAAGGAGTCGGGTGCCAGGTGGAGTATAACCCATCTAAAAGACAAAGGGGAAGAAGACCTCCTTTGGCATCCCTCCATTGGCATATTGAGGTATCCCTCAGTGCCATGTGGACCTGAAAGCCATGGATGACCACCCTTTGAATCCTGCTAGGTGGAGTAGTTGCTCTTAGCACCACAAAGTACTATGATCCTCAAGACATGAGTGACCACATTCTGAGGCCTTCATAACATATTAGTTGTGCTGACCAATGCATTATTCAAAAATCCTTTCCTGTGTCATTTCCCTCTTCAAAGGAGTGATCTTCTGTTTTTCTGTACTGTTTTGCCATGCATTGTGGGGGCAGTATAAAGAGAGTTACATGTCCTTGAGGAACCTAGTTATTATGCTAAAAGAGAGCCATGTCCCTCTAGGTTAAGTGCCCTAAAGAAGATTCTAGTCTTTCCTAATATATTTCTTATCATACTCATTCTTAGGGCCACTACAATCCTGTTGCATCAGCACAAACATTAAATCAAACATGGTTTAAGAGACTTTGAATTGTGGATTGTCATGCGGTGTCTTTTTGTTCCTGGGTTCTGAGCACCAGAATCCCCTCCATGCTGTGGGGAAAAAAAAGTTTTTTGGCTCTCTCCCCTGGTGGAGGCAAAGTTCCTAATCTGAAGTCTAGACTAGGAGAGGGATGAACTGGCAGGGTTCTTCTCTGAACAGGCAGGGTTTGGAAACCCAGAGAATGGGACCTTGCTCCTGAGTGAAGCTCACCACAGACAGCATGGGATTTGGGTTCTAACAGGTGCGCTAAGGATTGAAAATTCCTCATAACCTCATTCATGTGTTCTATTGAAACAATTGGGATTTAAATGAGTATAAGAAATCAGAATCTACATGATGTTTACAGCGCATGTGTGAGAGAGACACAGAAAGGAAAAGAAGGGAAGAAAACTGGAGCAATAGACAATGTGGCTCACCCTCTGGGGATTAGTGTCTTACTGTTTTTCAAAGACCTTGGATCAGACTAAGACATTGTGTTAGGATCCAAGATACACCAGGTAAGGGACCCCTTCCCACCATTGAGTCCAGTCAGTCTTAAAGTGGAAAAAAAAAAGCAAACACTTAATGGATCCATTGATGTGTTGTATTCCTCAGAGAGATGTTGAAGCTGAGCTTGACCAACATTTCTACTTTAGTGACAAAAGATATTGAACAAGCCTCCTCCAGTAAGTCTGACACTTGTGGCTTTAGACTAGCAGGTGCTCTACTAAATTTTAGATGGGTGACAGACATTAATTATTTTTGAAAGAGAGAGTTATTTCTATAAGGAGTATAGAACTCCAGAAATGAAGGAGACAGTTTGTTGCTCCATTTCAGTCACCCTCCATAGAAGCCCCAATTTGGGCACAGAAAGAAGAATATTGATTTTCTACCCCCCTTAGCAGGTGAAACTGGGTTTTTTCTACTTCTGCTGGCAGGTTAAGACTGTGTGAAGTGCAGTTTTCTGCAGCTAAGAATTTGTGCTCCTCTCAAAGGTGGTTTATACACTTCTATGTCAATGCAGAACCCAGTGGCTCACCATCAATTCCTTTTCCTGGGATCTTTCTTGCAAATTCAAAGAATGAACTCTGCAGACCAGGAAGAGTGAGTGTAACAGTAGGATTTATTGAAGAACATGTATCGAACTCCTGCAGTGCAAGAGGGGACCTGATAGCTGGCTTTCTCTGACCAAGTGTGCTAGTCTAGGGGTTTATATTGCCCTTGCATCACTGTGATGTGTCCAAGCTTATGCCTGTAAGGCTCTGGAAAAAGACAAATGCTATTGGTCCCAATTTATGCTAACTAGCATTTGAAAAAGCACTAACACTATTAGTTAGCCCCAATCTCACTCTGTATTTCCTCACTTTCATTTACTGTATGCTTTGGGAAAAAAGAATTTGAGTCATTGAATTGTGCATGCTTAGTGGTGTGTCAGGAACTTCAGGGCCTGTGTACAGTGTGCTTCTGCAGTGGCCATCACCCATGTGTGTAGGTGGGGATCTTGCAGGGTGATGGATCAGCTTGCCCCAGCTCACCTCAGTTCTTGAATGATGCTCCAACTTACGTGGTCCATCACTCCCCTGTTTTCTAAAATTGTTATCAGTGATCTGTAGGATGCCTGTCTGGCTTGCCATCTGGGGAGTAATGACAACAGGCAGAATGTATCTTGACTGTGTTGTTAGCTGAAGTTTCAAAGGGGGCCATGACTTCTTTCCCTAGAAACCAAGCCTTGTCCACCTATGCAGGAAGCCCTTTGTGATGCTGAATATTTGTTCAGCCTGGATATCTAGCCTCTTCCACAGGATCAGAAATAAGCTATCTAAGTAAAATGCCATCCCCATTGCCAATTCTAGAAAATTCTATGATGGTTTAAAAGACGGAAGGCTCCAAACATCTCTCTTACATGAGACAGAAGAGAAAGGGCCAACACTTTCCAAAAGGCATTTAAAGAAAACTTTGGGGGCTTGGGTTGTGGCACAGTGATAAAATACTTGCCTAGCATGTGTGAGGTCCAGAGTTCAATAACCTGTACCACCAAAAATACCAAAAGGAAAGAAAAACATTGGTTTCCCTGTCTTTGACATTCATGGCTGACCCAGTTATGTCACTGTGACCTAGAATTATATTTGGTCAAAGTATATTTGAGATCACTCCATCCTTCAATCTCTTTCAATGATACCACCATTTTGAATCTCCTTAGCTGGTTTTGGTCTGCTGTATGAGGAGCCTCTTCCTACCCATACCTCAGGGAAGTCCCATGGTTTCCTGGAAGGATACTGTGTGTGCTTGAGCCCACCTTGTTTTTTCTTTTTAAGTAAATGAGCTTCCTTCCCAATCTCCTTATGCAAAAAGTTCCTTTAACACTTACCCTTGTGGTGCAGCATAACTCCTAGTGAGGCCTCAAGTACATTGTTATATTCAACCTATGCATGCCTTTTATCTCAAGTAGAGCAGGTAGAGCCGATTTTACTAAGAACTGGTTACAGGAAAGGCTGCTGGCACTGAAAGCAGACCTGGAAGGTCACCCTGAGGACAGTTATGAAAGAGAATGACAGAGAGCAATGGAGAGCTGCTAAGAGCTACTAGGTCTGGTTGTTGAAAGAGTTCCAGGGAACTCTCAGTAGCTACTCTTTCCTCCTGTCAGGAACACAATGGCAGAGCTGCTCTCACTGGACACTGAGGGTCACTGTCATTCACTCTTAGGGCTGTGAATGCTAAGATCTGGGATATGTTGGCCCTGGAAACTGAGAACGGATAATATTAAGGGAGGTGCACTTTTCCTATTTGTGGTTGCTCTCCAGATGGATGTTTGAATCCTCAGCCAATTGGTAACAGAGATGGTTATGGGACACAGTTCATGAAGGGATGTACAGAGAAGGCCCCTTAAAGTAACTGAGGCTATGTAAACAACATAAAGACTGGGTTTCTGTTAAGCTTTTGTTCTGTTTTTCTTCCAGCATCAGTGGAAGGTGCAGGCTAAATATGGAGGCAAGGGCTTGGCCCTGCATCTGTGCACCCTGAGGAATGGAATCTGCAGATACCTCCTCCTCTCAGTCCTCACCCCACAGAGTAGCACAGACACCACAGCAGAAGGCAGCAGCCATGAGAACATTTCTCTACTAAATGCTTTTTCTTCACTCTTGACAGTCAACTCCCGCCATGTATAGCTTTGCCCCAGGTATGCACCTCTCTCCTTCTCCCTTCCCAGTTCCCACCTTTGGCCTTCCTCCTACATTCCCAGTGCCCTCTCCTTGCCCTCCCTTTCCTGAGGACTAGCAGGATCAGTTCTGAATGACAAGGATCTTTGCCCTTGTGTTGCAGGATGTAGTGAAGGTGAGATCTCACCAAGACCCTGCCTGAGAGGTTGGCTCACCCGATACCTATCCTACTGTCTTCAATGCCTCTTCTTCTTTCTCTGGAGTCTGATGACTGACATTCCTCTCAGATGCTGGGCAATAGGAATCAGCCCCAGAGCCATATGTTTCTTTCCAGAGACCTGGAGATGAGACCCAGAGTAGGGTGTCTTTCCTGCATGCATTGGGTGTCAATCTGTAGTTCACTTCATAGATTGGCATCAGGAGGGGGATAGAGATGAGGACTCTTCTTTTGGGCAGAGGAGCCTGTAGTGCTCAGCCTCCGGGGATGAAGGGGCCTTTGTGAAGTCCTGGGTCTGGGACAGTTGCAGCACAGCAGAAGGTGCTGGGAAGCCAGGAGGATGTTCGGGGTATGGAGGGTCATGGTTGTCCTCACTAAACACCTCTGCTTTCTCATGTGGCTCCTGTAGGAGAAGTTCTGCTGGGACCCACTGCCCTTCACTGGCCCAGGCTTAGAGAAGAGATTCTGTGGTCCAGGGAAGAGTTGAGGACTGGATGGGCCCCATTGAGGAAGACTCACAACAGTGCAGGAAGATACCAGTGTGCTTTCATTATAGGACCTAGGGTTATGTGACCCCTGGTGGGCCAGATCTCCATATAGGACTCATGTTCAGTGCTATCACTATGTCCCTCTATACCTTGGCTGGCAGTTGATTTAGAAGCACTATAGTCGGGGTACAACATAACTTTCAGGCACCTACACTGATCATTTCTACTTTGAGGGCAATAGTTGCATTTTCACCAGCTACAGAACAGAAATGGCCCATGCTCAGTCTGTATTGGGTATGAGGGTAGACAGAGGGACTTGTGGGATGTGTAAAAATGAATGGGAGGTATCACCTGTCTTGGTGTCAGACTGAAGTTCTGATGGCCATTCTGCTGGGTGAGTCCTTCCTCCTGGTCCAGCTCTTTGGTTAGGGTCAAGATATCCATGTGTAGTCCTATGAAAAGCAACACTTCCAAGAAATGGGGGTGTGGAAATTGAAGCCTGTGCCTGGAGAAGAAGAAATTGTGTGTGGCCTTGGTAGGAAGGGTCCCCAAGCCCAAGACACCTCTGGGAGTTGTAGGAAGCATGGATGGTGTCTTCTGGTTCACACCGTGGAGTTGCTAAATCAAGACCATGAGCTACCCCACCCAACAGACAAACAGTGCTGAGAATGTAAAGAATAAAACATAATTCCATGAGTCCAGGCTGACATTCCCAAAGTCTTGTAGACACCTGGATTCCCAGCCCAGCCCACCTTGGTGAAAAAGTCCTCTTGGAGCACAGCTCATCAGTCTAGGGCAGGAGATTTAGATCTTGATACAAATTGTCCCCTTTTAGATGTCACTCCATTTCATTCACTTCCAAGTTTCCCATGGACTTCGCTATGGCCAAATGTGGGCATATCCACATGGTGAAGTTGGGAAACCCCACCAGATGTTCATGATATCCATCTATACAGTTATGACTTCAAGTGTGATCTAGTCAGGAACTTTGGTCTCTGGATACCTGCAGTATTAGACTTCTGGTGGGTGAGCCTCAGGGCCAGTCTTTCTGGAGGTTCACACTAGGACAGAGGGTAAGAGGGTGATGCGTACATGGTTGTTCTAGCTGTGCTCCATCCATTCAGTGAAAGAAAGTGTTTAAGGGATCTACTCTGGTCCAGGATGGCCCTGCACATTCTGACATCAGGAACCATTAGAGGAGACTCTGCACCAGTGGGACAATGTATGTCATGTGGGAGGACATTTTGAGATACCCATATTCGATATACTTGGGCCACATGGACTCATGTCCTAGGCAGACGGTGTGTTGACTCTTTACATAGGCAGGGGGAGAGAAGATAGCACCTTGGAATAGGCTATATCCACTTCAAATCCAAGGGCATCTGGAATCCCAAATGCTCAGGGGCTGTTCCACTGGCAAGAGAAGTGCCCTATTCTGAAAGAATGTTCACATGTGTGCTATCACACCCCATTATCACCTTTTTTTTAATCATAAATTTTTATGGGAATGTGTTTAGCTCTCTCTTGCTGCACAATCTCAAAGACTGGAGAATGTGGAAGATTGAGCCTCTATGGGATTGGATGTGTCTGACACTGGAATCTATCATCAACTGAAGCTTTGGGTCCTCTATCTCTTCAGCCTCAAAATCCACAAACCTGACAGGTAAGCAAGACATAGGATTATTTTAAAAAAAGATTTCTTATTGGAAAACTCAAGCTGTAGCTTCATAGCAATGAGGAGCTGGTAGCAGGCATGGGGAGTAGTGCTCAGACCATGGGATGGGCTGGTCCCAGGAGGGATTATTTCCCAATGCAGAAACCATTCTGAGTGCTCCTGACATCACTTAGCACCTGAAGAGAACCATGTGGTCCTTAGTGAACCAGGCACATTTCTCTAAGATCCTCCCACACTTATTCCAGGCTTCTCATGTCCCTGCCCTGAACCACGCAGAAAAGCCAAGCATCAGCATCTGGTCAAAGGTATGATTTATGGAAGACAACTCTCTCTCTATTAATGGTGGGGTTAGGACTATATACCAAGAACCCAAGACTCAGGAGAGGTCATGTGAAAGTCCAAGCTGTGCTGAAAGTAGTGGAACACCTGGGTTCCCACCCCAACCCACCTTCCAAAGATGGCTGTATTTCATTTGTTTGAATAGTGAGAATTACATGAATTATGATGCCAGAGGTGTGTGCTTGGGGCATCTGAGACACTGGCATTCCCTGATCATGTTTTTTGAACTCTAAATGTTTCTGAAACATCAGGGTGTTATTGTGGCATTGTTCATGAGCAGGGGTGATCCATATGCTAGAAGATGGTTTATTTTCCATGTGGTTGGCCAACCCCAAGGTAGTGAAACTTGTACCCTGTGAACAGACCTCACTGATGGTGGACACCCCCTGAGCTTGCCTGGTTACTGCCCTACACCCTAACCCTGAACATCCAGGCAGTGGTGGAACTAAGAACATTGAGGCCAGAGCTTCTGGAACTGTTAGAGAGTGTCTAGCGCTCCAGGTAGAGGGAAGTAATGCTTGGAGATGTAAGCGATCAGTGGTTTTCTCTGTGGTAGCAGATGCCCTTCCTGGCTGGGTGAGAAGCTCCAACAGAGCCAGCTGTTCAACCCATGTTCCCTAGCACTTAGGCCTAGCCCCAGATATCTGACACACTTTTCTGCCCTTTCATAGATCATCTGATCAAAGGTATGCATTGACATTCCTGAAGAGCCCTCCACAATCCCTCCTCCAGATTCATGGTAGGCTCCAGTCCAGATAGGGGCCAAAGCACTGGCCTGGGTTCATCAGGATCAGTCACAATCCACAACCCACACTTCCCTGCAAGTTGACCTGACCCAACACAGGCCTTGCCTTTGCCTCTTCTGTTCAGTCACTTTGACCACCCCATGTGGGCTCCCTGCATCCAGGACATGCTCTATATACTAGAGAGAACATCAAGTACTATCCTGGAATCTGATTTCTCTTGAGTTCTTGATGTTTTTGTGTATTGTGACCTGAAAGTTTTGGCCTGCAGAATGCATGAGTGAATGCCCTAACCTCCATGAGATGGTGGCTTCAGTGGCTCTTAAGATTTTAATGATGTCATCAGGGTAGATTTCCTATGATAGTACTAGTGCCCTTCTAGAAAAAGGAAGGGATGCTAAAGCTCTCTTAGCCCTAGGAGGTCACAGGCAAGGTAGCCATTTTCTCAAGCCTGGAGGGGAAAACTCACTGGACATTAAATCTCACACCATCTTTCTGGGGTTTCCCAAATTCAGAAGTGTGAGAGATGAATGCCTGTGGTTTCAACTTCCCATTCTCTAGCAGTACATATGGCAGCCTTATTTGAGTGAGACAGAGTACAGAGTGCCCTGGGAGCAGAGTTAAAGCCTGAGACAATGATGTACATGTCCACGGAGGATTCAAATGGAATGAGTACTCACTCATGTATTCTGCACCACCCCAATATCCTAAACAGAAATTCCTCGGAACAATGTGGTTGGGTGTCCAGAGAGATCTATACTGGCGCCTCCCCCCGTATCTCCGACACTAGCTGTGATGTTGTCTGCCATGAACAATCAGATCAATGCAAGAAGGTGAAAATACTGAGAGAGGGACAATCATATGGAGTCAGAGAACCAATTCTAAATCCTGGCTCCCATTACTTCCAGGAACCTCCTGTGACCTTACATCCCCTGAGTGATGGTGATGCTCATTGAGCACCAAGATTGCTGCACTCACAGGATTGTGATGGGCACCTGAGATAAGGCCCATTTCCTCCCCTGGTGTGATGAACTGGGTTGGGAATGTAGGTCTCTCAGCTTATCCCTTCACCCTCAGGATGTTCCCTCTAGTTTCCCTACATCCCAGCCTCCTTTCTCCATGCCACACTTTTCCATCCATCCCCACTCTCCAGCATCACTCAGTAGTCTTCAGAAACACTATTTCCAGGCTTACTTCTAGAAACCTGATTAATGTCAGAGGGGCCTGAAGGCTCAAAAGCAGGTCTCTATCCAACTGAGACAGGGGGGCTCAAAGTTGTCAATAGGTACTTGATAAAAATTTGTGACCCTGATACTGATGGCATGGAACCTGGGCCCTATGAAGAACCATGGAGTTTGATTGCACATGACAGACCACAAACGACTTCACTTCCAATCACTTTTGTGCATGTCTGAAGTCACGCCATTTCTTCATCTCACAAATGGCACTAAAATTTGGGCTCCTTGCTATTTAAGTATTCTCTTTGGTAAACTTCCACATTTTGTTGATTGGCAAACCATGTGATGTGTAGCCTTCTTTTTTCCTCATTGATTTGTAGGAGAACTTGATTACATTACATTTGGGCCAGTCACACTCAGTATTGGTCAGGCTGGGGTCAGGGTGGGGCCAATACTACATATGGGAGGGTCAGAGCACTGCATGAGTGGGGGGTGGGTCTGTCTTGTTATAAAGTCAGGACTTTCAGCCTGCTGGGTCCCTAGTGAGTTGCGGTCAGAACTGTAGGGGGGAGAGGTATAAAGGTCGGCCTTGTCTTCTCATCAGGAAGCCTACACAGGAAGACCACAGCCATACTGGGGATCAGTTGAATAATATTGTTCATCATCATTCTGGAGTGGAGAAAGAAGCTGTCTAGGAAAAAATTGTTCCCAGGCTTATTTCTAGAATTTATTTAATTGCACAGGGGCTTGAAGGCTCAAAAGCAGCTCTCCATCTAAATGAGACAGAAGGGCCCAATGTTCTCAATAAATTGATAAAAAATTGTGCCCCTGTCTGTGGTGGCCTTGGCTGCCACAAATGCCTCACAGTCACTCAGAGTGTTTTGCTTCCATAGCAGGTCCTCCCCAGATGACTCCAATCTGCAGTGCTCAACAGGACTCAACCCTTTGGGACCCTTCAATGGTCCTTAGTGTGGAGTGCAAGGAGCCCCTGCCCTAACCATGCCTAAGCAGATAAACTATGGGTATCTTGGAAGGACACTGTGCATGCCTGAGTTCACCTTTTAAATCAAAAGCAGTGGAGAACTGCAGGCACTGCTAGGTGCAGTTGTCAGATGATCTCCAGGGAACTGATGGAAGTGGCTGGCTACTGATCCCATGAAGGCAACATGGCAGTTTCGATCACTAGGAGCTGAGGGTCCCTGACATTGAATCTCAGAACTAGTAACACTAAGATCTGAGAGCCACCAGTTCCTCCTCAGACCTCAGAACTGTGAATACCAAGGGAGATGTGCTTTGCCTCATTGTTATTTCCCTTCATAGCAGGCCCTCAGATGATTGGTAAGGGAGATGTTTAACAGCCAAAGATCATGGAGGGATACACAGAGAAGATCCCCTAAACCAAGAGAGGCATTTCCCACGGGGTGATGAGTTGGGTTTTGGAATCTTGTCTGTTTTCTCTCAGGATTAGGGGGAGGACTCATCTAAATCTGGAAACAAGACCCAATAGATGGACACTTGTGCACCCTGGGTCCTAGCAACCCCAGTTATCACCTCTCAATTCTCACTGCATTTAGGTGCACAGAAAACATGGCAGAAGGCAGAAGCTGGAGATTTTTTTCCTACCAAAGTGCCTTTATTCCCAGTTACAGTCAAACAAGGTACAGCTTCCCACCCAGGATTGAACATTGTGACCCTCCCCTCTCAGTACCTCCCCCTACCCTCTTTCTACATTTACTATACCCTCCCACTCCCTTCATTTTTCTGAGAACCCACAGGAACTGTCCTATGTGATGAAGAACCTTTGGACCTTCCAAAACAGAATGAAGCAAGGTGAGATCTTGCCTGAGGGGCAGACACCCCAGAGGCCACTGGTCAACAGGACTGTCCTCAGGGCCTCTTCTCCTTTAGGTTGCCTGATGATGTGCACTTCCTCTTCAGAGGCTGTGAGGTTTTAGCCAGCTGCAGATCCACATCTTGCCCTCCAGTGACCTGGAGGGGAGGCCCAGTGCAGGGTGTGTTTTTCATGAAGCATGTGCGTCCAGTGAGAGCACTCTTCATGGACATGGCACCTGGAGGAGGGTGGGAGCTGAGGAGTCCTCTCTGGGGAGGTGGGGCCTGGATTGCTTGATCTCCTGAGCACAGGGTTTCTATTGGAGGGGCCTGGCTCTGGGACAGTTCCCAGGGCAGCAGGCGGTGCTGGGAGATAAGGAGGAAATCCAGGCTTTGGAGGTCCTCGTCCACACTGCAGCTATTGGCTGTCTTATGTGGCCGCTCAGAAGAAGTGGCTTTTCTGGGACCCACTACACTTTTGTTCCCCAGGTTTGAGGAGGAGGATCTGCGGTTTGGGGGAGGATGGTTGGAGTGAATGTTCCCCAATGAAGAAGACCCGTGACAGCCTTGGAGGATAGCAGTGTCCTTTGAACCCAGCAACTCTGGCTCGATGGTCCTGCTCCTCTTCATGACCTGGGAAGCCACCTCTGTGGACCAGTCCTCCATGCTGGTCCCTTGATCAGTGTGATGTTTCCGCTTCTCTGCACCGTGTTTTGCAGCTGCCTCGGAAGTTCTTGTGTCCTGTTGGGACATATTATGACCTTGAGGCACCTGCAAAGGTGCTTCTTCACAAGCTGAAGGAGGATATGGGCACTGGCCAACTCTTCTTCATGCATGAAATGGGCCACAGGGATCAGGACAATCATATTTCAGTGGGAAGTGGATCTGTTACTCATCTTGGTCTCATGAAAACACACTGAGTGTCTGCTGGCCACACTCCTGGGCTTCCTTTCTGCTTGATATCCTGAACACTTTCATGGCTCTCATGTCTCCTTCCTTTTTTTTCCCATCCTACATCCTGTATCCTGGAACAGACTCACTCAGGGAGCCATCACAGACAGGATAATGATAACATCCTCTGGGCCACATGAGTAAGGTCCTGTGCCTTCCTCATCTACCTGCTATCCCTTGCTCCCCTCTCCACCTGTGGTAACTCCCTTTTCTGTATACTTGTGTCCCTTTGTCTCCTAGTCTGCCATATATTGCTCTGTGCCTTGGTGTCTGTTCTGAAACCCTGGTAAACCTCGTGTCTCTATCTCCTTGTTCTACCTGGTGCCCTTTTCTTCTTGTCTACCTCTTGTTTCTTCCCAACCACTGTTATTCCTGGTGTCCCTGCACTTCTTTATCAGGTGTCCATGCCTCTCTTCTGTATCACCTACCCCTGGTCTACTGGGAGACCTTCCTTCTGCTTTCTACCTGGTCAGTAGTGAGTCCTTCCTGCTGCTCCAGTTCTTTTGTTAGGGCCAAGATATTTATATATGGTTTGGAGGAAAGCATTTCTTGCAGGAAGCGAGGATGAATTATATTCTCTGCCTGGGATGAGAAGGAAGAGAGTGTGAGTGACCTTGGGAGGAAATGGCCCCAAGTCAGGAGGACTTCTAGGAGAAAGAGGAAGCAATAATAATCCCATGCTCATTTGCACCATTGGGTTGTTATATCCCAAGTACCAGCTACACGCATGTATGAGTGCACACGTGTGCATGCACATTCTCTCTCTCTCTCTCTCTGTCTGTCTCTTTCTCTTTCTCTCTTTCTCTCTCTCTCTCTCTCTCTCTCTCTCTCTCTCTCTCTCTCTCTCTCTCTCTCTCTAACACACAGACACACGCACAAAATAAATCTGAGATTCTAAGCCAGGAAACTCAATTCCATGAGTGCCAAAACCTTGTATACACCAAGATTGTAAGCCCAGCTCACCTTGTTGACAAAGTTCTCATCAACATAGCTCATGAGACTTGGATCTGGGTATAAATCATCCTGTTGCTCTAGTCCTTCCTCTCCCAAGTTTGCCGCAAGCTCTTCTGTAGACAAGTAGGAGGGCTCCCACGTGGCAAAGTTCGTAGGCCCGAATAGCTCATCCATGATGTCCATGTACTCTTGGATGGCTTCAGGTGGGATCTCGTCGGGCGCCTTTTTCTCAGGCCCTTTGGTCTTGGCCACCTTGTTCTTGCGTGCCTTGGACTTGCGTGCCTTTCTCTCAGGCACCTTGGTCTCTGGTGCCTTGGTTTTGGCCGCTAATGAGCGGGCAGACCATACCTTAGTGTTGGTCTTTCTGGAGGTGCACACTAGGACAGGGAGGACCAGAGTGGTGTGTGAATGAGGATTCCATGTTCATCCCAAACACTTGGTAGTAGGCAGGGTTCAGGGGTTCAGGGGACCTAACCTGGTATGCCATGCATGAGGACAACCTGACCCAGGAACCGAGGGATATAATAGTGCACCAGATGCAACATCTAGGAGAGTCAAGTGGGAGGACATTTGTAGTGACTGGTATTGCATGCACTCTACCCTACCGGGACCCAAGTCCCAGGCAGATCTTGTGTTGTTTCTTTGGATAGACAAGGAGAGAAAGGAGATCTGTACTTGGCCCAGTCAATACACAGTTCATAGCTGGGTGGCAGGGACCTCAGGTGTTAGGGGCTTTTTTTCTTGTAAGAGTGAATCTCCAATACTGAAGAAAAAGTTCTTATTTGGGACAACAACTTGCCTTGGCCTTTTTCACTGTTTGGACACTATCATGGACTACTGTGTGAATGTGGGTACCCTACCTGGCTGTTGGACAGCCTCAGGGACTGGAGGCCTTCGGATTTCCAGCCTCGGAGTTGCAGGAGGAGGTCGGCACTGGAAGACCCCTGACAACTGCATCCTTGGATCCTCCATCTCCTCTGCAGCCTCAAACTCCATGAACCTTGATGGGATTTGGGTAAGGCAGGCACAGGATGAGCTGAGAATCAGGTTAGCCATACCAGGCAGGTGCTGGTGTGGGATTCTAGGCGATGGAGTATTCTAAGCTACCAGTCAGGAGCTAGTGGCAGGAATGTGGAGTTGCGTCCTGGAGTAGGTCCGGCCAGTGACAGGAGGGAGCTGCTACAGAGGAAGAACTAGAGTTCTCGGGAAACACTACATCAACTAGCACCTTAAGGGAGTCAGATCTGAGGGACCCAGGCAGGGCCCCTAGCTGATCCTTGTTCTGGCTCTCTCCTGTTTCTGCCAGGAGGAACCACATCATCAGTTTAGTTGTAGAAACTGGTCAGGGATGTGATTTATATCAGGGAACACCAGAGGTCCTGACCCAATTCAGGGGTACCGAGGCTGGGATCTTGGGCCCTGAAAGGATCACCTGGGAGACCAAATTACAGGCAGGGTCATGTGGAAGTGAAAGCTAAGCTGAGAACATTGGGTTTCTTCCAAGGAGGGTGGGTTCTTCCCTTCCCTTGTTAGAAAGGCTGGGATTACATAGAGCAAAGGCAGTAAGGACCAGAGACATGTCCTGGGGGCACCTGAGGTGGTGGCTGGCCCTGACAATGCACTCCCCACCACCACCCTCTTCTGGAACATCAGGTTGAAGTAGTGGCCACTTTGATGAGTTATAATGGACCTCACTCTAGAAAGAGGTACCAGTTCCCAGGCAGGTGGCCCGAGTGAATCTAGTGCAACTTTTCCCCTCTGCAGAGCCAGCAAAGCAGCAGCAGACCCTCTGGCTGGGCTGGTACCTCCTCCCCATCCTGACCCTGAACCTCAAGGCAGAGTTCGAATCAAGAGTATGGAGCCTGGAGTTTCTGGGATTGTTGCCGAGAGAATGCCCAGGCCTCAAGCTACAAGGAGCCGCTATTTGGAGAGCTAGATGCCTCGGAGCCAAAACATAGGTAGGTGACAGTCTGTACCAGACCTTGCTGTGCAAACCATGATCCCCCATCAGTAGGCTCTGGGCCTTGAAAACTGGCTCACTTTTCTGCAGTCTCATAGAAGACCATCCGATCAAAGTTGCTGGTGCGCTGCCATTCCTGCAAACCCTTCCTCAGGCCCTCTTCCATGGTCATGGTGGGCTCTCGTCGGGACAGAGACCGAAGCACTGGGCTGGAATTCATCAGGATCAGTGTCCACAAGGTCACCCTCCTTTATCAGTAGACCAACAGCATAATTTCCTACCTTTGTTTTATTTGCCCCAAGATGTTCAACTCAAAGTATTGACATTGGGACTCCAGGAGACTTTTACAAAACTTGAACACCAAGGGCTGCATTGACCAGCATGATTGTGATTGGATTCCTCAAATATCATTGAGGTGTACTATGTGATGAATGTTTTTATCCCCCAACATTCACCTGTTGAAGCCCTAACCCCCAATGGAATGGTATCTGGACACTGCATTTAGTGCTTAGAAGGTTAGATGAGATCCTGAGGGTGGCGCCTCATGAGGGCATTAGTGTTCTTCTGGGAGAAGGAGGAGACACTGTGAGGACACAGGTGAGCCAGCTGTCTTTTCAAGCAAGGAGAAGAGAGAGCAATCATGGGATTTTATGTCAGTTACCTTTTACCTGGGAATCCTGACTAAAGAACTGTGAGAAAGGAATGCCTTTTTGTTTTTTCACAAATTTTCCATAGCATCATGGTGGCCCAGGCTGACTGAAGACAGGGCACAGAATGGCCTGGGAGCAGTTACAAACTGGGGCAAAGTTGAACATGCCCATGCAGTATCCAAAGACAGCTTCCCCTCGAGTGTGACATCACCAGAGGGTCCTGATCAGGAGTTCATGACAATGTGTATGGGGAGCCATAGATTTCTGTGTTGGAGCCAGCACCACTAAACCCACTTGTGGTTGGGATGTCCCTGGTGCTGAGAACAATCAGGTCTATGGTGGAAGTTGAAATGACTGGGGGAGGCATGGAGTCAGTTAGACAGTCAACTTCGATTCCTGGCCCACATTACCCCCAGGAACCTCCTCTGACCTTGAGTCCTCCATGTGATGGTGATGATCATTGGAGACAAAGATTGCCTGCACTCACAGGGCTGTGATAGGCACCGGACATAAGGCACGTTTCATTCCCTGGTCTCAGCTTGTCCCCTCACCCTCAGGACCTTTCGTCCAGTTCCCCTACATCCCAGCCTCCTCTTTCCAACCCATGCTTTTCCTCCTGACAGAGCTCAAGGGGGAGCCTGAGGAGAACACTCACATGAGGAAGCAGGAAAGTGCTTCCACATCAGGAGTCTGAGGAAGGTGCCTGCGGACCAGGGTCTTGAAGCACTGCCAGCGCCGGAAGTTCTCATACATGCTGGGAGGTCTGCTGGAGTCATCTAGTGGCACTGCAGCTGGGAAGGTGGGTAGTGTGCCCTCCCCGTACACTGTACCTGGCCATTGGCGTGCATTCATTGGGAACATGATGGGGGCCATCTGGGCAAATGGTCGTGGTGCTGGAGGGCGAAGGCCTAGGTGCCAGTGGATCCCATAGTTTTGAATCCCTCCACTGTCTGAGGCAGGTACAGTGGTCCTCAGGGCAGAAGGTGCTGTGAGGAATGGAGCAGGATGCTCCACACCCCCACAGAAGGCCCCTGGGGCCCTCCAGTTGAGGGGTGTCTGAGTGTGGATAATGTTGTGAATATGAGGAGGCCCCACTGGCCTCAGTTGTGGCCCATGTTTTCCAGAGGTGGACAGCCCTGGCACATATGACTGTCCAGGGTAAGTGGACAGCACTAGAGGGTTACCCTGGGAGATAGGTGCAGTCACCCTTGGTGCCAGGGGCAACTACCAGAATGGCTGGTGTGTTGGCACAGGGGCAGCTGGAAGAAAGGGTAGGCCCCTGAATGCAGACATGTGGGCACCAGGATTGAAGTTCATGCCTGGTCTCTGCGATGCAGATGCTGTGGAGGCAAAGCAAAGCGGAGAATGGGGGAGGGAAAATGACAGCAGGATTGAGGACCCCCAGTTTCTTACTCAGAGGAAATCTGCGAACAAATGCTCACAGCTCAGGGCCCTTGGGCAGGGAAATTGTGCAGTTTGCAAATGTCCCTGAGTGAATTTCTTGCTCCGTTCCTTTAGTCATAGTTCTACCCAGAGAAATCTCATTTTCAGTACACCAGGATTCCCAGTTGACTGTGACACCTCAGCTTTTTCTGATTCTGAGAGGCCCCTTGTGCATCCTTTGCAGACACTCCATTGGCCTCCTAGGTGACTCCCTAGAAATGGATCAACTTGACTCTATTCAGTGGCACCATGCTCCTCCTCATTCTCACCAACAGGAAAGGGACCTTCTCCAGGGCAGATGCAGGGACTTTAGGGTCACTTGTGAAGGTGACAGGTTCTAAACCTATTCCCCCATCACCTCCTCAGCCTTCCTTTTGCTAATACTCCTTATATACCCCTCCACTTTATTCCTAGGCATCCACACACAAACAAGAAACACCTGATTGAGATCTCTGCCTAGCTAGAGGCTGAGGAATTCTGTAGTTCACCCAGGAGCACATCCTGCCCAGCATGTGGGTGCTTCTCTCAGCACTTCCCACACCAAACACGAATGGGGGACAGATCCTGGCCATCTGTGATCCTAGTGCTCACTGGTTGCTGCCATAATGCAGGGAGCTCCTTTCCCAGGGAAGAGGTCTATGTGATAGACACTGAGTCCCGGAGATCCTCTCTAGGGCTGACCAGCAAAGGTTACTGAGGTTTATGAAGTTGATGGGATGGTGAGGATTGGGGTTTTCCAGAGGTTTTCACAGACACTGGTCATTTTTTTATTGGGCCTGGGAATCAGAGACATTCTGATGTCCTTTTCCTTTGCACTCCTAATAATGGGAAGAAAAGTGTCCCAGAGACTCAGGCCTGCACCAGCTGCTACCTGTAGCAAGTTGTTGGGAGCACATTCCTGTTCACCAGGACATTATGCTGAGTGAGGTCAAAGAATGGGAGGTGTACCACACTTCAACACTTGCATGTATCCATCGGGACAGCTGCCTAAGTTCCAATGACAATATGAGTAGAGCCCCTTCCTAACTGTGTGCTATTCTCCTTCCTGTCTTCAAAAGAACCCAGTCATCTTCAAACGTGATCCTGGAAAATGAAGAACACCCCACATGTGCTCCCTTATCATGGAGTACCAACCAAACCATGAAGATAAGCAAAAGTCTTGTGTGTTGTCTTGAAAACAATGAGCTGAGGCTACACACACAGAGTGTGAAAGTGATAACGATTCAGAAGATCCCCCAGAGGCCCAAATCTATGTTGGCTAAGGTTTCCTGGGTTCCCTGCCCTTCTGGAATCAATGACACTTGCTGTCTGAATGGAAGGAGAAGTTTTCCTGGGCAGGAAGTCTGTGAGGGACCCTGGGCTATGGCAGTTGGAGTGCCCTGCAGCCTCACCCACAGAGACTATATCGCACTGCATCTGTGGTCATTGAGATCCCCATTGGGCAGTTTTCTAACTAAGAACACTTCTTACCCCTGCCCACTTATGATCTGAGACTCCCAGTCAGTCCCCTCAGAATGATATCCCAGGCAGCTTCCATGTGTCTGAAGAATGGACACAGGGCTCAGCATCTTGACTCCAGGAAGGCCTCACTGGGACCCCATCTGTGACTGCCTAAAAAACCATGCAGTGACCTGGGTCCATTCTACAAGGAATCAATCCTGTGGCCTCTCTCCTTTCTGCTGACCCAGTGTACTTCCCCGGATTAGACTGGACCTGGGTCTTAGGAGCCCTCCTCCCCATGAGCAGTATCAGTCTTCCCAGGGCTTCCTGGGCCATTTGAAGTGTATTGTCTAAGGCTCTTTCCTTCCCATACTTCTGTTCAATCAGTTGACCACAGGGTAAGTGCTCCATTCTTACTCCCAAGGGTTTTTGGGGTGACTGCCCTCAGATAACAGACCCCTGACTGTCCAGGCTCACCTCCTTCTGAAGGCCAGGCAGGACACCTGACACAGTGTCTCACAGTCTCCACAGTGGGAAACGTCAGTACAGGACCCAGAGAGTGACCTGTCTGTAACAGATGCTCATGGTCCAACTGAGCCAAGCTGGCCAAAGTTTAAATGTAAACCACAGTGGAATGTTGGATCCAGACATTCTGTAGGGGGGGAGGGGCCAAGGACAGCTGGCCTGGGGGGGGGGGCTTGGCAGACATTCCAGGAAGAGCTCTAACAGGTATTTAAGAACTTTGAGTTCCCTTCAGGCAATTCAGGGGTGACACAAGTGGTGTGTGCCTCCAGGTCATTTTGAAGTAGTTTCTAAAATCCACAGGAGAGGGGTGTGACAGGTGACCCTCTCTTTCAACAACCAAATTGTCTTTGCTTAAAATGATGGGCAGGACCAGTGAACCATGGCTCTCATGAGCCACAAAATCACCAGTATACACAGTCAGTACTCTAAAAAACTGTGGGGTATGGATTGTGTTTTATGTATAAAGTGTTTTTTTCTTGTTGTTTTTGTTGGTGATGATTTTTTTTCTCCCATCCCTGGCTTGCAAAACACACAGTTTGGTTTTCATGAAATATTAACACCTTATTATAAGTCTTTTCAATAAATGGCAGGAGGGGGGCAAACCATGATATTCAGGCACTAAAAAGAAGCTTCTTCCATTCTTTCTTCCCTTGTTATTTCTTTTGAAGCAGTGATATAAAATAGGCAGTGCAGATAAACTCTGTTCTCATTCCACAGGTTTTTTAAAGTTTTTAAAAAATAATTATACACTGTAATGAATGCTGGAGACCAGATTTTTCAAAGCAAATTTTATTTGCTAAACCAAGGTCGAATTCAGGGTCTTGTATCCTCTTGGTCAGTGCTTTGCCACTGAGCTTCAGCCCTTACCCATGCAATCAGTTTGCACTGCTTCAAACTGCTATACCACAGGTGCTCATATGATAACACTAGTCAAATTCAATTTGTGCAAACTGGCCATGGGAAGGAGCACAGGGTAGAGAGCTTCCTTAGCTTCCAAGGACTGCAGCAGGGTGGTCTCTACTGTAGGCATGAGCAGTTTGTAACTGCGAAGATCACTTTGTCATTTCAGGTGCTCCCACTGAATGAAGGACCAGCCCAGAAGCTCTTTATGGGGAGCCTTCTTGCCGGAGACACCTTGCAGGCTTCCCTGCCCATTTCTTCCTCCTGCAGGGCCACGGGTGTCCCTCCTGCATCCCTTGCGCCTGAGCACATGCTTGGTTGGAAGGGCGCGCGCACAGGCTGCCATTCAAAGGCTCCAACGTCCATTGGGGCTCCTGCTGGGAAAGGCACAGGCGCAAGCACAGACAGCGGGTTCTCAATGGCCAGCTGGGTTCCCATGGCGGCGTCCAGACTCAGTCCCATAAGCCTCTAGGTACTGGACCCACGAACCTCTTCTGTTCCCACTATGTCCCTGCCCGTTCCTCTGGCCCCTGCGCCTCACCAGGCAGCCCACGGGATGCAGGCCGCTTGCAGCAGGCCTGGCAGTGAGGGGTGAGATGGCCAGTGCGGCGCCCACGTCGAAGCATCCTCCATCCATGTCCCTTGCAGCCTGTGTGAAACCAGGCTCCAGGGCACCTGTTTGGTGCCTGAGAAGCGCAGTCCTGGTCAGCAGGTCTGAGGCTCCTGTAGGTGTCTGACAAAGTGGTGACTGTCATCTTCTTGTTCCGCATGAAACCTGTGAATGTAGAGGACACTGTCACCTGGCATCCGGGTTGTTAGCTGAACGACGCTCATTTCCCAGGCCTTAGCAACTTTGCAGAAGGGAACACACTGAGCCAAGTGTGTTGAGTCTGCTGTAGTCACCCCGTGATTGACGGGCCATCGTAGGTGGGCTGTTGCGGGGCTCCTCTGGACAGAGCAGCTAAATGATGATGGGAGAACCGGGTGACCACAAGTCCTGTGCAATAAAGAGAGTCATGTTGTCTTATTAATTTGTGGTGCTTGTGTATGGCGGCAGTGAAGTTGATGATAAGGTCTCACGTATGCGTTGCTGGGCTGTTGGGGGCCCCTGTGTATATTTCTGGGTGCCAGGAAGTTTTCCTTCCGTTTTGATGGGCATGAGATCACGGGGTGATTGTTTGGGTGAGAACATGAGACGCTGCGCTGGTCCTGGAGGGTTAGTAGGAGTTCAGAGGGCTCTGTTTGTTTTCACTGTTCCTTTGATGGTGTGGTGGGGTCCCTAATGGGTTGATGTGCATTCATAATTTGGATCTTGCTCTGTTTCGACTGCCTGACGAGAATGTGGTATGTGTTCAGAAGTGTGGGTCAGATGAAGTGGTGATGGTCATCTTCTTGTTCTGTGTGGATATGGGAGATCAAGGGAAAGTCAGCTCTGGTTTTTGTAATATTTTTCTTGTGGTGGTCTTGTATATATATAGTTTTCCCACGAACACACCGTGGGGAGTTTGGATACACATGTGTTTGCATATGGGCTATGTTAAGGAAGGCATTTGGGTAGTTTTCTCTGCACTTGCAATGTGATTATTATAGTTGGGAAATGGAGGAGGGATATTTGTACATTCTGGACATCATGTTTTTGTACAAGGGATTTTGAATAAATTTTATTTTCATTACCCATGCACATGTACTTGAGTGTGTGAAGGCTGGTCAGTTACTACTTTTGTGGAGCAGTCGGATGAATATATTCATTGTGTGGTGTGCAGATGGCAGGCTTCTGCATTTTGGAAGACAGAGTTATTTCTTCATATTTGGGAGTGTGTGAGCTTGTATATGAAGATGAGATACCTATGGAGAGTTACTTGTGTATTGAGTTTGTATTAACTACCCCACCTCAGGTGTGTGTGTGTGTGTGTGTGTGTGTGTGAGTGTTTGTCTTGAAGTAGTAGCAATAATTGTGAAGTGGAAAAATATTTAGGTGTCTGTTAGTAGATGTATTTAAGGGACATGGCAATTGATGTCTGCTTCCTGGGGCCATATATGTATGAAGTAGATGAGACCCCCGACAGTGGAAGGTAATCTGTTTTAATCAAAGTCCACTGAGTGGATATAGGAATTCCCACCCCACGCCCAAAACAAAAACTTTCACAGTAACATTTAACTGGTGTTTGGCCCAAACTGCTGGGTATTTGTGCCTAGCCAAATCAGTACATGGAATTAACTATTACAGTAACATTGAATAATCTTCCTTATAGAATGCAGCATGTCCCAGGGTGGACAAGCAGAAAATTAAGTTTGGCTGAACCAATTTTCAGAGAAGTTCAGGAAAGACAGTTATGATATGTGCCTGAGAAGCAGAGAACCGACTGATAAACTGAACTACTACCACTTGTAGTTGGCTCTCTCTTCCACCCTCTCATGAAATGTGCTTACTCCTCCCAAAGAGATAACAACCAAAGTGTTCATTCACTGCCAGAATGTAGTCAGAATCCCATATCTCTGTATGATTCACACCAGTCCACATGTGAGACCCAGTTTGACCTTGCTTAAGTCACAGCTGTGAATTCCAAATACCAGCATGCAGTGTTAGGCATATGCATCCTGATGTAGGAAGTATAGAATGAAATATGTGTTGTGATTTGGATCTTAAATATCCACGAAAGGTCTATAAATATTTCCTCATCAGCCTCTGGCAATATTGAGAGGTGATGAAACAGTAGGCGGTGGGTCCTGCTGGAAGGAGGTTGCATGGTTGTGGACATGCCCTTGAGGAGGATATTGGGATCCTGGCCTCATGCTGTCTACTTCCCAGCTGCCATGAGGTGAGCAGCATTACTCCAATATGTGATCTCTGCCATGATGTTCTGCCTCCAGGGAGTCTCCAGAACCATGAAGCTGACCAAGTATACATAGAAAGAAATCTCTGAAATGTTCAGTCAAAATAAAGTTTTCTTCCTTGTAATTGGTTTACCTTACATATGGTTTCAAAGCCACAGAAAGATGACTAATGTAATGAGGTAAATTAAAGATCAAAATGCCTGCTCTATAACACTCCTTACATATTGCAGGGCAGATAATTTAATGTTATCTTTTATGGAGTGGAGTTTATTACTCAATTTGACAAGAGTTCTTTCACATTATTGTTTATCTCAATTTTTGTAGGGCTCTTGGGTCTTTTGTCTGAGAAAACTTTCTGTTGTCATTTTGGATTTTCCTTTTTTTAAGTTTTTCTTTTTTTCCTGTAGATGCCGATGGACATGATTTATTTATTTGTTTGTTTGTTTGATTTACTCTTAAGGCTCAAACCCAGGGCCTCACACATCCTAGACAAGCATCCTGGCACTGAGCTAGAACCCCAGCCCCTTGGCCTTTTCTTAATTAGACATTGAACAATATGCCCTTATCTTTCTTAGAGTAATTAGGTTTCTCATCCAGAGTCTTGCATCTAGATAATTGGGAATACAAGTGTTGTTTTCAGTCTCAAAGATATTTGAACCCAGACTGGGCACTATTTTGATAAGTATTTTCTCACAAACAATTTTCTTAATTCCTACAGTTATTCCTTAATCACTCTCCCTGATTCCATGGCATGCCCATGGTAACCAGAAATAAATTCCACCCCAGAAAGCCACTATTCTATTGAGCATATCATTCATGATACAGCCAGTAAACAATATTCACCCTTGTAATTTGAATTGGAACACATATATGTGTATAAGTAGACATATGAATCTATGCATACATGTGTATATATGTATGTGTGGTATCATATGTGAAGTACAAATAACACTGAAAGTGTAAATGAGAACCACAAGATGTAATAGAGCTTTGTTTCAAGGAACAAGGGAAAGTAAATAAGGAAGAATTGTCAATATACAGAAGAGGCCCCTGAGGCCTAGATTCAGAAGTAAGCACAAAGTGCACTGCTGCAAGAAAATGTGGCCTTCTCCAGGTAGATGTAGGCTGATGTGGTGATGTGCAGAGGGGACATTATTTGGAAGAACTGAAGAACTCTCACATGAGTAAACCTGCATGAACACATGTTTGGGCTGCTTACAGAGGAAGTTGTTCTCTTAGTGCCCTTTCTGCATGTTGCTCACCCACTAAGCATTAAAACCTTCATATCCTGGTATGTATGGGGCAGGAAGGAAATTCAGAATTAGCATCAGGAGAGAAGAGGTTCTCAAACATCTTAGGCTTCTTTGGATTAATTTAGATGCAATCACAAATAGGCAGAGTACAACTAGCTCCCTTAGTATTAGCAGTTCTGTGGTTGAAGTACCAGTGGCTCTCAGATTGTAGCATTAGCAGAACGCCCCATATGTTCCTGGCACCCTGAGACAGCAACTCTCTATCATGGAAAGCCATCACCAAAATGCTTCAAAACTTCATACATCTTTAAACCTCTTGAATTCAGTAAAGAGAGAAAAGTATTTATGCACTGTTTTATGATATCTTAATGTGTCATTTCCGTATTACACCATGTGAAATGCAACACTAGACAACCTTTCTCACACTGCACATTGTCTTTAGAATTCATGGAAATGCAGGGTTGTGAGTTGAAGTTTCAGCTGAGAGGTGTGTAGAGCACTCACCTAGCATGCATGAGGCACTGGGTTTGATCTTCAGTACCACATGAAAATAAAATGAAGATATTGTGTCCATCTGTAATTAAAAAATAAATATTCCAAACAATGCATGTAGGTAGTCAGAAATTGTTTTGCACTTGGGAATTCCATTGGTTCAACTTCATTTTTTCCTGAGTAAAAAATATTTATTGTCTTTATTAATTGGAAGGAGAACCAATACTATTGGTCAAGTTTATGCTAATTGGGGTTTGGAAAAGTTGTGCAGTGGGCATCCCCACTGTGGGCAGGATTTGTTGCAGAAGGATAGCAGATCGGCTTGCCTCAGCTCACTTTGGTTTTGGCCTGCCAGGCTCAGGTCTTCCTGAGGCAGGGGTAAAAGAGTCAAGGCCAATTAGATGGACTTATCAGAGGTTTGAGAGGCATTAGAAAAAATGGTACCAGTGTCAAGAAAGAAATTAATTTTCCGTTCCTCGACAGTCAAGGTCATCCTAGGCTCCTGTACAGAAATAAAACAGTCTGAATAGTTGGAACCTAAGCAGGATTCCCCAGGACCCATCATTCCTATTGTTGGACTGTTTGAAGTGAGGGATTTGTCCACTGGTCCTAGCCTGTGTGCGTATTCGAAACACCTGTGATCCACTTCAGTGACAGGTTAGGGTGTTGGTGGCATTGCTTTGTTTCATGGGCAGTCTTTCTTGTAATGTCCCTCTTGTCCACAGTTCTAGCCAGCTATGGTGGGAGCAATACCACTCTGGGGACCTTGTCTACTGGATTTAGCCATCTGTAGGGCTGTCATAAGGGCAGTTGCTTACTTTTGTTCTCTCTCTCTCTCTCTCTCTCTCTCTCTCTCTCTCCCTCTCCTCTCTCTCTCCTCATCTTCTTCCTCCTCTTCCTCTTGGTCATGATTGTAAAACACCCACATGGCATGTTTTAAGAAACTATCTAACGTGTTGTCTCCCTTTTGCAGTTGATTTTGTAATTTTTTCCTAATGATTGAGTTATGAATTTGTTTTTCAGGTTGTTATGCTGGGGAAACAGGGGACATTGTGGTGTATTTAATTAATGCTTCCCTGAGTTTTTCTAAAATGTTTGTGGAAGTTTCTGCATTCTCCAGATTGTTTGAAATAATTTGGAGATTTAGTATGGGTTTTCTTAAAGCCCTGTACCACACAATCCTGAAAGTACTTTCCCTTCCATTGCCCCATGTGACTCATCTGTATCCCATTTTTGATCCTCCTAGAGAACTGCCTATTGCTTTGTTGGCTATGTTTCTTCTGAGTCCATTTCAGTTAGAAGGAGAAGGCCTCCTGGGACTTGCACTATATATCATTCATCCCCAGAGGATTCAGCCACCCATAAAGCATCCTAGTGTTCAGTGCTAGAGAGAATTTGGTTCATTAACATCATTATGTCTTTCCAAGGTAGGTCAAAGTTTGGTTAATGCCATGAAATATCTCTGTATATTTATCAAGGTCATCCTGGAATCTTTCTAAGTCACTCTTAATTTGTCTCAAGCCTTGCAGAGAAAAGTGACCTGTAGTATAATGAGTCTTTTGGGACTCTTTCCTATGACTTGTAGGTATAGGAAGGAGCTGAAATGCATTCCTCCTGATTTTCTATTTCCTCAGCATGTTGGGGCTCTGTTGGCAAAACCTGAGTAAGGAGGATATAAGTGTTTAGAAAAAAGGCTTTTCTGTATTTGATCCTTCTCTAAGAGAAACTGCTTTCCATTTTAGCCTTTCCTGATATATTTGCAATCATACTCATACTTAGAGCCAGTAAAGTTCTATTCTATTTGCTGAAAATATTGGTGCTGATATAGCTTGAGAATCTTTGGATTGCATTTTTTTAGTGTAGCCAAGAGTGAAGAATCTAATTTACATTGGTTGCATAATTTTGGGTTGTGTCTCCAGGAAGAAAAAAAAAGCTTGTTATGTATAGGGTACCTGTGGCCACTTTTTTCTCCCTTTTACAATTTATGTTTAAGTATAAACTGGATTACAGTTTATACTTGCCTCAGGAGGCTATTTTTCCACATCCTCCAGCTGGTATTCAGGCCAAGCTTGGGCTCAGAAAAATACCAGACACTTCTTTAGGGTCTGAGTGTCAAAGAAATACCAATGTTTCCAAATACTTCTTCAAGGAGTCGGGTGCCAGGTGGAGTATAACCCATCTAAAAGACAAAGGGGAAGAAGACCTCCTTTGGCATCCCTCCATTGGCATATTGAGGTATCCCTCAGTGCCATGTGGACCTGAAAGCCATGGATGACCACCCTTTGAATCCTGCTAGGTGGAGTAGTTGCTCTTAGCACCACAAAGTACTATGATCCTCAAGACATGAGTGACCACATTCTGAGGCCTTCATAACATATTAGTTGTGCTGACCAATGCATTATTCAAAAATCCTTTCCTGTGTCATTTCCCTCTTCAAAGGAGTGATCTTCTGTTTTTCTGTACTGTTTTGCCATGCATTGTGGGGGCAGTATAAAGAGAGTTACATGTCCTTGAGGAACCTAGTTATTATGCTAAAAGAGAGCCATGTCCCTCTAGGTTAAGTGCCCTAAAGAAGATTCTAGTCTTTCCTAATATATTTCTTATCATACTCATTCTTAGGGCCACTAAAACCCTGTTGCATCAGCACAAACATTAAATCAAATATGGTTTAAGAGACTTTGAATTGTGGATTGTCATGCGGTGTCTTTTTGTTCCTGGGTTCTGAGCACCAGAATCCCCTCCATGCTGTGGGGAAAAAAAAAAGTTTTTTGGCTCTCTCCCCTGGTGGAGGCAAAGTTCCTAATCTGAAGTCTAGACTAGGAGAGGGATGAACTGGCAGGGTTCTTCTCTGAACAGGCAGGGTTTGGAAACCCAGAGAATGGGACCTTGCTCCTGAGTGAAGCTCACCAGAGACAGCATGGGATTTGGGTTCTAACAGGTGCGCTAAGGATTGAAAATTCCTCAAAACCTCATTCATGTGTTCTATTGAAACAATTGGGATTTAAATGAGTATAAGAAAAATCAGAATCTACATGATGTTTACAGCGCATGTGTGAGAGAGACACAGAAAGGAAAAGAAGGGAAGAAAACTGGAGCAATAGACAATGTGGCTCACCCTCTGGGGATTAGTGTCTTACTGTTTTTCAAAGACCTTGGATCAGACTAAGACATTGTGTTAGGATCCAAGATACACCAGGTAAGGGACCCCTTCCCACCATTGAGTTTAGTCAGTCTTAAAGTGGAAAAAAAAGCAAACACTTAATGGATCCATTGATGTGTTGTATTCCTCAGAGAGAGGTTGAAGCTGAGCTTGACCAACATTTCTACTTTAGTGACAAAAGATATTGAACAAGCCTCCTCCAGTAAGTCTGACACTTGTGGCTTTAGACTAGCAGGTGCTCTACTGAATTTTAGATGGGTGACAGACATTAATTATTTTTGAAAGAGAGAATTATTTCTATAAGGAGTATAGAAGTCCAGAAATGAAGGAGACAGTTTGTTGCTCCATTTCAGTCACCCTCCATAGAAGCCCCAATTTGGGCACAGAAAGAAGAATATTGATTTTCTACCCCTGTTAGCAGGTGAAACTAGGTTTTTTCTGCTTCCGCTGGCAGGTTAAGACTGTGTGAAGTGCAGTTTTCTGCAGCTAAGAATTTGTGCTCCTCTCAAAGGTGGTTTATGCACTTCTATGTCAATGCAGAACCCAGTGGCTCACCATCAATTCCTTTTCCTGGGATCTTTCTTGCAAATTCAAAGAATGAACTCTGCAGACCAGGAAGAGTGAGTGTAACAGTAGGATTTATTGAAGAACATGTATCGAACTCCTGCAGTGCAAGAGGGGACCTGATAGCTGGCTTTCTCTGACCAAGTGTGCTAGTCTAGGGGTTTATATTGCCCTTGCATCACTGTGATGTGTCCAAGCTTATGCCTGTAAGGCTCTGGAAAAAGACAAATGCTATTGGTCCCAATTTATGCTAACTAGCATTTGGAAAAGCACTAACACTATTAGTTAGCCCCAATCTCACTCTGTATTTCCTCACTTTCATTTACTGTATGCTTTGGGAAAAAAGAATTTGAGTCATTGAATTGTGCATGCTTAGTGGTGTGTCAGGAACTTCAGGGCCTGTGTACAGTGTGCTTCTGCAGTGGCCATCACCCATGTGTGTAGGTGGGGATCTTGCAGGGTGATGGATCAGCTTGCCCCAGCTCACCTCAGTTCTTGAATGATGCTCCAACTTACGTGGTCCATCACTCCCCTGTTTTCTAAAATTGTTATCAGTGATCTGTAGGATGCCTGTCTGGCTTGCCATCTGGGGAGTAATGACAACAGGCAGAATGTATCTTGACTGTGTTGTTAGCTGAAGTTTCAAAGGGGGCCATGACTTTTTTCCCTAGAAACCAAGCCTTGTCCACCTATGCAGGAAGCCCTTTGTGATGCTGAATATTTGTTCAGCCTGGATATCTAGCCTCTTCCACAGGATCAGAAATAAGCTATCTAAGTAAAATGCCATCCCCATTGCCAATTCTAGAAAATTCTATGATGGTTTAAAAGACGGAAGGCTCCAAACATCTCTCTTACATGAGACAGAAGAGAAAGGGCCAACACTTTCCAAAAGGCATTTAAAGAAAACTTTGGGGGCTTGGGTTGTGGCACAGTGATAAAATACTTGCCTAGCATGTGTGAGGTCCAGAGTTCAATAACCTGTACCACCAAAAATACCAAAAGGAAAGAAAAACATTGGTTTCCCTGTCTTTGACATTCATGGCTGACCCAGTTATGTCACTGTGACCTAGAATTATATTTGGTCAAAGTATATTTGAGATCACTCCATCCTTCAATCTCTTTCAATGATACCACCATTTTGAATCTCCTTAGCTGGTTTTGGTCTGCTGTATGAGGAGCCTCTTCCTACCCATACCTCAGGGAAGTCCCATGGTTTCCTGGAAGGATACTGTGTGTGCTTGAGCCCACCTTGTTTTTTCTTTTTAAGTAAATGAGCTTCCTTCCCAATCTCCTTATGCAAAAAGTTCCTTTAACACTTACCCTTGTGGTGCAGCATAACTCCTAGTGAGGCCTCAAGTACATTGTTACATTCAACCTATGCATGCCTTTTATCTCAAGTAGAGCAGGTAGAGCTGATTTTACTAAGAACTGGTTACAGGAAAGGCTGCTGGCACTGAAAGCAGACCTGGAAGGTCACCCTGAGGACAGTTATGAAAGAGAATGACAGAGAGCAATGGAGAGCTGCTAAGAGCTACTAGGTCTGGTTGTTGAAAGAGTTCCAGGGAACTCTCAGTAGCTACTCGTTCCTCCTGTCAGGAACACAATGGCAGAGCTGCTCTCACTAGACACTGAGGGTCACTGTCATTCACTCTTAGGGCTGTGAATGCTAAGATCTGGGATATGTTGGCCCTGGAAACTGAGAACGGATAATATTAAGGGAGGTGCACTTTTCCTATTTGTGGTTGCTCTCCAGATGGATGTTTGAATCCTCAGCCAATTGGTAACAGAGATGGTTATGGGACACAGTTCATGAAGGGATGTACAGAGAAGGCCCCTTAAATTAACTGAGGCTATGTAAACAACATAATGACTGGGTTTCTGTTAAGCTTTTGTTCTGTTTTTCTTCCAGCATCAGTGGAAGGTGCAGGCTAAATATGGAGGCAAGGGCTTGGCCCTGCATCTGTGCACCCTGAGGAATGGAATCTGCAGATACCTCCTCCTCTCAGTCCTCACCCCACAGAGTAGCACAGACACCACAGCAGAAGGCAGCAGCCATGAGAACATTTCTCTACTAAATGCTTTTTCTTCACTCTTGACAGTCAACTCCCGCCATGTATAGCTTTGCCCCAGGTATGCACCTCTCTCCTTCTCCCTTCCCAGTTCCCACCTTTGGCCTTCCTCCTACATTCCCAGTGCCCTCTCCTTGCCCTCCCTTTCCTGAGGACTAGCAGGATCAGTTCTGAATGACAAGGATCTTTGCCCCTTGTGTTGCAGGATGTAGTGAAGGTGAGATCTCACCAAGACCCTGCCTGAGAGGTTGGCTCACCCGATACCTATCCTACTGTCTTCAATGCCTCTTCTTCTTTCTCTGGGGTCTGATGACTGACATTCCTCTCAGATGCTGGGCAATAGGAATCAGCCCCAGAGCCATATGTTTCTTTCCAGAGACCTGGAGATGAGACCCAGAGTAGGGTGTCTTTCCTGCATGCATTGGGTGTCAATCTGTAGTTCACTTCATAGATTGGCATCAGGAGGGGGATAGAGATGAGGACTCTTCTTTTGGGCAGAGGAGCCTGTAGTGCTCAGCCTCCAGGGATGAAGGGGCCTTTGTGAAGTCCTGGGTCTGGGACAGTTGCAGCACAGCAGAAGGTGCTGGGAAGCCAGGAGGATGTTCGGGGTATGGAGGGTCATGGTTGTCCTCACTAAACTCCTCTGCTTTCTCATGTGGCTCCTGTAGGAGAAGTTCTGCTGGGACCCACTGCCCTTCACTGGCCCAGGCTTAGAGAAGAGATTCTGTGGTCCAGGGAAGAGTTGAGGACTGGATGGGCCCCATTGAGGAAGACTCACAACAGTGCAGGAAGATACCAGTGTGCTTTCATTATAGGACCTAGGGTTATGTGACCCCTGGTGGGCCAGATCTCCATATAGGACTCATGTTCAGTGCTATCACTATGTCCCACTATACCTTGGCTGGCAGTTGATTTAGAAGCACTATAGTCGGGGTACAACATAACTTTCAGGCACCTACACTGATCATTTCTACTTTGAGGGCAATAGTTGCATTTTCACCAGCTACAGAACAGAAATGGCCCATGCTCAGTCTGTATTGGGTATGAGGGTAGACAGAGGGACTTGTGGGATGTGTAAAAATGAATGGGAGGTATCACCTGTCTTGGTGTCAGACTGAAGTTCTGATGGCCATTCTGCTGGGTGAGTCCTTCCTCCTGGTCCAGCTCTTTGGTTAGGGTCAAGATATCCATGTGTAGTCCTATGAAAAGCAACACTTCCAAGAAATGGGGGTGTGGAAATTGAAGCCTGTGCCTGGAGAAGAAGAAATTGTGTGTGGCCTTGGTAGGAAGGGTCCCCAAGCCCAAGACACCTCTGGGAGTTGTAGGAAGCATGGATGGTGTCTTCTGGTTCACATCATGGAGTTGCTAAATCAAGACCATGAGCTACCCCACCCAACAGACAAACAGTGCTGAGAATGTAAAGAATAAAACATAATTCCATGAGTCCAGGCTGACATTCCCAAAGTCTTGTAGACACCTGGATTCCCAGCCCAGCCCACCTTGGTGAAAAAGTCCTCTTGGAGCACAGCTCATCAGTCTAGGGCAGGAGATTTAGATCTTGGTACAAATTGTCCCCTTTTAGATGTCACTCCATTTCATTCTCTTCCAAGTTTCCCATGGACTTCGCTATGGCCAAATGTGGGCCTATCCACATGGTGAAGTTGGGAAACCCCACCAGATGTTCATGATATCCATCTATACAGTTATGACTTCAAGTGTGATCTAGTCAGGAACTTTGGTCTCTGGATACCTGCAGTATTAGACTTCTGGTGGTTGAGCCTCAGGGCCAGTCTTTCTGGAGGTTCACACTAGGACAGAGGGTAAGAGGGTGATGCGTACATGGTTGTTCTAGCTGTGCTCCATCCATTCAGTGAAAGAAAGTGTTTAAGGGATCTACTCTGGTCCAGGATGGCCCTGCACATTCTGACATCAGGAACCATTAGAGGAGACTCTGCACCAGTGGGACAATGTATGTCATGTGGGAGGACATTTTGAGATACCCATATTCGATATACTTGGGCCACATGGACTCATGTCCTAGGCAGACGGTGTGTTGACTCTTTACATAGGCAGGGGGAGAGAAGATAGCACCTTGGAATAGGCTATATCCACTTCAAATCCAAGGGCATCTGGAATCCCAAATGCTCAGGGGCTGTTCCACTGGCAAGAGAAGTGCCCTATTCTGAAAGAATGTTCACATGTGTGCTATCACACCCCATTATCACCTTTTTTTTAATCATAAATTTTTATGGGAATGTGTTTAGCTCTCTCTTGCTGCACAATCTCAAAGACTGGAGAATGTGGAAGATTGAGCCTCTATGGGATTGGATGTGTCTGACACTGGAATCTATCATCAACTGAAGCTTTGGGTCCTCTATCTCTTCAGCCTCAAAATCCACAAACCTGACAGGTAAGCAAGACATAGGATTATTTTAAAAAAAGATTTCTTATTGGAAAACTCAAGCTGTAGCTTCATAGCAATGAGGAGCTGGTAGCAGGCATGGGGAGTAGTGCTCAGACCATGGGATGGGCTGGTCCCAGGAGGGATTATTTCCCAATGCAGAAACCATTCTGAGTGCTCCTGACATCACTTAGCACCTGAAGAGAACCATGTGGTCCTTAGTGAACCAGGCACATTTCTCTAAGATCCTCCCACACTTATTCCAGGCTTCTCATGTCCCTGCCCTGAACCACGCAGAAAAGCCAAGCATCAGCATCTGGTCAAAGGTATGATTTATGGAAGACAACTCTCTCTCTATTAATGGTGGGGTTAGGACTATATACCAAGAACCCAAGACTCAGGAGAGGTCATGTGAAAGTCCAAGCTGTGCTGAAAGTAGTGGAACACCTGGGTTCCCACCCCAACCCACCTTCCAAAGAGGGCTGTATTTCATTTGTTTGAATAGTGAGAATTACATGAATTATGATGCCAGAGGTGTGTGCTTGGGGCATCTGAGACACTGGCATTCCCTGATCATGTTTTTTGAACTCTAAATGTTTCTGAAACATCAGGGTGTTATTGTGGCATTGTTCATGAGCAGGGGTGATCCATATGCTAGAAGATGGTTTATTTTCCATGTGGTTGGCCAACCCCAAGGTAGTGAAACTTGTACCCTGTGAACAGACCTCACTGATGGTGGACACCCCCTGAGCTTGCCTGGTTACTGCCCTACACCCTAACCCTGAACATCCAGGCAGTGGTGGAACTAAGAACATTGAGGCCAGAGCTTCTGGAACTGTTAGAGAGTGTCTAGCGCTCCAGGTAGAGGGAAGTAATGCTTGGAGATGTAAGCGATCAGTGGTTTTCTCTGTGGTAGCAGATGCCCTTCCTGGCTGGGTGAGAAGCTCCAACAGAGCCAGCTGTTCAACCCATGTTCCCTAGCACTTAGGCCTAGCCCCAGATATCTGACACACTTTTCTGCCCTTTCATAGATCATCTGATCAAAGGTATGCATTGACATTCCTGAAGAGCCCTCCACAATCCCTCCTCCAGATTCATGGTAGGCTCCAGTCCAGATAGGGGCCAAAGCACTGGCCTGGGTTCATCAGGATCAGTCACAATCCACAACCCACACTTCCCTGCAAGTTGACCTGACCCAACACAGGCCTTGCCTTTGCCTCTTCTGTTCAGTCACTTTGACCACCCCATGTGGGCTCCCTGCATCCAGGACATGCTCTATATACTAGAGAGAACATCAAGTACTATCCTGGAATCTGATTTCTCTTGAGTTCTTGATGTTTTTGTGTATTGTGACCTGAAAGTTTTGGCCTGCAGAATGCATGAGTGAATGCCCTAACCTCCATGAGATGGTGGCTTCAGTGGCTCTTAAGATTTTAATGATGTCATCAGGGTAGATTTCCTATGATAGTACTAGTGCCCTTCTAGAAAAAGGAAGGGATGCTAAAGCTCTCTTAGCCCTAGGAGGTCACAGGCAAGGTAGCCATTTTCTCAAGCCTGGAGGGGAAAACTCACTGGACATTAAATCTCACACCATCTTTCTGGGGTTTCCCAAATTCAGAAGTGTGAGAGATGAATGCCTGTGGTTTCAACTTCCCATTCTCTAGCAGTACATATGGCAGCCTTATTTGAGTGAGACAGAGTACAGAGTGCCCTGGGAGCAGAGTTAAAGCCTGAGACAATGATGTACATGTCCACGGAGGATTCAAATGGAATGAGTACTCACTCATGTATTCTGCACCACCCCAATATCCTAAACAGAAATTCCTCGGAACAATGTGGTTGGGTGTCCAGAGAGATCTATACTGGTGCCTCCCCCCGTATCTCCGACACTAGCTGTGATGTTGTCTGCCATGAACAATCAGATCAATGCAAGAAGGTGAAAATACTGAGAGAGGGACAATCATATGGAGTCAGAGAACCAATTCTAAATCCTGGCTCCCATTACTTCCAGGAACCTCCTGTGACCTTACATCCCCTGAGTGATGGTGATGCTCATTGAGCACCAAGATTGCTGCACTCACAGGATTGTGATGGGCACCTGAGATAAGGCCCATTTCCTCCCCTGGTGTGATGAACTGGGTTGGGAATGTAGGTCTCTCAGCTTATCCCTTCACCCTCAGGATGTTCCCTCTAGTTTCCCTACATCCCAGCCTCCTTTCTCCATGCCACACTTTTCCATCCATCCCCACTCTCCAGCATCACTCAGTAGTCTTCAGAAACACTATTTCCAGGCTTACTTCTAGAAACCTGATTAATGTCAGAGGGGCCTGAAGGCTCAAAAGCAGGTCTCTATCCAACTGAGACAGGGGGGCTCAAAGTTGTCAATAGGTACTTGATAAAAATTTGTGACCCTGATACTGATGGCATGGAACCTGGGCCCTATGAAGAACCATGGAGTTTGATTGCACATGACAGACCACAAACGACTTCACTTCCAATCACTTTTGTGCATGTCTGAAGTCACCCCATTTCTTCATCTCACAAATGGCACTAAAATTTGGGCTCCTTGCTATTTAAGTATTCTCTTTGGTAAACTTCCACATTTTGTTGATTGGCAAACCATGTGATGTGTAGCCTTCTTTTTTCCTCATTGATTTGTAGGAGAACTTGATTACATTACATTTGGGCCAGTCACACTCAGTATTGGTCAGGCTGGGGTCAGGGTGGGGCCAATACTACATATGGGAGGGTCAGAGCACTGCATGAGTGGGGGGTGGGTCTGTCTTGGGATGAAGTCAGGACTTTCAGCCTGCTGGGTCCCTAGTGAGTTGCGGTCAGAACTGTAGGGGGGAGAGGTATAAAGGTCGGCCTTGTCTTCTCATCAGGAAGCCTACACAGGAAGACCACAGCCATACTGGGGATCAGTTGAATAATATTGTTCATCATCATTCTGGAGTGGAGAAAGAAGCTGTCTAGGAAAAAAATTGTTCCCAGGCTTATTTCTAGAATTTATTTAGTTGCACAGGGGATTGAAGGCTCAAAAGCAGCTCTCCATCTAAATGAGACAGAAGGGCCCAATGTTCTCAATAAAAAATTGTGCCCCTGTCTGTGGTGGCCTTGGCTGCCACAAATGCCTCACAGTCACTCAGAGTGTTTTGCTTCCATAGCAGGTCCTCCCCAGATGACTCCAATCTGCAGTGCTCAACAGGACTCAACCCTTTGGGACCCTTCAATGGTCCTTAGTGTGTGAAGTGCAAGGAACCCCTGCCCTAACCATGCCTAAGCAGACATACTATGGGTATCTTGGAAGGACACTGTGCATGCCTGAGTTCACCTTTTAAATCAAAAGCAGTGGAGAACTGCAGGCACTGCTAGGTGCAGTTGTCAGATGATCTCCAGGGAACTGATGGAAGTGGCTGGCTACTGATCCCATGAAGGCAACATGGCAGTTTCGATCACTAGGAGCTGAGGGTCCCTGACATTCAATCTCAGAACTAGTAACACTAAGATCTGAGAGCCACCAGTTCCTCCTCAGACCTCAGAACTGTGAATACCAAGGGAGATGTGCTTTGCCTCCTTGTTATTTCTCTTCATAGCAGGCCCTCAGATGATTGGTAAGGGAGATGTTTAACAGCCAAAGATCATGGAGGGATACACAGAGAAGATTCCCTAAACCAAGAGAGGCATTTCCCACGGGGTGATGAGTTGGGTTTTGGAATCTTGTCTGTTTTCTCTCAGGATTAGGGGGAGGACTCATCTAAATCTGGAAACAAGACCCAATAGATGGACACTTGTGCACCCTGGGTCCTAGCAACCCCAGTTATCACCTGTCAATTCTCACTGCATTTAGGTGCACAGAAAACATGGCAGAAGGCAGAGGCTGGAGTTTTTTTTCCTAACAAAGTGCCTTTATTCCCAGTTACAGTCAAACAAGGTACAGCTTCCCCCCCAGAATTGAACATTTTGACCCTCCCCTCTCAGTACCTCCCCCTACCCTCTTTCTACATTTACTATACCCTCCCACTCCCTTCATTTTTCTGAGAACCCACAGGAACTGTCCTATGTGATAAAGAACCTTTGGACCTTCCAAAACAGAATGAAGCAAGGTGAGATCTTGCCTGAGGGGCAGACACCCCAGAGGCCACTGGTCAACAGGACTGTCCTCAGGGCCTCTTCTCTTTTAGTTTGCCTGATGATGTGCACTTCCTCTTCAGAGCCTGTGAGGTTTTAGCCAGCTGCAGATCCACATCTTGCCCTCCAGTGACCTGGAGGGGAGGCCCAGTGCAGGGTGTGTTTTTCATGAAGCATGTGCGTCCAGTGAGAGCACTCTTCATGGACATGGCACCTGGAGGAGGGTGGGAGCTGAGGAGTCCTCTCTGGGGAGGTGGGGCCTGGATTGCTTGATCTCCTGAGCACAGGGTTTCTATTGGAGGGGCCTGGCTCTGGGACAGTTCCCAGGGCAGCAGGCGGTGCTGGGAGATAAGGAGGAAATCCAGGCTTTGGAGGTCCTCGTCCACACTGCAGCTATTGGCTGTCTTATGTGGCCGCCCAGAAGAAGTGGCTTTTCTGGGACCCACTACACTTTTGTTCCCCAGGTTTGAGGAGGAGGATCTGCGGTTTGGGGGAGGATGGTTGGAGTGAATGTTCCCCAATGAAGAAGACCCGTGACAGCCTTGGAGGATAGCAGTGTCCTTTGAACCCAGCAACTCTGGCTCGATGGTCCTGCTCCTCTTCATGACCTGGGAAGCCACCTCTGTGGACCAGTCCTCCATGCTGGCCCCTTGATCAGTGTGATGTTTCCGCTTCTCTGCACCGTGTTTTGCAGCTGCCTCGGAAGTTCTTGTGTCCTGTTGGGACATATTATGACCTTGAGGCACCTGCAAAGGTGCTTCTTCACAAGCTGAAGGAGGATATGGGCACTGGCCAACTCTTCTTCATGCATGAAATGGGCCACAGGGATCAGGACAATCATATTTCAGTGGGAAGTGAGTCTGTTACTCATCTTGGTCTCATAAAAACACACTGAGTGTCTGCTGGCCACACTCCTGGGCTTCCTTTCTGCTTGATATCCTGAACCCTTTCATGGCTCTCATGTCTCCTTCCTTTTTTTTTTCATCCTACATCCTGTATTCTGGAACAGACTCACTCAGGGAGCCATCACAGACAGGATAATGATAACATCCTGTGGGCCACATGAGTAAGGTCCTGTGCCTTCCTCATCTACCTGCTATCCCTTGCTCCCCTCTCCACCTGTGGTAACTCCCTTTCCTGTATACTTGTGTCCCTTTGTCTCCTAGTCTGCCATATATTGCTCTGTGCCTTGGTGTCTGTTCTGAAACCCTGGTAAACCTCGTGTCTCTATCTCCTTGTTCTACCTGGTGCCCTTTTCTTCTTGTCTACCTCTTGTTTCTTTCCAACCACTGTTATTCCTGGTGTCCCTGCACTTCTTTATCAGGTGTCCATGCCTCTCTTCTGTATCACCTACCCCTGGTCTACTGGGAGACCTTCCTTCTGCTTTCTACCTGGTCAGTAGTGAGTCCTTCCTGCTGCTCCAGTTCTTTTGTTAGGGCCAAGATATTTATATATGGTTTGGAGGAAAGCATTTCTTGCAGGAAGCGAGGATGAATTATATTCTCTGCCTGGGATGAGAAGGAAGAGAGTGTGAGTGACCTTGGGAGGAAATGGCCCCAAGTCAGGAGGACTTCTAGGAGAGAGAGGAAGCAATAATAATCCCATGCTCATTTGCACCATGGGGTTGTTATATCCCAAGTACCAGCTACACCCATGTATGAGTGCACACGTGTGCATGCACATTCTCTCTCTCTCTCTCTCTCTCTCTGTCTCTTTCTCTTTCTTTCTTTCTCTCTCTCTCTCTCTCTCTCTCTCTCTCTCTCTCTCTAACACACAGACACACGCACAAAATAAATCTGAGATTCTAAGCCAGGAAACTCAATTCCATGAGTGCCAAAACCTTGTATACACCAAGATTGTAAGCCCAGCTCACCTTGTTGACAAAGTTCTCATCAACATAGCTCATGAGACTTGGATCTGGGTATAAATCATCCTGTTGCTCTAGTCCTTCCTCTCCCAAGTTTGCCGCAAGCTCTTCTGTAGACAAGTAGGAGGGCTCCCACGTGGCAAAGTTCGTAGGCCCGAATAGCTCATCCATGATGTCCATGTACTCTTGGATGGCTTCAGGTGGGATCTCGTCGGGCGCCTTTTTCTCAGGCCCTTTGGTCTTGGCCACCTTGTTCTTGCGTGCCTTGGACTTGCGTGCCTTTGTCTCAGGCACCTTGGTCTCTGGTGCCTTGGTTTTGGCCGCTAATGAGCGGGCAGACCATACCTTAGTGTTGGTCTTTCTGGAGGTGCACACTAGGACAGGGAGGACCAGAGTGGTGTGTGAATGAGGATTCCATGTTCATCCCAAACACTTGGTAGTAGGCAGGGTTCAGGGGTTCAGGGGACCTAACCTGGTATGCCATGCATGAGGACAACCTGACCCAGGAAGCGAGGGATATAATAGTGCACCAGATGCAACATCTAGGAGAGTCAAGTGGGAGGACATTTGTAGTGACTGGTATTGCATGCACTCTACCCTACCGGGACCCAAGTCCCAGGCAGATCTTGTGTTGTTTCTTTGGATAGACAAGGAGAGAAAGGAGATCTGTACTTGGCCCAGTCAATACACAGTTCATAGCTGGGTGGCAGGGACCTCAGGTGTTAGGGGCTTTTTTTCTTGTAAGAGTGAATCTCCACTACTGAAGGAAAAGTTCTTATTTGGGACAACAACTTGCCTTGGCCTTTTTCACTGTTTGGACACTATCATGGACTACTGTGTGAATGTGGGTACCCTACCTGGCTGTTGGACAGCCTCAGGGACTGGAGGCCTTCGGATTTCCAGCCTCGGAGTTGCAGGAGGAGGTCGGCACTGGAAGACCCCTGACAACTGCATCCTTGGATCCTCCATCTCCTCTGCAGCCTCAAAATCCATGAACCTTGATGGGATTTGGGTAAGGCAGGCACAGGCTGAGCTGAGAATCAGGTTAGCCATACCAGGCAGGTGCTGGTGTGGGATTCTAGGCGATGGAGTATTCTAAGCTACCAGTCAGGAGCTAGTGGCAGGAATGTGGAGTTGCGTCCTGGAGTAGGTCCGGCCAGTGACAGGAGGGAGCTGCTACAGAGGAAAAACTAGAGTTCTCGGGAAACACTACATCAACTAGCAGCTTAAGGGAATCAGATCTGAGGGACCCAGGCAGGGCCCCTAGCTGATCCTTGTTCTGGCTCTCTCCTGTTTCTGCCAGGAGGAACCACATCATCAGTTTAGTTGTAGAAACTGGTCAGGGATGTGATTTATATCAGGGAACACCAGAGGTCCTGACCCAATTCAGGGGTACCGAGGCTGGGACCTTGGGCCCTGAAAGGATCACCTGGGAGACCAAATTACAGGCAGGGTCATGTGGAAGTGAAAGCTAAGCTGAGAACATTGGGTTTCTTCCAAGGAGGGTGGGTTCTTCCCTTCCCTTGTTAGAAAGGCTGGGATTACATAGAGCAAAGGCAGTAAGGACCAGAGACATGTCCTGGGGGCACCTGAGGTGGTGGCTGGCCCTGACAATGCACTCCCCACCACCACCCTCTTCTGGAACATCAGGTTGAAGTAGTGGCCACTTTGATGAGTTATAATGGACCTCACTCTAGAAAGAGGTACCAGTTCCCAGGCAGGTGGCCCGAGTGAATCTAGTGCAACTTTTCCCCTCTGCAGAGCCAGCAAAGCAGCAGCAGACCCTCTGGCTGGGCTGGTACCTCCTCCCCATCCTGACCCTGAACCTCAAGGCAGAGTTCGAATCAAGAGTATGGAGCCTGGAGTTTCTGGGATTGTTGCCGAGAGAATGCCCAGGCCTCAAGCTACAAGGAGCCGCTATTTGGAGAGCTAGATGCCTCGGAGCCAAAACATAGGTAGGTGACAGTCTGTACCAGACCTTGCTGTGCAAACCATGATCCCCCATCAGTAGGCTCTGGGCCTTGAAAACTGGCTCACTTTTCTGCAGTCTCATAGAAGACCATCCGATCAAAGTTGCTGGTGCGCTGCCATTCCTGCAAACCCTTCCTCAGGCCCTCTTCCATGGTCATGGTGGGCTCTCGTCGGGACAGAGACCGAAGCACTGGGCTGGAATTCATCAGGATCAGTGTCCACAAGGTCACCCTCCTTTATCAGTAGACCAACAGCATAATTTCCTACCTTTGTTTTATTTGCCCCATGATGTTCAACTCAAAGTATTGACATTGGGACTCCAGGAGACTTATACAAAACTTGAACACCAAGGGCTGCATTGACCAGCATGATTGTGATTGGATTCCTCAAATATCATTGAGGTGTACTATGTGATGAATGTTTTTATCCCCCAACATTCACCTGTTGAAGCCCTAACCCCCAATGGAATGGTATCTGGACACTGCATTTAGTGCTTAGAAGGTTAGATGAGATCCTGAGGGTGGCGCCTCATGAGGGCATTAGTGTTCTTCTGGGAGAAGGAGGAGACACTGTGAGGACACAGGTGAGCCAGCTGTCTTTTCAAGCAAGGAGAAGAGAGAGCAATCATGGGATTTTAGGTCAGTTACCCTTTACCTGGGAATCCTGACTAAAGAACTGTGAGAAAGGAATGCCTTTTTGTTTTTTCACAAATTTTCCATAGCATCATGGTGGCCCAGGCTGACTGAAGACAGGGCACAGAATGGCCTGGGAGCAGTTACAAACTGGGACAAAGTTGAACATGCCCATGCAGTATCCAAAGACAGCTTCCCCTCGAGTGTGACATCACCAGAGGGTCCTGATCAGGAGTTCATGACAATGTGTATGGGGAGCCATAGATTTCTGTGTTGGAGCCAGCACCACTAAACCCACTTGTGGTTGGGATGTCCCTGGTGCTGAGAACAATCAGGTCTATGGTGGAAGGTGAAATGACTGGGGGAGGCATGGAGTCAGACAGCCAACTTCGATTCCTGGCCCACATTACCCCCAGGAACCTCCTCTGACCTTGAGTCCTCCATGTGATGGTGATGATCATTGGAGACAAAGATTGCCTGCACTCACAGGGCTGTGATAGGCACCGGACATAAGGCACGTTTCATTCCCTGGTCTCAGCTTGTCCCCTCACCCTCAGGACCTTTCGTCCAGTTCCCCTACATCCCAGCCTCCTCTTTCCAACCCATGCTTTTCCTCCTGACAGAGCTCAAGGGGGAGCCTGAGGAGAACACTCACATGAGGAAGCAGGAAAGTGCTTCCACATCAGGAGTCTGAGGAAGGTGCCTGCGGACCAGGGTCTTGAAGCGCTGCCAGCGCCAGAAGTTCTCATACACGCTGGGAGGTCTGCTGGAGTCATCTAGTGGCACTGCAGCTGGGAAGGTGGGTAGTGTGCCCTCCCCGTACACTGTACCTGGCCATTGGCGTGCATTCATTGGGAACATGATGGGGGCCATCTGGGCAAATGGTCGTGGTGCTGGAGGGCGAAGGCCCAGGTGCCAGTGGATCCCATAGTTTTGAATCCCTCCACTGTCTGAGGCAGGTACAGTGGTCCTCAGGGCAGAAGGTGCTGTGAGGAATGGAGCAGGATGCTCCACACCCCCACAGAAGGCCCCTGGGGCCCTCCAGTTGAGGGGTGTCTGAGTGTGGATAATGTTGTGAATATGAGGAGGCCCCACTGGCCTCAGTTGTGGCCCATGTTTTCCAGAGGTGGACAGCCCTGGCACATATGACTGTCCAGGGTAAGTGGACAGCACTAGAGGGTTACCCTGGGAGATAGGTGCAGTCACCCTTGGTGCCAGGGGCAACTCCCAGAATGGCTGGTGTGTTGGCACAGGGGCAGCTGGAAGAAAGGGTAGGCCCCTGAATGCAGACATGTGGGCACCAGGATTGAAGTTCATGCCTGGTCTCCGCGATGCAGATGCTGTGGAGGCAAAGCAAAGCGGAGAATGGGGGAGGGAAAATGACAGCAGGATTGAGGACCCTCAGTTTCTTACTCAGAGGAAATCTGCGAACAAATGCTCACAGCTCAGGGCCCTTGGGCAGGGAAATTGTGCAGTTTGCAAATGTCCCTGAGTGAATTTCTTGCTCCGTTCCTTTAGTCATAGTTCTACCCAGAGAAATCTCATTTTCAGTACACCAGGATTCCCAGTTGACTGTGACACCTCAGCTTTTTCTGATTCTGAGAGGCCCCTTGTGCATCCTTTGCAGACACTCCATTGGCCTCCTAGGTGACTCCCTAGAAATGGATCAACTTGACTCTATTCAGTGGCACCATGCTCCTCCTCATTCTCACCAACAGGAAAGGGACCTTCTCCAGGGCAGATGCAGGGACTTTAGGGTCACTTGTGAAGGTGACAGGTTCTAAACCTATTCCCCCATCACCTCCTCAGCCTTCCTTTTGCTAATACTCCTTATATACCCCTCCACTTTATTCCTAGGCATCCACACACAAACAAGAAACACCTGATTGAGATCTCTGCCTAGCTAGAGGCTGAGGAATTCTGTAGTTCACCCAGGAGCACATCCTGCCCAGCATGGGGGTGCTTCTCCCAGCACTTCCCACACCAAACGCAAATGGGGGACAGATCCTGGCCATCTGTGATCCTAGTGCTCACTGGTTGCTGCCATAATGCAGGGAGCTCCTTTCCCAGGGAAGAGGTCTATGTGATAGACACTGAGTCCCGGAGATCCTCTCCAGGGCTGACCAGCAAAGGTTACTGAGGTTTATGAAGTTGATGGGATGGTGAGGATTGGGGTTTTCCAGAGGTTTTCACAGACACTGGTCATTTTTTTATTGGGCCTGGGAATTAGAGCCATTCTGATGTCCTTTTCCTTTGCACTCCTAATAATGGGAAGGAAAGTGTCCCAGAGACTCAGGCCTGCACCAGCTGCTACCTGTAGCAAGTTGTTGGGAGCACATTCCTGTTCACCAGGACATTATGCTGAGTGAGGTCAAAGAATGGGAGGTGTACCACACTTCAACACTTGCATGTATCCATCGGGACAGCTGCCTAAGTTCCAATGACAATATGAGTAGAGCCCCTTCCTAACTGTGTGCTATTCTCCTTCCTGTCTTCAAAAGAACCCAGTCATCTTCAAACGTGATCCTGGACAATGAAGAACACCCCACATGTGCTCCCTTATCATGGAGTACCAACCAAACCATGAAGATAAGCAAAAGTCTTCTGTGTTGTCTTGAAAACAATGAGCTGAGGCTACACACACAGAGTGTGAAAGTGATAACGATTCAGAAGATCCCCCAGAGGCCCAAATCTACGTTGGCTAAGGTTTCCTGGGTTCCCTGCCCTTCTGGAATCAATGACACCTGCTGTCTGAATGGAAGGAGAAGTTTTCCTGGGCAGGAAGTCTGTGAGGGACCCTGGGCTATGGCAGTTGGAGTGCCCTGCAGCCTCACCCACAGAGACTATATCGCACTGCATCTGTGGTCATTGAGATCCCCATTGGGCAGTTTTCTAACTAAGAACACTTCTTACCCCTGCCCACTTATGATCTGAGACTCCCAGTCAGTCCCCTCAGAATGATATCCCAGGCAGCTTCCATGTGTCTGAAGAATGGACACAGGGCTCAGCATCTTGACTCCAGGAAGGCCTCACTGGGACCCCATCTGTGACTGCCTAAAAAACCATGCAGTGACCTGGGTCCATTCTACAAGGAATCAATCCCGTGGCCTCTCTCCTTTCTGCTGACCCAGTGTACTTCCCCGGATTAGACTGGACCTGGGTCTTAGGAGCCCTCCTCCCCATGAGCAGTATCAGTCTTCCCAGGGCTTCCTGGGCCTTTTCAAGTGTATTGTCTAAGGCTCTTTCCTTCCCTTACTTCTGTTCAATCAGTTGACCACAGGGTAAGTGCTCCATTCTTACTCCCAAGGGTTTTTGGGGTGACTGCCCTCAGATAACAGACCCCTGACTGTCCAGGCTCACCTCCTTCTGAAGGCCAGGCAGGACACCTGACACAGTGTCTCACAGTCTCCACAGTGGGAAACGTCAGTACAGGACCCAGAGAGTGACCTGTCTGTAACAGATGCTCAGGGTCCAACTGAGCCAAGCTGGCCAAAGTTTAAATGTAAACCACAGTGGAATGTTGGATCCAGACATTCTGTAGGGGGGGAGGGGCCAAGGACAGCTGGCCTGGGGGCAGGGGGCTGGGCAGACATTCCAGGAAGAGCTCTAATAGGTATAGAAGAACTTTGAGTTCCCTTCAGGCAATTCAGGGGTGACACAAGTGGTGTGTGCCTCTGGGTCATTTTGAAGTAGTTTCTAAAATCCACAGGAGAGGGGTGTGACAGGTGACCCTCTCTTTCAACAACCAAATTGTCTTTGCTTAAAATGATGGGCAGGACCAGTGAACCATGGCTCTCATGAGCCACAAAATCACCAGTATACACAGTCAGTACTCTAAAAAACTGTGGGGTATGGATTGTGTTTTATGTATAAAGTGTTTTTTTCTTGTTGTTTTTGTTGGTGATGATTTTTTTTCTCCCATCCCTGGCTTGCAAAACACACAGTTCGGTGTTCATGAAATATTAACACCTTATTATAAGTCTTTTCAATAAATGGCAGGAGGGGGGCAAACCATGATATTCAGGCACTAAAAAGAAGCTTCTTCCATTCTTTCTTCCCTTGTTATTTCTTTTGAAGCAGTGATATAAAATATGCAGTGCAGAAAAACTCTGTTCTCATTCCACAGGTTTTTTAAATTTTCTAAAAAATAATTACACACTGTAATGAATGCTGGAGACCAGATTTTTCAAAGCAAATTTTATTTGCTAAACCAAGGTCGAATTCAGGGTCTTGTATGCTCTTGGTCAGTGCTTTGCCACTGAGCTTCAGCCCTTACCCATGCAATCAGTTTGCACTGCTTCAAACTGCTATACCACAGGTGCTCATATGATAACACTAGTCAAATTCAATTTGTGCAAACTGGCCATGGGAAGGAGCTCAGGGTAGAGAGCTTCCTTAGCTTCCAAGGACTGCAGCAGGGTGGTCTCTACTGTAGGCATGAGCAGTTTGTAACTGCGAAGATCACTTTGTCATTTCAGGTGCTCCCACTGAATGAAGGACCAGCCCAGAAGCTCTTTATGGGGAGCCTTCTTGCCGGAGACACCTTGCAGGCTTCCCTGCCCATTTCTTCCTCCTGCAGGGCCACGGGTGTCCCTCCTGCATCCCTCGCGCCTGAGCACATGCTTGGTTGGAAGGGCGCGCGCACAGGCTGCCATTCAAAGGCTCCAACTTCCATTGGGGCTCCTGCTGGGAAAGGCACAGGCGCGAGCACAGACAGCGGGTTCCCAATGGCCAGCTGGGTTCCCATGGCGGCGTCCAGACTCAGTCCCATAAGCCTCTAGGTACTGGACCCGCGAACCTCTTCTGTTCCCACTATGTCCCTGCCCGTTCCTCTGGCCCCTGCGCCTCGCCAGGCAGCCCAGGGGATGCAGGCCGCTTGCAGCAGGCCTGGCAGTGAGGGGTGAGATGGCCAGTGCGGCGCCCACGTCGAAGCATCCTCCATCCATGTCCCTTGCAGCCTGTGTGAAACCCGGCTCCAGGGCACCTGTTTGGTGCCTGAGAAGCGCAGTCCTGGTCAGCAGGTCTGAGGCTCCTGTAGGTGTCTGACAAAGTGGTGACTGTCATCTTCTTGTTCCGCCTGAATCTTGTGAATGTTGAGGACACTGTCACCTGGCATCCGGGTTGTTAGCTGAAGGACGCTCATTTCCCTGTCCTTAGCAACTTTGCAGAAGGGAACACACTGAGCCAAGTGTGTTGAGTCTGCTGTAGTCACCCCGTGATTGACGGGCCATCGTAGGTGGGCTGTTGGGGGGCTCGTCTGGACAGAGCACCTAAATGATGATGGGAGAACCGGGTGACCACAAGTCCTGTGCAATAAAGAGAGTCATGTTGTCTTATTAATTTGTGGTGCTTGTGTATGGCGGCAGTGAAGTTGATGATATGGTCTCACATATGCATTGCTGGGCTGTTGGGGGCCCCTGTGGATATTTCTGGGTGCCAGGAAGTTTTCCTTCCGTTTTGATGGGCATGAGATCACGGGGTGGTTGTTTGGGTGAGAACATGAGACGCTGCGCTGGTCCTGGAGGGTTAGTAGGAGTTCAGAGGGCTCTGGTTGTTTTCACTGTTCCTTTGATGGGGTGGTGGGGTCCCTAATGTGTTGATGTGCATTCATAATTTGGATCTTGCTGTGTTTCGACTGCCTGACGAGAATGTGGTATGTGTTCAGAAGTGTGGGTCAGATGAAGTGGTGATGGTCATCTTCTTGTTCTGTGTGGATATGGGAGATCAAGGGAAAGTCAGCTCTGGTTTTTGTAATATTTTTCTTGTGGTGGTCTTGTATATATATAGTTTTCCCACGAACACACCCTGGGGAGTTTGGATACACATGTGTTTGCATATGGGCTATGTTAAGGAAGGCATTTGGGTAGTTTTCTCTGCACTTGCAATGTGATTATTATAGTTGGGAAATGGAGGAGGGATATTTGTACATTCTGGACATCATGTTTTTGTACAAGGGATTTTGAATAAATTTTATTTTCATTACCCATGCACATGTACTTGAGTGTGTGAAGGCTGGTCGGTTACTAATTTTGTGGAGCAGTCGGATGAATATATTCATTGTGTGGTGTGCAGATGGCAGGCTTCTGCATTTTGGAAGACAGAGTTATTTCTTCATATTTGGGAGTGTGTGAGCTTGTATATGAAGATGAGAAACCTATGGAGAGTTACTTGTGTATTGAGTTTGTATTAACTACCCCACCTCAGGTGTGTGTGTGTGTGTGTATTTGTCTTGAAGTAGTAGCAATAGTTGTGAAGTGGAAAAATATTTAGGTGTCTGTTAGTAGATGTATTTAAGGGACATGGCAATTGATGTCTGCTTCCTGGGGCCATATATGTATGAAGTAGATGAGACCCCCGACAGTGGAAGGTAATCTGTTTTAATCAAAGTCCACTGAGTGGATATACGAATTCCCACCCCGCGCCCAAAACAAAAACTTTCACAGTAACATTTAACTGGTGTTTGGCCCAAACTGCTGGGTATTTGTGCCTAGCCAAATCAGTACATGGAATTAACTATTACAGTAACATTGAATAATCTTCCTTATAGAATGCAGCATGTCCCAGGGTGGACAAGCAGAAAATTAAGTTTGGCTGAAACAATTTTCAGAGAACTTCAGGAAAGACAGTTTTGATATGTGCCTGAGAAGCAGAGAACCGACTGATAAACTGAACTACTACCACTTGTAGTTGGCTCTCTATTCCACCCTCTCATGAAATGTGCTTACCCCTCCCAAAGAGATAACAACCAAAGTGTTCATTCACTGCCAGAATGAAGTCAGAATCCCATATCTCTGTATGATTCACACCAGTCCACATGTGAGACCCAGTTTGACCTTGCTTAAGTCACAGCTGTGAATTCCAAATACCAGCATGCAGTGTTAAGCATATGCATCCTGATGTAGGAAGTATAGAATGAAATATGTGTTGTGATTTGGATCTTAAATATCCACAAATGTCTATAAATATTTCCTCATCAGCCTCTGGCAATATTGAGAGGTGATGAAACAGTAGGCGGTGGGTCCTGCTGGAAGGAGGTTGCATGATTGTGGACATGCCCTTGAGGAGGATATTGGGATCATGGCATCATGCTGTCTACTTCCCAGCTGCCATGAGGTGAGCAGCATTACTCCAATATGTGATCTCTGTCATGATGTTCTGCCTCCAGGGAGTCTCCAGAACAATGAAGCTGACCAAGTATACATAGAAAGAAATCTCTGAAATGTTCAGTCAAAATAAAGTTTTCTTCCTTGTAATTGGTTTACCTTACATATGGTTTCAAAGCCACAGAAAGATGACTAATGTAATGAGGTAGATTAATGATCAAAATGCCTGCTCTATAATATTCCTTACATATTGCAGGGCAGATAATTTAATGTTATCTTTTATGGAGTGGAGTTTATTACTCAATTTGACAAGAGTTCTTTCACATTACTGTTTATCTCAATTTTTGTAGGGCTCTTAGGTCTTTTGTCTGAGAAAACTTTCTGTTGTCATTTTGGATTTTCCTTTTTTTAAGTTTTTTTTTTTTTCCTGTAGATGCCGATGGACATGATTTATTTCTTTGTTTGTTTGTTTGATTTACTCTTAAGGCTAAAACCCAGGGCCTCACACATCCTAGACAAGCACCCTGGCACTGAGCTAGAACCCCAGCCCCTTGGCCTTTTCTTAAGTAGACATTGAACAATATGCCCTTATCTTTCTTAGAGTAATTAGGTTTCTCATCCAGAGTCTTGCATCTAGATAAATGGGAATACAAGTGTTGTTTTATGTCTCAAAGGTATTTGAACCCAGACTGGGCACTATTTTGATAAGTATTTTCTCACAAACAATTTTCTTAATTCCTACAGTTATTCCTTAATCACTCTCCCTGATTCCATGGCATGCTCATGGTAACCAGAAATAAATTCCACCCCAGAAAGCCACTATTCTGTTGAGCATATCATTCATGATACAGCCAGTAAACAATATTCACCCTTGTAATTTGATTTAAAACACATATATGTGTATAAATAGACATACGAATCTATACATACATATGTATATATGTATGTGTGGTATCATATGTGAAGTACAGATAACACTGAAAGTGTAAATGAGAACCACAAGATGTAATAGAGCTTTGTTTCAAGGAACAAGGGAAAGTAAATAAGGAAGAATTGTCAATATACAGAAGAGGCCCCTGAGGCCTAGATTCAGAAGTAAGCACAAAGTGCACTGCTGCAAGAAAATGTGGCCTTCTCCAGGTAGATGTAGGCTGATGTGGTGATGTGCAGAGGGGACATTATTTGGAAGAACTGAAGAACTCTCACATGAGTAAACCTGCATGAACACATGTTTGGGCTGCTTACAGAGGAAGTTGTTCTCTTAGTGCCCTTTCTGCATGTTGCTCACCCACTAAGCATTAAAACCTTCATATCCTGGTATGTATGGGGCAGGAAGGAAATTCAGAATTAGCATCAGGAGAGAAGAGGTTCTCAAACATCTTAGGCTTCTTTGGATTAATTTAGATGCAATCACAAATAGGCAGAGTACACCTAGCTCCCTTAGTATTAGCAGTTCTGTGGTTGGAGTACCAGTGGCTCTCAGATTGTAGCATTAGCAGAACGCCCCATATGTTCCTGGCACCCTGAGACAGCAACTCTCTATCATGGAAAGCCATCACCAAAATGCTTCAAAACTTCATACATCTTTAAACCTCTTGAATTCAGTAAAGAGAGAAAAGTATTTATGCACTGTTTTATGATATCTTAATGTGTCATTTCCGTATTACACCATGTGAAATGTAACACTAGACAACCTTTCTCACACTGCACATTGTCTTTAGAATTCATGGAAATGCAGGGTTGTGAGTTGAAGTTTCAGCTCAGAGGTGTGTAGAGCACTCACCTAGCATGCATGAGGCACTGGGTTTGATCTTCAGTACCACATGAAAATAAAATGAAGATATTGTGTCCATCTGTAATTAAAAAATAAATATTCCAAACAATGCATGTAGGTAGTCAGAAATTGTTTTGCACTTGGGAATTCCATTGGTTCAACTTCATTTTTTCCTGAGTAAAAAATATTTATTGTCTTTATTAATTGGAAGGAGAACCAATACTATTGGTCAAGTTTATGCTAATTGGGGTTTGGAAAAGTTGTGCAGTGGGCATCCCCACTGTGGGCAGGATTTGTTGCAGAAGGATAGCAGATCGGCTTGCCTCAGCTCACTTTGGTTTTGGCCTGCCAGGCTCAGGTCTTCCTGAGGCAGGGGTAAAAGAGTCAAGGCCAATTAGATGGACTTATCAGAGGTTTGAGAGGCATTAGAAAAAATGGTACCAGTGTCAAGATAGAAATTAATTTTCCGTTCCTCGACAGTCAAGGTCATCCTAGGCTCCTGTACAGAAATAAAACAGTCTGAATAGTTGGAACCTAAGAAGGATTCCCCAGGACCCATCATTCCTATTGTTGGACTGTTTGAAGTGAGGGATTTGTAAACTGGTCTTAGCCTGTGTGCGTATTTGAAACACCTGTGATCCACTTCAGTGACAGGTTAGGGTGTTGGTGGCATTGCTTTGTTTCATGGGCAGTCTTTCTTGTAATGTCCCTCTTGGCCACAGTTCTAGCCAGCTATGGTGGGAGCAATACCACTCTGGGGACCTTGTCTACTGGATTTAGCCATCTGTAGGGCTGTCATAAGGGCAGTTGCTTTCGTTTGTTCTCTCTCTCTCTCTCTCTCTCTCTCTCTCTCTCTCTCTCTCTCCTCTCTCTCTCCCTCTCTCCTCTCTCTCTCCTCATCTTCTTCCTCCTCTTCCTCTTGGTCATGATTGTAAAACACCCACGTGGCATGTTTTAAGAAACTATCTAACGTGTTGTCTCCCATTTGCAGTTGATTTTGTAATTTTTTCCTAATGATTGAGTTATGAATTTGTTTTTCAGGTTGTTATGCTGGGGAAATAGGGGACATTGTGGTGTATTTAATTAATGCTTCCCTGAGTTTTTCTAAAATGTTTGTGGAAGTTTCTGCATTCTCCAGATTGTTTGAAATAATTTGGAGATTTAGTATGGGTTGTCCTAAAGCCCTGTACCATACAATCCTGAAAGTACTTTCCCTTCCATTGCCCCATGTGACCCATCTGTATCCCAGTTTTGATCCTCCTAGAGAACTGCCTATTGCTTTGTTGGCTATGTTTCTTCTGAGTCCATTTCAGTTAGAAGGAGAAGGCCTCCTGGGACTTGCACTATATATCATTCATCCCCAGAGGATTCAGCCACCCCTAAAGCATCCTAGTGTTCAGTGCTAGAGAGAATTTGGTTCATTAACATCATTATGTCTTTCCAAGGTAGGTCAAAGTTTGGTTAATGCCATGAAATATCTCTGTATATTTATCAGGGTCATCCTGGAATCTTTCTAAGTCACTCTTAATTTGTCTCAAGCCTTGCAGAGAAAAGTGACCTGTAGTATAATGAGTCTTTTGGGATTCTTTCCTATGACTTGTAGGTACAGGAAGGAGCTGAAGTGCATTCCTCCTGATTTTCTATTTCCTCAGCATGTTGGGGCTCTGTTGGCAAAACCTGAGTAAGGAGGATATAAATATTTAGAAAAAAGGCTTTTCTGTATTTGATCCTTCTCTAAGAGAAACTGCTTTCCATTTTAGCCTTTCCTGATATATTTGCAATCATACTCATACTTAGAGCCAGTAAAGTTCTATTCTATTTGCTGAAAATATTGGTGCTGGTATAGCTTGAGAATCCTTGGATTGCATTTTTTAGTGTAGCCAAGAGTGAAGAATCTAATTTACATTGGTTGCATAATTTTGGGTTGTGTCTCCAGGAAGAAATAAAAAAAGCTTGTTATGTATAGGGTACCTGTGGCCACTTTTTTCTCCCTTTTACAATTTATGTTTAAGTGTAAACTGGATTACAGTTTATACTTGCCTCAGGAGGCTATTTTTCCACATCCTCCAGCTGGCATTCAGGCCAAGCATGGGCTCAGAAAAATACCAGACACTTCTTTAGGGTCTGAGTGTCAAAGAAATACCAATGTTTCCAAATACTTCTTCAAGGAGTCGGGTGCCAGGTGGAGTATAACCCATCTAAAAGACAAAGGGGAAGAAGACCTCCTTTGGCATCCCTCCATTGGCATATTGAGGTATCCCTCAGTGCCATGTGGACCTGAAAGCCATGGATGACCACCCTTTGAATCCTGCTAGGTGGAGTAGTTGCTCTTAGCACCACAAAGTACTATGATCCTCAAGACATGAGTGACCACATTCTGAGGCCTTCATAACATATTAGTTGTGCTGACCAATGCATTATTCAAAAATCCTTTCCTGTGTCATTTCCCTCTTCAAAGGAGTGATCTTCTGTTTTTCTGTACTGTTTTGCCATGCATTGTGGGGGCAGTATAAAGAGAGTTACATGTCCTTGAGGATCCTAGTTATTATGCTAAAAGAGAGCCATGTCCCTCTAGGTTAAGTGCCCTAAAGAAGATTCTAGTCTTTCCTAATATATTTCTTATCATACTCATTCTTAGGGCCACTAAAACCCTGTTGCATCAGCACAAACATTAAATCAAATATGGTTTAAGAGACTTTGAATTGTGGATTGTCATGCTGTGTCTTTTTGTTCCTGGATTCTGAGCACCAGAATCCCCTCCATGCTGTGGGGAAAAAAAAAAGTTTTTTGGCTCTCTCCCCTGGTGGAGGCAAAGTTCCTAATCTGAAGTCTAGACTAGGAGAGGGATGAACTGGCAGGGTTCTTCTCTGAACAGGCAGGGTTTGGAAACCCATAGAATGGGACCTTGCTCCTGAGTGAAGCTCACCAGAGACAGCATGGGATTTGGGTTCTAACAGGTGTGCTAAGGATTGAAAATTCCTCAAAACCTCATTCATGTGTTCTATTGAAACAATTGGGATTTAAATGAGTATAAGAAAAATCAGAATCTACATGATGTTTACAGCGCATGTGTGAGAGAGACACAGAAAGGAAAAGAAGGGAAGAAAACTGGAGCAATAGACAATGTGGCTCACCCTCTGGGGATTAGTGTCTTACTGTTTTTCAAAGACCTTGGATCAGACTAAGACATTGTGTTAGGATCCAAGATACACCAGGTAAGGGACCCCTTCCCACCATTGAGTCCAGTCAGTCTTAAAGTGGAAAAAAAGCAAACACTTAATGGATCCATTGATGTGTTGTATTCCTCAGAGAGAGGTTGAGGCTGAGCTTGACCAACATTTCTACTTTAGTGACAAAAGATATTGAACAAGCCTCCTCCAGTAAGTCTGACACTTGTGGCTTTAGACTAGCAGGTGCTCTACTGAATTTTAGATGGGTGACAGACATTAATTATTTTTGAAAGAGAGAGTTATTTCTATAAGGAGTATAGAACTCCAGAAATGAAGGAGACAGTTTGTTGCTCCATTTCAGTCACCCTCCATAGAAGCCCCAATTTGGGCACAGAAAGAAGAATATTGATTTTCTACCCCTGTTAGCAGGTGAAACTGGTTTTTTTCTGCTTCCGCTGGCAGGTTAAGACTGTGTGAAGTGCAGTTTTCTGCAGCTAAGAATTTGTGCTCCTCTCAAAGGTGGTTTATAAACTTCTATGTCAATGCAGAACCCAGTGGCTCACCATCAATTCCTTTTCCTGGGATCTTTCTTGCAAATTCAAAGAATGAACTCTGCATACCAGGAAGAGTGAGTGTAACAGTAGGATTTATTGAAGAACATGTATCGAACTCCTGCAGTGCAAGAGGGGACCTGATAGCTGGCTTTCTCTGACCAAGTGTGCTAGTCTAGGGGTTTATATTGCCCTTGCATCACTGTGATGTGTCCAAGCTTATGCCTGTAAGGCTCTGGAAAAAGACAAATGCTATTGGTCCCAATTTATGCTAACTAGCATTTGGAAAAGCACTAACACTATTAGTTAGCCCCAATCTCACTCTGTGTTTCCTCACTTTCATTTACTGTATGCTTTGGGAAAAAAGAATTTGAGTCATTGAATTGTGCATGCTTAGTGGTGTGTCAGGAACTTCAGGGCCTGTGTACAGTGTGCTTCTGCAGTGGCCATCACCCATGTGTGTAGGTGGGGATCTTGCAGGGTGATGGATCAGCTTGCCCCAGCTCACCTCAGTTCTTGAATGATGCTCCAACTTACGTGGTCCATCACTCCCCTGTTTTCTAAAATTGTTATCAGTGATCTGTAGGATGCCTGTCTGGCTTGCCATCTGGGGAGTAATGACAACAGGCAGAATGTATCTTGACTGTGTTGTTAGCTGAAGTTTCAAAGGGGGCCATGACTTCTTTCCCTAGAAACCAAGCCTTGTCCACCTATGCAGGAAGCCCTTTGTGATGCTGAATATTTGTTCAGCCTGGATATCTAGCCTCTTCCACAGGATCAGAAATAAGCTATCTAAGTAAAATGCCATCCCCATTGCCAATTCTAGAAAATTCTATGATGGTTTAAAAGACGGAAGGCTCCAAACATCTCTCTTACATGAGACAGAAGAGAAAGGGCCAACACTTTCCAAAAGGCATTTAAAGAAAACTTTGGGGGCTTGGGTTGTGGCACAGTGATAAAATACTTGCCTAGCATGTGTGAGGTCCAGAGTTCAATAACCTGTACCACCAAAAATACCAAAAGGAAAGAAAAACATTGGTTTCCCTGTCTTTGACATTCATGGCTGACCCAGTTATGTCACTGTGACCTAGAATTATATTTGGTCAAAGTATATTTGAGATCACTCCATCCTTCAATCTCTTTCAATGATACCACCATTTTGAATCTCCTTAGCTGGTTTTGGTCTGCTGTATGAGGAGCCTCTTCCTACCCATACATCAGGGAAGTCCCATGGTTTCCTGGAAGGATACTGTGTGTGCTTGAGCCCACCTTGTTTTTTCTTTTTAAGTAAATGAGCTTCCTTCCCAATCTCCTTATGCAAAAAGTTCCTTTAACACTTACCCTTGTGGTGCAGCATAACTCCTAGTGAGGCCTCAAGTACATTGTTACATTCAACCTATGCATGCCTTTTATCTCAAGTAGAGCAGGTAGAGCTGATTTTACTAAGAACTGGTTACAGGAAAGGCTGCTGGCACTGAAAGCAGACCTGGAAGGTCACCCTGAGGACAGTTATGAAAGAGAATGACAGAGAGCAATGGAGAGCTGCTAAGAGCTACTAGGTCTGGTTGTTGAAAGAGTTCCAGGGAACTCTCAGTAGCTACTCGTTCCTCCTGTCAGGAACACAATGGCAGAGCTGCTCTCACTGGACACTGAGGGTCACTGTCATTCACTCTTAGGGCTGTGAATGCTAAGATCTGGGATATGTTGGCCCTGGAAACTGAGAACGGATAATATTAAGGGAGGTGCACTTTTCCTATTTGTGGTTGCTCTCCAGATGGATGTTTGAATCCTCAGCCAATTGGTAACAGAGATGGTTATGGGACACAGTTCATGAAGGGATGTACAGAGAAGGCCCCTTAAATTAACTGAGGCTATGTAAACAACATAATGACTGGGTTTCTGTTAAGCTTTTGTTCTGTTTTTCTTCCAGCATCAGTGGAAGGTGCAGGCTAAATATGGAGGCAAGGGCTTGGCCCTGCATCTGTGCACCCTGAGGAATGGAATCTGCAGATACCTCCTCCTCTCAGTCCTCACCCCACAGAGTAGCACAGACACCACAGCAGAAGGCAGCAGCCATGAGAACATTTCTCTACTAAATGCTTTTTCTTCACTCTTGACAGTCAACTCCCGCCATGTATAGCTTTGCCCCAGGTATGCACCTCTCTCCTTCTCCCTTCCCAGTTCCCACATTTGGCCTTCCTCCTACATTCCCAGTGCCCTCTCCTTGCCCTCCCTTTCCTGAGGACTAGCAGGATCAGTTCTGAATGACAAGGATCTTTGCCCCTTGTGTTGCAGGATGTAGTGAAGGTGAGATCTCACCAAGACCCTGCCTGAGAGGTTGGCTCACCCGATACCTATCCTACTGTCTTCAATGCCTCTTCTTCTTTCTCTGGGGTCTGATGACTGACATTCCTCTCAGATGCTGGGCAATAGGAATCAGCCCCAGAGCCATATGTTTCTTTCCAGAGACCTGGAGATGAGACCCAGAGTAGGGTGTCTTTCCTGCATGCATTGGGTGTCAATCTGTAGTTCACTTCATAGATTGGCATCAGGAGGGGGATAGAGATGAGGACTCTTCTTTTGGGCAGAGGAGCCTGTAGTGCTCAGCCTCCAGGGATGAAGGGGCCTTTGTGAAGTCCTGGGTCTGGGACAGTTGCAGCACAGCAGAAGGTGCTGGGAAGCCAGGAGGATGTTCGGGGTATGGAGGGTCATGGTTGTCCTCACTAAACACCTCTGCTTTCTCATGTGGCTCCTGTAGGAGAAGTTCTGCTGGGACCCACTGCCCTTCACTGGCCCAGGCTTAGAGAAGAGATTCTGTGGTCCAGGGAAGAGTTGAGGACTGGATGGGCCCCATTGAGGAAGACTCACAACAGTGCAGGAAGATACCAGTGTGCTTTCATTATACGACCTAGGGTTATGTGACCCCTGGTGGGCCAGATCTCCATATAGGACTCATGTTCAGTGCTATCACTATGTCCCTCTATACCTTGGCTGGCAGTTGATTTAGAAGCACTATAGTCGGGGTACAACATAACTTTCAGGCATCTACACTGATCATTTCTACTTTGAGGGCAATAGTTGCATTTTCACCAGCTACAGAACAGAAATGGCCCATGCTCAGTCTGTATTGGGTATGAGGGTAGACAGAGGGACTTGTGGGATGTGTAAAAATGAATGGGAGGTATCACCTGTCTTGGTGTCAGACTGAAGTTCTGATGGCCATTCTGCTGGGTGAGTCCTTCCTCCTGGTCCAGCTCTTTGATTAGGGTCAAGATATCCATGTGTAGTCCTATGAAAAGCAACACTTCCAAGAAATGGGGGTGTGGAAATTGAAGCCTGTGCCTGGAGAAGAAGAAATTGTGTGTGGCCTTGGTAGGAAGGGTCCCCAAGCCCAAGACACCTCTGGGAGTTGTAGGAAGCATGGATGGTGTCTTCTGGTTCACACCGTGGAGTTGCTAAATCAAGACCATGAGCTACCCCACCCAACAGACAAACAGTGCTGAGAATGTAAAGAATAAAACATAATTCCATGAGTCCAGGCTGACATTCCCAAAGTCTTGTAGACACCTGGATTCCCAGCCCAGCCCACCTTGGTGAAAAAGTCCTCTTGGAGCACAGCTCATCAGTCTAGGGCAGGAGATTTAGATCTTGGTACAAATTGTCCCCTTTTAGATGTCACTCCATTTCATTCTCTTCCAAGTTTCCCATGGACTTCGCTATGGCCAAATGTGGACCTATCCACATGGTGAAGTTGGGAAACCCCACCAGATGTTCATGATATCCATCTATACAGTTATGACTTCAAGTGTGATCTAGTCAGGAACTTTGGTCTCTGGATACCTGCAGTATTAGACTTCTGGTGGGTGAGCCTCAGGGCCAGTCTTTCTGGAGGTTCACACTAGGACAGAGGGTAAGAGGGTGATGCGTACATGGTTGTTCTAGCTGTGCTCCATCCATTCAGTGAAAGAAAGTGTTTAAGGGATCTACTCTGGTCCAGGATGGCCCTGCACATTCTGACATCAGGAACCATTAGAGGAGACTCTGCACCAGTGGGACAATGTATGTCATGTGGGAGGACATTTTGAGATACCCATATTCGATATACTTGGGCCACATGGACTCATGTCCTAGGCAGACGGTGTGTTGACTCTTTACATAGGCAGGGGGAGAGAAGATAGCACCTTGGAATAGGCTATATCCACTTCAAATCCAAGGGCATCTGGAATCCCAAATGCTCAGGGGCTGTTCCACTGGCAAGAGAAGTGCCCTATTCTGAAAGAATGTTCACATGTGTGCTATCACACCCCATTATCACCTTTTTTTTAATCATAAATTTTTATGGGAATGTGTTTAGCTCTCTCTTGCTGCACAATCTCAAAGACTGGAGAATGTGGAAGATTGAGCCTCTATGGGATTGGATGTGTCTGACACTGGAATCTATCATCAACTGAAGCTTTGGGTCCTCTATCTCTTCAGCCTCAAAATCCACAAACCTGACAGGTAAGCAAGACATAGGATTATTTTAAAAAAAGATTTCTTATTGGAAAACTCAAGCTGTAGCTTCATAGCAATGAGGAGCTGGTGGCAGGCATGGGGAGTAGTGCTCAGACCATGGGATGGGCTGGTCCCAGGAGGGATTATTTCCCAATGCAGAAACCATTCTGAGTGCTCCTGACATCACTTAGCACCTGAAGAGAACCATGTGGTCCTTAGTGAACCAGGCACATTTCTCTAAGATCCTCCCACACTTATTCCAGGCTTCGCATGTCCCTGCGCTGAACCACGCAGAAAAGCCAAGCATCAGCATCTGGTCAAAGATATGATTTATGGAAGACAACTCTCTCTCTATTAATGGTGGGGTTAGGACTATATACCAAGAACCCAAGACTCAGGAGAGGTCATGTGAAAGTCCAAGCTGTGCTGAAAGTAGTGGAACACCTGGGTTCCCACCCCAACCCACCTTCCAAAGATGGCTGTATTTCATTTGTTTGAATAGTGAGAATTACATGAATTATGATGCCAGAGGTGTGTGCTTGGGGCATCTGAGACACTGGCATTCCCTGATCATGTTTTTTGAACTCTAAATGTTTCTGAAACATCAGGGTGTTATTGTGGCATTGTTCATGAGCAGGGGTGATCCATATGCTAGAAGATGGTTTATTTTCCATGTGGTTGGCCAACCCCAAGGTAGTGAAACTTGTACCCTGTGAACAGACCTCACTGATGGTGGACACCCCCTGAGCTTGCCTGGTTACTGCCCTACACCCTAACCCTGAACATCCAGGCAGTGGTGGAACTAAGAACATTGAGGCCAGAGCTTCTGGAACTGTTAGAGAGTGTCTAGCGCTCCAGGTAGAGGGAAGTAATGCTTGGAGATGTAAGCGATCAGTGGTTTTCTCTGTGGTAGCAGATGCCCTTCCTGGCTGGGTGAGAAGCTCCAACAGAGCCAGCTGTTCAACCCATGTTCCCTAGCACTTAGGCCTAGCCCCAGATATCTGACACACTTTTCTGCCCTTTCATAGATCATCTGATCAAAGGTATGCATTGACATTCCTGAAGAGCCCTCCACAATCCCTCCTCCAGATTCATGGTAGGCTCCAGTCCAGATAGGGGCCAAAGCACTGGCCTGGGTTCATCAGGATCAGTCACAATCCACAACCCACACTTCCCTGCAAGTTGACCTGACCCAACACAGGCCTTGCCTTTGCCTCTTCTGTTCAGTCACTTTGACCACCCCATGTGGGCTCCCTGCATCCAGGACATGCTCTATATACTAGAGAGAACATCAAGTACTATCCTGGAATCTGATTTCTCTTGAGTTCTTGATGTTTTTGTGTATTGTGACCTGAAAGTTTTGGCCTGCAGAATGCATGAGTGAATGCCCTAACCTCCATGAGATGGTGGCTTCAGTGGCTCTTAAGATTTTAATGATGTCATCAGGGTAGATTTCCTATGATAGTACTAGTGCCCTTCTAGAAAAAGGAAGGGATGCTAAAGCTCTCTTAGCCCTAGGAGGTCACAGGCAAGGTAGCCATTTTCTCAAGCCTGGAGGGGAAAACTCACTGGACATTAAATCTCACACCATCTTTCTGGGGTTTCCAAAATTCAGAAGTGTGAGAGATGAATGCCTGTGGTTTCAACTTCCCATTCTCTAGCAGTACATATGGCAGCCTTATTTGAGTGAGACAGAGTACAGAGTGCCCTGGGAGCAGAGTTAAAGCCTGAGACAATGATGTACATGTCCACAGAGGATTCAAATGGAATGAGTACTCACTCATGTATTCTGCACCACCCCAATATCCTAAACAGAAATTCCTCGGAACAATGTGGTTGGGTGTCCAGAGAGATCTATACTGGTGCCTCCCCCCGTATCTCCGACACTAGCTGTGATGTTGTCTGCCATGAACAATCAGATCAATGCAAGAAGGTGAAAATACTGAGAGAGGGACAATCATATGGAGTCAGAGAACCAATTCTAAATCCTGGCTCCCATTACTTCCAGGAACCTCCTGTGACCTTACATCCCCTGAGTGATGGTGATGCTCATTGAGCACCAAGATTGCTGCACTCACAGGATTGTGATGGGCACCTGAGATAAGGCCCATTTCCTCCCCTGGTGTGATGACCTGGGTTGGGAATGTAGGTCTCTCAGCTTATCCCTTCACCCTCAGGATGTTCCCTCTAGTTTCCCTACATCCCAGCCTCCTTTCTCCATGCCACACTTTTCCATCCATCCCCACTCTCCAGCATCACTCAGTAGTCTTCAGAAACACTATTTCCAGGCTTACTTCTAGAAACCTGATTAATGTCAGAGGGGCCTGAAGGCTCAAAAGCAGGTCTCTATCCAACTGAGACAGGGGGGCTCAAAGTTGTCAATAGGTACTTGATAAAAATTTGTGACCCTGATACTGATGGCATGGAACCTGGGCCCTATGAAGAACCATGGAGTTTGATTGCACATGACAGACCACAAACGACTTCACTTCCAATCACTTTTGTGCATGTCTGAAGTCACCCCATTTCTTCATCTCACAAATGGCACTAAAATTTGGGCTCCTTGCTATTTAAGTATTCTCTTTGGTAAACTTCCACATTTTGTTGATTGGCAAACCATGTGATGTGTAGCCTTCTTTTTTCCTCATTGATTTGTAGGAGAACTTGATTACATTACATTTGGGCCAGTCACACTCAGTATTGGTCAGGCTGGGGTCAGGGTGGGGCCAATACTACATATGGGAGGGTCAGAGCACTGCATGAGTGGGGGGTGGGTCTGTCTTGGGATGAAGTCAGGACTTGCAGGCTGCTGGGTCCCTAGTGAGTTGCGGTCAGAACTGTAGGGGGGAGAGGTATAAAGGTCGGCCTTGTCTTCTCATCAGGAAGCCTACACAGGAAGACCACAGCCATACTGGGGATCAGTTGAATAATATTGTTCATCATCATTCTGGAGTGGAGAAAGAAGCTGTCTAGGAAAAAATTGTTCCCAGGCTTATTTCTAGAATTTATTTAATTGCACAGGGGCTTGAAAGCTCAAAAGCAGCTCTCCATCTAAATGAGACAGAAGGGCCCAATGTTCTCAATAAATTGATAAAAAATTGTGCCCCTGTCTGTGGTGGCCTTGGCTGCCACAAATGCCTCACAGTCACTCAGAGTGTTTTGCTTCCATAGCAGGTCCTCCCCAGATGACTCCAATCTGCAGTGCTCAACAGGACTCAACCCTTTGGGACCCTTCAATGGTCCTTAGTGTGGAGTGCAAGGAGCCCCTGCCCTAACCATGCCTAAGCAGACATACTATGGGTATCTTGGAAGGACACTGTGCATGCCTGAGTTCACCTTTTAAATCAAAAGCAGTGGAGAACTGCAGGCACTGCTAGGTGCAGTTGTCAGATGATCTCCAGGGAACTGATGGAAGTGGCTGGCTACTGATCCCATGAAGGCAACATGGCAGTTTCGATCACTAGGAGCTGAGGGTCCCTGACATTCAATCTCAGAACTAGTAACACTAAGATCTGAGAGCCACCAGTTCCTCCTCAGACCTCAGAACTGTGAATACCAAGGGAGATGTGCTTTGCCTCATTGTTATTTCTCTTCATAGCAGGCCCTCAGATGATTGGTAAGGGAGATGTTTAACAGCCAAAGATCATGGAGGGATACACAGAGAAGATCCCCTAAACCAAGAGAGGCATTTCCCATGGGGTGATGAGTTGGGTTTTGGAATCTTGTCTGTTTTCTCTCAGGATTAGGGGGAGGACTCATCTAAATCTGGAAACAAGACCCAATAGATGGACACTTGTGCACCCTGGGTCCTAGCAAACCCAGTTATCACCTCTCAATTCTCACTGCATTTAGGTGCACAGAAAACATGACAGAAGGCAGAAGCTGGAGATTTTTTTCCTACCAAAGTGCCTTTATTCCCAGTTACAGTCAAACAAGGTACAGCTTCCCACCCAGGATTGAACATTGTGACCCTCCCCTCTCAGTACCTCCCCCTACCCTCTTTCTACATTTACTATACCCTCCCACTCCCTTCATTTTTCTGAGAACCCACAGGAACTGTCCTATGTGATGAAGAACCTTTGGACCTTCCAAAACAGAATGAAGCATGGTGAGATCTTGCCTGAGGGGCAGACACCCCAGAGGCCACTGGTCAACAGGACTGTCCTCAGGGCCTCTTCTCCTTTAGTTTGCCTGATGATGTGCACTTCCTCTTCAGAGCCTGTGAGGTTTTAGCCAGCTGCAGATCCACATCTTGCCCTCCAGTGACCTGGAGGGAGGCCCAGTGCAGGGTGTGTTTTTCATGAAGCATGTGCGTCCAGTGAGAGCACTCTTCATGGACATGGCACCTGGAGGAAGGTGGGAGCTGAGGAGTCCTCTCTGGGGAGGTGGGGCCTGGATTGCTTGATCTCCTGAGCACAGGGTTTCTATTGGAGGGGCCTGGCTCTGGGACAGTTCCCAGGGCAGCAGGCGGTGCTGGGAGATAAGGAGGAAATCCAGGCTTTGGAGGTCCTCGTCTACACTGCAGCTATTGGCTGTCTTATGTGGCCGCCCAGAAGAAGTGGCTTTTCTGGGACCCACTACACTTTTGTTCCCCAGGTTTGAGGAGGAGGATCTGCGGTTTGGGGGAGGATGGTTGGAGTGAATGTTCCCCAATGAAGAAGACCCGTGACAGCCTTGGAGGATAGCAGTGTCCTTTGAACCCAGCAACTCTGGCTCGATGGTCCTGCTCCTCTTCATGACCTGGGAAGCCACCTCTGTGGACCAGTCCTCCATGCTGGCCCCTTGATCAGTGTGATGTTTCCGCTTCTCTGCACCGTGTTTTGCAGCTGCCTCGGAAGTTCTTGTGTCCTGTTGGGACATATTATGACCTTGAGGCACCTGCAAAGGTGCTTCTTCACAAGCTGAAGGAGGATATGGGCACTGGCCAACTCTTCTTCATGCATGAAATGGGCCACAGGGATCAGGACAATCATATTTCAGTGGGAAGTGGATCTGTTACTCATCTTGGTCTCATAAAAACACACTGAGTGTCTGCTGGCCACACTCCTGGGCTTCCTTTCTGCTTGATATCCTGAACCCTTTCATGGCTCTCATGTCTCCTTCCTTTTTTTTCCCATCCTACATCCTGTATCCTGGAACAGACTCACTCAGGGAGCCATCACAGACAGGATAATGATAACATCCTGTGGGCCACATGAGTAAAGTCCTGTGCCTTCCTCATCTACCTGCTATCCCTTGCTCCCGTCTCCACCTTTGGTAACTCCCTTTCCTGTATACTTGTGTCCCTTTGTCTCCTAGTCTGCCATATATTGCTCTGTGCCTTGGTGTCTGTTCTGAAACCCTGGTAAACCTCGTGTCTCTATCTCCTTGTTCTACCTGGTGCCCTTTTCTTCTTGTCTACCTCTTGTTTCTTCCCAACCACTGTTATTCCTGGTGTCCCTGCACTTCTTTATCAGGTGTCCATGCCTCTCTTCTGTATCACCTACCCCTGGTCTACTGGGAGACCTTCCTTCTGCTTTCTACCTGGTCAGTAGTGAGTCCTTCCTGCTGCTCCAGTTCTTTTGTTAGGGCCAAGATATTTATATATGGTTTGGAGGAAAGCATTTCTTGCAGGAAGCGAGGATGAATTATATTCTCTGCCTGGGATGAGAAGGAAGAGAGTGTGAGTGACCTTGGGAGGAAATGGCCCCAAGTCAGGAGGACTTCTAGGAGAGAGAGGAAGCAATAATAATCCCATGCTCATTTGCACCATGGCGTTGTTATATCCCAAGTACCAGCTACACCCATGTATGAGTGCACACGTGTGCATGCACATTCTCTCTCTCTCTCTCTCTCTCTCTCTCTCTCTCTCTCCCTCTCTCTCTCTCTCTCTCTCTAACACACAGACACACGCACAAAATAAATCTGAGATTCTAAGCCAGGAAACTCAATTCCATGAGTGCCAAAACCTTGTATACACCAAGATTGTAAGCCCAGCTCACCTTGTTGACAAAGTTCTCATCAACATAGCTCATGAGACTTGGATCTGGGTATAAATCATCCTGTTGCTCTAGTCCTTCCTCTCCCAAGTTTGCCGCAAGCTCTTCTGTAGACAAGTAGGAGGGCTCCCACGTGGCAAAGTTCGTAGGCCCGAATAGCTCATCCATGATGTCCATGTACTCTTGGATGGCTTCAGGTGGGATCTCGTCGGGCGCCTTTTTCTCAGGCCCTTTGGTCTTGGCCACCTTGTTCTTGCGTGCCTTGGACTTGCATGCCTTTGTCTCAGGCACCTTGGTCTCTGGTGCCTTGGTTTTGGCCGCTAATGAGCGGGCAGACCATACCTTAGTGTTGGTCTTTCTGGAGGTGCACACTAGGACAGGGAGGACCAGAGTGGTGTGTGAATGAGGATTCCATGTTCATCCCAAACACTTGGTAGTAGGCAGGGTTCAGGGGTTCAGGGGACCTAACCTGGTATGCCATGCATGAGGACAACCTGACCCAGGAACCGAGGGATATAATTGTGCACCAGATGCAACATCTAGGAGAGTCAAGTGGGAGGAATTTGTAGTGACTGGTATTGCATGCAATCTACACTACCGGGACCCAAGTCCCAGGCAGATCTTGTGTTGTTTCTTTGGATAGACAAGGAGAGAAAGGAGATCTGTACTTGGCCCAGTCAATACACAGTTCATAGCTGGGTGGCAGGGACCTCAGGTGTTAGGGGCTTTTTTTCTCGTAAGAGTGAATCTCCAATACTGAAGGAAAAGTTCTTATTTGGGACAACAACTTGCCTTGGCCTTTTTCACTGTTTGGACACTATCATGGACTACTGTGTGAATGTGGGTACCCTACCTGGCTGTTGGACAGCCTCAGGGACTGGAGGTCTTCGGATTTCCAGCCTCGGAGTTGCAGGAGGAGGTCGGCACTGGAAGACCCCTGACAACTGCATCCTTGGATCCTCCATCTCCTCTGCAGCCTCAAACTCCATGAACCTTGATGGGATTTGGGTAAGGCAGGCACAGGCTGAGCTGAGAATCAGGTTAGCCATACCAGGCAGGTGCTGGTGTGGGATTCTAGGTGATGGAGTATTCTAAGCTACCAGTCAGGAGGTAGTTTCAGGAATGTGGAGTTGCGTCCTGGAGTAGGTCCGGCCAGTGACAGGAGGGAGCTGCTACAGAGGAAGAACTAGAGTTCTCGGGAAACACTACATCAACTAGCACCTTAAGGGAATCAGATCTGAGGGACCCAGGCAGGGCCCCTAGCTGATCCTTGTTCTGGCTCTCTCCTGTTTCTGCCAGGAGGAACCACATCATCAGTTTAGTTGTAGAAACTGGTCAGGGATGTGATTTATATTAGAGAACACCAGAGGTCCTGACCCAATTCAGGGGTACCGAGGCTGGGACCTTGGGCCCTGAAAGGATCACCTGGGAGACCAAATTACAGGCAGGGTCATGTGGAAGTGAAAGCTAAGCTGAGAACATTGGGTTTCTTCCAAGGAGGGTGGGTTCTTCCCTTCCCTTGTTAGAAAGGCTGGGATTACATAGAGCAAAGGCAGTAAGGACCAGAGACATGTCCTGGGGGCACCTGAGGTGGTGGCTGGCCCTGACAATGCACTCCCCACCACCACCCTCTTCTGGAACATCAGGTTGAAGTAGTGGCCACTTTGATGAGTTATAATGGACCTCACTCTAGAAAGAGGTACCAGTTCCCAGGCAGGTGGCCCGAGTGAATCTAGTGCAACTTTTCCCCTCTGCAGAGCCAGCAAAGCAGCAGCAGACCCTCTGGCTGGGCTGGTACCTCCTCCCCATCCTGACCCTGAACCTCAAGGCAGAGTTGGAATCAAGAGTATGGAGCCTGGAGTTTCTGGGATTGTTGCCGAGAGAATGCCCAGGCCTCAAGCTAGAAGGAGCCGCTATTTGGAGAGCTAGATGCCTCGGAGCCAAAACATAGGTAGGTGACAGTCTGTACCAGACCTTGCTGTGCAAACCATGATCCCCCATCAGTAGGCTCTGGGCCTTGAAAACTGGCTCACTTTTCTGCAGTCTCATAGAAGACCATCCGATCAAAGTTGCTGGTGCGCTGCCATTCCTGCAAACCCTTCCTCAGGCCCTCTTCCATGGTCATGGTGGGCTCTCGTCGGGACAGAGACCGAAGCACTGGGCTGGAATTCATCAGGATCAGTGTCCACAAGGTCACCCTCCTTTATCAGTAGACCAACAGCATAATTTCCTACCTTTGTTTTATTTGCCCCATGATGTTCAACTCAAAGTATTGACATTGGGACTCCAGGAGACTTATACAAATCTTGAACACCAAGGGCTGCATTGACCAGCATGATTGTGATTGGATTCCTCAAATATCATTGAGGTGTACTATGTGATGAATGTTTTTATCCCCCAACATTCACCTGTTGAAGCCCTAACCCCCAATGGAATGGTATCTGGACACTGCATTTAGTGCTTAGAAGGTTAGATGAGATCCTGAGGGTGGCGCCTCATGAGGGCATTAGTGTTCTTCTGGGAGAAGGAGGAGACACTGTGAGGACACAGGTGAGCCAGCTGTCTTTTCAAGCAAGGAGAAGAGAGAGCAATCATGGGATTTTAGGTCAGTTACCCTTTACCTGGGAATCCTGACTAAAGAACTGTGAGAAAGGAATGCCTTTTTGTTTTTTCACAAATTTTCCATAGCATCATGGTGGCCCAGGCTGACTGAAGACAGGGCACAGAATGGCCTGGGAGCAGTTACAAACTGGGGCAAAGTTGAACATGCCCATGCAGTATCCAAAGACAGCTTCCCCTCGATTGTGACATCACCAGAGGGTCCTGATCAGGAGTTCATGACAATGTGTATGGGTAGCCATAGATTTCTGTGTTGGAGCCAGCACCACTAAACCCACTTGTGGTTGGGATGTCCCTGGTGCAGAGAACAATCAGGTATATGGTGGAAAGTGAAATGACTGGGGGAGGCATGGAGTCAGACAGCCAACTTCGATTCCTGGCCCACATTACCCCCAGGAACCTCCTCTGACCTTGATTTTTCCATGTGATGGTGATGATCATTGGAGACAAAGATTGCCTGCACTCACAGGGCTGTGATACTCACCGGACATAAGGCATATTTCATTCCCTGGTCTCACCTTACCCCTCACCCTCAGGACCTTTCGTCCAGTTCTCCTATATCCCAGCCTCCTCTTTCCAACCCATGCTTTTCCTCCTGACAGAACTCAAGGGGGAGCCTGAGGAGAACACTCACATGAGGAAGCAGGAAAGTGCTTCCACATCAGGAGTCTGAGGAAGGTGCCTGCGGACCAGGGTCTTGAAGCGCTGCCAGCGCCGGAAGTTCTCATACACGCTGGGAGGTCTCCTGGAGTCATCTAGTGGCACTGCAGCTGGGAAGGTGGGTAGTGTTCCCTCCCCGTACACTGTACCTGGCCATTGGCGTGCATTCATTGGGAACATGATGGGGGCCATCTGGGCAAATGGTCGTGGTGCTGGAGGGCGAAGGCCCAGGTGCCAGTGGATCCCATATTTCTGAAGCCCTCCACTGTCTGAGGCAGGTACAGTGGTCCTCAGGGCAGAAGGTGCTGTGAGGAATGGAGCAGGATGCTCCACACCCCTACAGAAGGCCCCTGTGGCCCTCCAGTTGAGGGGTGTCTGAGTGTGGATAATGTTGTGAATATGAGGAGGCCCCACTGGCCTCAGTTGTGGCCCATGTTTTCCAGAGGTGGACAGCCCTGGCACATATGACTGTCCAGGGTAAGTGGACAGCACTAGAGGGTTACCCTGGGAGATAGGTGCAGTCACCCTTGGTGCCAGGGGCAACTCCCAGAATGGCTGGTGTGTTGGCACAGGGGCAGCTGGAAGAAAGGGTAGGCCCCTGAATGCAGACATGTGGGCACCAGGATTGAAGTTCATGCCTGGTCTCCGCGATGCAGATGCTGTGGAGGCAAAGCAAAGCGGAGAATGGGGGAGGAAAAATGACAGCAGGATTGAGGACCCCCAGTTTCTTACTCAGTGGAAATCTGCGAACAAATGCTCACAGCTCAGGGCCCTTGGGCAGGGAAATTGTGCAGTTTGCAAATGTCCCTGAGTGAATTTCTTGCTCCGTTCCTTTAGTCATAGTTCTACCCAGAGAAATCTCATTTTCAGTACACCAGGATTCCCAGTTGACTGTGACACCTCAGCTTTTTCTGATTCTGAGAGGCCCCTTGTGCATCCTTTGCAGACACTCCATTGGCCTCCTAGGTGACTCCCTAGAAATGGATCAGCTTGACTCTATTCAGTGGCACCATGCTCCTCCTCATTCTCACCAACAGGAAAGGGACCTTCTCCAGGGCAGATGCAGGGACTTTAGGGTCACTTGTGAAGGTGACAGGTTCTAAACCTATTCCCCCATCACCTCCTCAGCCTTCCTTTTGCTAATACTCCTTATATACCCCTCCACTTTATTCCTAGGCATCCACACACAAACAAGAAACACCTGATTGAGATCTCTGCCTAGCTAGAGGCTGAGGAATTCTGTAGTTCACCCAGGAGCACATCCTGCCCAGCATGTGGGTGCTTCTCCCAGCACTTCCCACACCAAACACGAATGGGGGACAGATCCTGGCCATCTGTGATCCTAGTGCTCACTGGTTGCTGCCATAATGCAGGGAGCTCCTTTCCCAGGGAAGAGGTCTATGTGATAGACACTGAGTCCCGGAGATCCTCTCCAGGGCTGACCAGCAAAGGTTACTGAGGTTTATGAAGTTGATGGGATGGTGAGGATTGGGGTTTTCCAGAGGTTTTCACAGACACTGGTCATTTTTTTATTGGGCCTGGGAATTAGAGCCATTCTGATGTCCTTTTCCTTTGCACTCCTAATAATGGGAAGGAAAGTGTCCCAGAGACTCAGGCCTGCAGCAGCTGCTACATGTAGCAAGGTTGTTGGGAGCACATTCCTGTTCACCAGGACATTATGCTGTGTGAGGTCAAAGAATGGGAGGTGTACCACACTTCAACACTTGCATGTATCCATCGGGACAGCTGCCTAAGTTCCAATGACAATATGAGTAGAGCCCCTTCCTAACTGTGTGCTATTCTCCTTCCTGTCTTCAAAAGAACCCAGTCATCTTCAAACGTGATCCTGGAAAATGAAGAACACCCCACATGTGCTCCCTTATCATGGAGTACCAACCAAACCATGAAGATAAGCAAAAGTCTTCTGTGTTGTCTTGAAAACAATGAGCTGAGGCTACACACACAGAGCGTGAAAGTAATAACGATTCAGAAGATCCCCCAGAGGCCCAAATCTATGTTGCCTAAGGTTTCCTGGGTTCCCTGCCCTTCTGGAATCAATGACACCTGCTGTCTGAATGGAAGGAGAAGTTTTCCTGGGCAGGAAGTCTGTGAGGGACCCTGGGCTATGGCAGTTGGAGTGCCCTGCAGCCTCACCCACAGAGACTATATCGCACTGCATCTGTGGTCATTGAGATCCCCATTGGGCAGTTTTCTAGCTAAGAACACTTCTTTCCCCTGCCCACTTATGATCTGAGACTCCCAGTCAGTCCCCTCAGAATGATATCCCAGGCAGCTTCCATGTGTCTGAAGAATGGACACAGGACTCAGCATCTTGACTCCAGGAAGGCCTCACTGGGACCCCATCTGTGACTGCCTAAAAAACCATGCAGTGACCTGTGTCCATTCTACAAGGAATCAATCCCGTGGCCTCTCTCCTTTCTGCTGACCCAGTGTACTTCCCCGGATTAGTCTGGACCTGGGTCTTAGGAGCCCTCCTCCCCATGAGCAGTATCAGTCTTCCCAGGGCTTCCTGGGCCATTTCAAGTGTATTGTCTAAGGCTCTTTCCTTCCCTTACTTCTGTTCAATCAGTTGACCACAGGGTAAGTGCTCCATTCTTACTCCCAAGGGTTTTTGGGGTGACTGCCCTCAGATAACAGACCCCTGACTGTCCAAGCTCACCTCCTTCTGAAGGCCAGGGAGGACACCTGACACAGTGTCTCACAATCTCCACAGTGGGAAACGTCAGTACAGGACCCAGAGAGTGACCTGTCTGTAATAGATGCTCATGGTCCAACTGAGCCAAGCTGGCCAAAGGTTAAATGTAAACCACAGTGGAATGTTGGATCCAGACATTCTGTAGGGGGGAGGGGCCAAGGACAGCTGGCCTGGGTGGGGGGGCGCTGGGCAGACATTCCAGGAAGAGCTCTAATAGGTATAGAAGAACTTTGAGTTCCCTTCAGGCAATTCAGGGGTGACACAAGTGGTGTGTGCCTCCGGGTCATTTTGAAGTAGTTTCTAAAATCCACAGGAGAGGGGTGTGACAGGTGACCCTCTCTTTCAACAACCAAATTGTCTTTGTTTCCAATGATGGGCAGGACCAGTGAACCATGGCTCTCATGAGCCACAAAATCACTGGTATACACAGTCAATACTCTAAAAAACTGTGGGGTATGGATTGTGTTTTATGTATAAAGTGTTTTTTTCTTGTTGTTTTTGTTGGTGATGATTTTTTTTTCTCCCATCCCTGGCTTGCAAAACACACAGTTCGGTGTTCATGAAATATTAACACCTTATTATAAGTCTTTTCAATAAATGACAGGAGCAGGGCAAACCATGATATTCAGGCACTAAAAAGAAGCTTCTTCCATTCTTTCTTCCCTTGTTATTTCTTTTGAAGCGGTGATATAAAATATGCAGTGCAGAAAAACTCTGTTCTCATTCCACAGGTATTTTAAATTTTTTAAAAAATAATCATACACTGTAATGAATGCTGGAGACCAGATTTTTCAAAGCAAATTTTATTTGCTAAACCAAGGTCGAATTCAGGGCCTTGTATACTCTCGGTCAGTGCTTTGCCACTGAGCTTCAGCCCTTACCCATGCAATCAGTTTGCACTGCTTCAAACTGCTATACCACAGGTGCTCATATGATAACACTAGTCAAATTCAATTAGTGCAAACTGGCCATGGGAAGGAGCACAGGGTAGAGAGCTTCCTTAGCTTCCAAGGACTGCAGCAGGGTGGTCTCTACTGTAGGCATGAGCAGTTTGTAACTGCGAAGATCACTTTGTCATTTCAGGTGCTCCCACTGAAAGAAGGACCAGCCCAGACGCTCTTTATGGGGAGCCTTCTTTCCGGAGACACCTTGCAGGCTTCCCTGTCCATTTCTTCCTCCTGCAGGGCCACGGGTGTCCTTCCTGCATCCCTCGCGCCTGAGCACATGCTTGGATGGAAGGGCACGCGCACAGGCTGCCATGCAAAGGCTCCAATGTCCATTGGGTCTCCTGCTGGGAAAGGCACAGGCGCGAGCACAGACAGCGGGTTCCCAACGGCCAGCTGGGCTCCCATGGCGCCGTCCAGACTCAGTCCCATAAGCCTCTAGGTACTGGACCCGCGAAACTCTTCCGTTCCCACTGTGTCCCTGCCCGTTCATCTGGCCCCTGCGCCTTGCCAGGCAGCCCAGGCCCGGCCTTGCCTCCCCAGGGATGCAGGCCGCTTGCAGCAGGCCTGGCAGTGAGGGGTGAGATGGCCAGTGTGGCACCCACGTCGAAGCATCCTCCATCCATGTCCCTTGCAGCCTGTGCGAAACCAGGCTCCAGGGCACCTGTTGGGTGCCTGAGATGCGCGGTCCTGTTCAGCAGGTCTGAGGCTCCTGTAGGTGTCTGACAAAGTGGTGACTGTCATCTTCTTGTTCCGCCTGAAACCTGTGAATGTTGAGGACACTGTCACCTGGCATCCGGGTTGTTAGCTGAAGGACGCTCATTTCCCTGTCCTTAGCAACTTTGCAGAAGTGAACACACTGAGCCAAGTGTGTTGAGTCTGCTGTAGTCACCCCGTGATTGACAGGCCATCGTAGGTGGGCTGTTGTGGAGCTCGTCTAGACAGAGCACCTAAATGATGATGGGAAAACCGGGTGACCACAAGTCCTGTGCAATAAAGAGAGTCATGTTGTCTTATTAATTTGTGGTGCTTGTGTATGGCGGCAGTGAAGTTGATGATATGGTCTCACATATGCGTTGCTGGGCTGTGGGGTCCCCTGTGAATATTTCTGGGTGCCAGGAAGTTTTTCTTCCATTTTGATGGGCATGAGATCACGGGGTGGTTATTTGGGTGAGAACATGAGACGCTGCGCTGGTCCTGGAGGGTTAGTAGGAGTTCAGAGGGCTCTGGTTGTTTTCACTGTTCCTTTGATGGGGTGGTGGGGTCCCTAATGTGTTGATGTGCATTCATAATTTGGATCTTGCTCTGTTTCGACTGCCTGATGAGAATGTGGTATGTTTTCAGAAGTGTGGGTCAGATGAAGTGGTGATGGTCATCTTCTTGTTCTGTGTGGATATCAGAGATCAAGGGAAAGTCAGCTCTGGTTTTTGTAATATTTTACTTGTGGTGGTCTTGTATTTATATAGTTTTCCAATGAACACACCCTGGGGAGTTTTGATACACATGTGTTTGCATATGGGCTATGTTAAGGAAGGCATTTGGGTAGTTTTCTCTGCACTTGCAATGTGATTATTATAGTTGGGAAATGGAGGAGGGATATTTGTACATTCTGGACATCATGTTTTGGTACAAGGGATTTTGAATAAATTTTATTTTCATTACCCATACATATGTACTTGAGTGTGTGAAGGCTGTTCATTTACTAGTTTTGTGGAACAGTAGGATGAATATATTCATTGTGTGGTATGAAGATGGCAGGCTTCTGCATTTTGGAAGACAGGGAGTTATTTCTTCATATTTGGGAGTGTGTGAGCTTGTATTTGAAGATGAGATACCTATGAAGAGTTACTTGTATATTGAGTTTGTATTAACTACCCCACCTCAGGTGTGTGTGTGTGTGTGTTTGTCTTGCAGTAGTAAACAGTTATTTAAAAACAAAACAAAAGAACACAACAACAACAACAAAAAAAAACTGTGAAATGAGGACTAGATAGTTTTTTTATACTGCATGTTTTATATCACTGGTTTAAAAAAGCTTCACCAGCTATATCAACGATTACATCAACGTGAAAAATAATAAATAACAAATGAAGGAAGAATGAAAGAAGCTTCTTTTTCATGCCTGATTATCATCGTTTGTCCCCCTCCTGCCATTTGTTGAAAAGACTTATAATAAGGTGTTAATATTCCATGAACACCAAACTGTGTGTTTTGCAAGCCAGGGATGGGATAAAAAAATCATCACCAACAAAAACAACAAGAAAAAAACACTTTATACATACAACACAATCCATACCCCACAGTTTTTTAGAGTATTGACTGTGTATAGTGGTCATTTGGTGGCTCATGACAGCCATGGTTCACTGGTCTTGCCCATCATTGGAAGCAAAGACAATTTGGTTGTTGAAAGAGAGGGTCACCTGTCACACCCCTCTCCTGTGGATTTTAGAAACTACTTCAAAATGACCCGGAGGCACACACCACTTGTGTCACCCCTGAATTGCCTGAAGGGAACTCAAAGTTCTTCTATACCTATTAGAGCTCTTCATGGAATGTCTGCCAAGCCCCCCCACCCCCAGGCCAGCTCCCCTTGGCCTCTCTCCCCTGCAGAATGTTTGGATCCAACATTCTACTGGGGTTTACATTTAAACTTTGTCCAGCTTGGCTCAGTTGGACCCTGAGCATCTGTTACAGACAGGTCACTCTCTGTGTCCTGTACTGACCTTTCCCACTGTGGAGATTGTGAGACACAATTGTCAGGTATCCTGCCTGTCCTTTTGAAGGAGGTGAGCCAGGAGGGTCAGGGGTTTGTTACCTAAGGGCCAGTCAGCCCCCAAACCCTTGGGAGTTATAATGGAGCACTTCCCCTGTGGTCAACTCATTGAGCAGAATTAAGGGAAGGAAAAAGCCTTAGACAATGCACTTGACATGGCCCAGGAAGCCCCGGGAAGACTGATACTGCTCATGGGGAGGAGGGTTCCTAAGACCCAGGTTCAGACAAATCAGGGGAAGTACACTGGGTCTGGAGAAAGCCAAGGGATTGATTCCTTGTAGAATGGACACAGGTCACTGCATGGATTTTAGGCAGTCACAGATGGTGTCACATTGGTGGTCAGTTAGGGTTCCCTGGAGTTGAGATGCTGAGCCCTATGTCCATTCTTCAGATACAGGAAAGCTGCCTGGGATATCATGCTGAGGGTATTGACAGAGAGTCTTAGATCATAACTGGGCAATGGATAGAAATGTTCTTATCTAGGAAACTGCGCAGTGGGGTTCTCAATGACCACAAATGCAGTGATATACTCTTTATGGGTGGGGCTGCAGGGCACTTCAAGTGCCATAGCCTGGGACACCTCACCAACCTCCTGCCCAGGAAAACTCTGTCAATTCTGACACCAGGGGTCCTTGATTCCTGAAGGGCAAGGAACCCTGGAAACTTCACCCACCATATACTTGGGCCTCTGTGAGGTATTCTGAATCATTATCACTTTCATACACTCTGTGAAATTGTTTTTACATTGAGACAAAGACTTTGCTTAGCTTCCTGATTTGGTTGGTACTCCATGAAAAGGGAGCACATGTGGTGTTCTTCATTTTCCAAGATCGGGTTTGAGGATGACTTGGGTTCTTATGAAGACAAGAAGGAAAATAGCCTAAAGTTATAGGAGGGGGCCCTACTCTAACTGTCATTTGAACTTAGGCAGGTTTCCTGATTAAACATGAAAGTGTTGAAGTGTGGCAGACCTCCCATTACTTGACTACACTCTGCATAATGTCCTGGTGAGCAGGGATGTAATCCCAACAACTTTGCCATAGGTTTGCAAGGTTGTCACAGGCCTGAGTAACTGTGACACTTTCCTTCCCGTTATTGGGAACGCAAAGTATAGGACCTCAGAATGGCTCCAATTTCCAGGCCCAATAAAAAAAAATCCAGTGGCTGTGAAAGTCTCTGGAAAACCCCAATCCTCACCATCCCATCAACTTCATAAACCTCAGTGGCCTTTACTGGTCAGCCCAGGAGAGGATCTAGGGAACTCAGTGTCTATCACATAGACCTCTTCCCTGGGAAAGGAATTTCCTGTATCATGGCAGGAATCAGTGAGCACTGTGGACACAGATGGCCAGAATCTGTCCCCCCATTAGTATTTTCTGTGGGAAGTGCTGGGAGAAGCACCTACATATTGGGCAGAATGTGCTTCTGGGTGAACTACAGGATTCCTCAGCCTCTAGCTAGTCAGAGATCTAATTCAGGTGTTTTTCGCTTGTTTGCGGAAGCCCAGGAAAAAAGTGGAGGGATATACAAGGAGTATTAGCAAAACAAGGCTGAGGAGGTGATGGAGCAATAACCTTTAGAAACAGTCATCTTCCCAAATGACCCTAGAGAACCTTCATGAGAAGGGGCCTGGTGCTACTGAGCAGAGTCAAATTGGTCCACTTCTAGGGAGTCACCTAGGAGGCCAATGCACTGTCTGCAAAGGATGCACAAAGGGCCTTCCAGAGGCAGGAAAATCTTAGGTGTCTCAGAAAACAGGGAATTCTGGTGTCCTGGAAATGAGTTTTCTCTATGTATTACTATGATTAAGAGAACACAGCATGAAATTCACTCAGGGATATTGCAAAATGCACAATTTCCCTGCTCACAGGGCCCTGAGTTGTGAGCATTTGTCCTCAGATTCCCACTGTATAAGTAACTGGGGGGCCTCAATCCTGCTGCCATTTCCCCTTCCCCATTCTTCTCTTTGCTTTGCCTCCACAGCATCTGCATCACAGAGACCAGGCATGAACTTCAATCCTGGTGACCACATGTCTGCATTCAGGGGCCTACACTTTCTTCCAGCTGCCCCTGTGCCAACACACCAGCCATTCTGGGAGCTGCCCCTGGCACCAAAGGGTGACTGCACTCATCTTCAAGGGTAACTCTCTGGTGCTGTCTGCTTACCCTGGACAATCATATGTTCCAGGGCTGTTAACCTTTGGAAAACATGGGCCACAACTGAGGCCAGCAGGGCCTCCTCATATTCAGAACATTGCCCACACTCAGGCACCCTTCAACTGGAGGGCCCTGGAGGCCAACTGTGGGGGTGTGGAGCAACCTGCTCCATTTATAGAAGCACATTCTGTCCTGAGGACCACTGTGCCTTCTTCAGCCATTGGGGAGATCCAGAACTATGGGATCCACTGGCACCTGGGCCTTCTGCCTCTATCACCAAGACCATTTGCCCAGCTGGTTCCATCATATTCCCAATGAATGTGTGCCAATGGCCAGGTACAGTGTATGGGGAGGGTACACCACCCACCTTCCCAGCTGCGGTGCCACCATTTGACTCCAGCAGACCTCACAGCATCTATGAGAACTTCCTGCACTGGCAGCGCTTTAAGACCCTGGTCCGCAGGCACCTTCCTCAGACTCCTGATGTGGAAGCACTTTCCTGCTTCCTCCTGTGAGTGTTCTCCTCAGACTCCTCCTTGAGCTCTGTCAGGAGGAAAAGCATGGGTTGGAAAGAGGAGGCTGGGATGTAGGGGAACTTGAAGAAATGTCCTGAAGGTGAGGGGACAAGCTGAGTCATCTACATTTCCATACATATTCACCTCACAGGAGACAATAAAATGTGCCTTATCTCAGGTGCCCATCACAGGCCTGCGCATGCAGGTAATCATTATTTCCAATGATCATCACCATCACATGGAGGACTCAAGGTCAGAGGAGGTTCCTGGGAGTAATGTGGGCCAGGAATTGAAGTTGACTCCATGCCTCTCCCAGTCATTTCACCTTCCAACATAGACTTAATTGTTCATGGCACAGGGGACAACAGTACAACAGTACAACAGGTTTTGGATGCCAGGCCAAAACATGCTACAATTGTGAACAAACAGGACATTTTAAAAGGAATTGCCCAATAGGAGGAGGGTTTAACAAAACTAGGTATCAAAGGAGTAGAATACTGGGTATTTACCCAGGATTCCATAGAGGGAGACATTGGGCTTATGAATGCCGTTCTCAAACCACCATAGAGGGTAACTCCATTATCAAAAAACGAACAAGGACCAGGTATCTATCCACGATATCATGAAGAAAGGCATCAGGCTCCATTGCCAAAAAATGGACAGGGGGGCCCAATGTTCTGGGGACCAAGACCATAAATATACGGAGCACTGGAGGAACGCAGCAACCCCAACAGGGTAGTGCCCAGGACACAATGTCCATTAAATCCCTCACTAGACAAACCAGAGGATGTGCAGGATTGGACATCTGTGCCTCCGCCAGAACAGTACTAACTCCAGAGATGGGAGTTCAAATCATTCCCACAGGGGTAAAAGAACCTCTTCCCAAAGGAACAGTAGGCTTATTATTGGGACACAGTTCTTCTGCTCTAAAAGGACTTATGATCAGTCCTGGGGTAATTGATCCCAATTATGAAGGTGAAATAAAAATTATAGCCAGTTCTCCAAAGGGTATATCAGTAATTTGACCAGGTGATAGAATATCACAGTTACTAATAATACCCAGCCTACATGATAAATTCTTTAGTCGTACTATAGAAAGAGGTTCTAGGGGATTAGGCTCCACAGGTATAGATTGGGCTATGCTTTCTTTAAATTTAAATTCTCGCCCCATGCTAAAACTAAATATTCAAGGACATGAATTTAATGGGCTACATGATACAGGTGCAGACCTTAGCATCATATCTCGTCAAGAATGGCCAAAACATTGGCCATTACAACAAGCCACTCAAACCCTTTGAGGCCTAGGTGTGGCGACTAATCCCCATAGAAGTGCAATGGTATTAGATTGGAAGGATCCTGAAGGATGTGAAGGAACTATACAGCCATATGTATTGGATCATCTTCCGATAAATTTATGGGGATGTGATGTCCCAGATCAATTAGGTTTGACATTAACAAATAACATCAATCCAAATGCACACACTATTAGACAAGGTTTTAGGAAAGAAAAAAGATTAGGAGAACAAAAACAAGGTATAGCAGCACCAATTCAAATAGATCAAGGAATAAATAGACATGGATTGGGTTTTCAGAAGGGGTCACTGAGAAAACAAAAATTACTTGGAAATCAGAAAGACCAGTATGGGTTCCTCAGTGGCCCCTGACTAAAGAAAAGATACAAGCAGCCCATGACCTGGTCAAACAACAATTAGCAGAAGGACATATACAATCTTCTGAATCTCCCCATAATGCTCCCATTTTTTTCATCAAAAAGAAATCTGGTAAATGGAGATTATTGCAAGATTTAAGAGCCATTAATAATGAGATGGTTATAATGGGACCTGCTCAATCAGGGATTCCACAATTGTCTGCTTTGCCAAAAACCTAGTATATTTTAGTTATAGGTATTAAAGATTGTTTTTTTCAATTCCAATTCATCCTGAGGATAGTCCATGTTTTGCATTTACTATCCCTGCACTGAATCATGAAGGTCCTGATCAGAGATATAAATGGAAAGTACTCCCTCAAGGGAAGGCTAACAGCCCAACTATGTGTCAAATTTATATTAACAAAGTAATCCAGCCACTTATAAATCAAAATCCTGAACTACAAAGATTTCACTATATGGATGATGTATTATTAGCACACAAAGATAAAAACACATTGCTAGAATGTTATGCCACACTTACAAACTTTTAAAAATTATAATCTAGAGATAGCAATAGATAAAGTACAATTACATTTTCCAATTAATTATTTAGGAGTTCTATTATCCTCAACCATGGTCCGTCCACCAAAAATTCAAATATGAGTAGAGCAACTCAAATCACTTAACAACTTTCAAAAGTTATTAGGAGACATAAATTGGATAAGGCCTTATCTAGGTATACCAACAGGAGAGTTGGGACCTTTATTTGATATCCTAAAAGGTCCATCGATCAAAATTCACCCCACATGTTAACGCCTGAAGCAAGAAAGGTATTAAAAATCATTGAAACATATAAGTTTGCCTTTATTATTTATTGTACTACCAACAAAAAATATTCCTACAGGAGTATTTTGGCAAGAAGGTCCATTATTATGGATACATTTATCTTATTCTCCTAACACTATTCTTACTAGGTATCCTGAGTCTGTAGGACAATTAATACTCAAAGGAATAAAAGCAGAAAAGGGAGTGTTTGGAATTTCTCCCAATAAAATTATTACTCCATATACTATGGATCAAGTTGATGAGTTAGCTAATGAGTTAAATACTTGGGCAATAATCATTTGTAAATCTAATGTTTCATTTGATAACCACTTACCATCTAATCCTTTATTGTCTTTTTGGTCCTGTAATTTTTTAAAAAAGGACAAGAAAAACACCTATCATGAATGCTCCAAATATATTCACTGATGGGTCAAATAATGGTACAGCAGCAATAGTTACACCTGATCAAACTTTTACATTTTTAGTACCCAAACAATCAGCTCAAAAGTTAGAGCTTAATGCAGTATTACAAGCTTTTGTGATGTTTAAAGATTCTGTATTTAATTTATTTTCCAATAGTCAGTATATAGTTAATGCTATAGTATCCCTTGAAGATGCTGGTAGGACTTCCCCTTCCTCTACTGTTTTCTCTTTGTGTTCTGCTATACAAAATCTAATCTGGGACAGAAAAGATCCATTCTTTATAGGACATATCAAGGCACATACAGGATTGTCTGGAGCTTGGGCAATGATTTAGCAGATAAAACTACAAATGACATACATATTTTCTCTACACTAGAAGAAGCTACAAATTTTCATAAAAAGTTCCATGTCAATGCTAATACTTTACAAAAGCATTTTAAAATAACTAAGGAACAAGCTAGACAAATAATAAAACAGTGTAAAAACTGTGTGACCTTTTTACCACAAGTTAATCTTGGAGTCAATCTTAGAGGACTGATACCCAACCATATTTGGCAGATGGTTGTCATACACTTGCCAGAATTTGGAAAATTAAAATATTTGCATGTTACAGTTGATACTTCTTCCGGATTTTTGATGGGCTCCCTTCATGCCAGAGAAAAAACTAAAGATATTATAGCTCATTGCTTACAAAATTTTGCCACTGTGGGCGTTCCAAAACAGTTAAAAACAGATAATGCCCCTGCTTATACTTCTACCTCTTTTAAACAATTTTGCTCATCATTTGGCATTACTCATAACAGGAATCCCATACAATCCACAGGGAGAAGGCGTAGTTGAAAGAACTCATCAAACTATTAAAATGTGCTTATTAAAGCAAAACTAGGGAATTGGGAAGGGGTGTATATTCCCCAAAGATAAACTTAAAATAACCCTTTTTACTCTAATCTTTTTAAATTTAGATTCATCAGGACTTAGTGCTGCGGAAAGGCATATGTGTCCAAAAAATGTACATAAGCCCAAGGTACTTTGGAAGGATATTCTAACAGGACAATGGAAAGGTCCTGACTCACTAATTGTCTGGAGTCGGAGGTCTGTTTGTGTGTTTCCACAGGGAGAACAGCAGCTGATTTGGATTCCAGAGAGATTAACTAAAGCGATTTCTACAGACCAAAAAGATGATGATTTGGCCCAAATCCATAACAGCTGATATCCAAAACTCCAGTTTGGCTATCCTTACATCTGCGACAGAACCAGGATGCTTTTTTCAATATCTATTTTATTAATACACTTTCCCACATCATGAAGTTCTATTTTGTTTTTTGAGCTCATACAGACCTAGGATAATGTTTTGCTGATCAGTTCTATTTTTTGATTATAGAGTTTTTAAACATTGCAATAGAGATTTCACCTGTAAAAAGTTATAAGGCCTTTACTATTATGTGTTGTATTATATTATGTGTGCGCACTTGTGTTCTATGTTGTATGTTTGTATGTACGTATGTCCATATATCATGATGAGCACTCATGAAAAAATGTATCCAAATATTTTTATTCACGTGATTTAAATGGTTTAATTTAAATAGCTGTTGAGGATTGTTTCAATATGTGAACAAAAAAAGAGGTTAACCGATCTGTTTGTTTAGTTTCACCTTTCCTTTTCATTATATTTAATAATTCTGTTCAAGATAATGTAAATTGTTCAGAAAAATGCTTGACAAAAAAAAATTGTTGACAAATGCGCTCCTCACTTCTGGGCCTGGTACGGTTGGCCCATGTCCCGGCGGGGGGGCGGGGGGCTAAGCCTGTGCTCAGACTGCCTGGCAAAGCACAGGGGCCAGTGGATCGGGCATGGAGACAGTGGGAATATGAGAGGCTCGCGAGTCCAGAACCTCGGGACCTATGGGACTGAGTCTGGATGACACCAAGGGAGCCTGGCCAGCCGTTGGGAACCCACTATCCTCGCGGCGCCTGCACCTTGCCCCACTATAGTTGCAACAGACGCTGGAGCCCTTGGATGGCGGCCCACGAATGCATGCTTCCAGTCAAACATGTGCTCAGGCACGAGGGTTGCAGAAGGGATGAATTCCAGCCCAGTGCTTCAGTCTCTGTCCCGACAGGAGCCCACCATGACCATGGAAGAGGACCTGTGGAAGAGTTTGGAGGAATGGCATCACACCAGCAACTTTGACCGGATGGGCTTCTATGAGACTGCAGAAAAGTGAGCCAGTTTTCAGGGCCCAGAGACTACTAGTGGGGGATCATGGTTTGCACAGCAAGGTCTGGTATAGCCTGTCACCTACCTATATTTTGGCTCCAAGGCATCTAGCTCTCCAAAGAGTAGCTCCCTCTAGCTGGAGGCCTGGGCATTCTCTCTGCAACAATCCCAGAAACTCCAGGCTCCATACTACTGATTCCAATTCTGCCTTGAGGTTCAGGGTCAGGATGGGAGGAGTAACCAGCCCAGCCAGAGGATCCGCTTCTGCTTTGCTGGCTCTGCAGAGGGGAAAAGTAGCACTGGATTCACTCAGACCACCTGCCTGGGAACTGGTACTTCTTTATGGAGTGGGGTCAATTATAACTCATGAAAGTGGCCACTACTTCATCCAGATGTTCCAGTAGAGGGTGGTGGTGGGGAGTGCATGGTCAGGGCCAGCCAGCACCTCAGATGCCCCAAGGACATGTCACTGGTCTTTACTGCCTTTGCTCTATGTAATCCCTACCATTCTAACAAGGGAAGAACCCACCCTCATTGGAAGCAACCTAATGTTCTCAGCTTAGCTTTCACATGACCCTGCCTGTAATTTGGTCTCCCAGGTGATCCTTTCAGGGCCCGTGGTCCCAGCCTCAGTACCCCTGAATTGGGTCAAGACCCCTGGTGTTTTCTGATATAAATCACATCCCTGACCAGGTTCTAGAACTAAACTGACCATGTGGTCCTGTTAGAAACAGGAGAGAGCCAGAATAAGGGTCAGCTAGGGGCCCTGCCTGGGTCCCTCTGACATGATTTCCCTTCAGGTGCTAGTTGATGTAGTGTTTCCCAAGAATTGCTGTTCTTTCTGTGTAGCATCTCCCACCTGGGACTGGGCTGATGCACTCCAAGACAGAACTCCACATCCCTGCAAATAGCTCCTGACTGGTAGCTTAGAATAATCCATAGCCTAGAATCCCACAAGAGCACCTGCCTGGTATGGTTAACCTAATTCTCAGTTCAGCCTTTGCCTGCCTTACCCAAATCTCACCAAGGTTCATGGAGTTTGAGGCTGCAGAGGAGATGGAGGATCCAAGGATGCAGTTGTCAGGGGTCTTCCAGTGCCAACCTCCTCCTGCAATTCAGAGGCTGGAAATCCCAAGGCCTCCACTTCCCAAGGCTGTACTATAGCCAGGTAGGGTTCCTACATTCACACAGTAGCTTATGATAGTGTCCAAACAGGGACAAAGGCCAAGTCAAGTTGTTGTCCCAAATAAGAAATTTTCCTTCAGTATTGGAGATTCAGTCTTACAAGCAAAAAAGCCCCTACACCTGAGGTCCTGGCCACCCAGCTGTGAATTGTGTATCGACTGGGCCAAGTACAGATCTCCTTTTTCTCCTTGTCTATCCAAAGAAACAACACAAGATCTGCCTGGGACTTGGGTCCTGGTAGGGTAGAGTGCATGCAATACCAGTCACTACAAATGTCCTCCCACTTGACTCTCCTAGATGTTGCATCTGGTGCACTGTTATATCCCTCGGGTCCTGGATCAGGTTGTCCTCATGAATGGCATACCAGTTTAGGTCTCCTGAACCCTCCTACTACCAAGTGTTTGGGATGAACATGGATCCCTCATTCACACACTCCTCTGATCCTCCCTGTCCTAGTGTGCAACTCCAGAAAGACCAATCCTAAGGTACAGTCTGCCCGCTCATTAGCAGCCAAACCCAAGGCACCAGAGACCAAGGTGCCTGAGACAAAGGCACACAAGAACAAGGCATGCAAGTATAAGGTGGCTAAGACCAAAGGGCCTGAGACCAAGGTGCCTGAGGAGATCCCACTGAAGCCATCCAAGAGTACATGGACACCATGGATGAGCTATTCAGGCCTACGAACTTTGCTATGTGGCAGCCCTCCTACTTGTCCACAGAAGAGCTTTCTGCAAACTTGGGAGAGGAAGGACTGGAGCAACAGCCAATACAGGATGATTTATACCCAGATCCAAGTCTCCTGAGCTATATTGATGAGGACTTTGTCAACATGGTGTGCTACACCTACAATGTTGGTGTATACAAGGTTTCAGGACTCATGGAATTGTGCTTCCTGGCCTAGAATCTCAACATTTTATGTGTATATGTGTGTGTTTGTGTGTGTGTGTGTCTCTGTGTGTGTGTGTGTGTGAATAAGAAAGAGAGAGAATGTGTACGCACACATGTGGACTTGTACATGGGTGTAGCTGATAGTTGGGATATAACAACCCCATGGTGCAGATGAGCGTGGGATGTTGCATTATTAGTGCTTCCTCTTTCTCCTAGAAGTCCTCTTGACTTGGGACCATTTCCTCCCAAGGTCACTCACACTCTCTTCCTTCTCATCCCCAGGTAGAGAATATGATTCATCCCTGCTTCCTGGAAGAATTACTTTCCTCCAAACCATATATAAATATCTTGGACCTAACAAAAAAGCTGGAGCAGCAGGAAGGACTCACCACTGACCAGGTAGAAAGCAGAATAAATGTCTCTCAGTAGACCAGGGGTAGGAGGTACAGAAGAGAGACAGAGATACCTGATAAATAAGTGTAGGGACACCAGGAACAACAGGGGTTGGGGAGAAACAAAAGGTAGACAAGGAGAAAGGGGCACCAAATAGAACAAAGGAGGTAGAGACACCAGTTTTACCTGGGCTTGGGAACAGACACATAGGCACAGAGCAATACATGGCAGTCTAGGAGACAAAGGGTCACAAGTAAACAGAAAAGGGAGTGACCAGAGTTGGAGAGAGAAGCAAGGGATAGCAGGTAGATGAGGAAGACACAGGACTTTACTCATGTGGCTCACGGGACTTTGTTTATCCTTATCCTGTCTATGATGGCTCCCTTAGTGAGTCTGTTCCAGGTCACAGGATGTAGGACGGAGAAAAAAGGAAGGAGACATGAGAGTTATGAAAAGGTTCAGGATACCAAGCAGAATGGAAGCCCAGGAGGGTGGCCACCAGACACTCAGTGTGTTTCTATGAGACCAAGATGAGTGACAGCTCCACTTCCCACCTCCCACTTAAATATGATTGTCCTGATCCCTGTGGCCCATTTCATGCATGAAGAAGAGTTGGCCAGTGCTCATATTCTCCTTCAGCTTGTGAAGAAGCACCTTTTCAGGTGCCTCAAGGTCATGGTATGTCCGAACAAGACACAAGAGCTTCTGAGGCAGCTGCCAAACAAGGTGCAGAGAAGCGGAAACATTACACTGATCAAGGCGCCAGCATGGAAGCATGGTCCACAGAGGTGGCTTCCCAGGTCATGAAGAGGAGTAGGGCCACCAAGCCAGGGTTGCTGGGTTCAAAGGACACTGGTATCCTCCAAGGCTGTAACGGGTCTTCCTCATTGGGGACCATCCACTCCAACCATCCTCTCCAGAATCGCAGATCCTCCTCCTTAAACCTGGGAAACAAAGGCATAGTGGGTCCCAGAAAAGCCACTTATTCTGTGGGGCCACATGGCTGCAATGTGGACGATGACCTCCAAAGTCTGGATTTCCTCCTTAGCTCCCAGCACCACCTGCTGCCCTGGGGACTGTCCCAGAGCCAGTCCCCTCAAATAGAAACCCTGTGTTCAGGAGATCAAGCACTCCAGGCCCCACCTCCCCAGAGAGGACGCCTCGGCTCCCACCCTCCTCCAGGTGCCATGTTCATGAAAAGCACTCTCATTGGATGCTCATGCTTCATGGAAAAAATGCCAGGCACAGGGCCTACTCTCCAGGTCATTGGAGAGGCAAAATATGGATCTGGAGCTGGCACAAACCTCACAGCCTCAGAAGAGGAAGTGCACATCATCAGGCAACCAAAAGAAGAAGAGAAACTGAGGACAGTCGTGGTGGCCGATGGCCTCTGGGATGGCTGCCTTTCAGAAAAGATCTCACCTTTGCTTCATTCTGTGCTGGAAGGGCCAAAGGTTCTTCCTCACATAAGACAGTTGCTGTGGGTTCTCAGAAAAATGAAGGGAGTGGGAGGGTATAGGGAATGTATAAAGAGAGCAGCAAGAGGGTACTGAGAGGGGAGGGTAACAATATTCAAGCCTGGGTGGGAAGTTGTACCTTGTTTGACTGTCACTGGGAATAAAGGCAGTTTGGTAGGAAAAAAATCTTCTCTGGCTGCTGCCTTCTGCCATGTTGTCTGCGCCCGTCCATGCAGTGAGAACTGAGAGAGATAACTGGGGTTGCCAGGACCCAGGGCATACAAGCATTCATCTATTGGGTCTTGTTTTCAGATTTAGACAGGTCCTCCCCCTAATCCTGGGAGAAAACAGACAAGATTCCAAAACCCAACACATCACCTCATAGAAAAAGCCTCTCTTGGTTTAAGGGATCTTCTTTGTGTATTCGTCTATGATCTGTGCATCTTAAACATCTCCCCTACCAATCATCTGAGGGCCTGCTATGAAGAGAAATCACAGAGGGGAAAAGCACATCTCCCTTGGTATCCACAGCTCTGAGGTCTGAGGACTAACTGGTGGCTCTCAGATCTTAGTGTTACTAGTTCTGAGATGGAATGTCAGGTACCCTCAGCTCCTAGTGATAGAAACTCCCAGGTTGCCTTCTTGGGATCAGTAGCCAGCTGCTTCCAACAGTTTCCTGGATATCATCTGACAGCTGCACCTAGCAGCTCCTGCAGTTCTCCACTGCTCCAGGTCACTCTCTGTGCTTGCTGCCTTTAGGCTGACCTGCCAGGTGTGCCAGTATTTGGTGTAACCAACTTGACCTGCTCTAGTTGAGATGAAAGTCATGAATATACAACTCTACCATCTACTTGATTAGGATTTATGTTCCCGCTGAAGGAAAAGTGGTATCGGAACTATTTGCATAAGAAGATGGGGAAGTAATCTTATTGGAATTTAAAAGGTGAACTCAGGAATGCACAGTATCCTTCCAAGATACCCACAGTATTTCTGCTTAGGCATGGTTAGGGCAGGGGCTCACTGTCCTCCACACTAAGGACCACTGAAGGGTCCCAAAGGGTTGAGTCATGTTGAGCTACTACAGGTTGGAATCATCTGGGGAGGACCTGGTATGGAAGTAAAAGTTTCTTCCTTACTGTGAGTCATTTGTGGCAGCTATGGCCATCACAGACAAGGGCACAATTTTTTATCAAGTACCTCTTGAGAACTTTGGGCCCTCTTGTCTCATTTGGATGGAGAGCTGATTTTGAGCCTTCAAGCTCCTGTGCAATTAAATAAATTCTAGAAATAAGCCTGGAAACAATTTTTTTTTCTTAGACAGCTTCTTTTTCCTCTCCTTAATGATGATGAACAATATTATTCGACTGATCTTCCTGCATAGGTGTCATGATGAGAGAACAAGGCCTGCCTTCACACCTCTCCCACCCCGTCTACAGTTCTGACTGGGAACTCACTAGGGACCCAACAGGATGCAGTTCCTGACTGCATCCCAAGACAGACCCACACCCCACTGACACAGTACTCTGACCCTCCCATACATAGTATTGGCCCCACCCCAACGCCAGCCTGACCTATACTGAGTGTGGCTGGCCCAAATATAATCAAGTTCTCCTACAAATCAATGAGGAAAAAAGAAGGCTACACACCACATGGTTTGCCAATCAACAAAATGTGGAAGTTTACAAAGAAGAATAATTAAATAGCAAGGAGCCCAAATTTTAGTGCCATTTGTGAGATGAAGAAATGGGGTGACTTCAGACATGCACAAAAGTGATTGGAAGTGAAGTCGTTTGTGGTCTGTCATGTGCAATCAAACTCCATGGTTCTTCATAGGGCCCAGGTTCCAGGCCATCAGAATCAGGGTCACAAATTTTTATCAAGTACCTATTGACAACTTTGAGCCCTCTTGTCTCAGTTGGATAGAGACCTGCTTTTGAGCCTTCAGGCCCCTCTGACATTAATCAGGTTTCTAGAAGTAAGCCTGGAAATAGTGTTTCTGAGGGAATGAAATCTTAAAATAATTTTCCAGGCCTTAAACTCAAAAGCTATATTCCAAACTTTAGTTTTTCAGAAAAATGTTTCATACATTATTTATTCCAGAATAAGATACAATATATAACTATATGTTTTATTTTCTTTAATATTTTTTCAGCAAATTCATTTCAGACATTAATTGCTGTGTAGGCTTTTTCTAAAAGGTATTAATGTTCTTAACATATAAATATACATGTACATATATGCATACATGTATACACTTTTAGAATTAAAACCAACATAGAATTATTTTATTAATACTGCTTGAATAACCTCATTTAGTCATTTTGGGCATGTAGACATATATGAAAGATAAAATATATTTAAATATAAGATATAATTTCAAAAATTTAAAATGTGAATCTCACACACATAAAAAATGGAAATATGTGCTGAGGTTGTGGCTTAGTGGTAGAATGCTTGCCTAGCACATGCGAGGCCCTGGGCTCAATCCTCAGCATCACATAAAAATAAATAAATAAAATAAAGGTATTGTGTCCAACTACAACTAAAAAATAAATATTAAAAAAATGAAAATATGTCAAAGACTTTTAGTCATTAAAAATGAACACTGGCAAAATGATACAATGGTTTGGGAACTTTATAAACAGTAGTTTTATCATCCATCTCAAAAAGATGCTGAATTAAGTTGCTAAGTTACAGACAAATTTGATTAATATAGAGCAATAAAATAATCTTTTTTTCAAAGAGAAAAATATGCATCTCTAGTGAAAAAAATATATATAACTTAGTATGTTCCCCAAATTAGGTCCTATTTACTGTTGATTAGGACCTAATTTGGGGAACATACTAAGTGTGACAGAAATACATCCCTGACAGAACTGAATTTTTGAATGTGTCTGTCAAACAATGCTCAGTAAGACATTTAAAGTTGTATGTCCATGTACATATGTACAACTATAATGTACCAATTAAAAAAAATGAGGAAAAATACAATAACAACAGACATGTGGCCTTTATCTTATTTTAAGGCTTTTGATAATTCTTTTTAACAGAAAGGAAGTATTAGATTTTAGAATTTTTTTATCAGGATAATACATTTTTTTCCCCAAACCAAAACTCTATTATAAACAACAAAAAAAAAAATCTAGATTATTTCTTCAGAAGCTCTTGAGAGATAAATAATTTGATTTTGCAATTTATGCATCACATTTTACCAACACTGATAACCTTAGAAAACAGAATTTTGTCCATTTTAATGTGGTGACAAACACTTTAAATATCATTGTAATTATTGATCAAGCTAGAGTGGAGTCAGCATGCAGACAAAGCAGAGTGCAAGCCTTCCTGTTTTCTCTCAGTATTACACCTACCATTTCAGAGACCACTCTGCTTCCATCTGTCAGATTAAGGCTCTTTCTAGGCCACAAAGATTCTTTGGTTAAGTTATATGGGCTGGTAGTGGGGTCGGGGGTGAAAACCTGAAACTGGAAAGGGGACCAAATTATAAGAAATCCCTCTTTCTTCCTGCCTCCCTCCTTCCCAATTTTTTCCTCCCTTCCTGCCTTTATCAATTCCTTCCTTTTTTTGTTCTTTCTTTCTAGGTTAAGGAGGCTTATTTCTCCTTTCTGTGCAGGTGCCGGATGCCTGCACTAGAAGGTGAGGAGACACTAATAACTCCTAGATAGGATGTGATAGGAGAGTGTCATTGAACAAAATGCACAGATCACAATAAACAAGTTACCAAACAGATAAAAAACATAATGGTGTGTGCTTCTCCCAGAAGAAGGTCTATATAATCTGTTTTTTGTTTTTGTTTTTTTTTTTTTTGAAAGGGAAGTTGAAGCAACAGAAAACACACAGGCAGGATTTTTTCCTGTGTTGGATGATAGCACAAAGTTCTTTCCAATAGTTTTCTAGAGAAACAATGCAATTCAATTTAAAGCAATGGGCAGTGGGGAGGGGAAGTAGGTAGAGTAGTATGGATATCTGAATTTTAGTTATTGACGCATTATAAACTTGCAATAGCAAAAGTACTGAGGCAAGAATAAACAGAAATCTATATTATGGTATATTATGGAAAACAATTTAGCACAAGAAAAGTGGTGTTTTTGAAAAAAATATACTAATAATTTAAGATTTGTCATTGTATTTTTGTTTCCTTCTTTTGATTGTTTATCTTTTCTGTATTTTTAAGAATAAATCTGGCCAGTATGTGCATGATGGAGGCCACAGCGGCAGTCATGGTGACTCGGTGTGTGAGGCTGGTGCAGCACAATATCCCAGCTTTGGCATTGTCTCTCAGGCCCTCTGCTTGGTTGTTGTGCACAGCTACAAAACAAAAGAACAATGCCCAAAGCCTGGAAGAGAATGTGGGTCACAATGAGAAGACTAGAGCATCCTTGGAAGAGAAGGTCAAGTTTGAATAGCAGCTGACACTATGGAAAAATACAAATGAGCTGTGGCAGATATTGAGAACTTTAGACAGAGGAGCCAAAAACTGGTGGAAGAGGCAAAATTATATGACATCCAGGGCACGTGTGGGGCACTGGGTTCGATCCTCAGCACCATATAAAAATGAAAAAATAAAGATGTTGTGTCCACCTAAAACTAAAAATAAATAAATAAATATTTAAAAAATTATCTCTCTAAAAAAAAGTTATATTCTTTTCCAATATTTGAGAAAATATTATTCAGTATTATAACACTTAATAATTTGTAGAAGCATACTTTCTACATAAAGGCATAAAAATTGATCAACTTTTTCTCCTACTATAGTGGAATGTGTGTGTTTATTTATGGACTGATTTTTAATATATTTTTTTAGCTTGGATGCTAAACTTCTTTCAATCAGTGTACACAAAACCAAATTTACTGCTTTGTCTAAGTGGCAAATTAGAACAGATTATGAAACACATAGAGTTCAGATAGTTAGGTTACTAATGCTAAAAGATTACTACCAATAGTCAATTATTCCAAGAAATTAATGGTTCTGTTTGTTGAGATATCATCAGAAACTACCATAACAATAGAGGATTACTTCTCAAGAGGTCAGACTCAAGTGTGACAAGATAATAGGAACATGGAAACAGTGGCAGCAGCCTCTGAGGACTGTTTTTTAAAATGTTAAAGTCACCTGAAGGAAAAGGATGGAAGATAATGTTTTCTAGAGTCAGCTCTATATACAAAATAAAAAGTAGTCAGCCTATTTCAGTAGTTCTTGGGCTTTTGGGATTAGAATCACCACCCCTGAAGGTGATTGCCATATTATAACATCAGCAGTATAACCACATCCCAGAGCCTTCAGAAGCAGTGATGACTGAGGAGTCATCACTGAATTCAAGCAGTGACTCTCTAGTACTGGGCCTCTACTTAGAAATCACTGATGATTGCAGATAAATACCTTCTTAAATACTCAATTGTCAAAGATCAGAATTTACCAAGTAACCCCTCTATGTTACTTTGAAGCTGGCATGGAAACACACCAACCAGTTTTTACTAATTTCTTTCATCAAGTCCTAACCTGCTCCAGTGCAAACTGTAGAAACCCTTTTTGCTCCATTTCCCTTCTGACAGACATTGCAGTGACCATATGTATCTTTAGTTAAATCCAACTAACTAAAGCAGCACACCTGGGAAACATTTGTGGTGCATCCCCATATGCCCCGACATGCCAGTGAAGGGCAACTGATTCATTGGATCATTTCACTCACATAAGAAGCAAACAAAAAGTTTGACAAACATGACTTGCAACAGTGTAACACAAAAACAAAAAGAAAACAGTCAACAAGCACCCTAGTTGGCATCAGTTTGGAGAAAGAAAAGGCATTTGGAGGACAAGATAAAATATGATTTCAAATTTGAAATGCTCATGTTAGGTTCTTCATTCTGTATTTTCTTTTAACTGACACTGGAGCATATTCAAATGTTTGTTGTTCATGTGTATTTATACAGTGGAAGGGTGCCATCTGTGAGCTTTGAGACGATCATGACAGCTGTCTTTTTTCTAGTTTATTAATATTTTCCAAGTATATTCCATAAAATTATTTGCTCAGGAGGAATTGAGAAACTGGATGCAATTCCCTATTTAGATCTTTGTATTTGATATGAATTTGAGTTCTACAGGGATTAGCAATGCAGCCTTGGTCAAGGATGCTTAATTGAGGCCTTAATTTTCGAATTTGTAAAATGTGGTTAACTAATACAGACTTATTAGGTAAGATAAAATATGAAAAACACTTAGTACAATGGCTGCAAATAGTAAGTGCTCAGTAAGTACAATTTGTTTTTATCAGGCTCCTAATTTTTGCTATATCCAGGCATTTAAACCATACAATGGTAAAGCAAATATAAAAATCAATCAAAGAAAGACACATCTCTGAAGATCACCTGGTGACAAAATTCAAGATATGACACATACTGAGAAGCTTAATTTAGCAGGATAATTGTGAATAACTTCCAGGAAATAGTCTAAAAAAGAATATACATATAATAATTATTCTGTATAAAATGATCTGCTATTTAATCTGAGATTTAGAGGTGCCAAGCATATGAATTTGTTCCTTCAGTCCTTCTTTGAAATGTTTCTATAACATACAAAACAGTGAGGGAAATAGGCCATGGGAGTCTCATGTTTATCTGAAACAAAATTAAGAAAATCTGTTAGAATTGCTTTTCATTATTGAGTATGTTTTCATAATCCTCTATTTTCTGTGTCCAGATCTATACAGTAAAATAGCTTTATCAATGGCATTTTATATACCAAAAGGACTTGGAACACAGGCAGATGTTCCAAAGAAGAACAAAGGTAATGTCAATGAGAGATAGTGAAATAAAGATAAAATCTTTGAATATTTGAGAAAACAAAATAGAATGAACGGGTACTTGCTGAGAGAAGTAGGGTAAACATGACATAATAGTATTCAGAAAGGCTTTCTGGACTGCAGCAACACTGAAAGCAGTGCACAGCAAGGCCCCTGGACATTCAGGTGTCAGTCTGGCCCAAGGGTGAGCTTCATTTAGAATTTAATTGCAAGAGTTTCTTCTCAGGTCATTGAATGTTACCTTGAGTCCATCTTTTACTTACCCATCTTTTACTTACAGACTATAGTGGAAACATCAATTTCAAAGTTGATCTTTCATTTTCTGAGGGAAGATTGAAGCTTGCAAAGTAAAATGTCACAGTCTCTCTTGGACAATGGCAGACAGCACTTGTTAAAGTTTACTCTCCAATAAAAAATAGTGATTCAACAAGATTAGCAATTCTTTAAATCAGAATGAAACTTTACTATGTTCTCTCATGTCAATATTAGGAATCATTGCAATAAAATTCACAATTCAAATGTTTAAGCTTAAAGCAAAAAATAAAATAGAAATACACTCTTTCTGAAGATCCATCCTGACATAAATCTGGTTATTTTCAAAACATCATTAGCCTAAAATTAGCACATGTGTAATTTCCAAATGCAAAGATATGCAAATAACCTTACATATTTTAGCTTCTAGGATTGAGACACAAATCTGTCTCTGTGGTTTTTATTAGTAATAATTCATATAAATTTAACAAAATCACTCTGCACAATTTTTGACAGAGTCATAGAAATTAAAATTTTAGAGTTACAGTTTTTTAGAAAGTACAAATGCAACCTTCTTATGAGTAAACAGAGCTGTGGTCATCCAAGGTGGGTGCCTGAGTTATCCCATACTGTAGTTATTTACCTTCACCTGGATTCACAAAAATGCAATTTAACCTTCCATGAAAATTATATTCTATTGAAACAGCACTATAATCTGAAAAAAATATGGTTAACTTGATCCAAGTTAAGGCAAAGGGCAAAAAGGAATGGAGCTTTGCACAGTTCAATCTGCAAGCTGTTGGGATTCTTTCATTTGGCTTTCCTTCCTTCATGCCACAAGCAGTGAGCTCTATATGTGGAGAAAACCATAGTTATCATTTTAACTCATTTGAGATAAAGATAATTTTTTTCCCCAAGAAAGACAGAGTACCCCCTGTATGTTATGGATTGATCAATAATATAGGAGCAAACTGAGTTTCTGCAGTTTTATACAAGTCCAGGCATTAATAATGAAAATGATTTAAAACAAACTGAGCTATTGGGAAAAGGCAAACATTTAAGAGTCTAGGCTAGATTTGTAACTCAATATTTATTAGTCACATGTTGGCTGAGGTTGGGTTCCCCTGAAACTTGAGACCCAAGTAGTACTAGATGTGCTGGTGTCTTATTTGGAGATCAATCCCAGGTGCACCAGTGGAAAAGTCAATATATGATACAATTAATGAGGGGTCTCTGGATAATTCATGAATTAGGTAAGATAAAATGTGAAAAACATTTTACATGGATAGTTCATGTCTATCTGATATACAGAACTTTCAATATCACACTCATTTTCAGTACAGAAAGACACTCATAGGGCCTTCACCTTTAGGGACAGCCAGGGAATGGAAGGTTCCCTTTTCTCATCTCCTACTCATACTCACCGAAAGGAATGGTAAGTGAAATCATTAATGCAATTTCAACTATGTTTCCCTCTCTTTTTGTGCCAAATACATATATAGAGAATTTAGACAAGTTATAGTTAGAATGCATAGTCTAATAAAGCTCGAAACTCTCAAGGGAAATGTGTATGCAAGATATTCTTTATGTGATACACCTACCATTCAGTGCTCTCTGTCCTGGGGAAAGTGACACTGCCCAGTACATGGAGCTGCAGTGTAAAAAAAAAAAACACCAGCTTACTCAGCTCAGGACACACATGTAGACCACTTCTGCCCATGAGAGGGCTGCTGCAAGGTGCTCCTGGTGAGAGCTGTTGCTTGAGCTGTGCTCACCCTTGGAGAAGGACTTGTATGTAGCCTCTCACCCTCTTTTCCCTCTTTCCTTTTATAGCTAAAAGTGGGACAGAAACAAGACCTACTGGCTGAGTGAGGAAGCTAGAACAGAAAGTAAGCTATGGGAACAGCCCCCTTGAACTTATTGAAGGTCATGGCTCATTTCTCAGATCAGTATCTGCACAGGCCACCAAGCAAACAGTCCTCTCAGTTGCTCCAACAGTTCAGACAGAACAAAAGAGTCCAAGCTCCTTCCAGATAAAGTAACAAGTTCCGTTTGCTTTCCAGAGTGAAGAATCACTCATACCTAAATACACCACCAAATAAACACTTATCTTTGTGCCCATCTGGGCCATTCTGGAATGTTCTACTGAATTAAAAACCTACCAGTCAACCCTACATGTAAAAACAGGACTCTTTACAAACAAAATAGTGTTTTAAAAACAGAAACAAAGCACTATTTAACATCTCTGAATGCCTGCTAAGACCATATATTCACATTTCATAAAAATTAATATAGCTCTCTATTGACAAGAAATTTCTTAAGAGAAAAGCAAGTTTCATACTTATAAGCAGGGAATGAATTAAAAATCTCATTAACACACTTTATGGAAATAAGAGTAACCAAAACAAATACAAATAAACAATGCATTATTGTTAATACTCTCTCTTAAGGTCATGAGAAGAACAAAATTTTATTCGAAAACTTAATTGGGCACCTAGTGAATTTATTGCTGCTCTATAGGCACCGTGGAAGATAGAAACAAAGGTAAATTGAACAGTTTCTATCCTACTTCATCCCTCCCCCTTTAAGAAGCTTAAAGTCTACAAGAGCCTTAAGCCAGCATCTCACCATAAGGAAACCCATAGGAAGAACACTAACTCTTGTCAGCAAAATAGATGAAGAAGTCTTAACAGGTAAATGACAAGAAGTTCATCAAATGTTCCTGTGAGGAGAAGTGTAACTGATCAATCATATTTATCCGAATATATACAATGGCTTTAAGTAATTGCATTCACTTGATGAGAAAGAAAACACAAGACAATAATAGAGGAGCAGGAGAGATTTTGCTATTACAAGCACATAAAGGTATGATTGAGAATGGTTTGACTACCCACTGTTTTTCTTGTACATCAGAATTTCATAGGAATTCATCTCATATTTCTCAAAGGTTTGCCACACCTTTTCAACTGTGTCTTTATGAGTCAGTTCCCCATACATAAACCTGCAAATCAACCGAAGAGCTCAAGTTAGCAAATCAACAGGTATTTATTATTCTATAAGCACATGTTAAATATCTGTTCTGTTCCCAAACTCTGTGCTAGGCACGGTGATGTGCACACATATGTGAAAATGTTTGCTGGATCAAAAAGTCTTAGAGATTTAACTGTGCATAAGAATTTCTCACTGTCCAAAAAAACTAAGCCTAATGAGAGACACACATGAAGAAACAATACATCAGAAGAGGATACAATCAGTGCTACAGTGGTGGCACACATAGAATAGGCAAAGACCATGCTTCAGTTGGTGAATGAAAACTGCCAAAATTTAAGGACAAATGAGATCCAAAGAGTAGAGGGAAAATAACATGAAAGAAGGGAAGAGAAAATTCCAAGCAAAAGATGAGCATGTGAGCTTTAACCAAGAGTCAGGTTAATTCAATAATATAACAGCCCAATATGACTGAAGGTAGGCATGGAAGGGGAAATCTGCTATAGATAATACAGAGAAGCAAGCAGAGGCCAGATGAAGGAGGAGACTATGGCATTAGAAGCCATGCGAGGCAATTCAAAGTTTATCCTGAAAGCAACTGGAGGACATGGAAGGTTTTAATCAAAGGAGAAATTTAATCATAATTCATTTTAGAAATGTAAATCTGGAAGAATTCTGATAAAAATGGCCAAGTAAATATGGACAAAGATATTCCCTCTTCTAGTTCCTAATAAAATAAAAAATTAAAAGAGGGGCAGGGAGACAAAAAAAATATTCACCAACTAAACAAGTGGGGAAATTGGATGCTGTAAACATTAAGACACAGCTAAGGAAAGAAACAAGATTCAGTCACTGTCTGTGCAGCAACTTTTCCTGTCCCTGCCCCACCAAACAGAAAAGAAAAACAGCATTGGGTTAAAAATAATGTTGGCAGCACAAAATCCTACATGTTATTAATAATATATCTCCCTGATGCTCAAGTTTATTTACTAAGGGGGTAAATACAGAACATGAAACAAGATGAAACGAGAGAGAGAGAGGGGGGGGGAGGGAGGGAGAGAAGAGCTAGAGAAAACCTTGGGATACAGCTTTACTGACTAAAGCTAGTTCTTAGCAGAGGCAGAAAAATTGCCAGGACTGTACATTTTTCTGGTCCTACACTAAATATGGTCTGAATACCAGAACTTATCCATGCAGGAACAGAATAGTCCCTCAACTGAGTAGAATGAACCTTTTCACTGGACACTAACAGAATTCAAGAGGAGGGGCCATCTCTCAAGGGAGCTGGAAGCCCAGCTTCCAGATGAAAGATGCTCAAGGTTTCCAGTAAGCATTTTCCCTTCCCACCCCAGGTCTCAGGCAACAATGATAAGGAAGGACAGCTCTGGTCAATCCTCCAAGTCTTAAGTAATTCAGAAATGGTGATATGGGTTCCCAAAACATACATGTCCCAAAGAAACTCAGAGCTTATCTGATCTAAAACTAAACAGTTAAATCAAGCACTATACTTAGCTTGACACTGGAACGACTTTAGACTTACTATAGGCTTCTGAATTCTGGCACCCTAGCTGCTGATTTTATGAATTCTGTGTCATTTTATGAATACTTTTTTTAATTACTTTTTTTAAATTTCACTTTCTAGCCCACTGAGGGACAAGATTATCTGTGGTTGTCTTTGGGCATTACCTCATGTAGCTCTCTGTTTTTAAGTTGTTCTCTTTACTTATGTACTACAAAAAGAGAATATTGACTTTGTTAAACTATCTTTTAAAAGAAAAATAGATCAACACTAAATTAGCCCTGAGAACAAGGGAATTTCTCTTTATTTTTCTCTGAGTTAATTTTCTAGATATGTGGCCATCATTTAAGTGAAGCGATGGTACATGTGCTAGCAATTTTCTTCCCAAGTTAACATAAATTGCTGCAAAATTGAGTCTTCATACAGAAGAAGTGCTGTAATTACCTCCAGTTTTCACTGGTCTTGGTTACTCTTTCAAGCAGAGCAGATGTAAATTTCCTTAACCTGAACATTAGATTACAAATATCTACAAAGCAGGAAATAAGCCAAAGAAGTTCCTGAGCTATCAGGGAACATAGCTAGTTCAAAGGTTTTTGTATTCTTATAGTAGGGGCCATTCAGGTAATTAAATAAGTTGTTTTGAATTGTGCATAAAAGTTTGCTAGATTAGCAAAATATTTTATCTGATTTTTGAAAGTATTTATACTCAATAAGAAGGAAGAAAGATAAGAAAAAGTTGTTAAATTTACACCAAAAAATGAAGCTAATTTTCTCGATTTATTGATTGTACATCTGAAGTACAGATGCAGATATAGATGCAGATATATAAATATATAGATACTTAAGAGGAAATCAGCACAGAAATACAGTTCCTTCTTAATGAACTGTATTTTTGCCATCTTTTAGAACTAGTTTATATAATTCTTGCTCCCACCATTCATGTTTTTGAAGTTATTAGTACTGTGGATGTTGTAGCTGACATTCAATGTTTACTTTAATTCTAAATCTAGTTCACTGCTGCTTATGTTGGTGTTTTAATTTCTGATTATTAGTATTGTAGATATCATTATTGACACCTAGTATTTACTTGAATATTTTAGATTCTTCCCTGTTATTGTTGCTGTTCTTCATTTACCCTTTGCCATAGTGGCTGGGCACCAAATGTGACACTTTAAATTGTTAGGGAATATGCTCTGCCCCTGAGTTATACCCCCAATCCAGCTAAGAGATTGTGTACCTAATTCCACACATAACAACTATTCTTAACCTTCAGCAATAATTTAACACAAAGAATATTGGGGACCCCAAACTGGCAACCATGGCCCAAGTAAAAGTTAGAGAGAAGGCTCAACTTACCCATGGACATATTCTCCTACAGCAACATCAGAGAGAAATAACACAATGACCTCAACATAGGTTACTCTTATACACTCTTAGAATATACAGAGTTGCCATATCTAGAAGATCAATCGTGGGTGGTATGTATATACAGTGATATAGGCAACACAACTGTTGATCTACTAGAAAGATCCTGTGAAATCTACAGAGAAAGTGGAATCCTCAAGCTCTGATATACTACAAAACTTGGAATGATCGCTTTGATCACTAATCACAACCCAAAACATTAGTATATTAAATATACTACAAAAACACTGAGAAATATATTCAACAATTCACAACAACGTGATATACCAGAACACTTTGCCAAGAGAAGGCTGTTCCCTAAGAATATCCTCACATAAAAGTGGAAAAGAGGTGGCTGGAGTTGTGGCTCAGTATTAGAGAACTTGCCTAGCATGTGTGAGGTCCTAGGTTTGATTCTCAGCACCAATATAAAATAAAGTGAAGGTACATCTACAGCTAAAAAAAAAAATTAAAAATAGAAAAAGAAACCCATCTCAACAGATATGCAAATCTCAACATAAGAATATAAGTGATACAGAAAAATAATGTAATAAGACACCTCTTAAGGTCTGTAATTCATCAACAACAGACTTCAAAAATATCCAAATATTGGATACAAATTTTTTTAAATTATCATTTAAAAATTATAGGATTCTCAGATGATACAAAAAAAAACTAAATAAATTAAGAAAGTCAGTACAGGATATAAATGCTAAATTCAATGAAGAGAAAGAGATATTGAAAAATAACTACACAGAAATCTTGGAAATGATAATCAAATCAAAAATCGAATTGGATATGTTTCCAATACATTAGATTAAGAAGAGGACAGAATTTTAGAAATTGAAGATAAGGTGGACATCCTTGAACATTCAGACAGTATTAAAGAAAAAAAGTAAGAAACTACAAATCTAATAAGAACTGAGAAAACATTAAGAGACCAAACAATACTCACAGACATTAAAGAAGGGTCAGGGATACAGGATCATGGCAGTGATATAAGGGCAGAAAAATTCCTGCAGACTTAGGAATAAGATGAACATCCTGACAATGAAAGCATTTAGAACCTCAAATAGACCAGACCAGAAAAAGAAAACTTCTTCACATCCTATCATAATTGCAAAGCCGAAATTTCAGTTCAAAGAAAGAATTTTAAAAGCTACTAAAATTTTAAAAGCCAGGTCACATTTAGAGAAAAATCAATCAGATTAACATCAATTTCTTGATAGAAACCCTAATGTCCAAGAGGGCTTGGAACAATGTATTTCAAATCCTGAAAGAAAATAACAGCCAACCAAGATCATTCTATCGAATAAACCATCAGGATTGTACTATCAGAATTAAAGAAAAAATAAAAACCTATAGCGATGAGCATAAATGAAAGAAATCCATAATTACTATTCCAGCATTGCACCAAACACTCAGAAGAATTCTACACATAGAAAAAGATTATAAACCACCAAGAGATCTTAAAAAAAATGAATTACATTACAACTGGGGGTGAACATATACCAATCAGGTTAGAAGCAAACATTAAATGTAAAAAAAAAAAAAATGATGAGAAGTAACATATTCCTCTCTAATGACACTGAATATAAATTGTCTCATTTTTCCAAATAATAAACATAGATCATAACACTGGACAAAAAAATTAAGACCGAATTATTGTTGTCTGAAAGAAATATATCTATGGTCAAAGATATCCACAGGCTAAAAGAATTAAAAAATGACATTTCATGTAAATGAAACTTGAAAGCATGCAGGAATACCTATTAATACCCAACAAAGCAGATTCAAGCAAAATTAGAGGAGAAGTACAGATCACCATATCTTGGTAAGGGGAATAATCCAAAAAGAAAATATAAAGATAGTAAACATTTATGCCCCAAACATTGGTGCACCTGATTACATAAAACACAATGCAACATAAAGGTTCATAAAGGGACCAATATAATAATAGCAAGTGATTGAAATATACCTCTGAGAGATCATCCACACACAAATCAACCAAGATACTACAGAATTAAATCAAACTGTAAATCAAATGGATTTAACAGGTATTACAGAGTATTTCATCGAAAACAGCTGAATCCCCTTTTTTCAGTTTTCTCCAAAATAGATAATATTTTAGTCAACAAAGTAATCATTAGCAAATATGAAAAAGTTGAAATAATTCCACATATCCTGTTTCAATGATAATGGAATAAAATTAAAAATCAAGAAGAAAACCATATATTCAAAGACATGGAGATTAAACAATACACAAAAAAAAAATCAAGAAGAAAACCACATATTCAAAGACATGGAGATAAAACAATACACATTTTAATGATGAGTGGATCATCAAAGAAATCTGACAAGAAACTAAAAAATTCTAAGACTCAACAATATTAGAAATACAACATACAAGGGCCAAGAAGCTGCTGCAGCAGCTACTGTTTAAAATCTGGTGTCACTGGGGGCGGAGGGATCTGCTGGAGGATGGAAACCAGAGAAAGCCTCATGGCCTCAGCATATCCCAGTGCTCAATCCCTCTCTTCAGATGCACAGCATCCTCCATGAGAGTGCATTTAGCTGATACTGTGGTTTCCAGATGCAGAGGTCCTGGGTTCCAGGTAGTGATGAAGGGATAGCAGTGCCCTGCTGCTGAGCTCCTTCCTACCCCCTGGCTGCCTAGGCACAAAGGAGGGTCAGAGGAAGGCCTTGCAGTGTGCCTGCCTCTATGCCTCACAGCCTCCCACCCTAGGGTCACTGCCTAGGGGCATCTGCTACCCAAGCTTTTGCGCTACTAGCTGTGCAGGGGTGCCTGCAGGTGCCACCTGCCACCCTGAGGCAATCACCCTCCATTCAAGCTGACACTGTTGGTGTTCCTGGCCATGCTGCTGATCGTCCTGTTGCTGCTGATGTGCAGAACTAGCCTTAAGGCCATAAGCAACAAACCCTGTGCCAACATTGTACAGAATAGGGAAAGCCTGAAAGCATTTCCTCTAAAATCAAGATCAAGTCAAGGATGTCCACTCTCACCACTCCTGTTCAATATAGTTTTTGAAACTCTAGCCACAGAAATTAGATAAGAAAGGGAAATAAAGGGGATTCAAATAGAAAAGTCAAATTGTCTCTGTTTGCAGATGATATTATCCTGAACTTAGATGATCCAAAAAGCTCCACCAGTACACTTATAACAAAGTAAGCAATGTAGCAAAATACAAAATCAACAGAAATCAATCACTTTCCTATACACTACTGATGTATCTGTTGAGAAAGAAATTAGGGGAAAAAATCATTAACAATAGCTTCCAAGAACATAAAACAGCAACAAATTTAACCAAAAAGGTGAAAGACTTCTACAAGGAAAATTTACAAAACATGGAAAAAATAAGTTGAGGAAGACACCAAAAGATGGAAAGACCACAAATGTTCATGGTAGGGAGATTTAATATTGTTAAAATGACCATACAACCAAAATCAATCTGCAGATCCAATGTAATTTCCATGAAAATACCAAAGATATTCTTTTCAAAACCAGAAAAACAAATCCAAAGATTTATACAGAAGAACAAAAGACCCTGGATTGTCAAAACAAATCTGAGTAAAAAGATTAAAGCTGGAGGTATCACAATGCCTAACTTTAAATTATACTACAGAGTCACAGTAATAAAATCAGCTTGGTAACTAGCATACATATAGATATGTTGATCAATGGAACAGAATGAAGACACAGAAACAAACCCACAAAGGTGCCAAAAAGTTACACTGGAAACAAGACAGCCTCCTTAATAAGTGATGCTGGGAAAACAGGATACCATAAGATAAAAAATAGATACCTATCTATCACTCTGTAACAAAAGTCAACTCAATTGGACCAAAGACCTTGGAAAAGACCTTAAACTTTGCAACTGATAGAAGAGAAAAAAAGGAATAGCTCCAACATATAGGTACAGATAATGACTTACTTAACAGGACATCTCCAACTCAGTAAATATTAAGGACTTCTCCAAAAAACGCATTCCATAAATGGGCAAAGAAGTTAAACAGACATTTCTTAAAAGAAGAAGTACAAACAGCCAAAAATTATTTTAAAAATGTTTGACAACTAGAGTCATCAGGATAATGGAAATCAAAACTACACTGAGATTTCATTTCACTCCAGTTAACTGACAGCCATTAAAAATACAAATAACAATAAATGCTGGCAGAATGGGGTGGGGGAGAGAAACATCCAAATCATTTGTAGGTATCTACATTAGTACAGCTAATATGGAAATCATTATGGAGATTCCCCCCAAGACTAGGATTGGATCCTGTAAAGGAACACCTACGTGGGGAGAATTGTGGAAGAGGCGCACAAAGGACAGACACAGACACACAGGGAAGGTACAAACAGACAGAAGGATGGCAACAAAAGGAATGCCTACCCCTCTCTGCCATCATCTTTAATAACCAAAAAAGTTACATATCATCCACTACCAGTGATTACACTTTGACCAGTATTCCTTTAACCCTGAGTGCTAGCTAACTAAGATAAGGTCCAGGTTAATGCAAACACATAGCCTCTCTCCTTCAAAGGATGTCACTATGTAAACCAGGTAGTGCATCCACATAGTTATCTTAATAACCTCAGCAGGGAATAGCTGGGCATTCCAATCATGGGAATCAGTTACCTCCTGGGAATTTGCTCACTGGGAGAATGCTTCCTTATTTCCACTGATAGAAATAACAGCAGGAACCACCATCATCGAGTATAACCATTTACTCCTCAGTATCTATCCAAAGAACTAAAATCAGCATACAACTGTGACACATGCCTCTCCATGTTTATAGTAGCACCATTCACTATTGTGAATTATTGTATGAATTACCAATTTATGGAACCAGTCTAGGTATCAGTCTATAGATGAATGGATAAAGGAAATGTGATATACAGACACAATGGAATTTAATTCAGGCATAAAGAATCACAAAATTATGTCATTTGCAGGGAAACGGATGGAACTGGAAAACACTGTGTTAGACAAAATAAGATAGACTCAGAAAATCAAGAACCATGTTTTTTCTCAAATGTGGAATTTAGCAAGAAAAAATGGGATCTCCTGAAAATAGAAGGAAGAGCAGTAAGGAAGAGCAGTAAGGAAGAGCAGTAAGGTAGAGAAAGGGAATGAGGAAATGGAGGAAGGGAGGACAAGGGGGTACTAAGTATTTAAATCTATCACATTTTGCAAGGTACATGGGCTTGGGTTGTAGCTCAGGGGAGGAGTTCTTGCCTTGCATATATGAGGCACTGGGTTTGATCCTCAGCACCACATAAAAATAAATAAAATAAAGGTGTTGTGTTCATCTACAACTAAAAAAAAATTTACAAGGTACATATCCAAATATACCACCATAAGACCCACTATTCAGTGTAATTTTTTCTCTCTTTTTTAAAATTTCTTAATTGACTTTTAAAAAACAAATGACAGCAGAATGCATCACAATTCTTATTACACATATACAGAACAAGTTTTCATATCTCTGTTTGTATATAAAGTATGTTCACACCAATTTGTATCTCCATACATGTACTTTGGATAATGATGCCCATCACATTCCACCATCCTTGTTAACCCGCTGCCTCTCTCTTCCCCTCCCACCCCTGTGCTGTATCTAGAGTTTCTCTAGCAACACCGAGACCTCACACAGTTTTCAAGAGATCCCACTCAAGTACTTCATAGATTTCCCAAAAACCTGAAATATGAGACTTTTCAGAGATGCCAAATCCATTCTTCCTTCCAAGTGGACCTGAAACCACTTAGCCAACTGAAGGATACCACCAGCCTGGTTCTGCCCTCAGAACCCAGAGACACTGAGACACTGTCAACATGGTCTCCCAAATGGTGTTCTCTGCTTGGAAAAATCCTTGGGAATTTCTATTCCTTTGTAATGCCACTGCCTCTGAACAAAAGAAATGCAGATTCCAAATATAGACCTGCAAAATTCATTCTCCAAGTTTCCACTTCCTTAGCTCTAACCCACAGTTTAGAGAATCACGAATTTTAATCATGAATAAAATGCTGCCAATCTTCAGTGAGAGAACTCATTTCTTTAGCTTTACTTATTCACAAGTCAAATGTATTAATATCTCATTTTACTCCACTGAAGATAAGAACTGAATTCAAGATGGTTGACCACTTTGGAAACACAATAAAGACCTGTAACAAATGAACTCTAGGAATGAAATAAACAAACAAGCAAAGAGGCATCTGGCCTCACTCTACCTCCCAGGGGGGTTGTCCAACCAGCATATTATTCTGCACACAGCAGGTAGTAACAAGTTTGGAGAATCTGCTTTATTTTCAAATGAAACAGGATAAAAATCAAGGAAAGAATTTTTGCAATAAGATTTCTGGAAATACTCTTATTTTATCATCTAGAAAGATTATATTTAATCCTATAATGTTTTGTTCCTTAAAATATGATAAAGCCCTCAAATAATATTACACATTTCCAAAACATGAAAGTGTTACTGTTCAGTTAACATAGCTTAAACTGATGGACTAAGTATAAGATTTAATTTTGAAAAGAATTCCAACAAATGCACATTTTTTTTAAGACTCAGGCGGTCAAGTTGTTATATGTTCATTATAGAGCAAAAAAAGGACATAGCTTCAAACAGTTTAAAATCCTTCAAAATACATCAATCCATGTTTGAGATACACATAGAGCCTAATGAAACTACTAAGGAATATTTAAACACTGGAATTGAGAAAACTGTACATTTAGTCATATTTATATTAGAATAGTCCATAGTGAAGAGTCTCATTTATCATACCTCAGCATTTTCCAAAGGATGCAACTGGTAAGACTACACATTACTTATCACTCATAAGCAACCCATTGATTCTATCTTATTTATTTTAAAGACTTCTGTCAAGAATGTGTCACTGGTTGTGTCTCTCAGATTATTCATCATGATAACAGCATCACAGTCTTTTCATTAAAAGTAGTGGAGCTGACATAAGAGCTCTTTAAGTCTATTTGTTTCAAGAAGTCCACTTCTCCATAATTACAAACTTATACTTATTAATTTTCCTACTATATTACCTTATAAAGCTATCAAATCATAAAAAGAAGCACTGTGATCATGGATGTCCTCTTACATAATTGGACTATTTGGTTTTTGATAATTGAACTTGTACAAGGTAAGTTGCAGGAAACAAATTAGGAAAAATTCTATACAGAAAATATTTTATAAAGAATAGTGTATCCTTTTCAAATTAATTTTTTTTTGAGGGGAGGGTAATCTGGGATTGAACTCAGGGGCACTCATCCACTAAGCCACAGCCCCAGCCCTATATTGTATTTTATTTAGACTCAGGGTCTCACTGGGGTGCTTAGCACTTCACTTTTGCTGAGGCTGGCTTTAAACTCTTGATTCTCCTGCCTCATTCTCCCCAGGTGCTAGGATTATAGGTATGCACCACCATGCCCAGCTCAATTTGATTTTTAACATGGTTAAATTAAATGATTACTTCTGGATCTTTAGAGGTGGCTGTAAAGTCTGAAAATACACAAACATTCATAAAAAATAATCACTGACATGCTGAATATATTGTCCGTCAGTAGCAATTTGTAGTTCATTAAGCTATGCAAAACAGCAATAAACAATTTGCATTAAAGCAACATTCCCATCAGTCACTGCACATGCATCTGTCACATATCACCTCAATGATTTCTGTGTCCAATTTTCATGACAGAAAACAGAACTTTATCCAGGGCCTTCAATCTATTATCCAGATACCTCTAATAACCCAGGGGCTTCAATCTATTACAAAGATATTTACACTACAGACTTTATAGCTACTGGTATTTTAAGATTTACCCACTATACATCTTATTAACATTTCAGCATTTTTATACATACAAAGAAATAGATAACCAAAACAGTAAGATATTGGAGAAAATAACAAAATTATATCATCTTTGTCTTCAAAATTTTTCACATCAAAACTTTTTGCTGCAAAAAAAAGTAATTTGTTTTGTTTTGCTATGCAGTATAGAGATTGAATCTGGGGCCTAGCACAAACACATCCTCTACTGCTGAGCTACACCCCAAATCCCCTTTTTATTTCATTTTGAAACATAGTCTTTCTAAATTGGGGAGGCTGGCTTTGGACTTGCAATCATCTTTCCTGAGACTCCTGAGTAGCTGGGATTACAAGGGTGTACCACCATGCCTAGCTTGAAGTGACTTTTTTAAGTCTACAGATGAAAGACTTTAAAGGACATTTAGAATTTACTGCAAATTCGGTTTTGAAATAAACTTTTCTTAAACAGATGGTTCACATTGACTTCCACAAATTAGGCACTCCAGAATACAATGCAGAGTAGTAAAATATGTGATGCCTTCTACATACTCCAAGAACAAAGGTCTTTTGCAAATAAGCAACACCAGAATTGCAATTGTCTCTAAGAACAATTAGCTCCCATTCATAGACTATAATGCTGTTGACAATTTCAAGCACTTTCACTTCTAAAGAACTCCCACAGGAAGAAATTCCTCCAAACTTTCCAGACACAGCTGCACTTTCTGTCCTTCTCACTACCTTAACAGTGTGACACATCCAGCTCCAGACAGCCCAATAGCTTCCCCCTGTGTTCTCTAAGGTCACTTTCGTAACTATTCTTGTAACACAATAAATTGCTATAATTATTTCCAGGGCCTACATGTATTGCTGCATTTCCCAAACAGGTGCAGGTCTCTGTGGTTACTCAGAGGTTTGCTAGGGCACCCTTCCCTGGGCTGAGCTGTCAAGACCAGAAAAGCCCATCTACCCATAAACATGTGCCCCATCCCACTACCCTTTTATATTCCTGTCATAATTTAATGCTAGGAAAACTTTACATACCTATTTCCAACAACAAGAAAAACTTCATAAGGTATACAAATTTCTTTTGTACACTGTGATCCCTGGAGTGAGAGAAACTTTCCATATTCCAGCTCTATGACTTAGGCAAGTCTCTCAGGGTCTTCGGACATCACTTTCTAAAATGAAAATGAAAGTCAATAATATTGTAGTGAAGTTACAACATTAAGACACTTTGCATAATTCCTATTGGATTATTTTGATGTTATCTTTATTTTCATTATTATTACCAATGAAACTGGATGATTTTGATATTATCATTGTTTTTATTTTCACTGCATGATTATCAATTTAACTTTTACTTGCTAAATAAAGTATACACACTTGTACTATACTGTTTCCACAATTAAACAACTGATTTTCTAGCACAAAAGCTAATGTTTAATACATACTAGACATTTATAGTTCTAAGAAAAAAATGGATATTCTTTCAAGTCATTTTTCAAATCGCTTTTTTGAACATGAATAAGCTCCAGGTGGGCCTAAGGAGAGTGAAAAGGCAGAGAAGCAGCAGAAACCTCTCTGTCATCCTCCTGTGTGGTTAGATAGGGATGAGAAGACCCTGCCTACCAAGGGAGCAGTCCACAGAGTCTGACCTGGAACTCTCAGGGAGGGGGGCCTCTTGGCTCCTGGAGGTCGCTCCAAGGACTGAGTATGTGGAGGTGCCTGAGGGAGTCTTTATGTCCCCAAACTGAACCTCTTCCATTGCCGCAGCAGGGTAGGACCCTTTTGGAAACCCCTTTCAACATCACCTCCCCCCCAACAGGCCTGCCTGTCCCCAGGAGATTGTCTCTCTTTTAAGATCCCCTCACTGAGACCCACACACCTGTTCCTCCACCTAAATGATCCTCACAGGGCACCTGCCCCTTAACACAGCTTACCGACACTGGCGAAATCCCTTTGCCTCTACCCCACAACCCCCAAACTCGCAGGCCACACCTCCAGCCCTGTAGAGGTAGAAGCCTCCAATAGATGAGCTGCCCTCTAAAGTGGCGGCTCCTGCTGCCAAGGAGCACCTCTAGAAAAGCCGCTGCACCTCACCCAAAGAGCCTGCACCCTCCCCGAGTGGGTCCCAGTACCTGCTTCTTCAAGGTGCTCCACATCTTCTGCTGGGTTTCTGCCCCAGGGGGAGCAGCCAGGAATGCGCGGGTGAACTCGCGGTGGGAGTGACGGAGGCTGTCCTTCCCGCCGTCTAACCTGCGGGAGCCATGGCCAAGCCTTGCGCAGCGTCCTTTTGGCTTGGGTCGTGTCCTGGGCAGCTCTGAACTCACCGAGGCCGGCCGTGGCTCCAGCGTTCAGTGGCTCCTGTGCTCTGACAGCGGCTCCTGTTCCTGGAGTCCGAGACGGTGGCGTCATGGCTCCAGCGATTAGGTGATGCCGGCGGCCGCTCCTTAATCCCTGAGAATGGCGATGGTGGCTTTGGCTCTTGTGCTGTGCACGTGGTGGCGGCGGCAGGTGGCTCTGGTGTCCAGAAGAGGGAGACTGTAGCAGCGTTTCCTCCCGCGCTCTGGCCCTTCCTGTGCTCTGGTGGAGGTGTCAACATTGGCTCTGGGCAGCGGGGTTGGCTCCGTAGCAGCTCCTGTCCTGGCTGCAGTGGCATTGTCTCCAGCTGGTGGGCGACTGCAGTGGAAGGAGGGAAGCGGTTCCCATGATCTGGACACGCTGCAGGCTCCAATGGTTCCTGTGCTCTGGGAGCGGTGACTCCCGTGCTCCAGGCGCAGCGTTGTCTCCAGCGGTTGTTGGGCCTGGGGGAGGCGGCTTCGTGTTCTGGCGGCAGTGGCTCCTACTCCCCAGCTGGCATTGTCTACCACGGTTCTAGTGCTCCAGCAGCGGCGGCGGAGGCTCCAAGGTCTTGCAGCTTAATTGGCAACAGCTGCGGCGGCAGCGGCAACGATGGTGGCAGCGGCTCCTATGTTTTAGACGTGGCGTTTAAGGTTGCTGTGGTCTCAAGGCCACAACATTGACTTAGGGCAGCGGTGGCGTTGGTTTCTGCATTGGCTCTGGCGGCAGCTCTGGCTCCTGAGGCAGCGTTGGCGGAGGCCTTGGGGGCTTCTACAACATCAGCTCTGGTCCTGCAGCTCCCGCGGCTCCCACGCGACGAAGCTGGCTCCTGCCCCTGCTCCTGTGGTGGCTCCCCCGCTCTGGATGCTGCAAGGAAACGATGGCCTCTGAGCTAATGGTCCTTTGGCAATGGACACACGCTATTGGTTAGCTCAGGTGCTCTCACTTCCGTTTTCCCCTCAGGGGGCGTGGTGTCATGGAACCTTCATAAATTTGGACCAATAGTGTTGCAACTTTTTCCAAACCCTTATTAGCATAAACGTGAACCAATGGCATTGACCCAAGAGGTATATATATACCTCTACCTGCGCAAAGTTCTGCGGCTAGTTGCCATAGTGTCTTAGAGGCTGGACTTCCTCTCTTGGATTCGGAACACCGGTAACCTGGAGAAGATTGGTGGTGAGCTGCTGTGGTCTGTTGGAACATGGGTGGGCAGAGCCTGCTACCCAGAGCTGCTTGGCTGCAGAGGCTTGCTGCTTCTGAGGAACCCACCCGCCAGTACAAGTATGAAACTCTACTTTCACTACGGGGGACCTTTTAGCAAGGTATGTGTACTTATTCATACATATTAAAACAAATTGATTACATTTTTTTACACATATAAAACTTCATACATTATTTATTCAAAATAAGAAATTAATTTAATAATTAGACACAGGCAATACATGGTGACACATGATTTGTGATCACATAACTATAATTCCAATTATTAGGCCTAGGAAGAAGAGTTGCCAGTTCAAGTTTCCATTTCATTTCAAATAACTAATAGAAAATCTATTTCTAGGAATTTATCTGTTTTACATAAATTGTCAAATTTGGGGATCAAGAGATATGTAGTATTATATCATTTCCTTGTTAATATGTATGGGGGCATTGAAGGTGCCTCTTCTTTTATTCCTGATACTAACAATTTTTGCCCCCCCTCTTCAGTATGGTTAGGAATTTAACAATTATGTTTTTTTTTTAAATATCCAGGTTCATATTGAATTTTTTCAATCCATTTTCTTTTATTTTACTGATTCCGAGTTTAATATTTGTTATATTTTGACACAGATTGAATTTTTTTTCTTTTTTTCAATGTCAATGCTCAGGTTAATTATTTTAAAACTCTTTTGTTTTTAATAGAAACATTCAATGCTACACATGTTCTTCTCAACACTATATGATTTTACTTATATCATCTATCTAGTCTAAGTTTTTAAAAATTCTATTTGTATCTTTGACTCATGGATTATTTAGAGTTATGCTATTTGATTGCCAAATATTAGGGATGTTATACATTATCTGTCTCTTTCTGGTGTGTGTGTATGTGTGTGTGTGTGTGTGTGTGTGTTGGGGTGTGTATGGGTGTTGCCCAGGAATGGACCCAGTGCTTTAAGAATGCAACTGAGTACTGTACCACTGAGCTATTTACCCCAGCCCCATTGATATTGAACATATGCTTTGCACGATATCAACAATGATACATTTTGATGTTTGCTTTACCTGTGGTCTAGATTGTTGAATATTCTGAGTGCATTTGAGAAGTGCTCTTTTTTTTGGTGATGGGATTTTGTTCTGTAAATGTTAATTAGTTCAGGTTCTCTGATGATTTCGTAAAGATTATCATCTATGAATTGTTGAATTTCTGTGTAGCTTTTCTATTAATTATTAAACAAGTGCTATTGAAAACTTCATCTTTGTCATTGAGTTTAAGTATTTCGCTTATAGATCTATTATTTTATGTGTTCACGTATGTTAACTTTTGGGAGAACATAAAAATTTAGGATTTTTAAGACTTATGGAATTGTTCTCTTCCTCAGGTAATCTGCCTTCTATCTCACATAGTAGTTTTGGTTTTGAGGTTCATTTTCTTTCATATTATTAGACCAACTTGAGTTCTCTTTTGGCTTGTGATTTCATAATACAGATTTTCTTCCCATTGCTCAAAAGATAATTAATGATTTTAATTATGTACCTATGAATAAAGAAATACCCTTAGTGTAATAAGTCTTATTTTGTCCTACAGTATCATGGAAAATATTTTATAGTTTTTAAATTTTGAATTCCATAAATAAAATATGAATATATCTGACTATGTTTATTAATACAGTGTAAATTGTTTATAGATGTAAAAAATTACAAATTTTATTTGAGTAAAATTTTCTCTCATGATGACCATCATGTTGACATTAAATTTGCTTTCCTATAGTTTGCCAACTGTTTGACATAATTGTTGAACTCTGTTTGGCTTGCTCAAGAAAGTCTTTATCTATCCATTTCTAAAGAACATTTTTATTTGGCACTGTATTCTTGTTTGAGATTCTTTTTTCCCTTCAGTTCTTTGAATTCATCATATTACTCTCTCCTGGCCTGTAAGGTCTGTGCTGAGAAGTCTTACTGATAATCGTTGTGTGTTATTTGCTTCTTTTCTCTTTGAGAATCTTCCCTTTGTGCTTGTTTTTTTTTTAATTTTTAAAATTTTTTTACAGTTTTGTAATGATGTCTTGGTGTCCTATTTGAATTAAATGTGATTGACAACTTTGACCCTCCTGTACCTAGATATTTTATCCATATTTGGAAAATACTCTCATGCTATTTCTTTAAATAACCACTCTGCCTTTTCTTTCTCTTCTGCTTCACAAACTCCTTTAATTTAAATATTCACTTTTAATACTTTCCAATAACTTCCATAAACTTTCCTCTATTGTATTCATATCTCTCTCTCTCTCTCTCTCTCTCTCTCTCTCTCTCTCTCTCAGTATTGTTGCGGATTGAACCTAGGCCTTGGGCATGGCAAGTACTCTATTAAATGAGCTATATCCCCATCCCTAAATAACCTTTTAGTTCACAAATTCTTTTTCTTTATCAATTCTGCTATTGATTTTTCTACTATATTTTTCATTGAATTCATTGTATTTTTCATATCTAAGCTTTGTTTTATTTAGTTTTTAAAAATTTGAATTTTTCTGTTAAAATTCTATTTTAATCATTTATCATTTCTGTAATTTCATTTAATTGTTATTGTTTTCTAGTAATTTCTTGAAATTCACTAAATTTCTTTAAAATGTTTGTTTTTAATTCTTTGTTAGGTTGCATATCTCTATTCCCTTTGAGTCAACTACTTTGAGACTTTTGTGTTTTGGGGTGGGAAAGTACTTTAATTTTTCATGTTTCTTATTTCATTAATAGAATGTCTGTGTATTTGAAGGAGAAGGTTATTTCAATCTTTGCAGACTGACTTTGCCTGAAAAAGACCTGTAGCATGTGCAGAGATTCTGGCAGGCTGTCGGTTGTCAGGGGAGTTGGTGGGAGATGCCTTGTTGCTGGAGTTCTTAAATAGGCTTCCCTCATCATTTGGTTAGCAAAGGGTAGGCCTAGACTGTAGGCCCTGGTGGGGGGACTTATTGCCTGGATCTCCATAGAAGGATCTGGAGCTTGGGTCTATGAGAATTGGCTTGGAGGCTAGGTCCATAGAAATTTGTCTAGAATTTCATGTTAGAGTCTGAAGTCTGGATCCATAGAAGTTGACTTAGAACTGAGTTTTCCCAGGGCTTATACCACTGGGATAAGACTTGAGCCAGAATTTGGGAGTGTTCCAGGAACCTGGATCTATAGGGATGTTGTATGAGCCTCAGTCTATGTAGTTCAGTGTGACATTGAGGACTACTAAGGTAAGTCTAGACCTGGGTATACTGAAGCATAACTCGACCCTGGTGCCATGGAACCATCCAAGATACTGGAACTGGATACACTTGGATGCTGTATCTACTAGGACTAACATACAGGATAGAGAAGAAAAATTATATATGATTTTTTTTCAAGGAAAAAATGTTTGTTTGAGAAATGACTATATGGTAGGCATGCACTCCTCTTATCCTAACAATCCTGTTATCAAAGTTGTACCATACACCTCTACTTAAACAGAGTGCACAAGGAAGTTGCTTTGTTTATCAGAAAATGCACAGAACAAATAATTTTTTTCCTTCTACTTAAAGTCTAAATCTCTCATGAACACTTGCTTGTGGCATTTCATGATTTTGGCATATTACTGTGCTCTGAAAGCTTGATAATATATGCCTGAGTGGTAGAGTTTATCCACTGCATTTTGTTGCTCTAATAAAAATGGGTGCACAGAATTCAGTAATTTTAAGCTATTTCAGTATGCTAACCTATCATTTGCTGAAAGTGTTTTGTAGTACCTCTCCTCTTTGTTTTTGTACTGCCCTCTCCTGGCTCATAAATTTCTTAGTTATAAGTGTTTAGAAAACCAAATGGTTGAGACTCTGAGAGCTGCTATCATTTCTACTTTCCATTAGAAGATAATTTCAAATTTTATTATATGAAATGTGGTGTTGACATATAGTAATTAATTCAGACGCACATAGATACAAGATTTATGAAATGATATATCAGTCTGAGAATAATTTGGTAATTTATATAGAATTTCAATGCTTTTGAAAGAAATTCTTTTACCATTCATTGCATTATTAGTCATATTTTCTGAATCACTGATGTGAAAACCTGGTGTCATTAGAAATAATCAGAGCTCTTCCATGTTTGTATCTTACAATGGCCCCTAAATTACAGAAGATCATAGATGATTCCAAAGCAATAAAAACATTGACATTTAATTTAGTAAGTGGAAAGCAATAGCAAAAGGGTAATATTTTGCCATATTATTGACATCAACAAGTAAGAATATAGTTTATTAACCCCCTTTGTAATTTTAATGTTGTTCTGGGATTGATGTTTGCTTTCATCATTACTTCTCTGCAGTATTTGGGAATATTTTCTGATCATGAGTGAACATTTTCTATATCATGAATATCCTCATTCTTTCACCACCACATCTTTGACTAAAGAGTGGCCTTTTAGGTCTGGGGCTGTAGCTCAGTGGCAGAGCGCTTGCCTAGCAAGTGTGAGGCACTGGGTTCGATCCTTAGCACCATGTACAAATAAAATAAAGGCATCCTTTCCATATACAACTACAAAAAGATTTTTAAAAAGAGTGGCCATTTAGGAATCTTTAAGCCTGTATTTTCCATTTTTCTTTCAGTTTGTGTGGCAACTTGACCATATAGATAGAATTAAAATCAGTTCAAAGCAACACTAATACTAAAGTTTTCCCTAGGTGAAAGCCAAGTGGTTCTAACTTTAAAAAATAGAGGCTGATTGTTATGCAAATGATGCATGGAAATGATTGAAGAACAGCTCACCAAAGACTGGTGAATAAATATATCATACTTTACACTCACCTTTCAAATCATAGTACAGGTTTCTGTAGAGAACAGAGATTCTAAGAGATTTTACATACTAATGGATTTTAATTTGAAAGTCTGTATGACCAAAGAGCTATAGAATCCTGGGGGAATTGTGAAGATAAGTTATGATGGTCATGGCTGGAAATGGAGAGAACATCAGATATTCAAAAATAACTCCTGAAAGTTTTAGCAAACAGAACATTAGGACTGAATAAGTGGCTCATTTTAAAATTATAAATTAATCTTATCATCAAGAGCCAGTCAGAATGCCAAAAACAATTTAGTATTTGGATCACCAGCACTGTACTGTGCAAAACATATATTGATGAGCTGCCTTTTATGTCTCTTGTGAAAATTAAATGGAAAATGTGTGTGGCCAAAAATACTAAATTATCAGTTATAGTGAATGTGAGCTTAGTGCTAATTAACATTCTGGGTCTTGCTTCTCAACTAATTTCAGATAAGTGGACTGCATAATAAAAGAAAAAACAAAGATTTTCACAGAAAGAGTATATCTGAACACATGTTTTCCCTTTGGATAATGAAAGAACATTTTATTCAGACAGAGTGCTAGATTAACAAGTTGCAAAATCCATCTTCTGGTTTGGAACTATATTCTCACTTCTACTGTGTTTCTAATTTACCTGGTGTAAACTTACACATCTATAACCATTATAATTTATTATTATATTATTTTGTATTTGTAGTATTAGAATCATTATTTCCTATAATTGAATAATGTCAAATTACCTTTACAAATATATACATTTTATTTCTTATCTTTGCTCTAGCCATGCTCTTGATAGGAGGTAGATTTCCCTAATCCTATCCAGCCCTCAATAGACCACCTAGAAACTGATTAACTCCTATTTATCATTAGCTCCTAATTGCTCCTAGTCTTACCATTTTTTTCAATTCTCACAGCCCCTAAGTGAATAATATCTACATAGCAAATTCTCAATGAACAGTTTCCAAATTGAACCCAATTATGAATGTTAGTGTGTCTTAAACTCATCCTAATAAAAGTATTTTATCAAAGACAGCTTTTCAGAAATCTTTGAAATTTTACTCCATTTATATAATTATTTCAGATTCTCTATTTATTTTTATCAGATCTTGAAAATTTTTACTGAAATACAAAGGCAGACTCTATCAAGAGGATTATAGAAAACTGCATACAGGATGCCTGCCAAAGAGTTTCACTTTTCTGGTGGGCAATTAATAAACTAATGAACCCAAATGTAAAGTGAATTTTTCTAATTGATTTAATAAGAGTGCTCAGAAGTAGAGGGTTGAATTGATGGAGAACCAGTTTAACAGTGCACTCCCGCCAGGTGGACATTTGATAAACAGAGAAACAATTTTAAGTCCATTATTTGGTTTGTATTCCATACTACTCAGGTCTATTCAGTATAGGGTATTTTAATGTATGTAATATACATTCACATCAGATATGGACGAGCAAATAAATTTATTTAGAATCAAAGCTTGTTCATGAGTGAATCAGTGACCAAATAAGATACCAGTACAGTCATGGCAAGTAAGCTTCATTTTGAAAAAAAGTATGAGAATATGGGTCAGAGTTACCTGCAGTGTTTTTCATGGAGAGTTTTCCTACAGAGAATCCTATGGGAACAAATGAACTAAGCAGGGCCCAGCCTGATTCAATACTGCTGACTCTCTTTCAGCTAAAAGCAGTATTCTGTATACTGTTATGTTTCAAGTGTAGAGAGAGTTTTGCTCCACTTACAACATAGAAGCACTGAAAGCCACAGTTTTTTGTTGAAATAGGCATTTTCTAAAATTTTTTGGATTCACAAACTTATTTTCTTATAAAATATAATCTCACAATGTTTCCAAAGAATTACAAAGCAATTTAATCATATTTATGCTATATATTTAAGAAAGTTTTGCTAATTATTTTTAAATATGGGAAGATAATTATAATTTTAAATGTATATTATTATTTATTTTTAATGTTTAGAAACATTAAGAAAAATGTTTCCCTGCCTTTGCTTTACTTTCACTTTAACTCGGATTAATTATGTAAGAAAAGTGTGATTCATTTAAATATATATTTAAGTGTTACCCACTCTATTAATGTTTAATGTTTATGAATTATTTTTATGAATGACCCATTTAAATGGACCATCATAGGATTATGCCAATATTTGCATAAATTTTCTAATATTAACTGAACATTATGTAAGGATTAAAAAACTACCAAGAAAGTTAATATAATTGAAGGTAGCTTTTTTGTGTGTGAATTTTCTAATCTCATTGAGATACATTTGGGAGTTTTCACACTGTGCTTTAGGAGAAATATTATTGATGACAAAAAAATACCCTGTCCTCTTTAATAGAAAGAACACCAACTATGAATACCAACTAGAAGTTAGAAGATGAAAAATCTATCCTTATCCTGGTGAGTATGTTAACTGGACAGGGATGCTCCATGGGTTAAATGGTGAGGAAAAATTAGCAAACATAATAAAAAGTGTAATCAGGGAGTTCTAATATGCCTTTAGTGAAACTGCTGATGACAATGTTTCTTAGAGAAGAGGTCACTCCCACAGAAAAACAAACTAAATTACACTGGTCCCTACATAAAATCAAGCCACATTCCCTTCTTTCCTCAATTGGGAAACCTGAGATTAAGCAAAAACTATATCCTTGTCTGATGTGGGAAAGAAAAAGTACTGTAATACCAGATATTATTTAATTCTGTAATAAGTAGCAGTTATGTTACAACTAGGTAGCTTATAACTAGAAAACTAGTTAGATGGCAGGAATATATAGGTTTTAAGTAAGGAATAAATCTTTTAATGGAAGCAGTGTGTTTACCCCATTGGGTAATAATCTGCGTTTGGATTTGGCCTAGCCTTTATACAGGATGAGTTTGTTAGTTTGTTTTAGGTCACCTTTAAATCTTGCTAATATAGAGGAAATATAATGAGCTATTCAGAAATGAATAATTCTGTGACACAGTGGGGCAGATTACCTTGTAGCACGCAGCTGACTTGGCAGCTCCCCAACCTGTGGTCTGATTTAAAACTTTGCTTAGTTGAGAAGAAATGTGAAGCCAAGGTGAGGAAAGACAGTGGCAGAGACAGAAGCCCTGGGCAAAGAGGCACTGGCGTCAGAGTGAAGGAGCTCAGTAAGGTTTTTGCTTTTTTCTTCCATGGGTGGTGTTGAATGGAGACAAGAATGTGGGCTTAAATATGAATTGTAAGTGGCTTTTCTATAGGTGACTTTAGGTTTGTTTTTATAAAGTTGTTCATAATCCTAACTTGGTATCAGAACATACTGGTGACGATAGAATCATCTTACTATCAAAATGCTTTTGCCCATAAAATGCATATTTCCCACCCCACCCCCCAAAAAACAAATAAAAATAAGAGAATACAGTCCAAAATAAAACCAATTAATATACATACTGGTTTTTAAAAATTATCGTCCTTTTGTCTTTTCCATCTTTGATACAGCAACACCTTGTATGTCACAATTTATTTCATGATTGAAATGAAAATAAAAGGGCTGACTTATGACCAGAGCTAAGTATTAGCTGAATGTGTTATAGACTGAATAATGCCTTGGTTTCCTTGGTTGTTAAGGTAGTGTATTTTATTGAATTTTAAATGTCTGGCTTGAACATTTCACTAATGTGGATTTGATGATATTACTTTGTTCCTCATACAAATATTCAGAAGTCTTTCCCCATCTGGAAACTTACACTTATTTTAGACTCTAAGATAAAATAGTATTGTTTTTATTTTCTATCAAGGAAAATTATAAAATATATTAAAATCCATGTATGCAAATGTATATATTCTGAGTTTCACTAGGCAATATTTTTGATGATTGATTAATCCAGTGAAATTGTGTACATAACTAAAAAAAAGAAATTATGTATTTAAGCCACATAAAATTAAAGTCTAATATAAAGAAAATAATAAAAACCCTATTATATAGGGTTATTTCCTCTGTATTGGAAGATACAGTTCTTCTTCTACAATAGTGAGAGAACTGAAGGTATTATTTTATTTATATATAATTTAAAACACATATTATGACAATTATATTGTTAAAAAGTGGATAATTATCTAAGTTGTATTTGGAATATATAAGCCAGCATACCCATAAATTCATATACAGATCTTATCTAGAGCTTAAACAAATTCTATGCATTTACAAAATTTTTTCTTATGATACTAGATCATGATGAATTATCTAACTAATAGAAACTAATTAAACTGAGTTCTTCAAAAAAAATAAAAATATCTCTAAGGCTTAAATCATGTAAGCCACCTCATTACTCTAAACGATTGTCAGAAACTGTGAAGTGTTATTTCATATGCATGTATACTGAAAATACATTTTTATTTGCTGCTATTTCTTGTATCATTTCATTTATTTAAATTCTAGAGAGATTATTACATTTCACATATCTATTTCCATAAATATTTTTCTGAAATAGAGTTAGGTAGCATTATAATCAAGCTCCTAACAAAATGTACTAGCCCATTATTTACAAATTGATTGTGACCAGCTAGGAAAACTTACAACAAAAAAATTGTCTTTTTATAGGCTTGAAATAAACTGCAACTTACTCTAGACAGGTGATATTTTCCAATATTGAACAGACATTTAGTGTTTTCCATTGAAAAACACTTACAATGAAAACATGTTTAAAACAAGAAAATTAGGTTCACTAAGTATACTCATTTTACTTGGGAATTAAAATCACCAAAAAAGACCCTAGGAGATTTAAGACTAATTTATTAATCCTAATGTATTCCTCCAAATTTGTTAGCAGTGTAGGAAAAAGAAATGAGACAGAATAGTGTAATAAGTAACCAATCTATTGTTTTCATAGACTCAATATGATTTGAGTGTCTATTAGATAAAATTGGATCTATCCATGTAGCTACTTAAATAACAAATTTGCTGTTTTATGATCTTATATAATAGCTCATGTGTGAAACAAAATAGAAAAATCCCTTTACCAATATAATTCTAACCTTGAATTCTCAAGATATTCAATTGCTTGTGGTTATTTATTTTTCTTGCAAATTAAGTATATTAAATATATGAAGTATAAATTATAATAGAGAAATAGGCTGCTACTTTAAATAGAATGCTAAATAGAATTAAAAAACATTGGAATTTTATTTTTATGTGCAAAATGCTGCACACTAATTTTGCTGTCCAAATAAATAGGATCTATACATATATTTAAAATGGCATAAAATTAACATACAAAATCCTGGTACTCAGAGATATGAAAACTTAAAAACCACAGTAAACTATCACTTTCTTGATGAAGTTGAAAACATTCTTAAATTATGATTATAATCAATGAGTGAAACAGTTTCTGTGTTATGGCTAGAAAAAGTGCATGGTGCCACATGTTTTTGAGCAAGTGTGATAAAATATATCAGTATTTTCAACAAAGCCACATGTATGACTGAAAAATTTTTATTTTGAATAATATAGTCTAAATTAAGTCTGAGGAGATAAAAATTTTTACAAAAATATAAAAATATTGATTAATATTGGAAAAATGCCTTCAACAAGCTAAATCTAACTAATTATTTTAATGCTGATTATGGAAACCATACTGTACACACAAGTCTAGTATATTAAGTTCCTATAATCAAGATATGAGTTAAAATGAAATTACAAAGGAAAAATATATCAATTTATCAATATATTTTATTTTATAGAAATGACCTTGAATAAATATACATTAGAAAATGGCCTAAATTTCACTATTACTTAATTAATGAAGGACTTAAAGAGAATACAAACCCACTTTGAGTGTGAGAGATTTTAAGGAAAAAGGGGATCTTTTGCTCTTAAAAATTTCCTTGAGTATTTGACTCAGGAATAAACCATGATTTCATTAAACAAAACAAAATGTGAAATATTTTTTTAATATCCTAGGAAAATTTTGTTAGAGACAGATAGTATTCTATTAAAATGTAACAGGATTATCTGCATGTTGATATTGTAGCTATGTAAAGGCAAGCCTTGTAGTATATAACAATTATGTTGATAGACTAATATTTTTATTAACATACAAAATAATATTTTGAACTTAGGTGGTCCATTAACCCTGTATTTAATAGAACATATAATACAGCAAAATTATACCTCTGACATACTACCCACTATGAAATTTTTATGAAGACACTAATAGTGTCAAAAATGTCAAATTTGAAAAATATGATGTATAATATCCCTCAAAAATATTTAATATATTTTTAAAGAATCATGTTATTTATTTTCTGTCTATTTTATATTATAAATAATTATTAATTATATTCCAACAAATTTATTTATTAGTCTAAAAACCACTTCATAAGCAAATATTTATTGATATTTCATCATGTTCCTTTAAAAATTTCTACCCTTCAGAAATGGAAGGAAGACTTTATTCCAAACATTCTGTACAATATTGAGTAACTGCATATTTAGCAGTTTATACGCAAATGGTCAAGAGCCCCAATATTTAAACATATCAGCCTCAAAGACTTTATAGAACTGTATTATCCATATGAACTTCTTCTGAAAATGCCCTACATATTCAGAATGTTTTCTTCTTGTTATTCATCAAAATTATCCATTTTCTGCAAAATTGAATGTCATGGTAGTTAATTAAAGATGGAAACTCCTCATTTATATGTATTTTTTCTCTATTTTTATATCTGCCCATTTGAAGAAATAGGAACTTATTTTAAGAATGACCTTGTCTTGGAAAGGTTCTCTCTAATTGACCCATTCAGAAGTTCTTGGTAAGATATCTAGCATGGTCAACTTTTGGCGTATGTCAGATTCCTATGGGATGCTGGCCTGGTGTCTGAGTTGGTAGAATTGGGCCTGAAACCCGCACCACTAAATTAAAACTGTTGGCTGAATCTGTGGGGGGTGGGAATGAATCTGTATTTTCAGAACTGGCCTGTAAATTTGGTTCATGGTGATTGACCTGGTGCTAGTGTAGTCCTTGGGCCTTAATTTGAAGGGGCATGACATGGGAATGGACCTGTAGCCTAAGTCCATAGGCATGGGCCTAGGATTAGGATCCACAAGGTCTGGCCTAGAATGTGAGTATGCAGAGGTGGTCCTGAGACCCAAGTATGAGGAGGTTTAACTGGTTGGTCCCTGGGGACTGACATGGATCCTGGGTCAACCTGGTGTTAGGTCTGGTGTGGAGTTTGAGACCATAGAATCAAATCTGTATATGGAGATGTGAAGTGTATCCTGATACAAAGAGCTATGGGATCCTATTCTGGATTCTAGGACAGTGGGGATTAGCTGGTGTGGGTACATTGGTGCTCACCTGCAGGCTAAGTGTATAGGATACATGGATACTGGCCTGCAGGTCAATGAAAATTAGGTCAGTGAAGACTCAGGCTACTGAGTCTTGCCAGGACTTTGGTTCCATGGACATGTTCCTGGAGTCTATGTCTGCAGGGGCCAGTCAAGGGATAGGATCTACTGGTAAGGGCCTGGATTCTGGATCTTCTTGAGCAGACATGTGCATAGGTCTGCTGGAAGTTGAGACCAAGGGGGCAGGCTTAGAGAATAGGTTCAAGGGGACCAGTGTGGCACTGTGTAGGCTTAAAGTTTGTGTCCATGGGTGATGTCATGTTATCTGAGGTAAGGGTCACTAATTTGGACCCTAGAGGAAGTTTGAAAGCAGTATTATATACACCTAGCTGACTCTGGGCTAGTCTGTAATATGAACCTGGGCTGCCGTGGCTGGCCTGGGGCTTGGGTAACCCTGGAGTCTGGAGACATGGAAGCCAGCCCAGTATATGGATCACTAGAGCTGTCTTGACCTTGGGACAAACCTGTAGCCTAATTCAATGGAGTTGACCTGGCAGTGGATCAGTCTGGCATTTGGGACAGCTGGTAATCTGAGGATACTGGAGTCCATTCAGCACTGAAGTATCCAATACACCAAGTATACTAGGCAGATGTGGAGCTGTGGCCATGGGACCAAATGTGGCACCAAGTCAAGTCTGAAGGCTCATTATTCCAAAGCAGCCTGAAGTTTAGGGCCATGAAAGTCTTCCTGGACCTGCATTTTACTGGGAAGGATTGGTATTTGTCTCTGAAATGAAACCCGGGTCTCATTTCCTTCTCCTTCCATCACCTGGAGGGTGGGTATGTGTGTTTTTATTTCCCAGGGATGCTTTTAACAACAAGATACATTTCCAGCCATTTTGTTTATTCATTTTATTTTGAGGCAAGGTCTTGCTAAGCAGCTCAGGTTGGCCTCAAACTTGTGATTATCCTGCCTCAGTCTTCCAAGTCACTGGAAATACAGATTCACTCCCCTGTGCCCATCCCTGCAGTGTATTTCTGTCAGTGCTGTGCTGCTTGTAGTTAGAGAGGTATAATGATGTAAAATAAATCTGTCCTTCCTATATTCAAAACCTCTTTCCTTACATTCTTGTATCACTTAACAGCAGGAATATATTCTAATAAATACATTGTTATATGATTTTATCACTATACATACATTATAATGTGTACTTACATAAACCTAGATAGTGTAAATCATTCACTTGATGTGGTCTTTGGATATAATTAAGAGACATGGTAAACATGAAATGTATGAAGTTGTTACAGACATAACATGGCATACTACTTTATGATAAACTTGTTTTTACAGGCACAAGGAGTATATTCTAATAATAAAAAGTACAATATAGTAACTACATATACTAGTAACATAGTCATTTGTTTTTAGTATTAAGTATTATGTACTATAGACAATCATGTGTGGTATACATTTATATGATTTATATGTGAGGTTTGTTCACACAAGCTTCACATAAACATGTGAGAAACACATTGAAGTATAATGTTTTCAAGGCTATTGCTAAGCAACAGAAATTTTTTCAACTACATTATCGTCTATGGGAACACTGTTGTGTATGTAGCCTGTCATTGACCAAAACATTGTCATCATGCAGCTCATGATAGTATTTCTGTGCTATACCCAGGTGCTGTCATCTCTTACCTGGTCTCCTTACTTTTTGTACAGATATTTTTGTACAGGGATAGTTGTTCAAATGGATGTTTCTGTGCGTTAAGTAGGAAATCCTATTTCACTGTCTTGTTGAGTTTACAGAGAATGTCAGATATGTACCATTTTATTTCCATTTTAGAAATGAGGATCCTGAAACTCAAGAGAGGTTGAGTGGCTTCTGCCAAATCATAAACACTCAAATTGAAATCCATGAAATTGAAATCCATAGTTTGTTTTCCTATCTTAAATTTGGGAAACACCAAAATAAACTGGGTCAGAGTACAGAGCGTATGTAGACTACTGAATATGTAGAATAATATAGAGTATTTAGTGTATAGAACATAAATTTAGAATTAATCCTATTAAAAACACCTCAAGTTAACTGCAAAGAAGAGGTGCTGAAGAAAGATTGCTTTGTCTTTATGTATCGTGTTAATGGTTTAGTTGCATAGTATGTTAAGTATGTATTATTACTCTTTAGGGCATTACTGATATAGATGACATTGTCCTATGTATCATTTAGCATGCATAGTTGACAGAGAGGCTCTATTGTGCAACTGACAAGAGCACTTCCCCTAAAGTCAAATGCCAGGTTGGGAATCCTCACTAACTGACTACCTTGAACATACTCCTTTATTTATTTATTTAAGAAAAAAAATTAGTTGTAGATGGACACAATGCCTTTATTTTATTTATTTATTATTTTATGTGGTGAACCCAGTGCCTCACACATGCTGGGAAAGTGCTCTACCACAGAGCTACAGCCTCAGCCCCCTTGATTTATTTTGTTTAGTTTCCACCTCACTGGGTAGTTGTGAGAATTGAATGAATTAATACATGTGAAGTCTGTCATTGATAGCTAGCATGTTTTAAGTGCTTAATAAAAGTTATCCATCATTGATATTATGGATGTTGTTTCCATGGATCTTGGCTTTATGCAAAATAAGCAGCTTCTTAAGGGATTTGGTTCAGATTCAACACTCTATCCCTATGGATTAGCAGACACCACTAATCAAACATGGCAGTTCCTCCTTCAATGTCCTAGAGCAAGCCTTGGGTTCCACACATCTAAAAGCATCAACTAATACCTAAGAAGAAGTCGTGTTTGGTATGTAGTAATAAACTTATTTTGCTAGTGGAGGTAACAGTTTTTGGTTTTGGTTTTTTTGTACTTTAAGTGAATAACTTCATGAACTAAGAATAAAAAAATATATATCATTCTCTCTAGAATAATGCCAGTGCAGTATATTTGTTGACATTGTGAAAGTCCTTTTCTGTGTGTTTTATTTTATTTTTAAAAAATATTTATGTATTTATTTATTTTAGTTTTAGGTGGACACAATATCTTTATTTTATTTTTATGTGGTGCTGAGAATTGAACCCAGTGCCTCATGCATGCTAGGCAAGCGGGCTACCACTTGAGCCACATCCCCAGCCCCTTCCGTGTGTTTTAAATGATACAATTCACACACACATACAAACTCTCACAAAAATGAAATATGGACTAATGATCTAAGATTTAAATACTCTAAAATGCCATGTGGGTTTTCTTCTGGAAGCTTCCCCCAAGAAATACGTCTCCATATCTTATATTCTTCAAAATTGCTAATGGTCAGTCTGATCTCCTGTATCAAAGCATCGGTACTTCTATTTTCTTTACTTAAGCTGCACCTCCAAATTACTTTCATCCTACAACCAAGTGCCCTTCTATGAAGTCTTGCTTGGCTCTCCATTTCTTTGTTAGTACCCCTACCTCTGATTTTTTGAATTATCTCTGCCATAGTCCTTAACCACATAACCATGATTAGGCAAGTTCTCTTCGTAACTGTACTGCAGACTCTAAAATGAAAGCAATTCGATGTGAATCTGCAATATGTATACGGGTAAAAATGGGAGTTCATAATCTGCTTGAATCAATTGTATGAAATATGATATGTCAAGAGCTTTGTAATGTTTTGAACAACTAATAATAAAAAAGTAAAAAAATAAAGAAAGAAATTGCTTTCATTTTTATATTTTAGAAGTCTGAATGGTCTCTTACATACAACAGAAACTCAATAGGTGTTTGATTAAGTGAAGATCCAGTTACTTTACATAAGTTCAGTGATATGGATCCTTGAGGCTTTTTCCTCATACTTTATATCCCTAATTATTTCTTTTTTCAGATTTTCTAAGTTATTTGAATAGTTAAACTCTATTGTTTTACGTACAAATTTACCCTGAAAAACTTAACCAGCTGTTACCTTAAAAATACAAAATCTTTGTAATGAGGTTAAAATTTTCACATCATTGCTTAAAATCTTTATCTAAGAATATTATAAATATTAAACTTTAATATTGCTCCCATCTTATGAGCGATGGTATTAACTTAATTCCAGACATAACATTGAGCATAGTTATGTACAAAGCTTTGTGTTATAGACCTAGGGTATCAGTTTCTTTTCTCATAAACTCCATAGAAACATTTTCTCTGTGCTACTATCTGCAGATGGTAATTAAATCATAGTTATAGTAAAAATAAAGTCCTTGAACTTAAGAAAACTCTTAGTCATCCTTCACAACCCATCACAGATATCATTTTACATCTCATTTCTTGTCTGTTCCCTCCATGGGGATCCTTCCAATCTCTGGGCTGTTGCTAAATCTTATATACAGTGATGTTACTGCATGTGCCATTCTATAATATTGTAATTAACATTGTAATTATTAATGTCCATCTCCTTAAAAGGAACATAAGATAGATACAAGATACATGACAACAGTTATTTTAATGATTCACACTTAGAACAGTGCCTAGCACAGGGTAAGTACTTGGGGAACTTTATTAAATTGAAAATGTGTGACTCAGTGAATGGAACAAAAAGGCAGGTATGCACTCCATCTCAGATCACTTGCTTGTTCTGAAAGAGACTACATAAAGGATTTCTAATTTAGGATGGTCTATTTTAACCATTTCATGGAAGGCATTATTTTCAAAAAGCATGATGATAGCTTTGCTGTGTTGAAATAGATTATAAAGGCTTTGGCTTGAAACTCTGCTACTTGAAACAATGAAAGCAAGATCAAAAATTGATAAACTTGTAGGGAAACAAAAATGAGACTCAGTACATTTTTCTTACTGTACAAGGGATAGGGGATTTGTGCATTAAGATTTTCTTCTCCTCAGTAAAAGGAAAAAATAATACATAGATATATCAATAGATGGATAACCTTTTTAACCATTCACTGGGAATTGTTTCAGAGTTTCAGTAGTCATGGTAAGGTTCTCTGATCTGTGTTTAGAAGCCCAAGCTAATTTATCTTTAAGATTTTTACAAACACATATGCATACACACCTCCACACACATACTGTCCAGTAGAAACTCCACAGAAATAAGAGATCATTGCATACTTTTGTAATATGGAATAAGTACAATATTATCCTAAATATTTATACACATAGGCATATTTTTCTAAGAATTTCCCTTCTTCAAAACAATATTTCTGAGATACTTGAACTATAACTTTTAAAGACAAGGTTTTTATAATCTTCCAAATTATTATAATCAGTTACCAAATCACATTGTATTTTCTGTTTGTCTGATATATCATTTACTTTTATGTTTTATTAGCAGATACATTATATGTAGACTATAGAGTGATATCTAATGATACTGTATGGTTGCATCTTAGGACACAATTCAGTCAGTGTTTGAACATCACAGAGTGAGCATAATACAAACCTAAATGATATGAGTCAATTGTTCAATGTGGACTCTTCATGAAATCAAAAGATGTGGTTAACACAAGATGTATAAAGTTTCTACTAGTGTAACATGGTATTCTGTTGTACAGTAAACATTTTTCTAAATAAAGGAGTACACTCTAAAATAACATACAAAATATAGTAAATGTATAAATCATTTATTGTTACTTTAAATTATCAAGTACTAGGTACCACACATAATGTATATGTGTTATCATTTTATATAGAGTTGGCAGCAGTTTGTCATTTACAGGAGCACCACCAAAAACATCTGGATAGTGCATGGTGCTACAAAGTTACAATAGCTATGACATCACTAAGCCACAGGAATTTTTCAGCATTAATAAATCATTACTTTATGTACAAAATTTGAAAACTGAAAAATGTCATGGGACCACAGTTGTATTATGTGTTACTAAAATGTTGTAATGTGAAATATGACTATATTAACAGGTAAATCTCAGCAATTCTTATGCGCGATGGTATTAACTTAATTCCAGACATAACATTGGGCATAGTTATTTACAAAGCTTTGTGTTATAGACCTAGGATATCAATTACTTTTCTCCATAAACTCCAACTCTAGTGTGAGCAGATATTTGAGCACAAAATACCACTTGCTATATTTTGGATCTTGAATGTCCACAGGTCTCCAGCCAGTGGTGATATTTGAGATATGGTGAAACCTTTAGAAGGTGGGGCCTAGTGGTAGAAAGTCAGGTTATTTGGAGCATACTCTTAAAGGAAATATCAGGAGTCTGACTTCTCCTCTTCCTCTCTCTGCTTCCCCAGCCACCATGAGGTGAACAGCTTTGCTTCCTCATGTCTTCCATACCATGGTGTTCTGCACGTAATTATAGATCCAAAAGCCACAGCGCCAAGAGACCATGGTCTTTCTAACTATGTGCCACATTGAACCTTTTCTCCTCTAAGTTTATTTATATCAGGTTTTTTCACAGTTATGAAAATCTGACTAACACACCTGTATCATATGAGTTCCATTATGAAAAAATGTTATTTGAATACATATGTGCCACACACTGTACTCACTATGGAGTCAGCAAGAATGAATGAATAATCTTCATTGTACAATAGGTGTGATGCTAATGGCCACGTTTGCATGGGGAGACATGATACAAGAATAAATAATGAACCCAGCATGGAGGAGAAAACTTTCTGGAGTGATAGAAGGAATCAAATGAAATGTGGATGAGATGTGGCAGAGTAGAATGTTTGAGATAAACTCCAGGCAATAGGGAACTACATAATGGCAAGAAGTACTGGGAAAATATAGGTATGATGCAATTTCATTTTATGTAAATCCAGATATGCAAATTTAAAGTAACTAAGTTTAAGAGGTATAAATAAATTATTGTTTGATGTACAAAATTTGAAAAGTGAAAAATTTCCTAAATGTAAGGGATTATTAACTTTAACCTTGATGTGTTAACAGTTTCTGCAATTTCATGTGGACACTTTAGCTGAGACAGGGAAATTCCTCCCTTCCTTTGTCTGAAGTTTATCTTCAAACTTCTGTGAGTGCATTTGGTGACTTCCATCCTGTAATTTTAGTGTGCACAATTGTCTTAGTTCATTTTCTGTTGCTATTACTAAATACCACAGAAAAGGTAAATTATAAAGAGTAGTTTTTTTTTTTCAGCTCATGTTTCTGGGAATACAATGATGAGGTGCTGCAAATGGAAAAGTTCTTTTTTTTTTTTTTGGAGCCTCTTTGTAGATTCTCAAAGTGGTGTAGGGCATCACAGGGTGAGACAGAATGTACTAGGTCAGGTCTCACTGCCCCTTTGTTTAAAAGCAGAGTCCCATTTGTTACAGTTCTACTCCTGTTATCTCATTTAACCTTAATTACCTCCATCCCATACTAAGATTAAATTTCCATCCTCTTAATAACTCACAATGGGGATTAAATTTCAACATGAGTTTTGGTGGGGCATATGAACCATAACCATGACTGTACAAATTATTTCCCTGTACACTATAAAAACATAATTGAAATGCCCATTAAATAGTGCTCCTAGGGCTCAGGCTAACGCCTGAGGTAATGTTTCCAAATCTGAATCTTTGGAACAGGATTTGAATGCAATAAAATGACAGGAAGAAGTTCACCAATCCCCTATCATGTGTTCTTCTGTAGATTTAAGGAAATGTCTGATGTGAACTAATAACAGAGCATCTGGGCAGAAGCATATGGAATGAAACGTGTTCTACCAAGGTGAATCCACTGTTCCAGAGTGTCTTGACATATTTGTTTAGATTTATTCACATGGAAGAAATGTCATTAAATAATGCATCTTTTGAATGATGTAGGCCTTTAGGGCACTTGTGAAGAGGCAACTCCCCAAACTTGATGGGGCCGGAAGCACATAAGTGGAAGCTGCAGGTAATTGGCTAGAGAAGAAAGAGAAGATCATGAGGCCTTATAAATCACATGAAGCCTATGGAATTCAGCCTTTGAGTGAGTGAGCCAGATTTCTGTTTTAGAGAGATCATTATGGCAACAGTGTAGAGGAGGAAAGACTTCAGGCCGTATGTCCTGCTGGGAACCTGGTTTGTGTTTAGGTAAGAAGATGGGGACCTGTCAGCAGTGTCAGTTTTAGAGAAGAGAACACAATTTCAAAAATATTAAATCAATCAGTCAACAAATAGTATCTACTAGGAGCCAGCAATCATTCTGTGCCTTAAGAGGTAAAATCCAAAGCACTTGGGACTTGACTAGATATATTTGTTGAACAGAGTTAATAGCAATCTGCTAAGGGAAGAGGAGAAAGCAGGAAGCTCCTTTTAGCTCAGCAGTTTTGCAGAGCCAATTTGAAAAGGCAGATTTTGAAACTGGTCACAAATTAAGAGTCAATTTTGAGAGGCAGACATGGAAGAAAAAGGATGAAACTGGCTCAGCAGACCAAACAAAATGATCCAAGGCCTGGGTGCTCCAGGTCAGAGCCTGTGAAGCCAACTTATCTAATTCAGCACTGGTGTCCACTTGTGTTAATGGAAGATTGAGCTCATGTCAAGGAATAATACACTGGGAAGAGCTTTAAAGGACAAGATAAATTCTTTGGATTTTATCCTGAATGCAATGAATGGTCACTGGAACATTTCACAGGAAAATTTAAAGTTGAGATGAAGAATATGTACTACAGGGGGAATCTAGTCTTAGAATATAGTTGGGTGCTTCATTTAAATATAAATTTCATCCCATATCAGTTATCTAATGATCCCTCTCCATATTTAGGTTATTTTTGGTAGATTGCATCAAAATTTTTATGATTCACCCAGGGTATTATTATCTGGCAAAGTGATTTTATATGGTTCTAGGATGCCAATTTTTCTTCTATGTTAAGGATTTCAAATGGATTTGTTAGTTCAAATGACAAGATAGTTTGATAGAAGTATACATTTAGTTGTTCTGAATTATCATATTATATTATTTTATGTCTCTCTGCAAATGTATATTCCACATCCAATGCTGGTTACACCCCAAATAAATCATTTGCATTAAATCAAACATTTCATTATTCTTCCTCTTTTAAAAACATAAAGAAGGTATTTAATTAAAAAAAGACATTGCCAATTTCAGATCTTTCTTGTCTTTTAATTTGCAATTTACACATTCCTACAAAAAGGTCAATTCATTTTTATGCTATTATAACTAATCATTTAAAAACATCTGAGAACCAATTTTTAAGACTAAGATTGAAAAAACTTGTTTATTTCTATTCAATTTCTACCTAATGCTGTTTGAATGTTCTCCTGAATATTGTGAGGGCTCTTCCTTTAAGCAATAGCATAAATTGTCTTTAACAGAACTACTGCCTCTAGAAAACCTTCAAGGATTAATTTTTTTCACTGTTTTCCCCCCTTATTCAATGTCACTTCAAAATCTAATAATTTTGTGTTTTTCTAACTTGCACACATTTTTTAGAAGCAAACGCAGCAGTAGCACCTGTTCATCAGACTTTAAGACTAATCGTCCCTCTGCCACAGAACTGCAAATACACATAGGACTCAATCACTAATGACTGCAAAGGGTAATAGCTTAGATAAACATATGGCAATTTACTAGACTGGATGTTCTTTCTGGGTAAAAATATCCTGCCATTTATATTGAGTCCATTATAAAATACAAAGAGAAACATTCTGTACACTTCTCATGCTCTCCACAAAGTTCAAAGCCAAACAAAGCCCAAAGGTCAGAATGGATTTTAGAAGAAAAGTGAAAGAAGAGAAATACTTTGGTTACCAGGGGACAAACATTTGTACCCTGAATGGAAAGAAAGAACTCAAAGGGTGAAAAGATGGTCATTCCTTTGCATTCTCCCCAGGGCTGAATATTTGCTGTTCCTGAAGATGGTAGAAAAACAGGTACTTATTAAATAAGGCAGGTTCCTTTGTGTACAAAGAAAGACAAAGTCAGAAATGCTAAGTAGGCAGGGAGACATGGGGAAATGGCAGGTTTCCAGCTTACTTTTGTCCTCTGTTGGCTTTGAGTGCCTCAGACACGTGGACAGGACTCAAATAGCTTATTTTTAAAAACTTCTCATTTGTGGTGTTTGCATTATTTTCTAGATTTGTCAGAGGAGAATTTTCTTCAGCCAAGTGTTCCCAGGTCAGTAACAACATAGTCTGATTGATCATTCTATTTTTCTATACGTGTGCGATGGAAAACTCCTGTCTGCAAGTGTTTCCTTTGGTATTCCATGCACAAAATGTCAGTTTTTCTGTGATCCATTTATATAGAGTATTTGTAGTTTTTCCATTTGTAATTATTTTCAGAAGATGTTGACCCTTTTGTGATCCACATAGAGAAAGCTTTGTTTGATAAGTGGTGGAAAAGAGAGTTCCAGTGATAGAGTTAGAAATGGATGCATAATATTGCTCTTCTGAGTCACAGCATTGACAGAAAGTTCCTATATGACAATTGGGCATTTGAATGTATATCTGTAGTAATTGGAACCACAGTTGTTTCAACTGATGGCCCTTGTGACATTTTCAGAAAGAGAAAAAGACCGTTCTTAAAATAACACACAAAAAAGTACCATCCTTTGGAAGATGTATTTAGTTTAATATCATGACATGATAATCCTCCCTAGCAAGAATCAACTTGCAAACAAAATTATGAGTGTGAGCTTCAGTATCCTAGTATTGGAGGGATGGTGATTAAAAGACCTTCTTGCTACACTAGACCACCACTGAAAATTGGGGACCAAGAACCCATAGAGAGGAGACACAAAGGAGCAACAATGAAAGGGAATGAGTGTGAAGAGCAGGACTCTCACTTCATGAGCCTGCAGTCTCTGCAAAAATAGACCTGGAGACTTTACTAAGAGGAGAGACGAGAAAATCAACAAAAAAGAGCTTCCAGTTAAGCTGGTAATTCAGACGGCAACAGTTCACGAAACAGATTGAGGGTTATCTGTCAGTTTTTCCTGAAATAAGACCCAGCCAGATACTGGGCTGCATAAAATAGACCTATTCCTTAGGAATTACCAAAAGGAGAGGACAGGCAACTCCATTCTGTCCTCTTCTCCATAAATGACTTGTCTTACTTCCTTTTTCTGCACTCTTACTCCCAGACCCACTAAAAACACCAACATCCTAGATGACTGCTTGGGCATCTAAGGCAATGGCTATAGAAATACCTGATTCACAGCCCATACACCCAGGATGACTACATAGGAAAGCTCTCCTACTGGGTCTCATCTCAGTGAAGTGGACTCAGAAAAGAGAAGTGGCCAGGTGAGGCCTGTAAAGTTCTCTAGAATTGCACAAGGTCAGAGAATGGAACTTCAGGAGCCTGAGAATATCCACATGCACTGTAAAGCTGCTTGTTATAGGCAGGCAGAACAAGAAATGAAGGGTAGTACTGGGCTTAAAGGACAGGTGAACATCCCCAAGGGTACAGGTCATGAAGGAATTTCTCTACCTGGAAACCTAGTGGAGAGAGAGTAGTGAATGAGGTAGTAGCAGAAAGGTGGGGTTTGGACAAACAGCTCACAAACAAAATATTGATGGGCTCTTGGTTTTCAAACATAATACTGAAAGAGGAAATAAAAGGCATGGGAGAGATGAAAGGAGAATGCACCAGAGTGTACACACAGCCTTCTCTCTTGTTATCTCTACCAAATAAACCAGAAGAGGAGATAATTTAGTGCCTCCATTTAATCATCATGGGCAATGTTAACGTGAGCAGTCAGTGAGTATTATAAAATATGTTGCCAGTAACTGGAGTTGACATGACCTTGGCAGAGTTACTTAACAATTCTCTACCCTTTTTTACACAAGAAACTGCATCCCTTTGATTCCTCAAATCCTTCTCAGAAGTTTTAAGAGATTTTTGAACCTTAAAAAGATATCTGTAATTAAATATAGCAAACATATCAATGTTACAAAAAGGACTAAGAGTATGGAATAAATTTTGATGGGGAGTTTTGTTACCACCTACTCTGCTGGCTCTTCATATGAATTAGATAAATAGATAGACAGATGATAGACACTGTCATTATAGAAAAAAATTCTCAACTCTATGGATATATTTTAAAATAGTAATTCTATTTATTTATTTGTTGTAATTGGACACAATACCTTTATTCCATTTGTTTATTTTTATGTGGTGCAGAGGATCGAACCCAGGGCCCCGTGCATGCTAGGTGAGCACTCTACTGCTGAGCCACAATCCCAGCCCCTAAAATAGTAATTCTTTTTAAAACATTTTTTTTAGCAATAAATAGACACAATATAATTATTTTGTTTATTTTTTTTAATGTGATGTTGAAGATTGAAACTAATGCCTCACATGTGCATGGCAAGCACTCTGCCACTGAGCCTCAACCCCAGCCCCATAAATAGTAATTCTTATAATTTTTATAAAAAATATAAAGCCATAGGTCAAAGGGCAGTAATTAATTTAAAACATACTTTATAATATAAGAAAAGAATGGATAGCATAAAGGAGTTCATTCACATACACTCTGCCATTATTTATTTCATAGCCTTTTGTAAACTTTAATACTCAATACAACATTCAGTCTAATCTCATTTAGATCTATATCTATGGAAACTATAATACAAAGGAAAGTATGAAAATGATTAGTTACCGGAGACAGAAAAATCTTCCCAGAGATTGTTTTTTTGGCATTTTCTGATAAAACAATTGTACAAACAATTCCTCAGGAGTCTTAAGTTTTGTTGAAACAGCCTCAAATTCAGAATCTGCCAACCTGCAGTTAGTGAACTTTTTGGGAGAGCATGGGAGAATAGTTGGAGGGAGTTAGAATTACTCAGGAAAACACACTTGCTAATGGCAGGCTGGGGGCCAGTGTTCCTGAGAAATTAAACCCAAGAGTTTAATGCACTGTCTTCATTTATGTTATTGCCTCCAGGTTTTCGTAGCTTAACCAAAGCACATCTATGGGTCTGCCGGCCCCCCACATTGAGCACTTGCTGTTTGTGGTGTGTTCTTGAAGGGTTTTGGGAAATGAAGCAATATTTCCATCAGTGGTCAAAAACAGATCAAGAAGGCCTAGGTAGTAAAAGAGGAAACTTTAATTTCTTTTTCTTGGGTCTTAGGCAATCTAAGATTGAGTTTCTTAGCTTGCTGTGGTGAAAAAAGTTGGCATCTGTATTATGAACGCAGGTTGAGAGAAAAACAGTAGGACTCTCAGAAAATGCTCCCCAATCACATTGTACTGTGTATCTAGCTATATATTTATCTCTGGGTTTCTTATTTACTATTTTCTTATTCCACGACTATGTCTTTAAATATCAAACATTTTTAATTTTGCTACCAAAACATGTAGTGGAGGGTCTTTTTGTTTTTGCTATAAAAAGATACAGCAGGGACTTGGGTTGTGGCTCAGTTGTAGAGCACTTGCCTAGCATGTGTGAGGCCCTGGGTTTGATTTTCAGCACTGGATATAAATAAAGGTTCATTGACAACTAAAAAAATAAATGTGTCCTCCTAAATTTAGAAGCTAAAATGTATTTGCTCCTCTTTGAATCTATGACACAAAGCATGCTCTGTAACTTGGGTAAGCGTGCTTGACCTCCAACTGGATTATAAACAACTTCCCTGGCAGACCCTTTCAATTTAGTTAGAATTGATATCCCTGACAAATGCAACATTCTCCAAAACCTACAGAAAAACAGCTCTGAGTTTTTAGGAAAAAAAAAACTCACGGTAAACAAGATTTACAGGTTTTATGACTGTGTCAAACTTTAAAGAATGTGCACTGGATTTATTTATTCATGGAGTTCTCAAAACCTCAAATAGGGAATGAGGGAAGTAAATGAGCTCTCTGATTCCTAGCTCACACTCTTAGTGACTTTGACCTGGAGCAAATTATTTAATCTTTCCAAGGATTAATTTACTTATCTGTAAAATGAAGATACAAACACTTAAACCACAGAATTGGTCAGTGGATTAAATAAGATTAAAGCATCTAAAACAGTAAGATTTTTTTCCATTTGTTTTGAGATGTATTTTGTATTACTATGCTGTCATATAATTTAGATTATGTCTTTGGCATACTGAAAATGTAGATGTAATTTTAATGTAGAAACAAAGCAGAAGTGTTGCTGTTCATTTTGAATTATAGGTAATCACTCTCCTATTAGATGCCCCAGTTGAACTGCTCAGCAAATCTCTGGGAATTATCTGATCACTTTGTGCCCTTTTTCATGTGACCTCAGTATTATCCTCCACTGTTCATAGATTTTTCTATTGGAATTTTATAGATCATTAAATGGCCCTGCATTAATGATGCCAATGTGTTTTAAAATATTGAAAGGTTAAACAATGCTTCCTACATACAGTGCATGCCCTTCCTGAGAAATTAAATTCCTTTAGAGGCATTGTCCTTTGTTCTCATATTACAGTGAGTTGAGTTGCCTGACTTGCTACTCAAGAGCCATCAGGATATCTGAGCCCTGAGTTCCCAGTCATGTACTTTACATCTTGTCACATCACCCATTTTCTTTGGAGTGCAATAAAAATCTTCACAGAAGTCACTATCTTGGCAATAGTTCAAGTGTTAGTTTCAGCCCATGAAAAACTCAAAGTAAAGCATACCATTTTTGGCTATTCAGAACCTTTCCAGCCTATTTCATAAGAGATCACATTTCAGAGAGATAGGGGGGATTTTAAATTCTTAATATAGGACTTTGTAAGCATGCCCTTTGGAAATAAGAAAGAATTGTGACTGTAGGTAAGAAACTTACTGACAAACTGTGGTTTAACTCATTATTTTTTTCAAAAGTAGGCATGATGTTTTCAAAGTTACTCTAGGCAAATTTTGTCATTATGCCTAGATATTGTAGTTTAAATTCAGCAGACCAGGATTAAATATCAAACTTTTGTTTAGAGTTACTCTAGGCAAATTCCAAAAGCTGAAAGCATGTAAGTCTGATTCTTATTTTGTGTGACAGACTTATTAGGTATGGAAACTAAGAGTTAAATAGTATTTGCTGTTTTCTTGTAGGTTCATATGATATCAAAGGTTTTCAGCCCCATTTCCATGTGGTATAAACAAGCTATTGTCAAAGTTTTCAGGGAAGGTATAGGGGTATAAAAGAATAATTATCACTTTTAAATACTCTGCTTATGTAAGACACAGTGCACTGAGTGTACACCATGTACCAAGCTCCAAAAGATCACAGAGGGCCTCCGTCCTCAAAAGTGTACTGTCTAATACTTGGAGGTGCAAATGATGAAAGACAAAATTTATGGCAATAGATAAAGCAAGGTGTACACTGCAAATGCTACAGGAGCTCAGAGAAGAAGAGAATCTAGTGGGTTGTGGACAGGTAAGATGGCTTTTTTGAAAGAAAAGAACTCGATCAGGAAATTTGAATAGAGTAGGATTGGCCAAGAAGATGAGGAAAGGGACTTATGGAAGTAGGAAAGGAATGGCAAAGAGTAGAGTGAGTGAAGGACCTGTAAACTGATTGTTGTGAGTGAAATGAATGAATTAAATAATCATTTTGGACACGCAGTTTGGATCAAGTGTAAGTCAAAACTCTGAATCTCTAATTTGACCTTGATGGATGTAACATAGATTCTTTAGCTAAGAAGGGGCAGTAGGAAAACATATCCACAGGGGGGAAAAAAAAAAACATTTACTAGTTTTACTCAGGATGGGTTAGAAATGAAGAACATAGGGGTTGATCATGGGATGATCTAAGATGGTTACTGAAGACATAAAAAGTCATAAAAAGGGTGGAGAAGAGATGATCACAGAAATATTAAGAGGAAGAATGACAATACATGGTAGATATTCTCAGTTATTAAGGTAATTAGTCAATGAGGGAAATGTTGCAATAATTATGGGTTTTATAATTTAGAGTTTGAATGCCCCCTGGATTCTTGCCAACAGTAACATCAGGAAAATTATTACATTATTGGTACTTAAGTTTCCCCAAACCTAAAATGAAAATAAAGTTGTTTATGTGAGGACTGAACAAGGTAACACATAAAATTCCCAACAAATGCCTGGTATTTAATAGGTACTCAAAAATATTATCTCCTATCCCAATAAGTTAAAAGTAAAACATCCTATAATAGGGAGCTTGAAAAGACAAAATGGAAATCAACTTCAATCTTAGTGGCTAGAAATGCAATTAGCTAGTTACTATGGTAACTTGAACCACAATAAGAACTTGATAAATACTAGTTGTTATTACTGTTGTTGTTACTGTTAGAGGTGTTGGAAAAAATGGTAGAATGAATTCTTGAGAGAACAAATTCATGGTCATGAAATGAACAAGAAAAGTTAAAGTACAAGGTTATCCCTGGTGTATTATGTTGCAAAAAATTAAGATAAGAACTGCAAAATCATTCCAAAAAATAGATGTAGTCAGTAACCAAAGTGACTGGCTTTTTAAATTCTCATTTCTGGTCATGACTCACTCTTAATTTAAGAGGGAGTAGGTAAATAATGCTAGGTAATGCTTATTTAACCACTTGAACTGTTAAAAATGTATGACTTGTCCACTGTCACCAAAAATACTCCTTATGGGATACTAGTCCTTCCATGGAAGGAACAGAAAACCAAGGTCCTTAAAATAAATGTAACTAGCAATCTATTTTAACATATGTGAAATTAGGAAACTATAAGTGAACAAAAAACATAGTTCCTTGTGATGATTTTTCATAAAGCCAAACACCAAATATTGGCTTTCTCTTGTATTGGAAAATTAATAGATAAAGAGTTTTGCAACGACCTGAAGTCTTGGATAAAGAGAATAAATAAATTATTGACACGTGAGGAATAGACAATTCTCCATCCACTGTTGAGCTTTTTATTCTTTTGGAGCAGATGATCTAAATAAAGCAGTCAAAAATAACAGGCAGGTTTTATGCATTAAGCCATTGAAAACATTAAGCATCTACAGTTTAAATCATGTTCAAGATAACATGCCTTAAAATAACTTTGAATTTTTTTTATACTTGTGAAACACCTTTGCCCATTTTAAACAATATCAAAGCACAAAGACTAATGTGTAGATGAACATATACTTAGGGACAACACAGAAGAGACAGATTGGAAGAAACAGCTGCTCTTTATGGAGATGGTTTAACAGAGGGCTGTTAAATCATGTTGGTAGACTCAACTGATATGGATAACATCACCTTTTCTGAGGCCAAACAAAGCTTGGGTCTAAGTTGTTGTTGCTCTAAATCTGATCTGATAACCTTACATTTCCTACACATTTCCATTTACCAAATGGAAGTCAACTACAAAGAACTCAAATACATTACTCCTCCTATAATTGGTCATATGCATTAGTCCAATTAGAATTCAAATTGAAATCTAATAACACCCATTCAATATTTTATGCATTTATCATATAATAAATGTTTACATAGGTCAAGGAAGAGTCTGTGATGTAGGAAGGGATAAAGTAGAATATATTACCTGGGTTATCAATTGAGGAGATAATATAACTCTGTTCAACATTGTTATGTTTTAAAAATGTATTAGTGCATTATAGTTATACATAGTATTAGAGTTCATTTTGATATATTCATAAATATATATAACATAGTTTGCTCCATTTCAATCCCCAGTACTTTTCATCTATCCCCTCCTCCTACCCTTGATCCTCCCCCTCTACTCTTTTGATCTTCCTTCTATTTATTTACTTATTTTTAATAGATACATCATGTTTTCATACACAAGAGGACTGCATGGGATGACTTATGGCATACAGGCACATAATTTAATGCAGGCATATAATTTACTCCCTAATTCTTCTCCTTTCCCCCCTTTCCTCCCTTCTAATTTTGAGATGTATGGTATTCTGTTATAAATAAGATGTGGTTTTTCACTTTAAAAACTCTAGATATCAAGTGAAAACTACATCTATTTATCTGTCTTCCCCAATATCCTGCTTCCCTGGAATAACTACCATTAACTTTTCAGAATCTGTGCGTGTACCTTGACAGTCGAATAAATGCTCAAACCATTAACTCTACAGTGCATTTTAAAAATCCTTTAAATTCATAAAATATCTTCATCCTTCTTGAATAATTTAAAATCATAGCCATTTTCCTGGATACGAAGCATGCATTATATAAAAAGTGGGATTATGTCTTCACTTAATGTTTGTAACTTACTTTAAAAAAATTCCACATTGTCTCATAGCCTTTCTTTATTATCATACATGGAGATTTACTTCATACTATTCAATATCCTCTCTTTAGATAAATCCTAGTTATTTTTCAAAAGATGGGTATTTGTTTAATTTCCTTGCTTATAGACACACTTTCTTATGCAATTGTATCACTATTTCTACAGTTAAAAGGAAGACATGATATATCAAAGACTTCATAGACTTTTATTTAAATGCCTTTTGGAACATCCATTTAAAAAAAATTCTCAATGTCTTTTACTTTCAATAATCCATATTATTTTTAATAGTATTTGCTTCTTTAGGAGGAACTACAATGTCTCTTCTTCTTGCATCTTAGCTTGGCTGCATTTGGGCATCAATGAAGAACTGTGTACTATTAATAGTTTTTAGGACAAAAAAGAGGATATAGTAGAAGAAAAAAAATGTTTAAACCTTGAGTCAAGAATACAGAGAACATTGGTACTGCCATTGAGTGTAATAATACAATTAATTAGTAATAAGTAGTGTATTTTCGATAAATCACTAGATAAATAAATATGCCTCTGGGGTTTTGATTGTCAAACAAAATCCATCTTATGTAATCTCAGTTCAAATACAGATACTTGCAAAAGAAAATGTAGGGTATAAATATGTGGTAGGAGTGTAATCAGCAAGAGATAATTTCAGAAAAAAAGATATGGTGTGGCAATATGCTATTATGGTAGTCAGAATGAGACTAGATAAATGAGAAGAAATAGAGAAATAAGAAGGAAAGAAAAAGGGTAATTTGATCCTTGAAGCTACTGAAAGATTGAAAAGGAAAAAGATATACTATATGTAGAATATAGAGGTATAATTTTAAGGTGCAAACCCCAGCCTTGTCTCTCCAGAATCAAAAGACATGGTATGAAAACAGATATAGTGGGATTGGGGTAGAAGAGCAGAACTAGTAAATCACAATGACTAAGGGCACAAAACAAAGAGGATGGGGTACTCAACAGATTCTTAAATTGACTAGTGCATATTTTGGCTCTACTAAACTGTGATAAGCATCTGCAATTTGATTACTTGTATATAGGTTTTGGACTCAATGAAGCAAACATCTGTCCCCAAAGAATGAACTGAGGCCAAGAAAGATCAGTTGCTCAGCTAAGGAGGAAAAGCCAGACCTGGAGTACTGTCTTCTGACTCACTGAGCTGGATTTCCCGTAGCTGGAATCACACTGTCTAGACCCAAGAAAACCTCCTCTTTGTAAGTAATATTAGAATCAAGGCTAGATACAGAATAATAAGCATTTGTTGGTTTATTTTTTCTTACTGTGTCCTGAAATATTTTATATTTTATTCCAAATTCATTTATAGATATATATACTTTACATATGTGCCTCAATTTCATATTATAAATAAAATTGAGAAAATAACTAAGAAATTCTTCTTTCTCATCAAACTTGCATTCTAGCAACCTCAGGCCTACTTTACCTAAGTATTTTTTGACCAGTAAAGATAACTGAATTCGGACTGGGACTGTAGCTCAGTGGTAGAGTCCTTGCCTCATATGTGGGAGGCACTGGGTTCAATCCTTAGCACCACATAAGAATAAAGATATTGTAAAAAACTAAATAGAGCTTTAAAAAAAGATAACTGAATTCTCAAGAGTTATTTTGGTCTATATGAGGCTCAGTTGTATTCTCCCATGTTTACACTGTCTTGAGATGTTCAAGAAAATGAGTAGTTCTTCTTTACATGCTTAGTTCATTTAGAACAATATCTTCCATGTTCATCCACATTGTCACCTACTGCAGGCTTTCCTGCTTTATTAAGGATGAGTAATGCCCCATTGCAGGCATATATCACATTTTACATGTGATATTTAAAATATTCCAATTCATATAAACAATGAGTAGAATGGTGTTTTCCAGAGGCTTTCAGGAAGGGAAGAAAGGGACTTGTTCAAGGACTCTAAAATTTCAGACAGTAAAGATGACTAAATTCTAGAAATTATCTGTAAAGTATTGTATCTTTACTTAACAATACAGGATGTCGAACTTAAAACTTTTGTTGAGGTGATAGATCTCATGTTTTAGTTCTAGTTATCACAGTGAATAAAAAGTTCCAAAACAACAGAATAGGGGCATGAAGAAACTTTTGGAGGTGATGGATATACTTGTTACCTTGATAGTGAGATAGAAAGAGGTGTGTATATATTCAAACTCACCAAAATGTATATATTAACTCACAATAGCTAAACTATAGAACCAATGTAGGTGTCCTTCAACATTGAATGGATAAAGAAAGCAGGGTATATATATACAATGGAATATTACTCAGCCTTAAAAAGAATGAAATGATGGCTTTTACCTCTAAATGGATAGTGATGGAGAATATCTTGCTAAGTGAAATATGCCAATCCCCAAAAAAACAAAGTTCAAAGGTTTTCTCTGATATACAGATGCTAACTCACAATAAGGGGTGGGAGTAGGGAAGAATAGAGTCACTTTGTATTAGGCAGAGACAAGTGAAGGGAGGGGAGGAGAACAGGGGGTAGTAAGATAGAATGAATCGGACATTATTACTCTATGTGCATATATGACAACATGACTGGTGTGATTCTACATCATGTGCAACAAGAATGAGAAGTTATATACCATTTATGTATGATGTGTCAAAGTGCATTCTACTGTCATGTATAAATAATTAGAACAAATAAAAATGTATATACTAAATATATGCATCTTTGTATATCAATTATATCTCAATAAAACTATTAATCAAAATTTCCTTCCTTATTTACATGTTTTGCAAAAGGAAAGTGAAGGTGGTAGGACGGCAGGAATTAAAACTGCTAACCATTACAAAGGCAAATATGGTCTTACCCTCTTATTTTGTATTACACCCCAGCCGGCCACCCATCCCTGGGGAAGGTAGCTTTTGGTTTCTAGACAATCTTTATTGGCATATGCATATGCTCCCTGGGTCTCTATTACCAATCTCCATGGCAAATTCATGCTTCCCACTGGCTACTCAAGAAAATTTCTAGGGTGCAGTGATGAGCATGTTTGCAGAAACATTGGCTTCTCAAAGATTGTACCACATAGTGCAATATTTTAAAATATTTGTTTGTGTCAATCAGGATTTCATTGTAGCCTCCTCTTTCTTTCCCTTCCTCTTTCTTTTCAAGGTGCTAAACACATGTATTTTGTGTCAGGACAGCCTGAGTTCAATTTTGCTTCCATCTACTGAGTAAATAGTAGTATAATTTGTAGTATCTTTTAAGTCTCAGTCTCCTTAAGAAGAAGGGTAAACTTGGTTCTTTTGTGTGAAAATTAAATGTGATCACAAATGCAAAGTGATTGGCATACTATTTGACATGATGATACATTTAGGTCAAGTTGGTTGCACTGAAAACTGGCAAACCAGGCAGGTCAGGCTGAAGGTGGCAAGCATAGAGAGTGTCCCAAAGCAGTGGAGAACTGCAGGAACTGCTAGGTGCAGCTGTCAGATGATCTCCAGGGAACTGTTGGAAGCAGCTGGCTACTGGTCCTAAGAAGGCAACATGAGAGTTGCTACCACTAGGACCTGAGGGTTCTTGACATTCAGTCTCAGGGCTATTAACACGAAGATCTGAGATCCATCAGTTAGTCCTCAGACCTCAGAGCTGGGAGATGTGCTTTGCCTCTTTGTGATTTCTCTCATAGCAGGCCCTCAGATGATTGGTAAGGGAGATGTTTAAGGGGCACAGATCATGGAGAAATGTACAGAGAAGATCCCCTAAACCAAGAGAGGCCTTTTCCATGTGGTGATGAGTTGGGTTTTGGGATATTGTCTGTTTTCTCCCAGGATTAGGGGGAGGAGCAGTCTAATTCTGGAAACAAGACCCAATAGATGGCCGCTTATGTGCCCTGGGTCCTGGCAACCCCAGTTCTCCCATCTTGGTTCTGATTGCATGGAGGTGCACAGACAACATGGCAGAAGGCAGCAGCTGGAGAAGATTTTTTTCTTACCAAACTGCCTTTATTCCCAGTGACAGTCAAACAAGGTACAGCTTCCCACACAGGATTGAACATTGTGACCCTCCCCTCTCAGTACCTCCCGCAGCCCCTTTTTTCCTGACAACCCACAGGAACTGTCCTGTGTGAGGAAGAACCTTTGGCCCTACCAGCACAGAATGAAGCAAAGGTGAGATCTTGACTGAGGGGCAGCCACCCCAGAGGCCACCAGCCACCACGACTGTCCTCAAGTCCTCTTCTTCTTTTGGTTGCCCAAAGACATGCCCTTCCTCTTTTGAGGTTGTGAGGTTCAAACCAGCTCCAGATCCACATCGTGTCCTCTGGTGGCCTGGAGGGGAGACCCAGAGCAGGGCATCTTTTCCACATTGCATGAGCATTCAGTGAGAGTGCTTTCCATGGACATAGCACCTGAAAGAGGGTGGGAGCTGAGGCATCTTCTCTGGGGAGGTGAGGCCTGGATTGCTTGATCTCCTGAGCATAGGGTTTCCATTCTAGGGCCCTGACTCTGAGACAGTCCCCAGGGCAGCAGTCAGTGCTTGGAGCTAAGCAGGAAATCCAGGCTTTGGAGGTCATCGTCCACACTGCAGCCATTGGCTGTCTTATGTAGCCACCCAAAAGAAGTGGCTTTTCTGGGACCCACTATGCCTTTGTTCACCAGGTTTAAGGAGGAGGATCTGTGGTTCTAGGGAGGATGGTTGGAGTGGATGGCCCCCAATGAGGAAGACCAGTGATGGTCTTGGAGAATAGCAGTGTCCTTCAAACCCAGTGGCCCTGCTCCTCTTCACAACCTGGAAAGCCACCTCTGTGGACCAGTCCTCCATGCTGGTCCCTTGATCAGTGCAATGTTTCTGCTTCTCTGCACCTTGGTTGGCAGTTGCCTCAGAAGATTTTTTTTTGTCCAGTTGGAACATACCATGAACTTGAGGCACCTTCAAAGGTGCTTCTTCACAAGCTGAAGGAGGTTATGGGCACTGGCCAACTCTTCATCATGCATGAAATGGGCCATAGGGACTGGAACAATCATATTTCAGTGGGAAGTGGAGCTATCACTCTTCTTATTCTCAGACAGACACACTGAGTATCTGCTAGCCACCCTCCTTTGCTTCCTTTCTGCTTGATATCCTGAGCCCTTCCATGGCTCTTGTGTCTCCTTCCTTTTGTTTTCTTTTCCATCCTACCTCCTGTGTCTGGAACAGACTCACTCAGGGAGCCATCACAGACAGGATAATGACAATGTCCTGTGGGCCACATGAGTAAGGTCCTGTGCCTTCCTCATCTACCTGCTATCCCTTGCTCCCCTCTCCACCTGTGGTAACTCCCTTTCCTGTATACTTGTGTCCCTTTGTCTCCTAGTCTGCCATGTATCTCTGTGCCTTGGTGTCTATTCTGAAACACTGGTAAACCTCATGTGTCTACCTCCATTGTTCTACCTGGTGCCCTTTTCTCCTTGTCTATCTCTTGTTTCTTCCCAACCCCTGTTATTCCTGGTGTCCCTGCACTTCTTTATCAGGTGTCCCTGCCTCTCTTCTGTACCACCTACCCCTGGTCTACTGGGAGACCTTCATTCTGCTTTCTACCTGGTCAGTGGTGAGTCTTTCCTGCTGCTCCAGTTCTTTTGTTAGGGCCAAGATATTTATATATGGTTTGGAGGAAAGCATTTCTTCCAGGAAGTGAGGATGAATCATATTCTCTGCCTGGGATGAGATGGAAGAGAGTGTGAGTGAGCTTGCGGGGAAATGGCCACAAGTCAGCAGGACTTCTAGGAGAAAGAGGAAGCAATAATAATCCCATGCTCATTTGCACCATGGGGTTGTTATATCCCAAGTACCAGCTACACCCATGTATGAGTGCACACGTGTGCATGCACATCCTCTCTCTCTCTCTCTCTCTCTCTCTCCAACACACACACACACTCACACACACACACACACACACACACACACACCCCAAAAAAAACCCTGAGATTCTAAGCCAGGAAACTCAATTCCATGAGTGCCAAAACCTTGTATACACCAAGATTGTAGGCCCAGCTCACCTTGTTGACAAAGTTCTCATCAATATAGCTCAGGAGACTTGGATCTGGGTATAAATCATCCTGTATTAGCTGTTGCTCTAGTCCTTCCTCTCCCAAGTTTGCAGCAAGCTCTTCTGTAGACAAGAAGGAGGGCTCCCACGTGGCAAAGTTCGTAGGTCCGAATAGCTCATCCATGATGTCCATGTACTCTTGGATGGCTTCAGGTGGGATCTCCCTTTGGTCTTGGCCACCTTGTTCTTGCGTGCCTTGGACTTGCGTGCCTTTGTCTCAGGCACCTTAGTCTCTGGTGCCTTGGTTTTGGCTGCTAATGAGTGGGCAGACAATACCTTAGTGTTGGTCTTTCTGGAGGTGCACACTAGGACAGGGAGGACCAGAGTGGTGTGTGAATGAGGATTCCATGTTCATCCCAAACAATTGGGAGTAGGCAGAGTTCAGGGGTTCAGGGGACCTAACCTGGTATGCCATGCATGAGGACAACCTGACCCAGGAACCGAGGGATATAATAGTGCACCAGATGCAACATCTAGGAGAGTCAAGTGGGAGGACATTTGTAGTGACTATTATTGCGCACTCTACCCTACCGGGACCCAAGTCCAAGGCAGATCTTGTGTTGTTTCTTTGGATAAACAAAGAGAGAAAGAAAATCTGTACTTGGCCCAGTCAATACACAGTTCATAGCTGGGTGGCAGGGACCTCAGGTGTTAGGGGCTTTTTTTCTTGTAAGAGTGAATCTCCAATACTGAAGGAAAAGTTCTTATTTGGGACAACAACTTGCCTTGGCCTTTTTCACTGTTTGGACGCTATCATGGACTACTGTGTGAATGTGGGTACCCTACCTGGCTGTTGGACAGCCTCAGGGCCTGGAGGCCTTCGGATTTCCAGCCTCAGAGTTGCAGGAGGATGTCAGCACTGGAAGACCCCTGACAACTGCATCCTTGGATCCTCCATCTCCTCTGCAGCCTCAAACTCCATGAACCTTGATGGGATTTGGGTAAGGCAGGCACAGGATGAGCTGAGAATCAGGTTAGCCATACTAGGCAGGTGCTGGTGTGGGATTCTAGGCTATGGAGTATTCTAAGCTACCAGTCAGGAACTAGTCGCAGAAATGTGGAGTTGCGTCCTGGAGTAGGTCCGGCCAGTGACAGGAGGGAGCTGCCACAGAGGAAGAACTACAGTTCTCGGGAAACAATACATCAACTAGCACCTTAAGAGAATCAGATCTGAGGAACCCAGGCAGGGCCCCTAGCTGATCCTTGTTCTGGCTCTCTCCTGTTTCTGCCAGGAAACACATGATCAGTTTAGTTGTAGAAACTGGTCAGGGATGTGATTTATATCAGGGAACACTAGAGGTCCTGACCCAATTCAGGGGTACTGAGGCTGGGACCCTGGGCCTTGAAAGGATCACCTGGGAGACCAAATTACAGGCAAGGTCATGTGGAAGTGAAAGCTAAGCTGAGAACATTGGGTTTCTTCCAAGGAGGGTGGGTTCTTCCCTTCCCTTGTTAGAAAGGCTGGGATTACATAGAGCAAAGGCAGTAAGGACCAGAGACATGTCCTGGGGGCACCTGAGGTGGTGGCTGGCCCTGACAATGCACTCCCCACCACCACCCTCTTCTGGAACATCAGGTGGAAGTAGTGGCCACTTTGATGAGTTATAATGGACCTCACTCTAGAAAGAGGTTCCAGTTCCCAGGCAGGTGGCCCGAGTGAATCTAGTGCAACTTTTCCCCTCTGCAGAGCCAGCAAAGCAGCAGCAGACCCTCAGGCTGGGCTGGTACCTCCTCCCCATCCTGACCCTGAACCTCAAGGCAGAGTTGGAATCAAGAGTATGGAGCCTGGAGTTTCTGGGATTGTTGCCGAGAGAATGCCCAGGCCTCAAGCTAGAAGGAGCCACTATTTGGAGAGCTAGATGCCTCGGAGCCAAAACATAGGTAGGTGACAGGCTGTACCAGACCTTGCTGTGTAAACCATGATCCCCCATCAGTAGGCTCTGGGCCTTGAAACCTGGCTCACTTTTCTGCAGTCTCATAGAAGACCATCCGATCAAAGTTGCTGGTGCGCTGCCATTCCTGCAAACCCTTCCTCAGGCCCTCTTCCATGGTCATGGTGGGCTCTCGTCGGGACAGAGACCGAAGCACTGGGCTGGAATTCATCAGGATCAGTGTCCACAAGGTCACCCTCCTTTATCAGTAGTCCAACAACCTAATTTCCTACCTTTGTTTTATTTGCCCCATGATGTTCAACTCAAAGTATTGACATTAAGACTCCAGGAGACTTATACAAAACTTGAACACCAAGGGCTGCATTGACCAGCATGATTGTGATTGGATTCCTCAAATATCATTGAGGTGTACTATGTGATGAATGTTTTTATCCCCCAACATTCACCTGTTGAAGCCCTAACCCCCAATGGAATGGTATCTGGACACTGCATTTAGTGCTTAGAAGGTTAGATGAGATCCTGAGGGTGGCGCCTCATGAGGGCATTAGTGTTCTTCTGGGAGGAGGAGACACTGTGAGGACACAGGTGAGCCAGCTGTCTTTTCAAGCAAGGAGAAGAGAGAGCAATCATGGGATTTTAGGTCAGTTACCCTTTACCTGGGAATCCTGACTAAAGAACTGTGAGAAAGGAATGCCTTTTTGTTTTTTCACAAATTTTCCATAGCATCATGATGTCCCTGGCAGACTGAAGACAGGGCACAGAATGGCCTGGGAGCAGTTACAAACTGGGGCAAAGTTCAACATGCCCATGCAGTATCCAAAGACAGCTTCCCCTCGAGTGTGACATCACCAGAGGGTCCTGATCAGGAGTTCATGACAATGTGTATGGGGAGCCATAGATTTCTGTGTTGGAGCCAGCACCACTAAACCCACTTGTGGTTGGGATGTCCCTGGTGCTGAGAACAATCAGGTCTATGGTGGAAGGTGAAATGACTGGGGGAGGCATGGAGTCAGACAGCCAACTTCGATTCCTGGCCCACATTACCCCCAGGAACCTCCTCTGACCTTGAGTCCTCCATGTGATGGTGATGATCATTGGAGACAAAGATTGCCTGCACTCACAGGGCTGTGATAGGCACCGGACATAAGGCACGTTTCATTCCCTGGTCTCAGCTTGTCCCCTCACCCTCAGGACCTTTCGTCCAGTTCCCCTACATCCCAGCCTCCTCTTTCCAACCTATGCTTTTCATCCTGACAGAGCTCAAGGCAGAGCCTGAGGAGAACACTCACATGAGGAAGCAGGAAAGTGCTTCCACATCAGGAGTCTGAGGAAGGTGCCTGCGGACCAGGGTCTTGAAGCGCTGACAGCGCCGGAAGTTCTCATACACGCTGGGAGGTCTGCTGGAGTCATCTAGTGGCACTGCAGCTGGGAAGGTGGGTAGTGTGCCCTCCCTGTACACTGTACCTGGCCATTGGCGTGCATTCATTGGGAACATGATGGGGGCCATCTGGGCAAATGGTCGTGGTGCTGGAGGGCGAAGGCCCAGGTGCCAGTGGATCCCATAGTTTTGAATCCCTCCACTGTCTGAGGCAGGTACAGTAGTCCTCAGGGCAGAAGGTGCTGTGAGGAATGGAGCAGGATGCTCCACACCCCCACAGAAGGCCCCTTGGGCCCTCCAGTTGAGGGGAGTCTGAGTGTGGATAATGTTCTGAATATGAGGAGGCCCCACTGGCCTCAGTTGTGGCCCATGTTTTCCAAAGGTGGACAGCCCTGTCCCATATGACTGTCCAGGGTAAGTGGACAGCACTAGAGGGTTACCCTGGGAGATAGGTGCAGTCATCCTTGGTGCCAGGGGCAACTCCCAGAATGGCTGGTGTGTTGGCACAGGGGCAGCTGGAAGATAGGGTAGACCCCTGAATGCAGACATGTGGGCACCAGGATTGAAGTTCATGCCTGGTCTCTGTGATGCAGATGCTGTGGAAGCAAAGCAAAGCGGAGAATGGGGGAGGGAAAATGACAGCAGGATTGAGGACCCCCAGTTTCTTACTCAGTGGAAATCTGCGAACAAATGCTCACAGCTCAAGCCCTTGGGCAGGGAAATTGTGCAGTTTTCAAATGTCCCTGAGTGAATTTCCTGCTGCGTTCCTTTAGTCATAGTTCTACCCAGAGAAATCTCATTTTTAGTACAGCAGGATTCCCAGTTGACTGTGACACCTCAGCTTTCCCTGATTCTGAGAGGCCCCTTGTGCATCCTTTGCAGATACTCCATTGGCCTCCTAGGTGACTCCCTAGAAATGAATCAATTTCACTCTATTCAGTGGCACCATGCTCCTCCTCATTCTCACCAACAGGAAAGGGATCTTCTCCAGGGCAGATGCAGGGACTTTAGGGTCACTTGTGAAGGTGACAGGTTCTAAAAATTATTCCCCCATCACCTCCTCAGCCTTCATTTTGCTAATACTTCTTATATATCCCTCCACTTTATTCCTAGGCATCCACACACAAACAAGAAACACCTCATTTAGATCTCTGCCTAGCTAGAGACTGAGGAATTCTTTGGTTCACCCAGGAGCACATCCTGCCCAGCATGTGGGTGCTTCTCCCAGCACTTCCCACACCAAACACTAATGGGGGACAGATCCTGGCCATCTGTGATCCTAGTGCTCACTGGTTCCTGCCATTATGCAGGGAGCTCCTTTCCCGGGGAAGAGGTCTATGTGATAGACACTGAGTCCCGGAGATCCTCTCCTGGGCTGACCAGCAAAGGTTACCTAGGTTTATGAAGTTGATGGGATGGTGAGGATTGGGATTTTCCAGAGGTTTTTCCTGGTCATTTTTTGGGGGGGCCTGGGAATTAGAGCCATTCTGATTTCCTTTTCTTTTGCATTCCTAATAATGGGAAGGAAAGTGTCACAGAGACTCAGGCCTGCACCCGCTGCTACCTGTAGCAAGGTTTTTGGGAGCACATTCCTGTTCACCAGAACATTATGCAGAGTGAGGTCAAAGAATGGGAGGTGTGGGCTGGGGTTGTGGCTCAGTGTTGGAGCACTTGCCTAGCATGCACAAGGCACCGGGTTTGATCCTCAGCACCACATAAATGTAAAATAAAGATATTGTGTCCTTCTAAAGCTTAAGAATACATATTTAAAAAAAAAAGAATGGGAGGTGTACCACACTTCAACACTTGCATGTATCAATCAGGACAGCTGCCTAAGTTACAATGACAATATGAGTAGAGCCCCTTCCTAACTGTGTGCTATTCTCCTTCCTGTCTTCAAATGAACCCAGTCATCTTCAAACGTGATCCTGGAAAATGAAGAACACCCCACATGTGCTCCCTTATCATGGAGTACCAACCAAACCATGAAGATAAGCAAAAGTCTTCTGTGTTGTTTTGAAAACAATGAGCTGAGGCTACACGCACAGAGTGTGAAAGTAATAACGATTCAGAAGATCCCCCAGAGGCCCAAATCTATGTTGGCTAAGGTTTCCTGGGTTCCCTGCCCTTCTGGAATCAATGACACCTGCTGTCTGAATGGAAGGAGAAGTTTTCCTGGGCAGGAAGTCTGTGAGGGACCCTGGGCTATGGCAGTTGGAGTACCCTGCAGCCTCACCCACAGAGACTATATCGCACTGCATCTGTGGTCATTGAGATCCCCATTGGGCAGTTTTCTAGCTAAGAACACTTCTTACCCCTGCCCACTTATGATCTGAGACTCTCAGTCAGTCCCCTCAGAATGATATCCCAGGCAGCTTCCATGTGTCTGAAGAATGGACACAGGGCTCAGCATCTTGACTCCAGGAAGGCCTCACTGGGACCCCATCTGTGACTGCCTAAAAAACCATGCAGTGACCTGGGTCCATTCTACAAGGAATCAATCCCGTGGCCTCTCTCCTTTCTGCTGACCCAGTGTACTTCCCCGGATTAGTCTGGACCTGGGTCTTAGGAGCCCTCCTCCCCATGAGCAGTATCAGTCTTCCCAGGGCTTCCTGGGCCATTTCAAGTGTATTGTCTAAGGCTCTTTCCTTCCCTTACAATCAGTTCAATCAGTTGTGGTTCAATCAGTTGACCACAGGGTAAGTGCTCCATTCTTACTCCCAAGGGTTTTTGGGGTGACTGCCCTCAGATAACAGACCCCTGACTGTCCAGGCTCACCTCCTTCTGAAGGCCAGGCAGGACACCTGACACAGTGTCTCACAGTCTCCACAGTGGGAAATGTCAGTACAGGACCCAGAGAGTGACCTGTCTGTAACAGATGCTCAGGGTCCAACTGAGCCAAGCTGGCCAAAGTTTAAATGTAAACCACAGTGGAATGTTGGATCCAGACATTCTGTAGGGGGGGAGGGGCCAAGGACAGCTGGCCTGGGTGGGGGGGGGCTGGGCAGACATTCCAGGAAGAGCTCTAATAGGTATAGAAGAACTTTGAGTTCCTTTCAGGCAATTCAGGGGTGACACAAGTGGTGTGTGCCTCTGGGTCATTTTGAAGTAGTTTCTAAAATCCACAGGAGAGGGGTGTGACAGGTGACCCTCTCTTTCAACAACCAAATAGTCTTTGCTTCCAATGATGGGCAGGACCAGTGAACCATGGCTCTCATGAGCCACAAAATCACTGGTATACACAGTCAATCCTCTAAAAAACTGTGGGGTATGGATTGTGTTTTATGTATAAAGTGTTTTTTTCTTGTTGATTTTATTGGTGATGATTTTTTTTTCTCCCATCCCTGGCTTGCAAAACACACAGTTCGGTGTTCATGAAATATTAACACCTTATTATAAGTCTTTTCAATAAATGGCAGGAGGGGGGCAAACCATGATATTCAGGCACTAAAAAGAAGCTTCTTCCATTCTTTCTTCCCTTGTTATTTCTTTTGAAGCAGTGATATAAAATATGCAGTGCAGAAAAACTCTGTTCTCATTCCACAGTTTTTTAAATTTTTTAAAAAATAATCATACACTGTAATGAATGCTGGAGACCAGATTTTTCAAAGCAAATTTTATTTGCTAAACCAAGGTCGAATTCAGGGTCTTGTATACTCATGGTCATTGCTTTGCCACTGAGCTTCAGCTCTTACCCATGCAATCAGTTTGCACTGCTTCAAACTGCTATACCACAGGTGCTCATATGATAACACTAGTCAAATTCAATTTGTGCAAACTGGCCATGGGAAGGAGCACAGGGTAGAGAGCTTCCTTAGCTTCCAAGGACTGCAGCAGGGTGGTCTCTACTGTAGGCATGAGCAGTTTGTAACTGCGAAGATCACTTTGTCATTTCAGGTGCTCCCACTGAATGAAGGACCAGCCCAGACGCTCTTTATGGGGAGCCTTCTTGCCAGAGACACCTTGCTGGCTTCCCTGCCCATTTCTTCCTCCTGCAGGGCCACGGGTGTCCCTCCTGCATCCCTTGCGCCTGAGCACATGCTTGGTTGGAAGGGCGCGCGCACAGGCTGCCATGCAAAGGCTCCAACGTCCATTGGGGCTCCTGCTGGGAAAAGCACAGGCGCAAGCACAGACAGAGGGTTCCCAATGGCCAGCTGGGCTCCCATGGCGGCGTCCAGACTCAGTCCCATAAGCCTCTAGGTACTGGAACCGCGAACCTCTTCCGTTCCCACTGTGTCCCTGCCCGTTCCTCTGGCCCCTGCGCCTCGCCAGGCAGCCCAGGCCCGGCTTGCCTCCCCAGGGATGCAGGCCGCTTGCAGCAGGCCTGGCAGTGAGGGGTGAGATGGCCAGTGCGGCGCCCACGTTGAAGCATCCTCCATCTGTGTCCCTTGCAGCCTGTGTGAAACCCGGCTCCAGGGCACCTGTTTTGTGCCTGAGAAGCACGGTCCTCGTCAGCAGGTCTGAGGCTCCTGTAGGTGTCTGACAAAGTGGTGACTGTCATCTTCTTGTTCTGCCTGAAACCTGTTAATGTTGAGGACACTGTCACCTGGCATCCGGGTTGTTAGCTGAAGGACGCTCATTTCCCTGTCCTTAGCAACTTTGCAGAAGGGAACACACTGAGCCAAGTGTGTTGAGTCTGCTGTAGTCACCCCGTGATTGACGGGCCATCGTAGGTGGGCTGTTGGGGGGCTCGTCTGGACAGAGCACCTAAATGATGATGGGAGAACCGGGTGACCACAAGTCCTGTGCAATAAAGAGAGTCATGTTGTCTTATTAATTTGTGTTGCTTGTGTATGGCGGCAGTGAAGTTGATGTTATGGTCTCACGTATGCATTGCTGGGGTGTTGGGGGCCCCTGTGGATATTTCTGGGTGCCAGGAAGTTTTCCTTCCTTTTTGATGGGCATGAGATCACGGGGTGGTTGTTTGGGTGAGAACATGAGACGCTGCGCTGGTCCTGGAGGGTTAGTAGGAGTTCAGAGGGCTCTGGTTGTTTTCACTGTTCCTTTGATGGGGTGGTGGGGTCCCTAATGTGTTGATGTGCATTCATAATTTGGATCTTGCTCTGTTTCGACTGCCTGACGAGAATGTGGTATGTGTTCAGAAGTGTGGGTCAGATGAAGTGGTGATGGTCATCTTCTTGTTCTGTGTGGATATGGGAGATCAAGGGAAAGTCAGCTCTGGTTTTTGTAATATTTTACTTGTGGTGGTCTTGTATATATATAGTTTTCCCACGAACACACCCTGGGGAGTTTGGATACACATGTGTTTGCATATGGGCTATGTTAAGGAAGGCATTTGGGTAGTTTTCTCTGCACTTGCAATGTGATTATTATAGTTGGGAAATGGAGGAGGGATATTTGTACATTCTGGACATCATGTTTTGGTACAAGGGATTTTGAATAAATTTTATTTTCATTACCCAGGCTGGTCGGTTACTAATTTTGTGGAGCAGTCGGATGAATATATTCATTGTGTGGTGTGCAGATGGCAGGCTTCTGCATTTTGGAAGACAGAGTTATTTCTTCATATTTGGGAGTGTGTGAGCTCGTATATGAAGATGAGATACCTATGGAGAGTTACTTGTGTATTGAGTTTGTATTAACTACCCCACCTAAGGTGTGTGTGTGTGTGTATTTGTCTTGAAGTAGTAGCAATTGTTGTGAAGTGGAAAAATATTTAGGTGTCTGTTAGTAGATGTATTTAAGGGACATGGCAATTGATGTCTGCTTCCTGGGGCCATATATGTATGATGTAGATGAGACCCCCAACAGTGGAAGGTAATCTGTTTTAATCAAAGTCCACTGAGTGGATATACAAATTCCCACCCCACGCCCAAAACAAAAACTTTCACAGTAACATTTAACTGGTGTTTGGCCCAAACTGCTGGGTATTTGTGCCTAGCCAAATCAGTACATGGAATTAACTATTACAGTAACATTGAATAATCTTCCTTATAGAATGCAGCATGTCCCAGGATGGACAAGCAGAACATTAAGTTTGGCTGAACCAATTTTCAGAGAAGTTAAGGAAAGACAGTTATGATATGTGCCTGAGAAGCAGAGAACTGACTGATAAACTGAACTACTACCACTTGTAGTTGGCTCTCTCTTCCACCCTCTCATGAAATGTGCTTACCCCTCCCAAAGAGATAACAACCAAAGTGTTCATTCACTGCCAGAATGTAGTCAGAATCCCATATCTCTGTATGATTCACACCAGTCCACATGTGAGACCCAGTTTGACCTTGCTTAAGTCACAGCTGTGAATTCCAAATACCAGCATACAGTGTTAGGCATATGCAGCCTGATGTAGGAAGTATAGAATGAGGTATGTGTTGTGATTTGGATCTCAAATATCCATGAAAGGTCTATAAATATTTCCTCATCAGCCTCTGGCAATATTGAGAGGTGATGAAACAGTAGGCGGTGGGTCCTGCTGGAAGGAGGTTGCATGGTTGTGGACATGCCCTTGAGGAGGATATTGGGACCCTGGCCTCATGCTGTCTACTTCCCAGCTGCCATGAGGTGAGCAGTATTACTCCAATATGTGATCTCTGCCATGATGTTCTGCCTCCAGGGAGTCTCCAGAACCATGAAGCTGACCAAGTATACATAGAAAGAAATCTCTGAAATGTTCAGTCAAAATAAAGTTTTCTTCCTTGTAATTGGTTTACCTTACGTATGCTTTCAAAGCCACAGAAATGTGACTAATGTAATGAGGTAGATTAAAGATCAAAATCCCTGCTCTATAACACTCCTTACATATTGCAGGGCAGATAATTTAATATTATCTTTTATGGAGTGGAGTTTATTACTCAATTTGACAAGAGTTCTTTCACATTATTGTTTATGTCATTTTTTGTAGGGCTCTTAAGTCTTTTGTCTGAGAAAACTTTCTGTTCTCATCTTGGATTTTCCTTTTTTTAAGTTTTTTTTCCTGTAGATGCCGATGGACATGATTTATTTGTTTGTTTGTTTGTTTGATTTACTCTTAAGGCTCAAACCCAGGGCCTCACACATCCTAGAGAAGCACCCTGGCACTGAGCTGCAAACCCAGCCCCTTGCCCTTTTCTTAAGTAGACATTGAAGAATATGCCCTTATCTTTCTTAGAGTATTTAGGTTTCTAATCCAGAGTCTTGCATCTAGATAATTGGGAATACAATATTGTTTTAAGTCTCAAAGGTATTTGAACCCAGACTGGGCACTATTTTGATAAATACTTTCTCACAAACAATTTTTTTAATTCCTACAGTTATTCCTTAATCACCCTCCCTGATTCCATGGCATTCCCATGGTAATCAGAAATAAATTCCACCCCAGAAAGCCACTATTCTATTGAGCATATCCTTCATGATATAGCCAGTAAACAATATTCACCCTTGTAATTTGAATTAAAACACATATATGTGTATAAGTAGACATATGAATCTATACATACATTTGTATATATATATGTGTGGTATCATATGTGAAATACAGATAACACTGAAAGTGTAAATGAGAACCACAAGATGTAATAGAGCTTTGTTTCAAGGAACAAGGGAAAGTAAATATGGAAGAATTGTCAATATACAGAAGAGGGCCCTGAGGCCTAGATTCAGAAGTAAGCACAAAGTGCACTGCTGCATGAAAATGTGGCCTTCTCCAGGTAGATGTAGGCTGATGTGGTGATGTGCAGAGGGGACATTATTTGGAAGAACTGAAGAACTCTCACATGAGTAAACCTGCATGAACACATGTTTGGGCTGCTTACAGAGGAAGTTGTTCTCTTAGTACCCTTTCTGCATGTTGCTCACCCACTAAGCATTAAAACCTACATATCCTGGTATATATGGGGCAGGAAGGAAATTCAGAATTAGCATCAGGAGAGAAGAGGTTCTCAAACATCTTCGGCTTCTTTGGATTAATTTAGATGCAATCACAAATACGCAGAGTACAGCTCAGACGTGTGTAGAGCACTCACCTAGCATGCATGAGGCACTGGGTTTGATGTTCAGTACCATAAGAAAATAAAATGAAGATATTGTGTCCATCTGTAATTAAAAAATATTCTAAAAAATGCATGTAGGTAGTCAGAAATTGTTTTGCACTTGGGAATTCCATTGGTTCAACTTCACTTTTTTCCTGAGTAAAAAATATTTATTGTCTTTATTAATTGGAAGTAGAACCAATACTATTGGTCAAGTTTATGCTAATTGGGGTTTGGAAAAGTTGTGCAGTGGGTATCCCCACTGTGGGCAGGATTTGTTGCAGAAGGATAGCAGATCGGCTTGCCTCAGCTCACTTTGGTTTTGGCCTGCCAGGCTCAGGTCTTCCTGAGGCAGGGGTAGAAGAGTCAAGGTCAATTAGATGGACTTATCAGAGGGACCCTCAAAACAACCAGGCTTTAAGGATATGCATGTAGAGGTATACAGGAAAATGCATCTTTTAAGTCTAAAATTGAAACATCTGGAATGTTTAAGAATCTGGGATAACAAGGTGTAAGGATTGAAGACCAAGAATGTATGGGAACCACTACCTCATTTGTTGATCTGAGGTCCTTTTCTGGTCTCCATTCCCCATTGGACTTCCGTGGGTATATTACATGAACTTTAACAACATCTCAACAGGCCCTGTCACTTGAAGTTACCTATTATAGCTTGTAACCATTGTTTAGTCTCTGGTTTCAGGGGATACTTGTTTTGGTGGGGAAACGGTGTAGAATCTTTGAGATGAATCTGGACAGGGGCACGTCCTATTGCTTCTCACCTTTTTCTCACTGTATAGCCCAGATTTCTAAGTTAATCTCAGTTTCTACTAGGGGCAGACAAAGTACTAGTTCTGCTGTCATATGAGAAGTGTGATGCTTAGGTGGGTCAAAATATCTTTTTCCATAGGGCAATGGGACTTTCGGGAATTATCAAAAGGACATGTGAGAAAAGATCTTCCCAAGAGCAGCTAAGAGGTTGGGAGAAATATCCAGTCACAGGCTTTCTTGACACTCACCTTATGTTTGTACTGTGAGAGGAGAGGAGGCCTGGGTTTGAGAGTCATTAGAAAAAATGGTACCAGTGTCAAGAAAGAAATTAATTTTCCATTCCTTGACAGTCAAGATCTGAATAGTTGGGAACCTAAGAAGGATTCCCCAGGACCCATCATTCCTATTGTTGGACTGTTTGAAGTGAGGGATTTGTCCACTGGTCCTTGCCTGTGTGTGTATTCTAACCACCTGTGATCCACTTCAGTGACAGGTTTGGGTGTTGGTGGCATCACTTTGTTTCATGGGCAGTCTTTCTTGTAATGTCCCTCTTGGCCACAGTTCTAGTCAGCTATGGTGGGAGCAATACTACTCTGGGGACCTTGTCTACTGGATTTAGCCATCTGTAGGGCTGTCATAAGGGCAGTTGCCTTTCTTTTGTTTTTGATCTCTCTCTCTCTCTCTCTCTCTCTCTCTCTCTCTCTCTCTCTCTTTCTCTCTCTCTCTTCTCTCTCCCTCTCTCTCTCCTCTCTCTCTCTCCTCATCTTCTTCCTCCTCCTCCTCTTGGTCATGATTGTAAAACACCCAAGTGGCATTTTTTAAGAGACTATCTAAAGTGTTGTCTCCCTTTTGCAGTTGATTTTGTAATTTTTTCCTAATGATTGAGTTATGAATTTGTTTTTTAGGTTGTTATGCTGGGGAACAGGGGATATTGAGGTATATTTAATTAATGCTTCCCTGAGTCTTTCTAAAATGGTTGTGGAAGTTTCTGCATTCTCTAGATTTTTTGAAATAATTTAGAGATTTGTATGGATTTACCTAAAGCCCCATACCAGACAATTCTGAAAGTACTTTCCCTTCCATTGCCCCATGTGACCATCTGTATCCCATTTTTGATCCTCCTAGAGAACTGCCTATTGCTTTGTTGGCTTTGTTTCTTCTGAGTCCATTTCAGTTAGAAGGAGAAGGCCTCCTGGGACTTGCACTATATATCATTCATCCCCAGAGGATTCAGCCACCCATAAAGCATCCTAGTGTTCAGTGCTAGAGAGCATTTGGTTCATTAACATCATTATGTCTTTCCAAGGTAGGTCAAAATTTGGTTAATGCCATGAAATATCTCTGTATATTTATCAAGGTCATCCTGGAATCTTTCTAAGTCACTCTTAATTTGTCTCAAGTCTTGCAGAGAAAAGTGACCTGTATTATAATGAGTCTTTTGGGACTCTTTCCTATGACTTGTAGGTATAGGAAGGAGCTGAAGTGCATTCCTCCTGATTTTCTATTCCCTCAGGATGATGGGGCTCTGTTGGCAAACCCTGAATGAGGAGGGCATAAGTGCTTAGAAAAAGGCTTTTCTGTATTTGATCCTTCTCTAAGAGAAACTGCTTTCCATTTTAGCCTTTCCTGATATATTTGCCATGTTACTCATACTTAGAGCCAGTAAAGTTCTATTCTATTTGCTGAAAATATTGGTGCTAATATAGCTTGAGAATCTTTGGATTGCATTTTTTTTAGTGTACCCAAGAGTGAAGAATCTAATTTACATTGGTTGCATAATTTTGGGTTGTGTCTTCAGGAAAAAAAAAAAAGCTTGTTATATATAGAGTACCTGTGGCCACTTTTTTCTCCCTTTTACAATTTATGTTTAAGTGTAAACTGGATTACAGTTTATACATGCCTCAGGAGGCTATTTTTCCAGCTGGTAATACCTCCAGCTGGTATTCAGGCCAAGCTTGGGCTCAGAAAAATACCAGACACTTCTTTAGGGTCTGAGTGTCAAAGAAATACCAATGTTTCAAAATACTTCTTCAAGAAGTCGGGTGCCAGGTGGAGTATAACCCATCTAAAAGACAAAGGGGAAGAAGACATCCTTTGGCATTCCTCCATTGTCATATTGAGGTATCCCTCAGTGCCATGTGGACCTGAAAGTCATGGATGACCACCCTTTGAATCCTGCTAGGTGGAGTAGTTGCTCTTAGCACCACAAAGTACTATGATCCTCAAGACATGAGTGACCACATTCTGAGGCTTTCATAGGTTTGGGGATTGTCATATTAGTTGTGCTGACCAATGCATTATTCAAAATTCCTTTCCTGTGTCATTTCCCTCTTAAAAGGAGTGATCTTCTGTTTTACTGTACTCTTTTGCCATGTGTTGTAGAGGCAGTATAAACAGAGTTACATGTCCTTGATGAACTTAGTTATTATGCTAAAAGAGGGCCATGTCCCTCTAGGTCATGTGCCCTAAAGAAATTCTAGTCTTTCCTAATATATTTGTTATCATATTCATTTTTAGGGCCACTAACGTCCTGTTGTATTACCACAAACATTAAATCTAATATGGTTTAAGAGACTTTGAATTGCGGATTGACATGCTGTGTCTCCTTCTTCCTGGGTTCTGAGCACCAGAATCCCCTCCATGCTGTGGGGAAAAAAAAAAACATTAAAACATTTCTTGGCTCTCTCCCCTGGTGGAGGCAAAGTTCCTAATCTGAAGTCTAGACTAAGAGAGGGATGAACTGTCAGGGTTCTTCTCTGAACTGGCCGGGTTTGGAAACCCAGAGAATGGGACCTTGCTCCTGAGTGAAACTCACCAGAGACAGCATGGGATTTGGGTCCTAACAGGTGCACTAAGGATTGAAAATTCCTCAAAACCTCATTCATGTGCTCTATTGAAACAATTGAGGTTTCAAGGGGTATGAGAAATAAGAATCTACATGGTGTTTACAGCGCATGTGTGAAAGAGACACAGAAAGGAAAAGAAGGGAAGAAAACTGGAGCAATAGACAATGTGGCTTACTCTCTGGGGATTAGTGTCTTACTGTTGTTCAAAGATTTTGGATCAGACTAAGACATTGTGTTGGAATCCAAGATACACCAGGTAAGGGACCCCTTCCCACCATTGAGTCCAGTTAGTCTGAAAGTGGAAAAAAGAAGCAAACACTTAATGGATTCATTGACCTGTTGTATTCCTCAGAGAGAGTTTGAAGCTAAGCTTGACCAACATTCCTACTTTAGTGACACAAGAGATTGAAAAATCCTCCTCCAGTAAGTCTGACACCTGTGGCTTTAGACTACAGCTGCACTATTGAATTTTAGGTGGGTGACAGGCATTAATTATTTTTGAAAGAGAGAGTTATTTGTAAAAGGAGTAAAGAACTCCAGAAAATAAGGAGATAGTTTGTTACCCCATTTCAGTCACTCTCCATAGAAGCCCCAATTTGGGCACAGAAAGATGAAACTAAATTCTCTACCCCTGTTAGCAGGGGAAACTGGGGGTTTTCTGCTTCTGCTGGCAGGTAAAGTCTGTGTCAAGTGCAGATTTCTGCAGCTAAGAAGTCATGCTTCTCTCAAAGGTGGATTATATCCTTCTATGTAAATGCAGAACCCAGTGGCTCGCCATCAATTCCTTTTCCTGGGATCTTTCTTGCAAATTCAAAGAATGAACTCTGCAGACCAGGAAGAGTGAGTGTAATAGTAGGATTTATTGAAGAACAGGTATAGAACTCTTGCAGTGCAAGAGGAGACCTGATAGCTGGCTTTCTCTGACCAAGTGTGCTAGTCTAGGGTTTTATATTGCCCTTGTGTTACTGTGATGTGTCCAAGCTTATGCTGGTTAGGCTGTGGAAACTTACAAATGCTATTGGTCCCAATTTATGCTAACTAGTGTTTAGAAAAGCACTAACACTATTAGTTAGCCCCAATCTCACTCTGGATTTCCTCACTTTCATTTTCTGTATGCTTTTTGAAGATAGAATTTGAGTCACTGCATGCTTAGTGGTGTGTCAGGAACTTCAGGGCCTGTGTACAGTGTGCTTTTGCAGTGGCCATCACCCATGTGTGCTGGTGGGGATCTTGCAGGGTGATGGATCAGCTTTCCCCAGCTCACCTCAGTGCTTGACTGATGCCCCAACTTACATGGTCCATAACTCCCCTATTTGCTGTGACCTGTAGGATAACAGTCTGGCTTATCATCTGGGGAGTAATGACAACAGGCAGAATGTATCTTGATTAGGTTGTTAGCTAAAGTTTCAAAGGGTGCCATGACTTCTTTCCCCAGAAGCCAAGCCTGCTCCACCTATGCAGGAAGTCCTTTGTCATGCTGAATATTTGTTCAGCTTGGCTATCTAGCCTCTTTCAGAGGATCAGAAAAGAGGTATCTAAGTAAAATGCCATCCCCATGGCCAATTCTAGAAAATGCTATAATGATTTAGAAGACTGAAGGTCCAAACATCTCTCTTACATGAGACAGAAGAGAAAGGGCCAACACTTTCCAAGAGGCATTTAAAGAAAACTTTGGGGGCTTGGGTTGTGGCTCATTGACAAAATGCTTGCCTAGCATGTGTGAGGTCCAGAGTTCAATAACCTGTACCACCAAAAATACAAAAAGGAAAGAAAAACATTGGTTTCCCTGTCTTTGACATCCATGGCTGACCCAATTATGTCACTGTGACCTGGAACTATCTTTGGTTACAGGTATATTTGAGATGACTCCATCCTTCAATCTCTTTCAATGATACCACCATTTTGAATCTCCTTAGCTGTTGTTTGTCTGCTGTATGCAGAGCCTCTTCCTACCCAAACCTCAGGGAAGTCCCATGGTTTCCTGGAAGGATACTGTGTGTGCTTGAGCCCACCTTTTTTTTTCTTTTTAAGAAAATGAGTCTCCTTCCCAATATCCTTATGCAAAAAGTGCCTGTATCTCTTACCCTTGTGGTGCAGCATAACTCCTACTGAGGCCTCAAGTGCATTGTTATATTCAACCTATGCATGCCTTTTATCTCAAGTATAGCAGGTAGAGCTGATTTTACTAAGAACTGGTTACAGAAAAGGCTGCTGGCACTGAAAGCAAACCTGGAAAGTCACCCTGAGGACAGTTATGAACGAGAATGACAGAGAGCAATGAAGAGCTGCTAAGAGCTACTAGGTCTGGCTGTTGAAAGAGTTCCAGGGAACTCTCAGTAGCTACTCGCTCCTCCTGTCAGGAACACAATGGCAGAGCTGCTCTCACTGGACACTGAGGGTCACTGTCATTCACTCTTAGGGCTGTGAATGCTAAGATCTGGGATATGTTGGCCCTGGAAACTCAGAACGGATAATATTAAGGAGGTGCACTTTTCCTATTTGTGGTTGCTCTCCAGATGGATGTTTGAATCCTCAGCCAATTGGTAAAAAGAGATGGTTATGGGACACAGTTCATGAAGGGAAGTACAGAGAAGGCCCCTTAAATTAACTGAGGCTATGTAAACAACATAATGACTGGGTTTCTGTTAAGCTTTTGTTCTGTTTTTCTTCCAGCATCAGTGGAAGGCACAGGCTAAATATGGAGGCAAGGGCTTGACCCTGCATCTGTGCACCCTGAGGAATGGAATCTGCAGATACCTTCTCATTTCAGTCCTCACCACACAGAGTAGCACAGACACCACAGCAGAAGGCAGCAGCCATGAGAACATTTCTCTACTAAATGCTTTTTCTTCACTCTTGACAGTCAACTCCCGCCATGTATAGCTTTGCCCCAGGTATGCACCTCTCTCCTTCTCCCATCCAGTTCTCACCTTTGGCCTTCCTCCTACATTCCCAGTGCCCTCCCCTTGCCCTCCCTTTCCTGAGGACTAGCAGGATTAGTTCTGAATGACAAGGATCTTTGCTCCTTGTGTTGCAGGGTGTAGTGAAGGTGAGATCTCACCAAGACCCTGCCTGAGAGGTTGGCTCACCAGATACCTATGCTACTGTCTTCAGTGTCTTTTCCTTTTCCTCTGGGGTCTGATGACTGACAATTCCTCCCAGATGCTGGGCAATAGGAATCAGCCCCAGAGCCATATGTTTCTTTCCAGAGACCTGGAGATGAGACCCAGAATAGGGTGTCTTTCTTTCATGCATTGAGTGTCAAGCTGTAGCTCACTTCATAGATTGGCATCAGGAGGGGGATAGGGATGAGGACTCTTCCTTGAGACTGAGGAGCTGGGAAGCCAGGAGGATTTCTGGGGTATGGAGGGTCATGGTTGTCCTCACTAAACACCTCTGCTTTCTCATGTGGCTCCTGTAGGAGAAGTTCTGCTGGGACTCACTGCCCTTCTCTGGCCCAGGCTTAGAGAAGAGATTCTGTGATCCAGGGAAGAGTTGAGGACTGGATGGGACCCATTGAGGAAGACTCACAACAGTGCAGGAATGCCGCAGTCTGGCTGGGCACAATTCAGGAGCCACTTGTCAAAAGAAACTAACTTTATTTTTAGAACCACACAAGATAAACAAAACAGCTCCTCAGGAAAAAACCCTCAGAGCCCAACTGCCACCACCGGCTTCCCACAAGCCCCACACCCCAACAACCTCTTCCTCCCACAATCCTCCTGCTCTTGAGGCCGATTGGCTGGGTCGCATGGGCGGAGCCAAAAAAGTCCCCCAATGAGCAGCTCCGTGGTCTGAAAGGGCAGGGAAACAGCCGAATGAGCATCACCGCAGAGGAGCCAATCAGCTAGGTGTTGCTGGGGCCGCTGTGAGCCAATCATCAGCTGGCAGTCTGAAAGTTTGCTGGAGCCCCTTCGGCTGTGGCTCTCTACATCTCCCCCTCTCTGTTTAAACAAGAAGCATGTGGCTTAGGGACCGTGTCTGCCTTAGGTTGTCCAATAGTACATATGGTCCTTACCCGTTATTGGATGAGCTGACCTCAAGGCGTCAGCCTCCTGTCTTAGGTTGGTACCATAGTAATTGGATCTTACCCGTCATTGACTACCAGTCCAGTATACAGCCACACCTGTGTAGAGGTCTTCGTACCAGCGGGGGGGTGAGGTTCTTTGCCTCACCTCTGTTGGCCCCCAAATTTTAGCTGAACGATCATGATAAACAGAAGGGAGGAAGATACACCAAGCCAGCTGACAGCTCCTTTTGGAAAAATTGTACCACCGATGACACCATCAGCATAAATACCCCAACACTACCAGAAGTTGCTGCACCAACAGATAGTTCACAATGCATACAAGTGAGTTCACAATGCATATAAGTGATACATAGTCCAGGCAAGTTCTGTAAGCAGTTCAGTGATGGCTATTGCAGACAGCATAAATACCCCAACACTACCAGAAGTTGCTGCACCAACAGATAGTTCACAATGCATACAAGTGAGTTCACAATGCATATAAGTGATACATAGTCCAGGCAAGTTCTGTAAGCAGTTCAGTGATGGCTATTGCAGAAGCTGTAGATTGGTTTTATCTTTGTCTTCATGCACTGGGATGAAGATAGGAATTCTGACAATAATGGCTAAAGAAAAATTATATAACATTATATAACATTCCAGAAGGCACTAAAAGAAAACAATTTTCTTAACAATTTACATTGTCTTCACTGAAGATAGGAATTCTGGCAATAATGGCTAAAGAAAAATTATATAACATTATATAACATTCCAGAAGGCACTAAAAGAAAACAATTTTCTTAACAATTTACATTGTCTTCACTGAAGATAGGAATTCTGGCAATAATGGCTAAAGAAAAAATTATGTAACATTCCAGAAGGCACTAAAAGAAAACAATTTTCTTAACAATTTACATTGTCTTCACTGAAGATAGGAATTCTGGCAATAATGGCTAAAGAAAAAATTATGTAACATTCCAGAAGGCACTAAAAGAAAACAATTTTCTTAACAATTTACATTGTCTTCACCGGCACTGGGATGAAGATAGAAATTTTGGCAATAATGGCTAAAGAAAAAATTATGTAACGTTCCAGAAGGCATTAAAAGAAAACAATTTTCTTAACAATTTACATTATCTTTAAGAGAATTATTAAATATAATGAAAAGGAAAGGTGAAAGTAAACAAACAGATCTGTTAACCTCCTTTTTTGTTCACATTATAAAACAATCTTCAACAGCTGTTTACCCAATTTAAATTAAACCATTTAAATCACGTGAATAAAAAAAAATTATTTGGATCCATTTTTTTCATGAGCGCTCATCATATATGACATATGGACATACGTACATTCAAACACAAAACACAAGTGTGCACACATAATACATACGACACATAACATAATAGTAAAGGCCTTATAACTTTTTACAGGTGAAATCTCCATTGCAATGTTTAAAAACTCTATAGTCAAAAAAATAGAACTGATCAGCAAAACATTAACCTAGGTCTGTATGAGCTCAAAAAAAAAAATATGGGAAAGGGCAATAATAAAATAGATATTGAAAAAAGCATTCTGGTTCTGTCACAGATGTAAGAATAACCAAACTGGAGTTCTGGATATCACATCTTCTTTTTGGTCTGTAGAAATCGCTTTAGTTAATCTGTCTGGAATCCAAATCAGCTGCTATTCTCCCTGTGGAAACACATAAACAGACCCCGATTCCAGGAAATCACTGGGTCAGGACCTTAGTTAATCTCTCTGGAATCCAAATCGGCTGCTGTTCTCCCTGTGGAAACACACAAACAGACCCCCGACTCCAGACAATTACTGGGTCAGGACCTTTCCATTGTCCTGTTAGAATATTCTTCCAAAGTACCTTGGGCTTATATACATTTTTTGGACACATATGCCTTTCCGAAGCACTAAGCCCTGATGAATCCAAATTTAAAAAGTTTAGAGTAAAAAGGGTTATTTTAAGTTTTTCTTTGGGGAATATATACCCCTTCCCAATTCCTTCTTTTTGCTTTAATAAGTACATTTTAATAGTTTGATGAGCTCTTTCAACAATGCCTTGTCCCTGTGGATTGTATGGGATTCCTGTTATATGAGTAATGCCAAATGATGAGCAAAATTGTTTAAAAGAGGTAGAAGTATAACCAGGGGCATTATCTGTTTTTAACTGTTTTGGAACGCCCACAGTGGCAAAATTTTGTAAGCAATGAGCTATAACATCTTTAGTTTTTTCTCCGGCATGAAGGGAGCCCATCAAAAATCCAGAAGTATCAACTGTAACATGCAAATATTTTAATTTTCCAAATTCTGGCAAATGTGTGACGTCCATCTGCCAAATATGGTTAGGTATCAATCCTTTAGGATTGACTCCAAGATTAACTTGTGGTAAAAAGGTCACACAATTTTGACATTGTTTTATTATTTGTCTAGCTTGTTCCTTAGTTATTTTAAAATGCTTTTGTAAAGTATTAGCATTGACATGGAACTTTTTATGAAAATTTATAGCTTCTTCTAGTGTAGAGAAAATATGTATGTCATGTGTAGTTTTATCTGCTAAATCATTGCCCAAACTAAGGGCTCCAGGCAATCCTGTATGTGCCCTGATATGTCCTATAAAGAATGGATCTTTTCTGTCCCAGATTAGACTTTGTATAGTGGAAAGCAAAAAGAAAATAGTAGAGGAAGGGGAAATCCTACCAGCATCTTCAAGGAATACTATAGCATTAACTATATACTGACTATCGGAAAATAAATTAAATACAGAATTTTTAAACATCACAAAAGCCTGTAATACTGCCTTAAGCTCTACCTTTTGAGCTGATTGTTTGGGTACTAAAAATGTAAAAGTTTGATCAGGTGTAACTATTGCTGCTGTACCATTATTTGATCCATCAGTGAATATATTTGGAGCATTCCCGATAGGTGTTTTTCTTGTCATTTTTGGAAAAATTACAGGATGTGATGACCAAAAAGACAATAAAGGATTAGATGGTAAGTGGTTATCAAATGAAACATTAGATTTGCACATGATTATTGCCCAAGTATTTAACTCATTAGCTAACTCATCAATTTGATTCATAGTACATGGAGTAATAATTTTATTGGGAGAAATTCCAAACACTCCCTTTGCTGCTTTTATTCCTTTGAGTATTAATTGTCCTACAGCCTCAGGATACCTAGTAAGAATAGTGTTAGGAGAATAAGATAAATGTATCCATAATAATGGGCCTTCTTGCCAAAATACTCCTGTAGGAATATTTTTTGTTGGTAGTACAATAAATAATAAAGGCAAACTTATATCAATTCTATCCAAATGCATATTTTCCATATATGTTTCAATGATTTTTAATGCCTTTCTTGCTTCAGGCGTTAACATTCCGGGTGAATTTGGATCTGATGGACCTTTTAGGATATCAAATAAAGGTCCCAACTCTCCTGTTGGTATACCTAGATAAGGCCTTATCCAATTTATGTCTCCTAATAACTTTTAAAAGTAATTAAGTGATTTGAGTTGATCTACTCGTATTTGAATTTTTGGTGGACGGACCATGGTTGAGGATAATAGAACTCCTAAATAATTAATTGGAAAATTTAATTGTACTTTATCTATTGCTATCTCTAGATTATAATTTTTTAATAAGTTTGTAAGTGTGGCATAACAGCCTAGCAATGTGTTTTTAGCTTTGTGTGCTAATAATACATCATCCATATAGTGAAATATTTGTAGTTCAGGATTTTGATTTCTAAGTGGCTGGATTGCTTTGTTAACATAAATTTGACACATAGTTGGGCTGTTAGCCATCCCTTGAGGGAGTACTTTCCATTCATATCTCTGATCAGGACCTTCATGATTCAGTGCAGGGATAGTAAATGCAAAACGTGGACTATCCTCAGGATGAATTGGAATTGAAAAAAAACAATCTTTAATATCTATAACTAAAACATACCAAGTTTTTGGCAAAGCAGACAATTGAGGAATCCCCGATTGAGCAGGTCCCATAATAACCATCTCATTATTAATGGCTCTTAAATCTTGCAATAATCTCCATTTACCAGATTTCTTTTTGATGACAAAAATGGGGGTATTATGGGGAGATACAGAAGGTTGTATATGTCCTTCTGCTAATTGTTGTTTGACCAGATCATGGGCTGCTAGTATCTTTTCTTTAGTCAGGGGCCACTGAGGAACCCATACTGGTCTTTCTGATTTCCAAGTAATTTTTATTGTCTCAGTGGCCCTTTCTGAAAATCCAACCCATGTCTGTCTGTTCCTTGATCTATTTGTATTGGTGCTGCTATACCTTGTTCTTGTTTTCCTAATCTTTTTCCTTTCCTAAAACCTTGTCTAGTCATAATAGTGGGTGCATTTTGGTTGATGTTATTTGTTAATGTCAAACCTAATTGATCTAGGACATCTCGTCCCCATAAATTTATAGGAAGATGATCCAATACATATGGCTGTATAGTTCCTTCACATCCTTCAGGATCCTTCCAATCTAATACCATTGCACTTCTATGGGGATTATTCGCCACTCCTAGGCCTCGAAGCGTTTGAGTGGCTTGTTGTAATGGCCAATGTTTTGGCCATTCTTGACGAGAGATGATGCTAAGGTCTGCACCTGTATCCAGTAGCCCATTAAATTCATGTCCTTGAATATTTAGCTTTAGCATGGGGCGAGAATCTAAATTTAAAGACAGCATAGCCCAATCTACACCTGTGGAGCCTAATCCCTTGGAACCTCTTTCTATAGCACGACTGGAAAATTTATCATGTAGGCTTGGTATTATTAGTAACTGTGCTATTCTATCTCCTAGTGAAATTACTGATATACCATTTGGAGAACTGGCTATTATTTTTATTTCATCTTCATAATCGGGATCAATTACCCCAGGACTTATCATAAGTCCTTTTAGAGTAGAAGAGCTGCGTCCCAATAATAAGCCTACTGTTCCTTTGGGAAGAGGTCCTTTCACCCCTGTGGGAATGATTTGAACTCCCATCTCTGGAGTTAGTACTGATCTGGCGGAGGCGCAGATGTCCAACCCTGCGCTCCCTCTGGTTTGTCTGATGAGGGATCTGATGGACAATGTGTCCTGGGCACTACCCTGATGGGGTTGCTGGGTTCCTCCAGTGCTCCATATATTTGTGGTTTTGGGCCCCGGAGCATTGGGCCCCCCTGTCCATTTTTTGGCAATGGAGCCCAATGCCTTTCTCCACGATATCGTGGATAAACACTTGGTCCTTGTTCGTTTTTTGATAATGGAGTACCCTCTATGGTGGTTTGAGAATGGCATTCATTAGCCCAATGTCTCCCTCTACGGCATCGTGGGCAAATACCCGGTATTCTACTCCTTTGATACCTAGTTTTGTTAAACCCTCCTCCTATGGGGCAATTCCTTTTAAAATGTCCTGTTTGTTCACAATTGTAGCATGTTCTTGGCCTGGAATCTAAAGCCTGTTTTACTGCAGCTGCCACAATTTGCCCTTGTTCATTAATGTCTCTGGCATCTAAAGCCTGTTTTACTGCAGCTGCCACAATTTTCCCTTGTTCATTAATGTCTCTGGCATCTAAAGCCTGTTTTACTGCAGCTGCCATGACTTGCTCTTGTTCATTAATGTCTCTACATAATTTAATATATGTGTTTAAATCTTCATGTTTCCATGGTCTAATGATATCTCTGCACCAAGGATTCGCTTGGTCATAAGCCAGTTGTTTTATTAATGGCATTGCTTGTTCTGTATTCCCAAAAACTCTGGTAGCTGTTTGAATAAGCCTATCTACAATTTCAGCATAAGATTCATTAGTTCCTTGTATTATCTTAGATAATTGACCTTGTAAACCTCCATGTCCTTGTAAAGTCTTGCATGCCTTAACTGCATCTACAGCAATTTGTAAATATACGCCAGGATCATATGCAATTTGTTGGTGCTGACCCTCATAAGGTCCCTTTCCTAACAACATATCTAGATTTCTCTGAGGATAACCAGCTGCTGCATTTCGCCTAGCCGTCTCCTTGCAAAATTCCTCATTGGCAACCTTCCATAACAGGTATTGTCCTCCATTTAGCACAGCTTTACACATATTAGCCCAATCTGCTGGCGTCATGTTCAAGTTGGTAATGGATTCGACCAAGCTTACAGTGAAGGGTGCTTGAGGACCATAGGTTGTTACAGCCTCTTTTAGCTGCTTCACTGTTTTGAAATTTAAAGTATGGTAAATTCGCTGCCCTCCTACCTCAAATACAGGGCATGTTAATACTTGAGATCCTGTCTCAGGATCTGAACTATCCACTGCGGGGGTTGGGGGCCTCTCAGCATATGAAGGTGGCCTTGTCAGTTGGACACTTACGTCCTCTGGTGATAGAAAGGTGTTAGTAGCAGTCTCCTGTAGAGGTGGTGCTGTTGGTTGGACACTTAAGCCCTCTGGTGATAGAAAGGTTTTAGTAGCAGTCTCCTTTTGTAACTTTCCCCCTGATGGCTTTTTTTGCTCTAAACTTTCTTTCTCTGTCTGATTAGCTCGAAAGACCTTCTCTTTTACTTGAATCTTTTCCTCTTTCTGACTAACTTGAGAGACCTCCTCATTTACTTGAATCAATATGTCTTCTCCTTCCTCTACCTTTGTCTGAATTGAAGGTTTTGGACTAAGAAAACCAGATACCAACGCCCACAATGCCAATGTGCCAGCTGGCAGAGTTCCTGGGCTGTTCTTTTCTATTCTTTTTAAATCTTCACCATGATGGTTCCATTGTGATATATTTAATAACTCCTCCTTAAAAAGCCATGGGCTACATTTTTGCATTGTATCAACGTATGCCCTGACTGCTCTTGATTTTACTGGGATGCCTTCTTCCTCTAACAATTTACTTAACACTCTTTCAGTTTGTTTTTTACTAGTTTCTGATCCCGTATTTCTACTATAATAAAACCCAACAAGATGACGCCAAACAAAACCGAGACAGAATGAAATAAAAATGGAACAACAAAAATTCATTATAGCCTTTCTATCCTCCTTACATGTGCATCCGTCCTTTCTCCCTATCTGTTCCTCAGACGTAAATAGTTTTTCCTCAGAAGTGAGCAGTTTTTCTTCCGTCTCACTCATCTCCAGGGACAGGCAACTTAAAACAAAAATGAAGCAAAACAAAAGAGGAATCTTAAAATGGCTCCCCATCCTCTCACCCTGCCCTCAGGGGCGAGCGGTTTACTTACCCTCAGTCGCTCCCCGTGCGAGCCACCAAATGCCGCAGTCTGGCTGGGCACAATTCAGGAGCCACTTGTCAAAAGAAACTAACTTTATTTTTAGAACCACACAAGATAAACAAAACAGCTCCTCAGGAAAAAACCCTCAGAGCCCAACTGCCACCACCGGCTTCTCACAAGCCCCACACCCCAACAACCTCTTCCTCCCACAATCCTCCTGCTTTTGAGGCCGATTGGCTGGGTCGCATGGGCGGAGCCAAAAAAGTCCCCCAATGAGCAGCTCCGTGGTCTGAAAGGGCAGGGAAACAGCCCAATGAGCATCACCGCAGAGGAGCCAATCAGCTAGATGTTGCTAGATGTTGCTGGGGCTGCTGTGAGCCAATCATCAGCTGGTAGTCTGAAAGGGCAGGGAAACAGCTCAATGAGCATCTCCACAGAGGAGCCAATCAGCTAGGTGTTGCTGGGGCCGCTGTGAGCCAATCATCAGCTGGCAGTCTGAAAGTTTGCTGGAGCCCCTTCGGCTGTGGCTCTCAACACAGGAAGATACCAGTGTGCTTTCATTATAGTACCTAGGGTTGTGTGACCCTGCATCTCTTAATTTCCTATGAGGTGACCCCTGGTGGGCCAGATCTCCATATAGGACTCATTTCCAGTGCTATCACTATGTCCCTCTATACTTTGGCTGGCAGCTGATTTAGAAGCACTTTCGTCAGGGTACAACATAACTTTGGTGGCACCTACACTGATAATTTCTACTTTGAGGGCAATAGTTGCATTTTCACCAGCTACACTACAGAAATGGCCCATGCTCAGTCTGTATTGGGTATGAGGGTAGACAGAGGGACTTGGGGGATGTGTAAAAATGAATGGGAAGTATCACCTGTCTTGGTGTCAGACTGAAGTTCTGATGGCCATTCTGCTGGGTGAGTCCTTCCTCCTGATCCTGCTCTTTGGTTAGGGTCAAGATCTCCATGTGTCGTCCTATGAAAAGCAATACTCCCAAGAAATGGGATATTTGTACATTCTGGACAACTGTTCATTATGGACATGGTGTTTGGTACAAGGGATTTTGAATACATTTTATTTTCATTACCCATACATATGTACTTGAGTATGTGAAGGCTGGTCAGTTACTAGTTTTGTGGAACAGTAGGATGAATATATTCATTGTGTGGTATGAAGATGGCAGGCTTCTGCATTTTGGAAGACAGGGAGTTATTTCTTCATATTTGGGAGTGTGTGAGCTTGTATGTGAAGATGAGATATCTATGGAGAGTTACTTGTATATTGAGTTTGTATTAACTACCCCACCTCAGGTGTGTGTGTGTGTGTGTGTGTGTGTGTGTGTGTGTGTGTGTGTTTGTCTTGCAGTAGTAAACAGTTATTTAAAAACAAAACAAAAGAACACAACAACAACAACAAAAAAACTGTGGAATGAGGACTAGATAGTTTTTCTATATTGCATGTTTTATATCACTTGTTAAAAAAAGCACCACCAGCTATATCAACAATTACATCAACGTGGGAAATAATAAATAACAAATGAAGGAAGAATGAAAGAAGCTTCTTTTTTGTGCCTGATTATCATAGTTTGTCCCCCTCCTGCCATTTGTTGAAAAGACTTATAATAAGGTGTTAATATTTTTTGAACACCCAACTGTGTGTTTTGCAAGCCAGTGATGAGATTAAAAAAACATCAAAATCAACAACAACAAGAAAAAACAACACTTTATACATAAAACACAATCCATACTCCACAGTTTTTTTAGAGTATTGACTGTTTATACCCATGATTTTTGTGGATCATGAGAGCCATGGTTCACTGGTCTTGCCCATCAGATGGAACAAAGTTGATTCTCTTCAAAGAGAGGGCCACCTGTCACACCCCTCTCCTGTGTATTTTAGAAATGATTCAAAATAACCCAGAGGCACACACCACTTGTGTCACCCCTGAATTGCCTGAAGGGAACTCAAAGTTCTTCTATACCTATTAGAGCTCTTCATGGAATGTCTGCCAAGCCCCCCACCCCCAGGCCAGCTCCCCTTGGCCCCTCTCCCCTGCAGAATGTCTGGATCCAACATTCCACTGTGGTTTACATTTAAACTTTGTCCAGCTTGGCTCAGTTGGATCCTGAGCATCTGTTACAGACAGGTCACTCTCTGTGTCCTGTACTGACCTTTCCCACTGTGGAGATTGTGAGACACAATTGTCAGGTATCCTGCCTGTCCTTTAGAAGGAGGTGAGCCAGGAGGGTCAGGGGTTTGTTATCTAAGGGCCAGTCAGCCCCCAAACCCTTGGGAGTTATAATGGAGCACTTCCCCTGTGGTCAACTCATTGAGCAGAATTAAGGGAAGGAAAAAGCCTTAGACAATGCACTTGACATGGCCCAGGAAGCCCCGGGAAGACTGATACTGCTCATGGGGAGGAGGGTTCCTAAGACCCAGGTCCAGACAAATCAGGGGAAGTACACTGGGTCTGGAGAAAGGTGACCAAGGGATTGATTCCTTTTAGAATGGACATAGGTCACTGCATGGATTTTAGGCAGTCACAGATGGTGTCACATTGGTGGTCAGTTAGGGTTCCCTGGAGTTGAGATGCTGAGCCTTGTGCCCATTCTTCAGATACAGGAAAGCTGCCTGGGATATCATTCTGAGGGTATTGACAGAGAGTCTTAGATCATAATTGGGCAATGGATAGAAATGTTCTTAGCTAGGAAACTGCCCAATGGGGTTCTCAATGACCACAAATGCAGTGATATACTCTTTATGAATGAGGCTGCAGGGCACTCCAACTGCCATAGCCCGGGACACCTCACCAACCTCCTGCCCAGGAAAACTTCTCTGTCAATTCTGACACCAGGGGTCCTTGATTCCTGAAGGGCAAGGAACCCTGGAAACTTCACCCACCATATACTTGGGCCTCTGTGAGGTATTCTGAATCATTATCACTTTCATACACTCTGTGAAATTGTTTTTACATTGACACAAAGACTTTGCTTAGCTTCCTGATTTGGTTGGTACTCCATGAAAAGGGAGCACATGTGGTGTTCTTCATTTTCCAAGATCGGGTTTGAGGATGACTTGGGTTCTTATGAAGACAAGAAGGAAAGTAGCCTAAAGTTATAGGAGGGGGCCCTACTCAAATTGTCATTTGAACTTAGGCAGGTTTCCTGATTAAACATGAAAGTGTTGAAGTGTGGCAGACCTCCCATTCCTTGACTACACTCTGCATAATGTCCTGGTGAGAAGGGATGTAATCCCAACAACCTTGCCACAGGTTTGCAAGGTTGTCAAAGGCCTGATTCTCTGTGACACTTTCCTTCCCATTATTGGGAACACAAAGTAAAGGACCTCAGAATGGTTCCAATTTCCAGGCCCAATAAAAAAAAAATCCAGTGGCTGTGAAAGTCTCTGGAAACCCCAATCCTCACCATCCCATCAACTTCATAAACCTCAGTGGCCTTTACTGGTCAGCCCAGGAGAGGATCTAGGGAACTCAGTGTCTATCACATAGACCTCTTCCCTGGGAAAGAAATTTCCTGTATCATGGCAGGAATCAGTGAACACTGTGGACACAGATGGCCAGAATCTGTCCCCCCATTAGTATTTTCTGTGGGAAGTGCTGGGAGAAGCACCCACATATTGGGCAGGATGTGCTTCTTGGTGAACTACAGGATTCCTCAGCCTCTAGCTAGTCAGAGATCTAATTCAGATGTTTTTCGCTTGTTTGTGGAAGCCCAGGAAAAAAGTGGAGGGATATACAAGGAGTATTAACAAAACAAGGCTGAGGAGGTGATGGAGCAATAACCTTTAGAAACAGTCATCTTTCCAAATGACCCTAGAGAACCTGCATGAGAAGGGGCCTGGTGCTACTGAGCAGAGTCAAATTGGTCCACTTCTAGGGAGTCACCTAGGAGGCCAATGTACTGTCTGCAAAGGATGCACAAAGGGCCTTCCAGAGGCAGGAAAAGCTTAGGTGTCTCAGAAAACAGGGAATTCTGGTGTCCTGGAAATGAGTTTTCTCTATGTATTACTAAGACTAAGAGAACACAGCATGAAATTCACTCAGGGATATTGCAAAATGCACAATTTTCCTGCTCACAGGGCCCTGAGTTGTGAGCATTTGTCCTTGGATTCCCACTGTATAAGTAACTCGGGGGCCTCAATCCTGCTGCCATTTCCCCTCCCCCATTCTTCTCTTTGCTTTGCCTCCACAGCATCTGCATCACAGAGACCAGGCATGAACTTCAATCCTGGTGACCACATGTCTGCGTTCAGGGGCCTACCCTTTCTTCCAGCTGCCCCTGTGCCAATACACCAGCCATTCTGGGAGCTGCCCCTGGCACCAAGGGTGACTGCACTGATCTCCAAGGGTAACTCTCTGGTGCTGTCTGCTTACCCTGGACAATCATATGTGCCAGGGCTGTTAACCTTTTGAAAACATGGGCCACAACTGAGGCCAGCAGGGCCTCCTCATATTCAGAACATTGCCCACACTCAGGCACCCCTCAACTGGAGGGCCCTGGAGGCCAACTGTGGGGGTGTAGAGCAACCTGCTCCATTCATAGAAGCACCTTCTGTCCTGAGGACCACTGTGCCTTCTTCAGCCATTGGGGAGATCCAGAACTATGGGATCCACTGGCACCTGGGCCTTCTGCCTCTATCACCAAGACCATTTGCCCAGCTGGTCCCATCATATTCCCAATGAATGTGTGCCATGGCCAGGTACAGTGTATAGGGAGGGTACACCACCCACCTTCCCAGCTGCGGTGCCACCATTTGACTCCAGCAGACCTCACAGCATCTATGAGAGCTTCCAGCACTGGCAGCACTTCAAGACCCTGGTCCGCAGGCACCTTCCTCAGACTCCTGATGTGGAAGCACTTTCCTGTTTCCTCCTGTGAGTGTTCTCTTCAGATTCCTCCTTGAGCTCTGTCAAGAGGAAAAGCATGGGTTGGAAACAGGAGGCTGGGATGTGGGGGAACTTGAAGAAATGTCCTGAGGGTGAGGGGACAAGCTGAGTCACCTACATTTCCAGACATATTCACCTCACAGGAGAGAATAAAATGTGCCTTATCTCAGGTGCCCATCACAGGCCTGTGCATGCAGGTAATCATTATTTCCAATGATCATCACCATCACATGGAGGACTCAAGGTCAGAGGAGGTTCCTGGGAGTAATGTGGGCCAGGAATTGAAGTTGTCTGACTCCATGCCTCTCCCAGTCATTTCACCTTCCAACAAAGACTTAATTGTTCATGGCACAGGGGACACCACAACCACAAGTAGGTTTAGGGGTGCTGGCCCCAACAGAGAACTCTATGGATACCCATACACATTGTCATGAACTCCTGATTGGGACCCTCTGGTGGTGTGACACTCAAGGGGGAGCTGTCTTTGGATACTGGATGGGGATGCTCCTCTTTGCCCCAGTTTGTACCTGTGTTCCCAGGCCATTCTGTGCACTCTCTTAAGTCAGCCTGGGCTGCCATACATGATGCTATGGAAAATGTGGACAGAAACACAGGCATTTCTTTCTCACAGTTCTTGAGTCAGGATTCCCAGGTAAAGGGTACCTGACCTAAAGTCCCATAAATGCTCTCTCTTCTTGCTTGAAAAGACAGCTGGCTCATGTGGGCCTCACATGACTTATATCTCTTCAGTGTCTCCTCCTTCTCCAGGAAGAACACTAATGCCCTCATGAAGCACCATCCTCAGGATCTCATCTAACCCTCTAAGCACTAAATGCAATCTCCAGATATAATCCTGTGGGGGTTAGGGATTCAACAGGTGAATTTGGGAGGATAAAACATTCAGCACATAGTACACCATATCATTGAGGAATCCAAGCACAATCATGCTGGCCAGTGCAGCCCTTGGTGTTAATGTTTGGTATAAGTGTCCTGGAGTCCCAATATCAATACTTTGAGTTGAACATGATGGGGCAAATGTAACAATGGTAGAAATGTATGTTGGTCTGGTTAGGTTATAAAGGAGGGTGATCTTATGGAAACTGATCCTGATGAATTCCAGGCCAGTGCTTCCATCTCTGTCCCAATGGGAGCCCACCATAACCATGGAAGAGGGCCTGCTGAAGGGTTTGCAGGAATGGCAGTGCACAAGCAACTTTGACAGAATGATCTTCTATGAGTCTGCAGAAAAGTGAGCCAGTTTTCAGGGTCCAAAATCTACTGGTGGGGGATCATGGTTTGCACAGTAAGGTCTGGTACAGCCTGTCACCTACCTGTGTGTTGGCTCTGAGGCATCTAACTCTCCAAATTGCAGCTCCCTCCAGCTGGAGGCCTGGGCATTTTCTCTGCAACAATCCCAGAAACTCCAGGCTCCATACTCCTGATTCTAACTCTGCCTTGAGGTTCAGGGTCAGGATAGGGAGAAGTAACCAGCCCAGCCAGAGTGTCTGCTTCTGCTTTGCTGGCTCTGCAGAAGGGAAAAGTTGCTCTGGATTCACTCAGGCCACCTGCCTGGGAACTCGTACCCCTTTATGGAGTGGGGTCAATTATAACTCATGAAAGTGGCCACTACTTCAACCTGTTGTTCCAGAAGAGGATGGCAGTGGGTGGGGAGTGCATGGTCAGGGGCAGCCAGCACCGCAGATGCCCCAAGGATATGTCTGGTCTTTACTGCTTTTGCTTTATGTAATTCCTGCCATTATAACAAGGGATGGGGAAAAGGAGCCCTCACTAGAAGAATCAATTGGGGTTCTCAGTTTAACTTCCACTTCCACATGACCTGTAACCTTGATCTCCTAGGTGATCTTTCCAGGGCTCATGGTCCCAGCCTCATTATGCCTGAATTGGGTCAGGACACCTGGTGTTCCCTAACAAAAATCACATCCCTGACCTGCTTCAGGAACTTATCTGATCGTGTGCTTCCTGGCAGAAACAGGAGAGAGCCAGAGCAAGGGTCAGCTAGGGGCCCTGCCTACGTCCCTCAGATCTGATTCCCTTCAAATGCTAGTTGATATAGTGTTTCCCGAGAACTGCTGTTCTTCCTGTGTAGCAGCTCCCTCCTAGGAATGGTCCAGCACACTCCAGGACACAGCTCCACATCCCTGCCACTAGATCCTGACTGGTAATTTAGAATACTCCATAGCCTAGAGTCCACACCAGCACCTGCCTGGTATGGCCAACCTGATTTTCAGCTCAGCCTTTGCCTGCCTTACCCAAATTCCACAAAGTTTCATGGGGTTTGAGGCTGCAGAGGAGATGGAGGATTCAAGGATGCAGTTGTCAGGGGTCTTCCAGTGCCAACCTCCTCTTGCAACTCCAAGGCTGGGACTTCCAAGACCTCCAGTCCCTGAGGCTGTCCAACAGCCAGGAAGGGTTCCCACATTCCCACAGTAGTCCATGATAGTGTCTAAACAGTGAAAAAGGCCAAGGCAAGTTGTTGTCCCAAATAAGAACTTTTCCTTCAGTATGGAAGATTCAGTCTTACAAGCAAAACAGCCCCTAGCACCTGAGGTCCCTGCCACCCAGCTTTGAACTGTGTACTGACTGGGCCAAATACAGATCTCCTTTCTCTCCTTGCCTATCCAAAGAATCAACACACTAGATGCCTGGGACTTAAGTCATGTTACGGTAGAGTGCATGCAATACCATGTCCTCCCAATTGACTCTCCTAGATGTTGCATCTGGTGCTCTGTTACCTCCCTTGGGTCCTGGGTCAGGTTGTCCTCATGCATGACATACCAGGTTAGGTCCCCTGAACCCTGCCTATTACCAAGTGTTTGGGATGAACATAGATCCCTCATTCATGCATCACTATGGTCCTCCCTTTCCTAGTGTGCACCTCCAGAAAGACCAACTCTAAGGCACAGCCTGCCTGCTCGTTAGCAGCCAAACCCAAGGCACCAGAGACCAAGGTACCCGAAACAAAGGCATGCTAGACCAAGGTGCACAAGAATAAGGTGGCCAAGACCAAAGGGCCTGAGATCAAGGTGCCCGAGGAGATACCACCTGAAGCTATCCAAGAGTACATGCTCATCATAGATGAGCTATTCAGGCCTACTAATTTTGCCAAGTAGGAGCACCCCCACTTGTCCATAGGAGAGCTTGCTTCAAACTTGGGAGAGGAAGGACTGGAGCAACAGCCAATACAGGATAATTTATATCCAGGTCTAAGTCTCCTGAGCTATGTTGATGAGGACTTTGTCAACAAGGTGGGCTGGGCCTACAAACTTGGTGTACACAAGGTTTCAGGACCCATGGAATTGAGCTACACAGCTTAGAATATCAGATGTTTTGTGTGTGTGTGAGAGAGAGAGAGAGAGAGAGAGAGAGAGAAGAGAGAGAGAGAGAGAGAGAGAGAGAGAGAGAGAGAGAGAGAGAGAGAGAAAGTATTTGCACATGCATGTACACTTGTAAATAAGTGTAGCTGGTAGTTGGGATATAACCACCCCATGGTGTAGATGAACATGGTATCAACATTGCTTCCTCTTTCTCTTAGAAATCCTCCTGACTTGGGGCCATTTCCTCCCAAGGTCACTCACACTCTCTTCCTTCTCATCCCCAGGCAGAGAATATGATTCACCCCCACTTTCTAAAAGAATTACTTTCCTCCAAACCATATATAAATATTAAAATCTTGGCCCTAACAAAGTGCTGGAGCAGCAGGAATGACTCACCACTGATCAGGTAGACAGGGGAAGGAGGGTCTCCCAGTATACTAGGGATAGGAGACACACCAGAGTGGCAAGGACACCTGATAAACAAGTGCAGGGACACCAGGATCAACAGGGGTTGGGGAGAAACAAAAGGTAGACAACAAGAACGGGGCACCAGGTCAAACTAAGTAGGTAAAGAAAAAAGGCTTCCCTGGGCTTGGTAACAGACACAAAGTAAGTAAGGCAGAGAGATACATGGCAGACTAGGAGTCAAAGGTACACAAGTAGACAGAAAAGGGAGTTGCCACAGATACAGAGGGAAGCAAGGGATAACAGGTAGATGAGGAAGGCTCAGGACCTTACTCATGTGACCCATGGGACTTTGTTTAACCTTATCCTGTCTGTGATGTCTCCCTGAGTGAGTCTGTTCCAGGAATAGGATGTAGGAGGTAAAAAAGGAACAAGACAGCACAACTATGGGTAGGTTCAGGATATCAAGCAGAAAGGAAGCCCAGGAGGGTGACCAGCAGACACTCAGTCTGTCTCTCTGAGACCAAGATGAGTGACAGCCCTACTTCCCAACTCCCATTGAAATATGATTGTCCTGATCCCTATGGCCCATTTCATATATGAAGAAGAGTTGGCCAGTGCCCATATCCTCCTTCAGCTTGTGAAGAAGCACCTTTGCAGATGCCTCAAGGTCATGGTATGCTCCATAGGATACAAAATCTTCCAAGGCAGCTGCCAACAGAAGTTCAGAGAAATGGAAACATTGTGATGATCAAGGGGCCATCATGGGGACTAGTCCACAGAGGTGCTCCCCAGGTAGAGAAGAGGTGCAGGGCGACAGAGCCAGAGTTTCTGGGTTCAAAGGACACTGCTATCCTCCAAGGCTTTAATGGGTCTTCCTCATTGGGGACCATCTGTTCCAACGATCCTCCCCAGAACTGCAGATCCTCCTCCTTAAACCTGGGGAACAAAGGTATAATGGGTCCCAGAAAAGCCATTTCTTCTGGGTGGCCACATAAGACAGCCAATGGCTGCAGTGTGGATGATGACCTCTAAAGCCTGAATTTCCTCCTTAGCTCCCAGCACTGCCTGCTGCCCTGGGGACTGTCCCAAATCCAGGTCCCTTGAATGAAACCCTTGTGCTCAGGATATCAAGCACTCAAGGTCCCGCGTCCCCAGAGAGGACACCTCAGCTCCCACCCTCCTCCAGGTGCCATGTCCATGAAGAGCACTTTCACTGGACACTCACACAATGTGGGCTGCCCCTCCATGTCACCGGAGGGCAAGATGTAGATCTGGAGCTGGTCTGAACCTCACAGCCTCAGAAGAGGAAGTGCACATCATCAGGCAACCCAAAGAAGAAGAGGCCCTGAGGACAGTCATATGTCATATTGGCCAGTGACCTCTGGGGTGACTACCCCTCAGGCAAGATCTCACCCTTGCTTTATTTTGCACTGGAAGGGACGAAGGTTCTTCCTCACACAGGACAGTTCCTGTAGGAAAATGAAGGGAGTGGGAGGGTATCATGAATATAGAAAGAGGGCTGTGGGAGGGTATTGAGAGGGGAGGGTCATAGTGTTCAAGCCCTGGTAGGAAGCTGTACCTTGTTTGACTGTCAGTGGGAATAAAAGCAGTTTGGTAGGAAAAAAAAAATCTTCTCCGGCATCTGCATTCTGCCATGTTGTCTGTGCAATTCCATGCAGTGAGAACTGAGAGGAGATAACTGGGGTTGCCAGGACCCAGGGTGCACAAGTGTCCATCTATTGGGTCTTGTTTCCAGATTTAGACTGCCCTCACCCTAATCCTGTGAGAAAATAGACAAGATCCCAAAATTCTACTCAATCACCTTATGGAAAAGGCCTCTCTTGGTTTAGGGGATCTTCTCTGTGCATTCCTTTATGATCTGTGCCTCTTAAACATCTCACCCATCATCTGAGGGCCTTCTATGAAGAGAAATCACAAAGAAGCAAAGCACATCTTCCTTGGTATTCACAGCTCTGAGGTCTGAGAACTAACTGGTGGCTCTCAGATCTTAGTGTTAATAGTCCTGAGATTGACCCTCAGCTCCTAGTAATAGAAACTCCCATGTTGCCTTCTTGGGATCAGTAGCCACCTGCTTCCAACACTTCCCTGGAGATCATCTGACAGCTGCACCTAGCAGCTGCTGTAGTTTGCCACTGCTCTAGGGCATTCTCTGTGCTTGCCACCATCAGGCTGACATGCCCAGTTTTCCCGTATTCAGTGTAACCAACTTGACCTGCTCTTGTTGAGATGAAAGTCATGAATATACAAACTATACCCATCCCTTAGAGACTTCATTAGGACTCATGCTGCTACAGAAGGGGAAGTGGCACAGGAACTGTTTGCATAAGGAGATGGGGAAGGAATCTTATTGGAATTAAAAAGGTGAACTCAAGCATGTAGTGTCCTTCCAAGATACCCGCAGTATTTTTGCTTAGGCATGGTTGGGGAACAGGGGCTCCTTGCATGCCAGACTAGGGACTACTGATGGTTCCCATAGGGTGGAGTTATGTAGAGCCACTGCAGGGTAGAGTCAGCAGGAGAGAACTGCTATGGAATCAAAAACCTCTGAATGACCAAGAGGCATTTGTGGTAGCCATGGCCATCAAAAACAGATACAGAATTTTTTATCAAGTACCTCATGAGATCTTTAGGCCCTCCTGTCTCATTTGGATGCAGAGCTGCTTTTAAGCCTTCAACCCCCTGTGAAAATAATCAGGGTTCTAGAAATAAGCAGGTTTCTAGAATTTTTTTCTTAGCATCTTTCTTCTCTCCCGAGTGAAGATGGACAATATCGTTGGCTAGATCCCCATCATGGCCATGGTCTTCCTGTGTAGGTGTCCTGATGAGAGGACAAGGCCTGCCTTCATACCTCTCCCACTCCCTCTACAGTTCTGACTGGGAACTCATTGGGGAACCAACAGGCTGAAGGTCCTGACTGCATTCCAACACAGACCCACCCCCCACTGATAGTGCTCTGACCCTTCCATAGGTAGTATTGGCCCCACCCCGACCCCAGCCTGACCTATACTGAGTGTGGCTGGCCCAAATGTAATCAAATTATACAAATCAATGAGAAAAAATAAAGCTACACACCACATGGTTTGCCAATGAAAAAATGGGGAAGTTTGCAAAGGAGAATAATTAAATTGCAAGGAGGCCAAGGTTTAGTGCTATTTATGGAATAAAGTACTTGGGTGAGTTCAGACATGCACAAAACTCATTGGAGGTGAAGTTGTTTGTGATCTTTCATGTAAAATCAAACTCCATGGTTCTTCATAGGACACAGGTTCCATTCCATCAGAGTCAGGGGCACAATTTTTTATCAAGTACCTCTTGACAACTTTGGGCGCTCCTATCTCATTTGGATAGAGCACTACTTTTCAGCCTTCAGGCCCCTGTGCCATTAATCAGATTTCTAGAAGTAAACCTGGAAACAGTATTTTTAAAGACAGTTTCTTTCTCCTTTTCTGAGTGATGTTGGGCAGTGAGGATGGACAAAACCTCAGCATGACCAAGGTCTTCCTGAGTAGATGGCCTGATGAGAGGACCAGCCCTAACTTCTAGGGGGAGAAGTTGCAGCACGTTAGGGAATCATCAATTTACACCACCAGCAAGACCCACTCTCTGCATTAATGAAAAGCTGTGCTTTATGGCAGTGACCAATGGGACTAGCCCCTTGTGTGTCTCCTTTTGAGCTATACCCTTATTGAAATTCATTTTAAGAGCTTCCTCCTGATCTCTGTGCACTGGTCAGGACGGATCAGAGTCTCCTGTTTCCTGGGATATTGGCCAGGCTGTGGCACACTGTTCAACCATCTGAGGCATGATCTGCTACTATCTTACTATTTTTGCTATAGATCATTACAAAAAAAACTTTAGGAAGACATTCACATAACTCACATCACCCATCAAATATTAGAATTTGAAAGTTTTCATAGAGTTTGCCACAATATTGGCAACTTCATGACTACAATAAAATATAGATTACTTTCATCACCTCAAAAAGAAATCCCTTACCTTTTAGCTATCAAACCCAATCCCCCATATGTTTTCCCACCACTTTTGAAATACCTCTGTGCCTAATCAATTCTTTTCACCATTTATTTGATATATGCAAGTGTGGTCCTAGTGTGTTCAGTTTTAGCATTGCTTCTCATGTGGTTCAAGATTTAAGAATGATTGACATTCTTTCTACTTTTTTTTAGAACATTCTTAACTAAAACTGGGATTTTTGCAGAGAGAATGCCCAGGCCTCCAGCTAGAGGGAGCTGCTATTTGGAGAGCTAGATGCCTTGGAGCCAAACATAGGTAGGTAGGTGACAGGCTGTACCAGACCTTGCTGTGCAAACCATGGTCGCCCACCAGTAGGCTGGTGTGCTGCCATTCCTGCAAATTCTTCTGCAGGCCCTCTCCATAGTCATGGTGGGCTCCTGTCAGGACAGAGCCCGAAGCACTGGGCTGGAATTCACCAGGATCAGTGTCCACGAGGTCACCCTCCTTTATCAGCAGACCAACAACATAATTTCCTACCTTTGTTACATTTGCCCCATCATGTTCAACTCAATGTATTGACATTGGGACTCCAGGACACTTATACCAAACATGAACACCAAAAGCTGCATTGACCAGCATGATTGTGCTTGGATTCCTCAATGATATGGTGAACTATGTGCTGAAAGTTTTATCCTCCAACATTTACCTGTTGAAGCCTTTATCCCTACAGGGATGGTATCTGGTAATTGGCTTTAGTGCTTAGAGGGTTAGATGAGATCCTGAGGGTGAGGCTTCATGAGGACATTAGTGTTCTTCCTGGAGAAGGAGACACTGCAGAGATGTCAGTCATGTGAGGGCACAGGTAAGCCAGCTGAGCTGTCTTCTCAAGCAAGGAGAAGAGAGAGCATTCATGGGACTTTAGGTTAAGTATCCTTTACCTTGGAATCCTGACTCCAGAACTGTGAGAAAGGAATGGCTGTGTTTGTGTCCACATTTTCCATAGAATTGTATGGTGGCCCAGGCTGACTAAGACAGTGCACAGACTGTCCTGGGAGCACAGTTATAAACTGGAGCAAAGATGAACATCCCCATCCAGTATCCAAAGACAGCTTCCCCATGAGTGCCACATCACCACAGGGTCCCAATCAGGAATTCATGACAATGTGTATGGGTATCTACAGAGTTCTGTGTTGGGCCAACACCCCTAACTCCATTTGTGGTTGTGATGTCCCCTGTTCTGGGAACAATCAGGTCTATGGTAGAAGGTGAAATGATTGGAAAAGGCAGGGAAACAGACAGACAACTTCATTTCCTAGCCCACATTACCCCCAGGAACCTCCTCTGACCTTGAGTCCTCCATGTGATGGTGTGATGATCATTGGAAACAAAGATTACCTGCACTCACAGGCCTGGATGGGCACCTGACATAAGGCACATTTCATTCCCTGGTGTGAAGGGAATACATCTAGGAATGTAAGTGTCTCAGCTTGTCCCCTCACCCTCAGGACCTTTCTTCCAGTTCCCCTACATCCCAGCCTCTTCTTTCCAACCCGTGCTTTTCCTCCTCACAGAGCTCAAGAAGGAGCCTGAAGAGAACACTCAACTCAAGGAAGCAGGAAAGCGCTTCCACATCAGGAGTCTGAGGAAGGTGCCTGCAGACCAGGGTCTTGAAGCGCTGCCAGCACCAGAAGTTCTCATAGAAACTGTGAGGTCCGCTGGAGTCATCTGTTAGCAACACAGCCAGAAAGGTGGGTAGTGCGCCCTCCCCATATACTGTACCTGGCCATTGGTGCACTTCATTGGGAACATGATTTTAGGTGGGTCTGTTTTGTGTAGTGCAAAGATGATTGGTTGTATACTTTTTGGTTTGCCAGAGTCTGTGCCTGTATGGTATTCATTGGGTATATATGGGCAGTGTGTTTTTTATACAGGTATTTGCCTGGCCCATGTTGTATGTGTATGCTCAGTTGTGGGAATACACATGAATATTTATGATAAATAGGGTATTTTTCTCCAAACATTCATGCAGTAACAGGTGGTTTCTCTGTATGTTTAAGGTGGAGATACCAGATGTTCACCTGTTCAGAAGCCATGTAGTGCATTTTTGTGTGGAGATGTTAATGTGGTTTTGTTTGTGCATTAAGGTTGGAATGTACCCTGGGGACAGGTGAATTTTGTACACATATTCTTTCTGTGCTTGAGCTACCAGGAACCAGCTATGGTAGCTGATGCTGTCCAACCTTTCAGTTTGATGTTCAGTGGCATCAGGTCTTAGGTTGAAATTAGTCTTGAGATAGATATACCTCATAAACTAAAAGTCAAAGCTTTCTTACTTACCCCTATATATTGTATCTTATTAAGTATTTACTAACAAACCTCTTGTGTGTGTGTGTGTGTGTGTGTGTTCATGCGTGTTTGTTGTGCATGTGTGCGCACAGTTATTAATACCAGGCATTCATGTGAAGTAAACGTATTCAGACAACAATGTGTTCATATCTTGGAGATTGTACATGTATTGTGAATGGGGCATCAGGGACCCTTTTGGGAAAGTGTTGATCCTGATCATTCTGATCCACAGCACTGTTCCTAACAGGGATAGTTCATTCTTCAGGGGCAAAGAATCCACATGTCTATTGATTTTTGGCTCTTACTCATGCAGGTGGGTTCAGCAGTGTATGCTGCTTAGGCAAGCAGGTTCCTCTGCAGCATATGTGTGGTCTAGGAGTCTCAGTTATAAGATAGCTGTGGAGAAAAGGAACTTTTAAATAGGCATCATGTTTGTGATGGGCAGCAGGCAAAAAAAAATGTGGGGTTTTCAAGACAGGAGGTGAGATGGGAAAAGTCCTTGTCCATGCCAACACACTGAGCATCATCTGGGCAGTGACAGATGCTGGTGGCTGCTCTGAGGCTAAGCTGGTGGATGAAAACACTGTGCTCCACAGTGTGAGGCTGCTGAAGCCTGCAGAACCTCTGCCCCACTACCACATTTGCCTGGGTGGTGTTTGCTGGTGGAGACCAGGTAACCCTTCCCTGGAAAACGTGAGGCTTCAGGGCTAGTCAGAACTTCCAGAGCCCCCAAATCTCAGAGAAGATTTGAGTTTCTGTTTTGGTAGTTATGTTCCATTGGGTCATGTATTGAAGTAAAATTCTTTTTTCTATTCTGAAGGGTAAGGATTCTCTTCCTGTGGGAAGCAAATCCCTGCTTCAGGTTTGTCTCACAGTGTGGTGCTACCTTCATTTTCTCTATTCTCATTGAGTGGCTGACCTATCAGCTATATGCTCAAGGTGGTCACCAGGGTACCCCATAACAAACCCTTCCTTGCTGGGACTCAATGCTTATTTTAGATCTTTCAGGAAAATAGGAAGGAGTGGAATAGCTGATCTGTATTGTGGTTATATTCCTAGTTTCTTTTTGTTGTTATTCTTAGTTATACATGCTGGTAGAATATATCCTGACATATAATAAATACATGGAGTATTACTTTCCATTTTTGTGGTTGTACATCAAGTGGACTTACACTGGTTGTATGTTCATATATGAACATATTAAAATTATGTCTGATTCACTCTACTGTTAGTCCCATTCCCATTCCCCTTCCCTTGCCCCCCTCCACCCTGTGCAGTCTGGTGAACCTCCTCTTCTCCCTTCTCCCTGCTATTGTGAATCACCATCTGCATATAAGAGAGGACATTTGGCTTTTGGATTTATTGTGATTTGAGCTGCTATAATCAATGACGTGACCATGTCACTATAGTATGCTGAATTTAATTCCTCTGCTTTATATACTGAGGAGTGGGATAAATATGTCAAATGGTGGTCCATTTCAAGTTTTCTAAGGAATCTCCATACTGCTTCCCAGAATGATTGCATCAATTTGCAGTCCCACTAGCAATGTAAGAGTGTACTTTTCTTCTCCATATTCTCACAAACATTTATTGTTATTGTATTCTTGATAATTACCATTTTGACAGGAGTGAGATGAAATTTCAGCATAGGTTTAATTTGCATTTCTCTGTTAGTGATGTTGCACATTTTTTTATATATCTGTTGTCTGAATCCATTACTCTTCTGTGAAGTGTATCTTCAGGTTCTTTGCTCATGTATTGACTTTTTTTTCAGTGTTAAGTTTTTGATTTCATTATATATCCTCAAGATTAATGCTCCTCTATCTGAGGTATGGGTGGCAAAAATTTTCTTCCATTCTGTGTGATCTCTCTTCACATTTTTAATTGTTTCCTTTGCTGTTAAGAAGCTGTTACTTTTATATCATCCCATTTATTGATTCTTGATTTTGTTTTTTGTGCTTTAGGAGTCTTGTAGAGGAAATTGGTTCCCAAGCTGACAGGATGGGCCTATGTTTTCCTCTAATATATGTAGCATTTCTGGTCTAACGCCTAGGGCCTTGATCCACTTTGATTTGTGTTTTGTACAGAGTAAAATATAGGAGTTCAATTTCATTCTACTACATATGGATTTCCAATTTTCCCCTCATCATTTGTTGAAGAGGTTAGGGTTAGCTTATGCTTATGGTGCTTTTGTCTAGTATGAGGTGACTATAGTTGTGTGTTTGTCTCTGTGTTTTATTTTCTTTTAAAAATATCTTTATTTTGTTTATTCATTTTTTTAATGTGATGCTGAGGATGGAACCCAGTGCCTCACATGTGCGAGGCAAGCACTCTGCCCCTGAGCCACAACCCAGCCCTTGTGTTTTTTATTCTTTACCATTGGTCTTCTTCATGTCCACTTCAGTGCCAATACCAAGCCATTTTTATTGCATATATATATATATAATCAATATTCAAATCATTAATATTAATTAATGTATAATGATTAATATATAATTCATATACATTATTAAATTATACTCTGCAGTATAATTTAAAATCTGGATTTTGATGTCTCCTGCTTCACTTTTCTCACTCAGGATTACTCTGGCTATTCTTATTATTTTTTTAAAGGAATTTTATGACTACTTTTTCTAAGAAACTTAATAAAAATTGCATTAAAATGTATAATGTTTTTGGTAGTATGGCCATTTTTAACAATATCAATTCTTCCTACCAAAGAACATGGGATATTTTTTCATTTCTAAGGTCTTCTTCAATTTCTTTCATTAGAGTTCTGTAGTTTTTATTGTAGAGGTTGTTCACCTCTTTGTTAGATTGATTTCCAAATATTTTATTTTTTTGAAGCTATGGTGATGTATAGGAATGCAATTGATTTATGAGTGTTAATTTTAGATCCTGCTACTTTGCTAAATTCATTTATAAATACAAGAAATTTTCTGGTGGAGTTTTTTTTTTTTTTTTTGGTCTTCTAAATATAAAAGCATGTCATCATCAAATAGGGATAGTTTGAGTACTTCTTTTCTAATTTTTATCCTTTAATTTCTTTGTTCTAAAGGGCATCCCTGTATTTTTCCAGTTTTCAGAGAGAATGTTTTTAAATTTTTTCCCATATAGAATGATGTTGGCTTTGGGTTTAGCATTTATAGTTTTTAAAATGTGAGGTATGTTCCTACTATCCCTTATTTTTCTAGTGTTTTGAACACAAATGGATGGTGTTTTTTGTTAAATGCTTTTTCTGAATCTATTGATATTATCATGTGATTATTGGTTTTAAGCCTATTGATGAGATGAATTATGTTTGTTGATTTTTGTATGTTGAAACATCCTTGAATCCTGGGATGCACCCAACTTTCAGTTCAGTTGGGCAGTGTCTGATTTCTAAACTCTCCATACACAGACAGGCCCCTGTATGTTACTTTAATTCCCTTATCCCTTCCCTCTACTGTGCTCATGGAGGGATTGCCCTGATGCCTCTGGCTGCAGCAGTAGCTGTGGCCCTAGGGATTTCTTACTTTTCCAAAATTGTTTTCTTCATTGTAGATTTTTATGTGGTGCTGGGGATTGAACCCATTGCCTCACACATGTGAGGTGAGCACTCTACCCCTGAATCCCAGCCCTCTTTCTTATTTCTTATTTTACTATATCCAAACTCCTTTCTGAGTCTCTGATCAGTTTTGAGTGGCCATTATTAAAATGCAGTAAAGTCACCCCCCCCCATTTTCTTTTTTTTACTCACTCACCTTGCTGCAAAGCTACTTTCTTTGTTTCACACCATGGAACAGATAGGAAACAGACCTCTTTTCCACCATCTTGAAATCATACTCAAACCAAACGCAACCTTCTGCTTCTTTCTTGCAACTTTCAGACTAAATTGACCCTGTGGTGAAGTCAATTCATGTATCCTGAGATCATGAGACAAAGATCCAAGGTTTTTGGAAAAGAGATGATGCACTGATCCCCAGAGAAAAAAGCTGTTAGATAACCTAATTAGAATAACATGTACTCCATGTGTGTATGTATGTCAAAATATTCTCTACTTTCATGTAAACTCTATCTTTTCTGTCTCTCACACACCCACGAATGCTGCAAAAACCATGTAGATACAGGTTTCTCATATACAACTGAATCCCATTGTTTTTTTCATTAGAACCCATTATAAGGTTATAAGGAATGTTCAAGTCCTTGAATGCCTTTCAGGGTCCAAACTCTATACTGTTTCTATGAGTGCCCACTCAGAAGGAAGGTCCCATTATCTGTTTACAAAAAAAATTTTATCAGTTTTAAAAAAATATACAACACTTATACATTGTTGATGAAACTGTATATTAGTACAAACCCTATGGAAATCAGTATGGATGTTCCTCAAAAGATTAGAAAAGAAAGCACAATATGACCTAGCAATACCATTCCCAGGTATTTATCCTAAAGATTTTAAATCTTCAAACTATAGTGATACATGCACACTTGGATTTAGATCAGCATGATTTACTATATACATATATGAAACCACCCTACAAGTCCATCAAAATATGGATTAAGAAAATGTGATATGTATTCCTAATTAACAATAAAGTAAAATGAAATTCTGTCATTTGAAGGAAAATGGATGGAACTGGGGACCATTAAGTCAAGCAATATATTCCAAAATCAGAACATCATGGGTTGGATACTTTCTCATATATAAAAGATATAGAAGAAAAAGGAAAAGAGTTGAAAACAAGAACCCATTCAGCACCTGCTCATGAAAATCAGAAGGAAATAAATCAGTTGATGAAAGGTACTATGGGCAAGGAACAGGGAAGGGGAATTCGATTGTTTAAATTACACTCCTAATAATAATAATTATATATATATATATCAACCATTTCCTGAAGAAGACTTAAATTAAGCTACATCAGAAAACATCCAAAACCAACTGAATTTATAACCCATAGGCCTTAGGAGCGTTAGAAAACTCTGTAGCTATATCCATATGAGATACCAGCAAATATAGTCCTAGATCCATTAGTGAATCAGATTCTGCAGTACCTGGTTGACCTGGGATGAGTTCAGGCCAAACTCCAAGAATGAGGAAATGCCTGTTGGCCATGCCAAGTAAATCCCATAGAGATCCAGAAGAAAGGAAAGCGAGGAGGTCAAGTTCTACTTAAGACCTGGAAGGTGGGGGAGTTATCAACAAAACTACAAACTACATGGAAATTATCTGACACCCTCATTTTAGCTCCTACTATGGCCATAAAGGTTCAAGGCATTCCAAGTTAGATCAATCTCTACTGGGTAAAACCCTGCTACTCGGATCCTAAAGATATCATATACACCTTCACAAAATTCATCATGCACCTCTAAACTTCTCAAAGATCTCTGCTTGCTGTTTTGGCATTATAACTACTCAAACTATGATACATAATTCATAATTATTAAGAGTGACACATAAAATCTTCTCTTAGATTTGGGGTCCCCAGAAGTCCTGACTAGGAAGCCTCAGGTTTCCACAGGGAAGGGTTTCCTGTTCTCCACCAGCAAACACCACTCAGGGCACAGGTGGTAGTGAGGCACAGGATCTGCAGGCTTTCAGAAGGCTCACTTTATGGAGGACAGTGATTTTGTCCACTGGCTTAGCCTCAGAGGAGCCACCAGTATCTGTCGCTGCCCAGATGATGCTCAGGATGTTGGCATAGACAAGGACTTTTCCCATCCCACCTTCTGTCCTGAAGACCCCACGGTTTTATGACTGCTGCCCATCACAAACATAATGCCTATTTAAAAATTTCTGTATCCCACAGCCTGGAACACACGCATGCTGAAGAGGAACCCACTTGCAAGAGGAAATCAATAGACATGTGCATTCTTTGCCCCTGAAGAATGCACTAACAATGTTTGGATAAATGCTGTGGATCAGAATGACCAGGATCAACACTTTCCCAAAAGGGTCATTGGTGCCCCCCTCACAATACATGTACAATCTCCAAGATATGAACATATTGTTGCCTGAATACATTTACTTCACATGGATGCCTGGTATTAAAATATGTGTACATGCATGCATAAAACAGACACACACACACACACACACACACACACACACACACACAAGGTTTGTCAGTAAACAATAACATATAGGGGTAGGTAAGGAAGCCTTGACTTTTAGTGTATGAGGTATGTCTATCTCAAAACTAATTTCAACCTAATTACCTGAGGCTACTGAACACTAAACTGAAAGGGACAGACAGCATCAGCTACTATAGCTGATTTCTGGCAGCTCCAGCACAGAAAGAATATGTGTACAAAATTCACCTGCCCCCAGGGTACTAAGTTCAATTCCAACCATAAATGTACAAACAGCACCTCCACATTAACATCTCCAGACCAAAATACACCTCATGGCTTCTGAGCAGATGAACATCTGATATGTCCACCCTAAACACACAGAAACGCCATCTGTTACTACATGAATGTTTGCAGAAAAATACCCTATTCATCCTAAATGTTCAAGCACATTCCTTCAAGTATTCATACAGGTACAACATTGGATGGACACATACATGTACAACAAATACACTGCTCATATATACCCAATGAATATCTTACAGGCACAGACTCTGGCAAACCAAAAAGTATACAACCAGTCATCTCTTGTGCTACGCAAAACAGACACATGTGAAATCTCACAGTTCTAAACTACACAACACCTGAAGACAATCTATTTGTAAGCACACAATAAACCTCTCACCTCTGCCGGAGCACACACCTCAAGAGCCCCATGAATTCAAGACATGCTCAGCCATCAACAAATTAGACTTCTCAAATGTATGAGACTAAAACATAATTATATACCAGAACAACACCATTCACTAACACCACCAAAATCCTGAAGAATCTCATTCCACAATAAACACAAACACAATTCCTGATCATCTTATATCCATGCAGATTCTAATTACACAAATCTACAAATCCATGTACATACACCTAATCAATTGGGTGCCTACACACAAAACACAAAAATAGTAGTCTTGTAGGCATGAGACAGAGAGTTTAATATCAGCACACATGAAAAACCATGCCCACATTAACCTCTATCTATGGATCAATATATACATAATTTCCACACAGGCAAGAGAGACACAGAAATATATCCAAAACCTGAATATAGAGATTTCCTAAAACACTGCACAGTATTCTACATACTCAGAAAGTACCCTGCTAACCTCACCAGCCAAACATTTCTATTCACACCTAGAAATGTCACACAATCTCCAAAGAAATTTACTTTGAATACCCCTAGCAACCTCATTCCCAATGAAGAAACTTGTAGAATCCACAAACCAATCTGCATGCATAAGACACAAAAATAGCTCCACCAAATCATATAAAATACACATAAGCTCACTTACAAATCCCAAATTATCATGGGTGAGTAGAATACACTTTACCTCTACCCAAATTCTAAGAAATAACTGTATCATGTATCCACAACACATGCAAACACAATTCCCACACTCCCCCATGTAAATGCACAATGTCACCTCTCCATTACATGCATATATCCTTACTTCCCAGTTACAAATAACTTTCTACTTAATACATATATGGCCCCAGTAAGCAGACATCAACTGCCATGTCCCTTAAATGCATCTACTAATGAACACCTAAATATTCTTCTTCCTCACAACTATTGCTACTACTGTAACACACACACACACACACACACACACACACACACACCCCTGAGGTGAAGTAGTTAATACAAACTCAATATACAAGTAACTCTTCATAGACATGACATCTCTACACAACTACTCATTACATGCAAATATACCCAAGTATACACAAAATATCATACTATCTTAATATACAAGCTGACTCACTCCCAATATGAAGAAATAACTCCCTGTCTTCCAAAATGCAGAACCCTGCCATCTTCACACCACACAGTAAATATATTCATTCTACTGCTCCACAAAATTAGTAACTGACCAGCCTTCACACACTCAAGTACATATGCATGGGTAATGAAAATAAAATTTATTCAAAATTCACATACCAAAACACCATGTCCAGAATATACAACTATCCCTCCTCCATTTCCCAACTATAACAATCACATTGCAAATGCAGAGAAAAATACCCAAATACTTTCCTTAACATAGCCCATATGCAAGCACATATATTATGTCCAAACTTCCCAAGATGCATTTGTGGGGGAAAAAACAAATATACAACAAGAAGACTACAGATAAAATACTACAAAAACTAGGGCTGGGGTTATGGCTCAATGGTGGAGCTCTTGCCTCAAACTTGCGAGACCCTGGGTTCGATCCTCAGCACCACATAAAAAAATGAGTAATTGAAATATTATGTCCAACTACAACTAAAAAATAATTTATTTTTAAAAATTACAAAAAACAAATGACAAACATCTAAGTCCAACTACTGAGTTTATGCCCATTACTTCTCACTCCCTCAAAATACACCAAATTCTGCAGTCTCGTCACGACTTTCCCTTGATCTCTAATATCCACATAGAACAAGATGACTGTCACTTCATCTGACCCACACTTATGAACACATACCACATTCTCTTCAGCAGTCCAAACAGAGCAAGCTCCAAATTATGAATGCACATCAACACATTAGGCACCCCACCACACACCAAAGGAACAGGGAAAACACCCCAAGCCCTCTGAACTCCTACAAACACTCCAGGAGCAGTGCTGCATCTCATTTTCTCACCCTAATAACCACCCCATGATCCTCATGCCCATCAAAATGGAAGGAAAACTTCCTGACACCCATAAATACCCATGAGGGTCCCCCCAACAACCCACCGATGCACACGTGAGAGCGCATCATTAATTTCACTGTGCAATACATGAGCACCACAACTTAATAATACAACATGACTCTCTTTATTGCACGCGACTTGTCGTCATGTGGTTCTCCCATCATCATTTAGGTGCTCTGTCCAGACACACCAACCAACAGCCCACCTAGGATGGCTGGTAAGTCATGGTGTGACCAGAGCTGACTAAGCACACTGGGCTCAGTGTATTCCTTTCTGCAAAGTCGCTAATGTCAAGGGAAGTGAGCATCCTTCAGCTAACAACCCAGATGCTGGCTGACAGTGTCCCCAACATTCACAGGTTTCACCCAGAACAAAGAGATGACCTGTTGAGAGCCACAGCCGAAGGGACCCCAGCAAACTCCCAGCTGCCAGCAAACTTCCAGCTGCCAGCAAACTTCCAGCTGCCAGCTGATGATTGGCTCACAGCGGCCCCAGCAAACTTCTAGCTGCCAACTGATTGGCTCCTCTGCAGTGATGCTCATTGGACTGTTTCCCTGCCCTTTCAGACCATGGAGCTGCTTATTGGGGGACTTTTTTTTGGCTCCGCCCATGCAACCCAGCCAATCGGCCTCAAGAGGAGGAGAAGTGGGGGCAGTTGAGAGGCTTATGGGAAGCCGGTGGTGGCAGTTGGGCTCTGAGGGAATTCCTGAAGAGCTCATGTGGTGTGGCGTGTGTGTGTGTGTGTGTGTGTGTGTGTGTGTGTGTGTGTGTTCTAAAAATAAAGTTCATTCCTGCTTGGCAAGTGGCTCGTGAATTGTGCCTAGCCAGACTGTGGCATTTGGTGGCCCGAAAGGGGAACGACTGAGGGTAAATGATAAGGTAAACTGCTTGCACCTGAGGGCAGGGCGAGAGAATGGGTAGCCGTTTTAAGATTCTTCTTTTGTTTTGTTTTACTTTGTTTTAAGTTGCCTGCCCCTGGAGATGTGTAAGATGGAAGAAAAACCGCTCACATCTGAGGAACAGATAGGGAGAAAGGATGGATGGACATTTCAGGAGGTTATTATAATGATTTTTTGTTGTTCCAATTTTGTTTCAATCTGTTTCAGTTTTGTTAGGCATTATCTTGTTGGGTTGTATTATAGTTATAGTAGAAATATTCAAGTAAAAGAGAAGGTCTCTCGAACAAGTCAGACAGAGGAAAAAATTCAAGTAAAAGAGAAGGTCTCTCCAGCTAGTCAGACAGAGGAAGAAAGTTTAGAGCAGAAAAAGCCATCAGGGGAAAAGTTACAACAAGAGATTGCTACTAACACCTTTCTATCACCAGAGGGCATTAGTGTCCAACCAACAATGCCACCTCCATATGCTGGGAGGCCTCCAACCCCCGGAGTTGATAAATGGTATCCTGAGACAGAATCTCAAATATTAACATGCCCTCTATTTGAGCAGGCAGGAGGGCAGTGAATTCACCATGCTTTAAATTTCAAAACAGTGAAGCACCTAAAAGAGGCTATAACAACCTATGGTCCTCAAGCACCCTTCATTGTAAGCATGGTCAAATCCATTACCAACTTGAACATGACACCAGCAGAATGGGCTAATATGTGTAAAGCTGTGCTAAATGGAGGACAATACCTGTTATGGAAGGTTGCCAAGGAGGAATTTTGCAAGGAGACGGCTAGGCGAAATGCAGCAGTTGATTATCCTAAGAGAAATCTAGATATGTTGTTAGGAAAGGGACCTTATGAGTATCTGCAGCAACAAATTGCATATGATCCTGGCATATACTTACAAATTGCTGTTGATGTGGATAGGGCATGGAAGACTTTACAAGGACATGAAGGTTTACAACGTCAATTATCTAAGGTAATACAAGGAGATAATGAACCTTATGCTGAATTTGTAGATAGGCTTATTCCCAGAGTTTTGGGGAATACAGAACAAGCAATGCCATTAATATAACAACTGGCTTATGAGCAAGTGAATCGTTGGTGCAGAGAAGTCATTAGACCATGGAAACATGAAGATTTAAACACATATATTAAATTATGTAGAGACATTAATGAACAAGAGCAAGTCGTGGAAGCTGCAGTACAACAGGTTTAGATGCCAGGCCAAAACATGCTACAATTGTGAAAAAACAGGACATTTTAAAAGGAATTGTCCCATAGGAGGAGGGTTTAACAAAACTAGGTATCAAAGGAGTAGAATACTGGGTATTTACCCACGATTCCATAGAGGGAGACATTGGGCTTATGAATGCCATTCTCAAACCATCATAGAGGGTACTCCATTATCAAAAAATGAACAAGGACCAGGTATCTATCCACGATATCATGAAGAAAGGCATCAGGCTCCATTGCCAAAAAATGGACAGGGGGGCCCAATGATCCGGGGACCAAGACCACAAATATACGGAGCACTGGAGGAACGCAGCAACCCCATCAGGGTAGTGCCCAGGACACATTGTCCATTAAATCCCTCACTAGACAAACCAGAGGAAGTGCAGGATTGGACATCTGTGCCTCCTCCAGAACAGTACTAACTCCAGAGATGGGAGTTCAAATCATTCCCACAGGGGTAAAAGAACCTCTTCCCAAAGGAACAGTAGGCTTATTATTGGGGCACAGTTCTTCTACTCTAAAAGGACTTATGATCAGTCCTGGGGTAATTGATCCCGATTATGAAGGTGAAATAAAAATTATAGCCAGTTCTCCAAAGGGTATATCAGTAATTTGACCAGGTGATAGAATAGCACAGTTACTAATAATACCCAGCCTAAATGATAAATTCTTTAGTCATACTATAGAAAGAGGTTCCAGGGGATTAGGCTCCACAGGTATAGATTGGGCTATGCTTTCTTTAAATTTAAATTCTCGCCCCATGCTAAAACTAAATATTCAAGGACATGAATTTAATGGGCTACAGGATACAGGTGCAGACCTTAGCATCATCTCTCGTCAAGAATGGCCAAAACATTGGCCATTACAACAAGCCACTCAAATGCTTCGAGGCCTAGGTGTGGCGACTAATCCCCATAGAAGTGCAATGGTATTAGATTGGAAGGATCCTGAAGGATGTGAAGGAACTATACAGCCATATGTATTGGATCATCTTCCGATAAATTTATGGGGATGTGATGTCCCAGATCAATTAGGTTTGACATTAACAAATAACATCAGGGCTGGGGATGTGGCTCAAGTGGTAGCGCGCTCGCCTGGCATGCGTGCGGCCCGGGTTCGATCCTCAGCACCACATACAAACAAAAGATGTTGTATCCGCCGATAACTAAAAAAAATAAATAAATATTAAAAAGTTCTCTCTCTCTCTCTCCTCTCCTCTCTCACTCTCTCTTTAAAAAAAAACAAATAACATCAATCCAAATGCACACACTATTAGACAAGGTTTTAGGAAAGAAAAAAGATTAGAAGAACAAAAACAAGGTATAGCAGCACCATTCAAATAGATCAAGGAATAAATAGACATGGATTGGGTTTTCAGAAGGGGTGACTGAGAAAACAAAAATTACTTGGAAATCAGAAAGACCAGTATGGGTTCCTCAGTGGCCCCTGACTAAAGAAAAGATACAAGCAGCCCATGACCTGGTCAAACAACAATTAGCAGAAGGACATATACAACCTTCTGTATCTCCCCATAATACTCCCATTTTTTTCATCAAAAAGAAATCTGGAAAATAGAGATTATTGCAAGATTTAAGAGCCATTAATAATGAGATGATTATAATGGGACCTGCTCAATCAGGGATTCCACAATTGTCTGCTTTGCCAAAAACCTAGTATAGTTTAGTTTTAGGTATTAAAGATTGTTTTTTTCAATTCCAATTCATCCTGAGGATAGTCCACGTTTTGCATTTACTATCCCTGCACTGAATCATGAAGGTCCTGATCAGAGATATAAATGGAAAGTACTCCCTCAAGGGAAGGCTAACAGCCCAACTATGTGTCAAATTTATATTAACAAAGTAATCCAGCCACTTATAAATCAAAATCCTGAACTACAAAGATTTCACTATATGGATGATGTATTATTAGCACACAAAGATAAAAACACATTGCTAGAATGTTATGCCACACTTACAAACTTATTAAAAATTATAATCTAGAGATAGCAATAGATAAAGTGCAATTACATTTTCCAATTAATTATTTAGGAGTTCTATTATCCTCAACCATGGTCCATCCCCCCAAAATTCAAATATGAGTAGAGCAACTCAAATCACTTAACGACTTTCAAAAGTTATTAGGAGGCATAAATTGGATAAGGCCTTATCTAGGCATACCAACAGGAGAGTTGGGACCTTTATTTGATATCCTAAAAGGTCCATCAGATCCAAATTCACCCCACGTGTTAACGCCTGAAGCAAGAAAGGTATTAAAAATCATTGAAACATATATGGAAAATATGCATTTGTATAGAATTGATATAAGTTTGCCTTTATTATTTATTGTACTACCAACAAAAAATATTCCTACAGGAGTATTTTGGCAAGAAGGTCCATTATTATGGATACATTTATCTTATTCTCCTAACACTATTCTTACTAGGTATCCTGAGTCTGTAGGACAATTAATACTCAAAGGAATAAAAGCAGAAAAGGGAGTGTTTGGAATTTCTCTCAATAAAATTATTACTCCATATACTATGGATCAAGTTGATGAGTTAGCTAATGAGTTAAATACTTGGGCAATAATCATTTGTAAATCTAATGTTTCATTTGATAACCACTTACCATCTAATCCCTTATTGTCTTTTTGGTCCTGTAATTTTTTAAAAAAGGACAAGAAAAACACCTATCATGAATGCTCCAAATATATTCACTGATGGGTCAAATAATGATACAGCAGCAATAGTTACACCTGATCAAACTTTTACATTTTTAGTACCCAAACAATCAGCTCAAAAGTTAGAGCTTAATGCAGTATTACAAGCTTTTGTGATGTTTAAAGATTCTGTATTTCATTTATCTTCCAATAGTCAGTATATAGTTAATGCTATAGTATCCCTTGAAGATGCTGGTAGGACTTCCCCTTCCTCTACTGTTTTCTCTTTGTGTTCTGCTATACAAAGTCTAATCTGGGACAGAAAAGATCCATTCTTTATAGGACATATCAGGGCACATACAGGATTGTCTGGAGCTTGGGCAATGATTTAGCAGATAAAACTACAAATGGCATACATATTTTCTCTACACTAGAAGAAGCTACAAATTTTCATAAAAAGTTCCATGTCAATGCTAATACTTTACAAAAGCATTTTAAAATAACTAAGGAACAAGCTAGACAAATAATAAAACAGTGTAAAAACTGTGTGACCTTTTTACCACAAGTTAATCTTGGAATCAATCTTAGAGGACTGATACCCAACCATATTTGGCAGATGGTTGTCATACACTTGCCAGAATTTGGAAAATTAAAATATTTGCATGTTACAGTTGATACTTCTTCCGGATTTTTGATGGGCTCCCTTCATGCAAGAGAAAAAACTAAAGATTATAGCTCATTGCTTACAAAATTTTGCCACTGTGGGTGTTCCAAAACAGTTAAAAACAGATAATGCCCCTGCTTATACTTCTACCTCTTTTAAACAATTTTGCTCATCATTTGGCATTACTCATAACAGGAATCCCATACAATCCACAGGGAGAAGGCGTAGTTGAAAGAACTCATCAAACTATTAAAATGTACTTATTAAAGCAAAACTAGGGAATTGGGAAGGGGTGTATATTCCCCAAAGATAAACTTAAAATAACCCTTTTTACTCTAATCTTTTTAAATTTAGATTCATCAGGACTTAGTGCTGCGGAAAGGCATATGTGTCCAAAAAATGTACATAAGCCCAAGGTACTTTGGAAGGATATTCTAACAGGACAATGGAAAGGTCCTGACTCACTAATTGTCTGGAGTCGGAGGTCTGTTTGTGTGTTTCCACAGGGAGAACAGCAGCTGATTTGGATTCCAGAGAGATTAACTAAAGCGATTTCTACAGACCAAAAAGATGATGATTTGGCCCAAATCCATAACAGCTGATATCCAAAACTCCAGTTTGGCTATCCTTACATCTGCGACAGAACCAGGATGCTTTTTTCAATATCTATTTTATTATTACACTTTCCCACATCATGAAGTTCTATTTTGTTTTTTGAGCTCATACAGACCTAGGATAATGTTTTGCTGATCAGTTCTATTTTTTGATTATAGAGTTTTTAAACATTGCAATAGAGATTTCACCTGTAAAAAGTTATAAGGCCTTTACTATTATGTGTTGTATTATATTATGTGTGCGCACTTGTGTTCTATGTTGTATGTTTGTATGTACGTATGTCCATATATCATGATGAGCACTCATGAAAAAATGTATCCAAATATTTTTATTCACGTGATTTAAATGGTTTAATTTAAATTGGTTAAATAGCTGTTGAGGATTGTTTTAATATGTGAACAAAAAAAGAGGTTAACCGATCTGTTTGTTTAGTTTCACCTTTCCTTTTCATTATATTTAATAATTCTGTTCAAGATAATGTAAATTGTTCAGAAAAATGCTTGACAAAAAAAAATTGTTGACAAATGCGCTCCTCACTTCCGGGCCTGGTGCGGTTGACCCATATCCCGGCAGGGGGGGGGGGCTAGGCCTGTGCTCAGACTGCCTGGCAAAGCACAGGGGCCAGTGGATCGGGCATGGAGACAGTGGGAATATGAGAGGCTCGCGAGTCCAGAACCTCGGGACCTATGGGACTGAGTCTGGATGACACCAAGGGAGCCTGGCCAGCCGTTGGGAACCCACTATCCTTGCGGCGCCTGCACCTTGCCCCACTATAGTCGCAACAGACGCTGGAGCCCTTGGATGGCGGCCCACGAATGCATGCTTCCAGTCAAACATGTGCTCAGGCACGAGGGTTGCAGAAGGGATGAATTCCAGCCCAGTGCTTCAGTCTCTGTCCCGACGGGAGCCCACCATGACCATGGAAGAGGACCTGTGGAAGAGTTTGGAGGAATGGCATCACACCAGCAACTTTGACAGGATGGGCTTCTATGAGACTGCAGAAAAGTGAGCCAGTTTTCAGGGCCCAGAGACTACTAGTAGGGGATCATGGTTTGCACAGTAAGGTCTGGTATAGCCTGTCACCTACCTATATTTTGGCTCCAAGGCATCTAGCTCTCCAAAGAGTAGCTCCCTCTAGCTGGAGGCCTGGGCATTCTCTCTGCAACAATCCCAGAAACTCCAGGCTCCATACTACTGATTCCAATTCTGCCTTGAGGTTCAGGATCAGGATGGGAGGAGTAACCAGCCCAGCCAGAGGATCCGCTTCTGCTTTGCTGGCTCTGCAGAGGGGAAAAGTAGCACTGGATTCACTCAGACCACCTGCCTGGGAACTGGTACTTCTTTATGGAGTGGGGTCAATTATAACTCATGAAAGTGGCCACTACTTCATCCAGATGTTCCAGAAGAGGGTGGTGGTGGGGAGTGCATGGTCAGGGCCAGCCAGCACCTCAGATGCCCCAAGGACATGTCACTGGTCTTTACTGCCTTTGCTCTATGTAATCCCTACCATTCTAACAAGGGAAGAACCCACCCTCATTGGAAGCAACCTAATGTTCTCAGCTTAGCTTTCACATGACCCTGCCTGTAATTTGGTCTCCCAGGTGATCCTTTCAGGGCCCGTGGTCCCAGCCTCAGTACCCCTGAATTGGGTCAAGACCCCTGGTGTTTTCTGATATAAATCACATCCCTGACCAGGTTCTAGAACTAAACTGACCATGTGGTCCTGTTAGAAACAGGAGAGAGCCAGAATAAGGGTCAGCTAGGGGCCCTGCCTGGGTCCCTCTGACATGATTTCCCTTCAGGTGCTAGTTGATGTAGTGTTTCCCAAGAATTGCTGTTCTTTCTGTGTAGCATCTCCCACCTGGGACTGGGCTGATGCACTCCAAGACAGAACTCCACATCCCTGCAAATAGCTCCTGACTGGTAGCTTAGAATAATCCATAGCCTAGAATCCCACAAGAGCACCTGCCTGGTATGGTTAACCTAATTCTCAGTTCAGCCTTTGCCTGCCTTACCCAAATCTCACCAAGGTTCATGGAGTTTGAGGCTGCAGAGGAGATGGAGGATCCAAGGATGCAGTTGTCAGGGGTCTTCCAGTGCCAACCTCCTCCTGCAATTCAGAGGCTGGAAATCCCAAGGCCTCCACTTCCCAAGGCTGTACTATAGCCAGGTAGGGTTCCTACATTCACACAGTAGCTTATGATAGTGTCCAAACAGGGACAAAGGCCAAGTCAAGTTGTTGTCCCAAATAAGAAATTTTCCTTCAGTATTGGAGATTCAGTCTTACAAGCAAAAAAGCCCCTACACCTGAGGTCCTGGCCACCCAGCTGTGAATTGTGTATCGACTGGGCCAAGTACAGATCTCCTTTTTCTCCTTGTCTATCCAAAGAAACAACACAAGATCTGCCTGGGACTTGGGTCCTGGTAGGGTAGAGTGCATGCAATACCATTCGCTACAAATGTCCTCCCACTTGACTCTCCTAGATGTTGCATCTGGTGCACTGTTATATCCCTCGGGTCCTGGATCAGGTTGTCCTCATGAATGGCATACCAGGTTAGGTCTCCTGAACCCTGCCTACTACCAAGTGTTTGGGATGAACATGGATCCCTCATTCACACACTCCTCTGATCCTCCCTGTCCTAGTGTGCAACTCCAGAAAGACCAACCCTAAGGTACAGTCTGCCCGCTCATTAGCAGCCAAACCCAAGGCACCAGAGACCAAGGTGCCTGAGACAAAGGCACACAAGAACAAGGCATGCAAGAATAAGGTGGCTAAGACCAAAGGGCCTGAGACCAAGGTGCCCGAGGAGATCCCACTGAAGCCATCCAAGAGTACATGGACACCATGGATGAGCTATTCAGGCCTACGAACTTTGCTATGTGGCAGCCCTCCTACTTGTCCACAGAAGAGCTTTCTGCAAACTTGGGAGAGGAAGGACTGGAGCAACAGCCAATACAGGATGATTTATACCCAGATCCAAGTCTCCTGAGCTATATTGATGAGGACTTTGTCAACATGGTGAGCTACACCTACAATGTTGGTGTATACAAGGTTTCAGGACTCATGGAATTGTGCTTCCTGGCCTAGAATCTCAGCATTTTATGTGTATATGTGTGTGTTTGTGTGTGTGTGTCTGTGTGTGTGTGTGTGTGTGTGTGTGTGTGAATAAGAAAGAGAGAGAATGTGTACGCACACATGTGGACTTGTACATGGGTGTAGCTGATAGTTGGGATATAACAACCCCATGGTGCAGATGAGCGTGGGATGTTGCATTATTAGTGCTTCCTCTTTCTCCTAGAAGTCCTCTTGACTTGGGGCCATTTCCTCCCAAGGTCACTCACACTCTCTTCCTTCTCATCCCCAGGTAGAGAATATGATTCATCCCTGCTTCCTGGAAGAATTACTTTCCTCCAAACCATATATAAATATCTTGGACCTAACAAAAAAGCTGGAGCAGCAGGAAGGACTCACCACTGACCAGGTAGAAAGCAGAATAAATGTCTCTCAGTAGACCAGGGGTAGGAGGTACAGAAGAGAGACAGAGATACCTGATAAATAAGTGTAGGGACACCAGGAACAACAGGGGTTGGGGAGAAACAAAAGGTAGGCAAGGATAAAGGGGCACCAAGTAGAACAAAAAAGGTAGAGACACCAGTTTTACCTGGGCTTGGGAACAGACACCTAGGCACAGAGCAACACATGGCAGTCTAGGAGACAAAGGGTCACAAGTAAACAGAAAAGGGAGTGACCAGAGTTGGAGAGAGAAGCAAGGGAAAGCAGGTAGATGAGGAAGACACAGGACTTTACTCATGTGGCTCACGGGACTTTGTTTATCCTTATCCTGTCTATGATGGCTCCCTTAGTGAGTCTGTTCCAGGTCACAGGATGTAGGACGGAGAAAAAAGGAAGGAGACATGAGAGCTATGAAAAGGTTCAGGATACCAAGCAGAATGGAAGCCCAGGAGGGTGGCCACCAGACACTCAGTGTGTTTCTATGAGACCAAGATGAGTGACAGCTCCACTTCCCACCTCCCACTTAAATATGATTGTCCTGATCCCTGTGGCCCATTTCATGCATGAAGAAGAGTTGGCCAGTGCTCATATTCTCCTTCAGCTTGTGAAGAAGCACCTTTTCAGGTGCCTCAAGGTCATGGTATGTCCGAACAAGACACAAGAGCTTCTGAGGCAGCTGCCAAACAAGGTGCAGAGAAGCGGAAACATTACACTGATCAAGGCGCCAGCATGGAAGCATGGTCCACAGAGGTGGCTTCCCAGGTCATGAAGAGGAGTAGGGCCACCAAGCCAGGGTTGCTGGGTTCAAAGGACACTGGTATCCTCCAAGGCTGTAACGGGTCTTCCTCATTGGGGACCATCCACTCCAACCATCCTCTCCAGAATCGCAGATCCTCCTCCTTAAACCTGGGAAACAAAGGCATAGTGGGTCCCAGAAAAGCCACTTATTCTGGGGGGCCACATGGCTGCAATGTGGACGATGACCTCCAAAGTCTGGATTTCCTCCTTAGCTCCCAGCACTGCCTTCTGCCCTGGGGACTGTCCCAGAGCCAGTCCCCTCAAATAGAAACCCTGTGTTCAGGAGATCAAGCACTCCAGGCCCCACCTCCCCAGAGAGGACGCCTCGGCTCCCACCCTCCTCCAGGTGCCATGTCCATGAAGAGCGCTCTCATTGGATGCTCATGCTTCATGGAAAAAAATGCCAGGCACAGGGCCTACTCTCCAGGTCATTGGAGAGTGAAAATATGGATCTGGAGCTGACACAAACCTCACAGCCTCAGAAGAGGAAGTGCACATCATCAGGCAACCAAAAGAAGAAGAGAAACTGAGGATAGTCGTGGTGGCCGATGGCCTCTGGGATGGCTGCCTCTCAGGAAAGATCTCACCTTTGCTTCATTCTGTGCTGGAAGGGCCAAAGGTTCTTCCTCACATAGGACAGTTGCTGTGGGTTCTCAGAAAAATGAAGGGAGTGGGAGGGTATAGGGAATGTAGAAAGAGAGCAGCAAGAGGGTACTGAGAGGAGAGGGTAACAATATTCAAGCCTGGGTGGGAAGTTGTACCTTGTTTGACTGTCACTGGGAATAAAGGCAGTTTGGTAGGAAAAAAAATCTTCTCTGGCTGCTGCCTTCTGCTATGTTGTCTGCGCACGTCCATGCAGTGAGAACTGAGAGAGATAACTGGGGTTGCCAGGACCCAGGGCATACAAGCGTTCATCTATTGGGACTTGTTTCCAGATTTAGACAGGTCCTCCCCCTAATCCTGGGAGAAAATAGACAAGATTCCAAAACCCAACACATCACCCCATAGAAAAAGCCTCTCTTGGTTTAGGGGATCTTCTTTGTGTATTCGTCTATGATCTGTGCTTCTTAAACATCTCCCCTACCAATCATCTGAGGGCCTGCTATGAAGAGAAATCACAGAGGGGAAAAGCACATCTCCCTTGGTATCCACAGCTCTGAGGTCTGAGGACTAACTGGTGGCTCTCAGATCTTAGTGTTACTAGTTCTGAGATGGAATGTCAGGTACCCTCAGCTCCTAGTGATAGAAACTCCCAGGTTGCCTTCTTGGGATCAGTAGCCAGCTGCTTCCAACAGTTTCCTGGATATCATTGACAGCTGCACCTAGCAGCTCCTGCAGTTCTCCACTGCTCCAGGTCACTCTCTGTGCTTGCTGCCTTTAGGCTGACCTGCCAGGTGTGCCAGTATTTGGTGTAACCAACTTGACCTGCTCTAGTTGAGATGAAAGTCATGAATATACAACTCTACCATCTACTTGATTAGGATTTATGCTCCTGCAGAAGAAAAAGTGGTATCGGAACTATTTGCATAAGAAGATGGGGAAGTAATCTTATTGGAATTTAAAAGGTGAACTCAGGAATGCACAGTATCCTTCCAAGATACTCACAGTATTTCTGCTTAGGCATGGTTAGGGCAGGGGCTCACTGTCCTCCACACTAAGGACCACTGAAGGGTCCTAAAGGGTTGAGTCATGTTGAGCTACTGCAGGTTGGAGTCATCTGGGGAGGACCTGGTATGGAAGTAAAAGTTTCTTCCTTACTGTGAGTCATTTGTGGCAGCTGTGGCCATCACAGACAAGGGCACTATTTTTTATCAAGTACCTCTTGAGAACTTTGGGCCCTCTTGTCTCATTTGAATGGAGAGCTGATTTTGAGCCTTCAAGCTCCTGTGCAATTAAATAAATTCTAGAAATAAGCCTGGAAACAATTTTTTTTCTTAGACAGCTTCTTTTTCCTCTCCTGAATGATGATGAACAATATTATTCAACTGATCCCCAGCATGGCTTTAATCTTCCTGCATAGGTGTCATGATGAGAGGACAAGGCCTGCCCTCACACCTCTCCCACCCCCTCTACAGTTCTGACTGGGAACTCACTAGGGACCCAACAGGATGCAGTTCCTGACTGCATCCCAAGACAGACCCACACCCCACTGACACAGTACTCTGACCCTCCCATACATAGTATTGGCCCCACCCCAACGCCAGCCTGACCTATACTGAGTGTGGCTGGCCCAAATATAATCAAGTTCTCCTACAAATCAATGAGGAAAAAAGAAGGCTACACACCACATGGTTTCCAATGAACAAACTGTGGAAGTTTACAAAGAAGAATAATTAAATTCCAAGAAGGACAAAATTTAGTGCCATTTGTGAGATAAAGAACTGGGGTGAGTTCAGACATGCACAAAAGTGATTGGAAGTGAAGTTGTTTGTGGTCTGTCATGTGTAATCAAACTCCATGATTCTTCATAGGACCCAGGTTCCATGGCCATCAAATCAAGGCACAATTTTTTATCAAGTACCTATTGACAAATTTGAGCCCTCCTGTCTCAGTTGGATAAAGAACTGCTTTTGAGCCTTCAGGCCCCTCTGCCATTAATCAGTTTTCTAGAAGTAGCCTGGAAGCAGTATTTTTAAAGACAGCTTCCTTCTCCTCTACTGAGTGATGCTGGACAGTGAGGATGGATGGAACCCCAGCATGGCCACGGTATTTTGAGTAGGTGGCCTGATGAGAGGACCAGCCCTGACTTCTAGGGGGAGAAGTCACAGCATGCTAGGGAGTCATCAACTGACACCACCGAGACCCACTCCCTCCATTAATGAAAAGCTGTGCTTTCTGACAATGATCACAGGGGCTGGGCCCTTGTGGGGTCCCCCTTTGGTAGCTGCATCCTTATTGAAACTCAGTTTAAGGACCTCCTCCTGATCTCTGTGCACTGGCCAGCACTGATCAGAGTCTCCTGTTTCCTGCGATCTTGGCCAGGCTGTGGCACGATGGTCTAACATCTGAGGCATTGTCTGCTAACATCTTACTCTTTTTGCAGCAGGTTACTACAAAATAACTTTAAGAAGACATTCACATAACTCACATCACCCATCAAATATTAGAATTCTAAAGTTTTCGTAGACTTTGCCACCATATCAGTGATAGACCTTTCTTTCATTAAAATAAAATATAGAATACTTCCATCAGAAAAGAAATCCCTTACCTTTTACCTATCAACCCCATTCCCCCATACATTTTCCCACCACTTTTCAAATATCTCTGTGCCTATCAACTCTTCCCACCATTTATTTGATATGTGTAAGTGTGGCCTTGGGTGTTCAGTTTTAGCACTGCATCTCCCATGGTTCAAGAGTTAAGAAAGATTGACATTCTTTCTATTTTACTAGAACATTCTTAACTAAAATTGTCATTTCTCATGCAGCTCGGTGGGTGGGACAAATAAAATCTCTACTAGTACAGTTTAGGTCCACTACCTTGATTCATTTCAAGTTGAGAACATTTCTGCAACCATGGCTTTTGCACCTCCGGCCAAAATATTCAAGTTCTAGTTTACTTGTTGACATGTCAAGAATTCTCTTGGGAAAACCCTGTTTACAGAGATACACTGAAGTGCCATAATCTGTGTCCTCACTGGTGTTTGTGGTTAGAAGTGCTGGGAGAAGTACCCACATTCTGGGCAGGATGTGCTCCTGATGACCTTCAGGATTCCTCAGGCTCTAGCTAAGGAGACATTTCACTCATTTTGTTTAGTTGTGCAAGTCCAGGAAAGAAACAGAGGGTTTTCCAAAGAAATTCAGCAAAAGGAATGCTGAGGAGGTGATGGGGCCATAAATTATGAACTTGTCACCTCCACATAGGCCTTTGGAGTGCATGGAACTTTCTTGGAGAAGGGAGGTCTCCTTCCTGTTGGTGAGAATGCTGTGAGGAATGGTGCCACTCAGCAGAGTCAGTTACCATCGAGATGCCTTGGACGTTGATCCATTGTCAGCAAAGGATGCCAAGGGGCCTCTAAGTCAGGGAAAGCTGAGGTGTCAATATAGACCATGTTCCGGAAATCTTTGATTACTGGGATCAAGATTTCTCTGAGTGGAACTTTTGATTGGAAGAAGGAAGCCTAAATTTCACTCTGAGAAAGATGCAAACCACAAGATATACCTGCCCATAAGACCCTGAGCTGTTGCCATTCCTCCTCAGATGCCCTATGACAAAGGCTTGGGAGCCTCACTCCTATTGCCACTTCCCCTTAATTTGTTCCACAGCATCTTGGATGCTGAGACCAAGCAGAACCTGGTTCCCCTATGTCTACCTTCAGAGACCTGCCCTGTCTTCCCTCTGCTACTGTACCAACACACCAGCCATTCTGGGTGCTGCCCATGTTGCCTCTTGTGACTACAACAATCTCCCTGGGTAACCCACTAGTGCAGTGTGCTTACCCTGAAATATCAATGGTAGCAGGAGTGGTGTCCCTGCTGTGTGTGTGTCTGGGCAATTCAACTTTTGTCAACCTGGGTCAGATGGAGGCCAGAAGAGCCACATTTAGAACGTTGCCCTCACTGAGGTACCTCTCAACTGGAGGGCCCCACGGGCCTTCTAAGGTGGTGTAGAACATTCTGCTCCATTCCTCCCACCAGCTTCTGACTGGAGGACCACTTTGCCTGCCTCAGCCAGTGGGGGAATGGGCAGCTGGGTCTTCACCCTCCAGCACCACCACCATTTGCCCAATGGCCCCCATCATCTTCCCAATGAATAGCCAACAATGGCTACAGGTAGTGTTTTGGGATTGCGCACTGCCCACCTTCCAGATAACTGCAGTGGGTGAGAGAGCATCTACAAAAACTTCTGGCACTGGTAGTGCTTTAAGATCCTGACCCACCCGCACCTTCCTTAGACTCCAGATGTGGAAGCACTTTCCTGCTTCCTCATGTGAGTGTTCTTCCCAGGGACCCAGAACTCCTCCTTGAGCTCTGAAAGGAGAAAAAGTATGGCATGGAGAAAGGAGGCTAGGATGTATGGGAACTGGAAAGAACATCCTGTGGGTGTAAGGACAAGCTGAGAGACCTACATTCCCAGCCATGTTCATCTCACACCAGGAGAGGAAATGTGCCTTATTTGAGGTGCCCATCACAACCCTGTGAGTACAGCAATCTTTGTTCCCAAAGAGCATTACCATTACATGGAAGACCCAAGGTCAGAGAAGGATCTTGGGGATAATGTAAGCCAGGATTTGGAATTGACTCTCTGATACCATATAATTGTCCCTCACTAAGTATTTTCACCTTCTAGCATAGACCTGATTGTTCATGACAGGCAACATCACGACTAGTGTCAGGGAGAGGGGTGAAGACACCAGTACAGGTCTCTCTGGACACCCAACAATATTGTTCTGGGAATTTCTGTTTAGGATATTGAGGTGGTGCAGAATTTATGAGTGAGTACTCATTCCATTTGGATCCTCTGTGGAGATGTACATCATTGTATCAGGTTTTAACTCTGCTCCCAGAGCACTCTGTTCTCTGTCTCACTCAACTCAGGCTGCCATATGCTCTGCTACACAATGGGCAGCTGAAACCAAAGGAATTTGTTTCTCATAGTTCTGAAGTTGGGAAGTCCCAGAAAGATGGTGCCAGATTTAATGTCCAGTGAGTGCTTCCCTCCAGACTTGAGACAATGGCTGCCTTGCCTGTGACCTTCTATGGCTAAGAGAGCCTTAGAATCCTTCCTTTTTCTAGAAGGGCACTACTACTATTGAAAGGTTAATAATCTTGAGAACTGTTTGCTAATCTTGTTCCCAGAATGTGCTGTCCCCAACTGCCAAACTGCAGAATGTATTCCCTTACCCGGTTGCACGCAAACTGCCCACTCGCCCTGACCCGTCAATGAACTTCCCTCCCTGCCCTCTCCAAGGAAAGTATATAAGCTCTGATTAAACTGTTCTTGGGGCTTTTTGCTCTATTCAAGTGAGCTCTGAGCCCCAGCATGCTGGACCCCCAATAAACCCCTTGCTGTTGCATGAGAAAATCTCTTGATGGTCTCTTCCTCCGACACTCGCCCGATTTTTACATATGGAGGCCCCAATGAAATTTGGCAGCAACGGACAAAAGACCCCCAATGGGCTCCTCTCAAAATAAATAAGGTGCCTCTTTCTGGTTTCTGGTTTCAGGTTTCAGGTTTCAGGTTAAAGCTTGGCAAAATGGCTGTCAATAAAAAGCGTGAGCTCTCTCCGACGGTGGCTGACAGACGTGTCACAGAGCCACAGGCCAAGTCCCTGGGGGACACCCCAGAGGACTCAAAAAATCAAGGAACAATAGTCTCCTCGAATCAATGATATTTTGTTTTGAATTCGGTATTGACAGCCCATCGGGTTTTGCTGGCTACTCAGTCCTGGTCTCAGTGTTGGATATCCATTGCCTGTCTTTATTGTTTTGTCTTGTCTGTGTCCTATGTCGTTGCTTTCACTGTTTGTGTATCTTTCATTATGGGACAGAGCACTTAAACATCTCTGTCCCTAACTCTTGATCACTGGACCAAAGTCCACTTAAGGACTCAGAATCTTTCTTTTTCAGTAAAACACTGGACCTAGCAGACCCTCTGTGCCTCAGAATGGCCCACCTTTAGAGTCAAATGGCCCCCAGAAGGATCTTTCTACTTCCCACTAATTCAAAAAATCAGAGATATTGTGTTTCAGCCAGGGCCACATAGCCATCCAGATCAACAGCCGTATATCTTAATTTTTCAGGACCTCTGTGAATCTCCTCCTCCATGGGTGAAGCCTTTCCTTGTCCCTGCCTCAACTCCTACTCCTTTCCCCATGATTCTATCTCTCAAACCCTCTGCTCCTCCTCCTTCTCCACCCTCTGTTCTCCCTGAGTCTCAAGATTTGACTCTACTGGACTCTCCTCCCCCTCCTTATCCCCTGCCCTCATCCCCCAACCCCCAACCCCCTCTAAGTGATTCCCCTGCTGCTGACTCAGCCTCTTCACCATTGGACAAAACTAAGCTGGCCCAGCACCCTCCAGATGACTCCCCCACAGCACACACAGCCCCTCCTCCCCTGGAGGAAACTGGCCCGGCTAAAAGAACTCAAAGAACTCGCTGGCGTTTTCACACCAGCCTACTTGGGATGACTGCCAACAACTCCTAGGGACTCTCTTCATAACAGAGGAACAAAAGAGAATTCTCCTGGAAGATAGAAAAAAAATATCCTTGGACCAAATGGGCGACCGACACAACTTCCCCTTGAACCAACCCAACTGGGACCCCAACACTTTTGAAGGTAAGGAGCATCTGTCCACTTATCGCCGGGCTCTAATAGCAGGTTTCTGAGTGGCCGCTAGGCGACCAACTAATTTGGCCAAGGTAAGAGAGATTATTCAAGGGCCTGATGAATCTCTCTCTATGTTTCTAGAGAGAATTATGGAGGCATATAGGAGATATACTCCTTTCGATCCTCAGGCAGAGGATCAAAATACATCTGTCACGATGGCCTTTATTAGACAAGCTGCCCTGGATATTAAAAGAAAGTTACAACACTTAGATGGATTACAAGATATGACTTTGAGAGATTTAGTCAGAGAAGCCGAGAAAATATACTATAAGAGAGAAACTGAGGAAGAGAAGGAACAAAGGAGGGAGAAAGAAAGGGAGCAAAGGGAGGATGAGAGAAGCAAAAGACAGACTAAGGCACTGACTAAGGTCCTGGTCACAACAACAAATAGGCCAGAAATTAAGAAACAGGGAGACAGGAAGAAATACCTGGGCCCACGCCAAAGGCCACCCCTGGCCTCAGATCAATGTGCCCACTGTAAAGAAAAAGGACACTGAGCCAAAGAGTGCCCTAGAAAGAGAAAGCCATGCAAGTCAGCCATTATGACTCTGGAGGATGACTAAGAAAATCAAGGCTCGGATCTCCTCCCCGAGCTCAGGGTAACTTTTGAAGTGGAGGGAACCCCAGTAAACTTTGAAGTGGATACAGGGGCAGTATACTTAGCCCTTAAGGCCCCATTGGGCCCTCTATCAAATAAAAGGTCTCTAGTTCAAGGGGCTAATGGCAATAAATATCGGGCCTGGACAACTAAGAGGACCATGGACCTGGGGAAAAGAAAAGTCCATCACTCCTTCCTAGTGATCCCAGAATGCCTGGCCCCATTGATAGGCAGAAATCTGCTCACCAAGCTCCGAGCCAAAATAAATTTTAACCCTGAAGGCCCCCAAATGAAATTTCTAAATCCTTCAGTAAAAACTCCTATAGTCATGGCTTTAACTATATCAGTAGAAGATGAACAACAACTCTTCACTCCCCCCAAGACTGATCAAACAGTTAAGCTACCCCAGAAATGGATAACAGATTACCCAGATGCCTGGGCAGAAACTGCTGGGTTAAGCCTAGCCATGAAACAATCTCCAATAACAGTGGAGTTAAAAACCTCAGCCTCCCCAAATAATGTCAAACAATATCCTCTGAGCAAAGAAACTAAAGATGGGATAGGGCTTCATATTCAGAAATATCTGGCCTTAGGGGTCCTAAGGCCCTATCAATTGGCCTGGAACACTCCCCTGCTACCAGTAAAAAAGCCAGGAGCTGGGGACTATCGCCCTATTCAAGACCTAAGAGAGATCAACAACAGAGTGCAAGACATTCACCCCACGGTACCTAATCCATACAATCTGCTTAGCACTCTGAACCCTGAACGAAAATGGTATACTGTACTGGACTTAAAATATGCTTTCTTTTGCTTGCCTCTACATAAAGATAGTCAGTTGCTGTTTGCTTTCGAATGGGTAAATCCAGAAGCCAGAATGTCTGATCAACTAACTTGGACCAGACTCCCACAGGGGTTCAAAAACTCCCCCACTCTCTTTGATGAAGCCCTCCACAGAGATCTCAACAACTTCAGAACTATGCACCCCAAAGTCACCCTACTTCAATATGTGGATGACCTGCTACTGGCAGCCGACACCAAGGAAAACTGTGAGTCTGGGACCCAAGCACTATTATCCTAGCTTGCTCAACTAGGATATAGAGCTTCTACCAAAAAGGCCCAAATTTACCAGCAAGAAGTAATCTTCCTGGACTATTCCCTTAGGGGCAGTAAACGATGGCTCACTGAGCCCAGAAAACAAACCGTTGTGCAGATACCACCCCCATCTAACAAGAGGGCAAATGAAGAGGCTAAAGTGGCAGCCCTAAATGGAATAACCATGTTAACACTTTCCACACCGGGGGAACATAAGGACACTGACACTGAACTCCTCAACTTTACTGAGCCCAACCTACAATTTCAGAAAGCCCTACACTAAGTTAAAAATGTACATCAATTCACTCACCTTGGTTCAAAGAAACTGCAGACATTCCTGAAAGATCAAGAACAGAGTTTTCCACTAACCGACTCACAGCGAAAAAAAATAGCTGAACGGGTAACAAAAACATGTTGGGTCTATCAATTGGTTAATGCTTACCCTTCTAAGCTTCCTGCAGGAAAGAACCTACAAGGAACCAGACCAAAACAATTCTGGGAAATGGACTTTACTGAAATTAAGCCAGCAAGGTATGGACTTAAATATCTCCTAATCTTTGTAGATTCATTTTCAGGATGGATTGAAGCCTTCCCCACAAAAAAAGAAATGACGCAAATGGTGGTCAAAAAGATCCTGAAAGATATTTTTCCAAGATATGGCCTACCTAAGGTAATAGGGTCTGATAATGAACCGGCATTCATGGCCCAGATAAGTCAGGGGTTAACCAGGACCCTGGAGATTAATTAGAAGTTACATTATGCTTATAGACCCCAGAGCTCAGGATAGGTAGAAAGAATGAATAGAACCATTAAAGAGACCTTAACAAAATTAAGCTTAGAGACCGGCATAAAAAATTTGGACTATGCTTCTGCTTTATGAACTGTTTCATGCAAGAAATACTCCCTCTGTTTCTTTATGTAACCTCAACCCCTATGAAATTCTCTATGGTTCCCCTCCTCCAGTAAGGGACCTAACCCCAACTCTAAGACCTAATGATTCCTTTCACACCCCCTTGCTTGACAGACTTAAAGCTCTTAGAAGAACCCAGCAATACCTATGGAAACAGCTGGCCACTGCCTACCAACCTGGGGACAAAAGGACTCCACACCGATATCAAATGGAAGACTTCGTCTACATAAGACGGCATCAGGTGTCATCCCTGGAACCCTGCTGGAAAGGACCATGCCAGGTGCTACTTATAACACCTACAGTGGTAAAGGTAAACGGAATCACTTCCTGGATCCATGCCTCTCATCTCAAGCCTGCGCCCTGTACAGACTCTGGCTAGAAACTGGAAAAAAACTGGTAACCCTTTCAAATTGTGTATTCACCATGTGGATAGGGCTATAGACTCTCCCCTTGACCACCAATAGTCCTAACCCTCAGCAGCCCATTCAGCAGCGATGGCTGATCACAAATCCTACTAGACAAGAAATAGGTCTATCTCACATACAACCCCCTTAGGGACCTGATGACCATCTCTCCACCCAGACATTTGTCAGCTAGCTATAGGTCTTTCCTATTGGGATATCCCTAATGAGGAGGATCCTACTAAAATTCCATTAAATCCCTTCCATACCATAGATAATGAAAACAAACATAGATGTAGGGACACGCGAGCCAGATGCAGGTTGGCTAACCTAGATTACTATGTTTACCCAGCGGACTATCAAAGCCACAAACAGTCACGGCTGTGTGGGGGAAAAACCAACTTCTTCTGTAAGTCATAAGGATATGAACATACAGGGGCTGCCTGGTGGAACCCAAACTCCTCATCAAATTCAGTACACAGCATTGGCCATATTACCAATTTAGATAACCAAAACTGATGACCCCCAGAGGGGTCTCTAGATCCTCAAATTCTACGTGACCTTTTTAACTTCTGCAAGTACTCAAAAGGGTGAAAGGAGATTCCCCTATATGGAGACCTTTTCCCTCCTTCGCTCACATCCTAAACTATGCTTCTCCAATAGATCCTCACCCTCAGCCTTCTGCTCCAGACTCTCTGCTGTCACTCCCACCTCAGCAACCTGATTTCTCCCCTCCAATTACTAGATCAAAAACCCAAACCTCTGCCAGTTCTCAGACCATTGCCCCCTTGCTGAAGTAACAGGTACTGAGGTACCCCTCCACCCACTCACTCCTCTCTTCTCCTGTCAGTGCCCACACCGGGTCCCACCAGGTCCTCTTACCAGCTAACCCAAAGCTGAAACCAGCTGAGGAGAGCCCTCAGACCCCTATCCAAGATATAATGAAAATGGACTTTAAAATTGCTTTGTCATCACTGAAAACAGGTTACTAAAAATTTAAAGTCCCTCACAGGCTTTTTGGGATACTCACTCCCATCTTCCCCTCTGCTCTACCTATTCTACTACTCAAGTTTTTATTGTTAGGAAAATCCCAAACCCCTTTCCCATTATTCTTTTACATCTCTCCTTCCTCATTCTCAGATCCATGGAGCTGCTCTCAGCCCCGCCTTCCCCATCTTCCCCCTCTATACCAGGTCCACAAAAAAGTCTTAACTGACCTTCTCCAGAAGTCTTCACCATGGCTGACTTTAGGACTTTCAGCAAAAGAGTCCCTATAAAAGACTTCAATATAGATAAACTTCCTCTTTTCATGTTGCCCTGTTCTACTTGGCCACTGGCTGGAAAAATCAGCACTCCTAAGCTAGACACCCCCTTACTAGTTTTTCACAAAATATATAAACAAGGTCTCTGGCCTTGAACTGGGGCTTCACAGAGATGGCTACATTTCTAAGATAAAAAAGTTACCAACTAGGCTCTATGGTAACAGCTGGCAAGAAAAAAAAAAACTCTCCCCCTCCCAGGTGTCCTTGAAAAGTTAACTTGCCCAGAACAGAGGGAAAAAAAAAAACAGAAACAAAAACTGCTTTTTATAAACTTCTGCAGACTGTGAACTTCTGAGCCCCTTCCCTTACCTGTTGGGTACAAAATTCTGAAACTACCTAAATTTGGGGTTCAGAGGATTAATTGATTACAACAGAAGCAATGCCCTCTGAATCCGGTTGCACCCAAATGGGACTGTTTCCCTGTCTTCGGTACTATCTTAGGTGCCTTGCCTTGTCCGTCCCTACAACAGTATAATTCTATATACTTAAACATTGTTTATGTTTTCATGAAATGGTCAACAGATGTAATTAATTATGTAATGGTGCAGATGTTTCCCAGAGTGCTCTATCATGATGCAGGTTCATTTGAAGATCAAATAGGAGGGCATACAACCCGATTCTGCCGGGAACATGTATCCCTCACTTTAGCCATCCTATTAGGAATAGGAATTGCTGCAGGGGTGGACACAAGAACCACTGCCCTGGTCCATGGGACACAACAAATGACCTAATTAGAAGCAGCAATAGACCAAAACTTAAAGATATTAGAAACCTCCATCACAGCTTTGCAGGAATCTTTAACCTCTCTCTCTGAAGATGTTTTACAGAACAGGCAAGGGTTAAACTCCTCTTCATGAGAGAAGAGGACCTTTATGCTGCATTGAGGGAAGAATGTTGTTTTTATGCCAACCATACTGGAGTTGTAAAAGAATCTATAAGTAAATTAAGAAAACGCCTTGAAGAGTGTCAATGAGAGAGAGAAACCCAAAAAGAATGGTATGAGTCTTGGTTCACACAGTCCCCCTGGTTATCTATGCTTTTATCAGCCCTGGCTGGTCCTTTAATAATCCTCATATTATTGCTAACTGTAGGACCCTGTTTGCTCAACCGTGTAGTTTCCTTTCTCCAAGCTCAAATTGGACAAGTCAAACTTATGGTAATCAGACAACAATATACCCCACTAGCAGACATAGAATGTGACACCCCCCAAGATCACTTTTATGATTAAAAGTAACCAAAAGAAGAAATAAAAAATGAAAGGTTAATAATCTTGAGAACTGTTTGCTAATCTTGTTCCCAGAATATGCTGTCCCCAACTGCCAAACTATAGAATGTATTCCCTTACCTGGTTGCACGCAAACCGCCCACTCGCCCTGACCCGTCAATGAACTTCCCTCCCTGCCCTCTCCAAGGAAAGTATATAAGCTCTGCTTAAACTGTTCTCGGGGCTCTTTGCTCTATTCAAGTGAGCTCTGAGCCCCAGCATGCTGGACCCCCAATAAACCCCTTGCTGTTGCATGAGACAATCTCTTGGTGGTCTCTTCCTCCAACGCTCGCCCAACCTTTAGACTATCATGGGAACTCCACCCTCCTGACCTCATTAAAATCCTAAGAATCACTGAAGCCACTATCTCCAAATACCATCACATGGGAGGTTAGGGCAGTCATGCATTCTCGAGAAAAACATTCATGTCATAATACACCACAACATCAAGAACTCAAGGAAAATCAGATTTCATTAAGTACTTGATGTTCTCTCTAATATATGAGAGCATGTCCTGGATGCAGGGAGCCCACATGGGGTGGTCAAAGTGACTGGACAGAAGAGGCAAAGGCAAGGCATGTATTGGGTCAGATCAACTGGCAATGAAGTGTGGTTGTGGATTGTGACTGATCCTGATGAATCCCAATCCAGTGCCTTGTCCCCTATCTGGACTGGAGCCTACCATGACTTTGGAGGAGAGATTGTGGAGGGGTCTTCAGGAATGCCAATGCATACCTTTGACCACATGATCTATGAGATTGCAGAAAAGTGTGTCAGACACCTTGGTCTAGGCATAAGTGCTAGGGAACATGGGTTGCACAGCTGGCTCTGTTGGAGCTTCTCACCGAGCCAGGAAGGGCATCTTCTACCACAGGGAAAACCACTGAACACTTTCCTCTCCAAGCATTTATTCTCTCTACCTGGAGGGCTGGACACTCTCTAATAGTCCCAGAAGCTCCCACCTCAACGTTCTTACCTCCACCACTGCCTAGAAATTAAGGGTAGGGTGTGGGGCAGTAACCAGCCAAGCTCAGGGGGTGTCCATCATCAGTGAGGTCTGTTCACAGGGTACAAGTTTCACTAGCTTGATATTGGCCAACCACCTGGAAAATAAACCATCTTACAGTATATAGATCACCCCTGCTCATGAAAGTTGCCACAATAACACCCTGATGTTTCAGAAAAGATTTAGAACTTGAAAAACATTATTAGGGAAAGCCAGTGTCTCAGATGCCCCGAGCATACACCTCTGGCCTTGTAGTTCATGTAATTCTCACCATTCAAACAAATAAATGAAATACAGTTTTCTTTGGAAGATGGGCTGCGCTGGGAACCCAGGTGTTCCAATAATTTCAGCATAGCTTCTGCCCTTGTTCTTTCTGTTATGTTATACAGTCCTAACCACATCATTCATAGATAGAGAATTCTCTTACATAAATAATATCTTTGACCAGATGCTGATGCTTGGCTTTTCTGTTTGGTTCAGGGCAGGGACATGAGAAGCCTGGAATAAGTGTGGGAGGATACATAAAGGAATATGTCTGGTTCACTAAGGCCTACACGGTTCTCTTCAGGTGCTAAGTGATGTCAGGTGCACTCTGAATACCACTGGCATTCTGACTCACTTGAATAAAGTGCATGGGCTCCATCAGAGCTGGATCACCCCACTGTGCCCCCACTTTTCACTTATTCCTATGACTTGTCCTTATTTCTGACATTACTCATACGTTCAGTATTTCTGACTCTCTGCCCTATTTTAAGGATATTGAGTAAATATCATAAGACTGGCTACACAAATAATTTAAGTTAACTACATAAATCATGCTTAAAGAGCTAATGAGAACTTTTTAATGTTTTTTTTTAAGTTGTCAATGGACCTTTATTTTATTTAGTAATACGTGGTACTCATAATTGAACTTAGTGCCTCACACATGCTAGGCAAGCACTCTGCCACTGAGCCCCAGCCCCACTAAAGAAAACTTTGAACACAGTATAAGAGGAAACCCAGAGAATAGCTTCTCACCAAAGGAAGAATATTAATACAAAGATAGAAATTAGAAGAGAAACCAAATGTGAGTCTGGCCACTCAAAACCTTAGTACTGAAGTGAAGAAGACACTAAAATGATGAACAGTGGATCAGAACATGCAAAACAGTTTGCAAACTTAAGAAGAACAAACCAAGATTATCTGGACTGACATGCAGGTAAAGAGAGCATGAAAAAAATTAAGAGCAGAGTCACATTTTTGATATGAGCTGTCCTCCAAATACTCATGTGTTATATATTTCAGAGGTGAAATGATGAGATTATGAGAGCTGAAAATCAATTAGTGGATTACTCCATTTGATAGACTTATAATTTGAATACATTCATGGGTGGTAACTTGAGGCAGATATGGTATTGCTAGAGAAAGTGGGTCACCAGGGGCATAACCTTAGGGATTATAGTATCCCTGATGACTTGCACTCAAACTCTCATTTCTTCCTGTTGGCAATATTTGGACTTGTTTTCCAACACAATGCCCCTCAGGCATGATGTATTTACTGCCACACATTGGGCAGACAACAATGAGCTCAACTCATCATGGACTGAACCTCTGAAACCAAGAAACAAAATATACTTTTCCTTCTCAAAGTTTTATTTGTCAGGTCTTCTGAAAAATGTGATGAAAAGATGACTAACACAACCAACTATGAAATTTTTAGGAAACCATGAAGCATACCAACAAGTACTCAAGTGTAAACATCAGAGGGGGGAGAAAACGAGTAAAGAGAATCAAAACATATATAAAAAATAGTGCATAAAACATACCAAATATGATGCTACACATGAACCCATATTTCCAGAAAACACACCCAGTGAGACCCACATCAAGACTCTATAGTCAAACTGTCCAAAACTGAAAAATAAAAGTGATTCTGAGAAGAGGGTAAAAAGCAGATTAATTACACAGAAAAACTGTATATCACAAAATGAGCTTCCGAAAACTAAGAGGAGGGTGATGGCAGACTAGGATGCTCCAGGCCCTTGCTCTTCCATTAGAACACCAAATGACAACAACAGACTAGGGAATAAACTTTTCGCAAGTGTAGAAATCAATCCACGTTCTGCAGCTGTCAAATGAATGATTACCCAATTTAGGGGAAAAAAAAATCCAAACAGAAAATTTCATGATATATTTGCTCAACTTGCCCCACTTGCCTGTGACATGAAATAGCAAAACTGAAAGCAACATACACACTGCTACTAACTTGCTATGACAAAAGAAAAAAACACAAGTAATTTTCAACATTCTGGTATCTCAGGAGGTATGTCTGGCAAATTGGTTTCTGTCTCACTTGACTCAGTATTCAGTTCAGAAAGGAAGGGTAGCACATTTTAATTCTAGGGCATATGGAAGCTTAAAGCCCTATTGGATCTGAGGTTCTGATCTGCATGAGGCCTGCACAACTAATGGCAACTGGGATCAAGGAACAAGAACAGTAAATGTAACAGAACATCGAAGGTCCCAGAGAATGGGTATGAGGACTGTCTGAGAAATAGACACTTAAAAAGGAAGAAATATAAGCATATTGGAAAATTGGTTGGAAACCACATATAAAGGTCCAGGAAAGATTGAGCCACAGTGGAACTGAGAAGACCTTGTAATTCCTGGATGATAACTGAATGGTTTCCCCTGTATGGACCTAGTGTATAAATTCTATAGGCATAGTGACTATCCTTCAAATGACCAGGAAAGAAAGAATGAGAGAGAGAGAGAGAGAGAGAGAGAGAGAGAGAGAGAGAGAGAAGGAAGGAAGGAAAGAAAGAGAGAGAGAGAAAGAAAATTTGACCTACTCAAAAGACCAAAATAAATCTGCCTAAAGCAACAGTGGAAATTAAAAAAAAAAGGCTTAAGACATATTACAAAAAGACACCTGTCAGACTTAAACATGCTCAAGGGCTAATGGACAACATGAATAGAGAACTAAGGAAAACAGGAAAGAGGTGTCAACAAAAAAGATGATAAATAAAAGTACAAACTGTAAAGAAGAACCAAATTTTGCAATAATAGTAAAACTTTGAGTTTTTAAAAAATAGGAATATTCAACTGCAACTCAAATAGGAAGAAGAGTAAGTTCCAAGAGAGATAATTTGAATTTATCAACTCTTAAGACAATAAAATTAATGAAGAAACACAAATAACTACTAAAGCACACAGCAACAAAGCAGACTTAAAAGTGAATTATGGCAATATTCAAATGAAAAGTCAGAGAGAAAGACATATTGGAAAAAAATAATGGTTGAAAAAATCTTGACTGATAGCTGGGAATTGTGTTCACACCACTATACCCAGCAAATTGGGAGCCTGAGGTAGGAGGATCACAAGTTAAGAGCCGGCCCCAGCAACTTAGCCAGGTCCTAAGACACTTATCCAAACTCTGTCTCAGCTGTGCACACTGGCACATGGGTAATTCCAGTGGCTAAGGAGCCTGAGGAAGGAGGGTCATGAATTCAAAGCGAGCCTTAGCAAAAGTGAGGCACAAAGCAACCGAGAGAGACCCTGTCTCTAAAAAAAATACAGAAAAGGGTTGGGGATGTGGCTCAGTGGTCAAGTGCCCCTGAGTTCAATTCTTGGTATGCCTCCTCCCTCCAAGGAAACCCTCTCCCTAATATTAAAAATAAAATTTAAAAAGGGCTGGGTACTTGGTGTATTTATCTCACTGCTTATGTGCCCCTAAATTTAATTCCTGGAGGAGGAAGGAAGGAAGGAAGGAAGGAAGGAAGGAAGGGAGGGAGGGAGGGAGGGAGGGAGGGAGGGAGGGAGGGAGGGAAGGAAAGAAAGAAAGAAAGAAAGAAAGAAAGAAAGAGAAAAAAGAGTGAAAGAAAGAGAAAGAAAGAAAGAAAGAAAAAAGAAAGAAGGAAGGAAGGAAAGAGAGAAAGAAAGAAAGAAGGAAGGAAAGAAAGAAAGAAAGAAAGAAAGAGAGAAAGAAAAAAGAAATCTTAGTGATAAAAGAGAAAAAAATTGAAAGCAGCTTGATAAAAATAAAAACAAAAAAACACTAATACACTAGGGATTCTACTCAAGAATATCAGATTTCTCAGCAGAAACCTGGATCATCAATAGCATCTGGGATGATACATATAAGGGCTTAAAGAAAATAGACTGACAAACAAGAATACCAGGGCCAGCAAACTGTCCTTCACAATGAGAAAGGAATTAAGACATTTCTTGACCCTCCCCACCCCCCAAAAAAACTACATTGCCAGTACAGATGCTGTTTAAGAAATTTTAAAGGGAGTCCTTCCAATTGAAATTAACAAACCTTCAACAGGAATGCAAGATCTTAATATAAAGTTCTCTGATGTATGTAAATGTATGTGTATGGATGGAAAAATATAAAAGATTATTTTTTAAATTGGGACTTTTAACTTTTTATTTTCTTGAAGCAATCAAATAAAAAAAACATGCAAATTGTACATTGATAACAATGAGTAGCCAATAGATGTATTTTTGTGACAATAAGACAAAGGGGAAGAGAAAAAGCTGCAAAGGAGTCTTGGATGTGATTAAAGATATTGGCTTAAAATGCATTGTGATAACTTTAGAATCTTACTTGCAATTCCTTTGGCATCTAAAGGAATTTGATGGTCTTTTCACCATCAGGGGTCGCTTTACATGTAAATGGGGTTAAACTCCAAAATCAAAAGCCATATGTTGGTAAAATGGATTTAAAAACAGGATCTGAGAAGATTGAAAGTGGTGGATTTAAAAAGGAAGGTTGCTTTTGCAATTGCTCCATTTCCTTGGATTCCAGGGCTTGGGGGTACTGATTCTCAGCAACGTGAGAGAATTAAGAAATTCACTGAAATTCATTATCAGACAGGCAGAGACTCTTAGAGACCCAAAAATTCAAACCTAAAGAACAAAGGAAAAGAGAATTTTGGAGCCAAGCCAGTGGCATCTGGGACAGATGCACTGGTTCACCACAAAGGGGAGGAATAACACAAACAGAAAGAAACACAAAGGACAAAGATGACATGAAAAAACCTGGAGAACAGAAAAGCAGTCTAAACTTGGCTGTATAGTCACCTGGTGTTTGAAAAGAGCTCTGTGCTACTCAACCTGCAAGCCAAAGACCTGAGATGATCCCCTCCAAAGAGGCTAAACAATAGCCTGTTAATGCACAAGCCCAGAAGATCACAGGAAATATTACTGTGCTGTCCTGTCAAGCACCTTCCTAGGATATACCTGGAAATAGGTGATTTAAACAGGCACAGAGAAAATTGTACCCAGAGGGACTCAAGTCAGAAACATGCATGGGAGTACCACTCATTTTCCTGCTGTTATAAAAGACCTTGCCTCACAAAGGGGTTGGGTGGGGAACTGAGACTGTTAAAGTTAGGGCAAAAGCTGTAATTCCTGAGTCACCTAAAAAAGCCTAGGAAAGTCTGAAAAGAAGACAATATGTCTCACCTTCTTCCGGCATATGCACTGAGGCTCTAGGAAGGAGTCATACAATAGAAGTTTTCAGGCAGGTATAGAGTGAAACTCTGCACACAGGCTTCCCTAATAAGTCTGATTAGCCATGGGCAGAGGTGAAAACAATCCATGTGGAGTGTCTAAAATCCCAGAAAAATAGCCTCTAATTCCAAAGCCTCAGCAAGAAAACAAGCATACATACCAATTCTCAAAATTTTTCAGGGAGTAACTAGACAATAAGTCTTTAATCCTCTGCAGCCCAGGTTAAATCACTAAGAGAAAAGCTGACGAGGGAGCCCTAAACCCTTTCATGGAAATGTTCATTTCTTTAATAACTAGTAAGTCAGCCTATTCATGAACATCACTCCCACTTTTCACTTTGATCAGGACCTTCCTGCCTGCAGTCATGCAGAGCCAGAGGAACAACTGCACTACCGCCCCCCATATACCAACACAGGGCTCCCTCATCCTAGGATACTGCAGACATCACCATTACCCTCCCCATGTAGTAGCGTCCACCTTGGGACAATGGACAGGGCCGTAAGGCAGTTGCCCACCATAGCACTGCATAGAACAGTGCTACAGTTCCAACAGACTGTCCATGCCAACACAAGGCCCACCCTTTCAACTCTATCCCTGAAAGCCTTCATCTCCATCTTAGAACCTCTTCACCACCATCTTGGGATACTTCTGCTGCCACCACCCCCATCTTTCATTGAATCTGCTTCCATCTTGGGACACTAGCTGGGGCCAGGAAACCCAACTACAGGATTGGTTACACCAGAGTTATCCCTGGTAGGTGTACTAATAGCCACCATCTTGTTGCACAAGCCAGAGAGAGCCTTGCATGGGGTTGCCTCTTTTTCTCTTTTCTCCTGCTAACAGCCAACTTGTTTGGATTCCTCTTTCACTTTTCCTAAGATTTAATGTCTTTAAATTCTCATCCCCCACCTCATTCTCATCCCCCCACCTATACCCCTCACCTTCTCTCTTTGCCCACCATTAGGAAAGAAAAAACCAAACAGGAAATTTCCTTACAAGCTTGCTCATTCTGCCCTACTTGCTTGTAGCATGGAACAGTGCAACATCAGTGATGAGCTCACTTCCACAGTGGACACTCACAGGTGTATGGAGGTGCATGTAACCCATTGGAGACTGCAGAGAATTTTGGCCCACTCTCTGCAAGCCACCCACTGCCATTTACTCCCTCATTACTGAATAAATAAAACACAATTAATTTTCAACATTCTGATATCACAGAAGGGACACCTAGGAGGTAGTTTTCAGTCTCACTGGACTCAGAACTCAGTTCAGAAAGGAAGTGTAGCATATTTTAGAGCTCTGGCATAAGAAAGTTTGAAGCCCTGTTGGATATGATGTGCTGATCTGCATGAGAACAACTAAGAGAAACTAGGGTCAAGTGGGGAGTAAATATAATAGAACATCAAAGATCTCAGAATATGGGTGAGACTTTCAGTGAAATAAAGATGCTTAAAAGGAAATGAATAAAAATATACTGAGAAATTGGTGGAGAAACACATCCAAAGACCAGGGAAGACTGAACCATAACAAAGATGTACTTGGCTGATAACTGAACATCTTCCCCTGTGTGGATCTAGTCTGCAAGTGCTAGGCCTAGAAGCTGTTCTTCAAATGATCAGTTTTCCAAAAAAAAAAAAAAAAATACAATGAATAAAAAATAAAAAACTGACCTACTCAAAAGAGCAGAATGAATTGCCAAAGCCAATGCTAAGGAAAAAAAAAGACTGAATACATATTACACAAGGACACATGCCAGACTTAAATATGCCAAAAGGCTAATGGACAATATGGATATAGAACTAAGAAAAACTGGAAAGAGATGTAAACAAAAAAGATTATCAAGAGATACAAACTGTAAAGAAGAGAATTTGTAGCAAGAGAATAGACAGGAAGTAATTTAGAGTAGGGAAGTACATGGGAAAACAGTAGAGTACATAAAACAAACACACAATTATATTTAGAAAAATACAGATGTTTAAAAAGTAAAATTTGGAAGGGGAAAGAAAATAAAAGGAGAAAAAGGAAACAAAAAGGGGGGCATATACAACAACTCTATGTTATATAATTCAGATGACTCAGTCTTCAAAATCCTATTTCATACAAAGTTCTTGGTTTTACATATGTTGGGGATGTGATGGCTATCTGCTGGAGATCCAATCTGGGAGTTCTCTCCACCTAACATGGCAAAAAGGTTGTGCCAAGAGAGAGGTGGTCAGCTTTTGGTGACAGGTGTCTGGTGAGGTGGAATAGCAGGGCGATGGTGTTGTTCTGTAGGTGGGTATCAACTGAGTGACCTGCATGGGAGAGGAGTGAAGTCTTGGGGATCTGAAGATGTTTTGATAGGTGATTCTGCTAATGTGCTCTCCAAGTCTCACGTGGGCTAGAACTTCAGGCTTTGGGTCCTGATCCATCAGTGGGCATCCTACTCAAACGTTGAGGCCCAGAGCCCTGCACAGGTTCACAGAATTGGTTATTTCTGGAAAGATCGGCTATATAGGGGTCTTCGAACACTCTTAGATATAGAGTATTCTGAGTAGGTGACATTTGGATCACAGAGGACACAGAATGCTGCCTCCCTCTGGCCCTCCATCTTTCTGTTTCATTACTAAACATCTTAATAACAACAAATTGTTCATAGGAGGAATATGGATGATATTGGGATCTGCTAGCATTGTTCTTCCCAACAAAGGAGAGGTCTTGGAACCCTACAAGAGCACTACAAACCTATAGGATAAAAACAATAACACTCCAGACCCACAGAGCTGGGAAGGAAGACCATGAGCAACATGAAAAGACAAGGGAAGATAAGGCCCCAAACAAATCAAGTCACCAAGTCCTTAGAATCATTGGCAGCCACAGCAGAAGAAATGACAGAGAAAAGGTTCAGGATGTATGTGGATAAAATGTTCTTGAACTCAAGGAAGATATAAGAGAGCAAATACAGGCAGTGAAAGATCACTTTGACAAGGAGCTACATAAACAAATACAGGAAGAAAAGATCACCTCAACAGGAAGAGAGAAGTTCTAAAACACAAACAAACAAAACAAAACAAAGAAAAAAACATAAATTTTAAATGAAAGAAACAATAAACTAAATTAAAAGCTCAAATGAAAGTATCACCAACAAAGTAGATGACTAGGAAAATAGGACATCAGACAATGAAGATAAAATAAAAAGGTCTTGAAAAGAACAAAGATAAAATAAAAAGGCCTTGAAAAGAACAAAGATCACAAAGTGATAATGGTAAGAAACCACGAGAAGAACATTCAAGAAATATAAAATAGCATAAAAAGACCAAATTTAAGAGTTATTGAGATAGAGGAAGGCATAGAGGTACAAATCAAAGGAATGAACAATCTATTCAATGAAATAATATCAGAACACTTTCCAAACTTGAAGAATGAATTGGAAATTCAAATTCAAAAAGCCTACAGGATGCTGAATATACAAAATCTCAACAGATGCACACCAAGGCACATTATAATGAAACAGCCAAACATACAAAATAAGGAAAGAATTTTAAAAACCACAAAAGAAAGAAATCAGATTACATATAGGGGAAAACCAACTAAGAAAACAGCAGATTTTTCAACACAGACCCTGAAAGCTAAAAGATCCTGGAAGAACATATATCAAGCTCTGAAAGAAAATGGGTGCCAATCAAGAATCTTGTATCCAGCAAAATTAAGCTTTAGGTTTGAAGATGAAATAAAAACCTTCCATGATAAACAATAATTAAAAGAATTTATAGCTAGAAACCTGGTACTACAAAACATCCTTGGCAAAATATTCCATGAAGAGGAAACAACAACAACAACAACCGAAAAAAACCAGCAGAGAGATGTAGTACCCTAAAGAAAAAAAATTAATCAAAGAAGAAAATCAAGTCAATTTAAATAACAAAAATAAACAATTATGGTTAGAGATACAAACCATGCCTCAATTGTAACACTGAATGTTAATTTAATGGCTTAAACTCACCAACCAAAAGATACAGACTAGCAGATTGGATAAAAAAAAAATATACAATAATATGCTGCCTCCAGGAGACTCATCTGATAGGAAAAGACATATACAGAGACTGAAGGTAAAAGGTTGGGAAAAATCATATCACGCAAATTAACTGTGGAAGCAAGCAGGATTTTCCATCCTTGTATCAAATAAAGTAGACTTCAAGCCAAAGTTAATCAAAAGGGATAAAGATGGACATTAAATACTGCTCAAGGGAACCAAACACCAACATGACATAGAATCATAAATATATATGCCCCAAACAATGGTACAGCTATGTTCATCAAACAAACTCTTCTCAAGTTCCAGAGTCAAATTGACTACAACTGAATAATCTTGTGTGACTTTAACACACATCTCTCTCCACTGAATAGATCTTCCAAACAAAAGCTGAACAAAGAAACAATACAGCTAAATAATACAATCAATAACTTACAGTTGACTGACATATATAGAATATTTCAACCTACATCAAGCAAATGCACTTTCTTCTCAGCAGCACATAGATCCATCTCTAAAATAGACCATATCCTATGCCACAAAACAACTCTTAGCAAATACGAACAGTAGAGATACTACCATGCATTTTATCAGATCATAATGGAATGACATTGGAAATCAATGATAAAATAAAAAGTAAAAATTACTCCAACACATGGAGATAAAACAATATAGTACTGAATAAACAATGGGTTGTAAAAGACATCAAGGAGGAGATTAAAAAAAATTGAGGTAAAAGAGAACATAGACACAACATATCAAAATCCCTGGGACACTACAAAAGCAGTTCTAAGAGAAAAGTTTATTGCATGGAGTTCATTTCTTAAAAGAAGAAAAAGTCAACAAATAAATGACCTCACACTACATCTCAAAGCCCTAGAAAAAGAACAAATCAACAGCAAAAGCAATAGAAGGCAAGAAATAATTAAAATTAGAGCTGAAATCAATGAAATTGAAACAAAAAACAATTGAAAAAATTGACAAAACAAAAAGTTGGTTCTTTAAAAAAATAAATAAAACAGACCCCTAGCTACCCTAAAAAAGAGAAGGAAAGAGAAAACTCAAATTGCCAGCATATGTGATGAAAGAGATACTATCACAACAGACACTATAGAATTACAAAGGATAATTAGAAATTATTTTGAAAACTTATACTGAGATACTATCACAACAGACACTATAGAAATACAAAGGATAATTAGAAATTATTTTGAAAACTTATACTCCAATAAAATAGAAGATATTGAAAGCATCGACAAATTTCTTACATCATATGATTTTCCCAGATTAAATCAGGAAGATATACACAACTTAAACAGATCAATATCAAGTGATGAAATAGAAGACACCATCAGAAGACTACCAACCAAGAAAAGACCAGGACAGGATGGATACACAGCCGAGTTCTACAAGACCTTTAAAGAAGAACTAACACCAGTACTCTTCAATTTATTTCAGAAAATAGAAAAAGAGGCAGCACTTCCAAACTCATTCTGAGGTCAATATCACCCTGACTCCAAAATCAGGCAATGATACACCAAAGAAAGAAAAACTTCAGACCAATATCTCTAATGAATGTAGATGCAAAAATTCTCAATAAAATTCTGGCAAATCAAATACAAAAACATATCAAAAAGATCATGCACCACAAATAAGTGGCATTCATCCCAGGGATGCAAGGTTGGTTCAACAGACAGAAATCAATAAATGTAATTCAACAAATCAATAGACTCTAAGATAAAAATCATATGATCATCTCAATAGATGCATCTGACAAAATACAGCACCCTTTCATGTTCAAAACACTAGAAAAACTAGGGATAACAGGAACATATCTCAATAATGTAAAGGCTATCTACGCAAGCCTCAGGTCAACAACATTCTACATGGAAAAAAAAAATAATAAAGGCATTCCCTCCAGAAACAAGAACAAGACAGGGATGCCCTCTTTCACCACTTCTATTCAACGTAGTTCTTGAAACACAGGCTAAAGAAATTAGAGAGATGAAAGAAATTAAAGGGATATGTACAGAAAAAGAAAAACTTAAAATAGCAATATTTGCTGATGACATGATTCTATACCTAGAAGACCCATAAAGCTCCACCACAAAACTTCTAGAACAAGTAAATGAATTCAGCAAAGAAGCAGGATATAAAATCAACACTCATAAATCAAAGGCATTTCTTTATATGAGTGACAAATCCTCAGAAAGGGAAATGAGGGAAACTACCCCATTTACAATAGCCTCAAAAAATAAACAAATGAAATACTTGTGTATCAACTTAATGTAGAGGTGAAAGATCTATACAATGAAAACTAAATAATGAAACCCTAAACAAAGAAATCAAAGAAAACCTAAGAATATAGAAAGGCCTATTTTGCTCTTGTATAGGCAGAATTAATATTATCAAAATGACCATACTACCAAAAGCACTATAGAGATTTAATGCAATTCTGATCAAAATCCCAATGACACTCCTCATAGAAATAGAAAAAGCAATCATTATTTTTTTCTAAAAAAATAAGAGACCCAATATAGCTAAAGCAATCCTTAGCAGGAAGAGTGAAGCAGGGGGCATTGCAATACCAGATCTTAAACTATACTAAAGAGTAATAGTAACAAAAACAGCATGGTGATGGCACCAAAATAGACTGGGAGAACAATGTTACAGGATAGAGGACACAGAGACTATCCCACAAAATTAAAATTATATTAGATAAAGGTGCCAAAAACATGCATTGGAGAAAAGATACCATCTTCAGCAAATGGTGCTAGGAAAACTGGAAATCCATATGCAACAAAATGAAATTAAACCCCTATCACTCACCATGCACAAAACTCAACTCAAAGTGAATCAAGAACCTAGGAATTAAACAAGAGACTCTGTGTCTAATAAAAGAAAAAGTAGGCCCTAAACTTTATCATGTGGGATTAGGCCTCAATTTCCTTAGTAAGACTACTATGGCACAAGAATTAAAACCAATCAATAAATGGGATGGAATCAAACTAAAAAAGTTTCTTCTCAGAAAAAAAAACAATTTGTGAGATGAACGGAGAGTCTTCAACCTGGGAGCAAATTTTTACCGCTCACAGCAGAGAGAGCACTAATCTCTAGGGTATATAAAGAACTCAAAAAGCTAAGCACACACACACACAAAATAAATAAATAAATAAATAAATAAATAAATAAATAAATAAATAAATAAATAAGAAAGAAATAAAAATAACCCAATCAATAAATGGGCCAAGGACCTGAACAGACATTTCCCAGAAGAGGATATGCAATCGACCAACAAATATATGAAAAAATGTTCATCATCTCTAGCACATAGAGAAATGCAAAAGGCAGTATCATAACAGACAGTACAGAAATACAAAGAATAATTAAAAATTATTTTGAAAACTTATACTACTCTAAGATATTATATCACTCCAGTCAGAATGGCAGCTATTATGAAGATAAACAACAATAAGTGTTCATGAAAATGTGGCGGAAAAGGCACACTCATAGATTGCTGGTAGATCTGCAAATTGGTTCAGCCAATATGGAAAGCAGTATGGAGATTCCTTGGAAATCTGGGAACGGAACCACCATTTGAACCAGCCATCCTCTCCTCAGTCTATACTTAAAAGACTTAAAAACAGCATTCTACAGGAACATAGCCACATCAATGTTTATAGCAGCAAAATTCACAATATCTTAACTGTGGAGCCAACCTAGATGCCCTTCAGTGAATTAATGGATAAAAATGTGGAAAATATACACAATAGAATTTTACTCAGAAATAAAAGAGAATAAAATCATGGCATTTGCCGGTAAATGGATGGATCTGGAGAAGATAATGTTAATTGAAGTTAGTGAATTCCCCCCCCCAAAAAAATTCCCAGTGTTTTTTTCTGATATAAGGAGGTTGACTCACAGTGAAGTAGGGAGGGGGAGCATGGGAGGAATAGATGAATTCTAGATAGGGCAGAGGGGTGGGAGGGAAAGAGAGGGGGCAGCAGATTACCAAGGACAGTGGAATGTGATAGACATCATTATCCAAAGTCCATGTATAAAGACTTGAATTGGTGTCAACATACTTTATATACAACCAGAGATATGAACAATTGTGCTGTATACGTGTAATAATAATTGTAATGCATTCCATTGTCATTTTAAAAAAAAATCAAGAAAAAAAAAGAATGGCAACCAAGAAAACAAATAATGTCAGCTGGGATTTTGTCTCAGCAGTAGTGCTTGCCTAGCTCGTGCAAGGCGCTGAGTTCAATCCTGAGCACCCATAAAAATACATAAATAAAATACAGGTATTGGGCGCAACTACAAAAAAAAAGAAGAAGAAGAAGATAATGTTGCCAAGCATGGTGGCAAATGCCTGTTATCTCAGTGGCTCAGGAGGCTGATACAGGAGGATCGCAAATAAAAAGCCAGCTTGAGCAAAAGCAAGGCACTCAACAATGCAGTGAGAATCTATCTCTAAAAAAATACAAAATAGGGATGGGGATGTGGTCAAGTTCAATCCCCATTAGACCCCCTCCCACCCTAACTGCAAATAAAATAATGCCTTAATAGGAACCTATGTGGGTGAAGAAACAAGAATGCTCCTCTAGCCCTTTGTTATGTGAAAACAACAAATAGATTTTCCTGAGGCATTACAATGACAGGCAATAGATGCATACATGATTCCTTCCACTGGGGAGACATGCTACAATGGGAGTGGTCAGTCAGATGTTTATGGACTTTGGGACATCAAATGCCACCCACCAGCTCTCCTGCAACCACTCTCTCTACACCTCCAACAACTCCAGAAAAGTGCTACCACCACCTATCTTACAACCTGATCAACACTGGGGATTATACTCAGGGGGAGACTGAACACAAGATTTTAACCATACTCCCTAGTACACAGGATATAATATCATAATAATCCTCATATATACATTTACAGGGTGGCTACAGACTTTTCTTTTAGGGAGAAAAGGAATAGGAGGTGGCAAAGGTATTCCTTAAGGAAATCATCCCCAGTTTGGCTTTCAAAGATTTCTACAAAGTGACAATGGTCAAGATTTCAGGGCACAATTTACCCAGCTAGTAGCAAAAGCACTGGAGATATAGTATTCTCTATATTCCAATAAGCACCATTTTCTTCCAGCAATATAAAAAGGGACAATCATTCCCTTAAGAGGACTTCAGATAAGTTGTCAGGCAACATTCACAACTGAATAAATTTGTAACCCATTGGCCTTAAGAGAGTTAGAAATACTCTGAAAGTTAATTTGATGTTACATCCATATGAGCTATCAGCAAATAAAATCATAAACCCAAAAGTGAATCAGATTCTGCACTACCTGATTGATCTGAGATGAGTTCAGGCCACAGTCCAAGAATGAGGAAATGCCTGTTGGTCATGCTCAGTAAATCCCATAGAGATCCACAAGAAAGGCAAGTCAGGAGAACAAGTTCTTGTTGAGAGCTGGAAGGATGTGAAGCCATCAAAACAGCTGCAACCTAGATGGAAGGTGCCTTACACCATCATTTTATCTCCCTCTATGGCCATAAAGGTACTCTGCATAACAAGTTGATCAATCTCTCCTGGGAAAAAACCCTCCCTCAGGATCCTAAAGATATTCAAAGCTCACACACAGCTTCACAGAATTCATCCTATGCCCTGTGAACTTCCTGAAGACCTCTACTCATTGTTCTGGCATTATAACTCCTCAAAATTATGTAATTCATAATTATTAAGTGAAGTTTGCTTGCTCTCTTTGCTACTTCACTTCTGCCTTATTACAACTTCTCCAAGTATGAGCAGTGACTAAAGCCTTTGATCTCTCCTCTTCTTGGGTGTGCCCTTCTGAAACCAGACCAAAGTAGTTTTTACTGAGTCTCTGAAAACAATGAGTTGAGAAACAACTCTTCAACTTCCTCTCAAGTTATTAAAGTTCCCAAATGAAGCTACAGAAAAAAAATTCTATCAACATCCCTTGCTCTTATGGAGCAATATTCCATATCCCATCACTAACTTTAGCATCCCAGATATGGTGTGTGTGAGTGTGAGTGTGTATGTGTGTGTGTGTGTGTGTGTGTGTGTGTGTGTGTGTGTGTGTGTGTTTCTCACAGCCATCTTCCCAGTCACTTCCTTGCGATTGTACATGAAGTGGAGATTCTTGGCTGCAAAAATTTTAAAATCCATCCTGAAATTAATATGAAATACAAAAGCTACCAACTACCAAAACAATTCTGAACAAGAACAACATTGGAGGTCTGACACTTCATAATTTATATATTCCCTGCTGAAAAGCTACAGTCATAACAAATGGTGTAAAAATGAAAGACAGAAATGTAGGTTTATAAAAAGAAGTAGAAAATCCAGAAACAAACAAAACAACCCTCAGGTCTGGGGCTGTAGATCAGTGGCAAAGCACTTGCCTAGGATATGTGAAGCACTGGGTTTTATCCTTAGCACCCCATAAAAATAAACAAATAAAATAAAGGCATGTTGTCCATCTACAACTATAAAAAATGTTAACATAAGTTCTCAAGCGATTTCTCACAACACAATTCCATGGAAATGAACAGTCTTCCCAACAAATGCTGTTAAGAAAACTGGATAGATTGCCACATGCTAAACAAGGAAGTTGGACCCTTATCTGACACCATAGAAAAAAATTAACTCAACATGGATAGAAGACCTAATGTAAGACCTTCAATTATAAAACTTATAACACACAACAGAGACAATGGATTTCACAGTGATTTTTTGGACAGAACACCAAAAGCACAGGCACTAAAAGAAAGAACAAACTACATCAAGCCTGAAAACATGATTCATCAAGGGACACAAACATCAGTGAAAAGGCAATACCCTGAATGGAAGAAAACACTTGAAAATCACATTTCTGATAATTTAAGATCTATGATATAAAAAGCCCTTATAGCTCAACAATAAGGAACAACAATCCAGTATTAAAACAGGCAAAGGTCTTCCACAGATGTTTCTCCAAAGAAGATATGCAAATAGCTCAGGAGCACATGGGAAAATGTTCAACATCAATAATCCGTGGAGAAATCAAAATCACAATGAGATCCAGCTTCACACACATCATCAGGGCTACCATCAAAGAAACAGAAAACACCAGTGCTCCTGAGAATGTGAAGGAACCAGAACTCTCATGCACTATGGGTTAGAATGCAAGTGGTGCAGACTCTATGGAAAACTGATTGGTAGTTCCTCAAATTATCAAAGGTAGATTTACATGATCCTTCAATTCTACTTCTCATCAAACACCTGTAAAACATTACAAGAATGAGCTTGGAGAGATATTTATACACACACAATCACTCCAGTTTTATTTATTATACTCAAGGGTCCATTGAGGAAGAATTTTTAAAAAAAATTTTAGCTGTGCATTACAGTTATACATATGCATGGAATATAGTTTGTTCCAATTCAGTCTCTAGAACTTGCCCATTCCCTCCCCTGATGCCTAGCTCTGTTTCCTTTCTTCTTGTCTTCTGGTCTTCCTTCCATGCATATATAGTTTTCTTAACTAGTGCTTTACAAACATACATAAAGATAACATTCACTATGGTCTCTTCATATAAGTGCATTGGATAGTTTGGTCAAATTCATTCCACAACTTCAGCCTTTTCTTAACCCAAAGAAGAATATTTTACATGTAGCATATGATGGAATATTATTTGGTCTGAAAAACGAAGGAAATTCTGGCCTATGCTAGAATAGGGATGAAATTTGAGAATGCTAACTAAAGGAATATATACTGTATGATACTACTTATATGAGGTACAGCACACAGAGAGATTGAAATAAAACAAAGAGGAGAACAGTGGTTTTGTAGGGCATGAGGAAAATCGACAATTATAGTCTAATAAATAACCTTCACTTTGGCAAGATGAAAAAATTTCTATGGCTGCATGCTGGTATCAGAAGAATGGCAACATAAGTGAAATGAACATTACTGATGTGCCTTCCCAAGTAGTTAACTTGGTAAAATTTTGCTGTATTTGATCACACATAAAAAATTGAATTCCTTTTATTTATTTCAACATAAATAAAAATCAAAGATGTTCTCCACTAGTAGAACTGATCAGTAAGAAATGTGAAAGGATTGTTCAGGTTGAAAGGATGAATCACTCACTCAGTCCTGCCAAGAAATGATCAATAACAATGATGGTAGCTCCTCAGGAAAATTTAAAGCCAGTATCATTGTACAATTAGTTTTTTTTTAATTTTATTTTTTATTTGTTTTAATTAGTTGCAAATGACAGTACAATGATCTTGACATATTATACATTTGAATCAGATGGGATATAATTTCTCATATTTCTGAGTGTACAAGGTTGCAGAATTGCATTGGTATACCCACAGCAATAATAATGTCTATTTTATTCTGCTGTTCTTCCATTCCCCCTTCCTCTCCCTTCCCCTCTCATTACTTCTCTCTACCCAATCTAATGTGACCCACTTCTTTTTTTTCCCCTCACATTGTCATACCTGTATTCTATATAACAAAGGGGGTCTCCTTCCCTCTTCCATGCAATTCCCCTTCTCCCTCCCTTTCCCTCCCACCTCTCTTCCCTATTAGAGGTAATTTTTTTTCTCATGCTCTTCATCCCTACCCCATTTTGAGTTGCCTCCCTTATATCAGAGAAGACATTCGGCATTTTTTTTTTCTGTGTGTGTATGGGGGGAGATTGGCTAACTTCACTTAGCATAATCTGCTCTAATGCCATCCATTTCCCTGCAAATGTCATGATCTTGTTATTTTTTAGTGCTGAGTAATATTCTATTGTTTATAAATGCCACTTTTTTTATCCATTCATCCATTGAAGGGCATCTACATTGGCTCCAAAGTCTAGCTATTGTGAATTGTGTTGCTTTACATTGATGTGGCTATGTCCCTGTAGTATGCCATTTTTAGGTCTTTTGAGTATAGTCTGAGAAGAGGAATAGCTGGGTCAAATGGTGGTTCCATTCCCAGTTTTCCAAGGAACCTCCATACTACTTTCTAAATGGGCTGCACCAATTTGCAGTCCCACCAGCAATGTATGAGTGTACCTTCCTCCCGCATCCTCACCAGCACTTGTTGACTTCATAATGGCTGCCATTCTTACTGGAGTTAGATGGTATCTTAAGAGTAGTTTTAGTTTGCATTTCTCTGATTGCTAGTGATAGTGAGCATTTTTTCTTGTATTTGTTGATTGATTGTATATTCTTCTGAGACGTGTCTGTTCAGGTCCTTGGCCCATTTGTTGATTGGGCTATTTGTTTTTTGTTGTTTAACTTTTTGAGTTCTTGTATACCCTAGAGATTAGAGTTCTATCTGATATGTGAGGGGTAAAAATTTGTTCCCAGGATGTAGGATCCCCATTCACTTCACATATTATTTCTCTTGCTGAGGAAAAACTTTTTATTTTGAATTCATCCCATTTGTTGATTCTTGGTTTTAATTCTTGTATTATAGGTGTCCTATTAAGGGACTTGGGCTTAATCTCACGTGATGAAGATTATGGCCTACTTTTTCTTCTATTAAATGCAGAGTCTCTGGTTTGATTCCTAGATCCTTGATCCATTTTGAGTTAACTTTTGTGCATGGTGAGAGATAGGAATTCAATTTCATTTTGTTACATATGGATTTCCAGTTCTCCCAGCACCATTTGTTGAAGATGCTATCATTTCTCCATTGCATGCTTTTAGCACCTTTGTCTAATATAAGGTAGTTGTAATTTTGTGGGTTGGTTTCTGTGTCCTCTATTCTGTACCATTGGTCTACCAGCCTGTTTTGGTGCCAGCACCATGCTGTTTTTGTTACTATTGCTCTGTAGTATAGTTTAAGATCTGGTATAGTGATACTACCTGTTTCACTCTTCCTGATTAGAATTGCTTTAGCTATTCTGGGTCTCTTATTTTTCCAGATTAATTTCATAACTGCTTGTTCTATTTCTGTGAGGAATGCCATTAGGATTTTGATCAGAATCATGTTGAATCTGTAGAGTTCATTTAGTTTTTAACTCCTCTCCTAATGTGATTGAGGTGCAACTGTGTAATAATTATAGAGCTCATGGGTTTGCCAGTGAATGTACACCAAGATCTCAGGCATGTGCACACATGGACCACCAACAGACCCAGGCTGGGAGGGGCCTGTGGAGACTTATACTTAGGGTCTTGGCCTTTGTCTTGGCAGAAGGAAAAACCCAAGGGAGGAAACAACAAGTGGATACACATAAGCAACTCTCTCAGCATTAGTCCCTGGATTTATAAATTTCCCAGTAACTTTCTTCCTGAGTCAGTACCTTTGAACCATCTGTAAGAGAAATGGCCATACCACACATCTTAGAGGAAAAGCTACCCCAACCACTCCAGAGGGATCATCCCTCATTGGCTTCCATCCACCAGCCCAGGATCCTGGAAGCCAGCACCACTCAAGCACAAGAGGCACATCCACCCACCAACAACTAATGTAGCCAGATATCAGATAAGGACGAAAAAAAAAATCACTTTTGGAGCTCCAGATCAACATAAATAAGGGTCAGTGCACATGGAAAAGGTTTGCCATCATCATTAATGTGCTCCTGCCACCCCTTATAGCCACAGACACACACATGCCACCTAGCCACAGAGATCACCCAGGTACTGATGGACATGCAGCTACAATCTATATTTTTCCAAATGTAGGCTTATACATTCCCATATACTCTACACTCCCTAAAATATGTGCACAAGATATCACCAAACACTGAGTTTGCACACACAGACAGTCACAAACACACACACACACACACACACACACACACACACACACAAACTACCTGTTAACAAAAGTCACACAAACAAAGTACTAAATTTTCTGGAAAAATCACACAGACTTTATTCTCAACAGAAATACACATTCAATAAATATAAGTAATATTGCTTCATCCCCAACATACACAAAAATCCCTTAAAACCTTCCCAAGATTGAATACAACCTGGTACAACTTAATTATAAAAATGTAACATCCATAACCCTAAAGGACATAGGCACAACCACCAACATACACACATAAACATGACTCTACATCCACAAAATCAGTTGATCTGCAAACACTTACTCCCAAACACACATAAAGTTTCCTAGGCCTTCTCCAAGTGTACACATCAATGATGCCAACTACAATCTAACTACCAGCATTTCCCAAATACAAACATAACACATGTGTGGCCCAAATACATATATTTTACCACTGCGCTCTCTAATCTCACATCTTCCCAAACAAACAAACAAACAAACAAATAAAATACATATATTCACAAAAACACTCCATTCAAACACTCCTCTTAATAACTAACCACAAGTCCCACCATGCAATAATTATCATATATACTGTCAGTACCCAAGCCTCCTCACTCGTATTCTCATATAAACATAAATCCTATATTCCCACTGTGGAAGCAAACACCAGCTACCTCCAGCTCAAGAATGAATACATAGCCACCACATATCCTAAATGCATTCACAGCCCTAGATTACACGAGCTTGAGAACACAGGTGTCTGTCTGAATTTACATATCCACAGTACTCTCACAGACCCAAAAGCACATGTAGCCACTCAGTCACTATGAACAGGTATGTACAGGACTGCTCATATCTCCTAATGTATGCAGTCACAAGCACACAACACTGTGGAACTCTGAAAATCCTCAATTGCATAAACTTCCTATCTGCCAGAATGCTTGACTGTATACCCAGAGTTCCTCATGCCCAAATCTAAAACAAATACACACCAAAGCCCAATTAAATCACAATCAATGATCTTTCTTACAAAGTCTCATAATTCCAGTCACCTCCAAGAAACACTTAAAATAGATATGAAGTAGGACAGAAGAGGGTGGACACCAGAGGAATTTTCAGAAAGCAGGTTTATTTGCTGCAGTCAACCAATCCAGAGTATGGTTCACGCCTAAAACATTATTTGGAAAGATATTTTGGAAATATTTTGAACTTTATATCCCATGGCAGATGGGGGCTTGAAGGTTCACTTGACAAGTGCTTTTCATTCTATCCACTAGTTCAGACACAGGTTTCACAAGTTTTTACCAAGAAAACAGAGACAATATCTTTTGTACAACAAGTTTACAGATTTTAACTTTACCACACCTTTTGTGTGTAAATCTGGCATTTACAAGAAGGAGGATGCTACCAAGCACAATAACCTCTTCAGACATGCTGTTGATCTGACAAGAGGAGAGGCTTAATTATGGCAAGAGTCTTTTGGATGAGGGTATTTGGTATGTTTCAGATACACATAACCTCATACCTTAGAAAAACACATACCAGTCACTATTACCCAAAATGCAATCACACAAACTCTCCCTCAATAACTGAGTAGACTCGGACCAAACAAATATACTTATTAATATATGACATCAGCTTCTATTCTCAAATGAAAACATATACAATCACCTGTAGGTTGAAAATATGCACATACACAAAATGCCTCAGAATATGAAGTTCAACAAAAATCCCAGATATACATAGACACTGCTAACTCCTCCTACATACTCACAAAGGATACCCCTTCATTCCCAAGAATAACACAATCATCTCAAAGCCCTAAATAAGATATACACAGCAGACCCTCTTAAGACATTATCAACAAAAACTGTACACATCCATGGGCCATGTACACATAACTCCTAACATCCCAACACCCTTAATCCCATTCTCTCCAATTCTCTGTACACCCAAGAGTATGTCTCAAAATTCTCACCTAGGCACCATGAACATAAATATATACTCTAAGATCTGAAAATGAACAGATCCAACACTGAGTGGTAAAATAACATCCTAGCTCTTCTCAAATGCATGCACACATGTTCACAATAGGCCACAATGCCAAAAACACCTACAGAACCAGCAATAACACCCAAACACACATTCTGCTGGAAAGGCACTGACCCAAGAAATCACTCAGACACAATCTTTACACATGACAATCAAACACTCACACATAAGATAATTCATGATGTCCTGTTTCATGTTATTTCATAACTTACACATGAAACACACAAGAACACAAAGTCCTAGTGCTAGAAGACCAAGTTCACAAACACACACACAAAGACACAAACACACAGGTTAGGATACCCCATACACAGTCTGAACACAGACACATTCAATTAACAATTTGTTCAATGCTATTGATCTTCTAACATTGCAGATAAAAGTGGAGGGATGAAAATGCATATTCCAGGCACACACCTTGGTGTTGAAAATATAAGAGAAGAGAAAAGTGCAAAGCAGAGAGCACATTCCCTCCTATAAAACAAAATGTTCTTAACATTCACTCAATGAGTGCTCAATATAAAGAAAACATTTCAAGTAGAAAGAGAGCCTTCTTGTCACGACCCCTTGCCCGCAAGGAAGACGCAACTCAGGAATCTTCTTTCAGCAGTTTATTCAGGCCCTTGATATTTCTTCTAATTCCTTTCTGGTCAGATGCCCCTCCCAGCCTTAATAAAGCATCCCAAGCCCTAATGCGAAGCTGCCACGTGGAACTTTCTCACAGGGTGCTGAGAAACCATGCATCAACTCTCCCAAACAAGGAGTTGTTTGTTACAGACCACAGTGGAGCCAGCGCCATCTTGCAATGGCGACCATAATCTGCAGAAACGGCTCACCACACCTTCTCAGGTAAATATTCTTCAGAGGAAGCTACTCTGGCATACTGAAGGGGTATGTAAAGGAGAGGATCATCCAAAATAGACCCTTTTGATTACACACTGTCAGCCCAGACAGATGTCTCCTAGCTGGGAGGCCACACCATTGTGCGATGTGTGTTCCCATGCTAGGCCCAGGTTTGTTCACCTGGGCTCCCTTCAGGCACATCCGCTCCTATTTCTGAATGAGTTCTACAGTGCTCTCACACAAGAGGTCATGGGCATCCATATATGACTTAATTATAAACTGGGTACATTACTATCATGTTTGTTCCTCAAAAGTTGAGTGAAGGAAGTATCAGCTGTTTCCTGGTACTTAGAAACATTGGAGATGGGTTTGATTAGAGGATGTGGACAGAAGCTGTCCTAATCACTTTCCTATACTGTGACAATTTACCTGAGCTCAACACCTTCAAAGAACCAGAGATTTATTTTGGCTCATGATTTCAGAGGTTACATTCTATGATTGCTTGAGCCTCTTCCCTCTGGACCTGTGGCAAGGCAGAACATCTGGAAGAGACTAGTTCTGCTCACCTCATGAGACCTGGGAAGCAAAGAGAAACAGAATAGAAAACAGAATAGAGACAGAAATGCACAGAGATCCCAGTACCCCTTCAGGCGCACATACACAGTGAATTAATTTCATCAACTGAGCCCCACTTTCTAAAAGCTTCCCACACCTCCCAATAGTTCCATCAGGTGGGAAATACAGGTATAATGGTGAATCTTTGGGGGAAACTAAAAATCAATACCAGAATATCTGCCCCTTGTCCCCAAAAGCTCATATCTGTCTCACAGAAAAAAAAAAAAACATTCAGTCCATCTAAAAGAGTCCACCAATAACAACAGTGCCTGCCTTTCTCAATAGTCTTCATCCCAAGTCTTCTCTGAGACTCAAGGGAACACAGTGATGCTGAACCCTAAATTAAAAGTTTTTTTTTTTCCTCCACTCTCTTCTTTTGGATTTACAAACATAGTGTTCTTTCTCGCCACACCCTCACTCTATCGTATTGACTAACCATAGAGTTAGTTGAAAGTACTAACCCTTGTACTGGGCACTTCTCCTTGATAGGTCATAGGAAATGTCCAAATGAAAAGATACGGGCAGAAGTGTAGAGCAGATTCTGACTAGAAGGGAAACCAGATGCTCACATCTTCAGAATGCAAGCATCTAAACAATCACATTATCTTAGATTCACAGATACACATGGCTCAATGTCCCCTGGACCCAGAAAAGACCCACACAACCCCAGATCCTCTAAAGGACACTCTGTCAACACTAGTGAAATGCCCTTGTGCCCACCTTCCCAAGACTGAGAGAACAAATGTATAATACACTGTATACATTTCACTAAACAGCACTAAGCAAGATGAAACCAGGAGCTAGGCATTCATTTCTGACAAGAAGGATTCTTGAAAAAATGAAGCCTTTCTTCTCTTACCTCTCTGCATCTTCATTACTGGCTGTCTCAGGCAGAGCAAAGCAGCACAAACATTTTATAGTTGTTGTGATGTGTCCTGATGCCCCACTCACAATGCATGCACAATCTGAAAAGATATGAACACATTGTTGCCTGTTCATAAGAAATGGTACACACACACACACACACACACACACACACACACACAATAGAAGTATTCTGGTAAATAATCTAGAGGTAGAGAAAGCCTTGACTTTTAGTGTACAAAATATATCTATCTCAAGACTAACTTCACCCTAACAACCCGATGCTTCTGAACACCAAACTGAAAGGGATGAGCAGCATCAGCTACCATAGCTGGTTATTGGCAACTCCAGCACACAAAGAATATGTGCTCAAAATTTACCTGCCCCTGGGTACTAACTTGAATTCCAATCCCAAATACACAAACAAAAATGCATTAATACCTCTAGACAAAAATAAACCTCATGGCTTCTGAGCAGATGAACATCTGATATCTCCATCCCAAATGCACAGAAACACCACCTGTTACTACAAGAATTTTTGGAGAAAAATACCCTATTCAAACCAAATGTTCAAGCACATTCCTACAAGTATTCATACAGGTACAACATCAGTTGGACACATACCTGTACAACAAATACACTGCTCATATATACCCAATGAATATCTTACAGGCAAAGACTCTGGAAAACCAAAAATATACAACCAGTCATCTCTTGAACTACACAACAGACCCACATGAAATCCCACAGTTCTAAAATACACACATTCCATAACATCCAAATATATTTCCAAGCACACAATGAACCTCTCACATCTACCAGAGTACACATCACAAGAGCCCAGTGAATTCAAAACACACTCAGCCACCAACAATTTATATTTCTCAAATGCATGAGACTAAAAATAATTATATATCAGGACCACACATTCTATGAACATCACCAAAATCATCAAGAATTATATGTCACAATAAATACAAAACACAATTCCTGAGAATCCTGTATACAAAGATTCTAAATACACACATCCACAAATCCATAAACATACACCTAATCACTTGGGTGCCTACATACACACAAAACACAAAAATTCTAGTCTTGCATGCAATCAGACAGAGATTTCAATACCACAACACATAAAAAAACATGCATACATTAATCTCTATCTATGGATCAATATATACATAATTTCTGAACAGGAAAGGAAAGAGAGACACATAAATATATCCAAATCATGAATGTAGAGTGTCTTTAAAACATTATACAGTATTCCATATCTCCAGAATGCAACCTGCCAACCTGACCAAACATTCCTATCCACACCTAGAAATGGCACAGTATTCTCCAAAGAAATAAACTTTGAATACTCCTAGTAACCTCATTCCCAATGAAGAAATTTGTAGAATTCAACCACCCATCTACAAATCCACAAACCAATTTGCATGCCTGAGACACAAAAAATATCTCAAGAATATCATCTAAAATACAAATAAGCTCACTTACAAAATCCAAATTGTCACGGGAGAGTAAAACACATTTTGTTTTTACTCAAATGCCAACAAATAGCTGTATCATGTATCCCTAAAACATAAACAAAATGCTCATAACCCCCATAGATATGCACAATGTCACCTCTTCATCACATACCAGTTACAAATAACTTTCTGCTTGAGGAAGTTACAAATAACTTCCTCACCTCCCAGTTACAAATAACTTCCTAATTCATACATATATGGCCCCAGAAAGCAGACATCAACTGCCATGTCCCTTAAGCACACATATTAATTGACACCTAAATATTCTCCTTCTCACAACTATTACTGATACATGCAACACAAATATACCCACACACACCTGAGCTGTGGTAGTTAATACAAACTGAAGACACAAATAACTCTCCATAGGCATCTAATTTCTACACAGTTACCCATTACATAAAAATATGCAAATATACGAAATTATACACAAAACATTATACTATCTTCATATACAAATTCACACACTCCCAAATATGAATAAATCCTTGTCTATAAAAATGCAGAACCCTAAAAACTCCACACCACACTTGAACATATTCATCCTACTACTTCACAAAATTAGTAACTGACCAGCCTTCAAGCACCCAAGTACACATACATGAATAAAGAAAAGAAATTTTTTATAAAACCCCACATAACCAAGTATATCCAATATCTCAAGTATACAAATACCACTCCTCCATTTCCCAACAATATCAATCACATGTCAAACTCATAGATATATACCCAAACACATTCATTAACATAGCCCATACACAAACACACATATTACACCCAAACATCCCAATGTGCATTCATGAGCCTAAACAAATAAACAACAGCCCTCTAAATCCTCTAAACCCTGCACAGTCTCACAAAACACACCATGACTTTCCCTTGTTCTCAAACAGCCATGCAGACACCATCACACACACTGGTGAATACTTATCAGATTCTCATGGGTAAGTTGAAAACAAAACAAACCCTAAACTTTGAATGCATATCAACATTTTAGGGAAAATGAGTAAAAATCACTGAAGCCCTCTGAATTCTTACCATCCTTCCAGGAAAAGCACAACATCTCATTTTCTCATACAAATAACCACCCCATGATTTTCATGCCCACCAAAATGAAAGGAAATCTTCCTAGCATCCAGAAATACATACAAGGGCTGCCCAACAGCCCACCAATACCACATAAGAGCATATCACCAATTTCACTGCACAATACATGAGAACCACAAAAATTGATAAGAAAATATGTATCTTTTTATTGCAAAATGCCTTTTGGTCAAATGGCTCTCTTATAATAATTATAATCAAAGAAACATCCTGAAAGAACATATAAGCTCTTCACTCAATGAAAATCCAATTCTCTTAGCTTATACTGGCCCTGTCTGTCACAGATTATCTGCACACTATAAACCCAGCTATAAATGCACAAGACCCTTCCTTCTTGGAATCTCCTAGTTTGAAGTTACGGGAGAAGGTCAGACCTGAAAAGATGCTTGCCAGAAATGTTGACCATGACAGGCATGGTGGTGCACATCTGTAATCCCAGCACCTTCGGAGGCTGAGGCAGGAGGATCGAGAGTTCAAAGCCAGCCTCAGCAACAGCGAGGAACTAAGCAACTCAGTGAGACTCTGTCTCTAAATAAAAGACAAACTAGAGCTGGGGATGTGGCTCAGTGGCCGAGTGCCCCTGAATTCAATCCCCAGTAACCGTAACCCCCCCAATAAAAGAAAAAGAAATGTTGACCACAACAAAACCAACAAACTATTCTAATCAAGAATTTTAACACAGAAACTTTGATCACTTAAGTCTTGTTTAGACCTATAAGATAAGACATACACAGCCCACACTCCATAAGAGGCTACTTTTCTGAAACACTAGACAACTTATGCACCCACCTAGGACCATTATATGCTTCTTTGAGCCTACTATCTTCCATTCCATCAGGCCAACTTGTTGCTAATAAAGCTAATTCAAACTACTTCTCAAGTCATTGACTCTATTGGGACACAGTGAAAAAAACACACACATGACATAAAATGGTCAACAAAAATTAGCAAATTTTCTCCTGAAATTCTTTCGTATCAAAAATGTATATGCTAGGGGCTGGGCCTAGGGCTGGGGTTCAGTGGTGGAGCACTTGCCTAGCTTATGTAAGGCACTGGATTCTATTCTTAGCATCATACAAAAATAAATAAATAAAGGAATTGTGTGCATTTACAACTGAAAATTATATATAATTGTGTGTGTATATATATATATATATATATATATATATATATATATATGCTAGCTTTTAACCCTCTCATACACAGTTCTCACAGCCTCTAAATTCATTCATATAAACCTAAACATATAAACCTAAAGCACTCTGAACATACATAAAAAACTCCCACAATCCTGAAAACAAACACACATTTGTTTTTTCCTTCCTCAGAAAGGAAATGAAAGTAATGAATTTGAGCTGAACAGAAGTAGACTATGTTGGATACTGACATCTGAAACCTGGATCTATTCTCAATGAAGTGACTGTTTTACCAATTTCTGGGAATGCTGCTGGAAACAGCTTTGGCTGTCAGCTCCCTTGACATCTGCATCAGCTATAGAGAGCACCTTCAAGAGCTCTTACAACTTTCTAGGGTGGTTTCATGGATAAATGGGTAATAAAAAGCTGAGCATACCCCTAATGACAATATTAATCCCCCACTGACACATAAGGCTAGCTGAGACTGTTTGGGGGCCTGGGTCATATTTCAACTTCTCCTCAGCCTGATTATGCTCTCTTTGAATATTACTTTAAACAAAAAAAAAAAATGAACAAGCAAACAAAAAACCTGTTTACCAAACTGTCTCCGGGACTGAACTGCAAGGAACTCAACATAAGACAGCATTCTTTGATTCCTTCAATGATTACTTATTAAGCACCAAGAGAAACTGAAAGACCATCCCTCTTATGGATATTTCATCCCACAGAAGAAAACAGACAATAAACAAATATATGTATTATGGATTCACACATGAAATTTCTGGAGAGAATCAGTAAGCAATTAAATTAAAGGACAGGGTCTCTACAGAAAGAAGGGAAGGGCTACAAATATAGGCTTGAGGAAAAGTGCAAATGGAAGAATACATTGCCTGGTACAAAAATGATTTTAATTTCTGTGGTTTTCTCTTCACTTGATACCTGAAATCTGATCTTATGGTGTGTATTGATTTTGGGGAGTACTAGTTACCTAGTGAACCGATATTGTAGACTAGCAAACACTGGAAAATTCAGCAATTCAAAGTGATAGGCATTTGTCCTCTCAGGCACGGCATCTGAGGGTCAGTATTAGGGATGGCTCTGCCAGACAGCACTCCTTCCCCAGTCTGGCCTCACTCAAGTGATAGGGACATGCAGCTCTCCCAAGGCCATATCCTCCAGCAATCAGCCTCATGATGTCCTCTTGTCAATGATAGAAAAAAAGAGGAGGACTCCAAGCAAGGTAGGTCACACAGCAAGCCCAGAGCCAGTATTCTACCTAACTACAAAGTGACTACAATATTGAGCAAGCTCAGGCTGGTTCCTCATGCAGATGCTCCAGAAACATCCCTAACTCTAATTTTCACCTTTTTACTTATTGAGGCTGTTTAACACATGTACTTATACACCCGTTGGTTGCATAAGTAGATGCTAATGAAACTGAGCAAGGTTCCACAAAAGACCTCCCAAATCAAGAGAATCCCCCTTCATATTCAACCCCTGCTTATAAATATTACTTCCCCTGAACATTATAAGCCACCAACCATCTGACTGGGAGGCTACTCGGCCTCTAAGTATGCCCACACTCAGCCTTTCAAGTGTGTACTTTTGCTTTGCAAACAAGCTCTTTCACTTTCCCTAAATCTGGGCCTTAAATTCTTCTCTGCCAAGAAACCTGAAGGTTTGAGTAGAGGATCCTACATTTTTGAAGACATTCTCAAACCCTTTACTGGTGACACATGCACCATCAACACATAGACAAATTACCAGTTTCTACCTAAAATAGAAAACCCTAGTACCCTGAATGTTCACGTCATTCCTATAACTATGCACACACATACACATGCGCTAGATACAAACATACAATAGACACACTGTCCATATGCACACTGTGAAACTCATTCCTATAACTATGCACACACATACACATGCGCTAGATACAAACATACAATAGACACACTGTCCATATGCACACTGTGAAACTATGGGCACAGACTTCAGAAAACCACCAAGCATACACGAGTTGTCTCACACAACACCCCCAGCCAAGACTGAAGCAAAAGCCTAAAGCACTAAAATTCCTACAATCTGCTATTCCCAAATGCACAGCCAGTCTACATGGCTTCTCTATTTCTAAACACAAACAACGAACCTCCCACAACCCCAGAATACTCACCAAAAATCCATGAGTTAAAATACTCACATGACCATCAATAGCCTATAGATTTCAAACACATAAGACCAAACACAAACATCAGGATCACTCTTTCAAGCAACATCACCAATCTCTATTAAACATTACATTCCAGAATAAACAGAAACAGGACCCTTGAGCCCAAACATACCCAAACACTCTTATGCCTACATACAAAACCACTAATTACACAAGTGTGAGGCCCTGGGCTCAAATCACAGTACCAAAACAATACAGACAGAAGAGCAAACACATGTACAAAGGTACAATGACTAATACACACATAACTCCCACCACTAACACATATACACAAACATTCCCAATACCTGAATATACAGACCTCTCTCAAACACTGCCACATTCTACATCTTCAGAACATAACATAAACCTTATCCCCAAATATTTCCACACACATGTAGACACCCCAGCATTCTCCAAATAATAAACTTTGATATAACAACCACATTTCTGAAAATAAACTTACATGATTCATCCACCCCATAGCTCAATATATGTAAAGTAGTACACATGCCAAAGACCCACAATATTCTCTAGCATGCCACTTAAAAATATACATCAAACCACTTATAAATTTTAAAAACTTTTAATTTTTAAAAATGGAAACCAGCTCCTACATCCCCCCCAATACTAAGAAATACTTGTAGCATATTACATACCTGTAATACGTACAAACATAATTCCCACTTTTTGGCATAAATGCACAAGCCCAGCATTCCATCAGATACAGACAGCCTTACTTCCCAGTTACATACTAGTAAGTCATCACTTAAAATACATTCCCCCAGAAGATATTCACCAAAACTGCCAGACCCCTGGAATACTTGTACCCATGTCCCCTGCACAATCTTACTTCACACAACTCTGTTCCTAAAACACCCCACAGACACCCAAGGAATGCTAGTAACTACAAATTCAATACACATGTAAATCTCCACAAGCATCAAATAGCTACATATAAATATAAAAATATCCTATTATCTCACACTACCTGCATATGCAAAGTCATACCTTTCCAGATATTCATAAAAATATAAATTATCCATCTCCCAAAATGGAGAATAACATACACTGCACAATCACACGTATTTATTCTGCCACTCAAGATTAGTCATAGACCTGACCTCACACAAGGAAATACAAAAATCCATAAAACAACAACAAGCAAACCCACAACTATACATGATCTCCTGAATAGCCAAACATTCCCACTGCATTTCCCAAAATCGACTGTATACCCGAAAATACACCTAATGACATTACTTAACATTGCTCATATGCACATGCACATACACATATCTCTTCCAAATAACCCATGATAAAAACAAAAATTGCAGCATTGCGGGGGTGGGGGGGACTGCAGAGAACCACAGGTGAAATATTCTAAAGCCAAAATATAAACACCTACACCAAACTCCCTGAGTTTATATGTATTATTTCCCATACCCTCCAAACATAACCAGTCCTACTCTCTCATTAGAGATACAACTTTCTTTCAATAATCCATCCAGAAACATACAAATCTCATATTCTCACCAGCCAACTTGAAACATAACTAACCCAAAACTATGAATGCAAATAACACATTAGGAACACCATCTTCAAAATGGACATTCAACCAAAAATTCATGGCCTCTAAATTTCCACAATTCCCAAGAAGCAAAAAAGTTTGCAACATAGTCAGATGCAACCATGCACCCCACAATTCTTACACAGCAGGCAAAGGCAAAATCAAAACGTATTAGCATCCCCAAAAACAAACTCTGACACCCCAGTGGCCAATGAACATTTACAAAAAAGAACACATAACTTTACTCAAGTAAAAGGTGAGTACCACAAAATTCAATAATAATAAAACATGAGTCTCTTTATTGCATAGGACTTGTGGTCACACGGTTCTCCTATCATCATTCAGGTGCTCTGTCCAGAGGCTCCCACCAACAGCCAAACTACGACAGGACGTCAGTCACAGTGTGACCACATCTCACTCAGCAAACTCAGCTCAGTATATTCCCTTGTGCAAAGTCGCTAAGATGGGGGAAAAGAGCGTCCTTCAGCTAACAACCCGGATGCCAGCTGACAGTGTCCCCAACATTCACAGATTTCACAGGGAACAAGAAGATGACCATCACCACTTTGACTGACATGGACAGGAGCCAAGTCGGGGACCTGCTGACTGGGACCCTGCTTCTCAAGCACTGCACAGGTGCCCTGGAGCCCAGGCGCCACACAGCCTGCAAAGGACATGGATGGACAACGCCTCCACGTGGGGTCGCACTGGACAACACACCACTCACTTCCAGGTCTGGTGGGATGGCCCGCGACCCAGGGGAGGCAAGGCAGGCTCCTGGGCTGCCCTGGGAGCACAGGACCAGGCAGGGACACACTGGGGACAGGAGAGGTTCGCGGGTCTAGTACCTCGGGGCCTATGGGACTGAGTCTGGATGCCGCCATGGGAGCCCCGCAGGCGGTTGAGAACCAGCCTTCAGCGCTGGCGCCTGCGCCTTGCCCTGCTGGAGCCCCAACAGACGCCAAAGCCCCAACTGCCACAGGAGCCCTTGGGTGGCGCCGCAAGCGCCAAAGCGCCTCCAGCCAAGGACGTGCGCATGCGCGAAGGGTGCAGGGCGGACTGGAAGCCCGGAGCTGCCTGCAAGAAGGAGACCAAGGGAGTCTGAAGGCTTCTGGGTATCTTAGGAAAGGCGGCTCCTCGTCCCAGAGCCTCTGGGCTGGCCCTCCATTCAGCAAGTGCATCTACAAACCTGCCATCCATGCATTAGAGACCACCTGCTGCAGTACTTGGATTCTCTCCACCCTGAAACACAGGCTCATCTTGGGCCCGGTGATTTTACCCCTTTTGCACTCAGTCCTTTTGATTCGCATTCACTCATCCAAACATCAGTGTATGCTTTTCTCCCAGTCCATCTGTAGCTTCCAGTAAGAAACAGTTCTGCAGAGAATTATAGGTCTGGGCAACCTCTGAAAACCCCATTCCTTGAATTTGCCTACAGTAAATTTCTTGATTTACTGTCCTCTGCATATTACTGCATAAGGAGAGCTCTCCCAATAGATACAGATGCTCAAATGTTCTCTCTAAAGGTTTTTCTTCTTCTACGTTTAATGAAGACTTGGCAATGTCGACCAATTTCAGCAGACAGCAAATTGATCCTCTTCTTTTTCTCCTACATGGCATACTTTTAGCTGCAAATTTTTCGAATGTGTACCATGATTCACATGACCTTGGAACATATTGAAAAAGAAAATCCACTCCCTTGATGCTCTCTCTGGGGATTTGGATAATTAGTATCACTCTAAATATAATGGCAAAGACATGTCACAGGTGACACTGCCAAAAGCACAGAACTAAGGGCTCTACAGGAGGCAGACAGGGCCTTTAGCCATTGGGCCTATGTTCCTAATTAAGTAGACATCCCTGTTAAGAAATCTTTTTCTTTCATGGTAGGGCATAAGGACAATTCATGGCTTCATCTCATGGCCTCGTTGCACGAATTAGATTTGAGCTAGTTGGATTATTTGCATCTGGGGTCTAGCATTTTGAAACAGTTCAAAACTGATTGCATGGGGTATGGGGTGAAGCTCAGTAGCAAAGCACTGATTAGAGAGTTTGCAAGGGCCATGAAATTTATCTCATTCTACCAAATCAACCTTGCTTCAAAAATATACACTCCATCATTAGTTACAATATAACATTACTTAAAAAAGAAAAAAAAACCCTGTGGAATGAGGATAAGACATGTTTTTCCATGCTGCACTATTATTTCACTGATTCAAAACAAACAAACAAAAAAAAAACTGCCCGCTACAATATCAATGCCATGACAAGTGAAATAAGAATGAAAGAAGCTTGTTTTCAGTTCCTGAGTATCAAGGATTTCCCCTCTGTTCCTTTGAAAAGGCTTATAACAAGATGTTGAATATTTCATGAACACCAAAGTGTGCATTTTACAGACATGATGGGATGAAAACACATTATATCCATAGAATTCAAGCCACAACCTAAAGCTTAGAGTATTGGCTGTTTATACCCATGATCTTGTGGCTGATGAGAGCCCTGTTCACTGGCCCTGCCCAGCAGGGGGCGAAAACAAGGATTATAGGTGAGGCATTGGAATAGAGGGGCACCTGTCACACCAGTCTCCTGTGCATTTGAGAAACTATTTCAAAATGGCCCAGAGGCACACACCTCTTGTGTCACTAATGAACTACTTGATGTGAACTTGAGGTTCTTCCCTACCTGCCAGAGGTCTTCATGGAATGTCTGCCCAGCCCCCTACCCAGGCCTGCTGCCCTCAGCCCCTCCCCCCTTTAGAATGTCTGGACCCAACATTCCACTGGGGTTTACATTCAAGCTTTGCTCAGTTGGACCCTGAGCATCTTCTATAGCCAGGTCACTCTCTGGGTCCTGTGTTGATGTTTCCCACTCTGGAGACTGCGAGACTCTGGGTCCAGTGTCCTAGCCTTTAGAAGGAGGTGAGCCTGGAGGGACAAGGGTTTGTTTTTTGACTGCTGGTCACTCCTTAAATCCTTGGAAATTTGAATGGAGTGCTTCCTCCATGTGAGTAGAAGTAGAGGAAGGAAAGACCACAAGAGGACACACTTGACATGGCTGGGGAAGCCCAGGGAAGACTGACACTGCCCATGGGGTGGGGGAGGGCTTCTAAGACATAGAAGTACATGGGAAGTACATGGGGCCAGCAGGAAGGAGAGAGGCCAAGGGATTGTGTTCTTGTAGAATGGACACAGGTCACTGCATGGATTTTAGGCAGTCAGAGATGGTATCACAGTGTTGGGCAGTTTGAGCTCCCTGAGCATGGGAGAGACAGACCTGTGTCCATTCTTCAGACACATGGAAGCAGCTTGGGATATCATTTTGAGGGGTTCAACTGAAGGGTCTCAGATCATAAGTGGGCAGTGATGAGAAATGTTCTTAGCTAGAAAACTGGCCCAGTTGAGTTCTAAATGACCCCAAATGCAGTGTGATATACTCTCTGAGGGTGAGGCTGCAGGGCACTCCAACTGCCACAGTCCAGGGCATCTTGCCAATTCCCACCCAGGAAAACTTCTTCCATTCAAACAGCTGGTGTCCTTGATTCCTGAAGGTCAGGGAACCCAGAAAACTTCAACCAACATAGATTTGGGGGCCCTGTGAGGTCTTCTGAATTGTTATCACTTTCATGGAAAGAGGAGTTCTTTCACAGCTTCTTGGTATTGGCCACTCTTTGTGGTGTAGACTCAGCCCTTTATTTCATGTTGGCAGGAAGACTTTTCTCATTTTCCTTTTTTGATACTCCATTAAAAGGAAGCACATGGGGGTGTCCTTCTTCTTTCAGGATCAGATTTGATGAATTCTGGGTTCTTTCCAAGACAGGAAGGAGAATAGCACCCAGTTAGGAAGGGGCCCTACTCATATTGTCACTTGAAGTTAGGCAGGGGTCCTGATCAATACACCCAAGCACGGAAGTGTGGTGGACCTTGCATTCCTTGACTACACTCTGCATGATGACCTAGTGAACATGGATGTGCTCCAGACAACCTGGCCACACCTGGCAGCTGGTGCAGGCCTGGTTCTCTGTAACATTTTTCTTCCTGTGTTTGGGAGCTCAAAGGAAAAGGACCACAGAATTGCTTCAATTCCCAGGCCCAGTATCTACATAACCAGTGGCTGTGAAAATCTCTGAAATGCCCCAGTCCACACCATCCCATCACCTTCCATGACCCTAAGCAGCTGTTACTGGTCAGGGCAGGAAAGGGTTTCAGGGAACTCAGTGCCTATCATACAGACCTCTTCTCTGGGAACAGAGCTTATGTGTCATGGCAGGGACCAATGAACACTGGGGACACAGCAGGCCAGAATATGTCCCCCATTTAGTGTTTACTGTGGGAAATTCTGGGATAAGCACCCACATTCTGGGCAGGCTGTGCTTCTGGGTGACCTTCAGGGTTCCTCAGACTCTAGCTATAAAGATATTTTATTCAGGGTTTTTTTGGTTTATTTGTGCAAGACTAGGAAAGAATGGGAGGGCTATACAAGGAGTATAAGCAAAAGGAAGAATAAGGAAGTGATGGAGCAATAATCTTGAGGACCTGTCATCTTCACAAATGACCTTGGAGTGCCTAGAACTGCCCAGGAGAAGGTCCCTTACCCTGTTGGCGAGCATGGGGAGGGGCATGGTGCCACTGAGCAGAGTTAAACTTATCCATTGATAGGGAGTCACCTAGGAGGCCAATGGAGTGTCTGCAAAGGATGCACAATGGGCCTCTCAGAGGCAGGGAATCTGAGGTTTCATGTCCACAGACAGCATTCAGGGAATCCTGGTGTACTGGGAACGAGTTTTCTCTAGGTAGAACTATGACAAAGGGAACACAGCATGAAATTTACTCAGGGACATTTGCAAACTGCACAGTTTCCCTCCCCACAGGGCCCTTAGCTGTGAGCATTTGTCCTCAGATTCCCACTGACTAAGGAACTGGGGGGGGGTGCTCAATCCTGCTGCCATTTCCCCTCCTCCATTCTCCCCTTTGCTTTGCCTCCACAGCAACTGCATCACATAGACCAGGCATGAACTTTAATCCTGATGCAACATGTCCACCTTCAGGGGCCTGCCCTTTCTTCCAGCTGCCCCTGTGCCAACACCCTAGCTGTTCTGGGAGCTGCCCCTGGCACCATGGGTGACTGCACCCATCTCCCATGGGTAACCCTCTGGTGCTGTGCTTACCCTGGACAACCATATGTGCATGGGCCGTTCACCATTGGACAACATGGGCCAGAACTGAAGTTAGCAGGGCCTCCTCATATTCAGAACATTTCCCACACTCAGGCACCCCTCAACTGGTGGGTCCCGGGGGCCTCCTGTGGGGGTGTGGAGCATCCTGCTTCATTTACACCAGCACTTTCTGGACTGAGAACAACTGTGCCTGCCTCAGCCAGTGGGCAGATCTGGAATCATGGGGGGGATTGTCACCTGGGCCTTAGTCCCCCAGCATCACCACCATTTGCACACCTGGCCCCCTTTGCTTTCCCAATGAATGCCCAACAATCACCAGATGGAGTGTATGGGGAGGGCACACTGCCCACCTTCCAGGCTATGGTGCCACCAGATGACTCCAGTGGACCTCAGAGCAACTATGAAGATTTCAGGCACTGGCAGCATTTCAAGATCCTGGTCCACAGGCACCTTCTTCAGAATCCAGATGTGGGAGCACTTTCTTGCTTCCTTGTGTGAGTGTTCTTCCCAGGGACCCAGAACTCCTCCTGGAGCTCTGACAGAGGGAAAAGCATGGAATGGACAAAGGAGGCTGGGATGTAGAGAATTAGAAGGGAGGTCCTGAGGGTAGGGGACAAGCTGAGAGACCGACATTCCCAGGAACATTGATCTTGCACCAGTAGATGAAATGTGCCTCATCTCAGGTGCCCATCAGAGCCCTGTGAGTGCATCAATCTTTGTTTCCAATTATCTTCTCCATCACATAGAAGACTCAAGGTCAGAGGAGGTTCTGGAGCTAACGTGAGCCAGGATTTAGAGTTGGCTGTCTCTCTAAGATGGTTCCTCCCCTAGGAATTTCACCTTCCATCATGAACCTGATTGTTTCTAGCACAAGGAACATCACAAGCAGAAGTGGGTTTAGGGGTACTGGCTCCAAGGGTGAACTCTGCAGACACCCACACACATTGTCCTGGAACCCCAATCAGGATCCTGAGGTGATGTGGCACTCATGGGGAAGCTCTCTTTGGATTCTGGATGGGGATGTTCATCTTTGCCCCAGTTTGTAACCATGCTCCCAGGCCATTCTTTGCACAGTCTCTGATAGCTTGGGTTGCCCTACTGAATGCCATAGATTGGATTGGTGAAACCCTACATATTCATTTCTCACAGTTCTGGGGTCTGGAGGAAGGGTGCGTGACCCAGAGTCCCATGAGGGCTTTTTCTTCTCCTTGCTAGAGAAGATTACTGGCTCACCTGTGTTCTCACATGACTGACATAACTTCAGTGTATCTTTCTTATCCAGGAAGACCACCAATGCCCTCATGAATCCACCCTCAGGATCTCATCTAACCCTCCTAAACACTAAAACCAATCTCCAGATACCACCACATTGGTGGTTAGGACTCCAACCAGGTGGATTTTGGAGGATAAAAAGACATTCAGTACATAAAACACCACACCACTGAAGAATACAAGTAAAATCACAAGGCCAATGCAGACCTTTGTGTTAATGTTTGGCATAAGGTACAGGTACAACTCCTGGAGTCCCAATGTCAATGTTTTGAGATGAATATGATGGGGCAGATGTAACAAAGGTAGGAGGGCACGTTGGGAAGAAGAGAATGAAGGGTGACCTTGTGGACCCTGATTGACCCCAGTGAATTCCAGCCCAGTGCTTTGGTCTCTGTTCAAACTGAAGCCCACCATAACCATGGAGGAAGCCCTGTGAAAGGGTTTTCAAGATGACAGCACACAGATGGCCTTCTATGAGACTGCAGAAAAGTAAGTCGGGTTTCAGGGCCCAGATGTGAGTGCTGGAGGATCATGGTTTGCACAGCAGGGTCTGGTATGGCCTGTCACCTACCTATGTGTTGGTTCTGAGGCATCTAGATCTCCAGATAGTGGCTCCTCTAGCTGGACGCCTGAACATTCTCTCTATAACAGTCCCAGAAACTATAGCCTCTATGCTCCTGATCCCAACTCTGCCTTGAGGTTCAGCGTCAGAATGGGGAGGAGTAACCAGCTCGGGAAGAGGGTCTCCTGCTTTGTTGGCTCTGCAAAGGCAAAAAGTTGCACTAGCCTCACACAGGCCACCTGCCTGAGAACTCGAACCTCTTTACAGAGTGTGGTCGACTATAACTCATGAAAGTGGCCACTACTTCAACCTGATGTTCCAGAAGAGGGTGAAAGTGGGGATCAAATGGTCAGGGGCATCCAGCACCTCAGATGCCCCAAGAATATATCTCTGGACTTTACTGCCCTTTCTCTATATAATCCCTGCCATTCTGACAAGGGACGAGAAGGAAAAGAACCAGCCCTCATTGGAAGCAACCCAATGTTCTCAGTTTAGTTTCCATTTTCACATGACCTCTCCTGTCCTTTGGTCTCTCAGGTGATCTTTCCAGGTTTCATGATCCCAGCCTCAGTATGCCTGAATTGGATAATGACCCCTGGTGTTCCCTGACATAAATCGCATCCCTATCAGCTTCTGGCATTTACCTGGTCTTTGTGATTCCTGGCAGAAACAGGAGAGAGCCGGAACAAAGGTCACCAAGGGGCCCTACCTGGGTCCCTCAGTCTCGATCCATCAACACATGGAAGTGGTGTACATCAGACCAGGCCTGAGCCAGCCCCAAGGTCACATGATGCAGTGTCCTAAATGCCCATTGTCCCCCCAGCACCTCTGCTTTCTCTCTCCACCTGCACTTATGGCCTCAGGGTGTTCCCGCAATCAATGACAAAGGAAGAGACTCAGGCCTGGTTTGCAGATGGCTCTGCACAATGTTTGGGCCCCGTGGAGAGTAGTAGATATGTAGCCTGCTGAACATCTCTGGAGGAGTGGGAAGGGAATCCTCCTGGGCGGGGCACATAAGCAACCCCCAGGCAAGCTTCTGCTTGGCCACCCACATTATGTTCTTTGGGCTGGAGGCCTCTGTCCCAGAGGCAGGGCATCCTCAGGAGTCACAGCCATGGCTCCTCGAAGGGTGGTAGAACTCACCGTGTCACTCTGGCCCCTCATGCTCTAAGTCAACAGGCTAAGAAGAGCCATCATGAGGTCCAGCTGACTGTTGCAGATCACCAGGAAGAATGGCCTCTCTCCCAGGTGGAGGCGAAGACATGTGCCTGGCAGATGAGGTACCTCAGGTCGTCTCTGGTGTCCTTTGCCCATGGAGAAGTGGAGGAAGAATGCCAACAGTACTCCCTGCTCTCCTGGGCCATGTTCCCTCTAGTCCTGCTCCCCCGGGCCCTGCTCCTCCTGGCCCTGCTCCCCTGGGCCCTGCTCCCTCTGATCCTGCTTTCCTGGGTGCTGCTCCCCCGGGCATTGTTCCCCATGGGCCCTGCTCCCGCTGGACCTAATCCCCTGGTCCTGCTCTCCTTGGGCCCGACTACACCTGGTCCTGCTTCCCATGGGCCCTGCTCCCCATGGGCCCTGCTCCCCTGGGACCTGCTCCCTCTGTTCCTGCTTTCCTGGGCACTGCTCCCCCTGGCTCTGCTCCCCTGGGCCCTGCTACCCCTGTGTCCTGTTCACCCTGTCCCTGCTCCCCTGGGCCAAACTCCCCCCTGGCCCTACTCCCCTGGGCTGTGCTTCCTCTTGTCCTGCTCCCCCTGGGCCCTGCTCCTCCTGGCCCTGCTCCCCCTTGTCCTGCTTCACTGGGCCCCGGTCCCTCTGGCCCTGCTCCCCCTGGCTCTATTCCCACTGGCCCTGCTCCCCTGGGCCATGCTTCCCTGGGCCATGCTCTCCCTTGGGCCTGCTCCCCTGGGCCATGCTCTCTCTGGTCCTTCTCCCCCTGGGCCCTGCTCCTCCTGGCCCTGCTCCCTCTGTCCTGTTCCCGGGCCCCACTCCCTCTGTCCCTGCTCCCCCTGGTGCTATTCTCTGTGGCTCTGCTCCCCTGGGCCCTGTTCCCCTGGGCCTTGCTCCCTATGGTCCTGCTTTACTCAGCCCTGCTCCCCCTGTCCCTGCTCATATGGGCCCTGCTCTTCCTGGCTCTAATCCCCTGGCCATGCTTCCCCAGGCCCTGCTCCCCTGGCCCTCCTCCTCCTGGGCCCTACTCTTCTGTGCCCTGCTTCCCCTGGGCCTTTCTCCCCCTGGGCCCTCCTCCCCTTGGTCTTGCTCCACATGGGCCCTGCTCTTCCAAGTATTTTCCCCCTGTTCCCTGCTTCTCCAGGGCCCTGCTCCCACGGGCCCTGCTCCCCCTGGTACTGCTGTCCCTCGGCCCTTCTCCCTCTGGCCCTGCTCCCCCTGGCCCTTTTATGCCTGGCTCTGATCCCCCTGGCTCTGCTTCCCTAGGCCCTGCTCCTCTGAGACCTGCTCCCCCTTGCCCTATTCCCCTTGGCCCTGCATCCACTTGTCCTTCTTCCCCTGGCCCTGCTACCCCTGGCCCTGCTCACCTGGGCCATGCTCCTCCTAGACCCTGCTCCCCTATTACCTACTCCCCCTTGGCCCTTCTCCCCCTGGGCCCTGCTCCCCCTGGTCTTGCTCCCCATGGGCCCTGTTCCCCGGGCCCTTCTCCCCCTGTTCTCTGCTTCCTCTGGGCCTGCTCCCCCTGGTCCTGCTCCCTCTTACTCTGTTTCCTCTGGGCCTCTTCCCCATGGTACTGCTCTTCCTGGGCCATTCTTCCCCTGGCACTGCTCCCCCTGGCACTTTTCTCCCTGGATCTGCTCCCTCTGGCTCTGCTTCCCTAGGCCCTGCACTTCTTTGACCTGCTCCCCTGGGCCATGCTCCCCTGGGCCCTGTTTCCCCTATGTCCTGCTTTACCTGGCCATGCTCCCCTGGGCCCTGCACCCCATGTGTCCTGCTCCCCCTGGCCCTGCTTCTCATGTGCCCTATTCCTCCTAGCCCTGCTCTCCTGGGCCCTGCTCCTACCTGGGCTCTGCTCTCCCCTGGACTTCACTCCTCCTAAGTCCTGCTCCCCCTTGTCCCTGCTCCCCATGGTCCTGGTTTTCCAGGCCCCACTCCTTCTGGCCCTGCTTCCCTGGGCCCTGTTCCCCCTGGCCTTGCTTCCTCTTATCCTGTTCCCCTGGGCCCTGCTCCCCCTGGTCCTCCTCCTTATGTGCCCTGCTCCCCTGGTCCTGCTCCCTATGGGCCCTGCTCCCTATGGGCCCTGCTCCCCTAGTCCTGCTCCACCTGGCCCTACTCCCTGTGGGCTCTGCTCCCCCTAGCCCTGATCTCCTAGGCCCTGCTCCCCCTGATCCTCCTCTCCCTGGACCCTGCTCCCCCTGGTCCTGCTCGCCCTGGACCCTGTTCCACCTGGCCCAGCTCCCCTGGGACCAACTCCCCCAAGTCCTCCACCCCTGGGCCCTGCTCTCCCTGGTTCTGCTCCCCCTGGGCCCTGATTTCCCTGGGCCCTACCCCCCCTGAGCCCTGCTCCACCTGGGTCTTGCTCCACCTGGTCTTGCTTCCCTGGGCCCTGCTTCCCCTGGACCTCTTCCCCTGGCACAGCTCCCCTGGCCCTGATTCCCTGGACCCTCTCCTCCAGGCCCTGCTCCCTCTCATCCTCCTCCCCCCAGCCCCTGCTCCCCCAGGACCTACTCCCCCTGGTTCTGCTCCCCCTGGGCTCCCATCCCACTGGGCCCAGCTCCCCCTCGGCCCTGCTCTCCCTGGTCCTGCTTCCCTGTGCCTTGCTCTCCTTGGCCCTGCTCACCCTGGCACTGTTACCCCTGACCCTGTATTCCTGGGCCCTATTCCCACTGGGCCCTTCTTTCCCTGGGCCCTGCTCCCAGGACTTGTTCCACATGGGCCCTGCTCCCCCAGGCCCTTCTCCCCCTGTCCCAATTTCTCCTGGGTCCTGCTCCCCCTGGCCCTGCATCCCCTTGCCCTACTTCCCCTGGGCCAGCCCCTCCGGGCACTGTACCCCCTGGTTCCGCTCTCCTTGGGCCCTTCTCCACCTGGTCCTGCTCCCCCTGTCCCTTTTCTCCCTGGCTCAGCTCCCACTGGCTCTGCTCCCCTGGGCCCTGCTCCTCTGGTACCTTCTCCCCCTGGCCCTGCTCATCTGGGCCCTGCTCCCCCGGTGTCCTGCTACCCCTGGCCCTGCTCCACTGGGCCATGTTCCCTCTGATCCTGCTCCCCCTGGGCTCTGCTCCTCCTTGCCGTGCTTCCAAGAGCCCTGCTTCACCCTGGGCTCTGCTCCCCCAGGCCCTGCTCTCCGTTGGTCCTGCTTCCCCTGGCCCTGCTTCCCCTGGCCCTGCTTCCCCGGGCCCTGCTCTCTGTGGACCTGCTCCCCCTAGCCCTGCTCCCCTGAGTTCTGCTTCCCTGGGCTCTGCTACCCCAACCCCTGCTCCCCTGGGCCATGCTCCCCATGGCCATGGTCCCCCTGGCCCCACTCCCCCTGGCCTTGCTCCCCTGGGCCCTGTTCCCCTGAGCCCTGTTCTGCCTGGTCCTGCTCGCCATGGGCCCTGCTTCCCTAGCCCTGCTCCCACTGGCCCTACTCCCTGTGGGCTCTGCTCCCCTAGCCCTGCTCTCCTGGGCCCTGCTCCCCATGGTCCTCCTCTCCCTGGGCCCTGCTCCAACTAGTCCTGCTCCCCTGGACCCTACTCCCTCCAATCCTGCTCCCCTGGGCCCTCTCCTCCGGTTATGCTCCTCCTGGGCCCTGGTTCCCTAGACCCCACACCCCCTGGGCCCTACTCCCCCCCTGCCTTGCTCCCTTGGGCCTTACTCCCTCTGGTCCTGCGTCCCTTGGGCCCTGCTCCTCCTGGTCCTATTCACCTAGGCCCTGCTTCTCCCTGGGCTCAGCTCTCCCTGGAACCTGCTCCCCATTGGCCCTGCCCCCCTGGTCCTGCTTCCCTGGGCCCTGCTCACTCTGGCCCTGCTCCCTCTGACCCTGCTCCTCCTGGCCGTGTTCCCCATGGCCCTGCTCCCCTGGCCCTGCTCCCCTGGGCCCTGTACCCCAGTGTCCTTCTTCCCCTGGCCCTGCTCCCGTGGGCCATGCTCCTTCTGGTCCTGCTCCCCCTGGGCCCTGCTCCTTCTGGCCCTGCTCCCCTGCTCCCTGCTCCACCCTGGGCTCCAATTCCCCTGGGCCCTGCTCCCCCTTGGCCTTACTCCCCCTAGTCCTGTTTCCCTGGGCCCTGCTCCCTGTGGACCTGCTCCCACTGGCCCTGCTCCCCTGGGCCCTGCTCCCCTAGGCCCTGCTCCCCTGGCCCTACTCCCTGTTGGCTCTGCACCCGCTAGCCCTGCTCATCTGGGCACTGCTCCCCTTGATCCTCCTGTCCCTGGGTCCTGCTCCACCTTGTCCTGCTCCCCCCGAGCCCTGCTCCACTGGCCCTGCTCTCCTGGGCCCTACTCCGTCAAGTCTTGCCTCCTCCTGGGTCCTGCCCCCCGGTCTTGCTTCCCTGGGCCATGCTACCCTTGGTTCTTCTTCTCCTGGGCCCTGATCCCATGGGCCCTGCTCCCTCTGGTCCTGCTTTCTTGGGCCCTGATCCCCCTGTCACTGCTTCCCATGGGCCCTGCTCCTTCTGGCCCTAAACCCTTGGCCCTGCTCCCCAGGGCCCTGCTCTCCTGGTCCCTGCTTCCCCTGGGCCTGCTCACTTGGGACTTGCTCTCCTGGGCTCTGCTCCCCTGCACCGTACTCCCTCTGGGCCCTTCTCCCCTTGGGTCCTGCTCCCCTGGGCCCTGTTCCCCCTGGGCCTGCTTCCCTGAGCCATGCTCTTCTGGGACCTGCTTTCCCTGGGCCTGCTCCACTGTGCCATGTGTCTCTTGGGCCCTGCTCTTCTGCGCACTGCTCCCCCTGGGCCCTTCTTCCCCTGGGTTTTGTTCCTCCTGGGCCCTTATACCCCTGGGTCCTCTTCCTCCTGGGTCCTGCCCCCCCTGGTCTTGCTCCCAATGGGCCCTGCTCCCCCGGGCCCTTCCTCTCTGTTCCTTGCTTCTCCAGGGACCTGCTCCCCCAGCCCTGCTACCCCTTGCCCTGATTCCCTGGGCCCATCTCTCCCTGGCCCTCTTCCCCCTGGCCCTGTTTTCCTGGGCCCTATTCCCTCTGGGCCCTTCTTTCTCTGGGCCTTGTTCCCCCTGGACTTGCTCCCCATGGGCCCTGCTTGCCCTGTTCCCTCTTTCTCCTGGGCCCTGCTCCCTCTGGTCCTGCTCCCCCCTGCCCTGCTTCCCCTGAGCCTGCTCCCCCGGGCCCTGCTCTCCCTGGGCCCTTCTCCACCTGGCCCAGCTCCACCTGGCCCTTGTATCCCTGGTTCAGCTCCCCCGGCTCTGCTCCCCTCAGTCCTGCTCCTCTAAGACCTGCTCACCCTGGCCCTGCTCCTCTGTGCTCTGCTACCCCTGTGTCCTGCTCCCCCTGGCCCTGCTCCCCTGTGCACTGCTCCCCTGGGCCATGTTCCCCCTGGCCATGGTCCTCCTGGGCTTTGCTCCCCCTAGGCCTGCTCCCCTATTACTGCTCTCAGGGCCATTCTCCCCTTATCCTTTTTCCCCTTGGCCCCGCTTCCCCTGGCCCTGCTTCCATAGGCACTGCTCACCTGGACCCTACTCCATGTGGGCTCTACTCCCCCTAGCCCTGCGCCCCCAGGCCCTACTCCCTGTGGGCTCTGCTCCCCCTAGCCCTGCTCCCCCTGGCCCTATTCCCTGTGGGCTCTGCTCCTCCTAGCCCTGCTGTCCTGGGCCATGCTCCCCCTGGTCCTCCTCTCCCTGGGCCCTGCTCCACCTAGTCCTGCTCCCCACAGATCCTGCTCCCCATGGCCCTTCTCCCCAGGGCCCTACTCCCTCAGTCCTGTTCCCCAGGGCCCTTCTTCCCCTGGTTATGCTCCTCCTGGGCCCTGGGCCCACTGGACACCACTCACCCTGTGTTCTGCTCCCCCTGGCCCTGCTCCCCAGGGCTGTGCTCCCTCTGGTCCTGCTCCCCCTGGGCCCTGCTCTCCATGAATATTTCTCCCGCTGGCCCTGCACCCCTGTGCCCAGCAACCCCTGTGTCCTGCTTCCCCTGGCCCTGCTCCCCATGGGCCCTGCTCTTCCTGGCCCTAATCCCCTGGCCCTGCTTGCCCTGGGTCCTTTTCTCCTGGGCCCTGCTTCCCCTGTCCCTGCTCCCCTGGGCCATGCTTCTCCTGGGCCCTGCTTCCCTGTGCCCTACTCCCCCTTGACCCTCCTTCCCTTGGGCCCTGCTCCCCTGCTCTTGCTCTTCATGGGCCCTGCTCACCGGGCCCTGTTCCCCCTGGCCCTGTTCACCCTGGCCCTGGGCCCCTGGGCCTTAATCCCTTGTGCCAAGCTCCTCCCCAGCCCCACACCTCTGGGCCATGTTCCCTCTCATCCTGCTCCCCCCTGGGCCCTGCTCCTCTGGGCCCTGCTCCCGCCTGTGCTCCACTCCCTCTCGGCGCTGCTCCCCCTTGGCCCTATTCTCCCTGGCCCTGCTCCCTCTGGTCTTTCTTTCATGGGCCCTGCTCCCCCTGGCCCTGCTCCCTGTGGGCCCTGATCCCTCCTAGCCCTGCTCCCCTAGACCGCGCTCCCTCTGGCCCTGCTCCCCTTGGCTGTGTTCCTCCTGGCCCAGCTACCCTGGGCCCTGCTTTCTCTGGTCCTGCTTTCCTGGACCTTGCTCCCCCTGGAACTGCTCCCCATGGGCCCTACTCCCTGTGTCCCTAATCCCCTGGTCCTGTTCTCCTTGGGCCCTGCTCCACCTGGTCCTGCTACCCATGGCCCTGCTTCCCATGGGCCCTGCTCCTCCTGGCCCTAATCCCCTGGCCCTTCTCCCCTGGCCCTGCTCCCCTGGGCCCTGCTCCCATGGTTCTGATCCCCCTGGGCCCTGGTTTCACTTTGCCCCTCTCCCCCTGGGCCCTGCTCCCCTTAGGCCCTGCTCGCCCTGGTTCTGTACCCATGGGCCCTGCTAGCTGGCCCTGCTCCCCCTGGCCCTAATCCCTGTGGGTTCTGCTCCTCCTATCCTTGCTCTCCTGGGCCCTTTTCCCCTTAGGCCTCCTCTCCTTGGGCCCTGTTCCTCCTGGTCCTGCTCTTCCTTGGCCCTGCTCCCCTGGTCCTGCTCCCCTGGGGCCTACTCAACCAGTCCTGCTAACCTGGGCCCTGCTCCCCTGACCCTGCTCCCCCGGCCCTAATCCCTGTGGGCTCTTCTCCCCCTAGCCTGGATCTCCTGGGCCCTCTTCCCCGCAGGCCTCCTCTCCTTGGGCCATGCTCCACCTGGTCCGGCTCCTCCTGGACCCTATTCCCCCTGGCCCTGCTCCCCTAGGTACTACTTCCTCTGGCCCTGCTCCCCTAGGCACTACTCCCTCTGGCCCTGCTCCCCTAGGCCCTGCTTCCCCTGGCCCTGCTCCCCTGGCCCTTTTGCCTGGCACTGCTCCCCCTGGCTCTGCTACCCTTGGCTCTGCTCCCTGGGAACTGCTCTCCCTGTCCCTGCGCCCCTGGTCCCTACTCCCAATGTGTCCTTCTCCCCCTGGCCCTGCTCCCTTGGGCTGTTTTCCCTCTAGTCCTGCCCTTCATGGTCCATGCTCCTCCTGGCCCTGTCCTCCTGGGCCCTGCTCCCCACTGGGCTCCTCTCCCGCTGAGCCCTGCTCCTCCTTGGCCCTACTCCCCCTGGTCCTGCTTCCCCGGGGCCTGCTCCCTGTGCCATGCTCCCCCTGACCCTGTTTTCCCTGGCCCTTCTTCCCTGGAACTTGCTCCCCTGGGCCCTGCTCCCTCTGTTCCTGCTCCCCTGCTCCTCCTGACCCTGCTTCCCTGGGCTCTGCTCCCCCTTGGCCCTGTTCTCTGGTCCTGCTCCCTCTGGTTCTGCTCCCCCAGGCCCTGCTCCCACTAGGCCCTGCTCCTACTAGGCCCTGCTCCTACTTGTCCTGCTTCCCATGGGCCCTGCTCCCCTGGCCCTGCTCCCGCTGGCCCAACTCCCTGTGGGCTCTGCTCCCTCTATGCCTGCTCTCCTGGGCCTTGCTCCCCCTGGACCTCCTCCTCCTGGGCCCCGCTCCCCTGGGCCCTGTTCCCCCCGGCCCTGCTCCCCTGTGATGCGCTCCCTCTGGTCCTGCTCCCCCTGGGCCCTGCTCTTCCTGGCCCTACTCCCTTGGGTCCTGCTCCCCCTTGGGCCCAGCTCCCTCTGGGCCCTGCAACCCTGTCCCTGCTCCCCCTGGTGCTGCTTCCCTGGTCCCAGTTCCCTCTGGCCCTGCTCCCCTTGGCCCTGCTCCCCCTCGCCCTACTCCCCTAGGCCCTGCTCCCCTGAGCCCTGCTTCTCTGGTTCTACTTTCCTAGGCCCTGTTACCCCTGGCACTGTTCCCCTTGGGCCCTGCTCCCCCTGGCCCTAATCCCCTGGTCCTGCTCTCCTTGGGCTCTGCTCCACTTGGTCCTGATAACCATGGCCCTGCTCCCCATGGACCTGCTCCTCCTGCCATTATCCCCTGGCTCTGCTCCCCGTAGGCCTTCTTGCTCTCTGTTCTCTGCTTCTCCTGGGCCCTGCTCCCCTGCCCCTGTTATCCCTGACCCTGCTTCCCCTGGGCCTTCTCCACTGGGCTCTGCTCCCCCTGTTCCCTGCTTCTCCTGGCCCCTTCTCTCCCTGGTCCTGCTTCCCTGGTATATGCTCCCCTGGGACCTGCTCTCCCTGGCCCTGCTCCCTGGGCCCTACTCCCATTGTTTACTTTTCCCCATGTCCTTGCTCCCCTAGGCCTTGCTCCCCCTATGTCCTGTTCCCCCTGGCCCTGCTCTCCTGGCCTGTTCTCCCTCTGGTCCTGCTCCCCCCTAGGCCCTGCTCCACCTGGCCCTGCTCTTCTGGGCCTTGCTCCCCACTTGGGCTCCATTTCCCCTGAACCCTGCTCCCCCTTGGCCCTATTCCCCCTGGTCCTGCTTCCCCGGGCCCCATCCCTCTGGCCCAGCTCCCCCTACCTTGTTCCCCCTGGCTCTGCTCCTCTTGGCCCTGCTCCCTCTGGTCTTGCTTCCGCAGGCCCTGTTCCTCCTGGCCCTGCTCCCCAGGGCCCTGCTTCCCCCCTGGCCCTGCTCCCCTGTGTCCTGCTCTCCCTGGTTCTTCTCCCCCTGGGCATTGGTTTTCCTGTGTCCCGCTCCCCCTGGGTCTTGCTACCCTTGAGTCCTGCTCCCCGTGTTCCTGCTTCCATGGGCCCTGCTCCCCCTGCCCTGCTCCCCTGACTTGCTCCCCCTGGCCCTGCTCCTCTGGGCCCTGATCCCCTTGGCCATGCTCCCCCTGGGCCATACTCCCCCTGGGCCTTCTCCCCTGGACTTGCTCCCCATGTTCCCTGCTCCCCTGCCCTGCTCCCTCTGGCCCTACTCCCTGTGGGCTCTGCTCCCCCTAGCCCTGCTCTGCTGAGTTCTATTCCCCCTGGTCCTCCTCTCCCTGGGCCCTGCTCCCCCGGCCCTGTTCCCCTGGGTCCTACTCTCCCCAGTACTGCTCCCCTGGGCCCTTCTCCCCCTGGTTCTGCTCCTTCTGGGCCCAGGTCCCCCTGGGACCCGCTCCCCCTTGGCCCCACTCCCTCTGGCCCTGCTCCCCCTGGCCGTGTTCCCCCTGGGCCCTGCTCCCTGGGCCTTGCTCCATCTGGTCCTGCTTTATTGGGCCCTGCTCCCCATGGCACTACTCCCCATGGGCCCTCCTACCCCTGGCCCTGCTCACCTGGACCCTATTCCCCTGTGCCTTGCTCCCCCAGGGCCTTGCTCCCCCTGGGCCCTTCTCCCTGTGGTCTTGCTCCACATGGGCCATGCTACCTTGGGCCCTGCTCGCCCTGATCCCTGCTTCTCCTGGGCCTTGCTCCTCTTGGCCCTGCTCTCCTGGGCCATGCTCCCCGCTGGGCTCCACTCCCCCTGAGTCCTGCTGCCCGTTGGCTCTGCTCTCCTTGGTCCTGCTTCTCTGGACCTCGCTCCCTCTGGCCCTGCTCCCCATGACCCTACTCCCTGGGCCCTGCTACACCTCTTTCTACTCCCCCATTGCCCTGGATTCCCTGTGCCCCACTCCCTCTGGGCCCTGATCCCCCTGGCCCTTTTCTCCTGGCTCTGCTCCCCTGTGCCTTGCTCCCCTGGGACCTGCTCTCACTGGCCTTTCTCCCCTGGGCCGTACTCCTGCTAGGTCCTTCTCCCCCTGGCCCTGCTCCCCAGGGCCTGCTTCCCCTGTGCCCTCCTCCCCCTGGCCCTGCTCCCCTGGGCCTTTCTTTCTCTGGTCCTGTTCCCCCAGGGCCTTGCTCCTCCTGGTACTGCTCTACTGTGCCCGACTCCCCCCTGGGCTCCACCCGCCCTGAGCCATGCTCCTCCTTGCCCCTGTTCCCACTGGCCCTAATCCCCCTGGCCCTGTACCCCTGGCCCTGCTCCCCTGGGCCCTGCTCCCTCTGGTCCTGCTCCCCCAGGTCCTGATCCCCCTAGGCCCTGCTCCCCCTACCCCTGTTCCCCTGGACCCTGCTCCCCCTACCCCTGCTTGCCTGGGCCCTGCTCCCCTTGGCCATGCCTCCTCTAGGCTCTACTCCTATAGAGCCTGCTTCCCCAGGCCCTGCTCCCCCTGAGCCTGATACCCTGAGCCCTGCTCCCCCTGGTATTGCACTCCCTGGGCCGTTCTCCCGCTGGCTCTTTTTCCCCTGGCCCTGCTCCACCTGTCCCTGCTCCCATGTGCCCAGCTCCTCCGGGCCCTCCTCCCCCTAGCCCTGCTTCCCCTGGGCCTGCTCCCTCTGTCCCTCTTCCTCTTGGCCTTGCTCCCGTGGGCCCTGTTCCCCCTAGCCCTGCTCTCCTAGTCCCTGCTCCCTCTTTTCCTGCTCTATCTTTTCCTCTTCACCTGGTCCTGCTCCCCCTTGGCCCTGCTCTCCCTGGCCCTGCTCCCTGGGCCCCCTTGCCCCTGTGTCCTGCTCTTTGAGCCCTGCTCCACCTCGTCCTGCTCCCCTGGGCCCCATTGCCCCTGTGTTCCTGCTCTCTTTGGGCCCTGCTCCACTTGGTCCTGCTCCTCCTGGCCCTGCTCCTCCTGGCCCTGCTCCCCTGGGCCTTGCTTCCCCCTATGTTTCATTCCCCCTGAACTCTGCTCCCCCATGGCTTTGCTCCCCCGTGTCCTACTACCCTGGGACCCACTCCCCTTGGTCCTGCTCCCCTGGCCCTGATCTCCCTGGCCCTTCTCCCCTGGGTACTGTTCCCCCTGGGCCCTGTTCCCCCAGGGCCCTGCTCCCTTTGGTCCCTGCTCCCTCTGGCCCTGCTTCCCCTGGCCCTTCTCCCTCTGGCCCAGCTCTCCCTGGCCCTGGTCTCCTGGGCCCTGCTGCCTCAGGCCCTGCTCCCTCTCATCCTGCTTCCCCACTGGCCCTGCAACCTCTGGTCCTGCTTCCCTGCTCCTCGCTCCCCCTTGCACTACTCTCCCTGGCCCTGTTCCCCTTGGCCCTGCTCCCCTTGGCCCTGCTCCCCCTAGCCCCTGTTCCCCCTGGTCCTACTCCCCCTGGCACTGTTACCCTGGCCCTGCTCCCCTGGGCCCTGCTCCCTGTAATCCTGCTCCCTTGGGCCCTGCTCCCTCTAGCCATGCTCCCTCTGGGCCCTGCTCCTGCTGGGACTGCTCCCCCAGGCCCTGCTCCCCCAGGCCCTGCTCCCCTGGGCCCTCCTCCCCCTCCCCCTGCTCCCCCTACCCCTGATCCCCTGTGCCCTGCTCCCCTTGGCCATGCTCCTCATGGGCCCTACTCCTTCTGGGAGTGCTCCCCCGAGCCCTTCTCCCCCTGGTACTGCTCTCCCTGCACCCTTCTCCCCCTGGCCCATTTCCACCTGGCCCAGCTCCAGCTCTCCCTGCTCCCCTGGTCCCTCCTCCCCCTGGCCTTGTTTCCCCTGGGCCTGCTCCCCCTGGCCCTTCTCCCTTTGCCCTGCTCTCTCTGGCCCTGTTCCCCCTGCCCCTGCTCCCCATGAGCCCTGCTCACCCTAGGCCTGCTCCCCTGAGCCCTGCTCCCCTTGTTATTGCTTTCTCTGAGCCCTTCTGCCCCTGGGTCTTTTCCCCCTATACCTGCTCCACCTGTCCCTGCTCCCCTGGGCCCAGCTCCCCCAGGCCCTCCTCCCCCTGGCCCTTCTCCCCTGGCCCAGCTCCCTCTGGCCCTGTTACCCCTGGCCCTGCTTCCCTGGGCCCTGCTCCCCCTTGCCCCTGGTTTCCCTGCTCCTACTCCCCCGGCCCTGTCACCCTTGTCCTGCTCTCCTGGGCCCTGCTCCCTCTGTTCCTGCTCCCCTGGGCCCTACTTCCTCTGGCCATGCTCCCCGTGGGCCCTGCTCCTGCTGGGCCTGCTCCCCTGGGTCCTGCTCCCCTGGGACCTCCTCCCCTACACCTGCTCCCCTTACCCCTGCTCCTCCTACCCCTGCTCACCCGTGCCGTCCTCCCCGTGGTCATGCTCCCCCTGGTCCCTACTCCCTCTGGGCCTGCTCCCCCGAGTCCTGCTCCCCCTGGTACTTCTCTCCCTGCTCCCTTCTCTCCCTGGCCCTACTCTTCCTGACCCTGCTCTCCCTGGCCCTGCTCCCCTGGGCCCTGTTCCTCCTGGGCCCTGCTCCCTCTGGTCTCTGGCTTCCCCTAGCCTTCCTCCCCCTGGCACTGCTCCCCCCAGCCCTGATCCCACTTGCCCCTGCTCCCTTGGTCCTACTCTCCCTGGCCCTGTCCACCTGGTCCTGCTCCCCTGGGCCCTGCTTCCCCTTATCCCTGCTTCCCCTGGTCCCTGCTGCCCCTCTCCCTGCTCCCCTTGGCCCTTCACCCCTGGGCCCTGCTATCCTGGGCCCTGCACCCCCTAATCCTGCTCCCCCTGGGCCCTACTCCCCTAGCCTCTGCTCCCTTTGGGCCCTGATGCCTTAGGCCCTACTTCTCCAGGCCCTTCTCCTCCGGGCCCTGCTTCCTGGGCCCTGTTCTCCCTGGAGCTGAGTCCTTGCTGCACCCAGTTTGGAGGGCACCTATGCAGCAGGGCAGCAGAGTGGTTCCCAGGGGTCCAGTGCTGCCCTGGTGCTGGCCCAGGCAGGTTCTGTGCTGGATTTGCAGCTGGGGTGCAGGCAAGGCTTCAGGAGGGGAAGTGGGTGGCATGTAGAAGGCCCTGGGCGACAGGCTAGGCCAGGAAGAGCAGGAACAATAGGTTCACTGGATTGGCTTCAAATCATGACTTCTCAGTGACGACCTGTATGAATGGAGCATGGAGGAAAAGCTTCAGGGAAATGTGGCTCTGTGGGGAGCAGAGGCCCCATTGTGTCCAGGCCCCTGTGAAGGCACTGATGGCCAGGGGCTTCGCTCCTCTTCCAGGCTGCAGCTCATGGTCCCCGTGTTCTCCAGTGAAGCTGGGCATGGATAATGTGCCTGTGATTATGGCCAACAAGGGGCCTCAGGCCTTCGCTAGGCAGGTGGAGTGGCTGCCGCAGGACTGCAGGCCATCCCACACCCACAGAGGGGGCAGGGGTAGAGAGGCCGTGGACTCTATCCATCAATGGAGGAGAGATGGCCCTGCGTTGTCCTCCTGCTGCCATTATGGGCTGGGGCGTCCTGGTACCAGTACTCATTGAAAGGCCTCTCCAGTGGCCACTCCCGTGCCAGCAGCTGTGACCCGGCTCACCCAGCTCCTCCTTTCTGCCACCTCAACCTCCTGGAGCACCCTTCTCCAGGAAGCCCCCTGGCCAACCCACCCATCAGGCCCTCTCCCTGGCTACCCATGGTCTAGGGTCTCCACCCCTGGTCAGACCAGGTTCCTCTTCACTGTGGGGGCACTTGGTGATTCTGGAACTCTGCCCCTCCCAGTAAGGTGGGAACAGCTTCCTTGGACAGCTGGGAGGCAGGCAAGGCCTCCAACAGTGGTGGGGTCAGGGGAACGACTCCTGCAGAGCCCCACTACTCGGCCTTCAGTGCCTTCGTTTCCCCTTCTATCACAAAAGCCAGGTGAGAGTGGGTTGGTGGTACAAACCCCCCACAATACCCCTCAAAACGCCACCCTCCTTTTCCCTGTGGGCCATGCTAGTGTCCTGGGGCCACCTTTGCTGCACACCTCAGATGGGCAGCTTGGACAATGGAGGAAGCTCAAGATCAAGGTGGCAGCATGTGGCTCCTCCTGAGGCTGGAAGTGGAGTGTGCTCAGGCCTCTAGCTTTCCTGTGGTTGTAGCCACCTCTGGTTTTATGCCTGTAGACACACCTTCCCTCATCCCCCCAGACCCCAAGGACACACCCAGCAGGCAAGGACACCCCTCTTCCTGTGCCTTTTCTTCAGTTTTAACCACAATGACCTATTTCCCCTGAGACCACATTTTGTGGAACTGCAGGTTAGGAGTATCTTGGAAGAAATCCAACCCTGGGCATGTGGAGAGGGTGGTGTTGCCCAGATCACTGAAGGGTATTCAGCATAACCCAAGCCTAGTCTGCTGGTGTCTGAGCACCCAGAAGGACTGTGACCAACAGGAGATGCATTCTCCCTGTCCTCCTAGCCCCCAGCCTTCTCGATTTCCTACTCACTGCCCCCCACACAGCTCGGCCACCACATGCTGCCCTGTGAGCCCTGCAGCAGGTACCTTTGCCCTCCACAGCGTGTCTTCCTCTCTCCTGTCCTCCCCTCTGTTGCCCCAAGAACCTGGGCAGAGCACAGGACCACATGGTTTGAGGAAAGCCAGGACCCAGCAAGACACACATGTGGATCATCTTTCTCCATCACGTCCTATTGGTCAGGGTTCTCCAGAAACACAGAACCGAGAGGATGTATAGAGAGAAAGGAGTGAGTGCTGAGGAACTGACTGCTCTATTAAGGAGAAGTCCCAAGATCTGCTGCCTTGGAGTCATAGGAGACCCAGAGAAGCCTGTGGTGGTGTTTAGCTCAAGTCAAAGGCCTAGAAACAAGGGTGCTGGTGAGGTGGACCTCAGTCCAAGGGTGGGAAGAGGAAATGCAGCATCTCCACTCAGAAAAGGAGGCGGGAAAGAAAGGAGCAGAATCCCTCGGCCTTTTCTCCCGTTTCTCCATTGAGGCCTCAATGGATGAAGTGAGGTCCCCACCCAGGAGGCCCATCTGCTTTGCTTAGTCTATGAGTCAAATGCTAATCTCATCCAGAAACACCCTCCAGACATGCCCAGAATGTTTCAGCTAGGCACCCCTCGCCCACACAGAGCGACACATGGATTTAACCATAGGTGAGGTCACTTCCTGGATAGGGAAGCCATCCAGGTAGTTCTTCTACCCTGTTTTACATTTGCCTAACAGCTGCTCTCTGGATGATCCTGAGCTGCAGATTCCAAGTACACTATTTTCACTCCTTATAATGGCCCAGCAAAAGGTCCCCAAGTACTAAGGCAGAGGAAAAAATGGAGGATGGAGGGTGGTGGGGTGAAGGCAGAGGGGTCTCAGGCTGCCCAGGGGCACCACAGCTCTGCAGTTTCCCACTGTGTAGCTTTTCCCAGCCTCAGTTCCTGTGCCTGTGAATGGAGGTAGCGGTACCTGCTATGAGTATTTGCGTGGGGACTTTGAGAAGCCAATGTATGAGATGGACTATGGGAGCCAGGGGGGCTCTGTCCTTGCACCGCACAAATTCTCCATAACCCTTGCCCCACCTAAGAGCAAGCTCCAGGAGCAAGAGAGCCAGGGCTAAATTCCCTTGCACCAGGACCCCCAGACAATTGCCTCAGGAGCAGTGACCCTGCACCATATGCTCATTAGCTCCTGCTCTGTTGCTGGCCAGGTGTGGCAGTGCATACTTGCAGGCCCAGCTATCTGGGGCTGCTGAGGCCCAGGAAGGGGGATGGGGAGGAGCCCCAGGAGGAGGCAGGCAAAGCACCCATCACACAGGACAGGCACTAAAGGCCCCTCCCACCAGCAGAAGCTCCAGGACACCCTGTGCAGCCACCCACTCCCACCCCCTTGCCAGGCCTTTGCTACACCATCTGTGGGACCCACTCCAGGGTCAGGGTGGAAGGCAAGGTGTGCCAGTGAGGGGTGTCCAGTTATAAACCTGTTTCAACAAGGCCCTTGTATGTGGCTTCGAGTTGAGCCAGGTGCTGGGCAGAAAGATTCCCAAGCACCACTTTGTTGGTTTCTGCCAGACCCATATTTGTGATGTAAATTTCAGACACTACAAGAGCAACTGGGACAGTACAGTAAGCCTCTATCCTCACTGCCAGCTTCAAATGGCAAAGGGCACCTGTGGTGTCATCTGTAGCCCACACTCAAAGGCATTTATAATGTACTGTTCTTAGAACAGTTTTTTGTTGTTTATTCTTTTATTTCAAAACTGTTCCTTATCATGCTCATGCTGACCTTCATTTGTTTTTAAATTTTTCAATTAGTTATGCATGACAGTAGAAAGCACTTTGACACATCACACACAAGTGGAGTATAACTTCTCACTCTTCTGGTTGCATGTGGTGCAGAATCCCACCTGCTCTGCAGTCACATATGCATGTAGGGTAATGATGTCCGATTCATTCTACTGTCCTTTCTACCCCATGCCCTCTTCCTTCCCTCACTCCCTTCTACCTACAGTAACTCTCTTCTTCCCTAGTCCCCACTCATTGTGAATTAGCATCTGCATATCAGAGGAAAGAAACATTCAGCCTCTGTTTTTTGGGGATCAGCTTATCTCGCTTAGCATGATATTCTCCAGCTCCACCCATTTACCAATAAGTGCCATCATTTAGAACAGTTTTGAGTACAAAGGAAAATTGCAAAGATAGTACAGGTAGTCCCCATACTCAGCACCCGATTTCCCCCATACCAACATCTTAGTGTAATACATTTGTTACAACAAACCAGTTGATATTGGTATTGTTAACCAAAGCCCAAGTTTATTCAGACTTACTGCTTTCCCCTTCTGTCTGTGAAGGATTCCATCCAGGTCCCCATGTGACATCTGTCATCTTGTCACCTCAGCCCTGTCCTGGCCATGATAATTTCTCAGACTTGCCTGTTTCTGATGGCTGAGTTGCCTGGGAAGGAGGTTGGTGGAATGACCCTCCAGCAGCTGGGTGCCCAACTGGACTGGGGCGATAGGTAGAAGACAGTGCTACCACAGGCCCCCCTGGAAAGGCCGGGTCTGGTAGGCTCCCGCCACTCAAGGAAAGTGGAGGGCTGTCCTGTCTAGGAAGAAGGAGAGCAGCAGGGTTCAGACCTCATCCTGCCCAGCAGGGGAGCCCAGGAAGAAAGGACTTCTGGCTGGGCTTCTACTCCTGCCTGGGCTGATTAGGCCCCACCACCAGGGACACTGGGCATGGCAGCATGCCTGCCTAGGGCCCCCCATGGTCTGATTACCTGGAATGGGCAGCCAGCTCTCCCAGGCCAGAAAACCAGAAACATTCAGAGCCAAGGAAAGAACCCAAACCCCTAGGTCACCAAAAGTCAGCCCTGGGGATCCTGGGAAGTCCGACAACCCAGCTCCTCCTGTCCCTACATCCTCGATGCTGGGCAAGCACCTCCCTGCCTGCTGGGCTCTCTTCGCCAACCCCCCCCACCCTCATCCTCTTCCACTTGAGCTGAAGCTGAGGCCCAGCTGGCTGGCCCCGGCTTTGGAGCCTGCACCCTGACTCCTGAGTGTCCTGGAAGCTGGCCATGGTTTGTGTAGCAGCTGCTTCTCCAGGAAGGTTCTGCACCAGCAGGCCCCAGATGGCAGTTCCTCTGGGAGGAAGCCTGTGGGTCCAGGCAGGGTCCTGGCTCCCAGAAGCCCATATTGTGGACACATGGAGCCCTGAGCTGGCCCTGAATGCTTGCCCATACCAGGGACAGACACTTTCTTCCAGTAAAGGGGAGCTGAACAGGGCATCTGGCTCCTGGCAAAGCCCTGCTCTGACCACCCAGATCTGAAGCCTGGGGAAGAAACTTATGGCTCAAAGGAGAATCTTCAGTGGGCCTCCAAGCCTTTCTCTTATCTGTGGAGTGACCAGGAGCAGAACATCAGACTCTGAGTTGGCATGCCACCCCAGCCCAGCTGTCCCTCCAGGCTGTAGCCCTGCTCTAGTTGGTCCTGGAGCTATGTCTGTCCAGCCAGTCAGGGCTTCTGTCCAGGGGCATGCAGGGCACCTGCTCCTCTGTGAAAAATGGCCCCTGACCAAACCTATCCTTGGGAATCAGCCCACGCCCTGCCACTAAATCCTCTTTAGGTGTAAGTTATGTGCTTGCCTTTTTAGGGACCATATCTGCTTTGGGCAGCTGTAAGCCCCCTAATGACCATGACCACTGTGGCCATTTTTTAGGCATGCCCCCCCACACACACACCCTAGCCCTTGGTGGACACAAGCTGAGCCACCCGTGAGCCATAGGAATCAGCACTCAGTCCATGAACAAGAGCCCTTTCCTTAGACCACAGTGCAACCACCTCACCATGGACCGAATGCTGAAGCCTTCATACAGCATAGAATGGAAACTTCCAGAATGGTGAACAGCTTGGTGATCAGGTCAGTGTGGGCCAACACTCCAAATATGGGTGTCCTGGGAAAGGAGAGGTCGGGACTACTTTTGTATCTTTTCTCAACAAACTCATTAATTCTTAGAGATGCTTTGCCTGACCCGTAGCAGGCCAAGGTGGACATCAGGGGTCTAATATCCATTTGAATGCAGATCTTAACATAATCATTTCATCTCAATGGCTTGCTGGCATCACCTTTCAACCAAAAATGCCTTGCATCATTGCTATTTGGCTATGGCTGTTAGCATCTCCCTCCTTCTGTTTAATTAAGCAACAAGCAATGTGGCTTAGGGACCGTGCCTGTTAGGTTGTCCAATTCAACATATGGTCCTTACCCATCACTGGATGAGCTGACCTCTAGGTGTCAGCCTCCTGTCTTAGGTTGATATCACTGCAATTGGATCATACACATTATTGACTACCAGTCCAGCATACAGCCATACTTGTGGACAGGTCTACCTATGCACCAGTTGGGGGGTGAGGTTCCTTGCCTCACCTCTGTTGGCCCCCAAATTTGGCCTTGGTGCCAGTGGGGGGAGTGAGGTTCTTTGCCTCACCTCTGTTGGCCCCCAAATTTTAGACCATCACTAGTAGAAGGGAGGAGGATACAGAAATGTCACAACACCAAGCCAATTGACGGCTTCTTTGGAAAAATTGTATCACCAGTGACACCATCAGCAAAGATACGCCAGCACTACCACAATTCACTGCACCAACAGATAGTTCACAATGCATACAAGTGATACATAGTCCAGGCAAGTTTTGCAAGTAGTTCAAAGTGGAGGAATCTATCAATATGTCCATTCCCTCCCAAAGTAAATCGACTCCTTGATTGAGCATTACTTGTTGAGTTATTATTCATTGATGCATCAGTTTATACAGTTTGTTGTGATAAATATCGAAGAAGCTGTAGTTTGGTTTCATCCTTGTCTTCACTGACACTGGGATGAAGATAGGAATTCTGACAATGATGCTAAAAGAATTATGTAACATTCCAACAGGTACTAAGAAAACAATTTTCTGAACAATTTACATTATCCTGAACAGAATTATTAAATATAATGAAAAGGAAAGGTGAAAGTAAACAAACAGATCTGTTAACCTCCTTATTTTTTCACATATTAAAACAATCCTCAATAGCTGTTTACCCAGTTAATTAAACCATTAAAATCACGTGAATAATAAAAAAAATTTGGATCCATTTTTTCATGAGTGCTCCTCATATATGATACATGGACATACACACATACAGACATACAACACAAAACAGAAGTGTGCACACAACCATACAACACATAAGACAATAGTAAAGGCCTTGTAGATTTACATAGGTGAAATCTCCATTGCAATGTATAAAAACTCCACAGTCAAAAAATAAAACTGATCAGAAAAACATTAACCTAGGTCTGTATGAGCTCAAAAATAAAATAGAACTTTATGATGTGGGAAAAGGCAATAATAAAATAGATATTGAAAAAGCATCCTGGTTAATCACTGTCGCAAATGTAAGAATAGCCAAGCTGGAGCTCTGGATATCAGCTGTTATGGATTTGAGTCAAACCATCTTCTTTGTGGTCTGTAGAAATCACTTTGGTTAGTCTATCTGGAATCCAAATAGGCTGCTGTACTCCCTATGGAAACACACAAACAGAACCCCGACTCCAGACAATCACTGGGTCAGGACCTTTCCATCGTCCTGTTAGAATATACTTCCAAAGTACCTTAGGCTTATGTACATTTTTTGGATAAAATGTCTTTCTGCAGCACTAAGCCCTGATGAATCCAAATTTTAAAAGTTTAGAGTAAAAAGCGTTATTTTAAGTTTATCTTTGGGGGATAAATACCCCTTTCCAATTCCGTCTTTTTGCTTTAATAAGTATATTTTAATAGTTTGATGAGCTCTTTCAACTATGCCTTGTCCCTGTGGATTGTATGGAATTCCTATTATGTGAGTAATACCAAATGATGAGCAAAATTGTTTAAAAGAGTTAGAGGTATAGCCAAGACCATTATCTGTTTTTAACTGTTTTGGAACGCCCACAGTGGCAAAATTTTGTAAGCAATGAGCTATAATATCTTTAGTTTTTTTCTCTGGCATGAAGGGAGCCCATCAAAAATCTGGAAGAAGTATCAACTGTAACATGCAAATATTTTAATTTTCCAAATTCTGGCAAGTGTGTGACGTCCTACTGCCAAATATGGTTAGGTATCAGTCCTCTAGGATTGACTCCAAGATTAACTTGTGGTAAAACGGTCACACAATTTTGACATTGTTTTATTATATGTCTGGCTTGTTTCTTAGTAATTTTAAAGCACTTTTGTAAAGTATTAGCATTGACATGGAACCTTTTATGAAAATTTATAGATTCTTCTATTGTGGAGAACATATGTATGTCATGTGTAGATTTATCTGCTAATTAATTGCCAAAATAAGGACTCCAGGCAATCCTGTATGTGCCCTGATATGTCCTATAAAGAATGGATCTTTTCTGTCCCAGATTAGACTTTGTATAGTGGAAAACAAAGAGAAAAAAGTAGAGGAAGGGGAAATCCTACCAGCATCTTTAAGGGATACTATAGCATTAATTACATACTGACTATCAGAAAATAAATTAAATACAGAATCTTTAAACATCACAAAAGCTTGTAATACTGCATTAAGCTCTAACTTTTGAGCTGATTGTTTGGGTACTAAAAATGTAAAAGTTTGATCAGGGGTAACTACTGCTACTGTACCATTATTTGATCCATCAGTGAATATATTTGGAGCATTCATGATAGGTTTGTGTTTTTTTTTTTTTTTGTCATTTTTGGAAAAAGTACAGGATGCGAAGACCAAAAAGACAACAAAGGATTAGATGGTAAGTGATTATCAAATGAAACATTAGATTTACACATGATTATTGCCCAAGTATTTAACTCATTAGCTAACTCATCAATTTGATCCATAGTACATGGAGAAATAATTTTATTGGGAGAAATCCCAAACACTCCCTTTGTTGCTCTTATTCCTTTGAGTATTAATTGTCCTACAGTCTCAGGATACCTAGTAAGAATAGTGTTAGGAGAATAAGATAAATGTATCCACAATAATGGATCTTCTTGCCAAAATACCCCTGTAGAATTATTTTTTGTTGGTAGTACAATAAATAATAAAGGCAAACATATCAATTCTATCCAAATGCATATTTTCCATATATATTTCAATAATTTTTAATGCCTTTCTTGCTTCAGGCGTTAACATGTGGGGTGAATTAGGATCTGATAGACCCTTTAGGATATCAAATAAAGGTCCCAACTCTCCTGTTGGTATGCCTAGATAAGGCCGTATCCAATTTATGTCTCCAAATAACTTTTGAAAGTCGTTAAGTGATTTGAGTTGATCTATTCGTATTTGAATTTTTGGTGGATGGACCATGGTTGAGGATAATAGAACTCCTAAATAATTAATTGGAAGATTTAATTGTACTTTATGTATTTCTATCTCTAGATTATAATTTTTTAATAAATTTGTATGTGTGGCATAACATTCTAGCAATGTGTTTTTATCTTTATGTGCCAATAATACATCATCCATATAGTGAAATATTTGTAGTTCAGGATTTTAATTTCTAAGTGGCTGGATTGCTTTGTTAACATAAATCTGACACATAGTTGGACTGTTATCCATCCCTTGAGGGAGTACTTTCCATTCATATCTCTGATCAGGACCTTCATGGTTCAGTGCAGGGATAGTAAATGCAAAATGTGGACTATCCTCAGGATGAATTGGAATTGAAAAAAAAAACAATCTTTAACATCTAGCTAAAACATACCAGGTTTTTGGCAAAGCAGACAATTGGGGAATCGCTGATTAAGCAGGTCCCATAATAATTATCTCATTATTAATGGCTCTTAAATCTTGCAATAATCTTCATTTACCAGATTTCTTTTTAATGACAAAAAATGGGAGTATTATGGGGAGATACGGAAGATTGTATATGTCCCTCTGCTAATTGTTGTTTGACCAGGTCATGGGCTACTTGTATCTTTTTTTTAGTCAGGGGCCACTGAGGAACCCATACTGGTCTTTCTGATTTACAAGTAATTTTTATTGTCTCAGTGGCCCTTTCTGAAAACCCAATCCATGTCTATTTTTTCCTTGATCTATTTTAATTGGTGCTGTTATACCTTGTTCTTGTTCTCTTAATCTTTTTTCTTTCCTAAAGCCTTGTCTAGCCCTAGTAGTGGGCATGTTAGGATTGATGTTATTTGTTAATGTCAAACTTAATTGATCTAGGACATCTTGTCCCCATAAATTTATAGGAATATGGTCCAATACATATGGCTGTATAGTTCCTTCACATCCTTCAGGATCCTTCCAATCTAATACCATTGCACTTCTATGGGGATTAGTTGCCACTCCTAGGCCTCGAAGCGTTTGAGTGGCTTGTTGTAGTGGCCAATGTTTTGGCCATTCTTGATGGGATATGATGCTAAGGTCAGCTCCTGTGTTCAGTAGCTCATTAAATTCATGTCCTTGAATATTTAGTTTTAGCATTGGGCGAGAATCTAAATTTAAAAACAGCATAGCCCAATCCACACCTGTGGAGCCTAATCCCCTGGAACCTCTTTCTGCAGTACGACTGTAAAATTTATCATTCAGGCTGGGTATTATTAATAACTGTGCTATTCTATCTCCTGGTGAAATTACTGATATACCTCTTGGAGAACTAGCTATAATTTTTATTTCACCTTCATAATCGGGATCAATTACCCCAGGACTGATCATAAGTCCTTTTAGTGTAGAAGAACTGCGTCCCAATAATAAGCCTACTGTTCCTTGGGGAAGAGGTCCTTTTACTCCTGTGGGAATGATTTGAATTCCCATCTCTGGAGTTAGTACTGCTCTGGCAGAGGCACAGATGTCCAACCCTGCGCTCCCTCTGGTTTGTCTGATGAGGGATTTAATGGATTATGTGTCCTGGGCACTACGCTGATGGTGTTGCTGGGTTCCTCCATTGACCCGTATATTTGTGTTTGTGGGCCCCAGAGCATTGGGCCCCCCTGTCCATTTTTTTGGCAATGGAGCCTGATGCCTTTCTCCATGATGTCATGGGTAAACACTTGGTCCTTGTCCATTTTTTATAACGGAATCTCTATGGTGGCTTGAGAATGGCATTCATTAGCCCAATGTCTCCCTCTATGGCATCGTGGGCAAATACCTGGTATTCTATTCCTTTGATACCTAGCTTTGTAAATCCTCCTCCTATGGGGCAACTCCTTTTAAAATGTACTATTTGTTCACAATTGTAACATGTTTTTGGCCTGGCATCTAAAGCCTGTTGTACTGCAGCTGCCAAGACTTGCCCTTGTTCATAATGTCTCTACATAATTTAATATATGTGTTTAAATCTTCATGTCTCCATGGTCTAATGACCTCTCTGCAGTAATGATTTGCTTGGTCATAAGCCAGTTGTTTTATTAATGGCATTGCTTGTTCTGTATCCCCAAAAATTCTGGCAGATGTTTGAATAAGCCTATCTACAAATTCAGTGTAAGGTTCATTAGTTCCTTGTATTACCTTAGATAATTGTCCTTGTAAATCTCCATGCCCCTGTAAAGTTTTCCATGCCTTAACCGCATCTACAGCAATTTGTGCATATACGCCAGGATCATATTCAATTTGTTGCCGTTGACCCTCATAAGGTCCCTTTCCTAACAACGTATCTAGATTTCTTTGAGGGTAACCGACTGCTGCATTTTGCCTAGCTGTCTCCTTGCAAAATTTCTCACTGGCAAACTTCCATAACAAATATTGTCCTCCATTTAGCACAGATCGACACATCTTAGCCCAATCTGCTGGCATCATTTCCAAGTTGGTAATGGATTCGACCATGCTTACTGTGAAGGGTGCTTGTGGACCATAGGTTGTTACAGCCTCCTTTAACTGCTTCACTGTTTTGAAATCTAAAGCACTGTGAATTCGTTGCCCTCCTGCCTGCTCAAGTTCAGGGCATGCTAATCTTTGAGGTCCTGCCTCAGGATTCCATCTATCAACTACGGGAGTTGAGGGCCATTCAGCTGTCTCTATAGATGGAGCTGTTGGTTGAATTATGCCCTTTGGTGATAGAACGAAGTTAGTAGCAGCCTCCTGTTGTAGTTTCCCATCTGATAGCTGTTTGTCCTTTAAGCTTTCTTCCTTTAAATTTTCTTCCTCTATCTGACTTGGTCGAGAGACCTTCCCTTTTGCTTGATGTAACATGTTTTCTACCATAGTCTGGACCTCTAACAATTTACTTAACAGTTTTTCGGTTTGTTTTTTTATTAATTTCTAATCTACTATAAAGATAACGCAACCCAATAAGAAAACATAGAACAAAACCAAAACAGAATGAAACAAAAATGGAACAAAAAAAATCGTTGTATCAATTTTCTCTTTCTCAGGGCCGAACAACTTCAAACCTTGAGCCAACCATTTTTCTCAGTTTGCCTGAGAAAGTTTTAGGGATAGGCAGCTTGAAACAAAAACAAAATAAATCAAAACAAGAACACATTGTTTTTTGAAATGGTCACTCATTCTCTCGCCTTCCCTCAGGGGTGAGCAATTTTGCTTACCTCCAAGCTTCAGGCATCCCCCGCATGGGCCACCAATTGCCGCAGTCTGGCTGGGCACAAAATCACCAGCCACTCAAACTGGAACAAACTTTATTTTGAAACTCCCGCCAATGCCCTGTATGCTCCCGGGAAATATGCCAACCCAAACACGGGGCGTTCCCCGGGGCCACATTCCAACAGGAAATCCCTCCTCTGGAATTCCCTCCTACTGCACTTCCCCAACCAATGGGAACCCTCCAGGAGCCCCGTAGCAGGGTGGACAGCAGGGGTCTAATATCCATTTGAACGCAGATCTTAACATAATCATATCATCTCAATGGCTTGCTGGCATCACCTTTCAACCAAAAATGCCTTGCATCATTACTACTTGGCTATGGATCTTAGCATCTTTCATTATTTTTACTTCTGAATTCAGAAAACAGAGATGTCATGTGACAATGAGGAGGCAGGGATGTAGTTCCCGGCCAATGTGAAACATGCCATGTTGGGGTTGAACTGGCTTTGCAATCTGTGTTTCTTGGTTTTCCTGTTACCCAAGAGCCCAAGGCTACTGCCTTGATAAAGGTGTGCTTCAGTACCTGCAGGCAGAGGCATTGTCTGTGATTCAGCTTCTCCTGCCCACCCAGGACACTGCCTGGGAACATCCTCCACAATCCCATAGGAGCCCTGTTACATAAAAATAACAGGAGGCTGTTGTTTTGGATAAGGCTCCTGCCCTGGGCCCCATCAGACCAGTCAAAAAATCAAAATGGTGTCACTCATGCTAAAGTTTCCTGTCACCAGGCTGAAACTAAGCTGTTCTCTGACTTTCCAAGAACTCAGGATTAGAGAGATAACAGCCAAATTCCCCAGACCAGCAGTTTTAATTGGCATGATACTGAAGTTCTCTCTGCCTTAATCCTTACACGAAAATCAACTGAAATAACCTGATGTGGACAAACCAGTTATTTTCCTATTGTTCTTTCCCCCTGCCTGTGGCTTCCCGGAAAGTAATTTTGAAATGAAGATTCCACCTCCTGAGTTTTCTTTTTATTTTTTAAATTTTTATTTTCTTCACCACTTTTCTATCTATAAAACCAAACTCTTCTGCACAACCCATCAGAACTGTATTTTGCAGAATGAAGCATTCCTTGATTCTAGAATTGAAAATAAGACAATTAAGATCTTTCATCAATGGTTGTACTTTTGTCCTTGGAGTCTTCCTGCTTTCTCCTGTTTATTCTAGGCCTGAGATGATCCCCCCCACACACACACCTTGCAACTCCCTTCCTCATGAAGGTGATATTGCAGATCCCAATGCTAATCCCCTCCTCCAGGAAGTCCTTCCCCATTCTCTTTATTCGGATCAATTGCTTCTTCCTGGAAGGAAGACAGAAAGAAGGAAGGAAGGAAGGAAGGAAAGCACTAAGCTTAAAAAAAATTCAGAAAGGCAGATGGCCAGGAGCAGTTTGGCCTTCCTCTGTGCAGGTGGTAAATGGCCCTTTTACGTGGGACGAGAGTGCACTCATGTTCTTCCTCATCCTGTTCTGTTGGTTTGGTTTTGTGACGAAGTTTGATCAAAGCTGCCTCCCTGTCTGCCCTGAGCTGGTGCCTGGACTGAAGTAGAGACCACTAAGGCTCAGAAGGAACTCAGGGATCTCTAGGACAGGAGGGACATAAAAATATGTGGCTTAGAGGTTGAGCACCCTTGGGTTCAATCCCTGGTACAAAAAAAAATTAATATATTGAGATGTAACTGGCATTTAAAACAAAACGGAGCAAAATTTTAAAAATAGCTTTCATAATGGTAAGCTTTTTTACCTTATAAGGTGTCCCCTTTCTCCATCATCGTATTTACCTTACTCTATCACAATGCACATTTCATCAGGACCCATCCTGCTATGAGACTTCAGGCATCTCTAGATGCTCTGCTTTCACTTTCTTTGATGGCTTGCTTTCTTTCTGTTTCTTCTTCCTAGATCCTCACATTAGCAAACTGCTTTTCCACTAATTCTTTAAATGCTGGGTTCTCAGGTCTCCTTCTCTCAGGCTTTAAGCTTTGCCTGGTGATCCTAGTGATATGGACAGTTGACCCCCACTCATCTCTTGGTTGGCATCCCGCCTTTCTCTTTCTCTGAAGTGCCAGATACATATATAAAATATATATGCTGTATATGCTAAATAGACATGTGTATATGTATGGATATCAGCTCTCTATGTATTCTAGATATCAGTCCTGTGTGTCTCCGATACATCATATCTTATTCAGATCACTGTCTTTTCAGTTCCTTGATGGTGTTGTTTGTAGCACAAGAGTTTTTGGTTGGGCAAGCTCCAATTTATACTTTTTTCTCTCTCATTTCTATGATTTTGGTGATAGCTAAGAAATGATTGTCTAACCCACCATCATGAAGATTTATTCCTACAGTATTTTCAGAGTCTTGTGGCTTGGGTTCTCCTCCTTGTTAGATGATCCACTTTGAGTTGCTTTTGTAAATGGGGGAGGTAGGAGGCTCCACTTCATTCTGATCATCCTGCAACACTTGCAGTGGGTTGTCTTAATGTTCTCATTGGAAACCCTTTGACTATACCTGTGAAGAGTCTTCATTTTATTTCATGAAATTATTTGTCACTCTTCATACCAGTACTCATTCCCTTGGTTACTGTAGCTTTTGAGAAAGGCATGAAATATCCAAGGTTATATTAGTTGTTGCATCTAAAAGTTCAAAGGAAATTACATACAGAACAATCAGAGAAGTGGGTCTCTCTTATCTAGAGAACCAGCTGTCAGTAATCCCCAGGACTTGAGATCCCAGGGGTTACTCTGTGTCTTGTCACCATGCCCATTTACCACCTACTGGCCATGAGGGAGGCTCCGTGCTGGGCAATTGGAGATAAACTGTGCTCAGGAGGTGAGGTGACTTTCCCATGGTCACACAGCTGAGAAACTCTGGGACCAGAGCTTGAAGGCTGCCTGGGTCTAGAACCTCTGCTTTCCACTGCTTCCTTCTGAACTAACACTGACTGCAGGAGTCACTGGGAGGTGCCAGGCACATTACCCTGGTCAAAACATTTCTTCGATGTGGTAAAATAGACATGACATAAAACTTGCCATTTGAATCATTTGAAACATACAAAACAGTGGCCCTGAGTACATTTTATTTCATTGTTACTCCATTATCATGTTTCTCCAGCACTTTCCATCTTCTCAAACTGAAACTGTGCTCCTATTAAACACAAATTCCCCATCTCTCCCCCAGTCCCTGGTACTCAGCATTCTATTTTCTGTCTCTATAGATTTAACTACTCTAGTTATCTCATTTAAATGGAATCACACAGTATTTCTCCTACTGTGACTAGTTTCATTCACTTACAGTAGTATCTTCCACGTTCATCTGCATTATGGCATCCATCCAAGTTCTAATCCCTTTTTCAAGACTGAATAATATTCCATGTATGTATACGTCACACTTCATTTATTCACTCATTGGTCAATGGGCATGTTTTATTTCCACTTCTTGGCTATTGTGAATGATACTGCTATGAGGCTGAGTGTGCAAATAGTTGCTCAAATCCTTGCTTTCAATTCTTAGCTGGATCCTGTGGTAAATTCTATGCTTAATTTTTTGAGGAATTCTCAGAGTTTTCAAATGTCACTTTTGAAAATGATTTCAGAACTGACAGTATTACCTTTGGGTTGCACTCAATAGAAGAAATTTTTGTCTTCCTGAGGCTAGTTTTTCTGTCTAAAGAAAATAAATAAATAGATAAATAAATAAACAATTTTGGTGAAGCAGGTCAGGCTAACTTGCAGAATGTGACAGTGGAACAAAATCTACTTTTTGTGGTGTGCTTCATAGTTAAAGAAGCAGTGCTTCCTCTGTGGGACCATTAATTCCAATAAAAATGCTAACCAGAAGTGAGAGGAAGACAGGCCTAAGAACCAGAGTAAGTCCCACCCCAGGCTCTGAGGACATTTGCAAGACAGAGTATCCAGAGCATTCACCCAGCATTGGTGCTCATCAGGTGCCAGCTTCTGTTCCATGTTATTGCTGAAGGAGGAAGGTACAGGCCTAGGAATTTGGGGGCAAATACATGCAAAACACATTAGAAGAAAGATATGAAATGTCTTCATAGAGTGTAAACTAGTTACTGAATACATGGAGAGGCATCCTGGGCTTATATAGAGTAGTGCTTAGAGCCCCAAAACACAAATCTTTGATAAATACATGTGCAAACATCATATCTAATTAAATTTTATGTTTATTATTTATATGTATAATATACTGAAAATATTAATAATTTTTATTATATTTATTTTATAGAGTTGATGCAATTCCCAGTATCATTTCAATGGATTTTATTTGAATTAACAGAAAGTATTTCAAATTTGTTAAAAAAATAAATATGTAAAAATTGTTAAGAAAATTTTAGACCAGAAATATAGAGTTGGGTATCGTGCTCTATCTAAAGTAAAACAATATAATAAGGTAAAACAATACAATGTAAGATAATATAATATAAAATAATAATATAACCCAATAGAATAGAATTGGCAGGAAAAAATGAAACAGATCAGTTGACTTGAGATAGGTCCAAATGTATACAGAAATTTAATATATGTTTAAAACAACATTGTAAAAAACGTTTTATTGTGTACATTTGAGGCTTACCAAATGATGCTATGGGATACATATAAAAAATAAAATCATTACTGTAGTGAAGCCAATTAACACATAATCTCACATAATTAGTTTTGAACATGAGCATCTAAAATCTACTTGTTTAGCAAAAATAAGTACAATTTTAGTTTTAAAAGATTTTTGCATCTAAAGCAACATTTTATTTACCTGGATGCAGTGAGAGGACACCTACCATTTGACATTTTTATTGTTGATTCTAGTTTGTTCATGCACAGTTAATCTCTCTCACACACACCTCTTCTAAATCAGGGTGAGGATTAGGGTTGAGGACTCTGGGGATCTCACATAAATAGAATCATTCGGTATTTTTTTCTTTGAGTATTGACTTATTCCATTTAGCACAATATCATCAAGGATCAATCATATTATAATATATGTCAGAATTTCTTTCCTTTTTAAAGGTAAATAATATTTCACTGTATGAACTTACTATATTTTATCTATCATTTCTGCTGATATAAAATTGATTTTAATAATGTACTTTATTTAATCCTGTAAACCCCACATATTATAATTCCAATGTGTAATCAGTGTAACAACTGAGGTGCTTTTGTTGGTTTTGTACCCAAGCTTTGGGGTCTGGTGCACATTTTATACCTAGAACGTGTCTCAATTCAGAATCAGCCGATTCAGCTATGCAGTGGCCATGTGTGGCTGGGGACTACCACTTTGGACAGCCATGGTTCTAGATTACCTATAATTAGCATGGGGTAAAGCTAGCATCCTTGTGAGAGAGTGGTCTCCTGGTGGGCACTTCCTGCTAACACAGGAAGTGTCGGCTGTGGCACCTACTATGCGGTCAATGTGGGTAGAATGTTTAGCATGTGACCTACCTTGCCTCCTCCTAAAATTGAGAGGCTGACACCAGCATCATCCTGGAGACCAATGTGCCTGGGGTTCAGAGGCTCCCTGGCAGCATCTGGAAGGCAGAGATGAGGGGAAACTGTTGTTTTTGCTGGCCAACATACATGAAATTGGTTTTCTATGGCAATGTGGGTGCAGATCACCTCATCCATGTATTGACTTCACTGGGGAGAGGGGAGTGGGTAGTTGGCTTCTGAAAGATATCCCAAGCCCTTTCAATGCCTCTTGTGCATCCTACTTGAAGGGGCTCAAGTAGGTTCTGTTTTTTTTTTTTTTTTTTCCAGATGTACAAGAATGGATTGGAAACCACCTATTGCTACATATCTGCACACGAAGTGAACAGGTCTGTGAAAATACTGACAAGACAATGACATTCCATGTAACCTGCCTATTGTGTTTGAGGATCTTGGACACACAATTAAAATATGCCTCCTTGGCTTAGAAAACCTTTGTCACCAAATTGATAATAAATATAATGATAAATAAATACATTTCTTCTTAGCTTTCTCTAGGCAGCTTCTCCAGTTACATGATGTACCAAATATTAGGTCATAATTGAATTTTATAGTAATTTGGGAAGAAAGAAGAGCTTAGGGAAGAGTCTATAACTCATGACAACTTGGAGACATGATGAAATGGAAAGAAAATTGATTATGGCTTTAAAAGGACATTCATTTTATGGAATATGTTTAAAGATAATTTCCTCTATAGATTATAAAACAATTTAGGAAACTTGTCATACATAAATATTTTAGTAATAAATTTTTTCTTTTAGAAAAAATTATAATCTGTGCCTCCCTCCCCCTCTGGCTGTCAGTCACTGAACTCAGTTGTCTTGATATTTTATTTAAATGTGATCCACATTTGTCAAGCTTCTGTGTTTCAAGGATTGTGTTGGAGTCTCTTGAGAGATAAGCACATGCTAATCAGTCCTGTTAATGTAATATTTATGCTAATGCAAACCCTGTGAAGCCAGTTGGAACATCCCCTTGGACATTGTGAGGATAAGTCTCAGCATAGCTGTATTTGACAATGATTTCTGCTGATTTTTTTGTGTTAACTGACAAATTTGTGAGTGTTAGGATGGGTTGGAGGAATAAGACACTCAGCTTTCTGCCCTGATGTCATGATTCTGCCCCCAAGACAGATATAAATACATACAGGACCATGTGCATGTCATATAGCCTTATACACATTAGTTACCTACAGATATACACGTATTCATGCACACATATACACAGGTACATCTTCATATAAAACATGAACACACATACACACATAGAAATATGTGCCTACACACTTGCCTGCATGTATATAGAGAAATATTATTCTACTTATTATGAGGCCACATCCCAATAAATCCATAGTATGTTAAAAATATCCAAAGTCAAAAGTGCATTCACTACAATGAACCTACCAAACAACACAGCTCAGCCTTGCTTACCTTGAACTTGCTCAGGATACTTAGCCTATAGTTGATCAAGACAATCTACCATAAAGCCCATTATATAGTAGAGTATGGAGGATCTCATATGATTTTTTCAAATGACTGTACTGAAAGTGAAAAATAGAATGGTCATATGGGTACACCTTCATCAAAAAATGGTTAAGTAAGAAACTATCTGTATGCACAAACAGGTGGTACCCCCAGAATAAGTTGTGACCAAAATACCTGACAAGAGCCACTTAGAGGAGGAAAACCATGATTTCAGAAGTTCAGGCCATGATTAGGTAACTTCATAACTTCCTAGCTCTGTGCCTGAGAAGAGGCAGAACATCATGACAGAAGGGCATGGTGGAGGAAAGCTGCTCAGTTAGTGGCATCCAAGAAGAGTGTGGAGAGGAGGGAGGGAGAGAAGGCAGAGGGGGAGATGAGCAGGAACAAAATATATGATCCCCAAGGCACATCCCCATGGGCTGATTTTAACCCATCAAGTGGATTAATCCTCTAAGTAGGTTACTTCCTCATGATGGAATCACTACACCTCCTGCTCAGGAGCTTTCAGGGACTCTCACAGCCACACTATAGCATTAGCATAGGTGCTTGTGAAGCATGAGCTAGATACACAGCCCATCAGGCAGTGTGACCTGTGTATCCATTTCACTATTATCTGTAGAAAAGATGGGTGATGTATGAGCTGCTGGTGGCTCCCACTGATGATGGAGGCTTCTAGGCTTCATTTCAGAATGTGAAGTTGGTTGCAGACACAGGTCCTCCAGAGTCACAATGAGAACAAAGGTCATGGCCTGAAGAGTGCCACATGTGTGCATGTCATTTAGTCATCAAAATAGCACTAGGAAGCTGACAGCGCTAGTTCACCATCTCAAGGTCAAGGACATGGCATCTGTAGAAGCTCAAGGGCTGGCATAGGGAGAGTGAACATTGGCTCTGAGGCACCTACAGCATTTAGCTGGGCTGCTATGGAGCCCTGATCCTGTAGGATATGGGGGGGGGGTTCAGGAGCCCAGAAGCTGACCTCATGGACCTGAGCCAGTGGTACAGACTCCTGTGGCTCTGTCATTTAGTTTTGATACATCCTCTACTTTAAACAAATCTGCCCTGTATGTGCCTGTGAGACCAAATTTTTATTTGCATAAAATATTGTCAAGGAATTGGGACAAGGTTGGGGGGTGTAATTGCAATCATGCAAACCCAGGTTGAGCAGAAATTGGATGCCCCACTGGCCAGAGCCTCTGGTGCAGTGCATATTTCTACTTTTTCCTCTGTTTTTGGCTGGGGACCTTCTTAGAAGATCGTGCATATTTTAAATAGTTTCAGCAAAGGGTCTAACACATTAAGGAATGTAAACATCCCAAGGGAGGGAGGGGGAAGGGCAGAAATGCAATCAGTATATTTCTGAACCCCAACAGAATCATTTGGAGACCATTATTGCCCCGTACATGTCTAAAGAATGAATTATTAATTTTACTGTTAAAATTGAATCATGATGAGTGACTGAGTTTATAAATAAACCATTATTTTAATTATATTTCCCACAAAAAGACAAAAAAAAGGAAAAAGAGAAAAAAATGAAAAAGACTAAATCCTCGATGTTGCAGGGAAATGAAAGAATTCAGTGATCAGCAGCAGAGCTTTGGAATGATTTCTGAAAGACAGGAGGCAGAAGGGATCAGATCCCACCAGAAACAATCAGGAACAAAATAAATGCAGAAGATGCCCTGAAGGCAGGAGGGTTTGGGAAGATCAGGCCCAAGATCAATGAAATAGGGAGTGGGAGTAAGAAAGCAGTAGGTACTTACACTCCCAGATCAACTAGGATGGATTCTTAAAAACAAACAAACAAACAAACCAGAACACACTAAAGAGGGGTGAGTGAATGAGCTTTCAAAATGAGTAAAGACGCCTCAAGGTCACAAGGTGGCTGCCATAGCTCTAGATCTGCTATATTGTAGCATCACAAGCAGAAGGGGGAAAAGAAAGTTTTGTCTCTGTTGGTAAATGCTGGACTAGGTTTAATCTTGACTTATCTCCTAGTTTAGGGATGTTACTATCCACCCTAAAATAATCAGGGTATGTGCTCAAAGAGAAGTGGTGTAGAATGACTGTTGGGATTGAAGTTAACGATATCTGCCATGAGACACCAAAGGATGATAAAACTGGAATAGCATGATCAACAAGCTTGATATATACACATGTGTAAATACATACATGCAGACACATTTTTTTATGCCAAAGGAAACCGTATCTTCTTTTCAAACACCAATAGAACATTTACTAAAATTGTTTCTAAAGTAGAACATCTTGGTGAACTTCAAAATCTAAAAACTATATTAGTCACATTCTGAACAGACTGCAAAAAAGAAGAGACTAGAAATATTGTTCATTTTGAGAGACTAGAAAATTGTTCATTTCAAGATTTAAAAATACAACTTCTATGGTTTCAAATGTAGTTTGCCTCTGACAAAACTCATGTTGCAATTTGGTTCCTTAGTAGAGGAAAGAGACCAGTGGGGAGAAAGAAAGGGAGGAAGGGGTAAGTACTAGGAAATGATAGTGACCAGATTATATTGTTATATCATGTGCAAATTTCACCAGTATGTATAATATAAAAATAGGAAGAAAAAAAAGAAATTTGGTCCCCTGTATAAGTGTGTTGCAAGGTCCTGGGATCTCCTGAGAAATATCTGGGTTATGGGAGCAGGTGAATGCCTTTCTTGAGTGTGTGAGCTCTTGTGGGGCTGGATCAGCTACCATGAGGGCAGGTTGCTATAGACAGAGACTGCTCCTCATGAGTGCTCCTCCTTATTGGCCATAATCAATGAGTCCCTCAATCCCCCTCCCCCTGTCCCTCTTCTTTCCTGGTTGAAGGGTCCCTCTTAAATGGCTCTTGAGCCTCTATTCTAATTTGCTGTCTCCCAAATAGAATCCACTTTGCCCAGCTAAGCTGCAGTCTGTAGCTTTATGGCAATACTGAATATAATTTATTTTCACTTAAAAAGCTGCCTGTTCTGTTTTAATGTCACTTTTGGGGTTCTTAATCTCATTTAAAAGGCTGACTTTGCTCTGCATTATAGAGTTGCTTGGGAGCCTCCAAGCCTCTTTCACCTCAGTACTCTGCATCAGGCCAGTTCCAATCACCCACTAGCTGCCCTTGCCCCTCCAAGCTTTTGTTCAAATGCTTGCAGGCACTCCTGACAAGAGATTTGTTTCCATTGGCCTGCCCCTTGCCAATGTGACCATTCTATACTTGGGGCTTTACAACTGGCACATTTCAACATTCCTAAAATCCAGAGAGGACTTCAAAATAGAATAAGAAATGAAAATTTAAATTACAAGCAACAGCCTTCTCAGGAATGCCAACTTTGGATAGAGAGAGTCTTGTACCTTGCTCCCTGCCCCCACAACCAGGGTCCTTTTTTCCTGCAGCTTTGACATACCAGAGGCAACTAAACTTCTGGTGATAAGCAATGCATGTTTGAAAGGGAAGCTGCTGTCCAGTCACTTAAGGCTGGAAAAAGCAACCTCAAGCCTTTTGAGGGTCAAGAACCCTGGGATCCTTTGGGAATACACAGTAAAATGGCTGCTAGATGGGGTGTTCCACAGACAGCTACATTTCCTGCAGGGAGAAGTGCAAACAGCCCACATCGCAGGGTGGATGGTGGTAGAGTGAGGCCCAGTGAGGGTTGTATACAGGAAAGTCTGAGACTGCCATGCAAATGTGGAGTGGTGAGGCCCTCCTGATCCCACTCTTCCATGGCCCCTACTGGGTCTGGGGTTCCAGCAGCCATCATTGCCCTCTGAACTTGGCCTTCCTGTTCCCCTGCTCAGCCCACAAACCCAACCCACAGAGAGACAGCAACTGCTTCTCAAGATGGACCCAGAACTGCTGCTCCCTCACCCACTCAGCAAAAATTACACATTATTTCCAGCTCAAGTCCCTATCACTAACAACACATTGAGCTTTTCCTGTACACACATTGGAAAGGGCCAGCCAAGTCACAGTAAAAATGGCCTGACTTCTATTTCACCTCTTGCCATGGTCCGAATGTCCCCCCCAACCCCCAAATTCATCTTAAAAAGTGAAGGCTATGTGCTGGTGTGAAACATGGAGACTTTAGAAAATGAGTAAGTCAAATTGGTAAAGCCTCATTGAATATGGTGAAGACCTTTATCAAACAGGCTTCATAAAGCGTTTGTCTCTTTTTGCCCTTCTGCCTTCTATCTCATAATGTGACAGGGTTCAGGGTGCCATCCTGGAAGCAGAGGAAAGATGTCACTGATCCTGATTCTGCCAGTGCCTTGCTTGTGGACTCCTGTTTCTGTGGTTCATAAATTACCCAGTCTCAGATATTTAGTTATAGCAGCACAAATGAACTAATACATTCCACTTCTCTTCTTCTCCAGTTTTCTGAGTACAATCCCCATAAGGTGTAAATCACAGAATGAGAAGCAGGGCAGGTGGAAGAAGCTTATAGGAATATGAGACTTTAATTCTCCCTTGTGGCTTTCCTTTTAGCATCTTATCTCCTGCTGGTGAAAAAGGGATTCTGGGTCATAATCTATACTTTATTCTTCTGTGTGCTGTACACTATCTTCCCTGTCTGCTCACCTTCCCCAGAGATGCTTGAGGATTCCAAGTGACATGAAAGGTTTATTGCTGGGCTGTCCAGGATTGAGTAGGACTCACCTCAGCTCCCTTCCATTTCTGGGGGTAGTCCAGCTTCAGGGTAAAGCTTAAGGAAGGTGCTATTGAATTCATGGCTCCTTGGAGAATCAGTTTCCAGGAATTGGATCTGGAAGACCTGGTGTCCCAGAGCCTGTCTCCATTGGGGTACCACCAATGTGTGTTTTCTGAGCAGCACAAGGACATGGTGTGCAAAAGTCACCGGTGACTTTTGCTGAGAGTCTCCTCCTTGCTTGTCTCTGTCCCCAAAGACAGAGACACTGTCTTGGTCAAGTTTGTACAAAATTATGCACTAAAGAATTTTATCAAAGGCTCCTCTCAACAAATGCATTTAGATCCTGTGTGGTGATAGGATGCAGTCACCAGCTGGAGTACATGGGAACATTTCCTGCACTTGATACTTGACATTCAGTCTCTCCTGGAATCACCTCAGGGCTTAAACCCAGGTTAGGTCTCTCTCCTCATCTTCTTCTTTCAAACCTGGAAGTGACCCTTTGGGGTTCTGAAATGGGTGGGGGAGGTGGGTTGCTGCTTCAGGAACCATTCATCCAGTTGGGGTGACCATGTACCTAACCTCCCTAGCACAGCACTTTGCCAGTATGTGCTTTTGAGAAACACCAGCAGGAGAAAATGGAAACAATATAAACAAATGAGTTCTGATTGTAGGACTCTGGGATTCACATTTTTAAGATAAATTGCAACAGGCTGAAGATTTCACACATTTTTTGTTGTTTAGATTATGCTAAATATTCTATGGGTTTAATATGCATTGAATTAAGTGGGTCATTGCCTGTGGCTTAGAAATAATTGAGCCAATCCAAGACCTAAGTAGCCCAGGGATGTCATTATCACTTTGACTCTTCAGCCTTTGGGAAAGTGTGTGTAGCATTGATGTTTTGGGGGTAGGGGGTGCAGAGCTCCATCAGAAAGGCCTATGTTCCAATATTGTATCTATTTGTGTGACCCAGGCAGATTAACATGCTAAACTCTAATTTTCTCAGTAGTAAACCAGGGAATCATAATAGTCTCTATTGAACAGAGTTCTGAAAATTATATGAGCTCTGCCCAGAGATTGACAAAAAGTAAATCTTCAATAACAGCCAGTCCTTATTATTAAGGCTTTTAATCACTGATGTTTAACTTCCTGGCTGAGTAATTCCCAGCTTTTTGTTTTTCTGTGCAGGGGAGAGATTGGTCTGTGCTTTATTAAAACCTGTTGGCTTTCTCCACACCCTGTCCCTTTTGCCATCCAGAGTAAGAATTCATTCCAGGAGGCAGCTCTGTAACTCAGTAGCATGCAAAAGGAGTCTGGAAGGTTCTGTTGCTCCAGTGGAGTGCTGGCTGGCTGGGTGTTGGAAGCTTCAGTCACTTGTTTTGTCTCCCAATAAGGCACACATCAGTTTTTTGGTGGAAACATTTATTTTGGGGAAATGGAAACTCAGGGGCACTCGACCACTGAGCCGCATCCCCAGTCCTATTTTGTATTTTATTTAGACACAAGGTCTCACTGAGTTGCTTAGTGCCTCGCTGTTGCTGAGACTGACTTTTATCTCTTGATCCTCCTGCCTCAGGCTCCTCAGCCACTGGGATTGCAGGTGTGCACCACTGAGTCCTGCAAGCACACTGTCCTTTTTTATTTTTAATTAGGAGCTGATGAGGGAGTCTTATCCCTTGTATATTCAGTGCACATTTGCAAAGAAATTGGATAAGTGAAAGAATGAATGAATGATTTTCTTCTATGTTGTTCCTTGAGAGAGGCTTTGCTTGAAGGTTAGAGCATGTGCTCAGAGCTACATGAAACTGCACCTAGATTCCAGTTCTGCCATGGAACCCATGCCAATACATGGCCTATTTGTGTCTTACCATGTTCATTTATCTACTTATCTTAACACCCACCTCACAAAAATGGTGTGGGGGGGGATTAAGCCAGGTGAGCTGGTTCATGCCTATAGTTTTAGCTATTTGGGAGACTGAGGCAGGAGAATTGCTTGAGTTTGAGACCAGCCTGGGCAACATAGGGAGACTGTCTCAAACAAACAAACAGAAGGAAAAAAGGATGTGTGTGTGTGTGTGTGTGTGTGTGTGTGTGTGTGTGTGTGTAGGGGGTGGCAGTGAATGAGGATTAAATGGCTTAATGACAGATTTTTAGCACAGGATAAAGAAATATTCTGAGTTTCTCCAGTGAAGCTGGAGGCTGGCTGGGTATTCAAATTTTCATTCACTTGCTCTGTCTCACAAGAGGCCTCAAATGTCTCATGACAAGACATTCATGGTAGGTTCATAAAAAGCATCATCAGTGACACATAGTCGTCATTAATGCCTTCCCTGGGCTTGTGTCTTTCCACCTGAATTGCCTCTTGGATAGAAAAGGAAGAGCCAATGGTCATAGTCAACCCCAGGCCCATTTTGAGTTTCAAATATTGGTTGCCATCATTACAAATGTGTGTATTGGCTGTATGTATTTACACAGGATCTTTGTGTACTTAAGTTGGTATTTGGGTGTCTGCATGTGTGTTGTACAGAGCTCTTGGCAGCTCTGCTCTCTGTCTTGTGCATTTAGACTTTTTCCTTCCTTACCATGTTCCTTACCCGGGAGAACTTTTCATGCTTAAAGGCTTTTTTTTTCTCTTTTGTGAAGAAAATTACCAGCATGTATTGAAAAATATAAAAGAAGATCTCAGTAAGTAATGAAATATGACAAATGGAGGGATTGACTTCAATTATCATAAAATTACCATTTTTCCCAAATTCAACTATGAATTCTTCATGAAGAACAAAGAGAGGAACTTGAATGACCAGACATTGATACTTAATAGAGCACTATCATTATTAAGATTCTCAAAACATTGGGTAAGTGAAGACTTTTCAAACCTTCATGCTTATACAACATAGTTCAGGGTGGTTCTATTTTTAGTTTTCTGATGAGTCTTGCAGCTGTTTTCCACAGTGCCTGTACTGATTTACATTCCCACACACAGTGTATGAGAATGCCTTTTTCTCTGCATCTTTGCCAGTATTGGTTATTTTTTGGTCCATTTGACGGTAGCTCTTCTAACCAGGGTGAGATGAAATCTCATTGTGGTTTTGATTTGCAGGTCCCTCCCTGATGGATTAGTGAGCTTGGGCATTTCATAAACTTGGCCATTTGCATATCTTCTCTTGAAAAGTGTCTGTTTGGTTCTTTAGTCAATTTTAGAACTGGATTGCTTGTTCTTTTGTTGTCCAGCTTTTTGACTTCTTTAGGTATTCTGGATATAAACCTTTTATTCAAATGAAGAGTTTGCAAATATTATCTCCCATTCTGAAGGTTTTTCTCTTTATTCTGTTTATTGTTTCCTTTGCTGCACAGAAGTTTCTTAATTTCATATAATCCTATTGTCTATTTTTACTCTGGTTGTCTATGCTTTTCTGATCCTAGATGAGAAACCATGCCTATCTCAGTGTCTTGGAATGTTTTCCCTTTGCTTTCTTATTGTAATTTTTGAGTTTTAGGTTTAATATTTAGGTCTTTGATCCATTCTGAGTTGATTTTTGTTTTCAGTGAGAGAAAAGGATCCAGTTTCAATCTTCTCAATATGCATAGCTAACTTTGACACACCTTTCTGTAAAAAAAATAATAATGATTGTTGGTATTTTTAAGGGAATCGCATTAAATATATAGATTGCTTTGGGTAGGATAATCCTTCTAATAATATTGATTCTTATTGTTCACAAATGGGTAATATATCAGCATTTTGGGGGCATCTTCTAAAATTTCTTTCATCAGTATTTTATAATTGTCACTGTAGAGAGCTTTCACTTCCTTGGTTAAATGTTTTTTCTAAATAGTTTACTTATTCTTATAGCACTATGAATAAGATTGCTTTGTAAATTTCTTTTTTTAGCAAGTTTCTTTTTTTAATATTTATTTATTTTTTAGTTCTTGGCAGACACAACATCTTTGTTTGTGTGTGGTGCTGAGGATCGAACCCAGGCCGCACGCATGCCAGGCGAGCGTGCTACCGCTTTGAGCCACATCCCCAGCCCCGCAAGTTTCTTATTGGTGTATAAAAATTCTGCTCTTTTGTATTTTGATTTTATATCTTGCAACTTTCCTGAATTTTTTTATATGTTCTAATAGCTTTTTGATGGATTCTTCAGATTTTCTTATGTATAAAATCATGCCATCTGCAAATATGGTTGATTTAATGTTTTTCTTTCCAATTTTGTTGCTCTGTATTTCTTTCTCTCACCTAATTGCTCTTGCTAAGGCATCTAGTACTATATTAAAGGGTGGTGAAGGAGGACACCCTGCCTTGTTCCCAATCTTGGAGGAACCACTCTCATAGAGAGCCTGTAGTATTTTGTGATATGCTGTTTCTATACATACTGGTTGAGAGCTTTTATCATAAGGGGATGCTGAATTCTATCAAATGTTATTTCCACATCTACTGAAATACTCAAATGGATTCAGCCCTTCACTCAACATATTGTATGGGGTATGTTGATTTGCATATGTTGAACCATTTTTGCATTCCTGGGATTAATCTCAATTGATCATGGCATGTGATTTCTTTTGATGTATGATTGGATTTCATTTGTCAATATTTTATTGTTAACTTTTACATCTAAATTCAGGGATCAGGCCTTTAGTGTTATTTTTTGGCGTATCTTCTCTGGTTTTGATGTCAGAGTAATGTGGACCTCATAAAAAGAGTTTGGCATAGTTTCTTCTATTTTGACTTTTTTGAATAGTTTGAAAAGAATTAGAATAAGTTCTTTCAGTGCTTTGTAAAATTCAGCAATGAAGTCATAGATTCTGAATTTTTTTAGATTGGAGATTTTTAATTATTGCTTCAATCTCATTACTCATGTTTGGTCTTTAAATTTTCTTCTGCTTGATTCAATTTTGTTAGGTTATATATGTTCTGGAGTTTAATCATTTCTTCTAGGTTTTTCTTTTTTAGCATATAAGAATTGATATTAGTTTATAATGATCTTTTGTATCTCTGTAGCATCAGTTGTAATGTCTTTCTGATTTTATTTATTTGGGTTTCATTTTTCTTGGTTAATCTAGCAGTGGACTTGTCAGTCTTGTTTACCCTTTCAAGAAACCATTTTTCATTCATCTTTTATAGTATTTTATTTAGTTAGTTTCAATTATATTTATTTCTGCCCTGATCTTTATTATTTCTCCCCTTTTACTAATTTTAGGCATCACTTGTTCTTGCTTTTCTGTTTACTTGAGGTTCATTGTTCATTTGTTTATTTGAGATCTTTCTGTTTTTTAACATATGAATCAATTGCTATAAACTGCCTTCTTACTTCTGCTTTTGCTGTATCCCACAGACTTTAGTTTGTTGTGTTGTCATTTTCATTTGTTTCTAGAAGCTTTTTGATTTCCTCTTTATTTATTCAATTGTCCATTTGTCATGCAGGATCACATTATTTAGTTTCCATGTGCCATTATACTTTCCATGCTTCTTGTGGCTGCTTTTTAGTTTTATTCAGTTGTGGTCTGAGAAGATACATGGGATGATTTCAAATTTTCTAAATTGAGATTCATTTGGTTCTAATGCATGATCTGTCCTGGAGAATGTTTCAAGTGCTGATGAGAAGTACATTTTGTTGCTGCTGCAAGAAAGCTTTTTTAAATGTTGATTAGGTCCATTTGCTCTATAGTGCAGTTCAACGTGGATGCATCTTTATTGACTTTCTGCCTGGATGATTTGTAAAGTGATGGAAATGGGGTCTTCAAGCCCCCTATTACAATTGTATTAGAGTCAACCTCTCGTTTTAGATCTAATAATATTTGCTTTATATATGTGGGTGGCCCCATGTCAGGTGCATATATAATTTTATTTGCATTTGTTATATCTTCTTGCTGAATTTATATTTCTATCAATGTATAAGTACAGTCTTTGTCTTTTACAGGTTTTCTTTTTTGGTACTAGGGATGATTGAACCCAGGGGGGCTTAACCACTGAAGCACATCCACAGCCCTTTTTAAATATTTTATGTAGAGACAGAGTTTTGCTAAGTTGCTGAGGATGGCTTTAAACTTGCTATCCTCCTGCCTCAGACTCCCAATCTTTCAGGTTTTGATTTAAAGTCTGCTTTATCTGATATTAACATAGTTACTCCTGCTCTCTTTTGTTTTTTATTTAAGTTATACAGGCAGAATAAATATTGTCAAATGGCCATACTACCAAAAGTGCTACACAGATTTAATGCAATTCCTATTAAAATTCCAATGTTGTTCTTCATAGAAATAGAAAAAGCAGTCATGAAGTTCATTTGGAAAAATAAGAGGCCCAGAATAGCCAAAGAAATCCTTAGCAAGAAAAGTGAAGCAGGAATCATCACAATACCAGACTTCAAATTATACTACAGAGATATGGTAACAAAAACAGCATGGTTTTGGCACAAAATCAGACATACAGACCAATGGTACAGAATAGAAGACACAGAGACAAATTTAGGTAATTGTTCACTTTATGATTTCAGATAATTCATGCCAGAGAACTTAAATACTTAGGATGGAAAATTAAAGAACTCTACTTCCAAGTTGGCAAGTAACTCCCAATCATTCAGTTTTATTTTTTCATCAATTTTTGAACTGGGTAGCCTGGGAAGATTTCACTAGGTGTACCAGTACATTAATTTGGGCAAGGATAATAAATTATGATTTGGGATCTCTTCCCCTCAGTGTGTAGGATTTAGGAAAGGAAAGTGTTGGATTGGGACGTTGGTCTGGCTTATTGAAATAACATTTAATAGCAACAGTCTTGGAAATTTTCAAAGCTTAATTTTGGATATACATGGTAGTGTGTTGTTCTCTTTTGGAATTTTTTTTCAGGTGATTTAATGTAACTTAATACTACTTTAGGAACTTCAGAACAAAGGAAGTGGCTTAATGATCCTGAAGGGATTTATTCTGATGGTAGCTTTTATATTATTAAGTAAGATCCTATTTTCAGTTTTGTGTGAGCAAGTTTTTCTAGTGTAGGAAGATGTAAAGGTATGAAATTTTGAGAATTGTAACTTAAACTTGTATCATAATTTTCAGCATCCAAACCTAAAAATTGTGACTTAAGGTTAAAATGTCTTAGGCATAAAACTTCTGCTCAGAATTCCAGTTTTTCCTGCTTTTTCTAGACCTCAGCCAGTTGAAATGCAAATAGAAGAAGTCTGCAAGCTCAGTTAGGAGACTGATCTGAGCCCCCTGCCCCCACCCCCCAGGAAAAAAAATAAGTAAAATTATCTTTTTACCTGAACTCAAACTAGATTAAACCAAAAAGTAAATTGTATGGTATTTACTAATTACTGGCAAGTCATTTTTTCTAGGACTCTTGCTTTTTCTTAGATTCTGTTTTTTTTTTGAGCTCATGATTTTGATCCTACAGACTTAAGTTAATGTTTTTCTGATCAGTTCTATTTTTGATAAACTGTGGAACATTGCAATGGAGATTTCACCTGAGAAAAGCTACAAGGCCTTGTGTTATGTGTGCACACTTGTGTTATGTGTTGTATGTCTGTATGTGCGTATGTCCATATATCATGCAGTGATACGACAATTGGCAGATATATGAGGAGCCTCATAAAATAAAATAAAAAATGGATCCAAATATCTTTGATTCACGTGATTTAAATGGTTCAATTTAAATTGGGTAAACAGATGAAAGTAAAGATATCTTTAAAATTAAGCTTATAAGTTTTTCCTAGGTGATTAAAAAAATCTAATAAAATGTTGATGTTTATGAAATAATCTGCCTAAATTCAGAAATTTACAAGTATTGTTTCAAAATGTGAACAAAAAGGAGGTTAACAGATGGAAAAGAGAAATTAAAAAGTTTTAGGTATGGATTTAATAGAGGGAAAATGTGTTTCTGGATAAGAGAGTCTATGTGATTAAGTAAATAAGAGGGTTTAAGTAAGTGATAAAGAAGGTCTCTGTAAATTGGTTATATGTGTAAGTTCTTTTTGAGCAAGTAATCTTTTTTTAAGAGAGAGAGAGAATTTTAATATTTATTTATTAGTTTTTGGCAGACACCACATCTTTGTTTGTATGTGGTGCTGAGGATCAAACCCGGGCTGCACGCATGCCACATCCCCAGCTCGAGCAAGCAATCTTAAAGAAATTAAAAATTATACAACTATGGTTAAATAACAACTGTTATTTTTCAATAGTGTAATATGTTATTTCTTTAAAAGCTAAACTTGGTTAATATAAAATCATTAATGTAATTGTGGTGCTATACAAGTCTGTAAGGTAGAAGCTTTAAAAGAACATTATATCAAGCTGGTGTTCTAAAGTTGTATGGTAATTTTAGACTTAAAAGAAAAACATGTTGGAGATTTATTGATATCATTTGTGTTCTATAACTGGACTTGTTATCAATAAGATATGTAAAGTTCTATGTTACTTTTTACACTGAGATACAATTTAAATGTATTTTTAAGTTAGCGAGAACCTAATCTGTGTGAAGGTTGATATTGTAAAACACAAAAGTACTTTGCTACTTTTCTACAAAAGGTTAAAAGCTTTCAGCCTTTCTTTAATTCATGTTTTAGATGTGATATTATATTGTGTTAGCTAATATTCATGTGAACTTGAGCAACAATTTATGTAGGCTTTATAGAATGATGTCTAAAAAGCAAAGATCAGCTTCAGAACTATAGTACTTAAGATTTATGAAGAGCCCCGCCTTACCTGAGATAAGACTCTGTGTTCCATCTCACAACATGTGAAAATGACTATGAAAGAAATAGGCCAGATTTCAGTACATTTAAAGTTGTGTCCAAAAGTTGGTTTTTGTGAAGATTACTAGGATCTCAAACAGGGGATTATAATGTATAACTCTTCCAAAATTCAAGGTAGCTATTACATGAACTAAATATGTTTTTACCCTTGTTAATTTTATTTTGTAGTTTTCTTATAAATGGCCTAAAGATTACTCATTAATGTTTTGCCGAGGTACTGCTTTAAGAACACACAACCTGGGTTGATTTAAGATAATGAGTTATCACCTACAGGATAGAGAGATAGACATTAAATGCCAGTACTCTTAATACAATGCTGCTGAAATTTATTTGCTGGATGTTTAAGATTAAGTTTTAAAATTAAAGTTAAATTAAAAGGGCCAAGAAAACCAATATTTGGCTCTTGCCCTCTGAGTCAGTCTGAATCCAGGGAACAGGGGACTTCTCTAAAGAGCTTTGCAACTCTGGGCCACATAACCTCCCAATCAGGGAGATTAATGAGACCACTGGAGAACAGAAAGCCAATCAGTGCATTTGCTATGAAGAGGAGGGGCATCAGAGAAGGGAGACATCCCTGATGCTTCCAAGGGAAGCCACATGGTCAAGCAAGGCCTGGACCCATCCTAGCACAAATGGCACTAGTGGAACTGAGAAGCTGAGGTAAAGTTCCCCCAGGACTCCCAGGGAAACTCAGCTGACTCTTAACAATAGATAGAAACAAAAGTCAGTTTGACTTGCTCCATCTTAAACACTTAGCAAAGACAGTTAAAACCAAAAACACAGGTATTCCTTGGCATTTTAAATAATAATAATTGTTAAATGTAACTTCCAAGAATAAGTAAACTGTAGGCTACAAAAGAGATTCTTAGGCAGGAATGCCTGATACCTATCAAAAGGAACTGCCAGAGTAGTTTTTAGTTTAAGGCCTACAGCTATTTCTAACCTACACAGGTAGGCTTGGTGTTTGCTAGTATGATTATCTAGCCCTAAGTAACAGAATTAAAGGTTTCTCTATTAGACAAAGGGGTCATACTAGTAAAAGGTTTTTGCAAGATCAGATGACATTAAATTATTAAACTGTATCTTAAGGGGAAGGACATCTGTAACCCTAAAAGTTAAATGTTATTTTTACAGTTCTAATAACTGGGTATGTTAAAGCCTGGTAAGAGAACTGCTGTACAGTAACATGATCCAGCTGCTGCAACATTTATTCAATACTCATGGTTTTTGTTTCTCTCATAAAAGCACCCATCCCCCGATGACAACCTGTTATTCCCCAACCAGACTTCAAATAGAACTGACTTGTAAATGGGAACTCACGTCCCCCGCATCATCCTCCATGTCCCCCATATTGTCCCACACGTTGTCCCACATGTTGTTGACCCCCTCATGTTCAACACCCCTTTTCAGCTCTGAAGTAGTCAGAATGAGCCATTGCCCCTTCTCCTTACAGCAATAAAGTTTCTAAAATTAGGGGGGAATAAAGCCAGAAATAGATAGGCAGTGTAGATAGGTAAATTGAGTCAGATTGGATCTAGGAAGCCAATTTTGAGTGAGTCTGGGAAGTTGAAGATGTACCCTGAGGATTACAGTTTACCAAGATATAGAGCCTGCCCAAATAGGCCCCAACTGAGGGAACCATGATTGGTTCCCAAGTTTCCAGACAAAGGAGGGATTGAAAAACCAGCCTCTACCTCAGAGCAAAGCCTGTTCAAGGAAGGGACATCACTTTTGTCCTTGGAAAGACCCACAGAGCACTCCTAGGCACATTCCCACCCTGCTAAGTTGTTTGTCTACAAATAACAGGAGAGATCTGCTGTGCCAGGTGTCCCTGACTCAGTCAGGCTAGGTGGGGATCCATAGCAGCCCCCTAGCATCCACCAATCAGCATGAGACAGGGAAATACCTGGGATGCCAGATGACCCTCCCAGTAGTTTATGGTGGTTGATAACATGTTGGGAAACCATGTAGTTCAGCACGTACACCCCTCTTGGCTTAAACCAATCAGTTCAAATGAATCCCCCTCTTGTACTAACCAATCACCCTTACCCAACTTGTTCCCACCAGTGAATGTGCTAATCACGTTTTAGAGTTGTTATTTGATTTTCCTGAGGTGGTGATGATTTGCTAAGAGATGCTATAATGTATGTGAGGGTCCCTGCCTTCTCCAAAGAATGTATAAAACCACTGCAAACCCTGGGCTCGGGGCCCTCTCAGCATCACCAGTTGCTGTGTGAGTGTGGAGGACTGAGCTAGCTCGCAATAAACACCTCTTTGCTGCTTACATCGATCTTGGTCTCTGGTGGTCTTTTGGGGGTCCCGAATTTGAGCATAACAGAGTCTCCTAAGTACTGGCAGAAGATACAAAACTCTTAGTTCAGAAACAAGAGAAAGTTTGTTACTGGTAGGAGTAGCAGTAACCAGAGGATCACATAGGACAGTGAACCCTAGTTTCCTCTGGACAATGTGAGGAGGGTCAAGAGACTCCAGGATATGCAGTGGGTTGCATTCTGAGCTTAGGGAATGCATACTTTTGCTACAAAGACTGTCTTTTGTTCTACAGGAAGGCATTAGCTTTGTGACTCAGAACAGTAGGCATATCTTTATTTCATCTTCCATGCATTCTTTGAAAAGAACTTCCTTCTAATGCCTCTGGAGTTGTGAATCACCCATGGAGAATCATCTCCCAAAGTATCATAAGGTAAATTCTTATAGAATTAAAATGATCTATTTTTATGAATTAATTCCTTCCACAATTTTTTCAAGTGACAACCTCTTCCCACCTCTATTGCTGTCAGCACACTATCACACATGTGACTCTGTGTGGCAGACACAGAAGCATGTGACTCTGCTGTCCTTCAAGGCTGTGGCATTAGCCATATAGAACACAGCTAGATGACAGCCTTCAGCTGCAGAGTCCTAGGAATCTCTGTGGCAGTTAGGCATATTTTGCAAACCCCTGGGGATGCCAAAACTTCTCTCAGGTAGATCCTAACCAATCTGTGAAGATGGGCCATTGAGTCTCAACAAGTCTGCCCAGTCTGGGCTTTCTCTACAGTATCTCTGCTCTGGGCTTCTGTGGACTGTAGTAGACTTTCTCTGTGCTGCCACGTGCATCCTTGGTTAAACTTTCCAGGGTTTCTTGCTCATTGTTGAGGGCATAGCTCAAGATTGTTCCCCTGCTTGGTGCCCTATAGCCTTCCCCCATCACTGCAGTTTGTAATTATCTGAATCCCCTAGTCCATGATAACCATCAGTACACTGGAACCATATTGTCCTCAGGATCCAGAACAATGCACATAGTAAGTGCTAAATAAAAATTTACCAAATGAATTTATATTCATTGTTTCTTCTGTAGTTGAAGCGAACACTGGTAACTTCCCAGCTGGTTATCATAAGGAGCTGTGGGTGTCACAGAACAGCATTTATAGGCTCCAAATAAAGTTTATCAGTCCCTTAGTGGGAGACAGGGGTGCTGAGATGGGTACTTCTACTGTGGTCATATCTGGAAAAAAAAGAGAAAGATGAGTGAGGGATCCCTAGCCTTAGGGACTTCCCCAGAAAAGAAACAGATGCAACTCTTAATTGGTGGCTGAGAAACAAGAAAGGGCTTTGATCCATCTGACTGACCATGTCTAAAAATAATTATAATAATAATAAAACATCTTAACTCCACTCCCTACCCTTTTCCTGGAATAGGCCCTAATAATTGAGAAAGTGTCCTATTTCTCTACAAGGCAACACCCTCGCTTAGCACATGGTGTTCCTGGACAGACAGGTTAGGTATATTTTGCAAACCTCCAGGGATGGCAAGTTCAAGTTGTCATGATGTTTTATGGCCTGCCTAGTCATCCACACCTTAAGATTGATTTTAAGTTTAGCAAGCCAGAGAATCCTTCTTGACATCTACCTGCATGTTTAAAGAGGCACCACTCCCCTCTTTGTGTTCCTAACTATGATAAACAAGTTTACAACTCCAGGTTGTGAGTATTGTCAGTAAAAACAAAAGAAAATAAAGGAATCCACTGATAGGGTGCTCCATGCAATGATGTCACCAGTCATGGGTATGCTTGCTTAATAAAATTGTTCCCACAACCACTCAGGACTCAGTCCCCCTTGCTGCTCCTGTGGTTTTTGGAAGACAGTCCTTACTTATCTTTTCTATCTTATATATAATAGCATCTCTCAGCTCATATTCAATGTTCCCTCTTTCAAGCTCCCTGGTGGCCTTTTGATCATTAATCTTGTGTTACATCATTTCCATGGTCACTACCAACACTTCCAGGTCTATGTCTTTTCATGCCCTGCATTTATGTCCATTTTTTTTTAGCAAAAGTGTGATCACACTGTATGAATCCTTAAACAGTCTGCATTTCTCCCTCAATATTTTATTGTGAAAACTTATCCATTGCTGCTAAAGATCTTCAATGTATCAGTTTTATTTGTTATAAAATATTTATTCTATTTATTATAGTGTTCTATCACAGGCCATAATTTCCTTGGCTATCTCCTAATTTTCTTTTTACATTTAAGGTACTGTTAAAATTATTTTACTATTATAAGTAATGCTACCCTGAATCTCATTTGATATAAATCTTTGTAGAGCATTAGGATTATCAGGGCTCAAGTTGATAAACATCCTTTGTTGTATATGTAAATGAACAAGAAATAAGAAATAAACTTCTGTTGTGTTCACCCACTGATATTTGGGGGTTGTTTGTTATTTGCTATATTTCACAATCACTTTTCGGGTGGGGTGGGGGGTACCTGCTATTGCACTAAGGGGCAATGAACCACTGAGCCATATGCCCATCCCTATTTTGTATTTTATTTAGAGACAGGGTCTCACTGAGCTGCTTAGCACCTCATTCTTGCTGAAGCTGGTTTTGGACTCATGATCCTCCTGCCTCAGCCTCTGGGATTACAGGCATGAACCACTGCACCCAGCTTTATTTCAAAGTCACTTAAGTATGAACTTTAGAAAGCCCAACATTGCAATCACATGTGCCACTCCAGAGCCCCACAAAGAGAGTAAGCACCTGTCCTTTTGTGCTGGTGCCAGATGAGATTCATTTCTGCTCACAGCCCATTGGCCTGAGCCAGTCACGTGGCTCCACCCATCAGCACAAGCTCTGCATATTTTTTTGCTCACCCAAGGAAAGCCAAGGAAAAGGATGCCAGTGGTCAAAGCTGGTATCACCATCCCTGTCAGAGGGTATGGATTTTACTCAGGACTGTTTTTTGAATTTGGCTAAGTCCCTTTTCTAAGTTTAAAAATTGGTTTTCTGCTTCCCTGTGAACCCTCAAATGCCACCACTTTCTCCCCAGGACTGATCTAAGAAATGGCAAATGCTATCTCCTTGACATTTTGTTTGAATTAATTTTTAATTCGTTTGAAATCTTGTGTCCTGTTCATTTGCATTTTCACAAGTAGTCAATAGATTTAACAATAACTAAATCACTTGAAAATTCTCCAAGCATCTCCTGCAGGGTTCACCTGTAGAGTTTCAATGTTCTTCCATAATCCTCACAATGGCCTGACACTGCTCTGGGAGGCAGTCCTCAGTCTGGAGGGCAGAGATGCTTCGGAGATCCTCCTATTTTTTAGAGCTCATGATGGGTCTCAGTTTCTCTCCAGAGAAAGGCTTTGAAAAACAAACCTCCAACCAAAAACCCACTCCCTACTGCTGGGGTTCTAGAAGAAGAATGGAAAGTTTAGGAATATCCAGAGAACTTCTGCAGACAATCTAGGTAGGATGGTAAGGGAAGAGTGTTTAGAGGAGGAATTTTGTTAATACCCCATGAGTGCTCAATGGAAAATTTTGTTTTAGAAGACAGTCTCAAAGAAGCATATTATGCGAACACGTGTGAAATTCAGCTTTTTCTAAAACTGGGTTCAGCAGACACACTCAAGAACTTCAGAAAACTTGGGGTGGGAAGATAGAAAAAAAGGGAAAGAAAGAACATGCACACTATTTTCAAGCACACGTGAAATATGGGTAGCAAAATACCCTGTCCCAGCCAGGCATGGCAGCACACACCTATAATCCCAGTGGCTTGGAGGCTGATACAGGAGGATCACAAGTTCAAAGCCAGCCTCACCAGAAGTAAGGGACTAAGAAACTCAGTGGGACTCTCTCTCTAAATAAAGCACAAAATAGGGCTAGGGATGTGGCTCAGTGGTTGATTGCCCTTGAATTCAATCCCTGGTACCCCAAAACAACAACAACAACAACAACAAAATCCTGTCCCAACCACAGGTTAGTAATTACACAGATGATTTTCTGATTGTAATCTATCTGTGGATTCAACCAATTAAGGATGGAAAAACATTTGAACAATTTTTTTCTGTACTGAGCATGTACAGACATTTTTCTCATTATTATCCCCTAAACAATACAGTATAACAATTATTTACATAGCATTTACATTGTGTTAGGTATTATAAATAATCTAGATAATTTAAAGTATATGGGAGGGGGCTGGGGATGTGGCTCAAGCGGTAGCATGCTTGCCTGGCATGCGTGCTGCCCGGGGTTTGATCCTCAGCACCACATACAAAGAAAGATGTTGTGTCCGCCGTTAACTAAAAAATAAATATAAAAATTCTTAAAAAAAACAAAATAAAATAAAGTATACGGGAGGATTGCATAAGTTATATGAAAATACTAACACTCTTTTATATAAAAGTTTTTAACATCTGTGGATCTTGTTATCCTGCGACAGGGACCCTAGATACTATCACCTGAAAACACCAGGATAATGGTACATGCATATTTATGTTTAGTATGGAGAGACGAAAAGCTACATATCAAAGCTTCTGGAATTCAGCTAAATCAGTATTTGGAGGGGAATAAATATTTATATTAGAGGAAGAGAAATGTTTAAATTTAATGAGCAAGTGACTTAAAAAGCACCCAGCTAAAACCCAAGCATGTTTAAGGAAGGAGGCAGTCAGAATATGAGGGAACATGTTTGAAATAGAAAACAATAAACATAAAATGGAATCAACAAATCTAGCTGGTTCTATGAAATGACAAATAAAACACACAAATTCAGATGAAGAAAAAAAACTGAGAGGACACAAGTATGTCACATTGAGACTGAAATAAAGGCACATGACTTCTTGTAGACCAGAGCTTAAAAATAGAACTGTCACATCAACAACAAACCCATAAAACAGAGAAATGTCAACTGACAAAACTTGAAAACAAACAATCTGAATAGGCCTCTAACCTTTAAAGAATGGAATCAGTAGTTTAAAAATCTTCTCTGCTTAACACTACAGAAAATGCCAGAACCAGATGGCTTTACAAGAAGAGTTCTCCCAAAGATTCAAGGAACAGTTCTCCCCATCTTATACAGAATGTTCCAGAGATTAGAAGGGAGAACCTGCTCTCTGACTCAGTTTCCCAAGCAACTCGGTTTTTATACAAAGCAGACAAGGAAAGCACAAGAAGAACAAAGGTCACCTTTTTTCCAAACAAACATGAAAATTCTGGTGGGTATTAGCTGAGTCCAGCGATGCATAAAGATAGGTGAATCATGACAAGTCTGGATTTTTGAGAAATGGAAGATGGGCCTTCCATTGAAAAATCTATTCATGTAATTCACCAGATTAGCAGTGAAGATTCTGTATTTATTCATAATACATGCTCATAGGAAATTGGGAATAGAAATTAGGCCTTTTAACCTGATAGAGAGCATCCATAAAAAACCTTATGACAGCAGCATAAATGGTAAAACATCAGAATCAGTCTCCATGTTTGTTAACATTTTTTTGCAGGGGGTGGTATAGTGGGAATTAAACTCAGGGGCACTTGACCACTGACCACATCCCCAGCCCTATGTTTTTGTATTTTATTTAGAGACAGGGTCTCACTGAGTTGCTTAGCTTAGTTGCTTTTGCTAAGGCTGGCTTTGAACTTGCAATTCTCCTTCCTCAGCAACCCTAGCCTCTGGGATTATAGGCATGTGACACTACATCCATGAACTTTTAACTGATACATAAAAATTATATTTATATATAATTCATATATATATATTTATTTATTTATTTATTTATTTATTTATATAATTTTTAGGACCTTTGGCGACCAGAAAATACAGAACCAGAACTTGCAGGCCACCAGAGTACAGAAAATTACAGATCAGCAATGCCTTAACTTACCAGCCGGGTTTTCATCACCTCTTAATCAGGGTGTCTAGGTAGGCTTATAAGGGGGTATCCAGGACAGGCCCTCAAGTGATATGCTCATGTTCAGGACCCCCAAAAAACCACCAGAGACCAAGATTGATGTAAGCAACAAAGAAGTATTTATTGTGAGCTAGCTCAGTCCTCTGCACACACAGCAATTGGTGACTCTGAGAGGCCCCAAGCCCAGGGTTTGCAGCAGTTTTATACACTTTTGGGGGAAGGCAGAGACTTTACATACATCATAGCATCTCTTAGCAAATCATCACACACCACAGGAAAATCATAAAAAAACTCTAAAACATGATTAGCACATTCACTGGTGGGAACAAGTTGGGTAAGGTTGATTGGTTAGTACAGGAGGAGAATTCACTTGAACTGATTAGTTTAAGCAATGAAGGGAGTATGTGCTGAACTACATGGTTTCCCAACATGTTATCAACCACCATAAATTACTGGGAGGGTCATCTGTCATCCCAGGTATTTTCCCTGTCTCATGCTGATTGGTGGTTGCTCGCTGGTTGCTATGGGTCCTCACCTAGCCTGAATGAGTCAGGGATACATGGCACCACAGATCTCTCCTGTTGTTTGCAGACATACAACTCAGCAGGGTGGGTGTGTGCCTAGGAGTGCTCTGTGAGTTTTTCCAAGGACAAGGGCCATGCCCCCTCAGGCTTTGCTCTGAGGTAGAGGCTGGTTTCTCAAAAATTGAGTCACATCAGTTTCTCAATCACTCCTGGGAGTGCCACTCCTCAGACAGCACTCAGCACAACTTCTATAGAAGGCTCAGAAAACAATAGGGGTTATGCTTGAATTTGGGGGCCCCAAAGACCACCAGAGACCCAAGATCGATGTAAGCAGCAAAGTGGTGTTTATTGCGAGCTAGCTCAGTACTCCGTACACACACACAACAACTGGTGATGCTGAGAGGCCCCGAGCCCAGGGTTTGTAGCAGTTTTATACATTCTTTGGAGAGGGCAGGGACTTCACATACATCATAGCAAATCATCGCACACTGCGGGAAAATCAAATAACAATTCTAAAACATGATTAGCACATTCACTGGTTAGAACAAGTTGGGTAGGGGTGATTGGTCAGTACAAAAGGGGTATTCGTTTGAACTGATTGGTTTGAGCCAAGAGGGGTGTATGTGCTGAACTACATGGTTTCCAAACTTGTTATCAACCACCATAAACCACTGGGAGGATTATCTGGCATTCCAGGTATTTTCCTGTCTCATGCTGATTGGTGGCTGCTAGGGGGCTGCTATGGATCCCCACCTAGCCTGACTGAGTCAGGGACACCTGGCACAGCAGATCTCTCCTGTTATTTGTAGATAAACAACTTAGCAGGGTGGGAATGTGCTTAGGAGTGCTCTGTGTGTTTTTCCAAGGACTAAGGTCATGTCCCTTCCTTGGACAGGCTTTGCTCTGAGGTAGAGGCTGGTTTTTCATTCCCCCCTTTGTCTGGAAACTTGGGAACCAATCATGGTTTCCTCAGTTGGGGGCCTATTTCGGCAGGCTCTACATTTTGGTAAACAGTAATCCTCAGGGGACAGTCTTCAACTTTCCAAACTCACTTAAAATTGGCCTTCTAGATCCAATCTGACTCGATTTACCTATCTACACTGCCTATCCATTTCTGGCTTTATTTCCCCTAATTTTAGAAACTTTATTGCTGTAAGGAGAAGGGGTGAGAAGGGGCAATGGCTCGTTCTGGCTGCTTCAGAGCTGAAAAGGGGTGTCGAACATGAGGGGGCTTGATGAAATGGGGGTCGATGGACGACGTGGGGGACGACGACATGGGGGACATGAGTTCCCTTTTAGAAGTCCGTTCCATTTGAGATCTGGTTGGGGAAAAACAGGTTGTCATTGGGGGATGGGTGCTTGTATGAGAGAAACAAAAACCATGAGTACTGAATAAGTGTTGCAGCAGCTGGAACAGTCACTGTACATAAGTTCCCTCACCAGGCTTTAACATCCCCAGTTACCAGGACTGTAAACATTACATTTAACTTTTAGGATTACAGATGTCCTTCCCCTAAAGATACAGTTTAATAATTTAATGTCATCTGATCTTGCAAAATCCTTTTACTAGTATGATCTGTGTCTAATAGAGAAATCATTAAATCTGTTACTTAGGGCTGGATAACCATACTAGCAAACACCAAGCCTACCTGTGTAGGTTAGGAATATCTGTAGACCTCAAACTAAAAACTACTCTGGCAGTTCCTTTTAAGAGTTATCAGGCACTTTTGTCTGAGAATCTCTTTTGTAGCCTCTAGTTTACTTATTTTTGGAAGTTACATTTAACTATTATTATTATTATTATTTAAAATGCCCAGGAATACCTGTGTTTTGGCGTTGACTGTCTTTGATAAGTGTTTAAGATGAAGCAAGTCAAACTGACTTTTGTTTCTATCTATTGTTAAGAGTCAGCTGAGTTTCCCTGGGAGTCCTGGGGGAACTTTACATCAGCTTCTCAGTTCCGCTAGTGCCATTTGCGCTAGGATGGGTCCAGGCCTTGCTTGACCATGTGGCTTCCCTTGGAAGCATCAGGGATATCTCCCTTCTTTGATGACCCTCCTCTTCATAGCAAATGCACTGATTGGCTTTCTGTTCTCCAGTGGTCTCATTAATCTCCCTGATTGGGAGGTTATGTGGCCCCGAGTTGCAAAGCTCTTTGGAGAAGTCCCCTATTCCCTGATTCAGACTGACTCAGAGGGCAAGAGCCAAATATTGGTTTTCTTGGCCCTTTTAATTTAACTTTAATTTTAAAACTTAATCTTAAACATCCAGCAAAGAAATTTCAACAGCCTTATATTAAGAGTATTGGGCTTTAATGTCTATCTCTCTATCCTGTAGGTGATAACTCCTTATCTTAAATTAACCCAGGTGTGTGTTCTTAAATCAGTACCTCTGTAAAACATTAACAGGCAATCTTTAGATCATTTATAAGAAAACTAAAAAATAAAATTAACAAGGGTAAAAACATATTTAGTTCATGTAATAGCTACCTTGAATTTTGGCAGAGTTATACATTATAATCCCCTGTTTGAGATCCTAGTAATCTTGACAAAAACCAACTTTTGGACACAACTTTAAATGTGCTGAAATTTGGCCTAATTCTTCCATAGTCACTTTCACATGCAGTGAGATGGGACATAGAGCCTTATCTCAGGTAAGGCGGGGTTTTTCATAAATCTTAAGTACTGTAGTTCTGAAGCTGATCTTTGCTTTTTAGATATCATTTTATAAAGCCTACATAAATTGTTGCTCAAGTTCACATGAATATTAGCTAACACAATATAATATCACATCTAAAACATGAATTAAAGAAAGGCTGAAAGCTTTTAACATTTTGTAGAAAAGTAGCAAATTATTTTTGTGTTTTACAATAAAACCTTCACACAGATTAGGCTCTCATTAACTTACAAATACATTTAAATTGTATCTCAGTGTAAAAAGTAACATAAAACTTTACATATCTTATTGATAACAAGTCCAGTTATAGAACACAAATGAAATAAAAAAAATCTTCAACATGTTGTTTTTTAAGCCTAAAATCACCATACAACTTTAGAACACCAGCTTGATATAATACTCTTTTGAAGCTTCTACCTTACAGACTTGTATACCTGGAAGATATGAGCACATTAATAGCACCACAATTACATTGATGTTTTTATATTAACCACGTCTAGCTTTTAAACAAATAACATTACAATATTGAAAAATAAGAGTTGTTGTTTAACCATAGTTGTATAATTTTTAATTTCTTTAAGATTACTTGCTCAAAAACTTACACAAATAACCAATTTACATAAACCTTTTTTATCACTTACTTAAACCCTTTTATTAACTTAATCACATAGACTTTTTTATCTAGAAACACATTTTCCCTCTATTAAATCCATACCTAGAACCTTCTAGTTTTTCTTTTTCATCTGTTAACCTCCTTCTGTTCACACTTTGAAACAATACTTGTAAATTTTTGAATTTAGGCAGATTATTTCATAGACATCAACATTTTATTAGGTTTTATTTTTGAACACCTAGCAAAACTTATAAGCTTAATTTTAAAGACATCTTTACTTTCATCTGTTTACCCAATTTAAATTGAACCATTTAAATCACATGAATCAAAGATATTTGGATCCATTTTTTATTTTATTTTATGAGGCTCCTCATATATCTGCCAATTGTCATATCACTGCATGATGGACATACACACATACAGACATACAACACATAACACAAATGAGCACACATAACAAAAGGCCTTGTAGCTTTAAGATAAAACTCTTAACTATAAAACAATATTACAAAGCACTTAAATGCTTGGGAAAACTTGAATTACATGGCATAAAGATATAACAAAAGAAACAATAGAAAAAAAATTAGGTGAATAGAGTATTAATCCCACATTTTGTAAGAAAACTGACACATCAGGTTAAACATTCCAGATTTGAGGAACCACTTCAACTGTGAAATTCTATCCCCACATGGTTCTTTATGAAGTAGGGAGTAAGGGAATACTAACCAGGTAAGAAAACATTTTTGAATGGTTCTTTTACCTTTACATGTCTTTCTGACAATTGCAAATGTCCATTATGAACATACACACAAAAATTCTCAATGAAATTCTGAAAAATCACATTCAAATATGTATTACAAATATAGTGCACCACAATCAAGTGAGGTTTATCTGAGGGATGCAAGGTTTATTCAACAGGTGAAAATCAATAATTGTCATATATCACATCAATAGACTTAAAGAAAAAATTATATGATTGTATAAATAGCTGCAGAAAAAGCATTGAAAAAACACAGCACCTCTTCATGTTCAAAACACTAGAAAAATTAGAGAAAATTTGTATATAAAAAATGGAAGATCATTCTACTGTCATGTATAACTAATTATGTGACAGCCAAGCCAAAGTGACTCCATTTTGTTTAGTAACTCAATTTTGTAAAACAGTCATGCTGAATAGAAAGGTCATGACTGGGGCAAGTTGTTCTATTACTTTTATTATAGAAAACCTTAAGAACATGGAACTACCTAACAGGGAATTGTTTCTGTAACTAGGGTAATGGGGCTCTGTTTCTGTAACTGAGGTGACAGGACTAGTTGTGATTGGCTAAGCTTCTGGCCACCTGACTTCATTCTCCCACTCCTGTATCTTGGCTTTCTTGCATTGGCTAAACCCACAAATGTCTCTTTTGTGGTTTTAAGTCTTAAAAGTAGTGCCCTTGCAATTGTTCAGGGCTGATCAGGGAACAGACTTTATGTGTGCTTCAATAAAGGTTTGATTTGATTACATACTAGTGTTCTGAAAGTCAATTTATGAAACCCCAGATGTTTCTTTAACTATAAGAATTAGAACATACAAACAAACAAAAATAAAAAATAAATAAAACTAGGGACAGTAGAAACGTACCTCAATATTGTGAAAGTTATCTATGATAAACCCAGAGACAACATCATTCTAGATGAAAAAAAATGAAGAACTAAAAAAAGACAAGGATACACTCCCCCACAACTTCTATTAAACATAGTTGAAACTGTAGCCAAAACAATCAGAGAGACAAAAGAAATTAATTTGGTACAAATATGTAAAGAAAAACTCAAAGTATCACTTTTTTTCAACATGATTCTATATTTAATAGTACCAAAAAAATTCACCAGAAAACTTCTAATACTATTAAGAAAATTCAGCAAAGTAATAAGATATAAAAACAAAACCCATAAATCAAAACATTCCCATATACATCAATGATGAATCCATTGAAAGAGAAATTAGGAAAACTACCCCACTCATAATAGCTGCAAAAATATGAAATACTGAGAGCTGGGATTTTGGCTCAATGGTAGAGTGCTCACCGGGCATGTGCAGGGCACTAGGTTTGATCCTCAATAAAAGTGGGTGAAATAAAGGTGTTGTGTCCAACTACAACTAGAAAAACAATTTAAATTAAATACTGGGAATCAATCTAACAAAACAGTTGAAAGACCTCAACAAGGAAAACTATAGAAAACTAAAAATAAGTTGAAGACGACCTTGGAAGATGGAAAGATTCCCCATGCTCTTGGAAAAGCAGAATTAATATATTCAAAATGGCCAAACTACCAAAAGCATTATCCAGATACAATGTAATTTCTATTAAAACTCCAATGATATTCTTCATAAAAATAGAAAAAGCAATCATGACATTTATTTGCAAAAATAAAAGACCCAGAATACTCAAAGAAATCCTTAGCAAGAATGATGAAGTAGAAGGCATCACAATACCAGACTTTAAATTACACTACAGAACAATAGTAATAAAAATATCAAGGTATTGGCACAAAATTAGAAATACAGACAAATAGTACAAAAGACAGAGACAATCCCAAATGAATATGGTTATCTTATATATACAAAGCTGCCAGAACCATGCATTAGTGAAAAGACCCCCTATTCAATAAGTGGTGCTGGAAAAACTGGAAATCTATATGTAAGAAAATAAAATTAAGCCACTATTTTTCACCCTGCACAAAAGTCAACTCAAAGTCAACCAAAAGCTTAGGAAGTAGAACAAAAACATGCACATAACAGAAGAAAAAGTGGGCCCAAACACTTATCATTTTAATTTAAGACTTCACTTTTTTAAAAAAAGGCTACTATAGCACAAGACGAAATATTAATAACCAATGAATGGGATGGATTCAAACAAAAAATGTTCTTATCAGCAAAGGATACAATAATGTGAAGAGAGAGCCTACAGAAAAGAATAAAATCATTACCACACACACCTCAGATAGTCTTAATCTTCTGGATACAAAAAGAACACAAAAATCTTAACACCAAAACCACAAATACCCCAATCAATAAATGGGCAGAGGAACTAAGCAGAAACTTCACAGAAGAAGAAATACAATTGATTAAGAAACACAAAAAGTGTTCAACATCTCTAGTGATTAATCAAATCAAATCTAAGATTTCATCTCACTCAAGGCATAATGACAACTATCAAGAATACAAGCAATATTAAGTGTTGATGAGGATGTGTGAAAAAATGTACAATCATACATTGCTGGTGCTGCAAATTTTTGCAACCACTATGAAAAGCATTATGAAATTTCCTCAGAAAAATTGAAATGAAACCACCATTTTAACCAGCTATCCACTCCTCAGTTTATTCTCAAAGGACTTAAAATCAGAATACTACAGTGATACAGCAACCTCAATGTTTATAGCAGTTCAATTCACAAGAGCTTAACTACAGAAACAACCAAGATGCCCTTCAATAGATAAATGGATAAACAAAATATGCTACATATACACAGTGCAATATTATTCAGCCTTAAAAAATAATATTATGGCATTTGCAGGTAAATGGATGTAAATTAGATAATATATTGCCAAAAAGAAATAAGCCAATCCCCAAAAAACAAAAGCCAAATATTTTCTCTGATTAGCAGATGTTATTCCATAGTTGGAGCGGTAGTGAAAAATAAAGGAACTTTGGATTATGTAGAGAAGAGTGAGGAGAGGAGTTGGGGTGTGGGTATGGAAAGGATCATACAATGATACAGACATCATTATCTTATATTCATATATGATTACACAAGTTCTGTGATTGAGCACTATGTACACCCAGAGGAATGAGAAGTTATGTTCCATTTGTATACAATGTGTTAAAATGCATCTATTTTAATGCTAATAACAAATAAAAATAACAATTTTAAAAAACAAAATTAGGAATTTCACCAGGGGAACCCTACCCGTGAGCTGCATCCCCTGTGCTTTTGATTATTACTACTTTTTTTGAGACAAGGACTTACCAATTTGATTAGGACCTCTCTAAATTACTGAGACTGGCCTCAAAGTTGACGTCTTTCTGAATCATTCTTACAAATTAGTAGGATTACAAGTGTGTCTGACCCCCCTGGTTCTGCAACCACTTTTAATACCAAATGAGTAAAATTGTACAACAACCAATATTCCAACAACTAGTAGTCTAATGATTCAACACTGATACCACTTAGTAGAGATGCCACAAATTTTGGGTTCACTCCTGTCGAATTTCACTAATCTGAGTTATTAGTTGCAAGTCCCAGAATAAGATCTATATTTGTGATGAGTTTTTCATAAATTGGGGTCTCTACAACAACACACTCAAGTTACATGTTCTAATAAAACTAACTACTTACAGAACAAATAAACACAATTTACTTATACATACCAGCTTCTATAGAATATGATACTCAGGAAGCTGACAATTGAAAATACATAGAGAACATGAAAAATGTTAGAGGGAAATAGAGCACATAGAAAAGTTTAGGAAATAGATGGTTGAAGAAATACCCTCTAGTTTTGGTGATTTGCTTCAGTAGCAAAATCTCCCTTACCATCATCATTAAGAAAATTCTCCCTATTTAAACTGTGGTGATTCAGACACTCACACTGCAAAATTTCTATTTTTTTGCCATCAAAACCAATTAATTTAACACTTTCATATTTAGTGATCAGAACAAAATATTGTTTATCCAACCTTACCTTAAATTTTCCCCCTATGTTCTTTCCTTTGTACATTAAACCATGTCATGTCAGCCTATAGCAACATACACAACTTTTTTTTTTAATCTCCTAAGTATAGGTTGGCTTTTGTGTAAAATATTTTTCATTTTGAATTTTGATTTATTCTTGTGATAATGGTGCATTCTGCCACTGAAATATATTCTTAGTCTTTTTAATTAATTAACTAATTAATTAATTTTTGAGACAAGGTCTTACTAAGTTTCTCCACTAAATTTGAACTTGTGAACTTTTTGCCTTAACCTCCCAGTAGTTGTAATTATTGGAATGACAAAATATGCCAGTTGGGTATGAATATTTTACCCTTCTTTGATCCATTCCCCTTTCAACTTCTTTTTTTACACTTCCCTCTAAAAACAAGCCATTTACAGGCTAAATTTTGGGATGCATCAAGATCTTATATTTGATGCTTTCCCATTATTGCAATATCCATTTAGAATTTTTAAAATTCATTCATTAGGCATATCTGAGTTTGTCAAATCTGATATTTTATAAATAGCTCCACAACAATAAAAATATAGCCACATATATTATTAAGAACTAACTTAACTGACCTTAGTTTGTGTATGATTTTATTCTGAAATTACCTCTATCTTTACTCTTAGGAAAAATTTTTATATCTTTCTAATACTAGTCATAAATTACATTCCATAGCTAATGAGAAAGTGAAACTAAAATGAGACAGTCTCTATCCAGCATCTTATTGGCTTAAATATTTGGTGACCACCCTGACCATGAGGCAATATACTATGCCTTCCTATCTGCACTTAGTGAGTTTTCCCTTGAAGACTCCTGCACAAATAGACTAGAATTGTTTTCCTGATTTTTTGTCATAGTTTATTGTCCTTCTGCATTATTAGAACTTTTAATCTTTCCTCCCTATATGGGTAAAAGGAAAAATAATAGAGATCATTTTCCCTTTCTCTTTAATTCCAGAAGCTAGGTGACTAAACTGCAATGTGTTTCTGGGGAGCTGAATCTAAAATTAGAAGAAAATTATATTAATGTTCCAATACATGATATTTATATAAAACCTACACAGGATATTCCTGTAATCTCTAGAGTAACCAGCTAGTCTGACCAGGTGCTCCATTTCCCAATAAGCTGCTTTGTAGAAAGTAATGATTACACAGATGTTGATATTCTCTAGGTAATTCATCAAACATGGCAGCTGTGGGCACCTTGGTTTACCTTCATGCAGTGCTGACACTCAGGACCAGTAAAAGACATGGCATTCATTGAAGACACATCACACTCTAAAGTTTTTAAGGGAGCCCTAAATCTTCTATCCATGCTTACAGAAGACAAATAGATAAGATGTTATATAATTTTATATTTTAGTACCAAGGATTGAGCCCAGGAGTGCTTAAGCACTGAGAGACATTCTCCCTTTTATTTTTTATTCTCAAACTTTTGATCCTCCTGCCTCAGCCTCCTGAGTTGCTGGAATTGTAGACATGCTTTCCCACATGGCATTAGATGCCAAACTTTTTTTTTTTTACAGTTTCAAGTGATAATCCTATTTTTCTCTCTTGTGAATGTACACAAACATATTTTATTTAAAAAAAATTTATCCAGAACTCAGAGAAAAAGATGAATTAAAATGTTATGTTATTTGAAATGTACAATAGAAAAGCATACTCCATAATATACTGAGTTAACTGAGAAAAGATGGCATTTAGGGAACTCATGCTTACTATACTATTGGAAAATACCCAAAAAAGTGGACAACATCTGAGATGTAAAAAGAAATTGAATACCTAATGGGCCACAACTACTCCCAAATATGAATTATTTATATCAGTCAGAATTCTCATGTCATAACTATATTATATTTAATACGTGCTTTGAAGGTGTGTAGCAAGGAGGTAAAGAGAGTTTAAGCCAAGGCTGAGGCCAACAATCTGGCACAGGACATAAAAGTAGTATCCTGTCAAGGCTCATTATGTGGGGCCAGAGGTGATGGAATATTGTGCACTATCAAAATTTGACAAGGGTTAACAGACTCCAAATCTGACCTCAGGAAAGTTCAGTTTCCCACAATTAGTTCTATTTTCAACCAGCCCCTGACTTCTGTTTCATAATGCCCAGCCCTGCAGACTTATCATTTCTACAAATACTCTAACCCCTGAAGTTCAGAGTGAAAGAACCTGTGACAGAACCTCCCAGGTATCACAATACCTGATGGATCTAGAGATTTACCTCGGCCAGAGATAAAAATCTCCCAGAATTTTGAAACTTGTCCTCTATTCTTTGGTTGTTTATGATTGAATAATTACCATCACAATCACTGAATGATTGAACTGAATGGACAAAATACCTGCCTCAGACCCCTCTGAGTGACAGGTGAAACAATTAGAACTCAGGCTGCTGCATCAATGATTGACAGGTCCTTGGTTATTTTCTTTTTCAGACAGAGCTTTCTTTGTGGAAGAAGACTTGGCCATGCAAGGGAACATTTATATTTAAGGTGAATATAAAGTTATATCAATTATCAATAACAATAATATCAACAACATAGATTCACAAATGCAAATAGTACATTGAAAATTACATTTTTTTGGTTTTAAACTCTTCATGGTTGGGCTTCATGAGGTTTATGTTTGTTTGTTTTATTGGTTCCAGGGATAGATCCCAGTGATGCATTATTGAGCCATATCCCTAGTTATTTTCAAAAAGTTTGCCCAGGTCTACCTAAGTCACTGAGGCTGGACCTCAGCTTGTAATCAACTTTTCTAAGTGTTCTGAGTCACAAGAATTACAGGTATGCACCAACACACCCAGATCATATGCTGGAATTTTAGAGATGCATCAGATCTTGAAAAAAGTAGACAATCTTCTACAGCAGCAAAGTTCAGTAAAAATAAGTGAAAAATATATGTGTAACTAAACTTTTAGAGTTCATAAGGAAAACAATTAAAATAAATAATTATAATAATTTAAACTAAATTACTATAAATTTTTATAATTTATAAGTTGTCACAAAATTGATACTTCATAGTAATTTAGAAATTATAAAATATCATAAAATTTTATTATATAATACAACTGATTATAATTTGTAGTGAATCATAATTCTAACTCAATATACTTGAAATGATATCATTTTAATATATCACTAATAAAAATTTTTAATTATATTTTTAACATTTTTAAAATAACTTTATTTATTTATTTATTTATTTTTATGTGGTGCTGAGAATTGGACCCAGTGCCTTGGTAGGTGAGCACTCTACTGTTGAGCCACAACCCCAGGCCAACTACATTTATTTCTCATTAAACATTCAATCTTCACTGTGTTTTCCATTTCTAATACTTCTCAATGTATATCAGCCGTATTCCAAAAACTCATTACCCACATGTGACAAATGGCTACCACATTGAAAGTGTACATTTGAGGGCTCTGGTTCTTCTTACCACAGGAAATTGAATGACTTAAAGCCTCTTTTTTATCTTATGTCTTCCTGCCTAATATCCCTCCTTTAGACCAAATGAACAAGAAATGATTTCTATTAGACACAGGAGGGTGCTATGAGATGAGAGTTCACAAAGGAAATCCATCTTTCCAAGTGACTACCTGGAAAATCTCAGGCCTTTTCGATATTAGAAAGTGAACAAGGGGAAGGATTTCTATGTCTTCACATGTGTCTACACCTTGACATCAGAATTTAGATGTGAAGAAAAAAATTAAAACTTTTTATCATGCCATTGGGCCTTGATTCTAGTGATCTGGCTAAGGTTGTCTGGTTCATCTTATGGTGAGTAGTATGGTGTGTTTAAGTTCATGTCTGCACACATTTCTGCATAACTCAAAATCATCTAATATGACTTCCAATATTAAATCAGGGGGAAAAAATCTGTACTTCTTGCATGCTCAATTCAATTTAGTGATTCTGAAATCAGCAAGTCTTGAACTCTGGTTTACTGTTTGCATTGGATATATTTGTTGATTAGCTATCAAATATTACAAACTACACAAAAATTACAAATTCTTGATTGAAATGATCAGTGTATGAGAAAGCCCTGTTTAGACTGGGTTAAGATGGGTTATTCTTCTGATTTCAGCTAGGAAACTTTCTGCATATGCTCTGCTATTTGACATAGTAGCCCTGCTCCTGGAAGAGAGATGGCTGTCCACTGTGGCATTTTTCTTCTCATCCACATGACCTCTTCTTCTTCACAATCATCATCATATTAGCTTCTCTCCTTGAGATGGTGGGGTATACATAGATAATCAGGAAAAATTCAAGACACTTTAGGCCAAGGCATAATACTAGTACATTTTTATACTCACTGTATTTTACTTACTGTAATATAAGCCATTCTAGATTAAAGTATTGGAAAACAGACCCTACCTGTCAATAAGAAGAGCTACAAAAGAACATTGTCAATTGCCTGGATACAGAGAAGGATGAAGAATTAGAACTATTTTTGCAATTCATACCTTTTTTCTTTTCTTTCAGATAACATTTGTGTGACTATTCAAAATTAATAAAATTTTATTAAACCATAGGTACTAAGAGGCTAGTCAGGATTGGGAATCATAATTACTACTGCCTTCCTCAAAAACTCAAAATTTTGCTAGGTCAAAATAATTATGCAACTTCTCTAGGAATTCAAGTAACTGAAGAATTCCACCTCTGCAATAGAAGCAAAATTCTTTTTTAGCTTCACATATCTTCACTATTTTTTATTATTAAAATGTTTTCAAAAGAATGCTCAAGTGACTTTTAAAATAGAAAAAAAATCTGGGTAAATAGATTTGGGCTATGTTTAGAAAATAAAGGCTGAATGATTCATTTTCTAATTTCTCATCATGTGATAATATTAAAAATGTACATAACACAATATAATTGCAACTTCTTTCATTCCTTCTTTTGGTATTTTTAGTCTACAATTTTTTTTCTTGGTACCAAGGATTTAACTCAGGGACACTTGAACTCTAAGCTACATCCACAGCCCTGTTTTATATTTTATTTAGAGACAAAGTCTCACTAAGGTGCCAGTGCCTTGCTGTTTATAGGCTGGCTTTGAAATCAAAATCCTTTTTTCTCAGCCTTTCAAGCCACTGGAATTACAGGCATGTGCCATTGCACCCAGCTTATGTACAATTTTTAACCTAGACTATACCTAGATTTTTTTTTGCATGAAAAAAATCTTAATATGAAAGCAAAAGACCAAGATAGTTATACTTAGAAGATATTTTCTCCTCTAGCATTTTGTATAAACAGCTTAGTATGTAAAAAAAAAATTAACTTTTTGGTTTTCTAAACATGGCAAATCTCTTTTCTATGAACCCAAACCTGAAAGGCTAAAATGGGCACATCCACACAGCACACATAGAAAACACAGAGTGTTAATGCATTTTCAACTGTTAACTAATGGTTCCTGGTTCTGGCTGAAGTGTAGAGTTACCTGAAGTGCTATTCAAATTCACAGAATCCAAATTGCATTAAAACAATGTAATCCATATCCCTGCAGAGGGACCTAAGTTTCTGTGTTTATCAAGATTTGGAAGGAATTATCATGTGAGTTTAAGTTCATGTCTGAAATTGAATTACTTAAACACTCTTTTTTTTCAGTAAAACTAAAAACCATTGCTTTATGTGAATATCTTTTGATGAATGAGTTGCAAATACATATACGACATTTGCTCATGGCATGGGCATTTCAGGCTCACCCAATTTCTTAGTCAGGTTTTACTAACTATAAAAAGTACCTGCAATAATCATATAATAAACAAAAAATCTTATTTTGAATCAAAGTTCTGGAGATCCTTGTTCATAAGTGATTGGTATTGCTTTTGGCCTGATGTGAGGCAGCATATTATGGCAGGAGCTCATGGCAACACAAAACTAAAAAGGCACCAGGGGGCCAAAGCTACCTTCAAGTACACACTCTGCAGTGAATTAAAAAATTTCCACCATGCCTTACCTTGTAAAGGTCCCACCACTTCAAAAACCCTGGGGACCAAGCCTTTAATACCTGAACCACTCACTATGGGGCAGTTACCCAAGCCAGAGCACCTGCATTGTATAATTGACATCCTTTGCATAAACTGAACTCTAATAGTCTTTTTTTCTCACTAAACCCAATTAAAAATTATTGAGAATACACCATGCAAAGGACACAGTTCTAAGTACCTTTTTCATGAACAACCTCACTGTACAAAAGAATTTTTTTTGGAAAAAATCATTATTAAAAAATGTGTTAAGCCATGAGTTGTGGTGCAGGCTAATAATCTTGGCAAGTAAGAAGTCTGATACACGTGGATTGCAAGTTCAATGACATGCTCAGTTACTTATTACATTATTACAATTTGTCTCAAAATAAAAAATAAAAATGATACAACTCAGTGGTAAAGTACAACTTGGTTTCATCCCCAGTATTGAGAAAAAATAAATAAATAAATAAATAATAGAATGTTTGTCAAATTGTGGCTAAAATAAAAAGTCTTATGTTCAAGTGTTAGAACATGGAAAAATTGACTGCAAATAATAAAATATTAAAAGCCAAAATGAGGGGTTGGAGTTGTGGCTCACTGGCAAGTCTGTTTGCCTAGCATGAGTGAGGCACTGGGTTCAATGCTCAACACCACATATAAATAAATAAAACAAATGTCCATTGACAACTAAAAAAATTATACTGAGCCAATTTGAAATCTAAACCAAATCACAAATTGTTCCTAATATCCTTTTTAAATATTTATGTTTAGTTGAGGTTGGACACAATAGCTTTATTTTTATTTATTTTTATGTGGATCAAACCCAGGGCCTTGCAGTATCAGGTGAAGCCTCTACCACTGAGCCAAAACCTCAGACCCGTTCCTAATATTTTGAGATACCTAATAATTTCACACACATAGCATTCAAAATTCCCATGTAAATATGTTATACATATAAAAACACACAAAGCATCCTGTAAAGGTTCAGAAATTATCCCAAAGTTAACACATTTTGAATCACCCTTGCTCAGGACAGACTAAAACATTTTCTTCATCTTTGATCTCAGAAAGCAACCAAGATCTTATAAACCAGTATAGAAATGTTTTATTACATAAAAGTAAAATGTAAATAAATAAATGTTAAAATATACCAGTTATCCAAATTCAACATCTGCTTATTACATGACATTTTATTTCTTCTATACTTCTACCAATTTTCCAACATAGACCAGTCCCACTATTTCTATATTAAGTTTTGGTGAGGTCTTGTGCCTTTAATGTCACATATATTAATGTAAAATTTTGACTAACAGAATAATTTAAAAATCACCATTTTTTAAGCAGAGAATATTTATATCATCCCAAGGAAATTATGTTTTTTCCCAGCAACATTTTGTTTCCCAGAAGGAAGATACTGTACTGGATATTTAATCATACTTTCATTTTGCCTGACATCATGCAATATAATTTTAAATCCAGCTGCTGAACTATGCAGTATTTGTGAGAATCAATCAGCATGTGTGCTTCAGTAATGTGTTCCTTTGTAGTGAAGATTACTATTATATTTTATGGATGCACTACCAATTTTTCATTTCAACATTCAAGAACATTTGAGTTATTTCTTTTTTTTTTCTTATTTTGGATCATTAATACTACTTGTCTTTAAACAACAATTTAATCAAATTATTCTTAAATAACTAATCTACTCATTTTATTCTTTCTTAGTATTTCATTGACACAATATTTTATTTTTACTGGTTGCTATGAGAATAATTTCCATCTTAACATTTTAATTTAATTAGAGTCAATATTATATGAGTTTACTAAGTACGAAATATATAAAAACCTTACTGGAGACTGTTTAGATTCTTGTATCCTTTGTGCAACTACTATAAATATTTATCTACACATTATAGAATAAAAAATATACTGTTTAATTTTTATTCAATATAATCTTAGGTTTAAAAAATACTAAGAGGAAGAAGTATTAATTATAGGTTTGCTAATATATGCCAGGCACAGAAGCACATGCCTATAATACTGGTGACTTGGGGCCCTGAGGCAGGAGAAGCATAAGTTCAAACCTAGACTCAGCAACTTAGCAAGGCCCTAAGCACCTCAGCAAGACCCTGTATCTCATAAAAATATAAAAAGAACTAGGCATGTGGATCCATGGTCAAGCAATACTGAGTTCAATCCCTGGTTTTAAAAAATGCTAATATATTATAAAACTTAGAAAGGTAAAAACAATGAAAATGGAATACCATATACAGAATTTAGTAGACACCCACAAATTATTTAAGCTTTGAAATCAATGATAAGCCCTAAATTGACTTCATAACACTTGACATATATTAATTGACCCATACATTTCTATTTGGTTTTGCTCTGCCCATGAATAAACCACTATGTGATCTGGTCAGGCAGTATTCTTTTGTTTCTTTGTCTATCCAAGTGCAACTGTTTTATATTATATAAAGTTTTGCAAAAAAAAAAATCATAAAATGGATGAAAAAAGAAAAGAACAAATGTCAAGTGTGCAGAAAATTGAAAATTTTATGCCTCTTTATTGGGAAAGGAAAATTATCTAATCACTGTGCAAAGAACCTTGGTGGTTTCTTAGTAACATAAAAATTACTAAATTAACCAGCAATTACCTCTAAAATAACTGAAAATGTGTTCAGTTTGAAAATAATACACTAGCCAAAATGTAAAGATAATATAAGGTAAATGGATTAAAAAACCCTGTATTTTTCCAAAATAGGATATTATTAGGCAATATTATATTTGTATTGCTAGGAATTGAACTCCAGGCTACATGTGATATGTGGACACTCTACTTCTGAACTGTAATCCAAGCCATATTCAGCAATAATGTTTCATATGAGTACTAAAATATTACAATAAAGATGTATGTGGAAACCATAAACTTTAAGCCAATTAAAAGAAAGCAGAGAAAAATGCCTTGTATTTTATAATCAAAAGTATATGTAACTTCCTGAACAGGTAAATTTATGAAGCAAAAAAAAACATATTTCTCATTATCAAAGAGCTGTGTGAAAGAGAAACAAAGGAGTAATTGCTAGTGGGCACTAGTTGCTTTCCATCTCAAACAATACCTGGAAATAAATGTTTGTGATGATACACATGTGAATATAATAAGTGATAAATAATTATACCCTTAAATGGTTATAAATATAATTTTAATTTCATCTGTGCTTTGCCAGAATAAACAGATAAATTTTTTATGGAATGCATCATAAAGTAGCCAAAGTCCCAGCCAGTAAAATAGGGAAATAAAAATGTAACTGATTTTCTTTTTATTATGGCTTCCACTTACATTTACTTGAATATGCTGTGGCTATATGTATATGATGATTATTTTTTATTTCCTTATTGCTTGTTTATAATTTGTGATAAATGTATGAGAAAAATATGTCTGTATACAAACTACAATTGTAAAGTTGTCAAGATTTTACCATACTTACATAATTAAATATGCATTATTTTTTGATTGTGTGTGTGTGTGTGTGTGTGTGTTCAGTGCTTGAGATCAAACATAAGCATAGCAAATGTTTTACTGTTTGGTCACATCCCAAATACAAATGTACATTTCTAATCTTGAATGCTTCTCTCTCTTTGTGGGTGTATGTGTGTGTTTCTTTCTGTGTCTCTCTTTGTTGTTTTTGTTGTGGTTGTTCGTTTGTTTGTTTTGTAACATGGATTGAACCCAGGAAAGTTTTACCACTGAACTACATTCCCAATCCTTTTCATTTGCTATTGTGACCC